>NC_091977.1:98988734-100392657 GCF_044704955.1 Pristiophorus japonicus | reverse complement strand
GGGGGTGAAGAGAGAGGGGGGGTGAAGAGAGAGGGGGGGTGAAGAGAGAGGGGGGGTGAAGAGAGAGGGGGGGGTGAAGAGAGAGGGGGGGTGAAGAGAGAGGGGGGTGAAGAGAGAGGGGGGGTGAAGAGAGAGGGGGGGTGAAGAGAGAGGGGGGGTGAAGAGAGAGGGGGGGTGAAGAGAGAGGGGGGTGAAGAGAGAGGGGGGGGTGAAGAGAGAGGGGGGGTGAAGAGAGAGGGGGGGTGAAGAGAGAGGGGGGGTGAAGAGAGAGGGGGGGTGAAGAGAGAGGGGGGGTGAAGAGAGAGGGGGGGTGAAGAGAGAGGGGGGGTGAAGAGAGAGGGGGGTGAAGAGAGAGGGGGGGTGAAGAGAGAGGGGGGGTGAAGAGAGAGGGGGGGGTGAAGAGAGAGGGGGGGTGAAGAGAGAGGGGGGGTGAAGAGAGAGGGGGGGTGAAGAGAGAGGGGGGGTGAAGAGAGAGGGGGGGTGAAGAGAGAGGGGGGGTGAAGAGAGAGGGGGGGTGAAGAGAGAGGGGGTGAAGAGAGAGGGGGGGTGAAGAGAGGGGGGGTGAAGAGAGAGGGGGGGTGAAGAGAGAGGGGGGGTGAAGAGAGAGGGGGGGTGAAGAGAGAGGGGGGGTGAAGAGAGAGGGGGAGTGAAGAGAGAGGGGGGGTGAAGAGAGAGGGGGGTGAAGAGAGAGGGGGGTGAAGAGAGAGGGGGGGGTGAAGAGAGAGGGGGGGTGAAGAGAGAGGGGGGTGAAGAGAGAGGGGGGGTGAAGAGAGAGGGGGGGTGAAGAGAGAGGGGGGGTGAAGAGAGAGGGGGGGGTGAAGAGAGAGGGGGGGTGAAGAGAGAGGGGGGGGTGAGAGAGAGGGGGGGTGAAGAGAGAGGGGGGGTGAAGAGAGAGGGGGGGGTGAAGAGAGAGGGGGGTGAAGAGAGAGGGGGGGTGAAGAGAGAGGGGGGGTGAAGAGAGCTCTTCTGGGGGTGAAGAGAGAGGGGGGGTGAAGAGAGAGGGGGGGTGAAGAGAGAGGGGGGGTGAAGAGAGAGGGGGGTGGAAGAGAGAGGGGGGGTGAAGAGAGAGGGGGGTGTGAAGAGAGAGGGGGGGTGAAGAGAGAGGGGGGGTGAAGAGAGAGGGGGGGTGAAGAGAGAGGGGGGGTGAAGAGAGAGGGGGGGTGAAGAGAGGGGGGGTGAAGAGAGAGGGGGGGTGAAGAGAGAGGGGGGGTGAAGAGAGAGGGGGGTGAAGAGAGAGGGGGGTGAAGAGAGAGGGGGGGTGAAGAGAGAGGGGGGTGAAGAGAGAGGGGGGGTGAAGAGAGAGGGGGGGTGAAGAGAGAGGGGGGGTGAAGAGAGAGGGGGGGTGAAGAGAGAGGGGGGGTGAAGAGAGAGGGGGGGTGAAGAGAGAGGGGGGGTGAAGAGAGAGGGGGGGTGAAGAGAGAGGGGGGTGAAGAGAGAGGGGGGTGAAGAGAGAGGGGGGTGAAGAGAGAGGGGGGTGAAGAGAGAGGGGGGTGAAGAGAGAGGGGGGTGAAGAGAGAGGGGGGTGAAGAGAGAAGGGAGGGCGGGGTCGGGGAACAGGAGCGGGTGTCGGGTCTCGGGTCGGGGCGGGGGGGGGGGGGAGGGGGGAGCGGGTGTCGGGTCGGGGTGGGGGGGGAGGGGAGCGGGTGTCGGGTCAGGCGGGGGAGGGGGGGGAGGGGAGCGGGTGTCAGGTCAGGCGGGGGAGCGAGTGTCGGGTCTGGTCGGGGAGGGGAGCAGGAGCTGGCCGTGGGAGGAGCCTTATCCACGCAGCCCCAGTGAGGCCATTCAGCCAGGGCTAGGGGCTGCGTGCTTCGGGCCCCTCCCACACAGTTCGGCGCCTGGAGCTACTGCACTTGCGTGCCGACTGTAGCGCGTATGTGCAGAGGTCCCGGCACTGTTTTCAGCGCCGGGACCTGGCTCCGCCCCCACCCCCACAGCTCGTGCTGGCTGCGCCGAGGGCCAGAGGACCTGTAAGTAGGTGGTGAATACCGAGGATTTTTTTAGGCGCCGTTTTAGGCGCGAGAAACGGGCGCCCAGCTCGGAGGGGCGCCCGTTTTTTTTCTTGTGGAAACTTGGGCCCCTAGTATTTTTGAATTTGAAGGTGGCAACCTGCTGTTACTTATTACAGGTTTAAAATTCCAAATGTTGAATTTCCAAGCCAGAATACAATATCTATATAATCTAGAAGTCAGGAACAGAAAACGTGATTACATTTCCGAAAAATACAGAAAGGCTTGGGAGGGACCCTTCATTTTGGTTATTGACCAGCCTAAATGTTGTGCTTTTTTTTTTATTTTTAAGGTTTTCACATTGATCCTTTTTAGCTCTTCTGCTAAGATAACATTGTCAACACCAATGCTGCAAATAAAAATCAAGAACAATACCTTTACAGTGCACGGCAACAACACCCTCTGCATTTTCACAGATATTCAAGAACCTTTTGACTATAGCATCACTCGGTGTACTTCCATCCACAAAGAAAAGATCATAGTGCTCAAAACGAGCATCTGTGAATCGTTTGGCATCATACATTTTCTTGTTTAAACGGACAATTGTGCTGACATTGTGCTTTCGGAAATACTGGAAATAGGCCTCTGGAGCATGCAGTGGGTAGCCTGATTCAATAAGGGAAAAAGTAGGGCAAGAAATGAGATAGATTTTAGTTCATTTCCAACATTTAATACAGTTTAATTCTCAACACAAAAAGTTAAACCAAAAATTGCTGAAAATTCACAGCAGGTCAGAGTTCTGATGAAGGGTTTACAACCGAAACATTAATTTCTCTTTACTCTTTACACAGGCTGACCAACTGGCTGCATATTTCTATCAGCAATTTTTTTTCTTTTGATTTACAAATCAGTAATTTCACGTAGAAGAATTAAAAGTACTTAAAAGAACATTAATTTGGTTGTCATTTAAAAGAAATATACAGCTGTTTATTAACACCTGCAGAAAACCATATCTAGCATAAATGGTGTACAATGTTTAAAAAAAACTATTTTAAATACAAAATGTTATACACCCTAACGTAAGTCAGGCAGGCAAAAAGCAATGCTGTGTACAATGGATTTTAGAGTTCACACCAGTCTCCAACTCTCACTATTCATTATAGTCATCTCCAAGTTTGTAAAATCATATATTTGTCAATCAAGCACACGATGAAAGACCACAGAATGCTGACTACAATACACCAGCTTAACTCCAGTAAATTTTGTCTTGTTCTTCAAATGTGCAGAATTAGAAATGATCATATTGTATGAATTGAAGTCAGAACTTTTATTTGGAGGGGCAGTGGGTGGGCAAGAGACAGCACCTTTAACATTGAACAATGTTCCATGACACTTTACAGAGGTGCATCAAAAAATGGATGACGAACCAAAGGATGAGATTTTAGGAGAAAGAGGTGGTTTTTAAATAAAGTCTTAAAGGAGGAGAGGAAGGTAGAGAGTTTGAGAGGGGGAATTCCAGAGCGTGGGGCACATGCAGTTGATAGCATGGCTATCAAAGTAGGGCAAAAGGAAGTACAGGAATGCATAAGAGGCCAGAGTTAACAAATGGAGAGTTAGGGGGCAGGAGGATATTGCAGGGCTGGAGCAGATTACACAGTTAAGGAGGGAAGAGGCAATGAAGTGATGAGCTGAAGTTTACAGATGCTGAAGGAGGGGAGACCAGAAAGGAGAGCTTTCAAATGGTCAAGTCCGGAAGTGACAAAGGCATGGATGATGGTTCAGCAGCAGCTGGGATGAGGTAGGAGTGAAATGCATCATGGTTAATGCTTAAAGATTATACCCTTTTAAAATTAAAATGCCCCATCTTTCTTGAAGGCACTGACTGTTACAGGGATATGGTTCTCAGTTTCACAGACACCAGCAACCCTTCAAAATCTTTCCCAAGGTGACCATCCTTCATTTGTAGCTTGGCATGTTCACCATTAATGACCATGGATGGTATTACAGTAGAGGCCAATTATGTTCTCACCCAAGGACTACATACATTCACAAAGGAGTTATTGAGCAGTGATCAGGAGGAGGAAACATAGCTCATTTACCAGTCCCGAGGGCATGGAAGCTAATTGCTTAGTTGTGTGTGAATGTATGAAGTTAAACTGCTTTCTTTTAAAAGATTAAAGATTGGGGGGAGGAGGGGCATGGTGGGCAGAGATACAACAGCTGAAACTGCGCCAGTGAGCATGTTGAATGCAAGATCAGCTGAGACAGTAACAGTAATTCAATGGATACACTGCTCACTGGCATAAGATCATGTTTATTTGGACAGGCACAGTACTAATTTTAAAGTCAGCAGCTGTGATCTCAGCAGTGGCTGACGATATGATTTTTGGAGGGGAGTAGATGCTGCCTTCAGTAATCATCTCAGTAGCTGAGAGTTGTCACAGGAAAAATGTGGAGAGTCAAGAGTGGATGTATGCAGACCTTTGGGTTTGTATTTCAACTGAAAGATCAGCTGTTCCAGTGCAGGAACAGAGCAACAGAGGGAATCGCTACTGGTGAGGACGGAGATGGTGGACAGGGATAAACTGCATTCAAAATTCAGAACAGCAATCAGCAGTATAAATTGTTGGCTCCAATTATCTACTGTATTTTGGAGAGGGGAGGAAAAGAAGAGCACCCCCCCACCCCGCAACTTTTACCAGATAATCAAGGTCCAACTCTACTTCGTAGTTTTGGCAATTACTTTTAGCTTACACAATACCAACATTTCTAGAATTTTTCAATTCTAACTTAAAAAGGAAGATAATCACAATTGCAAAACAAACCATTTTTTGGTATCTTTCTGGACTAAATTGCCAATTATACGATAAACACCATTGATACAACTACAATAAGCTACATCATCATCAACTACTACAACAACTTGCATTTTTGCATATTAACATAGGAAAAGGTCCCAAAGTACTTCACAGAGCATTAATGATTTTTTTTAAATGGATGTTGAGCCAAAGATGATATTAGAGGAGTGCCCAAAAAACTGGTCACAGAGATGGGTTTTAAGGAGGGTCTAAAATGGATATGATATAGGTAGAGAGGCAAGTTTAGAGAGCAAATTCCAGAGTGGATCCCAATGATGGAGTGGAGAGGGGGGATGCACAAGAGTTAGAGTGAGAGGAACAGAGAGTTTGGGGGGGGGCGGGAACGGACATTATAGGGCTACAGAAGGTTACAGAGCTAGGAAGGAGATTTAAAGAAGAGGATAAGAATTTCAAATTTGAGGCATTGGGCGACTGGGAATCAATATGATGTAGGTCAAAAAGGACAAGGGTGATTGGTGAGCAGGACTTGGTGCTGGAGAGGATTTGAGCACTAGAGATTTGGAGGAGCTGAAGGTTCCCAAGGGTTAAGGATTTGAGGCTAGGCAGGAGAGCATTGGAGTTGGTTAAGTCCAGTAAACAAAACCCAAACAAATCACTTTCATGGGATTTTGAAGTCTGTAGGCACCATTGCATAAATATTAAATGCATATCTCAAGTGAACAGCTAAATAGTAAAAACACCACATTCACAGACCCGGCTACAAACCTAACAATTCAACACCTACCATTTTCTATTTTGCTCTTTGGATGTGGTCCACTGAAGGCTAAGAACTTGCTGGGGATTATCCAGTTAAAATCTCCATTTTCTGCCCTCTGCAAGCAAATAAAATGTGCTTATTTATTCATACATGTCTGCCAGTCTTGAAGAAAATTTATTTGGGAATTGCATCAGAAAACTTGCTTTAAAAATGCAATCTCTGATTCCATTGAAAAATACTAACCTCATAATGTTCATATTCATCTACATCAAATGTATTAAAATTAAAGAATTCATACTGCAGGGCCTGCAAATGAAAGATTTTAAGAATTAATAAATAGATCAAGAGGAGGTACTAGAAAGGCTGGCAATACTTAGTGATTAAGTCACCCAGTCTGGATGGGATTCACCCTAGGTTGCTGAGGGAAGTAAGGGTAGAAATTGTGGGGGTGCTGACCACAATCTTCCAATCCTCCTTAGACACAGGGGTGGTGCCAGAGGACAGTCAGATTGTAAATGTTGTTCAAAAAAGGAGAGAAGGATAAAACTGGAAATTACAGGCCAGTCAGTTTAATGGTAGTGGTGCAGCAGCTTTTAGAAACAATAATCCAGGAGAAAATTAGCAGCCACTTGGACTAGCATTGACTAATAAAGGAGAGCAAGTACGGATTTGTTAAGGGCAAATCAGGTTTGACCATGCCTTGGGGAACCTGTTAGCTACAGGGAGTCAAGGACTGCTGGATCCAGGAGGCAAGTGCCTTTCCACTTGCCTGCTGGATCTAGCATTCCTGCTTCACCAACCCCTTAAGTCTTCTGATCTCCCCCCGGCCAACCCCTCGGCCCCCGATCTCTCCCACAAGGCCCCAGGCCCCAATTCTCCTCCGGCCTCCCAAACCCCTCCCACTCCAGCCCCCGATTGCCTTCCCGACCTCCTCCTCCAGCCCCCGACCCACCCCTCCCACCTCGATGCGGTCTGGTGCCACAGACCTAGCTGCCAGACAGCCAGCCAGCCTTTCCACCCACCACCAAATTAAAATTCCGGCCACAGTGCCAGGAAATGTTAAATGATAATGGATTTACCACCTTACCTTACTGACTGCATGTAAACAGTCCAAAACTGTTAGGTTATATGTGCACGTGCCAAATGAAGCATCCCTGCAATAAGAAAAGTTTTACATGTCAAGAAGTGAATTAAGGATCATATTTTGTGTTAAATCCAAACTTTGTACCTCACCGTACAATATTTAAAGCTTGCTGATAAAGTGGAGGGGAACTATCAAGTATAGCTCAACTTTGTTTTCTTAAACCCATTCTTCCCTACAATACTGGAATTTTATTTGTTTTCACCTCAAGAGCTTAAGCATTTAATTCATTTACAAATCTTGCGTACCTCCTGGTCTAAAATTGATCTATTCATGGATGTGCTATGATCTAAAAAGCCTAAGAATATTTAAACCTTCTAATTAAGTACCTTTTTTTGCAAAGATGTGACAGCTGAAATTTTGTAAATATGCATCTTGAAACCATTAGTATTGGCCAGGATTTCAGTATTGCAAGTCATTTGATTAGGAATGGACAAAGTTTTACCTGATCTTGCTAGCGACACCACATCTCATGGAAGATTTTTTAATTTTTTTTTTAAATTGAGTTATTTTGCAAACCCAAAGTCTGACAAATGAAAACTGACTTATTTCAGGGGGACAAGCGAGAAAGAAGGGGAAAGGAAGAAAGGATTAAGTATTCATCACAGCAAGATTCAATGGCTGCTCACCCATCATTCAAAGGATGGTCTCACACACTAGTTACTCCTTACCCTTTTTTGATTCACTGTCCAATTTGTTTTCCCTCCTCTCCTCCACAAATGGAATCCTGTGACTGTGACAAAAGTAAACTATCCCTCCTCTTTCTATCTGCAGCCTTTGACACAGTTGACCACATCATTCTCTCCCAACGCCTCTTCTCCAACGTCCAGCTGGGTGAGACTGCACTCACCTGGTTCCATTCCTACCTATCTAATCATAGCCAGAGAATCACCTGTAATGGCTTCTCTTCTTGCTCCCATACTATTAACCCTGGTGTCCCCCAAAGATCTATCCCTGGCCCCCTCCTATTTCTCACCTATATGCTGCCCCTCGGTGACATCATTCGAAAACACAACACCAGGTTCCACATGTACGCCGACGACCAGCTCTACCTCACCACCAACTCTCGATCCCTCCGTTACCTCTTATTTGTCACGCTGCTTGTCCGACACCCAGCACTGGATAATCTGAAATAAATTCCAACTAACTATTGGGAAGATTAAAGCCATTGCCTTCGGTTCCTGCCACTAACTACATTTCCTAGCCACCAACTCAATCCCTCTCCTCGGCCATTGTCCAACGCTGAACCAGACCGTTTGCAACCATAGCGTCCTACTGGACTCCGAGATGAGCTTCTGACCATATATCCTCTCCATCACCAAGACCGTCTACTTCCACCTTCGTAACATCGCCCGTCTCAACTCAACTGCTGAAACCCTCATCCATGCCTTGATTATTCCTGGCTGGCCTCCCATCATCCATCTTCCATAAACTTGAGCTCATCCAAAATGCTGCTGCCTGCATCCTAACTCGCATCAAGTCCCGTTCACCCATCACCCCTGTGCTCGGTGACCTACACTGGCTCCCAGTTTGGCAGCACTTCAATTTTAAAATTCTCATCCTTGGTTTCAAATCCCTCCATGACCTTACCCCGCCCTCTCTCCAACCTCCTCGAGCCATACAACGCACTGAGCTCGGTGCTCCTCCAATTCTGGCCTCTTGCATGTTTCCCATTTTAATCACTGAACCATTGGTGGCATGCTTCAGCTGCCTAAGCCTTGTGCTCTGAAATTCCCTCTCTAAACCTCTCCACCTCACTACCTCTCTCTCCTCCTTTAAGACGCTACTTAAAACCGAGCTCTTTGAACAAGCCTGTCCTAATGTCTCCTTATGTGGCTCAGTATCAAATTGTGTTTGCTAACGCTCTTGTGAAGTACCTTGGGATCTTTTACTACATTAAAAGTGCCATATAAATGAAAGTTGTTGTTAATTTCAATATCCCAAATTAAAATTTCAGTATCCCAAATGAAACAGTTTATCGGTTGCTAATTTTTTGATATTCTCAATCAGATCACAAAACTTACCATTATGGATAACTACTCCAAAACAAAACATACAACAAATTCGATATTTTGCTACCAAAGAATGGTAAAGATCCTATCAGAATGAAAAATAATTGCTGCCACATTTAAATATCAAACTTCAGCATTAATAGGAACAGGAGTAAGCCCTTTAGCCCCTCAAGCCTGTTCTACCATTCAATGAGATCATGGCTGATCTGTGATCTAACTCCATATTATCGACTTTGCCCATATCCCTCAATATCTTTGATTAACAAAAATCTATTAATCTCAGATTTAAAATTAACGATGGATCAAGCATCAACTGCCACTTGCAAAAGAGTGTTCCAAACATCGACCACCCTTTCGCTGTAGAAGTGTTTCCTAATTTCATTCGAAAGGCTTAGCTAATTTTTAGGCTATGCTCACACATTGCTAGACTCCCAATCAGGCCTACAAAACTATTAAATATCAATGACAGGAAAGGGGAATTAAAAAGTGTTACCTAAAAGATTGGTATGTGTTATTCCCCCCTACCAACAGTCTGTAGGTTTCCTCTGGAGTTTTTTTCAAGTAAATTACCTGAAGGGAACAAGATTGAGCATGTGAAGTTTTAAGAATCCCATTGCAGCACTTCAGTGACAAGTTTTATTTATGAAATACTCATGTAAAAAAAGTTTTGAATGCATGCAGTCCAAACACCAATCTCCTAGAATGCATAACAGAGCTATGTACCTTCAAAGTAAGTCAAAGGATCGAGATTAGCACTCCTTCCAGAACTTGCAGGTAAATTAAACCAATAGGGAAAGCTCATCAATATATTGTCAGAATATGCTACAACATGACAAGTAATCATGCAATACCAAGCTCTGTACATTTATCTAATGAATTAGGATCATTGGCCCAGAAATCCCGACCTCCCCAGGTCCGTACGGAGTGTGTACGGATCTGGGAAGGCATCGCAAAAGCCAGTTTTCAGCACACAATGCGCATGCGCTGAAAACCGGCTTTTGCGATCTGCCAAGCTCCAGCTTGACAGATTATCCACATATCAGGAGTGAGGACATTTGAAAGGGCAAGATTGCAGTATTTACCCACATCTTGCCCAGCAAATGTCTTTAAAACTCGTGCCTGATAAAAGCAGGCGCATAGCCTTCTTTTACAGGCGTAAGAGTTTTAAAACACACTTAAAACACATTTTATTTTTTAAAACCCTGCCACTACGTTAAATTTATTTTAAACCATAATTAAAAAAACTTTAAAAGCTCGGAAAAAATGTTTTCTTTAAGATATTTATTAACTTTAATTTCAATTATGTGGTGTGTTTTTTTTATTTGGCGTTATTGTGTTTTCTCAATTAATAGCAATGAGAACTCGTAGATACGGAGATCTCATTGCTATTAATTGAGAATACTTTACCTGATTGATTGAATAGTCACACGTGACTGCATCTTCTGTGTGGGAACCTGGAGGACAGAAGCGCGCTTCGCAGGACAGGAAGAGGTCTCCCCCAACAGAATTCCACGCTCCTCCGGGACCACCAGGCACTTCTGAAAGAAGCCTCCGACCGGAATTTCAGGGCCAATATGTTTAGAAAACCAAAGAGAAAGATTCTCTTTCGACCCACTCTACAAGGATTTCAATTAATAAAACCAGCCTTGCAATTGTGTTCTAGCTTTGTAAAACATGGTCAGTCATGATTTGTTCTCTATACATCGACTCTAGAGACAATATAAAAAATCCATCTTCTAGGAACTATGTACAGGGTACAGAGGTTGACCATTCTTACAGTTTGACTTCATTTCCTTCCATAGTTGCCAGATGTGCTCTCCATTCTGCGACAGTACCTAGCACAAAGATTTGAGAGTACAGTGTACTAACCAAATATAGATTTAAAATGAAAACTAAAAATAATCAATAATACAAGGAATGTATTTTTTTTCTTTTGATTACATACTAGATCAAAGTCTTTGAAGTTGTTTAAGGGGCAGTCAGTGTTAAAATACAGAGCTTTAAGATAGTTAGTAGTTAAATCACTTCTTATAGAAATGCAAATTAATATAGATGGTTCCAAACAGGCATGGTCGTGCTTATTCCCATGAGTATTTAGTTCTGCCAAAAGGAACATAGAACAAAATTAAAATGACAATGTATGACTAGTACACACTTTTAAAAATACATCATGTTGGCTCCAATCCCCCAACATGAAATACCCTGGCAATAGAGTTATATATAACAAACCACATTTTTTTGGTGTTCTATAAATGCAAACAATAATCCAGTGTTTGGTAAATGGGGTCACTGAAATCGTGTCACTGATCTCGAGTGGCTGTGTTCTTTGTTTTTTAGTAATTCCGACACGTCATAAATGTTCAACACCAAACTTAAAACATCCTTTAATGACAAGTGATCCAGAATTCTAACTTGTCAAACACTTGGCAATACTGCATCAAAGAGAATGGGTTAGCTCTAAAATCTGCCGCAACCACAACTCCCTAACTTAAACATTTCAGACTTGCAATATAACCTACCCAAAATCACATGCATCAAAATTAGAGCTGGTGGTAACTGGACCCGCCCGAGGGTAATTTTTCTGTTGTGTCTAAACCTAATCACCTTCTACCAACCACTACAGCGACTCCTACATTGTCAAATAAAAATAAATTGCTCCCAGTGAAATTCCACTTTGGAGTCTCTGGATTCCAAGCTCGAGATTCTATTTTTTCTCAGTCTATTAACTGTATAGGTGTGAAATCCCGGCCTTGCCGAGTCCAGAGTGTGTACGGACCCGGTGAGGCATTACAAAAGCGGTTTGAGATGCGCAATGCGCATGTGCCGAAAACCGTCTTAGCTTGACAGATCGAATGCATCCCCGCAGCAAGGACATTCACGCAGGCGAGATTGGGTTATTTGCCCCTCACTTGCTCAGGGAATGTCCTTGAAACTTTTACACCTGGTAAAAACAAGCGCTTGGCCTACTTTTACCAGAGTAAGAGTTTTAAAACACATAAAAATTTAATTTAAATACATATTTTTAAAGAGTAAAAACCCGGTCCATTAAGGTAAGCTTAGTTTAAACCCTAAATAAAACAAAAAAAATCCAAAATATATTATTTTTTTCTAAAATGTTTAATTAACTTTAATTTCAATTAATTTTAAATATGTGAGGTACTTTAAAAAAAATTATGTGGTGTTTGGGTGTTTTGGGAGTATTCTCATTAATAGTAATAGGAATGCGGAGATATGGAGTTCCCATTATTATCAATGAGAATACTGTACCGTGATTGGTTGTCCAGGCCCACATGAATCCAGCTTAGACTTGCATACCTGGAAGACGGTGGCGCGCTGCGAAGCACGGGAACCTTCCACAGAAAAACGGAATCGCAGGAGGGCTCAGGAACAGAAGGTAGGTGCGGATCGTATTTCTTGCTTTCAGGTGAACAGCAAGTCTCCAACCGGGATTTCAGGGCAGTAATTTATATTGTTTATTTAATTTTTGGTCTTATAATACTCCTGTGAAGCACCTTTGGATGTTTTACTATGTTAAAGGCACTATTTCAATACAAGTTGTTGTTGTTATATTCTAATAAAATTCTTCTATGGTATTGTCCTTTTCCTTTGGGTAGCTGACTACCTTTCAGAAGTTAGAACAGTGAGGCCTTGGAAGCATGTCAATATTTGTTGGGGGTTTCCTGACAAAAGAAAGTTTATTACTACTAATTACTTTCTCGTTCAAGATGTGTACTATATTTTTGAAATGATTTCATCATGAATGTGTCAGTATAGACAGGACAGTGCAACTAGAAAGGGTTGTCGAGAGTTGGAGTCTACAGAGCAAGATGCTCATGAGCGTTCTTAGTTAGGCTTTTGAGAACATCCTGATTTCATTCCCTTTCCCAGTTGCTCATTTTAGTTGAATCAAGTGTATAATCTTCTATCCATCACCAAGATTGTCTATTTCCACCTCCATAACAATTATCATTTCCACCCTTATCTCATCCTCACCAATCGTCTTTGATTCAGTACCACTTTCATACCAGTCAACCCAGATATTTTCCTTTTGCAGAACTGTTTTTCCTGCCCTTGTAATCAACTGAATAACCTCTATCACACCTCGTCACCTTTTGGCTCCACTTCCAAAGTTGTATCTTCTATAAACTCTG
Organism: Pristiophorus japonicus; assembly: GCF_044704955.1. Taxonomy (NCBI): domain Eukaryota; kingdom Metazoa; phylum Chordata; class Chondrichthyes; family Pristiophoridae; genus Pristiophorus; species Pristiophorus japonicus. The sequence continues at coordinate 100,379,831 of NC_091977.1, read as the reverse complement.
ATTTGCCTAAAACTGACACCAAATTAGATTGTCCTGAAGTCTGCTGTCACACTGCTATTGATTTCTCATTATATTGTAGTAATAGTAACCTTTAGCCTTTGCCTGTTAAGCACGGAAGTTTAAGTCAAGTTATAGTACCATTAGACTACGGAGCCAAGGCTGACCTTAAAGCAATGGCTAGTTTAGTCACATCAGTAAACCTACATAAAAGACATACTGATTCAGATATTTCAGAAGACTTTATTCAGTTGATAACAAGTGCAGGAAACAGTTCTGCAAAAGGAAAATATCTGGGTTGACTGGTACGAAAATGGTACTGAATCAAAGACAATTAAAATTTCACTTGGTGGAATAGCAATTATACTCAACAAGAGTGAAACTATCAATAAGATAATGTATGGGAGTTATCTGCAGAAAATAACTCAATAAACCTAAAGTTATGGATAAAGGATAAATCACTTAAATTCTTCTTATATGGAGTTGTATTTTAACTTGTATACAATGCAGAATTGTGTGGATCGTCACATGGAATGTGTAAGAGAAATGTATAAAAATTGGGTGTTTGTAATGAATATTTGGATTCATAAAGGCTTAATATACTGAGGGGGTCGAAATTAGGTACCGTCGTTTTTGAGGCAGCATCACCACCTGAGTGCTGATTTTACCGCCAGGCGTTAGGTGCAAGCTCCAACTGTCAAATTAGTTTTTACGCCCAAAGATGAGAGCAGCGCTAAAAAGTGGCGTTGCACACATCCTTGGGCACGAGCTCAAGAGGCCTACTGAATTTTGCATTGGGAGGCTGTCGCCATGCTAGCTGGAAAACGGGAAGGAAAGGGAAGGAAGAAGAAAACCTCAAAATTCTCCAACCCACACACAAACTTCCCCACTGTTACAACTAATGACAAAATGAAAAAAGAAAGAAAAAAACAACTTATCCTGTTCTCTGGCCGATTCCACCCGAGTTCCACTGTTTACTCACCATTTATTCCAGGCTGTAAGAACACCTGCCAAGAAGGCAGACGTTCAAACTAAATATCACGATAGAGGCACCAAGGAGGCGTTGCACATTGGACGATGTCACCACACAGGTGCCGTTACCCAGTGCAGTGTTAGCTCTTGCCGCCTCTGCCAAAGAGCCAACTGATTTTCTGCGCAGGCATGGACGCCGCTTACCATCAAAGGTAGGCCTTTGCCGCCCTTTAGCCTCCTCCCGCATGCAGCAACAGGTGGCGGTAGAAACTGAATTTCGACCCCCGAGCTCAGAACTAGAAGATGTTTGAATCAACCAACCAACCATTAGGTCTAGTTGTAAATATTACCTTTTAAATGTACTATTACTGTATACTTAATAAATCTGATATTCAAGTGTACCTTATTGATTTGAGGAGTAAATTATAAATAAGAACACCTATCCTCCAACATTATACTCACCTACCCATGACCTCTGCTCTCAGCAATCTCCCATTGAATTAAAAATCCTTATCCTCATTTAGAAATCCATCCACAACCGCCCCACACGACACTGTGCTAATCTCCTCCAGTCTCATGAGCTGGTGCATCCTCCGCTCTATCGATTCCTCACTCTCTTGCTCCACCTTTAATGGTGGCTCCATTGCTCATCTTCAGCCTAGACTCTGGAATTCTCTCCCTAAACCCTTTAACTTTGCAGACTTTTCCCCACATTCAATAGCCACTCAAAAATTAACTCTTCAGCACAGCTTCAGTTATCTCCATGCTTACTAAATACTGCACAAACACAACATTTTAAAAAAAAAAAATTCCAGGTTAAAGCGTTTCTTTTGTTAAGTAACTGGGCTCTGGCCTTCAAATGTCTGCCAGTCTTTTGATCTGCAGATTAGACAAGATACTGAAGTTTTATCCTAGGTTCATCTGATTAAACATCAGAGAATTAGCAGGAAAGTTCTCCCCGGTGTCCTGGTCAATATGTATCCGTCAACCAACATCACTAAAACAGATTACCTGGTCATTTGTGGGACTTGCTGTGTTCAAATTGGCAGCCACGTTTCTTACATTACAACCGTGACTACACTTTAGAAGCACTTCACTGGCTGTAAAGCAGTTTTCGGGCGTCCGGAGGTTGTGAAAGGTGCTATAAAATTGCAAGTTCTCTCTTTCATTATTTTAGAAAGAAAGAAAAAATTATTTTAGAGAAAAAGATGTACACCACTCTGCAAGGTACGCTGATGACTACAACTCCAAGAATTCTGCTTAAGCCTGCCACTTTCAACTCAAGAGTACAAAGTAAGAATGATCGTGCTAACAAAAAGTCATGGCATATTGTGAATGGACAGTCTCACAGCAATAAAAAAAAAAATGTCATTGCTTTATAGATCCTTCCCAATTATTGTCCAGGGAAACAATTTTGTAAACAGCTGCCAACCCAATTAGTCACTCACCGGTGCGGTTAAAATTTTATTATGTTCACTACCTTAATCACAATCATTCTCCCCTCCCATACTCCGAATCGGACCACAAATGGGCTCCAGACCCTAGACCCAAGAGCAACCCAACAGGATATCAACTAGTGTACTAATATACACACATTTTTAAGAAACACCACTTATATTTTTAATACATTTTTCACAATTTAAAACAATTCTTAGATGCCTTTTTTTCTCCTTTTACTCTTTGAGCTGTCGTTGCTCTAAAGGTTGGCAACTGGTGCAACCCATACTTTCCAGTTTCTACGAAGGAGAAATGCAGTAACCCTGCTGGCAATTCCATCAATCATCTACCCACATTCTACTTTACCTACCTCTTGATCGATTATGCTCAACATTACTGTTATGTATTGATGTGTGTATCGTCCTGGTACCTTAAATGTAATATAAGCACAATGGTACACCACAGAGGGCGCTGTGGTGGGAAACCTGGAAGTACCTGCAACAGGCACTATAAAAGGCTGACCACTACACCTGAGAGGCACTCTGGAGCTGAACAATAAAGGACGAAGGTCACAGCAGTTAGATTAACACCAGACCGTGTGGAGTCAGTGATTTGTGTGCTACATACACCACAATTACCACACAATTTTCCTTGCAACTCTCAAATAACATGCCCACAATATGTCACTTTACTCTTCTCGTCATAATCAGCCTCACACATAGTTAGTGCTAGTTTAAAGATCCTCTCATTATTCTTCTTGTCCAACTAATTGTCAATATTACCCTCCTTCCTATTCCATCCCATCCCATTTTGATCTTTTTCATATATCTTCAAGTCACCTATTTTTCCACAGTCATATTCCACCACAGTAATGTATAATTAAAAAAGGCAATTTACAACGTCAAGCTGTCTGCAATCTCAATTAAGTAATCCAGACTCCAAATCGGCTGGTCCTGGACACCTGCCAAAAGCTATAACGGAAATAGTATCATAATGGAACTCTCCAATCAGAGGTGCATATTCGGCATCTGGAAAATTGCTGTGGTCAAATTATTTTTCCCCCAGGTCAAATAATATTTCATATTTCTCCCTTTCAATTCAAAATGTGCGATCCTTCAGCAGACAGAGTGTGTGTGTTTGGGATTCCACAGGTACTCACCCAAAGACTCTACTTAAGTTTGAATCGGAGTCTGAACATGCTACAAGACAATCGAGCACGTCACAATTAAGCCTGATCCTGCCCTCACCGTAAAATCACAGCTACAATGCTCTTTTCCAGAGATGGCATAGAAACATGGTCATTATCTTCCTAATTTTCTATTTATAAAAATTACGTGAGGGAAGATTTGTTTTAAATAAATATGTTTATTTAATTCCAATGATGGCTATTCTAAGCATTCAAATACTTCATTAATCCCATCATGTCCTCGTTGTCTACGACAACTAGCTGTTGTGTTGAAAATCTCATTAGCATGGAAGTAGTATTAAATTCACAAGCTAATTAGTTTTCAAATGCTAATTCCTTAGTAAGCTATATAGGTGTAAATATTCAACTGCAACACTCCAAACAAATGACAAAAACCACGAATGTGTGTGCACTGTATTATATACACGCGTATTCAAAATGTAATTCGAAGTAAATAGGATGGCACTAAGCCATACAGACCAGAAAGGTCCTAGAATCAATTCCTGGTCTATAATGCCCCGTAATTTGCGGTCAGCGGCAAAGCAAAGGCATTCGTCGCTGGCTCCAAAAGTAAGGTTCACACAAAGATCTCGCAATCTCTGTGGCGAGAAGTTCTGCTTTTCCGACGCATAATGGAAATCAACGCAAGTTAATGGCGCATCCCTAACACGAGCTGCAGAGATGTCAACAAGCTGTCTAAGCAACCAATCAAACTATAGAATTCTCAGAGACAGCGAACCAGGAAGTCGGTCAGCTCCTTTGATTCTAACTTAAAAAAAATATTAGGCAGAGCAAAACAAAGATTGGGGCTCTCACACGGGGAAAAGGCAAACCTGAAATAAAGATAAACAATCTTAATTTTTATTAAAATGGATAAATTTGACACTCCACAAAATTAAAATGAGCTTTTCAGGGCCATAACCCTTGTTTACCAGTCAAAACCCCAGCTATACCCAATCCAAAAGAGTACCTTTTAATAGGGTATTTAATAGCGGTATTACTGAAGAAGAGACAACATTTTTGTCAGTTTCCATAATATGACAGATTACACTGATTGCCGGCTCTTGGTGGGGTGGGGGGGGGGGGGGGTGGGAGGCGGGGGAAAGAGACAGGGGTCCACAGCACAGCCTATGGGTGAGCAGTGAATGACAGATTGCAACTTCAGGATTTCTGCATTATGCTGCAAAGGTGCTAAATCTTGAAGTTACGTTCAGTTTCAAAGGAGAAATGACGGCGAACCCTGCCAGTTCGCCATCATCAGGATCACAAGTTCCAGGCCATTGACTTAGATGATCTCAACATGAATGCCAGCAGGAGAACTAGACTAGACCTTCGTGTCTTTATGCTAGGTTGCGAGAGGGGGCAGGAAATTTAAAGATAAAATCAGACAGGTTCCTGCCCAAGATTCTTATATAATGATCCTATTGGCAAATGAGGACAGGATCTCGATAGTCAAAGAGTCATGTCAGGTTAACCTGGGAGAAATGGTCATTTGAGTAAGGAATGGAAAAGCTGTCAAATCTTTGCATTCAGCATGAGTGAGCGGAAAATTAGCTCAAGTTTGGTGACCAATGTGAAGGCATTAATGCTATATCCCCTCTGCCATCATTGCACGATATCTTATAGGAATACAAATAATTGATTCACAATACAGCTTAAAACACAATAGAACTTAAATGTAAAAACCAGTGTTAACTCAAGATTCTGCAGAATAGATTGGGGAGGGGGAGAATGGCCCTAAAGAGGGGGAAAAAGTCAGTATTTTAACACTAACTGTGCTCACATGCAAGTTTCTTTGGCATTTGAGTGTCCAAGTGCTCCTTCAGCAGTCCAGGATTCCCAAGCACGTTGTGCAAACATATACCAGTCATTAGCAAGGTCAGACCAGTCAATCATGCAAAATGAATGTTGTATGAATATATACCCAGTCAAAATCTTTTGTTTTCCTGAGCAGATAAAGCAATAGATTTTTACAAATAAGAAAGCTTTTCCTACTGAAATTTCGTTCACAAATTAATTTACAAAGTAAAGGAAGTATAAAAGTTCAACAAGGTTGCAGTCATAAATTTATGGAATGTGTACAGTGAATTATTTTAAAGGACCCTATTAACAATCTAAATGGGTTAGAGAGTAAATTACTAATGTAGTAGAATGTCATACAATAATTTTCTGCCAATATGTGTAACAAATCCCAGAAGTAGTAACTGTTCAATTTAGATTTTTTTATGGGGGCAGCAGTGGTGTCAGTGATGAATGATAAATTATGCAGTTAAATATAAGAACATAAGAAATAGGAATAGGAGTAGGCCATTCGGCCCTTCGAGCCTGCTCCACCATTCAATACGATCATGGCTGATCTGATCATGGACTCAGGTCCACTTCTCCGCCCGCTCCCCATAACCCCTTATTCCCTTATCGTTTAAGAAACTGTCTATTTCTGTCTTAAATTTATTCAATGTCCCAGCTTCCACAGCTCTCTGAGGCAGCAAATTCCATAGATTTACAACCCTCAGAAGAAATTTCTCCTCATCTCTGTTTTAGCCCCTTATTCTAAGATCATGCCCTCTAGTTCTAGTATCTCCCCCATCAGTGGAAACATCCTCTCTGCATCCACCTTGTCAAGCCTCCTCATAATCTTAGACGTTTCGATAAGATCACCTCTCATTCTTCTGAATTCCAATGATTAGAGGTCCAACCTACTCAACCTTTCCTCATAAGTCAAACCCCTCATCCCCAGAATCAATCTAGTGAACCTTCTCTGAACCGCCTCCAAAGTATATCCTTTTGTAAATATGGAAACCAAAACTGCACGCAGTATTCCAGGTTGTGGTCTCACCAATACCTTGTATAGCTGTAGCAAGACTTCCCTGCATTTATACTCCATCCCCTTTGCAATAAAGGCCAAAATACTATTGGCATTCCTGATCACTTGCTGTAACTGCATACTATCCTTTTGTGTTTCATGCACAAATATAGAACCAATACTTTTGTTACAAATATACACAAGTAATAAAAATGATCACAATACAAAAACTGGAACGATTGCAAAAGGAATTGTACATTCCCAAGCTAAACTATGCAACAAAAATACGTTTTCTATTTTGTTCAATACAATTTGCTGCATTTTTAAAATGTCTCTATTTTTCTAGTTTTCCTCTTCTTTACATAATTTTAATTTTTTTACCAACTGTCCATGTTTATAATCTATTTGTGAATGAGTCTAATAGCTGCTGTACTAACTTGCCTGCAAGGTTAGAATTCAAGGAGTTTTTACGACTGGACTATGAATTCAAGTGAAATTCAGAACAGAAGTTCCAATCTGCTTAGGTTGGGGGGGGGGGGGGCGTGGAGGTTCCATTTTACATCATAACAATGGATATTAGCTTGAGCATTGCTTTTCTAGGACAATAAGGAGCCCAGGATCTCTGGTCCAGAGAAAATAATTCTTTGTAAACTCCAGGCAAAACATTTTGAAGAGATGTATTTTTCTCAAGTTATGGAGAAGAGGAGTTCACATTTAGACAACTTGAACATATGCAGTGTTCAGTAAAGGCCATGTTAGCATTGGGAATTCAAAGCCTAACATCAGTATCAAAAAAGGAAAAGCTGAGGCAACAATAAGACTTGGCAAGCCATCAAGGCTAAAACTCAACCGCGGGCATTTGTAGCGCTACAGTACTGGTCCATCTTATCTTATTTTAACACACACTTTAAAGATACATGTTTATATTACAGAAAGAAATGTATCAGTATGTACATGTCATCAAGATAGCAACGATTTTAATACCGGGTACTACAAGCAAATTCACAAAAAGCAGCTTGTGATTGTTCAGATATATTACTAGTATTCATTCAACAGCAGTACTCCGAAGCATAATTAAGACCTTTAATTATATGCTACAGGAAACAAAATATTAAGTTGTTCGGTAAAAATGCTGCAGTATTCATTGAATGCCAAGAACATTTTTTTTAAATCATTAAAAAAATGGACGAATGTTACAAACATTCCATTTCTTTTCAGGAGGATTGTCCTTTTTTGATGGAAATATGTAATCCCACTATTATCAGTCTTCCTCCCTCATTCACATCAGAGCAGCAAATTTATATCTCAATCTCTTGATGCTTAATTAGCAGTTGTGCTCAAATTACACTTATTTAGCTGACTGAGTTAATGCAACTATTGCAAATCAGCTAACTTGGCCAGGGATAGAAAAGATAATGTGAGCATCCTACGGTACTTCTCCAAGATGACTATACTTTTAAAGGAATTATGTAACACTTACCGAAAAGGACCCAATAAGGACAGCTGCATTTGCCTGTTTCTTCTGATCACAACCTGTATAGTGAACTATTTTCTTCCTTCCCATGGTAAATGACTACAACAAAAACAACATGATCACATTGCAATTAGAGTTGCATGTACCGAGCTAAACGATAGAAGTTATTTCTAATTAGAAAAATGCTAAGAACACAGTGGCTTCATGTCGACAATGTACTTTATGATTTTGCTGAAAACAAACTTGGCTGCTTTAAAACAATTTAGTCTAACTAGTTAATCTGACATGGTATTGCACACAGCAATTCAAGTGTAGTCTACAGGTGAAGCAGGGCTAGAGGGTGGAGGATAATTGGACCAGGGAGTGCAATTCAGTCCCCATGTTAAAGTCATATATACTCTCATTTTTATATTGCACGATATAAATTTGTATGTTTACATGTATAATATAAAATGCCCATGTAAACTTCTGCTGTAATTACACCCTGCCACCAATGGTGGCACTGCAGTACCTACACTGGAGAGCATCATTACAGTGTGACAAGGTAACATAGGCAGGTTTCCATTGGAAATTGGAATTGATAAATGGAAAAGTTAACAAATGTTAACACACAGTTAACACACAGACCTAAGATTTTTTTAAATAAATTAAAAGTTGATCTTCTCTAATACACTAATATGATCTCTCTCTTTCCTCGAGTTGTCTCTCCCACTCTTTATTTATTCCTTCCTTCCTTCCTCTTCTGCTTCTCTTCCCCTCACTCTTGTTTATGCTTCTCTCACGATTTCTTCTTTCCTTTCAGATGAGAGGTGGTGGGTGGCATAGCAGGAAAAGGAGACACCAATAGATACATTTTGGGAGTTGCTAGGAAAATATGGTTTTCAGCAGCTCCTTTTCTAACCCCTCCCTCGATCACTCATGCTTCCCTCCACTGCTAATTTGTGCATACACACATACACATCCCAGCTGTGAGCCATCAGCATTGGCTTTTTCCTAACTGCCAACAAAAAACAGTTGAGCTAATTAGCTGGCTTAAAAATTACATTTTTGTTTTGAAAATTGAAGTATTATAAAGGACACACTATTGCCCTCTTACCCCTTCCCCAACCCCAGTCTGTCTCTTTCTAAAGTTTCTAGAATGCAAAACAAAGGCTAAAACAGCGCTGTGTTTAGAATAACTGTCATTTCTTCTCTCAGCCTATATTTAAATAAAAATGTGAATTTTACCCAAGTTAAGCTTTTGAAAATTGTCATCTAGCTTTTCTTCAAATTATTTTGAAAAGCTTGAGCAGAAACTGCTGGAAGCTAAAGAAAAAATAATATTCCTCAATATAGTTGACTGAATTGTACTGGTACATTCTGGGAAGTTAGGTACATGGCACAGCCCAAATTTAGCTCACAGCTCTTGCCAAAAATATCAACAGGTCAGGGTTTTGGAAGAGCTAGGCCTTCAATTAAAAACTTTAAGACAGACACAAAAAAATTCAATGGATAAATTTAATCATGTTATTGTGGAACATGCAACTTCTTAAGATTTTGGTTAAACTCTTATTTTGGACATACATTTCAGTTACGGAGGGAAAAAAAGTCATTAAAAAAAGTTTCCAGAAGCACTGAAAGCATTCTGGAAACTCAATGGCCAGATAGCTGAGTGACAAGTATACATAGGCATTTTCTGTTATATACTGCAAAAAGTTGACACCGAAAGTGAAAAAAAAATTACCAGGATGTGCACTCAGCCACAAGTTTTTTAAAATATATTATAAATTGATTCCAGATATCTACATTGCAATACCCATAAAATATAAAAATTGAGCTGCTTTGAAAAAAACACTTTTACAATCAATCATTTATTGGCTGGACTGTGCACTTATTATGGTGAATATCAATGGAGAGAGAGAAACAGAGTTAATGTTTCAGATCGATAAACAGGTTTTAAGCAAGTGCAGAGGCAGGGGAAGGGGAAGAAAGACAAAAGGGAAGGTCTGTGATAGGGTGGAAGGTAAGAGAGATTAAAAGACAAAATGTATGATTGTACAAAGCAAAAGGAGATGGCAATGGGACAAGTAAAGGAACAAAAGACAGGTCTAGGAAGTGGTGTAAATGGGAATAGCAAAATCAACAGTTGTTGTCTGAAAAAAATGGGGGCAGAAGTTATGGTCTGCAATTGTTGAACTCAATGTAGAGTCCGCAAGGCTGTAAAATGCCTAAGCAGAAGATGAGGTGCTGTTCCTCGAGCCGACGTTGAGCTTCATGGGAACAGTGCTGGAGGCGGAGGAGTGGGAGTGGTGTGGATAATTAAAGTGACAGAAGCTCGGGGTTGCACTTGCAGACTGAATGGAGGTGTTCCACAAAGCAGTCACCCAATCTGTGTTTGGTCTCCCAGTGTAGAGGAGGCCGCAGTGAAGGCTCAACGTAAGCATATCTCTAACTTTTTCCAGTTCTGAAAGGCTAACTCTGTTTCTCTCTCCATAGATGCTGCCTGACCTGCTGAGTATTTCCAGCATTTTGTGTTTTTATTTCAGATTACCAGCATCCGCAATGGTTTGCTTTTGAATATCAGTACTGAGGAATGGACAGCTTTAGAAAGGTTTTGATGCAAGGGGTGCTTTTCTGAAAATCAAGGTTAAGGATCACTGCTCAAAATGAGCCCTGTATCTAGTTACTCTATACTTGACCTTAGGATGACTGATGCTGACACCAGGTATTCTATCATCTCTGAATAAGGCTGCCAATTAATCCTGACTCAGATAGTTTTGTACTGTGGATTGTCAAATCTATACCAATTGGATTCCCACATTCAATTGCGTGTGTGATCGCTACAGCCTTCAGAAAGGAGATTTCCTCCCCATTCAACCACTCACCACCAGCAATCTGGCCCAGGCTAGTACCTGGGTCATCGAAGTAGAAGGATAGTGTTTCAACAGTACCATTCAGCTCCATACCACCAAAGGTGTATATTTCAGACTTCAGTCTTAAGAACATAAGAAATAGGAACAGGAGTAGGCCACCTAGCCTCTCGAGCCTGCTCCGCCATTTAATAAGATCATGGCTGATCTGATCATGGACTCAGCTCCACTTCCCTGCCCGCTCCTCATAACCCCTTATCGCTCAAAAATCTGTCTATCTCCACCTTAAATATATTCAACGACCCAGCCTCCATAGTCTTAAATGTGTGGCCTGAAATGCAGCATCAGCTTTAAGGTGTTTGTACCACAACACAGCTACGATAGTATGCATCCAAACATAGCTATTTAGTTACATATAGTCACAAGTGCACATACCTAGGCATTGTTTTACTAATCTAGCTCCAACTATTAGAGACAACAAGCTTTTTTTCACCATAGTTTCTATTTGAAAGACAATCACTTTGCAAACAGTGGATATTTTCAAGCAATTAATCTCCAAGTTTTAAGCACCAGAACATAAGCAAAGAACAGATATTAAAACCCAATTAAATGCTTTATAATCTATTTTCCACCATATTATTCACTATACTATCCAATACTTACTTGTATCAATGGTCAGTAGCTGGAATTCAATGTCAGCTGTTGCCAGCAATCCTGAGGGGATACAGTCTGACCTTCTCTGTATACTTGTTTATTATTTTTATAAAAACAAGCTCAATTCCAAAATTCCCAGAGCACATCCCATTCACCTAACCCTGATTACAGAAGCAATCATCCAATTTCTGACCAACTCTAAACATTCACCATATTTTAACCTCAGAGCCTTTTCTGTACTTGATAGTTATGTTCCAACCACACATTTAAAGGGCAAATAGTACACGCCAACGGCTGCTGTGTGTGGGCTTGTAAGAGTGCTTGCTGTTGCAATCAATTTGATATTAGGAACCACATCACTGTAGTCCCAATGCTCTCTGAACATGGGATGTCGTAGAGCTCCAGATCCTTAAACTACAACTTCCTGTGACATGGAGTGACTGATGAATCACAATGGGAAAACATCCAAGTCAAGACAGTTTCATCCTAATGGCTTAATGATTATGCATATCTTGATGTAGTAGATGTCAAGGGATCCCAGGCTCAATCCCTGACAAGAACTGATGGTATAGTGGTCTCCTGATAGCTCAATGAACCATCAAATATGGAACTGAACTAAGCAAACTGAGGATCTCAGCTTTAATCCTGGACTCCATTGAGCAGATTTAACCCAAGATGGCAGCAGGGCATTACAAATGGCCCAAGTGAGGTGGGGTGGGGGAAGAGAAAAAGAGAGCTCTCTGCTCCTGATTACTACTTAGTGATCTGAATTGAAAAGTAGACATATGGACACCAGATAAGAGTAGGATCAGGTTTAGGCTTGAGCTTGGCCTCAACTGTGTGGCAATCTCCTCTAGCATCCCAAACGAGTAGCATGCTGAAAACTACCATCAGCACTCACATGGTAAAGGTGTTCATAAGCAAGGTCCTCAAGAGCAATCTCCATTCATCCATCAGTGCAGTATTCAAGGTCAAACTTAAATCACTCTCTTCAGGAGAGTAGAGAAAGAGGAAAATTGAAGTGGACAAAGAAGAAAAGTGGGGAAAATAAATTAGGGGATAGTAACAAGTCCATTCTTTCTTTCATCCCCTCTTCTGGTTAGAATTCTATTGGCATTGGCCTAAAGCAGACTGCCCATCCTCTCTGGTATAATTGGTGCATGGCATGAGGTGGGTAAAAGCAGAGAAATTGGTTGGGAGGGAAAAAAAAGATTAAAAAAAGCAAAGCTCAGCTGGTTGTCAACAATGATACCTTTACAATTGCACAAGCAATTCTGGCATAAAGTTTACAACTAAATCCGCTTCTAGGGTGGGAGGGATTAGGCCACTTGATCAGCTATTTGATGCCCAGCTTTCAATATAGATCCATGAGATTTAAAGACTTTACTGTAAATTGTAAGACTTTGCAGTAAAGTGAATGTAAATCAGCTGAAGACTTGGGTAGTTAATGGGCTGGAAATTCACCAACCTTGCACCTGTTTTTTTCGGTGATATTTCGCCATTTTGGGCGAAAAAAGATCATCCGCGAGTTTCGCCAAAGTCTTGCACCTGCGGTTTTGAAATACCGCTAAAAGCGGACCGCTGGCGTGCAAGACTGGAAATATCACTATCGCCGTAGTTTGGCCATTTCTCACACCTGTATTTTGGGTGAAAAAAAAACGCCCGAGAAAAACCTGCGTTGCAGCCCCAAAAATGGCAGTACGTATGAAGACCTGCAAAAAAAAGTTAAAGATTTTATTTTTTTGCAGTGATTACTTAATAAGGGTTTTGTAAATGTGCTATTTTATTTTTTGCTATTTTTGTTTGTGTTTTCCCCCCTCCCAAGGGCCTGTCTTTTAGCGGTAATCGGCCTCGGACTAAAGTTGGTGAGGACCGCAGTTTCCTCCGCGAATCCTCGTGCAATGTCGATTTTTACCGCAAGACGCATGTTTTTTACGAAACTTAGGCCTTTAAAAAATGGCAGTGTGATTAGTGGTATTTTTGGCGATAAATGCTGAAAAAATACCACTGGCCAAAAGACAAATTTCTAGCCCAATGGTACTTAACGAGGCTCGACAGTTTGACACACAACAGAAGCACCCTAAACTAAACTCCTTAAAGTGGAACCATGATTTGAAAGCTTGCTTACAAGTATAAAATATTGTCACTGATCCAAATATCACAACAATTTGGGTGTAAATTAAACAAAAACAGATCAGCACTGTGTGACAGTAAGTTGTGTAGATAGGATCAGGAAGTTACAAAAGACTGTCAACAGATTAAGTGAGTGGTTAAAACTGTAGCTAATGGAATTCAATTTGGGGACGAGCGAGGTCATCCACTTTGGATCCAAGAAAGACAAAGTGGAATATTTTCTTAATGGTGAGAAACTAAGACTGTGGATGAGTAAGGAGATTCGGGTGACCATGTAAACAAATCACAAAGCTAGTGGGCAGGTACAAAAAGTAAAAAAAAAGGCTGATGGAATGTTAGCTTTTATCTCAGGGGATAGGATTTTAAAAATGAGGAGGTTATCCTTCAGTTGTTCAGAGACTTGGTCAGACCCCATCAGGAATACTGTACTCCGTTCTGGGCACCAAACTTCAGGAAGGATATATTGGTTTTGCAGGGAGTACAGTTCAGATTCAGAGTTTAAAGGGTTAAATTACAAAGGCAGGTTGCATAAACTTAGCTTAAGTTTCGATGATTGAGGGCTGATCTAAACAAGGTGCTTAAAATGATTAAGGGATTCGATAGGATAGAGGGAAGCTATTTCCTCTGGTGAGAGAATCCAGAATAAGGTGCCATAATCTTACATTTATAACTAGGCCATTCAGAAGTGAAATCAGGAAGCACTTTTTCACACAAAGTGTAGTGGAAATCTGGAATTCTCTCCCCCAAGTTTATGGATGCTGGGTCAATTGACATTTTCAAGACTGAGATGAATAGATTTTGTTAGCCAGGAGTATCAGGGATATGGATCAAAGGCAGTTAAATAGAATTGAGCAATAGATCAGCCATGATCTGATTGAATGGCAGAACAGGCTTGAAGGGGGGAATGGCCTACTCCTGTTCCTATAAAATACACTGGTACTATATCGGTGCAATAACTTACATTGCTATAGTGCTCATGTACAGGCAGAATTCTGAGTCTTGAATAAGGAATGATGGGGTAGAAATGCAGTTGCAAGGCAACAATACATTCAAGGATTTTGAAAGTGTAGATAAAGAATTATTAATAACCAGTGAATGTTATGGAAATGTGTGTCGGTATCAGATGAGTACACATCTAACTATCTGTGATGCCCTGTGATGGAATAGCTGGTTGATAGTCAAGCAATACTATCATTAAGCAATCCTACGATTAATTGAGCATTTTTTGGTGAAAACTGAAACACATGCAAGTGTAACATTTTCAGAAATCATGCTTCACTTTGAAGTAGATCAGTACCTTCCCAATGCCTGCTCGAGGCAACACAAAATTAACTTTTCATATGCTAGTAGTTGCTGCCAGATTTTTTTCCAACAAAGTATCATTTGGCATTATATTTAATTTTTCACAATCTCCTTCCCAAAAAAGGACTGAAAATTTAAGACAATTAACACCAGAATAAGACTGATGGAAATGTGGGCAGGGTTTTCTTTTCTACGGCAGGGTTTTCTTTTCTTTTCTTTTTCTTTTCTTTTCCACTGTTACACTTTCTCTCCCACCCCATGTTCATTTGAATATTCCTTCCAATTTAGAACAATGGTTCAATTTAGATTCAATGGTTGGCAGTAGCTCAAATTATCAGATAGCTGCAATGGGAAGTTTCCCTTACAAAACTACAACGTTTCAAACTATTGCAAAATACAGGAAACTTGGCCAATTTAAAGTGTCAACACTAAAGCTCTTTTTGGAGGGCGGGGAGTAAACAAAAAAAATACATTTGGAATCAAGGTGAAACATCTCAAGGATGGGGAATGGAAACCTTTCCTACTTTGAGCATTCATCATCAAGCATTCAATTATTAATTATTGCATATTCAAACGCAGGATAAAATTCCTTCTCCTTTGGGCCAACATAGCTCAACCCTAACCTCAGTACTTCCTACACCAGCCATTCCTGTGGTCTCAATGAAATTGCTTAATTGTGATGGAGTCTGAACAATTCTAGAGATCTAGAACTATTCAGAACAGGGCTATGACCTCAGAAAAAGATACAGCCAGCAATAAAGAAGCATTAGTTTGAGCTAGCTTCAAGCCCAGGTTTCAACACTGCAAACAGCAGCGTACTAACCCAATCTCCACAAGTTTAAGATATTATCAATCTTTATATTTGGTCCAGTATTCCCATTAGTGTTATATATTCAATATTGCATTTTTCCCTCTCCCTGGGTGCAGGAAAACTGGAAAGGGGAAACTCCGAATTTTGTTTATATGCAGCACAAATGCTCATACCAACTCACTGGTTAAAAAAAACAGTGCCTCCTCTGCCCATCTCACCACCGCCACCCAATTTTACTAATTTAGGTCCACATTACTACAACTGGGACTGAACTTTTCTGCATCAAATTCCAGTGATTTGTGTGTGTGTGTGTGTCTGTGTGTGTGTGTGTGTGTGTGTGTGTGTGTGTGTGTGTATATATATATATATAAAAGAGGTGCATTTTCACTTTAAAGTTTGCTGTTCCTCCATCTGTCCCAAAAAATTATAAGTACAGGTATTTGACATTACATCACATTTCTTTTGTGAAACCACTTCTTTATCCCTCACTAAAATATCGGTTTGAATACATTTGCTACACCTGGAGATGCTCTTCTACTATCTCTTGCACTAGTGATTAGGAACACAAGAAAAAGCTCATCACATGATTCTTCTGTAACCTCCAATCTCAATTATTTTGTATGAATATTACTTTAGTCAGTGCTCCTCTGAACTTTCCTCTCGTGTCTCTCCCAATATTATTACAAAATCAAGACTCATCACACTGTCACTTTCTCTCCTCAAAACTATGGAATTCCTGACCTCCTTCAATCTTTGTTTCCTCTACAAATCTATAGGCTGTCATCACCCAAAACAATGCTTCTTAAATATACTAATTCTCTTCAACTTTGGCCCTGATCTTAGTTTTCTCAACTTAAAAATATCATCCCAATTCAAAAAGAATCTTATAATCCAATACATTCTCAACAACTGGGCCTTTATTCACTGGAGTTTAGAAGAATGAGGGGGGATCTCATAGAAACGTATAAGATTCTGACGAGACTGGACAGGTTAGATGCGGGAAGAATGTTCCCGATGTTGGGGAAGTCCAGAACCAGGGGACATAATCTTAGGATAAGGTGGTAGACCATTTAGGACTCGGATGAGGAGAAAATTCTTCACTCAGAGTTGTTAACCTGTGGAATTCCCTGCCGCAGAGAGTTGTTGATGCCAGTTCACTGGATATATTCAAGAGGGAGTTAGATATGGCCCTTACGGCTAAGGGGATCAAGGGGTATGGAGAGAAAGCAGGAAAGGGGTACTGAGGGAATGATCAGCCATGATCTTCTTGAATGGCGGTGCAGGCTCGAAGGGCTGAATGGCCTACTCCTGCACCTATTTTCTATGTTTCTATGTTTCAGCATTCCAACTTAAAAGAAATGTATTTTTTAAAAAGCTATCATAAATTACCAGAGAAAAAATAATATTTCATGTTTTACTCAGAGTGCTGCACCATCTGTCACTCCATATATCATTTTTACTGTGGCCAAAACATCAGACCACATTAATTCTCCAATTTCCTCTCAAACATCCCCTAGTGCAGATATTGATAGTGTTTTTCCACCAAGTAGTTTTAAAATTGCAGTCATTATTAATAATTGAAGTATATAACACAGATCTTGGAAAACAATAACTACCTGGACTATATGACCCATGTGTAAATTTCCTTACGATCTAAACTAACTATGAAAGATCTTGCATCTGTGCGCACTTCAGTAAACTTATGTCCACATTTAAAAGCAAAAATACTTATGTAAAACTTATCAGGCTATAATGAAACCATCCTCCACCCTCCAAATTGTGGACATTGCAGTGCCAATATTGGCAGGACAATGTAGTTACAGAATGAACAAATTCACATAACCAGTTCCCATTATAAAATTTACAATGGAAATATAAAAATAAGGGCAGAATGTATGACTTCCAAATGGAGACTGAAGTATGTCTCCTCCCTCCGCCACTACCCACCCAGTTATCCCCTCTAGTCACCTGAAGACAACACCAGGGATTGAATCTCATGTCAATGCCACAGGAGATCGACTAATTGCATTGCTAAACCCATCCCACTGTTCAGCACTTACTACGTACCGAGCTAAAATACCCAACTCACAATTCATGGAATTTCAAGTCCGCATCCCAGCACTATGGTTGCTAGGAGAAACCTAGACTGTACAGCAACACACTGGAGCTACCTCAGGTAATTTTTGACAATTACTGCCCAAAAATCAAGAAATTCCTTTTTGAACCACTGCACACAAAGATTTATCTTGAAAATTTCTATTGGAGAGCTCATGGACATGCTCTGTAACTTTCCTCATGTGTGCACTAGCCTCATGTGTGCATTAACCTTGATGATTATATTGCAATATTAGCCGTTTGGTCATCTAGTATTTGTTTGAAAGCACTTTCAAAAAAGAGAAACATTTCCAGTTACCTTTATTTTTTTGTTTAATTTGCAGCAGTATCTGTATAACATGGCCATGTTCAGAGGTCCAAAATCTGCATAAAAGCTAGAAAACAAATGAACATATGAACATATGAACATGCAAAATTGAAGGCCGGTAAAAACCAGCAGGCCCATCAAGCTTGCTCCACACCATGACGGCTGGTAACATGGCGTCCTGACGAAACATTTCCTTACATCCCAACAATGTAAAGGCCATAAAAAACAGAAAAGGGCCAGGTAGGTTCCATCAGTTTAAAAGTTTTATAAACATACTGGTTAATCAATGTAACAATAATCCTGAAGTCTCCATACAAATGCAGTGGCAAATTGACAGATTACATTACTCCTTCAGTTTAAAAGCAAATGTTCAACACACTTTCGCTACTTAAATAAATCAATATTTCCGTTCATTTTTAAGATTAATAAAACATCGACTCCTTAATCATCGAGAGTTGTTCTGGCAGATCTGGGGCGATGCTGCGAAGTAACCAAGACACATTTAAGTTCGAAAAACATTTTAAAGAGACTTCGAGGAATTTTAAATTGGGGAAAAGTCACTAAAATAAACTCACTTTTCATACACAAGTTCATCATCAACGCTAAAATAGTGCGTGTTTGCGGTGTTTTTGGGTTTATGTCGAAGAATAGCAAAATACAGCCGATCTGAAACACAAACAACAAAAAGTTATGAACAGAATTGATGATAACAGTTCAGGAATAAATAGTGGCCGCACATTTGCGAACTGCAGATGCGGTTTTCCTGGCGCACACAAACCATTCCCCACCGTTCAGGCGCTTCACGATAGGCTACTGCCGAGGTCCCAGCCATTTAAAATTTAAAACCGCCACACCTTAAAAGCTTCATCCAGGAAGATGCATGTCAATCCAACACAATTTAAAAACACATCGAGTTATACAAGAATGAATCACCCTTTATTAACTCCGCCGCATTAAGCAGCTCTTCTCCATCCGCCATACCGCAGTTTAGACAAAAACGAAACAAAGCTGCAAAAAGTTTTCTGCTCGCTTCTGGCTGCGGACACGCACTTAAGATGCAAACTGCGCCAGACAGTCTCAAAAAAGAAAAGGTTAATAATACACACAGGCCTCGTTCAAGGTCAACTTTCAGACCACTTCACTGTATGTGATTTTAAAAAAAATACATGCAGCAAAATCTGCTACAATACTCGTGCGATAGGAGAAATTAAAGGAAAATCCGGTAGTTTAACAGTTGTCGCATCAACACGGAGGTCCAAAAGTCAAACTGCTTTACACTCCCCCCTCCTTTCCGTCAATCAGAGCTGCGTACCACCCCTCCGCTTTTTGCATTGGTGAAGCAGCGCCTGAGTGACACTCGGCCGCCGCTGTCTGCAGCACCTTGTCAGGGACCGAATACAAACCCGCCTATTGGAACGTGGCCCTGATGGTTGCCAAGGGAACCCATGTTTCGTCACCAATGAGATCCGCCCCTTTCAGTATGAACATCTCGCAACTTTGCACATGATGTCAGTGTGGCTGCTGCAGCTGAGCGCTTTGTTGGGAAGTAAATACAATATTCTTATCTGCAGAGGCAATAGATTTAGGTCAGCTAGCAGGATGCATTTTTTTTTTTACACAGGGGTTGTGAGGCAACAGAGTTAGTGATTGAAGTGAAGACCGTGCCAACATTTAAGGATAGGTGGTTGAATAAAAAGGGAAATAAAAAGACACAGAATGTCTGGACGGAATGGTCTGTTTCTGTATTGCAATTGCTGTATATAATTTGTTTTATTGTTAAAAAATCTTAGCTGCCTGTAGTTGGGCAGATTAAGTGTGCAAGAATGGTGAATCAGTGAATTTGTTAAAGTGAAATGGAATTGAAGCAACAATGGCAGCGTAGATACAAGATTGGCTAAGGGATATAAAGCAGAGAGTAGTGGCAAACAGTGGTATTCCCCAGGCATTGGGATTAGGACCACTGCTCATTTTGAGATATATTAATGGACAGGACCTAATTTCAAATTTTTCAGATGACATGGATCTCAGAAATGTAGTAAACAATGAGGATAGTAATAGACTCCAGGAGGACACAAACAGACTGGTAAAATGGGTAGACACCTGGCTGATGAAATTTAATGCAGAGATGTGTGACGTGACACTTTTTGGTAAGAAGAATGAGGAGAGGCAATATGAACTAAATTATACTATTTTAAAGGGAGTGCAGGATCAGAGAGACCTGGGGGTGTATGTACACAAATCTTTGAAGGTGGTGTAACAAGTTGAGAAGGCTGTTAAAAAAGCATATATGATCTTTGGCTTTATTAATATAGTACAAAAACAAAGATGTTAAACTAAACCTTTATGAAACACTTTAGGCCTCAGCTGGAGTATCTGTTCAATTTTGAGCACCACACATTAGGAAGGGTATCAAGGCCTTTGAGAGCATACAGAAGAGACTTACTAGAATAGTACTGGACTTCAAGAGTTAAGTTACGAGCAGAGATTACACAAATTAGGGTTGTAATCCCTAGAATTTAGAATGTTAAGGGGTGATCTGATCGAAGTTTTCAAGATATTAAGGGTGACAGAGTAGAGAGAGAGAAACAATTTCTGCTGGTTGGGGATTCTAGGAGTAGGGGACATAGTCTAAAAATTAAAGCCAAACCTTTCCGGTGAAGTTAAGAAACACTTCTACACACAAGGGTGGTAGAAGTTTGGAACTCTCTTCCGCAAACGACAATTGATGCTAGATCAATTGTTAATTTTAAATCTGAGATTGATAGCTTTTTGTTAACCAAAGGTATTCAGAGATATGGGCCAAAGGCAGGTATATGGAGGTAGGTCACAGATCAGTCATGATCTCATTGAATGGCAGAACATCCTCGAGGGGCTGAATGGCCTACTCATGTTCCTATGTACCAGAGATGAGGGACTTCAATTATGTGGAGAGAATGGAGAAGCTGGGGTTGTTTTTCTTGGAGAAGAGAAAGTTAAGAGGAAATTTGTTAGAGGTGTTTAAAATCACATAGTTTTGATTGAGTAAATAAGGAGAAAAGGGGAAGAAATTTGGTAGCACCACGTTTGGGTTGCTACATTTAGATTTTGAAAATTTAGCATCAGGTGCAAAGATTTCTGAGCTTTTTAAATTGGGCTTTAGTGCCCCAGACAAGAAATGGGGGAGGTAAATCAAGCACTAATCACCTCAATTGGGTGCTACAGCAGCGCTAACACCAGAGCGCTAACCAATTTCAGGTGACTTGCATTCAGTAATCATCCTTCAATCCTCACACTGGCTCATTCCAGCTCTTAAAACGGGGAGGTTCAGTAAGCTGCAGCTGCTCATTTTCACCAGTCCTGCATCTGAAGGAGACCTGAGAGTAACTGCATGAACTTTTTGCTTTGGCTGCTCCTAATCCAGCTGTAAGGGAGATGATACGTCATTGAAACGACGAGCTATTGGAGGCATTGGTGGGGGCAGTCGAACAAAGTGAGGAGTGCTGTTCCTAGCAAGTGGAAGGCAATTGCCTCAGGTCTTCAGGGCAATGTGGAGGTAAGTGGCAGAGGAGGTCTCGGCCAGCACTGTCGTTCAACGCCGTCTCACAAAATATCGTAAGAAATTTAAAGTCCTGAGTCGGGTGGTCAAGTTGGTCCTGCTTCAACAGCTTCCACATACCAGCCTCTGAAGCTTTGTGCACACTGCGCAAAGCAGCACTCTCCCACCACACATGCAGCTACTCAAACTCTCATCCTCAATTCACACCTTTCCTACATTGACAGCTATTCAACAACGGCAGGCATATCTCCTAGCCACATAGCTGGACTCTAACTCACGCAGTCCTTTCTTTTGCAGGCCAAGATGGCACACAATAAGAGGGAGCAGCAGAGGACAGGCGGGGGTGATCCTCAGCTCCAGCAGCTGTCGGACCTCAAGGAGCGAGTGCTGTTACTGATTGGACAGCAGGAGGTGGGTGCCGTCACCGACCCCGACGCCGCTGGGGGCAACAACGGTATCTTTATCCCCTCTCCTTTTATCACTTTCCAGCTCCTGAAACTGTCTGCCTTCCTTGCTCCATTCTTACCTCCCTACCTGTAGTGTATGAAATGATACAATGAACTCCATACTGTGAGCCAGTGACTAGGTGTAACCTGGTCAGTCTTTGTATCTTCACTTCTGGAAGCCATTAAAGGTGAAGTTCAGGTTATATACCAGGCCCAGCACGAGTGTACGTATCACCCTAGGACCTCCGACGGTAGTGCCCCCTGTTGGTGGGCAGACCTTATGAACATACATGACATCATCCCCCTCTCCCTCCCCGGGCCAGTTCTTGGCACAAGTCCATATTACAAGTCAGTGGGTTCTTCTGATAGCTGGACATGAGTTGATTGGTCGTCTAAGCTCATGGTATCTTCTTCGAACTGTTCCGGTTCATCAATGTGTCTTCGCTTGATTTGATCAATGTGTTTCCTGCACATCTGCCCATTCTTGAGCTCAACCATATACATCCGGTTACTCTCCTTATTCGTAACATTGCCCGGGAGCCACTTGGGGCCCTTGACCATGGTTAAGTACATACACTGGGTCATTTACAGATTTGTCATGTGACACTGCGGCGCGGTCGTGATACCAGTGCTGGCGTTGACGTCAGGTTTCAACATGATCGTTAAGGTCAGGTTGGATTAGAGACAGCCTGGTTTTGGGGCCTCTCCATCAATAGTTTTGCAGGCAGGACCCCAGTGAGTGTATGTGGCCTTGTCCTGTAACTGAGTAGTATGTGTGACAGGTGTGTCTGCAAGGAGCCGTGAGTTATGCGTTTCAGGCTCTGCTTGATGGTTTGAACTGCCCGCTCCACTTGACCATTGGACGTGGGTTTGAACGGGGCTGACCTCACGTGTTTTATACCGTTGCGTTTCATGAACTCTTGAAACTCCAGGCTCGTGAAACACGGTCCGTTATCGCTGACAATGTCTAGCAGACCGTGTGGCAAACATGGCTCTCAGGTTCTCAATGGTGCCAGTGGAAGTGCTGGATGACACGATCACACATTCTATCCATTTGGAGTATGCATCCACCACCACAAAAAACATTTTACCGAGGAAGGGGCCCGCAAAGTCGATGTGGATTCTAGACCACAGTTTGGATGGCCATGACCACAGACTGAGCGGAGCTTCCTTTGGGGCATTGCTTAACTGCATGCAAGTGCTGCACTGATGCATGCATGACTCTATGTCCGAGTCAATGCCAAGCCACCAAACATGGGACCTGGCGATGGCCTTCATGACAATACCAGGATGCATACTATGTAACTCACGTACAAATCTCGCCCTGCCTTTCTTGGCATTATAACACGATTACCCCACAGTAAACAGTCAGACTGGATTGAAAGCTCATCTTTGCGACGGCTGTATGGTTTGGTTCCATCACCCATTTCCTTGGGGATGGCTGACCAGTCCCCGTAAAGAACACAACATTTTATAACCGATAGGGTCGGATCCTAACTGGTCCAGGTCTTAACTTGTTGAGCAGTGACATGTGACCCTTCACTCTCAAAGGCATCCATGACCATGAGTAGCTCTGCGGGCATTAGCGTTTCCAGCTCCGGTGTGGGCAACGGTAACCGGCTCAATGCATCAACGCAGTTGTCGGTGCCTGGTCTATGGTGAATGACATAATCACAGGCAGATAATGTCAGTGCCCAGCTCTGGATGCGGGACGACGCGTTGATATTGATATCTTTTATGTTCTGAAAACGATCGAAGCGGCTTGTGATCGGTTTCCAGCTCGAAGCGAAGCCCAAACGGGTACTGGTGCACTTTTTTTTACCCCATAAACACATGCTAAAGCCTCTTTCTCTACCATGCCATAGGCTCATTCCGCCTTGGACAGGCTTCGAGACGGGTATGCAACTGGTTGTAGTGTGCCTGACTCATTGGCTTGCTGGAGTATGCAGGTGATCCCATAGGACAACACATCACAGGTCAAAACTCGATGCTTGCATAGGTCATACAATACAATACCAGTAGCTTGTGGGAACACAGCAGATTTCTAGCCTTCTCAAAGGCTCTGTCTTGAAGTTCACTCCACACCCAGTCGTCTCCTTTCCTGAGCAGCTTGTGCAAAGGCTCTAATACTGTGCTCAATTTGGGCAAGAAGTTATCGAAGTAGTTGAGAAGACCCAGGAACGAACGCAGCTCCGTCACATTCTGGGGCCTGGGTGCATTTTTGATGGCCTCTGTTTTCGCGTCTGTAGGCTTGATTCCGTCTGCAGCAATCTTTCGTCCAAGGCATTCAACCTCTGGTGCCATGAAAACGCACTTCAATTGTTTCAGCCTGAGTCTCACTTTGTCCAGACGACGCAGAACCTCTTCCAGATTTGTGCAGGTGCTCGGCGGTGTCACGACGTGTGACTAGGATGTTGTCTTGGAATACCACGGTCCTGGGGACGGATTTCAATAGGCTCTCCATGTTTCTCTGAAATAAGGCTGCCGCCGAACAAATGCCAAAAGGGCACCTGTTGTAAATAAACAGTCCTTTGTGTGTGTTGATGCACGTAAGTTTCTTTGCTGATTCAACCAGTTCCTGTGTCATGTAGCCGACGTTAGATCCAATTTGGTGAACGATTTTCCCCAGCTAGCGTTGCAAACAGGTCGTCAGCTTTCGGTAGTAGGTACTGATCTTGTTTTGAAACTGGCGGGCAATGACTAGTTGGGGCCCCAGCACAAATATAATATTTCCAAGTTTGCTGACCACACAACTAGGTGGAGTTGTGAGGAGGATGCAAAGACGCTGCAAGGCGATTTAGATAGATTGAGTGAGTGGGCAAACACATGGCAGATGCAGTATAACGTGGATAAATGTGAAGTTATCCACTTTGGTAGGAAAAACAAAGACAAAGTATTATTTAAATGGTGATAGCTTGGGAAATGTTGATGTACAAAGGGACCTGGGTGTCCTTGTACACCAGTCATTGAAAGCAAACATGCAGGTGCAGCAAGCAATTAGGAAGGCAAATGGCATGTTGGCCTTCATTGCAAGAGGATTTGAGTACAGGAGCAAGGATGTCTTAGTCCAGTTAAGTGAGACCACACCTGGAGTATTGTGTGCAGTTTTGGTCTCCTTACCTAAGAGGATATACTTGCCATAGAGGGAGTGCAGCAAGGTTCACCAGTCTGATTCCTGGGATGGCAGGACTGTCATATGAGGAGAGATTGGGTCGACTAGGCTGTATTCACTAGAGTTTAGAAGAATGAGCGAGGATCACATTGAAACATATAAAATTCTGACTGGGTTGGATAGACTGGATGCAGAGAGGATGTTTCCCCTGGCTGGGAAGTCTAGAACAAAGGGGTCACAGTCTCAGGATACGGGGTAGCAAATTTAGGACTGAGATGAGGAGAAATTTCTTAGAGGGTGGTCAACTTGTGGAATTCTCTACCACAGAAGGCTGTGGAGGCCAAGTCACTGAATATATTTAAGAGATAGATTTCTAGACACAAAAGGCATCAAGGGGTATGGGAAGAAAGCAGGAATATGGTGTTGATAGAGGATCAGCCATGATCATATTGAATGGCGATGCAGGCAAAGGGCCGAATGGCCTACTACTATTTTCTATGTTTCTATGTCACTCAGCTGTCGCCCAGCCTGAAGTGGTGCAGTCTACAGCCAGGCCTTCCAAGCTCCGAGCTGGTCGAGGGCATCCTGCAAGGCCATCTATAATCTTTGGCCCTGATACTCAGCAGTCTACCACCAGCTGTGCTTCATTCACAGGGGACACATTACAAGGGAGCAGTAGAATAGGTAAAGGTAGTGTTAAGAGGGGATGTAAGGTTTTGCACAAATGTAATTGTTTATAATTGTGATGAATGTTATGTGCTAAAATTTTAATTAGAATGTTGCAAATTTAGTGCTGTCTCTCATTCCAGTTTTGGGGCTGTGGTATGGAAGGAGAAATTGATGTGCTGATGGGGATGTGCAGAGCAACTGGGAAGTGGGCTGGAATTCATTGGAACCAAAGTTTGATGAGGCAGTCATGGACTGCCCTTGCAGAATGTCAATTGAATGGCTCCTCCATTGCTGCTGCTGTTGCTGCTCCTCCTCCTCCTCCTCTTACTCCCTATCCTCCTCCTGTTCCTCCTCCTCCTCCTGAGGTGGTGGAGTTATGCCTGATGGCAATAGCTGCACACTCATGATGGCCAAGTTGTGCTGATGACAACGAAAAAGGATACCAGCTCAGCCGAGTACTGGAGGACTGCTCCCGAGCGGTCGAGGCAGCGGAACCGTTGCTTGAGCACTCCGATGGTCTGCTCAATGATTTTCCTAGTGGCAGCGTAGCTCTCATTGAGTGTGAAGGGCAGGAGTGTTGGGGTTGCAGAGAGGAGTCATGAGCCAGGTGGAGAGTGGATAGCCCTCGTCTCCAACCAACCACGAGTTTCAGGTGGAGGCTGGAAGAGAGCTGGCATAGCGGTTTGGCGAAGGATGAATGCATCGTAGCTGCTGCCAGGATAGTGGGCATTGACGGTGAGGTTTCGATGTGCAGTTGGTGTGAGAGCACACACATTCAGTGAGTGGTAGCCTTTGTGGTTACGGAATATCTCCGGATTGGTATGTGGTGCCTGCAAAGCGATGTGGATGCAGGCAATGGCATGCTGCACCATGGGTTGCCTGCTTTCCTGGCAAAGCCACACATGTACACTCCAGCTGCTTCTCTCTGGTCATGGGGAAGGATTCTGTGGACAGCATCTGTGACCTCGCAGATGCAGCAATGGACGGCAAACTGGAAGATGTTGGAGGTGTCATCTGTTGCACGCTGGAAGGATTCGCTGGCATAGAAATTGAGCACGATGGTGACCTTGACTGTTACAAAGAACTGTCCGCCCCCTAGTCTGAGGCTCGAGGTCTAGTTGCAGGAGGTGTCAGAGCTCTGTGCCAATGTCCTTGCTGAAGCGCAGCCTTCTCAAACACTGCTCCTCAGTGAAATTGATGTAGGAGAACTGCTGCCTGAACACCCTGGGATGGTAAGGTCTCCTATTGATAGCCCTGTTGGCCGTCCACCCTCTGGCCACATTTTGCTGACTTTCATTCTTCCCAAGTTGCCTCCGACGGTGACGTCAGAGCGCATGGTCCAGTGCCAGCACAGCCCCCATGAAACAATATAAATGTTGGACTTTCAAATCTGCCCTCAATGAAACTTTAATAGACAGAAAACTCCAACTGCAAATGGGTGAAATCTGTCAAAACACCTGTCTGCTTATGTAGAACTAAACAACAACTATTATTGGCCAACTAAAACTTAACCCAGTGCTGGCACCTTTTTAAATAGCGTTCCTCCAGCCAACTGAAACACGACTGCTGAAGTTGTCGTCAGCGCCAGGCACTAAACTAGGGGGTGGGAGCCCATTTTTCTTCCGGGGGCAGTAATGGGGCGCTGCGGATGGCGATGTCAGCTTTGCCAGGCACAGCAGAGCGGGGCACTACATGTTACCGCCGCCACAAAACCCCCGCCGAATTTAGCGGGAGGTGCTGTTCTCGCTGATCCGGGTGAAAATTCATTTGCACCCTGGGGGCGCTAACAGGAAGTGCAAACTACCCCAATTTCTCCCCCAAACTGTTTCCAGTGGCAGAAGGGTCTGTACCAGAAGACACCAATTTAAGGTGATTGGCAAAAGAACCAAGGCGATATTTTTTTTTTTACTCAGCGAGTTGTTCTCTAGAATGCACTGCCTGAATGGTTGGTGGAAGCAGATTCGATAGTTACATTCAAAGGATAATTGAATAAATACGCAAAGGAAAAATTACAGGGCTATGGGGAATGAGCAGAGGAATGGGATTAATTGGATAGCTCTACAAAAAAGCTGGCACAATGGACTGAATTGCCTCCTTTTTTGCTGTCTCATTCTTTGATTCTATTATGAGTAATTCACCTTCTTTGCAAAAAAAAACCTAAGACCAAATTACAATTTATAAATTCACTTAACCAGTACAATGTTAATTTTTAATAACATGATATTTGCCATTTCTAATTGAGAGTAAAGCACAACATATGAAATGTGCTTGACGGGCAGTATGAGTGGAAAACAGTGCCATCTAAATTGGAAATGGAGCTGGAAGGACTCAATCAGGGGCATGTATAGTAACTAGATTAGCTTTCATCATGATTGAAATAACATGGTGGGAAAGTGTTACTGGAAGTACTTTGTCCCCTGGAGTCCCGTTTGGAACCTTGGCATTGTATTTGAGCCTGAGGTGAGTTTCCGGCTATATATCTGCTCCATCACTAAGACCGCCTACTTCCACCTCTGTAGCATCGCCTGTCTCCTCATCATCATCATAGGCATCGAAACGAGGATGACTTGCTTCCACGCCAAAAAGGGATGAGTTCACAGGTGTTTCAGTGAAGGACCTGATATTCCAGATTCTGAACTACATCGTAAAGGGTGGAAGATGCCTGTGCTTGGATATTTTTAACGTGTGGTGGCTGTTGCACACCAGCCATCACATGGGCTTGACAGAGCTAGGTCTTGGTCCAGTGGCAAGGATTACCCAAGACGACTGGAGACCTGCTCTGCTGCACTGGCCTAGTACGCACACATCGCACTGTGGGCTGGCCCGTGCTGCCCCTGGGCCCTCGCCTCTTCTGGGCCCCGATCACCTGCCTCCATCCCTGCCTTAACTCATATGCTGCTGAAACCCTGATTCATGGCTTTGTTACCTCCTAGACGTGACTATTCCAATGCTCTCCCGGGCGACGACCTATCTTCCACCTTCCATAAACTTGAGCTCATCCAAAATCCATATCCTTATTCGCACCAAGTCCCCATCACCTATCACCATCACTCCTGTGCTCACCGACCTACATTGGCTCCCAGTCCAGCAACATCTCAATTTAAAAAAAAAAATCTTTGTCCTGATTTAACAAAATTGACACATCATGGCTCAAATTATGTATTCAACACCAAAAGCAACAAAAACTTGCATTTATATAGCATCTTTAATGTAGTAAAATCTCACAAGGCGCTTCACTAGAGCATTAACAAAATTTGACACCGAGCCACATCAGGAGATATTAAGGCAGGTGACTTGGTCACAGAGTTGCAAAGCAGGAGTGAGAGGCGGAGAAGTTTAGGGAGGGAATCTCCTGATGAGGCCTGAGGCAGCTGATGGCACAGTTGCCAATGGTGGAGCATTTAAATTCATGGCTGCACAAGAGGCAGAGATCACTTAACAGCCAATGTATTCTTTTTCAAGTGTAGTCACTGTTGCAATGTATGGAAATGCAGCATCCAATTGGTATCCCACAAACAACAATAGGATAAATGACCATATAATCTATTTTGGTAGCAGGAAAAGCTGCATGCAAATTAA
Organism: Pristiophorus japonicus; assembly: GCF_044704955.1. NCBI lineage: Eukaryota > Metazoa > Chordata > Chondrichthyes > Pristiophoridae > Pristiophorus > Pristiophorus japonicus. The sequence goes on along the minus strand of NC_091977.1, from coordinate 100,350,450 downwards.
TGGAAAAGTTCTGTACCAGGGAGGAACACACATAGGACATCAGAGCTTGCTCAGCTCACAATCTAACCCGTTCATTTATGTGCTCTGTTCAAAGGCTAAGGACATCCACAACTATCGAGAGAACGAGGATGGGTAGGGGCCAGGCCAACAAGCTGACAATATAGCCATGTCTGGGCGATGCATTACAAATCTTACTCTCTTTTCCCGTGGGAGGAGATTCAGCACCATCATAGGCAGTCTATGTAGTGCCATGTACAATGTACAATGTAAGGTCTTTTTCGTAGTGCACGTTGAAAAGAAAAAAAAATGTAGGTGTGCCGTCACCCATTCCGTGTACTGTATAGTGACATGTAATGTAATTTTGTTGAATGTACTACAAGGTATCCCGTATTGTACCAAATTGTACTTGAACTGAAAAGCAAGGAAATGTATCGAACGGAACTGCCGTCAGCACCCAAATGTAGTGTATGGGATTGCTGACCGCAGCTAAATGTACTGAACTGCTTTTGAATGTACTGTACAAATTTTTTATATGAATAAAGTATACTTTGAAATAAAGAAAAATCATAGGCAGTCACTCGGGGTCAAGGATGACTTGCTTCCACACTAAAAATGAGTACTCAGCTGAATGATGAACTCATTTTAAACCAGGCTGGAGCTGTGGGCAAAACAAAAAAAGCCCAACTTCATGGAGGAGATTAGAGATAGGGAGGGGTGAGGCCATTGAGGGATTTGAGAATTTTGAAATTGAGGCATTGCTTAACCGGAAGCCAGTGTAGGTGAGTGAGCACAGGAGTAATGGGTGAGCAGGACTTGATGCGAGTTAGGACACAGGCAGCAGAATTTTGGATCACTTCTAATTTACGTAGGGTAGACTGGGAGGTCAGCCAGGAGTGGATTGGAATAGTCAAGTCTAGAGGTAACAAATGCATGGGAGTGTTTCAGCAGCTGAGACCAGGGCGAAGACAGGCGATGTTACGGAGGTGAAAATAGGCGGTCTTACTAATGCTGCAGCTATGTGATCAAAAGCTCATTTCAGGGTCAAATGTGACACCAAGGTTGCGAACAGCCTAGTTCAGCCTCGGACAGAAGTTAGGTGAGGAATGGAGTCAGTGGCTAGGGAACGGAGTTTGTGGCAGGGACTGGAAACAATGGCTTCCGTTTTCCCAATATTCAATTGGAGAAAATTTCTGCACATCCAGAACTGGCTGTTTGTTCAACAGTCTGACAATTTAGAGACCGTGGAGGGGTCGAGAGAAGTGATAGAGTTAGGGCTGGGTGTCATCAACCTGTATGTGGAAACTGATGCTGTGTTTTCGGATGATGTTGCCAAGGGACAACATGTAGATGAGAATCCTAGGATAGATCCTTGGGGGATATCCGAGGTAACAATGTAGGGGTGGGAAGAGAAACCATTGCAGGTGATTCTCTGGCTATGGTTAGATAGGTAAGAATGGAACCAGGCAAGTGCAGTACCACCCAGCTGGATGACAGTGCAGGTGTGTTGGAGAAAGATAGTGGTCAACCATGTCAAAAGCTGCAGACAAGTAAAGAAGGACGAGGAGGGATAGTTTGCCTTTGTCACAATCACAAAGGATGTCATTTGTGACTTTGAGAGCCGTTTCGGTACTGTGGCAGATGCAGAAACCGGATTGGAGGGATTCAAACATGGTATTGTGGGAAAGATGGTACGGATTTGGGAGGCATTTAAGGACTTTGGAGAGGAAAGAGAGGTTGGAGATGGGGCGGTAGTTTGCAGTAGGGGTCGAGGGTTGTTTTTTGAGGAGGGGGTGATGACAGCAGATTTAAGAGAGAGGAGGACAGTACCAGAGGAGAGAGAACCGTTATCAGCTAACATGGGAGCTTGAAAAGGAAGTTGGGTGGTCAGCAGGTTGGTGGAAATAGGGTCAAGGGAGCAGGATGTGGGTCTCAGACAGGATGAGCTCGTTAAGGTCATGATGGGAAATCGGAGAGAAGCTGGAGAAAGATGTGAGATCAGGGCTAGGGCAGGAGGGATCCTTAGAGAAAGTTTGGCCCCATGGGCTAGAGAATGGAAAGGAAGAGGCAGCCGAACGGATGGTCAGTCTTGGAGACAAAGGAGTCCATGAGCTCCTCACACTTATTGTTGGAGGTGAGGGGTTTAAGAAGGCGGTTTGTAGTGGAGAATAGAAGCAAGGTTTTATCTTTACATTCCAGAATGATTCTGAAATGATAAGTGATTGTGGCAGACGAGAGCAGGACCCGATAGTGCTTTACATGGTTCAGCCAGATCTGGCGGTGAATGGCTAAACCAGTTGTCCACCATATCCGTTCAAGTCTGCGTCCCTCGGACTTAAGGGAGCGAAGGTCAGGACTGTACCGGGGGAGCAGCCAAGGGCGAGAGAGAATAATTGTTTTAACAGGGACTAGGGTATCAAAGGTGGTGGTGAGGGTGTGATTGAGCAGATCGGTAACTGCAGAAATGTCATGGTGAACGGAGGGCCAAATGCTGGACAGTTGGGAGTTCGTAAGTGCAGTTGTAAGAGAGTAGAGAGCGAGTTTTTTCTAGCGACGGACATAGAAGGAGGTAGGGTTGTGGGGGGGGGGGGTGGAGGTGTAAAGGGGGATGTGGGTGGAGAGCAATATGAGATAGTGGTCAGAGATGGCCTTATCTGTGATTGACACGATGGGAGTTTGGAGGCTGTTATATATGTAAACTTGTAAATACCTTGTTTAACCATCAGAGGGCTCATCCCCTGGAGTCCCAAGGGATCCCAAAATCCTTTGGAAGCATCACCAGCTGGAGAGGCACTCTTGAGACCTGTAATAAAAGACTAAGGTCACACTTACTTTGAGCTCACAGTATCTGTTCAGACTTTTTATTCAGTAAGGAAGGACATTAGCTTGGATGATGTGGAATCTGTATGGGTGGAGCTACGGAATACCAAGAGGCAGAAAACGCTAGACCACTGAACAGTAGGAGAGGGGTTGGGGACAGCATCAAACAAGAAATTAGGGATGCATACTGTTGTGTTCTTAACACAGATGAGACTGCACACAGGGAGGTTAAAGTAACAGTGACCTCAGTCTTTATTAAGACACTCCAGAGTGAGGAACAGGCCTTAGGAGCCGGCTTATATACAGTGCTCCCGAGGGATGTTGGGATCCCTTGGGACTTCAGGGGTTGCGCTCCCTGGTGGCGGAACATGGGAGTGCATGCTTTACAGATACACAACACCTGCATTAAAGGTACAGCAGTTATCATGGGTGACTTTAATCTACATATAGATTAGGCTAACCAAACTGGTAGCAATGTGTTGGAGGAGGATTTCCTGGAGTGTATTAGGGATGGTTTTCTAGACCAATATGTCGAGGAACCAACCAGGGAGCTGGCCATACTAGACTGGGTGATGTGTAATGAGAAAGGACTAATTAGCAATCTTGTTGTGGGAAGAGTGACCATAACATAGTAGAATTCCTTATTAGGATGGAGAGTGATACAGTTAATTCAGAAACTAGGGTCCTGAACTTAAGGAAAGGTAACTTCGATGGTTCGAGGCGTGAATTGGCTAGAATAGACTGGCAAATGATACTTCAAGGATTGACAGTGGATAGGCAATGGCAAACATTTAAAGATCACATGGATGAACTTCAGCAATTGTACTTCCCTGTCTGGAGTAAAAATAAAACGGGGAAGGTGGCTCAACCGTGGCTAACAAGGAAAATTAAGGATAGTGTTAAATCCAAGGAAGAGGCATATAAATTGGCCAGAAAAAGCAGCAAACCTGAGGACTGGGAGAAATTTAGAATTCAGCAGAGGAGCACAAAGGGTTTAATTAAGAGGGGGAAAATAGAGTACGAGAAGAAGCTTGCTGGGAACATAAAAACTGACTGCAAAAGCTTCTATAGCTATGTGAAGAGAAAAAGATTAGTGAAGACAAACGTAGGTCCCTTGCAGTCGGATTCAGGTGAATTTATAATGGGGAACAAAGAAATGGCAGACCAATTCAACAAATACTTTGGTTCTGTCTTCTCGAAGGAAGACACAAATAACCTTCCGGAAGTACAAGGGGACCGAGGGCCTAGTGAGAAGGAGGAACTGAAGGATAACCTTATTAGGCGGGAAATTGTGTTAGGAAAATTGATGGAGTTGAAGGCCGATAAATCCTTGAGGCCTGATAGTCTGCATCCCAGAGTACTGAAGGAAGTGGCCCTAGAAATAGTGGATGCAATGGTGACCATTTTCCAACAGTCAATCGACTCTGGATCAGTTCCTGTAGACTGGAGGGTAGCTAATGTAACACCACTTTTTAACAAGGTGCCACATAAGAGATTGGTGTGCAAAATCAAAGCACATTGTATTGGGGGTAATATACTGACGCGGATAGAGAACTGTTTGGCAGACAGGAAGCGAGAGTCGAGATAAACGGGTCCTTTTCAGAATGGCAAGCCATGACTAGTGGGGTGCTTCAGGGCTCAGTGCTGGGACCCCAGCTCTTTACAATATACATCAATGATTTAGACGAAGGAATTGTGTAATATCTCCAAGTTTGCAGATGATACTAAACTGGGTGGTGGTGTGAGCTGTGAAGGGGACGCTAAGAGGCTGCAGGGTGACTTGGACAGGTTAGGTGAGTGGGCAAATGCATGGCAGATGCAGTTTAATGTGGATAAATGTGAGGTTATCCACTTTGGTGGCAAAAACGCGAAGACAGAATATTATCTGAATAGTGGCAGATTAGGAAAAGGGAAGGTGCAACGAGACCTGCGTGTCATGATTCATCAGTCATTGAAAGTTGGCAATCAGGTACAGCAAGTGGTGAAGGCAGCAAATGGTATGTTGGCCTTCATAGCTAGGGGATTTGAGTATAGGAGCAGGGAGATCTTACTACAGTTGTACAGGGCCTTGGTGAGGCCTCACCTGGAATATTGTGTTCAGTTTTGGTTTCCTAATCTGAGGAAGGACGTTCTTGCTATTGAGGGAGTACAGCGAAGGTTCACCAGACTGATTCCCGGGATGGCTGGACTGACATATGAGGAGAGACTGGATCAACTGGGCCTTTATACATTGGAGTTTAGAAGGATGAGAGGGGCTCTCATAGAAACATACAAGATTCTGACGGGATGGGACAGGTTAGATGCGGGTAGAATGTTCCCGATGTTGGGGAAGTCCGGAACCAGGGGACACAGTCTAAGGATAAGGGGTAGGCCATTCAGGAGTGAGATGAGGAGAAACTTCTTCACTTGGAGAGTTGCTAACCTGTGGAATTCCCTGCCGCAGAGATTTGTTGATGCCAGTTCATTGGATATATTCAGGAGGGAGTTAGATATGGCCCTTACGGCTAAAGGGATCAAGGGGTATGGAGAGAAAACAGGAAAGGGGTACTGAGGGAATGATCAGCCATGATCTTATTGAATGGTGGTGCAGGCTTGAAGGGCCGAATGGCCTACTCCTGCACCTATTTTCTATGTTTCATATAACAACTGGTGACGAGATACAGATGACAAACCCCACCGCAACAATGCAAAGAACGGTGAGCATCCTGGAGAAATATTCAGAGGGAGATGATTGGGAAAACTTTGTGAAGCGACTCGACCAATACTTTGTGGCCAACAAGCTGGAAGGAGAAGTGAACGCTGCCAAACAAAGGGCGATTCTCTTCACCGTTTGTGGGGCACCAACGTATTTGCCTCATGAAAAATCTGTTTGCTCCAGCGAAACCCACAGAGAAATCGTATGATGACTTATGTACACTGGTCCGGGAGCATCTTAACCCGAAGGAAAGCGTTCTGATGGCGAGGTACCGGTTCTACACGTGCAAGAGGTCTGAAGGCCAGGAAGTGGTGAGCTATGTCGCCGAGCTAAGACGCCTTGCAGAACATTGCGAATTTGAAGGACATTTGGAGCACATGCTCAGGGACTTCTTTTTATTTGGCATTAGCCATGAAGTAATACTTCGCAAACTTTTGACTGTAGAGACCCCAACCTTGAGTAAAGCCATAGTGTTAGCCCAGGCATTCATCGCCACCAGTGACAATACCAAGCAAATATCTCAGCACACGAGTGCTGCTATAAGTACTGTGAACAAAGTAATGTTGTTTTCGAATCATAGCATACAGGGCAGGCCTCGCATGCCTGCAGCTGCATGTCCGCAGATGTCTGAGTCCACCATCAAGGATGATGATTGCTAGGTCATTAACACCTTGTTGGCGCTGCGGGAGTGATCATCGTTTCCATTCATGCCGCTTCAAAGGGTACGTTTGCAAGGGCTGTGGAACAATGGGACATCACCAAGGTATGTGCAGGCGAGCTGCAAACCCTGCTAATCCTGCAAACCACCATGTTGCAGAGGAGGACAGATCCACAGTGGATCACAACAAACCAAAGCCTCAGACCGAGGAGGCAGAGGTATATGGGTTGCACTCATTTACCACAAAGTGTCCCCCGACAATGCTGAAGGTTGAATTAAATGGGCTCTCGGTGTCAATGGAGCTGGACACTGGCGTGAGCCAGTCCATTATGAGAAAAAAGACTTTGGATAAATTGTGGTGCAGCAAGGCCTCAAGGCCAGTCCTGACTCCCATTCGCACTAAACTGAGAACTTACACAAAGGAACTGATTCCCGTAATCGGCAATGCTACTGTAAAGGCCTCCTACGATGGAGCGGTGCACAAGTTACCACTCTGGGTGGTACCAGGCGATGGCCCCACGCTGCTCAGCAGGAGCTAGCTGGGGAAGATATGCTGGAACTGGGACAATGTCCGAGTGCTCTCGTCCGGCGACGACACTTCGTGTGCCCAGGTCCTAAACAAGTTCCCCTCGCTGTTTGAACCAGGCATCGGGAAGTTCCAAGGAGCGAAAGTGCAGATCCACCTAATTCTAGGGGTGCGACCCATCCATCACAAGGTGAGAGCAGTACCGTACATGATAGGGTGGAGATCACGCTGGACCGGCTGCAACAAGAGGGCATCATTTCGCCGATCGAATTCAACGAGTGGGCCAGTTCGATTGTTCCAGTCCTCAAGGGAGGAGATGGCACCGTCAGTTACTTTGATAGAATCTGTGGGGATTGCAATAGTTTCTCTCTGCAGGATCAGTACCCACTAGCAAAGACAGACGACCTTTTTGCGACGCTGGCGGGAGGAAAGACGTTCACGAAGCTGGACTTGACCTCTGCCTACATGATGCAGGAGCTGGAGGAATCATCGAAGGGCCTCATCTGCATCAACACGCACAAAGGTCTTTTCATTTACAACAGATGTCCATTTGGGATTCGATCAGCCGCGCTGATATTTCAGAGAAATATGGAGAGCTTACTGAAATCGGTACCGCGCACCGTGGTCTTCCAGGACGACATCTTGGTTACAGGTCGGGACACAGTCGTGCATATGCAGAACCTGGAGGAGTTTCTTAGTCGACTCAACCGTGTGGGGCTCAGGTTAAAATGCTTAATGCGTTTTCGTGGCGCCTGAAGTGGAGTTCCTGGGGAAGAGAATCGCGGTGGACGGCATCAGACCCACCGATTCGAAGATGGAGGCAATCGAGAACGCATCGAGACCACAGAACACGACGGAGCTGCAGTCATTTCTAGGACTCCTGAACTACTTCGGTAACTTCTTACCGGATCTCCGAACCACTGCATGCTTTACTGTGTAAAGGAGATGAATGGGTATGGGGTAAAAGTCAAGAAAATGCCTTTGTAAAAGCTAGAAAACTGTTATGCTCAAATAAATTGCTTGTGTTGTATGATCCATCTAAGTGTTTGGTACTAGCATGTGATGCGTCGTCATACGCTGTCGGGTGTGTATTGCAACAAGCTAATGAATCTGGGAAATTGCAACCGGTTGCCTTTGCATCCAGAAGTCTGTCTAAGGCTGAGAGTTCCTACAGCATGATTGAAAAAGAAACGTCAGCATGTGCTTATGGGGTAAAGAAAATGCATCAATATCTGGGCTCAAATTTGAATTGGAAACTGACCATAAGCCACTGATATCCCTCTTTTCTGAAAGGGATAAATACAAATGCATCGGCCCCCATCCACAGATGGGCGCTCACGTTATCCGCGTACAACTACGCCATCCGCCACAGGCCAGGCACAGAAAACTGTGCCAATGCTCTCAGGAGGTTGCCATTGCCCACCACGGTGGGGGGTGGAAATGGCACCATCCACAGATTTAGTTATGGTAATGGAAGCATTCGAGAGTGAGCAATCACCCGTTAGCGCCTGACAGATTAGAACCTGGACAAGCCAGGATCCCTTACTGTCCTTAATAAAAAACTGTGTGCTTCACGGGAGCTGGGGAGCTGGACCAGCATCCCATTAGAAATGCAGGAAGAAATAAAGCCGTACCAGCGGCGCAAAGATGAAATGTCTATACAGGCAAATTGCCTTCAGTGGGGTAAGCGGGGAGTGGTGCCTAAAAAGGGCAGGGACACTTTCATTAGTGATCTTCACAGTACCCACCCAGGCATTGCAATGATGAAAGCAATAGCCAGATCACACGTGTGGTGGCCTGATATCGATGCGGACTTAGAGTCCTGCATGCACAAATGTAACACATGTTCACAGTTAAGCAATGCACTCAGGGAGGCGCTACTAAGTTTATGGTCTTGGCCCTCCAATCCGTGGTCTAGGATCCATGTCGACTATGCAGGCCCGTTCTTGGGTAAAATGTTCCTAGTGGTTGTAGATGCGTACTCTATCTCACATTCAATCCATTTAATGTCGGCCAGCACATTCACTGCCACTACTGAAAACCTGCGGGCCATGTTTGCCACGCACGGACTGCCTGATCTCCTTGTGAGTGACAACGGGCCGTGTTTCACCAGGGCCGAGTTCAAAGAGTTCATGACCCGCAATGGGATCAAACTTTTTTCATCTGCCCCGTTCAAACCAGCATCCAATGGTCAGGCAGAGAGAGCAGTGCAAACCATCAAGCAGAGCTTGAAGAGGGTAACTGAAGGCTCACTGCAGACTCTCCGATCCCGAATCCTGCTTGGTTACCGCACGAGACCCCATTCACTCACTGGGATTCCACCCGCTGAACTCTCATGAAAAGGGCACTTAAGAAAAGGCTCTCGTTAGTCCACCCTGATCTACACGAACCGGTAGAGAGCAGGCGCTTCAGCAAAGTACGTATCATGATAGCGCAAATGTGTCACGTGAAATTGAGATTAATGATCCTGTATTGGCGTTGAACTGTGGACAACGTCCCAAGCGGCTTCCCGGCACTGTTGTGGCCGAAGAGGGGAGTAGGGTGTTTCGGGTCAAACTTTCAAATGGACTCATCTACAGGAAACACTTGGACCAAACCAAACTCAGATTCACGGACTATCAAGAGCAACCAACATTGGACCCTACCTTTTTTGACCCCGCAACACACACACACACACCAGTGGCAACTGACCCAGCGGTTGACCACGAAGCAGAACCCATCACCCGCAGCAGCCCAGCAGGACTCGCCACACCAGGCAGCCCAGCAAGGCCAGCTGCACAGCAGCCCAGCGAGGGCCCAACAAACGACTCACCAAAACCAGCATTTGCACCGAGACGATCAACCAGGGAAAGAAAGGCCCCAGATCAACTCAGCTTGTAAATAGTTACACTATTGACTTTTTTTGGGGGGGGGGGGGGGGGGGGAGTGTTGTTATATATGTAAACCTGTAAATAGCATGTTTAACCACCAGCGGACTCATCCCCTGGAGTCCTAAGGGATCCCACAATCCCTTGGGAGCACCTGTACTGAAGGAGACCTCACAGGTTGGAGAGGCACTCTGGAGACCTGTAATAAAAGACTATGGTCACACTTTGCTTTGAGCTCACAGTATCTGGTCAGACTCTTTATTCATATATAACAGAGGCCACGAGAAGAAAATGACTAGGCAATCTGCGAACATGTGCTTTTTGGCAGTAGAGTGGAGAAAGGATTAGTATCCTACTGGATCTGCTTTCAAAAGGGAGACACAGTACTTCGACTGCGGCAGCAGAAGCTTTTTAGAACATCCTTTGAGTCTAGCTGCAGCAGCTGTCTCAGAATAATCAGCAATGCTCCTCTGATATCACTACAGACCTACAGGAGGGATTTATACAAATGCAGAATATCATGGAGCAACTGGCATCTTCATGGCCTTCTGCAGGACAGGCACAAAGTAATGAGGGAAGAAGGACAACACAGATTTTTCTCTCAAATGCAGTGACTGGCACCACTGAGTCCTAAGGACCCCATTATAGGAGTCTGTCACTGTTGGATTTGATTGACTAGGTGTTTGGAAAGAGCATGAGGTGGTGACCTTTATCACTTTGGTTGGACTGTACAGCTCTACCCCTGCTGAGTTCTACAAATTGCAGAAGATTCAGCATGCCTAAGATATGCTCAACAGTAACTTTGATAGTGAAATGGGCCTCATTGTATCACCGCCAAGTATTCAATTTTGTAATCATGTCATGAAAAGAATTAACCCTATGATCCCCAAAAGTCAGTCAATCATTCCACAGCAGTCCTCAAATAGTTGCAGCACAATGGACTACAGCAGAATACAACAGTAGTGGCTGATCCCCAGAAAAAGCAAGTGATTCATAGCGGTCAACAATCACTAGCAAACTTATGGAGTGGAATCCCTTCTTGTTCACAAAAATATTAGGGTACTCATGTAAATTTTTAAGAGAAGCTACAAAGTAGTTGAAGCCAGTTTCAAAGAGATGCAGCAATTGTACAGGGACAAGGAGCTTGCTTTGGGAAGAGCTGAAGATTAAAAATCCACCCTGGAACATAAGAACATAAGAATCAGGAGCAGACTGTTCGGCCCCTCGAGCCTGCTCCACCATTCAATAAGAACCACTTTCCTGCATTATCCCCATATCCCTTGATTCGCTTAATATTCAAAATCTATCGCTTTCTGTCTTGAATATACTCAACGACTGAGCATCCACAGCCCTCTGGGTTTACAGAATACTAAAGATTCACCACCCTCTGTGAAGAAACTTCTCCTCATCTCAGTCCTAAATGGCCAAACCCTTATTCTGAGACTCTGACCTCTGGTACTAGACTCCCCAGCCAGAGGAAACATCCTCCCAGCATCGATCCCGTCAATTTAAATCTATCTGTACAATTCAAATAATGGCCCTGAAATCCCGCTCCTCTGCTTCTCACAGGCGCTCGACAGAAAATGGTTAAAAAGATGCGCACCTACCTTTTCCTGCTGTGCCCACCAGCGATCCTGGTCCTAAGGCCTCCTCTCCTTGCGCATCAGAGCACGTGCACGTCTGGACAGCCATATGCTGGAGCTGGAGTCACATGGCACTGGGCAGCCAATCCAGATACAATATTTTCTCAGTCATAATAATGGGAACTCCGTAAGTAGGAGTTTTCATTATGATTGAGAAACACCGCCTCCCCACCCACACCAAAATACCAAGTTTTAAAAAAAAAAGAAAAAAAATCACGTAAGATTAATTTAAATTAAAGTTAATGTCTTTAAAAAAACCCCAGAAAAATAGATTTTTTTCTAAGTTTTTTAATTATGGTTTAAAATAAACTTACCTTAGTGGGCAGCGTTTTTAAACATTAAAATGTGTTTTTAAAATTTTATTTTTATATGTTTTTATATGTTGTAACACTCTTACGCTGGTAAAAGTAGGCTATACGCCTGCTTTTACCAGGCGCAGGACTTTTCAGGATATTCACTGAGCAAGAGATGGGCAAATACCGCAATCTTGCCCATGCGAATGTCCTGGCTGTGGGGATTCGGAGGATCTGACAATCCAGAGCTTGACAGATTGGAAAAGCCATTTTTTGGCACATGTGCATTGCACGCCAAAAAACAGCTTTTGCGATGCCTTCCCGGGTCCGTACACACTCTGTACGGACCAGGGGAGGCCGGGATTTCAGGGCCATTAAAACACAGTCTGGACAGAGAAAACAACCAATGGAAAATCAGACACAGCTACAACAGCACGCAAGTCAGAAGTCCAATTTTCTGATCTATGCACACTGCCAGCGAGGTTCTGTGCTTTGTGTAGAGCATCTGGAACTTTATCCCAAGAAGTGTTTCTCATCACCATCTCTCCAAAAATAAAAAGTGCTGCACTTACTGCATTGACACTGAAGATGCTGATTCATACTGCCGTAATTATCCCCAAGTACCAGCACCTTCGGTCATTCTTCATGTACGGTCCCAGACAGCAAGAGTGAGCTACCTATTCAACATGAAGGCAACGTGGCCAAGCCCTATCTATCCTCACCTGACACTCTTATGTCCACTCTCCAAAGCAGTCCCTGGATAATAATTGGGATTAGCAAACCCTGAAGGACTCAAGCCAATTGCAGCATCAGACTCCACCGTCCCATTCTGCAAAATATTTATCCTTCTCCACTTTAGCTGCTCATGTTGAGATTTAGCAGAACAGGTACAGCAATCCAGATGTTTGGAAAATAAAGCCATGGGGCACTAGAGGGATGAATTGCAGCTGGCCAAGGATATGAAGGTTTGGTAACAGCCCTAACAAATTCTGAGTCACTGTGGGAGCATTCACTACTAATTCAAGTCAATAATTAAAAACCTACAGCAAAGCTAGGGACTTCAACTGACATGTTCACAGAAAATGTATGAAGCCAAGCAGCTCAGTAGGCTCTGAATGTCAATATTCATAGAATCCTTACTTTTAGGCAGTATAACTACTTCAATGAACTGGTTGCATCAGTGTAACTTCATTTTCTTGGCAGAAAAACAACTTTCTAAAGACAAATGAGAGAAAATAACTGAGCGAGCAGCAAGGGGTAGAAAGAGTTAAATGTGCTTTAAGTGTACGTAAACTAGAGGTGATCCAAAACTCGGCTGCCTGTGTCCTAACTCACACCAAGTCCCGCTCACCCATCACCCCTGTGCTCGCTAACCTACATTGGTTTCCGGTTAAGCAACGTCTCGATTTCAAAATTCACATCCATATTTTCAAATCCCTCCATGGCCTCGCCCCTCCCTAACTCTGTAAGCACCTCCAGCCCCACCCAGAGTTATCTGCGCTACTCTATTTCTGCCCTCCTGAGCATCACTGATTATAATCGCTCAACCATTGGTGGCCGTGCCTTCTGTTGCCTAGGCCCCAAGCTCTGGAACTCCCTGCCTAAACCTCTCCACCTCTTTCCTCCTTCAAGATGCTCCTTAAAACATACCTCTTTAACCAAGCCTTTGGTCACTTGTGCTAATTTCCACTTGAGGCTCAGTGTCAAATTGTTATCGTATAATACTCCTCTAAGGCGCCTTGGGGCATTTCACTACTTTAAAGGCGCTATATAAATACAAGTTGTTGCTGCAGGAAAGGGAAGTCTAGGGGGCCGAAATTGCACACCGCTTGAAACGAAGTGCACCTACCGTTTCCGATGTGTTCTGGCCGCCCCAATGCATGGGGCAGCCTTATCGTCAAAATTTTGCGCTTCAGGGATTTTATTTTTTGAGTGGGGCGGAAGTGGCATCATCATGGGGGTGGAAGTGGGGGCATGGCGGTGTGGCCGTCATTAGTGGGGCAGAGGTAGGGGCGGGGCGGAGCAGCCGATGTTGTTAGTCATCAGCACCGCACCGATGACGTCATCGCGCTGGCGCGTCACTATCTCTCCCCTTCAGTTAAAGGGGAGGGCCGCGGCAAACTCTGCAGCCACTTTAGTGGCAAACATTGGGCCACCAGGGAGGGTTTTGGCCTGGCCAGCGGCCTGGCACCCAAGAGGGGATGCAGGCTGCCTGTTGGCGGCCCAGCTAAATCTGCAGCCATAATTGTCTGCCCGACCTGGCAGTTGGCCGACAAAAAAAACATAACAGCCGCAACAGTGCGCCCTCCCCTTTAAGGGCAGCCAAACCACAGAGTGCACCGACAGCAAAAGCTATCGGGGTTGCCGACTGGCGCAGGGTCGCTCCTGCAGGGCAATTCCGGGAAAGGGCCAATTTCACGAAGGGGTCCCCACTAGTCAGTAAGGGGTCGGCGCGTACAGCGGCAGGAAAACGGGCGGAGCGGTCACAGAGACCGCTCCAAAACTCACTAAAGGCAATTTCCAAAATAGCAGCCCCTCCGCGGAGACTTGGCGGCTATTCTGCGCCACCCTGTGGCCGTCGCTTTCAGGCGGCCAGATGCTTTATCAGAAGGGGCAATTTCGGCCCTTAGATGTCAAAACTTCTAAAAGCAACATAGAAACATAGATCATAGGTGCAGGAGTAGGCCATTCGGCCCTTCGAGCCTGCACCACCATTCACTATGATCTTGGCTGATCATTCACTTCAGTACCCCATTCCTGCTTTCTCTCCATACCCCTTGATCCCTTTAGCCATAAGGGCTACATCTAACTCCTTTTTGAATATATCTAACGAACTGGCCTCAACAACTTTCTGTGGTAGAGAATTCCACATGCTCACAACTCTGAGTGAAGAAGTTTCTCCTCTCGGTCCCAAATGGCTTACCCCTTATCCTTAGACTGTGAGCCCTGGTTCTGGACTTGCCCAACATCGGGAACATTCTTCCTGCATCTAACCTGCCCAATCCAGTCAGAATTTTATATGCTTCTATGAGATCTCCTCTCATTCTTCTAAAATCCAGTGAATATAAGCCTAGTCGATCCAGTCTTTCTTCATATGTCAGTCCTGTCATCCCGGGAATCAGTCTGGTGAACCTTCGCTGCACTCCCTCAACAGGAAGAATATCCTTCCTCAGATTAGGAGACCAAAACTGTACACAATATTCAAGGTGTGGTCTCACCAAGGCCCTATACAACTGTAATAAGACCTTCCTGCTCCTATATTCAAATGCTCTCGCCATGAAGGCCAACATGCCATTTGCCTTCTTCACCGCTTGCTGTACCTGCATGCCAACTTTCAATGACTGATGTACCGCGACACCCAGGGCTCGTTGCACCTCCCCTTTTACTAATCTGTCACCATTCAGATAATAATCTGCCTTCCTGTTTTTACCACCAAAGTGGATAATCTCTCATTTATCTTTATTATACCGCATCTGCCATGTATTTGCCCACTCACCTAATCTGTCCAAGTCACCCTGCAGCCTCTTAGCATCTTCCTCACAGCTCACACTGCCACCCAGCTTAGTGTCATCTGCAAACTTGGAGATATTACATTCAATTTCTTCGTCTAAATCATTAATACATATTATAAATAGCTGGGGTCCCAGCACTGAACCTTGCGGTACCCCACTAGTCACTGCCTGCCATTCTGAAAAGGATCCATTTATTCCTGCTCTTTGCTTCCTGTCTGCCAACCAGTTTTCTATCCACGTCAGTACATTACCCCCAATACCATGTGCTTTAATTTTGCACACTAATCTCTTGTGTCGGACCTTGTCAAAAGCCTTTTGAAAGTCTAAATACACCACATCCACTGGCTCCCCCTTGTCCACTCTACTAGTTACATCCTCAAAAAATTCCAGAAGATTTGTCAAGCATGATTTCCCTTTCATAAATCCATGCTAACTTGGACCGAGCCTGTCACTGCTTTCCACATGCGCTGCTATCACATCTTTAATAATTGATTCCAACATTTTCCCCATCACCGATGTCAGGCTGACCGATCTATAATTCCCCGTTTTCTCTCTCTCGCTCCTTTTTTAAAAAGAGGGGTTACATTAACTACCCTCCAGTCCATAGGAGCTGATCCAGAGTCGATAGAATGTTGGAAAATGACTACCAATGCATCCACTATTTCTAGGGCCACTTCCTTAAGTACTCTGGGATGCAGGCTATCAAGCCCTGGGGATTTATTGGCCTTCAATCGCATCAATTTTCCCAACACAATTTGCTGACTAATGAGGATTTCCTTTAGTTCCTCCTTCTCGCTAGACCCTCGGTAACCTAATATTTCCGGAAGGTTATTTGTGTCTTCCTTAGTGAAGACAGAACCAATGTATTTGTTCAATTGGTCTGCCATTTCTTTGTTCCCCATTATAAATTCACCTGATTCTGACTGTAAGGGACCGACATTTGTCTTCACTGATCTTTTTGCACACTGATGGTGTGCAAAATCAAAGCACATGGTATTGGAGGTAATGTACTGTCGTGGATAGAGAATTGCTTGGCAGACAGGAAGCAGAGAGTCGGGATAAACAGGTCCTTTTCGGAATGGGAGGCAGTGACTAGTGGAGTGCCGCTGGGCTCAGTGCTGGGACCCCAGCTCTTTACAATATACATCAATGATTTGGATGAAGGAATTGAGTGTAATATCTCCAAGTTTGAAGATGACACTAAACTGGGTGGCGGTGTGAGCTGTGAGGAGGATGCTAAGAGGCTGCAGGGTGACTTGGACAGGTTAGGTGAGTAGGCAAATGCATGGCAGATGTAGTAAAATGTGGATAAATGTGAGGTTATCCACTTTGGTGGCAAAAACACGAAGGCAGAATATTATCTGAATGGCGACAGATTAGGAAAAGGGGAGGTGCAACGAGACCTGGGTGTCATGGTTCATCAGTCATTGAAAGTTGGCATGCAGGTACAGCAGGCGGTGAAGAAGGCAAATGGCATGTTGGCTTTCATAGCTAGGGGATTTGAGTATAGGAGCAGGGAGGTCTTACTGCAATTGTACAGGGCCTTGGTGAGGCCTCACCTGGAATATTGTGTTCAGTTTTGGTCTCCTAATCTGAGGAAGGACGTTCTTACTATTGAGGGAGTGCAGCGAAAGTTCACCAGACTGATTCCAGGGATGACTGGACTGACATATGAGGAGAGATTGGATCAACTGGGCCTTTATACACTGGAGTTTAGAAAGATGAGAGGGGATCTCATAGAAATGTCTAAGATTCTGATGGGACGGGACAGGTTCGATGCGGGAAGAATGTTCCCGATGTTGGGGAAGACCAGAACCAGGGAACACAGTCTTAGGATAAGGGGTAGGCCATTTAGGACTGAGATGAGGAGAAACTTCTTCACTCAGACAGTTGTTAACCTGTGGAATTCCCTGCCGCAGAGATTTGTTGATGCCAGTTCATTGGATGTATTCAAGAGGGAGTTAGATATGGCCCTTATGGCTAAAGGGATCAAGTGGTATGGAGAGAAAGCAAGAAAGGGGTACTGAGGTGAAGGATCAGCCATGATCTTATTGAATAGTGGTTCAGGGTCGAAGGGCCGAATGGCCTACTCCTGCACCTATTTTCTATGTTTCTATGTTTTTCTCTTCACATATCTGTAGAAGCTTTTGCAGTCAGTTTTTATGTTCCCTGCAAGCTTACTCTCATATTCTATTTCCCCCCTCCTTTGTCCTCCTCTGCTGAATTCTACCTTTGACTCTCTTTTTCCCCTTGTGTTGACTGGGTTACTCTATGGTGCACAGGTAGTAGTGAAAATCTAAGACAGAAGTATGTGGTATATACGAAGTACATTTCAGAATATCAACAAATTATGTAAAATAAAGTATTAACACACCAATATAACTCACCTCATGAATTTTAAATTACCCACAATAATTCTAAATTCTGAAGCTGTGAAGGTTATTTGTCTCTCCTTTTCCATTCAGACCCGAGACATAGGTAGAAAAATAGTTCAGTATTTCAATACTTCTGACTGTGATCAAAAAATGGTAATGCAATTTTAAATATTTGAGGTATGCAAAAGAGTACTACTGAGATACATACCTTTATGTGGTGACATGAAGACAAAGGGAGGAGAGCCAAAGGCAGAGGAAGAGGCAAAGGGAGAAGCAGAGGGAGAAAGCCTTACTAACTAAATATCCTGTAAAAAGTTTTTTTGTTACTTATATGAAAAAAATTTTAAGTATCTCTTCCTTTCTGTGCAAAAGTAACAAATTGGGCCCTCATTTGCTGTAGGAATGAATCTAACACATGTGCCGTTAGACTTTCACTTGCACGTTTAGGTTTATAAACTTTTTGCATGGCAAGTTGCTGATCGTATGAGCTGATAACAACACAGCAAGGGAAACAGGCTGGGACTTGAGGGAGCAGGGCAAACAATTAGATTAAAGGATTATGAAATTAACAGCGTAAGGACTAAGAAGGAGGTATACATTGGAATGGGTGAATTCAATGCCAAAGCAGATACAGAAAGGTAAATACATAAATAGAGAGAAAGAAAGATTGAATAGAGAGAAAAAAGAAAAAGGAATAGTAAAAAATGTTTTTTTTTAAATCTCCATCTACAATTAAAACCTGAAGAAATTAGACACCTTCAGTGCTAGGGAGGTTGTTTGGCAGTAATTAACACTTATCACATTGTTGAAATGTTATCTAGATTGAAATGGACAAGACTTAACTTTCTGTGGCGTTTAGTTCGGATCTACCGTACAAGTACAGCAACTTCATGCTATTCAATGCATTTCAATGGTGAGGCAGGTAGCGAGATGCCGTTTTCGGAAAGCTAACAGCGGAGCGGCGCACCTCAGACAGCAACTTTTGGATATCCGCATTTAACTGCGCATCTGCAGTCGCCTGAAGTTGCTGTACCATTTGTGCATACATGACAGCAGCACCATTAGCCTCACTATTACTTTGACAGTAAATTATGGCCAATTGAAAATAGCTGCACTTACTGTATTGACCCTGAGCTGAGCTTTTAACTCCCCACCCCAGCTCCATTAAACCTCCGTAGACACATTCGAAGGCGGGTTGGGTTTCACATTTTTCAAAATTTAACCTCTTCGCCCCTCTCCTGCCCATACTGGGGGATTAAAATTCTTTACTATGTCTCAAGTGAGACACCTTAGGATTATTTTCTACATTAAAGGCTCTATATAAATTCAGGCTGCTTTGTTGTAGTACAGGTGCAGCGCCTAAAATCTGGAACCCTCAGGATCGAGACCATTCCGGATTCTGGGCTTTTTCAGACCTTCGATTTGTTTTCTGACGTCACGAATCCGGAGCACCCGAGCCCAGGTTCGGGTATTTCCAAATTTCGGAACGTCAGAAGGGGGGTGGGGGGGGGGGATTCCCGCCGAAGAGCTATTTGGGTCTTCCAGCCCCGCCAAGGAGGTTGTCGCGGGTGGGCCCCGCCAAGTAAGATGTCGTCGGGCAGACCCCGCCAAGCAGGTTGTCGAGCCGTCTGGCCATGCCGAGGAAGATGTCGTCGGGCGGGTCCCGTCGAGGAGGTTGTCGGGCGGCGGGCCCCACCGAGGTTGTTGTCGGGCGGGGCCCCACGGAGGTGGTATTCGGGCGGGCTGGCGAGGAGGCCCCGAGGTAAGGGTAGCGGCAGTGGGACGAGGCGAGCGGGGTGAAGTGAGGCCTGAGGTCGGGCAGCGGCGGGGTGAGGTTGGCAGAGTCCTCGGGTCTGGATTCCGGAACATTTTACAGATTCCGGACGACCCTGCCACCAATCGGTCCGGTGTCCGGATTATGGAACATTACGGATTCCAGAACTCCGGATTCTCGATGCTACACCTGTAATCACTAAGAGCTTAGTGACTAAAAATGTGGTATCATCTCAAACAGCAAAGTAATTCACTGATCGGTGTAGTTGACAGATACTATACAGATTTTTTTTTAAATTCTGCATAAAGGACACAATTTTTGCAGGGCCCCAAATACTGTAACTGAATACTAAAACATTCTGTCTGAGTTTAAAATAAAGTCCTGAAAACTAATGCAGACCACAGAATTCTATGCTTACAAAGCCTGTAATGCCATAATGCTGTGTACTCTGTTGCATTCAGTTTGTCTTGGAATTCAATGAATCTTCAATAAAAGGCAACAAAATGCAAAATCAATTAGATAATGGATAATAATTATCGAATCAATAATTATTGAAAAAAGAATTTCAGAAATACCTTGATAGAAAACATGAATACATTGCTTAACAGTTTGGAAATAATGCAGATAAAGCATTTTAAATTGTGGAACATAAAGCTCAGCACTGCTGTAAAACGTAATGGATTTCAGTTTGAAGATTATAACGGTATAGAAGGAAAATAATTACAGTAAAACGGTTTGTATACAGCCGACAAGACAATACACAAGCATTGTGAGTGATTTACTGTTCCCATTTTTCTCATTGTCACCTGCTTAGAAGATTGAATGTAAGATTACAAGTCCCATGGTGATAGAAAGCAATAACTTTCGATTTATAGTGTCTTTAAATTATTGCATGTGACTACTCATTTACAGTATAGGGTTGATATTAATATCATTATAATGCACAAACAGAAAAGCTGATAAAGTCTTATTTTAAACTAAAAGTGATAGAATGTTCATTGTTTTAAATTAAATTTTGACATAAGTATTGGACTGTGACTGTATGACTTGTTCCAATGGAATGGGCTTTTACTTTGCATTAATGCTTCAGCCAGTTCCATCTACTCATCATCCAGTTTAAAATGGAAGAGCAGTGAAAGCACTTCCTGCTTCATAAGATGGTTCAAAGTTCAGCCAAGAAGCTGGATCAAGTAATATTTAAATGCTATCTTGCCAATGGTAATAATATTTGAATATATCTGCAAAAACATTTAATACCTGAGCAGCAAGAGAAATTGGGATTTTTATTTAACACATCAAAACATGGTCACAAGGTCAGCAATTTTTAAATAGCAGATTCAAAGTGGAAGCTCATTCTCAACATTAGTATTAGCTTGCATGCATCAATCTTTATTTAAAGATCAGTATTCCGTGTCAACAACAGTAGAATACTCCAGATTCACAATTGAATTCTTTCTCAACCTTTTACACTCAAAATCAAATCAATTATTAATAAAAGTGAAGAGTAACACACAAAATTGTCCCTGTGCAACCTTAAGAATCAGTAAAAACATGTTGCAATATAAAATGAACCATATGCATTCATTTATCCATAACATATATACAGTTGCAGATAACACACACCATTCAACTCATCCTCCATAGAAAATTAGTCCCCAGTTACATTTAATAGTTTTTTTAGTTTGTAAAGTATTAAAGTTATAACGCTCAATGATTTTAAATTCAAATATACACCTTCCGGTAACACCTTTAGGTGTCAGCGGTAGCTCAGTGATAGCATTTTCATCTGAGTCAGAAGGTTGTGCGATCAAGCCCACTCCAGAGATATTTTAGCATAAAATCTAAGCTGCCACTCCTGTGCAGTTCTGAGGGACTGCTCCACTGTCAAGGGTGCTGTCTTTTGGATGAGACGTTAAACCAAAAACTCGTCTGCCCTCACAAGTGGATGTAAAAGATCCCATGACACTGTTTTGATGAAGAGTAGGGAGTTCTCCCAGCATCCTAGCCAAAATTGATCCCTCAATCAACATCACAAAAAATGATTATCTGGTCAAAATCACATTGCTGTTTGTGGAACTTTGCAAATTAGCTGGTGGGTTTCCTACATTACAACAATGACTATATTTTGAAAGTACTTTGGGATGTCCTGAGGTCGTGAAAGGTGCGATATAAATGCAAGCCTTTCTTTTTTCAATCTATTTCAATGATCCCACATCCTCCTGAACAATTTTGGGAATATCAGGTGTCTCAGGAATGCTGCTCAAGCCATCGGTTCAACTAGTAACCAGTTCAAATGAAAAGACAGGGGTGACAAAATTTCAGGTGTTCAAAGGCCTGAATTTAAAATTAAGTGGCCCAGCAGCTGACCAGAATTTTTCACATCTACTGTCAACTTTAAAACAAATTGGTGATTAAATCTGCATGTGATCCTTACATAACGGCCCTGATGCCAAACTTTCATTAGGCAATTGTGATAATTCATTGACACACAAGTTTCTTGTAACATAGAAACATAGAAAATAGGTGCAGGAGTAGGCCATTCGGCCCCTCGAGCCTGCACCGCCATTCAATGAGTTCATGGCTGAACATGCAACTTCAGTACCCCATTCCTGCTTTCTCGCCATACCCCTTGATCCCCCTAGTAGTAAGGACTACATCTAACTCCTTTTTGAATATATTTAGTGAATTGGCCTCAAAAACTTTCTGTGGTAGAGAATTCCACAGGTTCACCACTCTCTGGGTGAAGAAGTTTCTCCTCATCTCGGTCCTAAATGGCTTACCCCTTATCCTTAGACTGTGTGGCTGAAAGTTCTCATTGTTGTGAAATGTAATTATGCTCCGTTTAAAGAAGGTGATGTTTTTGGGAAGGGCAGTAGAAAAATTATTTGCAATGTAAAAGTACTCACTCTAGGCTTTGTAAAAGGGAAGAATATCTGTGTGATAGGGAATATTTATAACGCTAGCCTGCTTTCTCTTCTCCCACTGCAACCCCCTGAAAAAAAAATCAGGTGGAAATCCACTATTTTAGATCCCCTTGTCTGTAGAAAGTTGTTCTACCAAAATCAATGTCAAGAAACATCAAGATGCAGCTCCACTGCAAATCCCACATATCAACATCTGGATTGGTCCTGGATGCTAATCAGGAGCAAAATTATGTATGGACTCAATGTACAGCAGCATTTAACTATCTCAGCAGCCTCCTGTGGCATCCAGGAGTAGCAAATCTACAGGATGTACAGTGCTGTCGTTTGCTGATAGATCTTGCCTCTGATGTCAGTGGAGCAAATCTTTGTAGAGAAAGGAATGGGTTAAAACTGTGAATAAGTATCAGATGAATTTTTTTTTCATGACAGCAAGACCACTTGTTGTGTATTACTGCTTAACTTCACCGTTACTTAATATATTTTATAATTTTGATAAAATTCCTAATTATGTCTCGTTTGTGCACGTCATTGACAGTAACATTCCATTGCTGTGTATCAATCAAGCTAGCAGCACAAACAATATGTCTTGGTGTTCTGCTAGGTTGCGCTGTTTTTCTCAGTGCAATTCGCCCGCAATCTGCCAAACTAGCGCTAAAGATTGAGGGATTTCAAGCGCAAATTAAGCCCAGCGCAAATAGAGTTTCCGCAATCATTTGCTCTTGTTTAAAAAATATCGTGCTAAAAGCTGGCTCCGCCCCCGATGGAATTAATCACCATTGCGAGTTTCTGCTAATTGTGTCTGTTTGCAGGCCTTCGAAAAGGCTATCAAAATTAAGCTGCCTCACTTTTGGGCGCAAGGACACTAATAGGGACATTTTAAAAGCTTTTGAACATAATTTTTAAACATTTACTAAGTAACTGACTACTGTACACCAATGTAACTAATAAATGGTTCGGTGTAGTTTTCTAAAGTCATTCTCAGTTCTTTAAAATTGGGTTACTCACAATTTTTTTTAAATTGCGAAGATTTTATATTTGGCGATATGCAAATTCGGTTGAGTAGAAACTTCAGTAAAAACACATTTTGCAAAACTAGCACAATTTTGAGCGCAATTTGCGTCCAGATCGTCGATCGTGCCCAAAGCGAAAACTTTTGACCTGAAGGTCAATTGACCTGAAGTGCAATTTTGTTGAAATATTATGCATGTAGGTGAGTTAAAATGCCAATTTCTGAAAAGTATCTGTTACCATATATAGTAGTCTATAAATCAAACCACATAGTAAATGATCCCTCTACTTTCCAGCCAAAAATAAAAGTGTTGGATAAAGTGGAGTGGAACCACCAAGCCACAAGATCACAACTTCAAATAGCAAGTATGGTCATCAAGTGCAATAACCTCCACTCTACAGTGCAAGTCTCCCACTTAACGTTCTACTCATGCATAAAATGGCCCCCATATTTTAAACATCTCCAAACTGTTTCAGAAATGAGTTTATACAGTAGTTTAATCATAACACCTAGTTATGGCAAAACACATGTGATTGTTAGATTTTTATGCACATTTCCATTTTGCACTTCATTTATGGCTCAAAAACTAGAAGTAAGTCTTTTTTTTAAAACCTACTCTTCTCACTTTCACAACATTTTCTTGAACTAAAAAACTGGGTCGGACCTGCCCTTCGATTTAGTATATTTCCAATTGGTCGCTGGAAGACTCCAAATTTCATCTTGCGGTTTATTTTCTATTAGCCAGTAAAGATGCGACTGTAATGCTCGTAAGTGAGCTAGTCCAGTTTTTAGTCGACTAATAAGTTTGGGTCTGCTTCCACAATTATGGAAAAGCTGTTGCGATAAAATTAGAACATTTCTGTACTTTATGTTCCACAAATCTAGATAGACAAGATAAATCTGATTTACATTTAACTTCAGCCAGCTGTATCTCTGGGGTAATTCCATTGGCCTGGATTTTAGCTCAGAGGCAGTAAGGGAATGGGGGTGAGGGGGGTTGAGATGAGGGAGGGTGTTGTTTTGAGGTCGGGAAAGCTGAGCGCACGGATTTCCCTAACATCGTGCAGTTTTTAACTGCAGGACATCTTTAATTTTTTTTCTGTAGGTTTCCCACCCACAGCCTGATTGACAGGCTGGAGGCCTGTCAGGCGGGAACTCCTACAGCACAAGGCTTCAGCCGAGCTGGCCTGAGAACAGATAGGTCTAGTGGGGGGAGGGGTGAGTCAGATCATGGGTGGAGGGGGGGGGGCAGTGGGTCAGATCATGGGTGGAGGGGGGGGGAAGATAATGGAGGGGGGGGGCAGTGGGTCAGATCAAGGGCGGAGGGGGGGCAGATAATGAGGGGGGGGGGGAAAGAGTCGGATCGCGAGGGGGCAGCGTTCACGGAGGGAATAATTGCGAATGGGTGTACGATCACAGGGGAGTCCAATGATGGGGGCGGGGGCGGGGGCGACAGGGGGAGGTTGGTGGTCAGAAGAGTCCGATAGTTCTCAGAGAGGATTTACTGGTGGTCGGGGGCTGCAGGTGGTGGTCTGGGGGAGGGGGGTTTCGATGTTGGGGAGGGAGCAAGACAAATCGCGGGCTGGGGGGAGATTTACTGGGTAAGCTTGTTGGGCTTGGAGAAAACAATCCTGCTCCTCCTGGCCCAAAAGCAGTCCTGAAAAGGCAGTTACCTCATGGATTCAGCACTTCTCACCTCCTTACACGTGCCACGTTTCCTGAGGCCTGGGAAACACGGCCCAACATGAGTTAAAAATAGAATGACTGTTAAAATGAAGGCACACAGCCTCATTATAATATTTAAATGACGAACTCGCTTCCTGCGAGCTGATTGGTTGTCCACCCGCTGTCCCACCTCCATTAAAACTGGAAGCGGGCAGTGTCGAGGTGGGTTGGGTTCCTGTTTCAGAGTTTTTGAATTGTAATCTTTGACTCAACCCGAACCCACCCCTTTTTGGGAGTTAAGATTCTGCCCATTGTTTCTGTGGTAGTGATACATGTAACTGACCAGACCCAGCTCTATTCAAGGAGAGTATCTGTCCAAAATGGGTGTTCCTTAATTTTTAAACAAAAATGTACACAAATAAGTTAAAAACAGTTATTTGATGGCTAGGATAGTCTGGTTGAAATGTTAACAAATGCAGAATGATAACTGCAGAAAATCAAATTTAATCTCAGTAATTACTAAACCATTAGGCAATGGAGGAAGACAGTAATATTTAGACATTAACACCTCACTCACAAGGTGTGGAATCTTCAAAAGAAATGTAGATAGCATGAAGGAATTCCCGCAGCAAACATCACCGCTCAGGTTTCCAAAATTTTTAATTTTGTCTGAAAATCTGAACTGCAAGGGATTAGTAAAAATTCATGTCATCCACATACAGCATTGCATCGTTAAGCTCTGCGAAAGACTGTTTCAGCCAAAGGTCACTTGCTTATCAAACTGCAAGAAATATGTTCTAAAAAAGCATGTTATCCACTTGAGGTCTGATTCTAGTTTCCTTCTCAATATTGCACTTTCAATACCTACTGGGGGTAATTTTAACCCCAGAGGGCGGGTGGGAAGGTAAAATTCTTTTAAATCTTAAACCCAACTCCAACAGCCCCACTCCATTTTTAAACAGTGGGGCAGATGATCAATACGTGCTCAGGAGGTGGGCAGGTCATCTCTCAGGAGGTGGAGTGCCTCCATTTTAATTTTTAACTCAGAGGTCCTGGCAATAAAAGGCAGTGAGAAGTGCCAGTTGGAGTCCATTATTAAAGAAGCAGTAGCAGAACATTTGGAAAAGCAAAATTCGGTCAGGCAGAGTCAGCATGGATTTATGAAGGGGAAGTCATGTTTGACAAATTTGCGGGAGTTCTTCGAGGATGTAACGAACAGGGTGGATAAAGAGGAACTAGTGGATGTGGTGTATTTGGACTTCCAGAAGGCATTTGACAAGGTGCCACATAAAAGGTTACTGCACAAGATAAAAGTTCACAGGTTTGGGGGTAATATATTAATATGGATAGAGGATTGGCTAACTAACAGAAAATAGAGAGTCGGGATAAATGGTTCATTCTCTGGTTGGCAACCAGTAACTAGTGGGGTGCCGTAGGGATCAGTGCTGGGACCCCAACTATTTACAATCTATATTAACGACTTGGAAGAAGGGACTGAGTGCAACGTAGCCAAGTTTGCTGATGATACAAAGATGGGAGGAAAAGCAATGTGTGAGGAGGACACAAAAAATCTGCAAAAGGACATAGACAGGCTAAGTGAGTGGGTAAAAATTTGGCAGGTGGAGTATAATGTTGGAAAGTGTGAGATCATGCATTTTGGCAGGAAAAAAATCAAAGAGCAAGTTATTATTTAAATGGTGAAAGATTGCAAAGAGCCGCAGTACAGCGGGACATGGGGATACTTATGCATGAAACGCAAAAGGATAGTATGCAAGCTACAGCAAGTGATCAGGAAGGCCAATGGTATCTTGGCCTTTATTGCAAAGGGGATAGAGTATAAAAGCAGGGAAGTCTTGCTACAACTATATAAGGTATTGGTGAGGCCACACTTGGAATACTGCATGCAGTTTTGATTTCCATATTTACAAAAGGATATACTTGCTATGAAGGCAGTTCAGAGAAGGTTCACTGGGTTGATTCCGGGGATGAGGGGCTTGACTTATGAGGAAAGGTTGAGTCGGTTGGGCCTCTACTCATTGGAATTCAGAAGAATGAGAGGTGATCTTATCGATCTTATGAGGGGGCTTGACAAGGTGGATGTAGAGAGGATGTTTCCACTGATGGGGGCGACTAGAACTAGAGGGCATGATCTTAGAATAAGGGGCCGCCCATTTAAAACAGAGATGAGGAGAAATTTATTCTCTGAGGGTTGTAAATCTGTGGAATTCGCTGCCTCAAGAGAGCTGTGGAAGCTGGGACATTGAATAAATTTAATACAGAAATAGACAATTTCTTAAAAGATAAGGAGTTATGGGGAACAGGCGGGGAAGTGGAGCTGAGTCCATGATCAGATCAGCCATGATCTTATTGAATGGCGGAGCAGGCTCGAGGGGCCATATGACCTACTCTGCTCCTATTTCTTATATTCATGAGGTAAGTGCCTTTACAGCACTACTTTTGGGCCAGAAGGAGCAGGAGTGTTTCCTTCTCACCCAACAAGCTTACCTGCATGCGATCAGAACCCTGCAATCGGCCATCCCCCACCGTGAGGTCCGATTTACCCCTTCCCCGCATGATGTCCAACCTCCCACCTCCTGATGTCTGATACCCTGTCCCCTGTCAGACTTACCTGACATTTGGTCCCTGGCTGCTTTCCCGTTCAACAGCCAAGCTGGCTGTTGGGCGGGAAACCTGTTAAAAAAAATGTTAAGATATCCTGTGGTTAATTTCTGCAGGACGTCCGGGACACCCATACTTCCACTGCATAAATCCTTCCTCCCGCTCTCTTCCTGGCCCAGAGTAAATATTGGGGCCTATGTATTATTTAGCCTGTAAACATTGGCTGATGGCATGGTATTTTCGAAGAGTAAACGCAACGTGGTGGACGCCCACATGATCTCCAGTGATCGATATTATTTCTCGGAACACTAGCTCAGACACAGTCCATATAGGTTTTGGGTCATAGAAGACTCAATCTGCCTATGAAAACCACTTTTTTTCCATGAATAAAATTGTTGGGAAAAAACCTAAAATGTAACAGTTGATTCCAGTGAATCAATTTGGTTTCCAAGGTACATACAAGCACCATTGTTTTTTTTAAATCTTCTTGAAAAAAATGCACTTGCACCAGTGTTAACTTATGCAACGGCAGGCTATGTTTTTAAAAGTACCAACATAGCTCCCATGTCATTGCTCACAATGAGTCAGAGGTTATGTTGTTTTATAACCATAAGAGTGTCATCAACAAAATCTGTTGGAGTGGCCAAAGCACCTCAGAGATAGTTGTACCTGTAGTTGTTGGCCCCTCACAAACTCCTCCTCCTCATCTCAAATGAGATCCGCAGATGAATCCACAGATGAATACCCATCCCCACTGCTTATGTTGGTGCAATTTCAATGCCAGTAGCAACCAAGAATAATGAAAGCTAAGTATTAGAAAGGAAAATCTCCCAAAAATTCAAAAGTGGAGGACTAACCAGCAAACAACTAAGGTATGGAGCAAACTGCAGCAAGAAGGAAATATAAATGCAAAAATTGTATATTAAAAAAATATATCCTTAAGAGGCTTACTTGAGCAAGCCAGGCACTAGGACATCCTTGCGCACAGTTTTTTGGGGCAAGGCTCACACTGTGGGTCTCAACCTAAGATGTGAAATTTAGTGTGGGATCTTTAAATATTCAAATGAAGCTACATGTCCTGTTAGTGCAGCATTACTTTTTGCCACCAAATTGCTTGTTGGAAAATTGGGTGCCCTGAGAATGAGTTGCGCAAGATTGGACACCAGTGCCCACTACCCTGCAAAATCCGGGGTAATGTTTCATTAGAACTGGCTAGTTCTGGGGAAGGGTGACACCTGAAACATTATTCTTTATCCTTCAGATGCATTTCCACCATTTTCTGATTTATTTTAGAATTCCAGCATTTGTTGCCTTTAATTTTCTCAGATAGAAAATATGCAACAAAGGCTATCCTACTTCCTGATTGAAGAAAGGAATCAACTCTCAGCCCCATAAAATGCTGAGATTTCCGTGTCATTTCTGCCAGCAGAAAACAGTACAGCACTATGATCTGGTAACAAAAGGCTTCTAAATGACCTGTTCACAGGAATCAGTGCCTGCTCTCTGTACATGAAAAACATCTTTGTAATCTGTGCCGCTCTTGTAGATGAAATGATCAAAATGAATAAGCATTAGAGTTGCATACAAAAGGAGTGTTCTGTGTATTTAAGTAACTGTATACATTCACATGTATTATTGAGTAAAATTGCAAATATATGCATATGTGATTCTATCAAACGATAAATAATTTGAAGCATAAAAAAATACTCCGCTACCCTATTTAGATCATCACTTTGCAAGATGCGCCAAACAAAGCATAGGTGCAAGGTGCAACACAGTTTAAGCCTGATAATTTCCTAAAACGCAAATCGTACAATATGCCCATAACTGGTTAGCGATTATGGTAGTTATTCAAAAAACTGATGGATTGGGGAATAAATACACTAATTATTAGCATTTTTTTTTTTAATATCCTCATTTAAAATAAGTGCACCAAATTATTTATATATACACCATTATTGACTGAGGATAAACCAAACCATTCGCAACCTTGCTGTCCTATTTACCGAGATGAGCTTCCGACTATATTTCTGCTCCATCACCAAGACCACCTACTTCCATTTCCGTAGCATCGCCCGTCTCCAACCCTGCCTCAGCTCATCTGCTGTTGAAACCCTCATCCATGTCTTTCTTACCTCTAGACTCAACTACTCCAATGTTCTCTTGGCCGGTCTCCCACCTTGCACCTTGTGTAAATTTGAGCTCATCTAAAACTCTGCTGCCCATATCCTAACTTGTACCATGTCCCGTTCATCCATCACCCCTGTGCTTGCTGACCTACATTGGCGCCTGGTCCGCAAATGCCTCGATTTTAAAATTCTCATCTTTGTTTTCAAATCCTTCCCTGGCCTACCCTTCCCTATCTCTGTAACCTCCTCTAGTTCTATAACCCTCCGAGATCTCTGTGCTCCTCCACTTCTGGCCTCTTGCACATCCCCAATTATAATCACTCCACCATTGGTGGCCATGCCTTATGCTCCCATGGCCCTAAGCTCTGGAAATCCCTCCCTAAATCTTTCCAATTCTCTCTCCTCTTTTAAGACGCTCCTTAAACTTACCTCACCTGTCCTAATATCTCCTGATGTGGATCGGTGTTAAATTTTGTTTTGGGACACTTTACTATGTTAAAAGTGCTATATAAATACAAGTTGTTATTGTAGTAATGTAGACAGCCCATTTAGTATACCCCTATTTCATTCATTACCATGTTTACTTTCTAATAAACCTGGAATTCACAGAGATCTGACAGGAGCATATTAAATCGTATACTCTGACCTTGTACCAGTATGAAAATGCACTCTTTGGCATGAATTTTGTGGGGTTGTGCGGATGCGATCGGAGGTGGGAAATTTGAAATAAGCGGGAGCGGGTTGGAAACCCGCCATCATCCCCCCTCTCCCCATCCCACGCCCTTTCCCTCAGGCACGTTTGCCGATGTGGCAGTGACCCGAACAGCAGAGGCGGACAACCTAATTGTAATCATCATCAGTTTGTTGTCAGACCCTTAAGCACCTATTTTAGCTTACCTTTCAAATTTCCCTGCATGACCACGAGATCCACACAGCTCGGGAACCACATCTGTCAACCTGAGGCAGGAGTTGAGTGGCCATTGCTCCAGCTGATTAGTTGACAGCATGAAATGTACTATAAAAGCTCCCATCTCACATCTGATCACTTTTCTCAAGCAGAAGCTGTTGCTGACTGCCTTCCCAGAAAAAAATTTAGCTTTTTATAGGCTGCATGTGTTTCCAGCAAAGTCACTATCCAGTCTCACCTCATTGGTGGAACCTATCACACCACTGACTTGTTGCTTCTGTCATCTCTACTTGACCTGCCATCTATTCCATCAGCATGGGTACCGTTTATACTCTCTCACCGGATGTAGATGTGCCCCAACACCAGGCACACCAGCAGCACCAACAACAACCTTCTCCTCAATAACCTGATGCTGCACAAGACAGAGGGCATCAGTGCAGGGCTACATTGTGCCAGAGGCATTATCCCCAATACTGGGTATACAGGCAGAGGATTAGCTTCCTCAACATGACTGAGCAGCAGTGCCAATGGAGGCTCAGGCTATTGTGCCAGGTCATCGCAGACATTTGCACATTGTTGGAGGAAGACCTGCAGCCCAGAGGAACGGGTGGACACACCTTACCAGTGGCTGTAACTGTCACCAGTGCCCTCAACTTTTTCGCCTCAGGCTCCTTCCAGGGATCTGCAGCATCTCGCAGTCGCCCACCCACAGATGCATCACACAGGTCACCGATGCCCTCTTTGACAAGTCAGCCACTGATATCAACTTTGCCACTGAGGAAGACAGTGTTACTGAGTGGGTGCTGGCTTTTGCCCCTTTGGCTGGCTTCCCACAGGTGCAGGGCGTCATCAGCTGCGCACATGTGGCTACCGGGGCACCGCATCATCAACCAGTCAATCGCAAGGGCTTCCACTCCCTCCATGTGAAGCTGGTCTGCAACCATAGGAAGATCATTTTGCCAATGTGTGCCAAATTCCCTGTGAGCTGCCATGATTTTTTTTTCTCCACCACCATCTATCCTCCCTCAGCTCTTTGCTCCACAAACAGACTTTCCGGTTGGCTGCTTGGAGACGAGGGCTATCCACTGAAGACATGGCTCATGACACCCTTGATGAGGCCAAGTACTGAGGCCGAGGAGAAATATAATGAAAGCCACATTTCCACTAGATGTGTCATAGAGCAGACAATAGGCATTCTCATAATGCGCTTCAGATGCCTTGACAGTTTTGGAGCACCTTTCGGTACGCACCAGCCAGGGTTTTCGGAATCGTCGTGGTCTGCTGCGCCCTGCACAACATTGTGCCGCAGTGAGGATTAGTGCTGCATGAGGAACAAGGCACTGAGCTTATAGCCTCGTCAGAGGAGCAGGAGGAAGAGGAGCTGGAGGAACCGACGGGTCAGATCCTACGAACACTAGAGCACATTGCTGCCCGGGAGGCCAGGGATGGCCTCACCATGGCCAGATTTACTAAACTTTATGCAGTACACCTGTATGACTGCCACATGATGTGCCAGGTTGGCACCACCCCACATCAACACCATAAAGCAGCCTTACCATGACCAAGCCATTCCTTTCACACTCACCACCATTGCTGGAGGTACCGTTATGTCTCAGCATTCACTCCAACTCACTAAGCCACTTCTAAAGGTGCACACAAATTTGTCCAAGACCAGAAAGAGGTGAAAATAAAGATTATTATGTGTGACAGCACATTAATGGAAACCTGGCATAAACATTGAATAAAACACTCAATTGACTCCTGTTGTGAATCTACCAATGTGTGATTTTTCTCTTATGCGTGCTTCCAAGAGGGGCTACCCCTGTGGTTTCAGCAGAGGTAGAGGCAGCCTACTCACTTCCTTGCTGCTACTGCTTCGACACTCTCGGTGGAAGTGCTCTGGGTTTTGGAGTCTCTGATGGCCTCACCAAAGTCTGCTCCTTGTGCAGGGACAGACTCGGCCATCATTGCCTAAAGAGGCATCTGGGGCTCTGACTGAGAGTGTAGCAATGGGGAAGTCATGTGAGTGCTTTGAGAGGAGACCCCACTTCCATGTCCCCTCTCATCATCATCCCTCTCATGGGCCACCCGCACTTCCCTGCTGGAGAGCACCTTGCTGCACATCAGTCCTGGAGAAGAAATCTCTGAGCCTCTGCCATCTATTCTCCATAGAGACCATGTGCTCCTGTGAGTGGCGCATTAGCTGCTCCATGCAGGTGACCATCCTGTCCATGGAAGAGCTTACAGTCGCTATCGCCTACAACATGGTGGTGCTCATGTTGGAGATGGACTCCTCCATTCTCTGCACATTTGCAGACATCGCTTTTGCAAAACCTGTCAAAGCCTCCTGCACCTCCAGGATCGCCCGCTTCCTGGATGGTCCTCGAGGCTCAGCGTCGGCATGTAGCTGATCAGAGCTGGGAGCGTCCTGTGCCCTCCGACGAGGAGTCTCCACCACTGTCCCTGTCTCCACCATCTGCTCTTGCTCACTTCTGTGTTATGAGACACCAGGTGACAACACTACTCTATCTCGTGTGGCACCCACCGAGGTATGTGTATCTGCGCTGGTGCTGGGGGTGCTTATGTCTGGTGATGGTGTACCCTCAGTGGCTGGAGGCTCCTCTGAGGAGTTGTCTTCATCTTCCTCCTGGACTGTTGGGGTGGGGGGGGGGGGGTCTCTTGATGGACTTATGGTAGAGTAAAGTGATGAGTTAGATATGTTATATGAAGAATGGGTACAGATACCATTATGCACAGGATGACCATTCAATGGCTGCTGACATCAGTCCCCATATGAGTGACTGATCTATTCCATGTAGCTGTATAATATATAATTCTGTCACCAGATTGCTGAGATGTCCCGCTCTCTCTGTCTCCCACCTCTAGCTGTTCGGCAACTCCAGATACTTCTAAGGCAGCCTCCTCTGCTGTTGTAAGGGTGGCAAATGATAGAGGGTCACCTCCGGTTCTCTCCCTCTTCCTTTTATTGTGGGCTTTCTTTTCCTGCAATGATGGAAAAGAAATGAAGGTTGAGTGAGATTGATGGAATGAGTGCGAGCAATGGCTGGGTTAGATCTTCTGAGGGGGACTACAATGGAGTGGGGTGCCAATGCCAAGTGGCCTCCGTATGTGTTGTTACTTAGTATGATTGCATAAGGATGAGGGTGAGTGTGAGGGGTAGCTAGTCAGATGGGGATGTATTAATGTAAATAGAGAGGGATGCATGGGTGTGAAAGGTATGGTGGTATGAATAAGAATGTACAGAAGCAGGATTGGGAAGGCAGAGTGATTGGAGTGTGATGAGAGGTGCAGTAGGATGAAGTTCAGTGCAGATTTGCACTCACTTTTTCTGATCTAAGGAGATCATTGAAATGTTTGCAGCACTGTACCCAAGTTCTCCTGACTACATCCCTGCTGTTTACCTCCTTGGCTATTTGGAACCAGGCTTCTTGTGTCTCCTGGGGAGGTCTCTTCCGTCCATGCTTTTATTCCCTCCACAAGCATATGGAGGAAGTCATTGGAGAACCTGGGTGCAGCCCTCTGTCTCAGTGCAGTCATGTTTGGCACTCTTTGTAGCAGTCCAATTGTGCAGTGCAGTGCCTGCACTATCCTAGATGAACCTTGAAATGTAATGTGGCCATGGCCCCTTTAAATATCCCTGTTGAAAATGCATCATTGCTGATGTCATTAGACCCGCTCCATTTAATAGGGCCGGGTAACGCTCAGGGTGGGCTTAATAGGCCCCATTAGCGCAAAGTCAATTTCTGGAGTGGGATGGAAGCAACAATAGGGTCGTGACCCGCCATGGCGACCGCCTGCACCCGACCTGCCCAGGTAAAGAAAATTCCAGCCTTTCAGTTTTAGAATAGGACTTTAAAGGTTTCAGCCCAGTATTGAAGTATAACATCTGTTATATATGTAAACTTGTATTTACTCTGTACAGCCACCGGAGGGCTCATTCCTTGGAATCCCAAGAGATCCCATAATTCCTTGGGAGCACAGGTTTTTAAGGAGGCTTCACAGGTTGGAGAGGCACTCTGGAGACCTGCAATAAAAGACTACGGTCACACTTTACTTTGAGCTCAGTGTTCAGTCTGATTCTTTCTCCATACACAACAACTGGCGACGAGATACAGATAGCAAACCCAAAGATGCAGAGAACAGTAGGCACCCTGGAGAAATTTTCTGAGGGAGATGATTGGGAAACATTTGTGTAGCGACTCAACTAATACTTTGTGGCCAACGATCTAGATGGAGAAGAGAGCGCTACCAAATGAAGGGCGATCCTCCTCACCGTCTGTGGGGCACCAACGTATGGCCTCATGAAGAATCTGCTCACTCCAGCGAAACCCACGGA
The DNA here is from genome assembly GCF_044704955.1 of Pristiophorus japonicus. Classification (NCBI taxonomy): domain Eukaryota; kingdom Metazoa; phylum Chordata; class Chondrichthyes; family Pristiophoridae; genus Pristiophorus; species Pristiophorus japonicus. The sequence goes on along the minus strand of NC_091977.1, from coordinate 100,315,680 downwards.
GAAATCGTATGACAATTTGTGCACAAGTGTCCGAGAGCATTTGAACCCGAAGGAAAGCGTTCTGATAGCGAGGTACCGGTTCTACACCTACAAAAGGTCTGAAGGCCAGGAAGTGGCGAGTTATGTCGCCGAGCTAAGTCGCCTTGCAGGACATTGCGAATTTGAAGGGCATTTGGAGCACATGCTCAAGAGACTTTTTTGTACTTGGCATTGGCCACGAAACCATATTTCGCAAACTTTTGACTTTCGAGTAAGGCCATAGCGATAGCCCAGGTGTTCATTGCCACCAGTGACAATACGAAGCAAATCTCTCAGCACACAAGTGCTGCTACAAGTACTGTGAACAAAGTGATGTTGTTTTAGAATCGTAACGTACAGGGCAGGTCACACATACCTGCAGCTGCACGTCCGCAGATGTCTCAGAGTCCACCATCAAGGGTGATGCATGCAAGGCCATTAACACATTGTTGGCACCGTGGGGTAATCATCGGTTCCATTCATGCCGATTCAAAGAGTACGTTTGCAAGGGCTGTGGAACAATGGGACACCTCCAACGAGTGTGCAGGCGAGCTGCTAAGCCTGTTAAACCTGCAAACCGCCATGGTGCAGAGGAGGACAGATCCACGGAGGATCACGACGGACCAGAGCCTCAGATAGAGGAGGCAGAGTTACATGGGGTGCACACGTTCACCACGAATTGTCCCCCAAAAATGCTGAATGTTGAACTAAATGGACTTCCGGTGTCAATGGAGCTGGACACGGGCAGGAGCCAGTCCACCATGGGCAAAAAGACTTTCGAAAGGTTGTGGTGCAACAAGGCCTCAAGGCCAGTCTTAATTCCAGTTCGAACGAAACTAAGAACTTACACGAAAGAACTGATTCCTGTAATCGGCAGTGCTACCGTAAAGGTCTCCTACGATGGAGCGGTGCACAAGCTACCACTCTAGGTGGTACCAGGTGATGGTCCCACACTGCTCGGCAGGAGCTGGCTGGGAAAGATACACTGGAACTGGGACGATGTCCGAGCGCTATCGCCCGCTGATGACACTTTGTGTGCCCAGGTCTTAAACAAATTTCCTTTGCTGTTCGAACCAGGCATCGGGAAATTCCAAGGTGCAAAAGTGCAGATCCAGCTAATTCCATGGGGGCGCGACCCATCCATCACAAGGCAAGAGCAGTACCATACATGATGAGAGAAAGAGTAGAGATCGAGCTGGACCTGCTACAACGAGAGGGCATCATTTCACCGATCGAGTTATGACTTTGGCGGGGGGAGTGTTGTTATATATGTAAACTTGTATTTACTCTGTGCAGCCACCAGAGGGCTCATCCCCTGGAGTCCCAAGGGATCCCATAATCCCTTGGGAGCACAGATATTTAAGGAGACTTCACAGGTTGTAGAGACACTCTGGAGACCTGCAATAAAAGACTACGGTCACACTTTGAGCTCGCAGTGTTCAGTCTGACTCTTTCTCCATACAACAACAACATCCTAGTTGAATATTGTCTCACATGATTCCCTGTTTTGCAGAATATGTTTCTTTCTTTTGTCGTTTGAAAATTTTGATGGCATCTAGTGTCTCGTGTGCACTTGTCGTATATATAAATCCAATAAGCCTGCTGTCTACACTCTAACAAAATTAATTAAATGGACTGTGGGATAAGTACGAATAGTTTAAAAGGGAAAAATCCACGGGGTCAATTTTAACTGGGGGCCGTTCAGCACAAGCGGGAATGTGGGATAGGAAAGAATCGCCCTCCTCCTTGGGAGGGTTCAGCGTAAGGTTTCTGAGCCACACTTAAATAATCCAAGACAGCCACAGAATTAATGCTTCAGGGGTGCACGCAACACAGACTCCAATGCCATATTACCGATTGTATCAGACTCAAAACATTAACACGATCGCGATCGGGAATTAAAAAAGTTAAGTGAATAAGTTATTTGCAGCCAATTTTGGTTGAGTCCTAACATACAAAACTGTCTGTTCTCATAGTGATTGCGTGTGTTTGGGAGGTCATGACGCTAACCCCCCCCCCCACCACCACCCCTCAAAATGACCTCGCCACTGCTGTTTTGCATTGAGTCTACTAAGATGCCTATGTCTTTTTCAACTTCATCCACAGCTATTTCAACACCATTCATGGAGTATGTTGTGTCATCTATTTATCTTCCTATGAAAAGTGTTTTACATATTTCTGCATTAAATTTCATCTTCCATTGTTTGGGCTATTAACATATTTTGTTTAGCTGATTCTGTAATTTCTAGGCTGCCTCCTTCAATTCCAATGATTCCAATGCTTCTCCTCGGAACATAGAGACAGGAATAAGCCATTCAACCCCTTGAGCCTGTTCTACCATTTAATTAGATTGTGGCTGATCTGTACCTCAACTTCATTTACCTACCATTGATCCATATTTCTTGATAAACTTACCTAATAAAAATGTGTCGATCTCTGTCTTGAAAACTTCAATTGACCCAGCATTCACAACCTTTTGGGCAGAGAATTCCAGCTTTACCCCTTTGTGTAAAAACGTGCTTCCTGATTTTACTCCTGAATGCCCTAGCTCTAATTTTAAGATTATGCCACATGGTCTGTATTTCCCCGTCAAAATTTTTTTTTTATATCTGTATCTAGCTTATTGAATCTTTTCATCATTTTAAACACCTCAATTAGATCACCCCTCAATCTTCTAAACTCAAGAGAATACAAGCCAAGTTTATAAAACTGTCCTCATAATTTAACCCTTTAAGCCCTGGTATCATTCTGAATCTGCATTGTACTCCATCCAAGGACAATATATCCTTCCTGAGGTCTGTGCCCAGAACTGACACCATCCTCCAGATGGGATCTGACCAAGGCTCTGTACACCTGAAGCATCACTTCTTCACTTTTGTATTCCAACCCCCTTGAGATGGCCAACATTCAATTAGCTTTTTCATAATATAAGAAATAGAAGCTGGAGAAGGTCATTTGGCCCTTCGAGCCTGCTCCACCATTCAACAAGATCATGACTGATGTTCTCTCTCAACTCCACCTTATCCCCATATCCCTTAATTCTCTTAGTTCCCAAAAATGTATTGATCTCTGTCTTGAATATACTCAATGACTGAGCATCCACAGCTCTCTCGGGTAGAGAATTCCAGAGATTTACAACCCTTTGAGTGAAGACATTTCTCCTCCTAAATGGCTGACCCCTTGTTCTGAGACTGTGGCCCCGTGTTCTAGATTCCCCAACCAGGGGAAACATTTTCTCAGCATTAACCCCGGCAAGCTCCTTAAGAATTTTATATGTTTCAATTAGATCACTTCTCATTCTTCTAAACTCGAGGGAATATAGGCCTACTCTACTCAATTTCTCCTCATCGGGCAATCCCCTCATCCCAGGAATTGGTCTAGTGAACCGTTGTTGCACTCCCTCTAAGGAAAGTATGTCTTTCTTTAGGTAAGGAGACTAGAACTGTACACAGTACTTCAGGTGCGGCCCCACAAATGCCCTGTACAATTGTAGTACGACTTCTTTATTCTTATACTCTAATCCCTTTGTAACAAAAGCTAACATACCATTTACTTTCCTAATTGCTTGCTATATCTGCATGTTAGCTTTCTGTGATTCATATACAAGGACACCCAGGTCCCTCTGAATGCAAACATTTCCCAGCCTCTCATCATTCAAAACATATTCTGTTTTTTTTTCTTACCAAAGTGGATAACTTCACACTTCCCCACATTGTATTCCAATTTCTGTGTTCTTGCCCACTCAGTCAACCTGTCTTTCTCTCTCTGCAGCCTCTTTGCATCCTCCTCACAGCTTACTTTCCCACCTAACTTTGTATTATCAGCAAACTTGGAAATGTTACATTCAGTCCCTTCATCCAAGTCATTAATATAGATTTACCTTTCATAAAACCATGTTGACACTGCCTAATCATACCATGTCCCTAATAATAGATTCTAGCATTTGTCTACTACTCATCATCATAGAAACATAGAAACATAGAAAATAGGTGCAGGAGTAGGCCATTCGGCCCTACGAGCCTGCACCGTCATTCAACAAGATCATGGCTGATCCTTCCCTCAGTACCCCTTTCCTGCTTTCTCTCCATATCCCTTGATCCCCTTAGCCATAAGGGCCACATCTAACTCCCTCTTGAATATTTCCAATGAACTGGCTTCTCTCTGCGGCAGGGAATTCCACAGGTTAACAACTCACTGAATGAAGAAGTTTCTCCTCATCTCAGTTCTAAATGGCCTGGACCTTATCCTAAGACTGTGTCCTCTGGTTCTGGACTTCCCCAACATCGGGAACATTCTTCCCGCATCTAACCTGTCCAGTCCCGTCAGAATCTTATATGTTTCTATGAGATCCCCCCTCATCCTTCTAAACTCCAGTGTATAAAGGCCCAGTCGATCCAGTCTCTCCTCATATGTCAGTCCAGCCATCCCTGGAATCAGTCCGGTGAACCTTCGCTGCACTCCCTCAATAGCAAGAACGTCCTTCCTCAGATTAGGAGACCAAAACTGAACACAATATTCCAGGTGAGGCCTCGCCAAGACCCTGTACAACTGCAGTAAGACTTCCCTGCTCCTATACTCAACTCCCCTTGCTATGAAGGCCAACATACCATTTGCCTTCTTCACCGCCTGCTGTACCTGCATGCCAACTTTCAATGACTGACGAACCATGACACCCAGGTCTCGTTGCACCTCCCCTTTTCCTAATTTGCCGCCATTCAGATAATATTCTGCCTTTGTGTTTTTGCCCCCAAAGTGGATAACCTCACATTTATCCACATTATACTGCATCTGCCATGCATTTGCCCACTCGCCTAACCAGTCCAAGTCACCCTGCAGCCTCTTAGCGTCCTCCTCACAGCTCACACCGCCACCCAGTTTAGTGTCATCTGCAAACTTGGAGATATTACACTCAATTCCATCATTTAAATCATTAATATATATTGTAAAGAGCTGGGGTCCCATCACTGAACCCTGCGGCACTCCACTAGTCACTGCCTGCCATTCTGAAAAGGACCCGTTTATCCCGACTCTCTGCTTCCTGTCTGCCAACCAGTTCTCTATCCACGTCAGTACATTACCCCCAATACCATGTGCTTTGATTTTGCACACTAATCTCGTGTGCGACCTTGTCAAAAGCCTTTTGAAAGTCCAAATACACCACATCCACTGGTTCTCCTTTGTCTACTCTACTAGTTACATCCTCAAAAAATTCCAGAAGATTTGTCAAGCATGATTTCTCTTTAATAAATCCATGCTGACTTGGACCAATCCTGTCACTGCTTTCCAAATGCGCTGCTATTTCATCCTTAATGACTGATTCCAACATTTTCCCCACTACTGATGTCAGGCTAGCCGGTCTATAATTACCCGTTTTCTCTCTCCCTCCTTTTTTAAAAAGTGGTGTTACATTAGCAACCCTCCAGTCCATAGGAACTGATCCAGAGTCGATAGACTGTTGGAAAATGATCACCAATGCATCCACTATTTCTAGGACCACTTCCTTAAGTACTCTGGGATGCAGACTCAGGCCCTGGGGATTTATCGGCCTTCAATCCCATCAATTTCCCTAACACAATTTCCCGCCTAATAAGGATATCCTTCAGTTCCTAGGCAGTCCCTTGGAGTCGAGGATGACTTGCTTCCTTCCACTCTAAAAGTAAGTTCTCAGGTGACTGAGGAGTCCAATGCAGGACCTACAGTCTCTGTCACAGGTGGGGCAGACAGTGAAGAAAGGGTGGGTGGGGAGCCTGGGTTGACGCATGCTCCTTCCGCTGTCTACGCTTGGTTTCTGCTTGTTCTCGCCTTGGGACTCGAGGTGCTCAGCGCCCTCCTGGATACTCTTCCTCCACTTAGGACGGTCGTAGGCCGGGGATTCCCAGGTGCCGGTGGCGATATTACACTTTATCAAAGAGGTTTTGAGGGTGTCATTGAAGCGGTTCTTCTGCCCACCTGGGCCTCAATTGCTGTGTTGAAGCTTCACGTAGAACACTTGCTTTGGGAGTCTCGTGTCGGTCATGCGGACGATGTAGCCCACCCAACGGAGCTGATTGACCACGCTCAATGCTTCGACGCTGGGGATGTTGGCTGAGCGAGAACACTGACGTTGGTGCATCTATTCTACCAATGGATTTGCAGAGTCTTGCGGAGGCAGCACTGCTGGCTACTACTGATGTCAGGCTAACAAGCCTATAGTTTCCCGTTTTTTTCTCGTCCTCCATTCTTAAAAGACGGGTTATGTTTGCTACCTTCCAATCCTTGAGGACTGTTCTAGAATCTATGGAGTTCTGGAAGATTAATACCAGTGCATCCACTATCTCTATAGTTACCTCTTTTAAAATCCTCGTGTTGTGTATCTGTAAAGCATGCACTCCCATGTTCCGCCACCAAAAGCTCATCCCCTAAAGTCCCAAGGGATCCCAGCACCCCTTGGGAGCACTGTATATAAGCCGGCCCATAAGGCCTGTTCCTCACTCTGGGGTGTCTTGTTAAAGCCTGAAGTCACTGTTACTTTAACCTCCCTAACACAGATGAGGCTGCACACAGGAACTCAATAACGGGCGACGAGAATACGAATCCAACGCAAAGATGCAGCAAACTGTGGGCATCCTGGAGAAGTTCTCGGAGAGAAAGGACTGGGAAGCCTATGTCGAACATCTAGACCAGTACTTTGTAGACAACGAGCTGGACGGAGAAGGAAGCGCTGCAAAAAGGAGAGCGGTCCTCCTCACAGTCTGCGGGGCACCGACCTACAACCTCATGAAGAATCTTCTAGCTCCGGTGAAATCCATAGCTAAGTCGTATGAGAAGCTTTGTACACTGGTTCGGGAGCAGCTTAACCCGAGGGAGAGTGTGCGGATGGCGAGGTATCGGTTCTACACGTGCCAGCGATCTGAAGGTTAGGAAGTGGCGAGCTATGTCACCGAGCTAAGGTGACTTGCAGGACAATGTGAGCTTGATGGCTACCTGGAGCAAATGCTCAGAGACCTTTTTTGTACTGGGCATTGGCCACAAGACCATCCTACGAAAACTTTTGACTGTAGAGACACCGACCCTCTGTAAGGCTGTTGCGATAACACAGGCGTTTATGTCCACCAGTAATAACACCAAATAAATCTCTCAGCACACAAGTGCTAGCAATGTTCATAAATTAACTGGAACTGTTTTTACGAGCAGAAATGTACAGGGCAGAACCCACGAGTCTGCAACTACCAGCAGGCCTCAGGTGGCCCAGAGTCTGCAACAAAGGATGAATGCAAGGCAATTCACACCTTGTTGGCATTGTGGAGGCTTCCATTCAGCCTATTCATGCCGCTTCAAAGGGTATGTTTGCAAGAGCTGTGGAACAATGGTGCACCTCCAACGAGCTTGCAAACAAGCTGCAAGCTCTGCAAAACCTGCTAACAACCACGTGGCAGAGGAAAATCGGTCCATGGTGGATCAAAGCAATTTCGAGCCTCAGAGAGAGGAGGCAGTTGCTGAAGTACACGGGGTGCACACATTTTCGACAAAATGTCCACCTACAATACTAAACGTAAAATTGAATGGCTTATCCGTAGCCATGGAACTGGACACTGGTGTTGGCCAATCCATCATGAGTAAAAAGATGTTTGAGAGACTGTAGTGCAACAAGGCATTCAGACCAGCCCTGAGCCCCATCCACACGAAACTGAGAACGTACACCAAAGAGCTTATCACTGTCCTGGGCAGCGCCATGGTCAAGGTCACCTACGAGGGCACGGTGCCCAACTGTCACCCTGGATTGTCCTGGGCCATGGCCACACACTGTTTGGAAGGAGCTGGCTGGGCAAAATCCTCTGGAACTGGGATGACATCCAAGCGCTATCACATGTCGATGAGGCCTCATGTACCCAGGTTCTTAACAAATTTCCTTCCCTTTTTGAGCCAGGCATTGGAAACTTTTCCGGGGCGATGGTGCGGATCCACTTCGTCCCAGAGGCACGACCCATTCACCACAAGGCGCGAGCGGTACCTCACATGATGAGGGAGAGAGTGGAAATCGAGCTGGACAGGCTACAACGCGAGGGCATCATCTCCCCAATGGAATTCAGCGAGTGGGCCAGCCTGATTGTTCCAGTACTCAAAAGTGATGGCATGATCAGGATTTGCAGCAATTATAAAGTGACTATTAATTGTTTCTCGCTACAGGACCAATACCCGCTACCTAAGGCAGATGATCTATTTGCGACACTGGCAGGAGGCAAGACGTTCACCAAGCTCAACCTGACTTCGGCCTCCAGCTTCTGCATCATGTAGGAGGGCCTCACCTGCATCAACACGCATAAGGGACTGTTCATCTACAACAGATGCCCGTTTGGAATTCGGTCGGCTGCAGCGGTCTTCCAGAGAAACATGGAGAGCCTGCTCAAGTCGGTACCACACACGGTGGTCTTTCAGGGTGACATATTTGTCACAGGTCGGGACACCGCCGAGCATCTACAAAACCTGGAGGAGGTCCTCTAGCCACTGGGGTTGCGGCTGAAGAGGTCGAAATGCGTCTTCATGGCAACAGAAGTGGAGTTTTTGGGGAGAAAGATCGCAGCGGACGGCATTCGGCCCACAGACGCCAAGACAGAGGCTATCAGGAATGCACCCAGGCCACAGAACGTCACGGAGCTGCGGTCGTTCCTGGGACTCCTCGACTACTTTGGTAACTTCCTACCGGGGTTAAGCACCCTTTTAGAGCCCCTACATGTGTTATTGCGCAAAGGTGAGAACTGGGTATGTGGAATAAACCAAGTAATTGCTTTTGAGAAAGCCAGAAACATTTTATGTTTCAACAAGCTGCTTGTATTATATAACCCGTGTAAAAGACATGTGCTAGCATGTGACGCATCGTTGTACGGAGTCAGGTGTGTATTACAACAAGCTAACGTTGCGGGGAAGTTGCAACCTGTTGCCTATGCTTCCAGGAGCTTGTCTATGGCCGAGAGGGCCTACAGCATGATTGAGAAAGAGGCATTAGAGTGTGTTCGTGGTAAAGAAAATGCATCAGTACCAGTTTGGCCTCAAATTTGAGCTGAAAATCGATCACAAGCCCCTCACATCCCTGTTCGCTGAAAACAAGGGGATAAATACTAATGCCTCAGCCCGCATACAAAGGTGGGCACTCACGCTGTCGGCGTATAACTATACCATCCGCCACAGGCCAGGCACTGAGAACTGTGCGGATGCTCTCAGTTGCCCACCACAGGGATGGAAATGGCACAGCCTGCAAACTTGTTGATGGTGGCGCAGCCCGCAGACTTGTTGATGGTCATGGAAGCGTTTGAAAATGATAAATCACCTGTCACGGCCCGCCAGATTAGGACTTGGACCAGCCAAGATCCTCTACTGTCCCTAGTAAAAAAAACTGTGTACTGCATGGGAGCTGAAATGCAAGAGCCAATCAAGCCGTTCCAGTGGCGAAAGGACGAGCTGTCCATTCAGGCAGACTGCCTGTTGTGGGGTAACTGCGTAGTGCTACCAAAAAAGGGCAGGGTGACGTTCATCTCGGATCTCCACAGCACAGACCCGGGTATAGTAATGATGAAAGCGATAGCCAGATCCCACGTGTGGTGGCCCGGTATCGACTCTGACTTAGACTCCTGTGTAAGGCAATGCAGCGTATATGCTCAGTTGAGCAATGTGCCCAGAGAGGCACCAATAAGTTTGTGGTCCTGGCCCTCCAGACAATGGTCGAGGATCCATGTCGACTATGCGGGCCCGTTTCTCGGTAAAATGTTCCTGGTGGTTGTGGATGCTTTTTCAAAATGGATTGAATGTGAAATAATGTCGGGAAGCACCGCCACCACCACCATTGAAAGCCTGAGGGCCATGTTTGCCACCCATGGCCTGCCTGACATACTGGTCAGTGACAACGGGTCATGTTTCACCAGTGCCAAATTTAAAGAATTCATGACCTGCAATGGAATCAAACATGTCACCTCGGCCCAGTTTAAAGCAGCCTCCAATGGGCAGGCAGAGCGGGCAGTACAAACCATCAAACAGAGCCTTAAACGAGTCACAGAAGGCTCACTCCAAACCCGCCTGTCCCAAGTACTGCTCAGCTACCGCACGAGACTTCACTCGCTCACAGGGGTGCCCCCGGCTGAGCTACTCATGAAAAGGATACTTAAAACCAGACCCTCGCTGGTTCACCCCAACCTGCATGATCAGGTAGAGAGCAGGCGGCAGCAACAAAATGTAAACGATGGTCGCGCCACTGTGTCACTGGAAATTGATCTGAATTACCCTGTGTATGTGCTAAACTATGGACATGGTCCCAAGTGGATCGCGGGCACGGTGATAGCTAAAGAAGGAAGTAGGGTGTTTGTAGTCAAACTAGACAATGAACAAATTTGCAGAAAGCACCTGGACCAAACGAGGCTGCGGTTCACAGACTGCCCTGAACAACTCACAGCAGACACCACCTTTTTCGAGCCCACAACACACACCCAAAGGATCAACGACACCACGCCGGACCAGGAAATCGAACCCATCACGCCCAACAGCCCAGAAAGGCCAGGCTCACCTAGCAGCCCTGCAGGGCCAACTACATGCCAGCCCAACGAGTGCACAGCCAACACACCAGAACAGACATTTGTACCGAGGCGGTCCAACAGGGAAAGAAAGGCTCCCGACCGCCTCACCTTGTACATAGTTTTCACATTGACTTTGGCGGGTGGAGTGATGTTGTGTATCTGTAAAGCATGCACTCCCATGTTCCGCCACCAGGGAGCTCATCCCCTGAAGTCCCAAAAGATCCCAGCATCCCTTGGGAGCACTGTATATAAGCCGGCCCCTAAGGCATGTTCCTCACTCTGGAGTGTCTTAATAAAGACTGAGGTCACTGTTACTTTAACCTCCCTGTGTTAGGAACACAATACCTAGGATGCAGGTTGTCGGGTCCAGGGAATTTGTTGCCACTTAATCCCATTAATTTCTCCAGAGTATGTCTTTACTTATACTGATTTCTTTAAGCTCCCCGATTACTTTTTGTACCTGTGCACTCACTTTTAGTGATTTGTATACATGGATACCCAAATCCATTTGCTCCTCTACAGATCCTAGTCTCTCACTATTAAGAAAATATTGCTCCTAGTTTAGTTTCAGAATCTAAGTTATTGATGTAGTTTAGAAGTAGTGGTCCCAATATTGGGGCATCCTACTCAATCCTTCTCCCAAATTTGCAACAGATTTACCATGGCAGAATCAGAAATGGCAGCAGTATTGTACCATTATCTGACAGTTTTATTCAAATTATGTTATGTTAACAAATTATGTTGCATGAAGTATAATCAATTTCTTTCTTATGCCCAATTTATTGCAGCAAATAGGACCCAAATTAACACATTCTATAGATCCTGGTTAACACTAATAAAATGTACTATTTCTAGGAACTGAGTCTTCTGAAACCCATTTTTTTCACAAGTTTCACAGAACATCAGATGCACCTTGAATTTTCCATCTCTATCATAACATTTGGTGAAATAAGTTTGCATGTGTAATTATGGAGCAAACCTATATATTCCCTTACACATGCACAATTTTCAAAACTTACTTTTCCTCCCCAATTCTTTACAGATAGAGACAGGCACTGTATGGGGAAAAGGCAGGGGAGTGGGACTAGCTGAGAGTTGGCACAGGCGCGACGAGCCAAATGGCCTTCTTCCGTGCTGTAGTCATTCTATGATTCTACCAGTGAGTGCACGTACAACCATCAGGCCATTAATATAAGGGATGGAAGGGTTTTGGCCAGACAAGCTGGTTGATATTTTCATTGTCTTGGTGGCTAAATCTTTCAGCCCTATAAATGGAGTGCTGGGTATTAGGACCAAGAGCCGTAATATGCAAAATTACTTTAAAAAAACTCAGCTATAAATCACAAAGTAACAGATAATTTATTAAATTATTGTGAATCACTTCCATTAAGTAAAGCTATTTCTATAAATATGTTAGACTAAAAAACGCAATGAAACCATATAATGTAAATATATGTATTAGATGTTTAGTACAGGTTTTCAGACATTTACCAATGTAGAGTCCTGATGATTCATGGAACATTCAAACTTTGTGACATCATCTGCACCTTTTATTTGGATTATAATCTTGCAGTTACTTCCATTTGCTGTCCTGAGAACAGCAGTGTTTGGCGAGATTATTTACTCGTTCACTCAACAGGCATTACTGTATTGATCAAATTATCACCAAAGGCATTGAAAATAACTTCTGTTCTCAAACTTCAAAAATATGATGTAACAGTTCTTCTCTCACATTTGAAATCACAATTCACTATAAGATTGTTGTCATTGAATAGTACTGCAAAAAACTTTGAGGCAATGTTTACACACACATAACAACTGATGGTATTCACACACATCACGATGCATTTGTGCTCTGAAAATGCAGTGATAAGAATGGCGCACAGCTCTTCCTAGATCTTTCCTACACCGAAACGGTGATAATTGATGACAATCCATTTTTAGCCCCGATTTTAAAAAAACAGGCGCTTAATGAGCCAAACCTTTACAGGACTAACTCTTCCGGAGTTAGACTCATTAGTTTGATTTACAAAAAAAAATCGCTTCCTTGGCAACATAAATAAAAACAAATGACTGCTATACCCACACACAATTCTCAACTGCCTTGTAATCCATCTCACTGTTTTCATGCTCGCTTCTAGTAATATGCCAGGCTTGACAGCTGCAAGCCATTGTCCAGTGAAATATAGTAGGAAGTGCATGTTTTTTTTTTACATAGCTATTTTTGATCTCTTTGGTTTTTGCTTTGCAAATGCTCTCCCCATCTAGTGTCTGCTTCGTAATATTTAAATAATAATTGGGGGGGGGGGGGGAGGCAATAAGAAAAATAAAAATGGTTGAAGCAGTTGCCTTTTCCAGATAACTGTTGACATTGTCTCAATTTGCACGAATTGACTTTAGGAACCCAGTATTTGAGGCGCGCCAATAACTGGTGTCCGTGATAACCATGCAGCTCCACTTTGTGCCATCCTCACCTTGCACCCTGATGTAAACATCGGTCCCCGCCGCCACTGCCGCCGCCGCCGGTTGCTCCTCCTCCGGCTTCTTCCTCACTGAGCGCCGCTTCGACACACACCCTCTGCGCTTCTCGTTTTTCCTTTTCATGACGGCCTGAGCCCGGCACCCACCCGCTTCACATCAGCTGGGGACGGGGCTGAGCTTTGTAAATGGCGGATCCCCATCCACAGCCCGGGAGGGAGCCGAGCCGACCCTGCCCCGTGCTTTCTGCCGCAAGACTCGGGCTCACCCCCCAGCCTGGTGCGCTTTCTGAGTGACGTGCCGCACGGGGCAGGAACGGGAGGCCGGCACAAGGGAAGGGCAAGAGAGATAGATGCAAGTTGGGCTGCTTCCTTTTTCTTCATCGGTGTTCAAACAAAAAAATCAAACTACTGTACAAAACTGCACAATTTGGTTCACTGGAAAATTACGATTAAAATAGGGACTTAGCAACCTTCTATAGTTTTCTAAAGGGTGATTTTGGCATTCTAAAATGTGAGTGCAGGCACCATAAACGAGGGTGGGTGATGAATGTGCCTACCTGCCCTGCTGATCATCTTAACTGGGCGAGACAATCTGGCTTGTGAGTGGGGAAACTCTGATTGTTTCAATTGGCACTTAATTCTGGGTCTTATGATGTAGAGATGTTAGTTACTAAAGTTTTCAATGAAAATTCATCAGCAAAGGAAACATCACAACTGGAGCCATGATCTTACCCATATGAAATTTTGGAAGGGAAATGTGGCTTAATTTTTTGACTTTGCACTGCCGGTAAGGGTCTTATTTGCTGAGGTGACAAATTGGAAATTTCATCATACACATGATGTACTTACCACTCAGAAAATCATGTGCAACAGTGCTCAAATTTCCAAACTTTGCTCTTGGTGGACATGACTCCCTAACAAGCTAATGTTAGTAAATTATCCCTATAGTGCCAACCCATAAGTGTAGTGCAACACTCTACCATCTACAAGATGCACTGCAGCAACACACCAAGGCTTCTTTGGCAGCATCTCCCAAACCTATGACCTCAACCACCTAGAAGGACAAGGGCAGCAGGTGCATGGGAACATCATCACCTGCAAGATTCCCTTCGATACACACCATCCTGACTTGGAAATATATCGCCGTTCCTTCATTATTGCTGGATCAAAATCCTGGAACTCCCTCCTGAACAACACTTTGGGAGTACCTTCACCACACAGACTGCAGCGGTTCAAAATGGTGGCTCATCACCACCTTCTCAACGGCAATTAGGTAAAGGCAATAAATGCTGGCCTTGCCAGCGACTCCCACATCCCAGGAATCATTTTTTTTAAACAGGTTTTACCAGAGAGTGAAGGGCTGTGGATTTGCACCCCAATTCCAGTTGTCTATTTCAGCTGTACGTGAATGTTTCGGGACTTTCGGGTCCAGCACTGCCGACCCAAGATCAGAAGTTCTGTAATTTTCGGACTTTTTCTATTGTTTCTGATATTCACAATAAATTTTAAAAGTGCAACCATTTTGAAAATCATTACATTTTTAATTTTTCCCTTTCACGGCCATCAGACAACTCAAAGTGCTTTACAGCCAATAAAGTATTTTTGAAGTGTAGTCACTGTTGTAATGTGGGAAAAGAGGCAGCCAATTTGTGCACAGCAAGCTCCCACAAACAGCAACGTGATAATGACCAAATAATCTGTTCTTGTTATGTTGATTGAGGGATAAATATTGGCCAGGGCAATGGGGATAACTCCCCTGCTCTTCTTCAAAATAGTGCTATGGGATCTTTTACGTCCACCTGAGAGCAAACGGGGCCTTGGTTTAATGTCTCATCCGAAAGATGGCATCTCTGACAGTGCAGCACTCCCTCAGCACTGCACTGGAATGTCAGCCTAGATTTATGTGCTCCAGTCCCACTCCAGGGACTTCAGCACGCTTGGTGAAGGAACCCACAACCTTCTGACTCAGAGGTGGGTGTATTCCCACTGAGCCGCAGCTGACATTTGTCACAGGGACTATTCTCACAATGCATGCTTGCCTGTACCAGCACAACAGCAACATAGGCTAAAGTCTGGGAGCATTTCCTCTGTCTCAACTGGAGAACACAAAAGGTCAGGAAGGAGAAAAAAGATACAGGGATACTTAACCACCAAACTAACTTCGTTTTAGTGTCATTAGTCAAAACACTTCATTTCTGATAGTTAAAAATACAGAAACTATTGTAGTTATAGGAGCTATAGATGTGTGTGTTGAACAGAATCCTATGTTGTTTTTATTTTCTATCAACATTACTTCAAATGTCAATGGTCTGTGCCTCATAGGTGAAGTCCACTGTTTGAACTCCAGCCAGCTGTAGCAATAGGTTGATAGGTGCATGGTCCAACCGATTTAAATCAAGATGCCCAAAGTGAAGTTCATCTCCTGTAGAAATAAGAATAAATAATGAATATGTTTAGTAAGGCTTCCTATCAAATTTAATACATTTCTGTGATGCAGTATTAAGCCATAAAGATCTGGAAAGTCCAAAGTTCAATTTCCTGCCTGTGTTAAGTTAGCTGATCTCAGCTTGAGGAGCAGAGGGGCAATACAATTGACCCGCAGTGTCCCTGGTATATGGAGAGGAAGAAAAATCAGCCAGGTTTTCTATTCCTGATTGTTATCCAGTGACTTCCTGTTGGAAAGTACATGTGTGTGAATACTGGACAAGGACAAGAACAGTTTTCTCTGTGATGGCTCTCACAGTCGAAGAGGCTGCTCATTGTCTCGGCTCACACATTAAGGGCTCAATTTTCCCCAGTATTTGCGCTGGTTTTTTTTGAGCAGGCTGCTTTTTCTGACCTAACTTAAAAATCCCCATTTTCCCCAATCAATTTGCACCAGCGTAACTCAGTTAGTTACAAATTTTTAAAGTCAGTTTTTCTTTCAGCCAAAGGAGGTGTAACCAGCCACCTACGCCAATTCTGGCCATTTAGGGAAGTTTGGCCAGCTGAGAGTTATTCCAGTTCTGATTAGGCCAGTGTATGTGGCCTGTCCTGAAAAACCTTCCCTAGAGTTAAGGAAATCGGCGCAGGTAAGGAAAGCAGCGCAGCAGATGCCCGGACACACTGAAAGAATTGAAAAACACATAGCCGCAACTTACCTCCAACCCGGCCCGAAGGCTGTTCGGTCCCATTCTCAGTCGCTGGTTCACACACACAGTCCATTCTCATTCTCGGTCCCCGGTTCACACATACAGTCCGGTCCCATTCTCGGTCCCCGGTTCACACACACAGTTCGGTCCCATTCTCGGTCCGAGAGAGAGAGAGAGGGAGAGGGACCAGCGACCGAGAAGATCCTTCGGGCGGAGTTGGAGGTAAGTTGGTGCTATGTGTTTTTCAATTCTTTTAATGTGTTGGGAGGTGACTGTATGCTTCACTTTGCAGTCTCAGCTCAGATTGTGTCCCTGGTTACCATGGCAGCCTGATCTTTCTGGCGCAGATCAAGGCTTCACCCCCAAAACTAAAGGTCGGGTTAGGTCACGCCAAAATGAAGAGATCCAACGGGGAAACTTACAACACTTTTTTGGCGTATTTGGGTCCCAAAAAATTGGGTGTAACTCTTCAAATATGCTAAAAAAAATGCTTTGGGAAAAATTGAGCCCAAAGATTAGCTACTTGGGTGTGAGTTTTAGTACATGGGTACTATGAGTTTTAGTACCCATGTTAAGCATGAATTAATACCTTGAGAAAACAATTGTTTGTGGTGAAGGGTGGAGTTTACAACATAATATTTGGGGTAAAATAATTAATGCTATTTTAAAGCTGCAGTGTTCTTAAAATCATCCTTGTATTGGGAGTTAAAGTACAGAATCTAATACAGGGTTCAGTAAAAAGTCTTGTTTGTAATGATGCAATTTGTTCAATAACTAAGTTGTTCCATGCAACAGATGTAAGTTTATTTTGAAGAATCTTTTTTGTTATTCAGGAGAAAACATTTTTACTGGTTAATATTCATAAAAAATGTGACATCTGAAATATCTGTTTTAAAATTCCAACAACTAAACCTTCTTCAGAAATTAAACTGAGCTCACCAGGCCCTATGATCAAAGCTCCACCTTGCTGATCTGGGTCACCCTGAAAGTCAAATGCTGGGCTCTTCATTGCAGACCACGTACTCTTAAGGATTCCAATCAGCATGCTTGATTTGACGTGAGGACTCCTGCCTGATAAAAGAAGCCCAGTGTAACTTTGAACATAGGATGCGGATAGCAGATCGACTTACTGTCTTTGGGAACCAAAGCATATAAATGTTACCAATAGGGTAGTTTATAACCAAGCTGGTCATAAACATAAGAACATAAGAAATAGGAGCAGGAGTAGGCCACCTGGCTCCTCGAGCCTGCTCTGCCATTCAATAAGATCATGGCTGATCTGATCATGGACTCAGCTCCACTCTCCTGCCCGTTCCCCATAACCCTTTATTCCCTTACCGCTCAAAAATCTGTCGATCGCCGCCTTAAATATATTCAATGACCTAGCCTCCACAGCTCTCTGGGGCAGAGAATGCCATAGATTTACAACCCCCAGAGAGAAGAAATTCCTCCTCATGGGTGGCCCCTTATTCTGAGACAGTGTCCCCTAGTTTTAGTTTCCCCTATGAGTGGAAATATCCTCTCTGCATCCACCTTGTCGAGCCCCCTCATTATCTTATATGTTTTGATAAGATCACCTCTCGTTCTTCTGAACTCCAATGAGTATAGGCCCAACCTACTCAACCTATCTTCATAAGTCAACCTCCTCATCTCCGGAATCAACCTAGTAAACCTTCTCTGAACAGCTTCCATTGCAAGTATATCTTTACTTAAATATGGAGACCAAAACTATACCAAAACAATGAAGCAGTATAGCAGTATAACATATCATTAAGGTTATTTACATTTTTATTAAAAGTTCTTTCTAAATTTCTATTTATCAAGGCTATTTATAAAACAATGTAATTTTTTTTTGAATTCTTCCTAATTGACCAACTGGGTAAATATAACTCACAGAGTGGCTTCAAGCCATTCCAACCAGGAAGACGCTGATCTGTTCTGAGTTAGCCCTTCTCAACTAAAGCAGCAAGAGCATTGTATTTGACCTCAGAGCCCCCACGTTAAAAGAAAAAAGATCAACTGGAATTCCCGCTTCTGATTGCGAATCCAGCAACCCCTGCTCATGGTACAAATGTGAAGCTTTCGACTGAAGATAAGATCAGGCACATCTCTGATGCCTCAGTGTCAAATAGCCTGTAGATGCTCGCTGTCGTGGCTTCCACGTAAAGAATGGTTTCTTGGGTGACGAACTGGAACTGCAACTCAAGTTGACCTCAAAAGCAGTGGGTAAGAAAGAATTGTGAATAAATAAATAAGTAAACAAAAATATAGGCATTTAATCTATCTGAAAGACATGTAGGCATTTAATCTATCTAAAACACATTAGGTCCTTGTTCATAAATTTAAATTTATCTCTTGTCTTGATACTATGCGCATATGATTCTATTCCCTGCTATATAAGATTTTTTCCTCCTGGGTCCAATGTTTACAGCAGGGAGTTCCATCAAAAATGTAGAATAAAATACTAAGAAACTGTGCACAGCAAATATCAATCTATCAACTGATTTTGTTTTTCTAAAATCCAACAGACATAAGGAAAGCTAGAGATCAGCATTATTTCTGCACATTTTTTAGATATAAAAAGCACAGCTGGCATCCTGTCCTGAGTGGGCTACAATGCCAATTATGACCCTGATTTGAACTCTAGTTGGGTTTTGGCTGGGTGGGTAAGCAAGGTGACTTGGATAATTACATGAAGGAAACTGGTCAACTGGATATAGAGATATTTTCACTGCTGCTGCAGAAAGCAGCCCCGAGCTATTTTAGCTTCCGGGTATCATTAACATCCCATTTCCAACTTGTTCTGAGTGGGAAGCAGCTTCTGGCCTTTGGAAAATCTGACAGTGATCGGGTAAGTGGGGGTGGGGGGAGTGACAGGGCAGAAGAGGCTTAAAAATTCCTTATGATGTCCGGGTAATCTGGCAATTTTAATTGCCCACCTGGCCAGGTTTTCGTCTGCTGGATAAGGTTAAAATCATTTCATTTATGTTTAAACAGCATTCAGGAGAAACTACAAATGTATTTTACTTGTTGGAGTCACAATTTATCACTTAGCAGTAATTCCACCTTTTCTGTGCCAGCAATAAAATGTTGGCTATACTGTCAGGGCATTTAAATATGGCAATCGGTTAATTATTGGTAGGACAGAAAAATTTGAAAAATGTAGTAATAAATTTACTCTCAATGGTAACTATGAAAAATTTACTTCTTCGGTTAAGCTTTCTTTTCTTATAATCATGATCCAATTTTGTTCCTCGTTCAGTGAAAATATCTCAATATTAATGTGATATATGTGGACTTGTATTTGCTTTGTGCTCATTCCCCGGAGTCCCAAGGGATCCCATAATCCCTTGGGAGCACAGGTATTTAAGAATGCTTCACAGGTTGGAGAGGCACTCTGGAGACCTGCAATAAAAGACTAAGGTCACATTTTACTTTGAGCTCACAGTGTTCAGTCTGACTCTTTCTCCATACACAACAACTGGCGACGAGATACAGATAGCAAACCCAAAGATGCAGAGAACAGTGGGCATCCTGGAGAAATTTTCGGAGGGAGATGATTGGGAAACTTTTGTGGAGCGACTCGACCAATACTTCGTAGCCAACGAGCTGGATGGGGAAGAGAGCGCTGCCAAATGTAGAGCGATCCTCCTCACCGTCTGTGGGGTACCAACCTATGGCCTCATGAAGAATCTGCTCACTCCAGCGAAACCCACGGAGAAATCGTACGACGATTTGTGCACAACTGTCCGAGAGCATTTGAATCCGAAGGAAAGCGTTCTGATGGCAAGGTACCGGTTCTACATCTACAAAAGGTCTGAAGGCCAGGAAGTGGCGAGTTACATCGCTGAGCTGAGACGCCTTGCAGGACAATGCGAATTTGAAGAACATTTGGAGCACATGCTGAGAGATTTTTTCGTACTTGGCATTGGCCACGAAACCATACTTCACAAGCTTTTGACTGTAGAGACCCCAACCTTGAGTAAGGCCATAGTGTTAGCCCAAGTGTTCATTGTCACCAGTGACAATACTAAGCAAATCTCTCAGCACACATATGCTGCTACAAGTACTGTGAACAAAGTGATGTTGTTTTCAAATCGTAATGTACAGGGCAGGTCACACATACCTGCAGCTACACGTCCGCAGATGTCTCAGAGTCCACCATCAAGGGTGATGAATGCAAGGCCATTAACACCTTGTTCGCGCTGCGGGGGTGATCATCATTTCCATTCATGCCGATTCAAAGGATATGTTTGCAAGGGCTGTGGAACAATGGGACACCTCCAACGAGTGTGCAGGTAAGCTGCTAAGCCTGTTAAACCTGCAAACCACCACGTTGCAGAGAAGGACAGATCCACGGAGGATCACTACAAACCAGAGCTTCAGATAGAGGAGGCAGAGGTACATGGGGTGCACACATTCACCACAAATTGTCCCCCGATAATGAACTGAATGGACTCCCGGTGTCAATGGAGCTGGACATGGGCGCGAGCCAGTCCATCATGGGCAAAAAGACTTTCGAAAGGTTGTGATGCAACAAGGCCTCAAGGCCAGTCTTAACTCCAGTTCGCACGAGACTAAGAACTTACACTAAAGAACTAATTCCTGTAATCGGCAGTTCTACCATAAAGGTCTCTTTCGATGGAGCGTGCACACGCTACCACTCTGGGTGGTAGCGGGCGATGGTCCCACGCTGTTCGGCAGGAGCTGGCTGAGAAAGATACGCTGGAACTGGGATGACTTCTGAGCGCTATAGCCCACTGACGACACTTAGTGTGCCCAGGTCTTAAACAAATTTCCTTCGCTGTTTGAACCAGGCATCGGGAAATTCCAAGGAGCAAAAGTGCAGATCCACCTAATTCCGGGGGCGCGACCCATCCATCACAAGGCGAAAGCAGTACCATACATGATGAGAGAAAGGGTAGAGATCGAGCTAGACCGGCTGCAACGAGAGGGCATCATTTCACCGATCGAGTTCAGCGAGTGGGCCAGTCCTATTGTCCCAGTCCTCAAGGGAGAAGGCAACGTCAGTTACTTTGTAATCGCCACAGATTCTCCCTGCAGGACCAATACCCATTAGCAAAGGCAGACGACCTCTTTGCAACGCTGGTGGGAAGAAAGATGTTCACGAAGCTGGATCTGACTTCAGCCTACATGACTCAGGAACTGGAGGAATCATCGAAGGCCCTCACCTGCATCAACAAGCACAAAGGTCTTTTTGTTTATAACAGATGCCCGTTTGGAATCCGATCAGCGGCGGCGATATTCCAGAGAAACATGGAAAGTTTACTGAAGTCGGTCCCGCACACCATGGTTTTCCAGGCCGACATCTTGGTCGCAGGTCGGAACACAGTCGAGCACCTGCAGAACCTGGAGGAGGTTCTTAGACGACTCAACCGCATGGGGCTCAGGTTAAAATGCTCGAAGTGCGTTTTCCTGGCGCCTGAAGTGGAGTTCCTGGGAAAGAGGATTGCGGCGAACGGCATCAGCCCCATCAACATGAAGACGGAGGCAATCGAGAATGCATCGAGGCCACAGAACGTGATGGAGCTGCGGTCGTTTCTGGGACTCTTGAACTATTTTGGTAACTTCTTACCAGGTCTCAGCATCCTGCTAGAACCACTACATGTCTTACTACGAAAAGGGGACAAATGGGTTTGGGGCAAAAGCCAAGAAAATGCCTTTGTAAAAGCGAGAAAATTGTTATGCTCAAACAAATTGCTTGTGTTGTATGATCCATGTAAGCGTTTGGTACTAGCATGTGATGCATTGTCATATGGCGTCGGATGTGTATTGCAACAAGCTAATGATTTCGGGAAACTGCAACCGGTTGCTTATGCATTCCGGAGTCTGTCTAAGGCTGAGCGAGCCTACAGCATGATTGAAAAAGAAGCGTTAACGTGTGTCAATGGGGTAAAGAAAATGCATCAATACCTGTTTGGGCTAAAATTCGAATTGGAAACTGTCTATAAGCCACTTATATCCCTGTTTTCCGAGAGTAAGGGATAAATACCAACGCATCGGCCCGCATCCAGAGATGGGCGCTCATATTGTCCGCATACAACTACGCCATCTGCCATAGGCCAGGCACAGAAAACTGCGCCAATGCTCTCAGTAGGCTGCCATTGCCCACCACGGGGGTGGAAATGGTGTAGCCCGCAGATCTAGCCATGGTTATGGAAGCATTTGAGAGTGAGCAATCACCCGTCACTGCCCGGCAGATCAAAACCTGGACAAGCCAGGACCCCTTATTATCTCTAGTCAAAAGTTGTGTGCTTCACGGTAGCTGGTCCAGTGTCCAAGTGGAAATGCAGAAAGAAATAAAGCCGTTCCAGCGGTGCAAAGATGAAATGTCTATACAGGCAGACTGCCTTCTGTGGGGCAATCGAGTAGTGGTCCCCAAGAAGAGCAGAGACACCTTCATCAATGACCTCCACAGTACCCACCCAGGCATTGTAATAATGAAAGCGCTAGCCGGATCCCACGTGTGGTGGCCCGGTATCGATGCGGACTTAGAGTCCTGCGTTCACAGATGTAATACATGCTCGCAGTTAAGCAATGTACCCAGGGAGGCGCCGTTAAGTTTATGGTCTTGTCCCTCCAAACCGTGGTCTAGGGTACACCTCGACTATGCAGGCCCGTTCTTGGGTAAAATGTTCCTTGTGGTTGTAGAAGCGTACTCCAAGTGGATTGAATGTGAGATAATGTCGGCTAGCACGTCCGCTGCCACCACTGAAAGCATGCAGGCCATATTTGCCACACACGGCTTACCCGATGTCCTGGTGAGTGACAGCGGGCCATGTTTTACCAGTGCTGAGTTCAAAGAATTCATGACCCATAACGGGATCAAACATGTCACATCTGCCCTGTTTAAACCAGCGTCCAATGGTCAGGCAGAGAGAGCAGTGCAAACCATCAAGCAAGGCTTGAAGGGGGTAACTGAAGGCTCACTGCAGACTCACCTATCCCAAGTCCTGCTTACCTACCACATGAGACCACACTCACTCACTGGGATCCCACCTGCTGAACTGCTCATGAAAAGAGCACTTAAGACAAGGCTCTCGTTAGTTCACCCTGATCTACATGAACAGGTAGAGAGCAGGTGGCTTCAACAAAGTGCATAACATGATAACGCAAATGTGTCACACGAGATTGAAGTCAATGATCCTGTATTTGTATTGAATTATGGACAAGGACCCAAGTGGCTGCCCGACACTGTCGTGGCCAAAGCGGGGAGCAGGGTGTTTCGGGTCAAACTTTCCAATGGACTCATTCACCGGAAACACTTGGACCAAATAAACTCAGATTCACGGACTACCCTGAGCAACCTACCTTGGACCCTACCTTTTTTGATCCCCTAACACACACACCAGTGGCAACCGACACCACGGTTGACCACGAAGCAGAACTCATCATCCACAGCAGCCCTGCAGGGCCCAACACACCAGGCAGCCCAGCAAGGCCAACTGCACAGCAGCCCAGCGAGAGCCCAACAAATGATTCAACAACACCAGCTTTCACACCAAGACAATCAACCAGGGCAAGAAGGGCCCCAGATCGACTCACATTGTAAATAGTCACACTATTGACTTTGGGGGGGGGGGGGGAATGTTGTTATATATGTGGACTTGTATTTACTCTGTACAGCCACCAGAGGGCTCATTCCCCGGAGTCCCAAGGGATTAAGAAAGCAAATGGCATGTTGGCCTTCATAGCGAGGGGATTTGAGTACAGGGGCAGGGAGGTGTTACTACAGTTGTACAGGGCCTTGGTGAGGCCACACCTGGAGTATTGTGTACAGTTTTGGTCTCCTAACTTGAGGAAGGACATTCTTGCTATTGAGGGAGTGCAGCGAATGTTCACCAGACTGATTCCGAGATGGCGGGACTGACATATCAAGAAAAACTGGATCAACTGGGCTTGTATTCACTGGAGTTCAGAAGAATGAGAGGGGATCTCATAGAAACGTTTAAAATTCTGACGGTTTAGACAGGTTAGATGCAGGAAGAATGTTCCCAATGTTGAGGAAGTCCAGAACCAGGGGTCACAGTCTAAGGATAAGGGGTAACCATTTAGGACGGAGATGAGGAGAAACTTCTTCACCCAGAGAGTGGTGAACCTGTGGAATTCTCTACCACAGAAAGTTGTTGAGGCCAATTCACTAAATATATTCAAAAAGGAGTTAGATGAAGTCCTTACTACTAGGGGGATCACGGGGTATGGCGAGAATGCAGGAATGGGGTACTGAAGTTGCGTGTTCAGCCATGAACTCATTGAATGGTGGTGCACGCTCGAAGGGCAGAATGGCCTACTCCTGCACCTATTTTCTATGTTTCTATGGATCCCATAATCCCTTGGGAGCACAGGTATTTAAGAAGGCTTCACAGGTTGGAGAGGCACTCTGGAGACCTGTAATAAAAGACTACGGTCACACTTTACTTTGAGCTCACAGTGTTCAGTCTGACTCTTTCTCCATACACAACCATCAAGTTGATCAGTTTCTTTTGTGTTTTGAAAAACAAAGTAATGAAGTAACTATTTGTACTGCATTTTTTTTGACAGACAGGTGTCCGTCCAGCCCTGCCCATACTGCACTTTTTTGACCAACATGCGAAAAGCCCCGCCTCCCTTCCCGGCCTGAATCATTCCATGCACATGGTGCCGAGAAGCAGGACCTGAAGCCTGCGACTCCGCTGATTCCCTCGCCGATTCGCAAGACTCACTGCCTTGCTCCCTCCCCTCTCTAGGACTCGCTCTCTCGCTCGGCTCCGACTCGCTCTCTCACCGATTCGCAGGACTCGGTCCCTCGGGCGTGGGCCTGAGAGCAGCCAGAGGTCCTGGGCCCGAGAGCGGCCGGCGGGGATCCAATAACGGCGGTCCTGAGCCCGATAGCGAGAGAGGCTGGACGGGGCGGGGGTCGGGGGGGGGGCAGAGAGAGAGGCTGGGGGGAGAGAGAGAGGCTGGGGAGAAAGAGCGAGAGAGGCTGGGGAGAAAGAGAGAGAGAGGATGGGGGAGCGAGAGAGGATGGGGGAGCGAGAGCGGCTGGGGGGAGCGAGAGAGAGAGGCTGGGGGAGCAAGAGAGAGAGGCAGGGGGAGAGGGAGGCTGGGGAGAGAGAGAGAGAAAGACACGGGTGGTTGTGGGGGGGGATTGGCGGGGAGAGGGGGAACTCAGGGAAGATGGATCACGTTCTTCCAACCCCCTACAAGGGACATCGTTGGAGTGGATGATATCCAGAAGTCACGACACTGTCACTATTCACTTCACACCCAATAAACCTGTTAACAATCCATATGCAATGCCCCATCTATGGTGGCGGGTGGGGAGGCGGAAGGATGCACTTGCGCTGGGTTAAGACACTTCGGCTGGGGGTGGGATGCACTTGGACTGGGGTAAGGCACTTCGGCTGGGGAAGACATGCACTTTGACTGGGGTAAGGCACTTCGGCTGGGGGAGGCATGCACTTGGACTGGGGTAAGGCACTTCGGCTGGGGGAGGCATGCACTTGGACTGGGGTAAGGCACTTCGGCTGGCCCTTGCTGTCTTCTGAGGAGCTCTGTCCTCTGTTGCTTCAGGAAGTCAAAGTGGATCGAGTTACAATTTGGAAAGTCAGTGAGACCTTGGGATGGGCAGTTCCAGTGACACATTCCTGTGAAACTTCAGGGTTTGGCTTATCCTCCAAGGGGACAAATCAGAAATAAAGGATGGAGCATGTTGGCCATTTTGGCAGTACAAATAAATGCGTCCTTTAAAAAACTTTAGCTGCTTCTCCCAATGACTCAGTGGTTAAGTGTTCTTTGTGGTATTGAGCCATACACATGTGGAAGGGTCAAAATTCAATCTCCAATGTGTGCTGGATTAGTTGATCTGATTAAGGAACCTCGGGGTGTTACTCAGTGTTCTTGGGATAGGAAAGGAAAAAATCAGCAAAGGTTCCTCATTGTATTCACAAGGAAGGAGAAAACAAAATTCACGGGGCGGACCATCGTCCACCTGATTTAGTGTATTTCCACCTGGCTGTTTAAACACATAATTCATAAAGACTAGGACCAGACCCCTCACTGCACCCTCATCCACAGGTGATGTGTGTTCCAAGCCCTGGGAGAGAAGTAAATAATGTTGAAAAAAGTGGGTATATAACCTCTCATAAACGTGCAAGATTCACAGAACAGTACCTTAAACCAGTATACTACCTTCTTCGTGGAATGTTTCCCCTCGTTTCATTTTTAATTTTTTATAAATTTGTCTGCTTGGGTCAACGTAAATTTCATGAGTATATCCGGTAAGTGCACAGAAACCCTAGAAGTAAAATGATATTATTTATGAAAATATTAATACAAACACATAATCTGTTTCAAAAGGCAACATACTGCAGATACTAGAATTCTTCAATATAAACAACAAATGCTGGAAATACTCAGACACCATCTGTGGAGAGAGAAACAGTTTCTTCAGGTTAAGAGCCTGATCAGAAACTGATTACATTGTGACCTTCACACTAGCTGTTTATTGCAGCTGAATTAATTGCACATTTTTATAAAGTGCAGTTAATATTTTATTCATGCTGAGACCTGCTGCCATAATCTGAATTAAACATTCAAATACACATATGTGTATTTACTGACACATTTATACTGGTAGAATTAACATGCAATAAATTAAAATATCCCATTTGAGAGTTAATCTGGCCTCACTTTTTATTAAAAAAATTGGGTTAGACCTAAATTTCCCTCCCATTGCATCCAAAAAGAAAACATTGAGCGGCCATCCCCAATTACATAGAATTTACCGCACAGAAACAGGCTATTCACCCTAACAGGTCTATGCCAGTGTTTATCCTCCATACTAGCCTCCTCCCACCTTACCTCATCTCAACCTATCACCGTATCCTTCTATTACTTTCTCCCTCATGTACTTATCTAGCTTCCCCTTACATAGAAACATAGAAAATAGGTGCAGGAGTAGGCCATTCGGCCCTTTGAGCCTGCACTACCATTCAATAAGATCATGGCTGATCATTCAGCTCAGTACCCCTTTCCTGCTTTCTCTCCATACCCCTTGATCCCTTTAGCCGTAAGGGCCATATCTAACTCTCTCTTGAATATATCCAATGAAATGGCATCAACAACTCTCTGGGTAGGGAATTCCACAGGTTAAAGGAGAAACTGAGTGAAGAAGTTTCTCCTCATCTCAGTCCTAAATGGCTTACCCCTTATTCTTAGACTATGTCCCCTGGCTCTGGACTTCCCCAACATCGGGTACATTCTTCCTGCATCTAACCTGTCCAGTCCCGTCAGAATTTTATATGTTTCTATGAGATCTCCTCTCATCCTTCTAAACTCCAGTGAATACAGGCCCAGTCGATCCAGTCTCTCCTCATATGTCAGTCCAGCCATCCCGGGAATCAGTCTGGTGAACCTTCGCTGCACTCCCTCAATAGCAAGATTAGGGGACCAAAACTGAACACAATATTCCAGGTGAGGCCTCACCAAGGCCCTGTACAACTGCAGTAAGACATCCCTGCTCCTATACTCAAATCCCCTAGCTATGAAGGCCAACATACCATTTGCCTTCTTCACCGCCTGCTGTACCTGCATGCTAACTTTCAATGGCTGATGTACCATGACACCCAGGTCTCGTTGCACCTCCCCTTTTCCTAATCTGCCGCCATTCAAATAATATCCTGCCTTCGTGTTTTTGCCACCACAGTGGATAACCTCACATTTATCCACACTATACTGCATCTACCATGCGTTTGCCCACTCACCTAACCTGTTCAAGTCACCCTGCAGCCTCTTAGCATCCTCCTCACAGCTCACACCGCCACCCAGCTTAGTGTCATCTGCAAACTTGGAGATATTACACTCAATTCCTTCATCTAAATCATTAATGTATATTGTAAATAGCTGGGGTCCCAG
The DNA here is from genome assembly GCF_044704955.1 of Pristiophorus japonicus. NCBI lineage: Eukaryota > Metazoa > Chordata > Chondrichthyes > Pristiophoridae > Pristiophorus > Pristiophorus japonicus. The sequence goes on along the minus strand of NC_091977.1, from coordinate 100,287,594 downwards.
CACTGAGCCCTGTGGCACCCCACTAGTCACTGCCTGCCATTCTGAAAAGGACCCGTTTATCCCGACTCTCTGCTTCCTGTCTGCCAACCAGTTCTCTATCCACATCAGTACATTACCCCCAATACCATGTGCTTTAATTTTGCACACCAATCTCTTGTGTGGGACCTTGTCAAAAGCCTTTTGAAAGTCCAAATACACCACATCCACTGGTTCTTCCTTGTCCACTCTACCAGTTACATCCTCAAAAGATTCTCGAAGATTTGTCAAGCATGATTTCCCTTTCATAAATCCATGCTGACTTGGGACCGATCCCGTCACTGCTTTCCAAATGCGCTGCTATTTCATCTTTAATAACTGATTCCAACATTTACCCACTACTGATGTCAGGCTAATCGGTCTATAATTACCCGTTTTCTCTCTACCTCCTTTCTTAAAAAGTGGTGTTACATTAGCTACCCTCCAATCCATAGGAACTGATCCAGAGTCGATAGACTGTTGGAAAATGATCACTATTTCTAGGGCCACTTCCTTAAGTACTCTGGGATGCAGATTATCAGGCCCCGGGGATTTATCGGCCTTCAATCGCATCAATTTCCCTCACACAATTTCCTGCCTAATAAGGATTTCCTTCAGTTCCTCCTTCTCACTAGACCCTCGGTCACCTAGTATTTCCGGAAGGTTATTTGTGTCTTCCTTTGTGAAGACAGAACCAAAGTATTTGTTCAACTGGTCTGCCATTTCTTTGTTCCCCATTATAAATTCATCCGAATCTGACTGTAAGGGACCTACGTTTGTCTTCACTAATCTTTTTCTCCTCACCTAACTATAGAAGCTTTTGCAGTCAGTTTTTATGTATCTATGCTATGCTATTCTTAACCACTTCTGTGATACTCTAACAGTAATGCTAGCTGGTAAAGTAGTATCTACATAAGCACAAAGTAATATGTTTCGCAAACACTTCCTTTTAACAATTGTGAACTGATTAAGAACAGGAGTTATACCTCAATATGGTGATGGGTGGACTGTCCAATAACTATCAGCCTGACACCAACATCCTTCAAAAGACAAGTAAATAATTCAGTTGATGCAGTGCTGGTGACATCTTGAAACTACAATTTCTTGTAACTTGAGGGAAATACATCAGAAGGTATACAGTGTGAAAAATAACAAGACTAAATACCAACACAAAGGCCATTAGAATTGGTAGTAATGACTAAGAAAATGTGAAATCATTTTAAGTTTTAGAATAGGGACTGTATTTACATGAAGCAAATCAAAAGTGTTAAAACTAATTGGTATCTCTAAGCTTAAATATGTTAGTTTTCACCCCTTCTGCTTTTTTTTATCTCCCACTCTTCCCCGATGATCATGACTCATGCTGTGACATAGTTTCAATTTTCTCCTCTCCTCCAGTGAAGATTTCTTGCTGAGGTATGGTTGCATGGGTACCGTTCATGCTCACCGCACCTCAGCCAAGTGTCCTTTATTCAAATGTGAACTGTGGCAGTTTAGGTCAGCAGGCTATTGAGTAGCAGGTGGCACCACAGCTGAGCCCAAGTGTGTTCACACACACTCACTTTCAGTATAAGCTGCAAAAAGCAATCAGGTGCAGGAACCGTTGCTGGTTTTCCCTTCCAAAACCCAGGGATACTGAGGCCAACTGCAACAACACAACTGCTGCCCCAATTGGGGGTTGATACTAGGGCATTCCTCATTATATGTCTTAGCAATTTACTGGTTATATGTCTTAACAATTTACTGGCTGCGCTTAATTAGCCATCAATGAAGTTGTACTTTTTAAAGTGACTGATTGACCCAAGATGGGTAAAATCAAATAATTCTTCATTAGCCTGGAAATGTTCAGTTGACATAAATGATTTTATTAATGTAGTTCGGCTCGCACCCAAAAAATCTATATGCTCAATGATTATGACACGTTACATTTTACTTCCCTACTCAGCACCATTCAAATATTACTAGTCTGAAAATCTGTCACTCACTGATTAACACACAAATCTTCCTCACTTGCCCATTTCCCAAATGTAAGAATAAATCATCCTGAGCCATGTGCTAATGGCTATATATAGTGATTGATCATCTAAGTTTTATGGATCAACTATTCTATCGTCCTTCTTACTGCTTGTCTCTGGAAGTACTTTTTCTCTAGGGAAGGGGAAATGAAGCATCAAGATCTTATACTCCCACCAGCACTAATCCCAATTTAATTGTAAATTAATGATTAATCTTTGCAAATTATTTTTCAAAATTAAATATTGGTCTCCTTAGAGACATTGAAGCTCTCCTGCCTATTGTTGAATTACTCATTGCAGCCTTAGCAAATTGTACACTAACTTTTTTTATATGTTAAAATAATAATATGCTTGATTCTGAAAATTGAGCATTTGTAATCAAGTTATGGTTGCAACCTTAGAGAGGGAATGAAATTCCTAAATGTATTTTGTGCTCACCTTCAGATATTTCTGTGGAATTTTTGCTAAATCCTCCACATACTCTTTGCAGGTGTAGCACAGAAAATGCTGAAAAATATCAACATTTCATGTCAGGCCTTTTTAATAAAACTGAATAGATTAATAAATTAACCTATGTCTTATCAAGATAAATAAGTATTTAATAATACAATGGCTCCTTAAAAGCATTTCACTTTGATTAATGTTGATGTTTGTATTTTATTAACTTAAACTCACAAAAAGAAAAGAAAAATACTGGAAATCAACCCAAAACAAAAATACACATTAGGTCACTCAGCGCCTGTAAAGGAAAAAGATCCATGGTTCAGATGCAAGATCCTTCCTCAGAAATTTGAATTTATGGGAAAAAAATATAAAACAAATGATAAACGCCACGATATTTTTCTCTTTCTCCTATTAATTTTCTAAATACGTTTTCAATTCAATATTTTTCTCTTTCTCCTATTAATTTTCTAAATACGTTTTCAATTCATCTCTATCACTTAAGAAATTAATGTTATTTTTCTGCAAAGGCTGAGTGTTGCCTTCTCCACACAGTCCCTGAACCATGCCTGAGCCGATAGCTTTCCCCTGCCTCTCTTACCCTGACGAAAACCAGGATCGCTTTCCTCTCCCCATACAAAGCTGGGAAAGGTATTTTGCTTCCACAACAATCGACAACGAAGCAGTCATCAGCAGCCTTGGTGTCAATGGTAGGAGGTGGGTAGAGTTGGTCCTGAGGGTTTCTGTTGATCTGCACGGTTTGGGGAGCTCCCGATGTCATTGCCAAAATGGTCGGCATTAGTTATTTTTGGAAGTGCCGTCACTTCAACATGAACCATCCCGCCCAATAGTCCTCTTCTAGTTACAGCCAGTGGCACTGAACACACACAAATCCGCGTCACACTGGAAAGAAGAACTTGTGTATAGTTTCTAACCATCTTTTGAAAGCTGTGCATAATAAATCGTTGCTACTGGCTGGAAACAGACTGCATAGAAGTCGACCCTCTCTAAATTATTTATTGTTGCTGAATGTGAAGTCATAAGTTATAATATAATCTTTCTATAATATAGAAATAAATTGTCTTATCAATTCTCAGGTAGGCTTAAAGCATTTCAAATGAAGTTTTTGAAGTGTAGTTACTTCTGTTATGTACACAAATACAGCAGGCAATGTGCACAAATTCCACAAACAGCAAGTGGACCAGTTGTTTTTGATGGAATGGATTGAGGTGAGAAACAAGTTTTATGTGTGCATGGGGGACAGCAGTGCTCGTCACTCCTGTATGCATTCTGAGCATCTTTTAAGGTATACCCGTATTGTCCAACATCTAACTATATGATTGAGCAACACAGGAGTGTAACAATAGGGCCCTCTTGTGATCTGAACTGGATTTAATGGGGCCGAATTTCACCCCTGCCCACAACAGGTTGCACCTTCCGCTCCTGAAGTGTTTTTTCCACCACGTCGGATGAGGTGGCCTCTTTCGGTAAATTCATCTCTTTTGTCTTTTTTTAAGCAAACCGAAGTCGGTCATAATGGGGGCGGAAGTTGGGCGGTAAGTACTGTAGAGGGGCGGAAGTGAAGGTGGGGATGGAGTCTCTGAATTGTGATTACGTCATTATGCGTGTGCGTCACCACGTCTCTCCCCTTCACTTAAAGGGGAGAGAAGCAGCGATTCTTTCGGTTCGGTCCACTGGGCCACCAGGGAGGGTTTCGGCCGGGTTAGCGGTCTGGCACCCAAAAAGGGGTGCCAGGCTGCCTGTTGGCGGCCCGGCTGAACCTGGGGCCATAATTGTCCGGCCGACCTGGAAGTCGGCTGGCAAAAAAAACTAAACTGGCGGCTGCGGCAGTGGCAGTGCGCCCTCGCCAGGTCCCACACACAGACAACAAGGTGCACCGACAGGAAAAGCTGTCGGGGGCACTGCTCGGCGAATCGTGGATTTTTGCAGGTGAATTTGGCTGGAAGTGCGGGAGATCGGCGGAGCACGCTTTGATGACGCACTTAGGAGCGGTCGGCAGCAGCGGGGTGGAAGTGGGGACCGGCAGAAAAATCCCCAAGCTAAATTTCACTGGCAGCGGATGTCGGCGGCCGCTCGACTCCACTGCCTGGCTGCCACTTTCTGGCGGTAAGAGGCCTTTTTGGGGAGCTGAATTTTGGCTCCAATGTCTCTTGCACATACTCTCACCTGTGCTTCTCCAATTTTTTTGAAGGCAGACTGAGAAACACTTGCTGAAATGAGGCCAGATATGAATCATTAAGCTGCTTTACTTTACAGACAGGAAGTGAACATACAAGGTAACAATCAAAGCAGATTTCACTTATTTCCTTGAAAAAATAATAAACTACAAGCCCTGTCCTTTTCGTGACTGACTTGCTTTTGTCATGCCCTTTCTCTCAAGGCAATTTCTAATCGCAAGACCAGAATCTCTTGCATTTTTAGCTTGCAGCTCTAGGCCAAGAACTGTGTTTCATCGTCCTTAAAAAAGTTATGAATAAATGTTAAAGTACAGTTTTTGAAATACTTTATTTTGCTGAAGAAACGTTTTGGAACATGACAGTTGTCATCTTACATGAAAGTTTATTTTCTTCAAGCTTGTTTGCAACCATTTTTTAGACCAGCATAATGTTCTCGGAGATTAACATTCCTGCCATTGCACTTAGAATCGCCAGTTTGAAAATAAAATGAGAGGTTGGAATAGCGATGATTTTTAATTAATTTTTATAAAACATACACAGGATTCCAATATTTAGGATCTCTTTACAATCTGTTACTGATGTAAATAATTTGCCTGTTTGCATGTGCAATACAATAGTAGTTCTATAACTTTGAAAAGTGATTTCAGTTTGTTCACACTTGTGGGGAGGTCCTTTTGTTTATGTGTAACTGGGAAAAGGCTTCACCATTTGTATTCGAGCAGTCTTCTTTCATATGGTAGTAGCCAAAAAAAAAATCGATATCTAAGTCAGATATCCAGGCCAAAGCTTCTGGTGTAAGTGCTGATATCTTATAGGCTGCCTGCCAATTTCCTCTGAGGGCAATGTTCGATGATGTGTTCCAGGGTCTGATTAGGGGCTCAGCAGTAATCTTCCATCTATGGAGAAGGTGGCAGCATCTACCATGACCAGTTCTGAGATGGTTAATAGTTGTCCACGGTTTGTGAGGAAAGTTTGATCCTTCAGGTTGTACTGTGGGTCCTCTATAAGGAATCCATTTGGTATGTTGCAGTTCTTCCAAGCATTTTGCCATCAGTCATCAAAGCTATGGGGAGATCGCCGAAGGGTTTTGGCGACTATCCAAAATGGCTTTGTAGGTTTGAGATTGATGGTAGGTTGGTCAAGTCGGCCTGAATCGGCATGCCTTTGCTGGTGTAGCGGTTGCATTCTCTGGGGATTGCATATTTATGGCATAGGTGTGATGTTACGATGTTTCTCCATAGTAGAGTTCAGCTGAACATCAACGGATTTGACACACGGACTTGGTAGCCATGCCGGAGAGCAGTCAGTACCCATGGGGAAATGTAAAGAGTGGTTAATAATCAGTAAGAGTACAATAGATTGCAAACTCCAGACTGGATGCAGTCAAGTCCACCCCCAAGAATAGCATTCAACTCCACATGCCTGTTCAAGGAAACTAGATCTTAGTGACACCGGTTACTCCTGTAAGTGGATCCTACCTCTTACATTCAGGAATTCGCTGATACTGCCTAATATCTAGTTATCTGATAGGATCCCCTTGTTATATGAAATGTATGTCATGAACTTCACACATGCCCTCCAACAGCTTCTCCAATCTCCTGGAAGATGACCGTTTCACACTTTAATGGGGCAAGTCTGGATGAGTCCACAAATGTGAGTTTTACAATTGTTACATGAACAAATAGATATACTTATGAAGTGATTCCTACAATAATACAAAAATGGATACAAGATCAAAAAGTAACAAATGAAATAATAAATCATGTTACACTGACATTTTTAGCAGGCTAAAAACATTCACTTTACATGTATAAATGTTAAAAGTGTAGATTTTTTTCTCTGAAACCTGACTAGCTATTTAAGTTTAAGCTGGCTTTCTTCTTAAAGGAGACGTGTCTCCTCCCTATCTCATTGGATAGCCATTGTTGGAACTGACCTTGAACATGTGTTTCGCTCTTTTTTTATTGCTTCTGAGCAAAAGAAGTTGTAGGGCATACTTTTGACATTTTCCCATCCAGGGGTTGGCCACAAACCCTGTCAATTAAAACCACAAATGCCCCGCTGGGTGGAGACCCAACCAAACTACCTCACGCTGTGAATGCTGAATTAAATTCCTTCCAACATTTTATGTGGGAATGCCACTGAAAGCATTTGAATCTAAATCATGGCTTCTCAATTATTTTCCCAGATCATTAAAGATAATAGTTACAATGTTTTGCTCATTCACCTGATTGCACAACTCTACCCTTTCAACTCTAGTTAGAAGCTGAGTTTAAACCCTTTGTGGACTCGTTTTAATTTAAGTGCAACACTTCAATCTAAATCGTACCAAATCCTTCTATGGTAAAATGGTGGAAAATCCCAAAATGCGACAGTGCTATAACACTAGATAACAGCTTTGCAAGGCCAGATGGCCCAAACAATTGATGTTGATGTTTGCTGGCAGGAAGGAACACAAAAAACAATTTGAATAAATTGCACCTGGTAATGTAGTATTTCTGAATCTCTCTGGGCTTACATTTGACAGAGACACGATTCAAAACAATTGGCAGTTTATTAAAAACATACACACATGCACATTAGCAGCAGTGATCAGTTATCTTAAAAAGACACACACATGCACATTACCAACAGTTGTCAATTCTGTTTTAACAGAGCTACAATGAGGTTATAATAACGAGTGATATACATTACGTCCTTTTTGCTGGCTAGTTTGGTCACATGGCTTGCTGTTTTAGCTGGTCTTCAGGGATGTGTGTCCAAGAGAGAGAAGAGAGGAGAGAAAAGTTCCTGGCTTGCGCTTTTTATATTCCTCAAGGCCATTGTCCTCATAAAGCCTCCCGATTGGATCTTGGCTCCAGGGCAGCTCCTTATTGGCTCTCCTCACACATGTGGCTGTCTGGTCTGGCTCAGCCATTTTTGATTAGTTTAAATGGCTTTCCAATACACAAAACCCATGCGGCAGCTCTGGGGGCTTTCATTTTGTTTCTTACAAAACTTAGCCCATGCTGGCAATCTGTGGGCTTCCATTTTATCTCAACACAAACAGGCCTTTCCATTAATCTACACTTTTAACATTTATACATACACAGACTCAATTAATAAATACTTTTATTCTTACAAACTCCCCACCTTGAGGAGAAAATATCCTTATTGACCGCTCATATGGCTTATCTCCTCAGGGATCACATATAGACATTGAGAGGGAGAGAGAGAAAGGTGGATGGCCTGACTTGGTCTCCAACTCGTAAGGTGTAGGGGATTTAATAATAGTCCAATAACATCTCCTGCGGAGACTCTCCCCTTCCCGTTTTTTCACTGCACCGTCGCTTCTCGAAGCACATTGATGATTAATGATGTTCGTGAGTCATGCTGCAGCTCCCGCTTCTCCATCTTCCCTCGGCTTCGTTCGTGGCCAGTGTCATCCTGACAATCGTGAGGACCCGTAACATGGTCTGTGGGAAACAAGATCAGTGCAGTATTTACTCGTTGGCAGTTTTCAATTGATTCATGTGAAACCACTTATTGTACTTAACACCCTTTTCCCCAGTAATTGAATCAAATAAACCGCGGGGTTCAATCGATCTATAAACTTATGCGGTCCCCACCACCTGGGCTCAAAGGCAGCTTCTTTTTCCCATAATTTGGAATCATTACTGAGTCTCCCACCTCGTATTCAAAGGGACGTACTTTCTTGTCAAAGTAACTTTTAATTTGTCTTTTAGACTTCCCCAATTTGGTGGCCACAAATCGATTGATCTGATCGGTGTGATCTACCACTTGTTCCAGCCACTTGGAACTACATGTTTTCATTGTCAGGGGACTCATCCCTGTTAGTGTTAGCTGGCCTGGTGTTCTCATGCGCCTCCCCATCATGGCCTGATATGGGGAGACCCCTGTTGGTCTACGAGGTGTGGACCTCATTGCCTTTAAGCACATTGGCAGCATGTTAGCCCATTGAGGGGTGGTCCGTGCACAATTTTTTTAACATTAACTTGAGGGTATTGTTCCCCCTTTCGACCCCTCCAGACTGTTATGTCTTGAATAAAGAGACAGACCAGATGCTGCAAGCTCAAAGTAAGGTGTGACCGTAGTCCTTTATTACAGGTCTCAGAGTGCCTCTCCAGCCTGTGAGGCCTCCTTATGTACAGGTGCTCCCAAGGGATTGTGGGATTGCATGGGACTCCAGGGGATGAGCCCTCTGGTGCTTAAACATGGTATTTACAAGTTTACATATATAACAACACTCCTCCCACATCCCCCGCTCCCCCCCACCGCCCTCGCAAAGTCAATAGTGTAACTATTTACAATGTGAGTCGATCTGGGGCCGCCTTTTCCATGGTTGATCGTCTCGCTGCAAATGCTGGTTTTGGTGAGTCGTTTGTTGGGCCCTTGCTGGGCTGTTGCGCAGCTGGCCTTGTTGGGTTGCTGGGCGTGGTGAGTCCTGCTGGGCTGCTGCGGGTGATGGGTTCTGCTTCGTGGTCAACCACTGGGTCGGTTGACACTTGTGTATGTGTTGGAGGGTCGAAACAGGTAGGGTCTATTGTGGGTTGTTCTGGATAGTCTGTGAATCTGAGTTTGGTTTGGTCCAAGTGTTTCCTGCAGATGAGTCCATTTGAAAGTTTGACCTGAAGCACCCTACTCCCCTCTTTGGCCATAACAGTGCAGGGAAGCCACTTGGGACCTTGTCCATAGTTTAACACAAATACAGGATCATTAATCTTGATTTCGTGTGACACATTTGCGCAATCATGATATGTATTCTGTTGAAGCCGCCTGCTCTCTACCTGTTCGTGTAGATCAGGATGGACTAACGAGAGCCTTGTCCTAAGTGCCCTTTTTATGAGCAGTTCAGCGGGAGGAACCCCAGTGAGCGAGTGGGGTCTTGTGCGGTAACTAAGCAGGACTCAGGATAGGCGAGTCTGCAGTGGGTTTTCAGTTACCCTCTTCAAGCTCTGCTTGATTGTTTGCACTGCTCGCTCTGTCTGACCATTGGTTTAAACGGGGCAGATGTGACATGTTTGATCCCATTGCGGGTCATAAACTCTTTGAACTCGACACTGGTGAAGCACAGCGCATTGTCACTCACAAGGACGTCAGGCAGGCCATGCGTGGCAAACATGGCCCGCAGGCTTTCAATGGTGACAGCGGACATTCAATCTGTTGTGTATCTGTAAAGCATGCACTCCCATGTTCCGCCACCAGGGAGCTCATCCCCTGAAGTCCCAAGCGATCCCAGCATCCTTTGGGAGCACTGTATATAAGCCGGCCCCCAAGGCCTGTTCCTCACTCTGGAGTGTCTTATTAAAGACTGAGGTCACTGTTACTTTAACCTCCCTGTGTGCAGCCTCATCTGTGTTAGGAACACAATAACTGGCGACGAGAATACGAATCCAACACAAAGATGCAGCAAACTGGGCATCCTGGAGAAGTTCTCGGAGGGTGAGGACTGGGAAGCCTATGTCGAATGGCAAGACCAGTACTTTGTAGCCAACGAGCTGGACGGAGAAGGAAGTGCTGCAAAAAGGAGAGCGGTCCTCCTCAAAGTCTGTGGGGCACCGACCTACAGCCTCATGAAGAATCTTCTGGCTCAGGTGAAACCCACAGATAAGTCATATGAGGAGCTGTGTTTGCTAGCAGAAATGTACAGGGCAGAACCCACGAGTCTGCAACTGCCAGCAGGCCTCAGGTGACCCAGATGACTCAGAGTCCCCAACAAAGGATGAATGCAAGGCAATTCACACCTTGTTGGCGTTGTGGAGGCTTCCATTCAGCCTATTCATGCCGCTTCAAAGGGTATGTTTGCAAGAGCTGTGGAATAATGTGGCACCTCCAATGAGCTTGCAAATGAGCTGCAAGCTCTGTCAAACTTGCTAACCACCACGTGGCAGAGGAAGCTCGGTCTATGGTGGATCAAAGCAATTTCGAGCCTCAGAGAGAGGAGGCAGATGCTTAAGTACACGGGGTGCACACATTTTTGACGAAATGTCCACCTATAATGCTAAACGTAAAATTGAATGGCTTACCTGTAGCCATGGAACTGGACACTGGCGCTAGCCAATCCATCATGAGTAAAAAGATGTTTGAGTGACTGTGGTGCAACAACGCATTCAGACCAGCCCTGAGCCCCATCCACACGAAACTGAGAACGTACACCAAAGAGCTTATCACTGTCCTGGGCAGCGCCATGGTCAAGGTCACCTACGAGGGCATGGTGCACGAACTGCCACTCTGGATTGTCCTGGGCAATGGACCCACACTGCTTGGAAGGAGCTGGCTGGGCAAAATCTGCTGGAACTGGGATGACATCCGAGTGCTGTCACATGTCGATGAGGCCTCATGTACCCAGGTTCTTAACAAATTTCCTTCCCTTTTTGAGCAAGGCATTGGAAACTTCCAGGGTGAAGGTGCAGATCCACTTCGTCCCAGAGGCACGACCCATTCACCACAAGGCGCGAGCGGTACCTCACATGATGAGGGAGAGAGTGGAAAACGAGCTGGACAGGCTGCAACGCGAGGGCATCATCTCCCCAGTGGAATTCAGCGACTGGGCCAGCCCGATTATTCCAGTACTCAAAAGTGGTGGCATGGTCAGGATTTGTGGCGATTATAAAGTAACCATTAATCGCTTCTCGCTACAGGACCAATACCCACTACCTAAGGCAGATGACCTATTTGCAACGCTGGCAGGAGGCAAGATATTCACCAAGCTTGACCTGACTTCGGCCTACATGACGCAGGAGCTGGAGGAGTCTTTGAAGGGCCTCACCTGCATCAACATGCACAAGGTACTATTCATCTACAACAGATGCCCGTTTGGAATTCGGTCGGTTGCAGCAATCTTCCAGAGAAACATGGAGAGCCTACTCAAGTCGGTACCACACACGGTGGTCTTTCAGGACGACATATTGGTCACGGGTCGGAACACTGCCGAGCACCTACAAAACCTGGAGGAGGTCCTCCAGCGACTGGATTGCGTAGGGCTGCGGCTGAAGAGGTCGAATGCGTCTTCATGGCAACAGAAGTGGAGTTTTTGGGGAGAAAGATCGCGGCGGACGGCATTCGGCCCACAGACGCCAAGACAGAGGCTATCAGGAACGTGCCCAGGCCACAGAACGTCATGGAGCTGCGGTTGTTCCTAGGACTCCTCAACTATTTTGTTAACTTCCTACCGTAGTTAAGCACCCTTTTAGAGCCCCTACATGTGTTATTACGCAACGGTGAGAACTGGGTATGGGGAAAAAATGAAGTAATTGCTGTTGAGAAAGCCAGAAACAATTTATGCTCCAACAAGCTGCTTGTATTGTATAACCCGTGTAAAAGACTTATGCTAGCATATGACGCCTCGTCGTACGTGGTCGGGTGTGTATTACAACAAGCTAACGTTGCGGGGAAGTTGCAACCTGTCGCCTATGCTTCCAGGAGCTTGTCTAAGGCCGAGAGGGCCCACAGCTTGATTGAGAAAGAGGCATTAGCGTGTGTGTGTTCGGGGTAAAGAAAATGCATCAGTACCTGTTTGGCCTCAAATTTGAGCTGGAAACCGATGACAAGCCCCTCACATCCCTGTTCGCTGAAAACAAGGGGATAAATACTCATGCCTCAGCCCGCATACAAAGGTGGGCACTCGCGCTATCAGCGTATAACTATACCATCCGCCACAGGCCAGGCACCAAGAACTGCGCGGATGCTCTCAGTCGGCTACCATTGCCCACCACGGGGGTGGAAATGGAGCAGCCTGAAAACTTGTTGATGGTGGCGCAGCCCGCAGACTTGTTGATGGTCATGGAAGCATTTGAAAATGATAAATCACCTGTCACTGCCCGCCAGATTAGGACTTGGACCAGCCAAAATCCTCTGCTGTCCCTAGTAAAAAACTGTGTACTGCATGGGAGCTGGGCCAGCATCCCTGTTGAAATGCAAGAGCCAATCAAGCCATTCCAGCGGCTAAAGGATGAGCTGTCCATTCAGGCAGACTGTCTGTTGTGGGGTAACCGTGTAGTGCTACCAAAAAAGGGCAGGGAGACGTTCATCTCGGATCTCCACAGCACACACCAGGGTGTAGTAATGATGAAAGCGATAGCCAGATCCCAAGTGTGGTGGCCCGGTATCGACTCTGACTTAGAGTCCTGTGTACGGCAATGCAGCGTATGTGCTCAGTTGAGCAATGCGCCCAGAGAGGCACCACTAAGTTTGTGGTCCTGGCCCTCCAGACCATGGTTGAGGATCCATGTCGACTATGCAGGTCCATTTCTCGGTAAACTGTTCCTGGTGGTGGTGGATGCTTTTTCAAAATGGATTGAATGTGAAATAATGTCGGGAAGCACCGCCACTGCCACCATTGAAAGCCTGAGGGCCATGTTTGCCACCCACGGCCTGCCTGACATACTGGTCAGTGACAACGGGCCATGTTTCACCAGTGCCGAATTTAAAGAATTCATGACCCACAATGGGATCAAACATGTCATCTCGGCCCCGTTTAAACCAGCCTCCAATGGGCAGGCAGAGTGGGCAGTACAAACTATCAAACAGAGCCTTAAACGAGTCACAGAAGGCTCATTCCAAACCCGCCTATCCCGAGTACTGCTCAGCTACCGCACGAGACCCCACTCGCTCACAGGGGTGCCCCCGGCTGAGCTATTCATGAAAAGGACACTTAAAACCAGACTCTCGCTGGTTCACCCCATCCTGCATGATCAGGTAGAGAGCAGGCGGCAGCAACAAAATGCAAACAATGGTCGCGCCACTGTGTCACTGGAAATTGATCTGAATGACCCTGTGTATGTGCTAAACTATGGACATGGTCCCAATTGGATCGCGGGCACGGTGATAGCTGAAGAAGGGAGTAGGGTGTTTGTCGTCAAACTAGACAATGGACCAATTTGCAGAAAGCACCTGGACCAAACGAGGCTGCGGTTCACAGCAGACACCACCTTTTTCGAGCCCACAACACACACCCAAAGGATCAACGACACCATGCCGGACCAGGAAATCGAACCCATCACGCCCAACAGCCCAGCAAGGCTAGGCTCACCTAGCAGCCCTGCAGGACCAACAACACGCCAGCCCAGCGAGGGCACAGCCAACTCACCAGACATTTGTACCGAGGCGGTCCACCAGGGAAAGAAAGGCTCCCGACCGCCTCACCTGGTAAATAATTTTTTCACTTTGACTTTGAGGGGGGAGTGATGTTGTGTATCTGTAAAGCATGCACTCCCATGTTCCGCCACCAGGGAGCTCATCCCCTGAAGTCCCAAGGGATCCCAGCATCCCTTGGGAGCACTGTATATAAGCCAGCCCCCAAGGCCTGTTCCTCACTCTGGAGTGTCTTATTAAAGACTGAGATCACTGTTACATTAACCTCCCTGTGTGCAGCCTCATCTGTGTTCGGAACACAATACAATCCATTTGGAGTATGCATCTACAACCACTTGGAATGTTTTTCCCAAAAATGGGCCTACACAGTCGACGTGGACCATGGACCACGGTTTGGAGGGCCAGGACCATAAACTTAACTGTCAATATGTATTACATCTGTGCACGCAGGACTGTAAGTCTGCATCAATACCAGGCCACCACACATGGGATCTGGCTATCACTTTCATCACTACAATGCCTGGGTAGATGCTGTGGTAGTCACTAATGAAGGTGTCCCTGCCCTTTTTTGGCACCGCTACCCAATTATCCCATAGGAGACAGTCTGCCTGTATAGACATTTCATCTCTGCGCCGCTGGTATGGCTTTATTTCTTCCTGCATCTCTAACGGGACACTGGACCAACTCCCATGGAGCATACAGTTTTTTTACTAAAGATAGTAAGGGGTCCTGGCTCGACCAGGTTCTAATCTGTTGGGTGGTAACAGGTGATTGCTCACACTCGAATGCTTCCATTAGCATAACTAAGTCTCCGGGCTGTGCCATCTCCACCCCTGTGGTGGGCAATAGCAGCCTACGGAGAGCATCGGCACAGTTTTTTGTGCCTGGCCTGTGGTGGATGGCATAGTTGTATGCGGACAATGTGAGTGCCCATCTCTGGATGCGGGCCAATGCATTTGTATTTATCCCCTTACTTTTAGAAAAGAGGGATATAAGTGGCTTATGATCGGTTTCCAATTCAAATTTGAGCCCAAACAGATATTGATACATTTTCTTTACCCCATAAACACACGCTAATGCTTCTTTTTCGATCATGCTGTAGGTACTCTCAGCCTTAGACAGACTTCTGGATGCATAAGCAACCGGTTACAATTTCCCAAACTCATTAGCTTGTGCAATACACATCCGACACCATATGACGATGCATCACATGCTAGTACCAAATGCCTACATGGATCATACAACACAAGCAATTTGTTTGAGCATAACAGATTCCTACCTTTCTCAAAGGCATTTTCTTGGCTTTTACCCCATACCCATTCATCTCTTTTATGCAGTAAAGAGTGCAGTGGTTCTAACAATGTGCTAAGACCTGGTAAGAAGTTATCAAAGTAGCTCAGGAGTCCTAGAAACGACTGCAGCTCTGTCACGTTCTATGGTCTCGGTGCGTTCTTGATTGCCTCTGTCTTCGAATCGGTGGGCCTGATGCCATCCACCGTGATTCTTCTCCCCAGGAACTCCACTTCAGGCACCAGGAAAATGCACTTCGAGCGTTTTAACCTGAGCCCCACACGATTAAGCTGACTAAGAACCTCCTCCAGGTTCTGCAGGTGCTCGATGGTGTCCCGACCTGTAACTAAGATGTCGTCCTGGAAGACCACGGTGCACGGGACCGACTTCAGCAAGCTTTCCATGTTCCTCTGGAATATCGTCGCGGCCGATCGAATCCCAAACGGGCATTTGTTGTAAATGAAGAGACCTTTATGCATGTTGATGCAGGTGAGGCCGTTCGATAATTCCTGCAGCTCCTGCGTCATGTAGGCTGAGGTCAAGTCCAGCTTCGTGAACGTCTTTCCTCCCGCCAGTGTCGCAAATAGGCCGTCTGCCTTTGGTAGCGGATATTGATCCTGCAGGGAGAAACAATTGATAGTTATTTTGTAATCACCACAGATTCTGACGGTGCCGTCTTCCTTGAGGACTGGAACAATCGGACTGGTCCACTCGTTAAATTCGATCGGCGAAATAATGCCCTCTCATTGCAGCCTGTCCAGCTCGATCTTCACCTTCTCTCTCATCATTTACATTATCGCTCTTGCCTTGTAATGGATGGGTCGCGCCCCCGGAATCAAGTGGATCTGCACTTTTGCTCCTTGGAACTTCCCGATGCCCGGTTCAAACAGCAAGGGACACTTGTTTAGGACCTGGGCACAAGAAGTGTCGTTGACGGACAAGAGCGTTCGAACGTCGTCCCAGTTCCAGCGTATCTTTCCCAGCCAGCATGAGGCCATCGCCTGGTACCACCCAGAGTGGCAAATTGTGCACCGCTCCATCGGAGGAGACCTTTACAGTCGCACTGCCGATTACGGGAATCAGTTCCTTTGTGTACATTCTCAGTTTAGTACGAATGGGGGTCAGGACTGGCCTTGAGGCCCTGCTGCATCACAATTTATCGGAAGTCTTTTTGCTCATTATGGACTGGCTCGCGCGCATGTCCAACTCCATTGCCACTGGGAGTCCATTTAATTCAACTTTCAGCATTATCAGGGGACACTTTGTGGTAAATGTGTGCAGCCCATATACCTCTGCCTCCTCAGTCTGAGGCTCTGGTTCATCATGATCCACCGTGGATCTGTCCTCCTCTGCAACATAGTGGTTTGCAGGATTAGCAGGGTTTATAGCTTGTCTGCACATACGTTGGAGGTGTCCCATTGTTCCACAGCCCTTGCAAATGTATCCTTTGAAGCGGCATGAATGGAAACGATGATAACCTCCGCAGCATCTACAAGGTGTTAATAGCCTTGCATTCACCACCCTTGATGGTGGGCTCTGAGTCACCTGCGGACGTGCAGCTGCAGGCATGTAAGTCCTGCCCTGTACATTACGATTTGAAAACAAAACACTTTGTTCACAGTACTTGCAGCAGTACTCGTGTGCTGAGAGATTTGTTTGGTATTGTCACTGGTGGCGTTAAACGCCTGGGCTAACACTATGGCTTTACTCAAGGTTGGGGTCTCTACAGTCAAAAGTTTGCAAAGTATTACTTCATGGCCAATGCCAAGTACAAAGAAGTCCCTGAGCATGTGCTCCAAGCGTCCTTTAAATTCGCAATGTCCTGCATGGCGCCTTAGCTTGGCGACGTAGCTCGCCATTTCCTGGTCTTCAGACCTCTTGTACGTGTAGAACCGATACCTCACCATCAGAATGCTTTCCTTCGGATTTAGATGCTCCAGGACCAGTGTGCACAAATCATCGTACGACTTCTCTGTGGGTTTCGCTGGAGCGAGCAGATTTTTCACGAGGCCATACCTTGGTGCCCTGCCAAACGGTGAGGAGGATCGCCTTTCGTTTGTCAGCATTCTCTTCTCCTTACAGCTCGTTGGCACAAAGTATTGGTCGAGTCGCTCCACGAAGGTTTCCCAATCATCTCCCTCCGAGAATTTCTCCAGGATGCCCACGGATCTCTGCATTGTTGCGGTGGGGTTCATCATCTGTATCTCATCGCCAGTTGGTATGTCTTGAATAAAGAGACAGACCTGATGCTACAAGCTCAAAGTAAGGTGTGACCGTAGTCCTTTATTACAGGCCTCCTGAGTGCCTCCCCAGCCTGTGAGGCCTCCTTATGTACAGGTGCTCCCAAGGGATTGTGGGATCCCTTGGGACTCCAGGGGATGAGCCCTCTGGTGACTAACCATGGTATTTACAGGTTTACATTTATAACACGGACAACTGGGGGTGGTGAGCAATATGTAATTTGTGTTTTATACCCAACATTTCCTGCAGGTGGGTAAAAATTTTACCGGTAAAGTGTGAACCTTGATCACTGTCCACTTGTACTGGTACTCCCCACCTACAAAACACATGATTCATTAGTGTTTTGGCTGCTGTGATTGCGATGTTGGAGTGGCAGGCAATGCTTTGATCCATTTAGTGAATTGATCCACCGCCATTAGGGCATGCTGAAAATTGCTTTGTGCCTGTGGAAGTGGCCCAATGAAGTCTATCTGGAGGTGAGTCTATGGCCCTTGAGGTGGGGATATGCTCTGAAGCAAGGCTCGGTTAGTGCATGCGGGAGGATTGTGTTGCAGGCACAGTAGGCATCATGCCTGCAACTGTATTGGTCGATTGTTTCTCTCATGGAGAGCCACCAAACTGGATGCTACCTTATAGAAGGTTACCAAGGCTGAATAGTGCCCTGCTGTGGGGTGGGAGTGAAAGAGAGAGAGCAGTTCCTGACCCACCTCTGGTGGAACATACACCACTGGGCAGGCGTTTGGCTTTCTTTTGAACATCAGCAACTGCTCATCTGAGTCAGGGGCAGTGGCTAGTATGGTATTGGGAGCCCAGGCTGTTGGTTGAGGAAGGGGTCTGCCTTCCTCGTTCCAGGCGCTTACAACAGCATATGACCAGTATTGCTACTGCAGGAATTTTAAATCGAGGTGATCTGTTGGGGAGGCCTTGCTAACAGCATTGCAGGGCTCAACAACTATACTCTCTATCTCCCCATCAATCGCAACGTTCTTGGCTGCTCTGTCTGCTCTGGAATTTCCCTCACTATGTGGACCCCCTTTTCTATGGGCTTCTACCTTTCCTATGAAGCATGGTTGGGATCACTGTTTAAGGTATGACCAGAGCAGGCATAACCAGGGCCCATGGACCAGGGCCCTACCGTCTATCGTACAATAGTCATTTTTGTGGTATTGGGGCAAGGAGAGCATGGTGTTTATAGCACAGGCACTATCCGACCAAATATTCACGGGCCTATCTGAGGTTTCCTTCACAGCAGTTAGAAGTGCAGCGATTTCTGCATATTGTGAAGACTGTCTGTTGCATTTTCGCTGGATGGTTCTTTCTGGCAATACCACAGCATACCCGGTGTGAGGGGATCCCACAATGTGATATGAGGACCCATCGATGTAGACATCTGGGGCATCCTGTATGGGCTCTTTCTGCACAGGATGGGTCTCAAAGTTAATCGGGGTAACGGACATTCATGTGGGTCCCCCTCATAGATCAGAAATTGTGGCAGCACGGTGGTGGGTTTGGAAATGGTATCAATGTCTCGTTCCATAAATTCCAATATCCATTTGCTGAGATGCTGCGAGGAAACTAGCGAAACTCCAGATTTCATCAGTAGTTTTCAGAGGCCTGTGTCCGCTGTGCAGGATTGTAGCCTGTAACCCAGTAATAAAGGTAAAGTGATGTACCGACCAGAAGACGGCCAGTAGGTGGCGCTCACATGCGGTATACATCTTTTCTGCTTCCTGCAGGATTCGAAACGCATATGCAATGGGCTGTAGTCGATCAGCTTGCATTTGGCACAGAACTGCAGTGAGGCTTTGTTCTGTGGCCCTGACCTCCAAATGGAAGGGCTGCGTGGGGTCAGGAGGGATCAGACATGTGGCCTGTATCACTGCAGTTTTTAATTTAGCCACAGACTGGGTGCGGGTATCAGTCCCTGCTGGACATATGTCATCACCCTGCAGTTTTATTAAATCATACAGAGGCTTTGCACACTCTGCAAAGCCTGGGATAAAGTTTCTTTGGTACCCCACCAAACCCAAGAATGATCGTAGGGCTGTTTTTGAAGTGGCTAATGGCAGCCGCTGTATTATCTCCACCTTGTGAGAGTCAGGGGATGATCCCTCTGGAGAAATGGACACTCCTAGAAAAGTGATCCGTTCTTTTACTAATTGAGCCTTACGTGGATTCACCTTTAGTTCCGCCTGAGCCAACAATGTCAAAAGTTCATGCAAAAGGGACATCGGTTGCCAGCAGTAGGTCGTCTACGTACTGTAGCAAGCAGGAAGTGCGGGAAAAGTCTTTTAAAATTGCAGCCATTCTTTTGTGGAATATCGTGGGGGCATTGTGGAACCGCTGAGGCATGTCCAGGTGTAGCTCTGGTCCTCAAATGTGAGTGCAAATTTTTGCTGGTCTTCCCTTTAACAGGGATACTCCAGAATCCATTGGCGATGTCGAGGGTCGAGAAGTACCTGGAACCAGCAGGAATTTGAGATAATATGGTGGGAGTTTGTCTTACTACCGGTGAGCAGGCCGGTGTTACAGAATTTAACTTTCTGTAATCAATAGTCAGTCGCCAGCTGCTGTCAGGCTTTTTAACCGGCCATGCGGGCGAATTGGTCGTGAAAGTACCTGTCCTAAGAACACCCTGCTCGACTAGAGATTTTATGGTGTCTCGGATGTAAGGATAACTCTCCCTTGGGATGGGGTACTGTTTAGTGAATGAGTGGGGGGATCCCTCAATAGATTCCTCGCCTGCCATTTTTCCACAGTCATGCTTGCATGTGGCAAACACTGCTAGGTGTTCCCGAATTAATTTCGCCACAGCTTCATTTTCACTCCCTGGAGCGTCATACTCAGAGGGATTTTTAATAGCAAAAACCGAGTGAGCATCTGGAATTTCTATCAATCCTGCTTTATCTCTCAATCCCATCCAAACACAGTCCTGATTATAATCTATCATCGAGCCATACTGATCCAACACAACAGTCCCTAAAATTTCCCTTTCGTCGGGGGTGGTCATCAGCATAGGTGCTGGGACCTTATGGGTGAGGCCTCCCAACTGAAGTTCAGTGGCCTTCCCTGTATATGCAGTGGTTGTGTCACCATTAAACCCTTTGAGGGTCATACAACCCTTGCCCACTGCATGGCGTTCAGGGTATGGGGTGTGGATGATGGTAACGGCTGAGCCGGTATCGATAAGCATTATCTGCTGCCTGCCCCCTTTTAAGACAACACGGACTACTGGTCTCCCGCTACCATCACATCGGAACCCCACTTCCAACCAATCTTTTGGGGTCCGAACCCTGTCATAGGGTCGATCCTGGAATGGGTCTCTCTAATGAGTGTGCATTGTCAATTACGTACACCGGTAAATAATTTTGCATCCTCCCTGTGGCAATTTGGGTTTGTATGAGGGTTATCAATTGATTCAATCACTAATGTGTCCCAGGGTGCTTGGATTCATCCCTCGGGAGGTATCTATGCATTGCAACATGGTTCGGTGCTGGTCTTGGTCTGCTGCAGTCTTTTCCTAAATGGCCAACCTTCTTACAATTAAAGCACTGTCCATTAAAGGGATAGTTTCAAGATCCCTCCACCGTTGGCACTGGTTTATTTGCAGTGAGTGGTGACTTCCCCTTTAACTGGTCTTTTACCATCTCCCAGGTTATTTGAGCGTTGGTCTCATGGTGGGCCTCATGGCTATTCCCAGGATGGTTTTAACTAAAGGGTGGAGTTGGGTCAGGAACATTGATTTAAATTGTTCCTGATACTTTCCTACTGTAGCATTTGCGGGTGCCTGGTTCTGCGTACGTTGATAGATATCATACATGCGATTACTGGAGGCTCTCGGGGACTCTTCTGGGTGCTGCTTGGTCTGATTAAGCAGAGCCACTAAGTTCAAGTTTCGGATCCCTAAATGGTTTAGGATCTCGATCATGAGTACATCGGCCGCTGCGGCAGCCTGGAGGACTGTGTCTGGCAGATTATCTTTTAGGGAAGTGGAACAGGCCAAGAAGAGGACTCGTGTTAAGTCTCTCTCTTCCAACTCGGGGTGACCCCTCCTGAAATTTGCCCACCTCCTATTAACTTCCAATGGGTCGTCCCCATCATTAATGGGCTCCAACTCGTGGCTACACGCCGTGGCGTCAGCACCAGATATGGGCCGTGAGTCGGTATGGTTACTGGTGATGTTGCCGTGCGCATTACGTCGTGAAGAAGTGGTTACTACGGCTCCGATTGGCTCTTGTGTCTCCAAGGTATCCCATTCTACACCACTCTCCTGGGGATTATACTGACTTCCTTCCTCTTCCCAATCTGTCTCCCCCTTTTCCCCTTCTGCTGTCTCTGTTATGGCTCCCCATGTTACTGCGGAAACCAGGGCCTGCTGCTCCCCTAACTTACTTTTTAGCCTCGCTATTTCTAGTTGGCACGGGGAGTGGTCTGCCTCCCTATGTGGCTTCTTAATTACTTCTCTTAATGCATCTCTTGCTGGAGCCTCAAGTTTTCCAATTTATATTTTTTTAACTCTAATTTGTTTTCATTTGTTTATCAATGGCTGCGGTGGCATTTAAGTTTGAAAGGCTTTGTTGCTGTAGCAGTGAAGCTGCCTGTTCGGCCCCTATTTCTAATTGCTTAATACTATGGTTTAAGTGGCCAATTTCTTGTCTTAAATGCTGTATTTCTCCCTTTTTTAACTGCTTCACAAGTTGGAGGCCTTCTTCCTTTTGCTGTTTTATACCTTTAATCTCTCTTTCTTTTAACTGAATCTCTTTTACTTGCAATTCGTTCAAATCTTGTATCACTTTGGTGACTTGCCTCATTAATTCCTCATCTCTCCTGGCACAATAAAAAGCGCAAAACGCTACGAGACTGTTTGCCTGTTTTGATCTCAGCTCTCCCCTATCTACCCTCTCCTGGATAATTCTCACCATCTCCCCAAATAAGGCGGGTCTACCCTCTTGGTGTGCCTGTGCCCTTAACTCTTCTGCGTCTTGTATCGGGAGCTTTTTGGACAACCTCTCCTGATAAACTAGCTCAACATTACTTTTTATTGTAGGCTTTCTGACCATGACCGATCCCTTCATCCTGTGTCTTTTGAATATAACTATTGGTGGGTCCCCACTTAAACAGTTACAACTATCGAGACGACTGCTCCCCTAAGACACAACTCCCAGTCCGTTTAATTGTTTCAATTATAATCGCAACACAGGTTAGAACTCAACTCCCGAGATTTCCAATTGTTCAAAAGAATCATCAAAAAGCTGTCTCGCCAGTTGCCCGCATTCTCCACCAATTTTGTAGGATTTCTGAATCTCTCTGGGCTTACGTTTGACAGTGAGATGATTTGTTCAAAACAATTGGAAGGATTTATTAAAAAACATACACACATGCACATTAGCAGCAGTGATCAGTTAGCTTAAAAAGACACACATGCACATTACCAACAGTTGTCAATTATGTTATAACAGAGCTACAATGAGGTTATAATAGCGAGTGATATACGTTACACCCCTTTTGCTGGCTGGTTTGGACACACGGCTTGTTTTAGCTGGTCTTCAGGGATGTCTCGTGCCGTGTGTCCAAGAGAGAGAAGAGAGGAGAGAAAAGCCTCTGGCTTGCGTTTTTTATATTCCTCAAGGCCATCGTCCTCCTGATTGGATCTTGGCTCCAGGGCAGCTCCTTATTGGCTCTCCTCGCACATGTGGCTGTCTGGTCTGGCTCAGCCATCTCTGATTAGTTTAAATGGCTTTCCAATACACAAAACCCATGCGGCAGCTCTGGGGGCTTTCATTTTGTTTCCTACAAAACTTAGCCCATGCTGGCAATCTGTGGGCTTCCATTTTATCTCAACACAAACAGGCCTTTCCGTTAATCTACACTTTTAACATTTATGCATACACAGAATCAATTAATAAACACTTTTATTCTTACACTAACAGGTAAGTATTTCCAAAGCTAATACATACTGCAGCAATTCGAGTTCAGTAAGTGATGTTTAACTCTGTGTTTAAACTTCTTCATACCAGAGTTGGAATTACAAGTGTGTGGGATAGCTGTGTGGAAGAATTCAACATGGAGAAGAAGAGCATGAAGATCTGTTCTTATTGATATTATGTGCAGAACCTCGGGATTGATAACAAATGTTGAAATACAATTGCAGCAGCTCTTGTGTTTTGCCATCAGCATGGAGGAAATTAAGTATTAGAAACTCTCTTGATGCGTCTCCAGTTATGCTAGACTTTCCATTAGTTTCACCTCGCTACCGCCCACTTACCACCTATTTAAATGCTGAGATGAAGTATAACACCCATTTATCGCCCATTTTCCCCCAAAATGGAAACTAACATCCATTTATCGGCCATTTATCGCCAGCGTTAGTTTTGGTATCAAGTTAACTCCAAGAATTAGTTAAACCGATCGTCCATATTTTTATGACGTTCACAATAGTGCACCGCCCAGAATAGTTTTGAAAGGAAGCTAACGCCCAGAATATCACCGAACGTTACTTTCGGCATCTCGCCCATATATCGCCGAAAACATCGCTCGCCCAAAAAAACGCTGAAAAAAAGCTGCACTCACCTAACCTTAACCCAGCGTTATGAAATCCATTTTGTAAATCAAAGGACTTTTCATATAAAAAGCTGCTTCAAGTTCTGGGGAGTTTTGATTTAATCTGTGAGTTATTTTAAGGTGAATATAAAATCTGAAGAAACATCTTATCATATTGTGGACGAATTGGCTTTCTTTTATGAGTTTTCGGAGGAAAATGTATTATTTCTGAAGAATACGTGTAATAATAATTGTAATGGGGCCTGTAATTTCTCATTCAGTATTGATGACTACTCACATGCTGCAAACTAGAGATGGGAGAAGGTAAGTTAAAGAGCATTATGTGCCCAATCAAAGAGGTGGCAGATTGAGGAGGAGGAGAACTTACACCCAGCGCACTTACAGGGAGAAGTGGTCTTACCTGAACTTGTCCGAGAACATGTGACTTCTTCTGAAAGGAGGTCGTCTGTGAGATATGCCAGCTCATTAGGGGAGATCTGCAGCCTAACAGCACCATCAGGACCGCACTGTCCATTGAGGTCAAGGTTACTGCGGCACTTTCCTTCTATGCATCGGGCTCCTTTTAGGCCTCAGCTGGTGACATTTACGCTATCTTTCAGAATGCCACACATTGCTGCATTCGACAGTGACTGAAGCCTTTTACGCTCAGAGGATGGATTTTATAAGCTTCTGTATGACCAGAGAGGCACAGAGTGAGAGGGCTCTAGGTTTCTTGAGAATAGTAAACTTCCCCAAGGTGCAGGGAGCAATAGACTGCACGCACATCACCTTGCGAGCACCTTTTCATGATGCAGAGGTTTTTTGGAACCGAAAGGGATTCCACTCCCTGAATGTACAACTCGTTGACCACAAGCAAATAATCATGGCAGTAAATGCAAAATTTCCAGACAGCATCCATGATGTGCACATCTTGCGTGAGAGCACTGTATCTGACCTGTTTAAGAATCAGCCACAAGTACACGGTTGGATGCTGGGTGATAAAGGATATGGCCTTACCAGCTGGCTGATGACTCCCCTGCATAAGCCCCAGACAGAAGCCGAGAAGCGATACAATGAAAGCCACATAGCCACAAGCAATACCATCGAAAAGAGCCCTTCAGATGCCTGGACCACTCAGGAGGTGAATTACAATCCTGAGCAGGTCGCTCAATTCATTGTAGTGTGCTGCATGCTGCATAACTTGGCTATCAGTAGGGGACAAGAATTGCTAGATGGGACTGCTGGTCCACTTCAGGAGAGAGGAGAAGTGAAAGACGAAGAAGAGGAGGTGGACGATGATCTCAGGGAAGACAATCAGGCTGACGTTGAAACCATGTCCCCGCTCCCCTCTAGACCACAGGAAAGGGCTCGTGGTGGCTTCATAGCTGCAAGAGTGTTGCGTCAACAGTTCATAAATGAACGCTTTGCTTGAAATAACATTGGTGGTAGTTACGCAGCTGCAAGACTGTTGTGTCTGCAGCTCATAAATGAACGGTTTGCATTACGTTGGTGACAGTTACAGTTACAGTTTATTTATGTTATATTTAATGTTCGCCTTTCATGGTATGGACTTGCCAGTGTTTAACATTACAACTATCTGAAGACAATGCACGACAATGTTAAGGTAAATACATTTTTTTTTAACGTTAATAAAGATATTAACCACCCCCAACCCAAATTTTGAACATTTTAACATTTTAACAACACAGTAAATAACAACAAATACAACAAGGATTTTAATAAAAATGCATGCACCCATCCCTCCCCCAAGCCACCCCACCAATGAAAAATTTAAACACAACAACGAACAATTTAAACAACTAACCTAATAACCCATCCACCTACCCGACAGGCAACAATTTAAAAAAAAATTAAACGTACAGCAAATTTTAAAAAAACACTCCCTCCCTCCGTCCCTCCCTCCCTCCATCCTTACCTGCGTCCACGCCCCTCCTTTCCTCCCCCCGGGTCTGTACCCCACCTCTTCCCCTACCAACTCCAAGCCGCTTTGCCGCAGTGCTCCTCAAGCACTGCTTTGGTGGAGGTGGTGACGGCAGATCTGTTGTTTGGGCCAAGGATGGAGAGGAAGCAAGAGCTTCCTCCTTTCTCACCTGTGTTTCGGGCAAAGGGGGTGCGGAACCTTGGGGTGCAGTGCCGGATTCCGGGCCCACTGATAGACTTCTGGCACCAGTGTTCCTGGCTATTATCTCCAGGGCCACCGCTATCCATGTCATCTTCTCATTGATGTTAGCAGATAGAGTGGCAACCTATCCAAATAAACCTTCCATTGCCTGGAGGAGCTCCCGACCAATTTCAACGCTCTTCCTGGACAAGTTCACCATGCTCACGCTCGGGTCGTCGTCAGCATGGATTCACTCGGGGTGCCCTGTAGCAAAGCGTTTGGCCCTGCTACCTCCTCGGTCGACGTGGCCACAGGAACATTGGAAGCTACTGCTGCAGGCTCCTCCTCCACCTCTTCACTGTCCTCAGTGAAGAGGAGGGCCTGCAGCAGGACGGGCGAGATACGGGGCTCCTCGCCTCCAGAAACAAGTACCACCGCCGCCAGATCCACAGCTTGCCGCGATTCCAATTGGAGGGCCTGCACTCTTGGCTGAGCTAGGAAACATAAATGAGGTAATTAGAGGAGAAGGGGGTGCTCGGGTTACATGGGAATCCAAACACTAAACAGGCATATGCACGAGAGCAACACTGCTATAAAAATAATGACAGACATCACATTTAATGAACATCATGATAGTACAAAATCTGCATTACTTTGATTTTCATGATCTCATCATTAATTACATAACATTACATCAATAAAATACATCATATCATCAATCATATATTATACGGATATGAGTGGCATTAATTTACTTTACATCACCCAATGGTTTATATTTTATTCACGTGGCATGAGGACAGGTTCCGACGCAGCACGGGTGGCCGACCGGTTGTGGATGCCCACAAGTGCCAGCGCCCGCTCCTCCAAATCAGTGAGGGCACATAGGTCCGCTGGGCCGCCACCCGTGCGCCGCTGCTCGGCCCTATTCTTCGAAAGTTTTTTCTGCAAAAGGTGACAGCAGCATGGCATAGCATAAGATCATTGCTAGGTACTTTTACAGATACAGCTACAACAGATAGCAGATTATTGACAGATATCATATTATAATAATATTATGCAACACAACACACATGCTAGTCCACCGTAAAAGTTATACATATCGCATGCATGGTTATATCTACCGTCTGCAAATAACTTGTCTAAGATCGAGGTTTGCATTAAATGATTGGCAGTTTAACTACAATGCATCAGATCTGCATTTAAATTAATCATTGTATCATTACAATTACAATTACAATTAATTATATAAATAAATATAAATAAATGTAATACTCTGCCTGATCCAACAAAGTCATTCCAGCGCTTGTGGCACTGGTTCGGCTCACGGAACTCGTGAGTGCTAACAGATATCACCTCTGCTATCTCACTCCAAATCCTTTAATAAACCTGCGGGGTGGGGGGACGGGGTGGGGTGCTCCCATGCCCACCCTGGGTCAATTGTGCCCACTTATTTTCCACTTCTGCCACTAAGTCAGCATTGGCCTCCTCAGTAAAGCGCTTTACACACCTACGTCCGCCCATTTCTACCCCTTCCGCCACTCCTTCTTCCTCCTCCTCACTCATCCTTTTAATAATTTCAATTGAATCCATCTCAAATAATCAGAAAGAATTCAAAAATAGCTCGAAAAACTCAAAATTTACTCCAGGCGCTCCAAAAATCCAATAACACTACAATCTCTCCACCAGCTTTCTCCTCTCTCTTTCTTTCTCTCTCTCTCTCTCCTCTGCACATGTGCAGATGACCCCTAACCTCCTGAAACGCGGGAAAAGACCGTTGCTATGGACATCGGTTTTGCACGACTGAAAAAAACGCGAATGCCCATTTCACATCGCTACGGCTAACGCCCAACTTACAAAGTGGAAACAAGCGGGTTTGAAAATGGGCGATATTCCGGCGATCACAAAAACCAATATAAATGCTAACGCTGGAAATATCACCCACTTTTGGGCGATTTGGACACTAATGCAAAGTCTAACCCAAGGTCTTAATCCAGTCACTGGACAGACAGCACACACTTTTCTGCTTGGTGAAGATTGCTGGGCTATCGCCTATTTATCAGCCAAATAGCCAGGCTATCACCCATTTTACCTGAAAAGTGGAAAGTTGGGCCGGGACATTGGCCAAAGATCGCTGGCCCAACTTTCAGCATACAAGAATTTTACATCACCAAGGTGATCACCCACCGCAACTTTCGACACATCACCCACACATCGCTCGCCGAGAAGATCGCTGGAAAAAAGCTGCCCCTACCTGGCACTCTTCACAGAAACTCGGCACTACGGACACCATTTTGAACGTCGGAGGAAATGAGAAGCTGCTTGAAGAAGGGGCTTATCAGGATAATTGTAATTTGTGAGTTATTTACTGACTGATTTGCTCACATTTATGTTGATATTTATATTTATATTTATTGAGGACAAAGGGCATTTATAGCAATAGTGATGGGGTCTGTAACCATTATTTGTAAATGCTCACATGCTGGAGTGTGAAATTGGGTGTAGTGAAGAGCCCAATCAAAGAGGTGGCAGGCTAATGCGGAGGAGGAGACCGTACATTCGACGAACTTACAGGGAAAAGCAATCATACCTGAACTTGTCTGATAACACGTGCTTTAGGAGGCTGAGATATGCCAGCTCATCAAGGGAGATCTGCAGCCTACCAGCACCATCAGGATCGCACTGCCGTTGAGGTAAAGGTTACTGCGGCACTATCCTTCTACACATCGGGCTCCTTTCAGGCTTCAGCTGGCGACATCTGTGGTATCTCTCAGCATGCCACACATTGCTCCATTCGACAGGTGACTTAAACCCTTTACGCATGCAGGATGGACTTTATAAACTTCCCTATGACCAGGGAGGCGCAGACTGGGAGGGCTTTGGGTTTCTTGCAAATAGCAAACTTCTCCAAGATGCAGGGCGCAATATACTGTATGCACATCACCCTGAATGCACCTTTAGAGAATGCGGAGGTGTTTCGTAACTGAAAGGGATTCCACTCCCTGAATGTGCAGCTCGTTGTCGACCACAACCAAATAATCATGGCAGTAAATGCTAATTTTCCAGGCAGCATCCATGATGCGCACATCTTGCGTGAGAGCGCTGTCTCTGACCTGTTTAACAGTCAACCACAAGGTCACATGGTTGGATACTAGGGGAGAAAGGATATGGCCTTGCCAGTTGGCTCATGACCACCCCCCCACCCACCGCCAAGTAATCCCCAGACAGAAGCCGAGAAGCGTTACAACGAAAGCCATATAGCTGCACGTAATATCGTCAAAAAGACAATTAGAGTGCTGAAGCAGCACTTCAGATGCCTGGACCACTCTGGAGGCAGCCTACAATACCACCCTGATCAGGTCACTGAGTTTACTGTGGTGTGCTGCATGTTGCATAACCTAGCTATAGGGAGAGGACAACAATTGCCAGATGGGGCTGTTGGTCCACCTCAGGAAAAAGTGGAGGTGGAAGAGGCAGATGAAGAGGAGGAAGAGGAGGTTGATGAGGACCTTGGGGAAGACAATCAGCCTGGCGCTGAACCCACGCCCCCACGCAAGACTGGAAAAGCACCGTGGGAGTTACACGGCTGCAAAAGTCTTGCGTCAGCAGCTTATAAATGAACGCTTTGCATGAACTTACATTGGTGACAGTTAAGGTTACGGAAAGACAACAGTTGCAGTTGCATTACGTTTCATCCTTGCCTGGCCTGGCCATTGTTTTCCAACAATTGTATTTGTTTTACCTTACCTTACGTTATTAGAAGACACTGCACAACAATTGTAAAATTCAGTAACATTTTTTATTAATTTAACAATAATGTATGGAACGAAAATTTTTTTTAAATGTAACTTCGGCACCTCCCCACCATCCCCACCATCCCCCAACAATCACCCAACAATAAATTTAAAAAACAAGAACAATAAGAACACAATAATAACAACAATAAAACACCTACCTCCTTACCTGTGGCCAAGTTTCCCTCCAGTTCCTTTACCCACCCTACCCCACCTCGTGTCTTAACCCCCATTTGGGTCCCCGGGTTGCGGGACGTGTCAGACGTACAGTGGACAAAGGCAAGACTTCCTGCTGTGGGGGAGGGGGGGCGAGTGGGGGGTTGACGGTGGCACGATGGGTTCTTGCGGAAACGACTTCCGAGCCAGAAAGAAGTTCTTTCTGCTGACTTGCATCTGTGCTGGTGGTTGGTGGGACGGCACCTTGGGGTGCAGTGCCGTCTCGCGACATTATCGCATGCCGGAAGGCATGGACAGTGGTGCTCTGCGCATGCACCTCCTGGATCATCTGCAGCATATCCTCTGATATGCGAGTAAACACCCGGGACATGGTCCCCGTGTAGACCCCGAACGCCTGGAGGAGGTCGTGATTTATCGTGGCATATTCCATGCACAGTCTGGTCAAGCCCTCGATGCGATCAGCCAGAGGAGGCATGTGCTGACTGCAATGACTCGACCTCCGTGGGGTTGGTGTGAGCACTAAATGTCTTGGCGTCATCGGCTGCAAGCCACTTGGTCCCGCTACTTATTCTGTCGAAGACGACAAAGTGGCCGCAGGTACAACTGTAAGAGGGATGCAAGCAGCATCCTCCTCTATTTCCATAACATCTCCTTCCTCCTCTGGCTCGGTGGTCTCCTCCTCTTCACCACCCGTGGTGATGACCACCTGCAATGGGGCAGGTGCAGGTGAGGGTCTGGCCTCCCTTTGAGCCTCTGGAGCTGGGTCACCTGCAAAGCACAATTGAGCTTCTTGAGCTTATTAGAACAGAAGGGTACACATGAATATTGCGCTGCGCTGGCATATGTAGGAGAAGTACTACTACAATAAATGTGACCGAGAGATGTTACAGATTAATGCATCATATGGCAGTACATATGGTAATACATCTATGTCGAATTCAGTGCCCCAGAGAGCTATGGAGGCTAGATCAGTTGGTGATAGACAGAATGATAAGGGAGTGAAGTTTTATGGGGTGTGGACAGGGAAGGGGCCAGATGGCCTGTTCCTGCTTCTTATGTTCTTATGTTGTTAACCTGTGAGTAGCACAGAAGCTGCATGCATAACATGATATCATTTGTATATTATAATTACATAACTTTACATTACTTTAACACTGCTTTACACATTACTCACGTGATGCAAGGGAGGGTTCTGCAACACCTCGGGTGGTGGCCGAGCGACTGTGGGTTGCCACAATTGCCACCACTCGTTCCTCTAAGTCAGTCAGCTGCTGCAGCTGAACAGGGCCTCCTCCGGTGCGCATCTGCTCACTGCGGTTGTTAGATGTCTTCCTCTGCAAACATGACAAGAGCATGGCATAAGCTAATTGACTAGGTACTATCATGGTAAGACAACAGTTTCCAATGTTATGTGCTAATAGGGTTTGTATCCACAATTGATGCATAGTTATAACAAAGATCATGTTTAGGATCTTATGCTTGACACAAACATCTCTCTCGACTACAATCTCCATTGAAGGGCCCCAGGAAGTGGTGGGAATCAGGATAGCTGGTGAACTCGGCAATGACAGGAGCTACTGTCCCAAAGTGTCCCAGGGCAGACAGTGGGCAAAGGCAGCTCTCCCCCAGTCCAGGCTGGGTCACTGTGTAAGTGACAGCAGTCGGAGAGACAGACACAGTCTGGGCAAAGGTGACCGGACACCTCAGTGTTCAGTCGTGCTCCATCCACCAACATAACCAAAAAGAGACGGTGCCAAAATTAGACTTAAAAAGGGTGCAGGTTATGAGCCCTGTCCAGATCTTTGCAGGGATTATATGCAAGAATTACCATCTTAATTTCAATCCTGGAGATTTACATATTATGTGGATCATTACAATCTAAAATCTATTTCATACTTACTCTTGCCGAAGCAACCAGGCTGTTCCAGCGCTTGTGGCACTGGTCGGATCCCCTCGTCTCATGGGACGCCGATGACACCACGTCGGCGATCTCTCCCAAATTTTTCTATAGGCCAGGGGTGGAGGTTTCCCATACCCACCCAGGTTAATTGGGCCCACCGGGGTGAGTGCACCTCCTGGACGAGGGCTTTGTTTGCCTCGTCTGAAAAGGGCTTTGCCCTCCTCCTTCCCCCCCCACCCCCCGCCCCTGCCACATCATGCACACTGCTATCTGATAATGACATACTCTTTTTCTCTTTATCTTTATCACTTTATCTCTTTATCGCTCT
Source organism: Pristiophorus japonicus (assembly GCF_044704955.1). Taxonomy (NCBI): domain Eukaryota; kingdom Metazoa; phylum Chordata; class Chondrichthyes; family Pristiophoridae; genus Pristiophorus; species Pristiophorus japonicus. Next base: position 100,255,440 of record NC_091977.1, on the reverse strand, counting down.
CAATCTGCTTTCCACCTCTTTCTCTATCCTCTCTCTTTCTCTCTCCCTCTCTCCCTCCCTCCCACCCCCCCCGCCCCGCTTTGCCTTCTGCGCATGCGTGGATGAGCCCCGACCTTCCGAATCGCGGGAAAACTTGCTTGCAAAAAAAATAAAATGCATGCGCAGAAGGCAATTGCTAGGGAAGCCTTGCCTTCCACATCGCTGAGGCCCGTTTCACATCGCTGGTCTATCGCTGGGCTATCGCCCTCCCCCAAAAAAGCCGAAAGTAGCAATCCCAAAAATGGGCGATCTTCCAGCGATCTTCAAAGCTGAAACATTGCTAAGGCTGGTACATTGCTCAGTTTTTGGGCCCTAGCGATCTGAGTGGAAAGTCCAGCCCTATTGATGTTATGGGAGATGGACTTTAGAAGCTGTATAGGATGCAATCACAAAAAAATAACTCGGAACTGGGGAGAATGGACAAGAGAATGTGAATGAAATGGTGTTATTACAGACCTTTGTCTGGAAATAGACTCTTAGAAATAATTTTGACTTGTGCGAATCAGGAGAGATCTAAAACGGGCTGCCGATTCACAATCACCTGTTCCACACTATTGCATACAGTCAAAATGACCCTCCCATTTAGTAAAAAAACTGGGAGGGATGAAATTAGGAATTTGTGTGTGTGATCGCAAATATGAATCTGTGTCCTCCAACTCAGTTGGATTTTGCGGTGGGGGTTGCGCCATGATCGCGATGTCATGTAACCTACATGGTTACTGCTTGGACTATTACAAGGTGTGCCACCACAGGCACCTCAGTGGGAGACTTGTGGTTACCTGTACAGGTGTTCCAGGCCTAGTATAAAAGGCAGGCCACCAGGTGTAATCCTCACTCTAGAGTTATCAATAAAGGACTAAGATCACTACAGTTCAAGTCCAACACATTGCCTCATGGAGTCATTATCAGAGCATCTAAAGACGTAACAATTGGCGATGAGATTATGGACCTTCACACGAAAATGGCTACCCTGGGTACGTTGCAGCAGTTCGCCAATGGTGATGATTGGGACGCCTTTGTGGAGAGGCTCGACCATTTCTTCACAGCAAACGACCTGGCAAGCGACAATCTGGCTACACTGGCTGATAAGCGCAGAGCTATCCTGCTAACCAGTTGTGGACCCACTGTCTATGGCTAGTCAGGGACTTGCTGGCACCAGTGAAGACAACGACCAAGACGTACGAGGAGCTTGTAACGCTGATCCAAGAACAACTCAAGCCCAAAGAGAGCATCCTCACAGCCAGACACCGGTTTTACACCCACCAACGGCCCGAAGGCCAGGAAATCGCAAAATATGTTGCAGACCTCAGGAGGCTGACGGCACTGTGTAATTTCGGCAACCACCTCACCGAAGCGCTGCGGGACATCTTTGTCATTGGAATTGGCCATGCGGGCCTTCTTCATAAGCTACTGTCTGCAGATATCAGTCACACTGCAGAAGGCCATCTCCGTCAGCCAGGCATTCATAACCTCGACCTGCTACTCTAGGCAGCTGACTCATCCTCAAGACTCAAACCCAGCAAGCACTGTGCACAGAGTGGCGCCTTTTAGAGGCTGGACTGTAGAACGTGAACCTTCTCAGGGAAGGGAGAACAGGCCCCTGAGTCCCTTAACTCAGAGTCCATCAAGGGGGGCTAACCGAGTAGCTCCATGCTGGTGTTGCGGAGGGAATCACAGGACTCACCAGTGTCGCTTTAAAGACTATGTGTGTAAAGACTGCAGCACAAAGGGCCACCTCCAGCGAATATGTAAAATAAATATATTCACTGTGTTGATGAAGAGTCTGCAGATGGCCATGAATCCAGTGTGGATTATGAAACGATAGGCAGAGAGGCAGCTCAGCCCCACGATGAGGTATATAGCATGTTTACCTGCACCACCGAGCGTTCCCCGTTGAGGATGGAAGTCGAGATAGATGGCGTTCCAGTCTTTATGGAAGTGGACACGGGGGCGAGCCAGTCAGTAATGAAGCAAGAAGCCTTTGAGAGGCTATGGGACAATTAAGCTGAATGACCAAAGTCGGTCCCGGTTCAGGCAAAAATGCGCACCTACACCGATTAACTTATCCCAGTCGTTGGTAGTATGGATGTAAAGGTACTCCATGATGGCGCGGTGCACAGGTTACCTCTGCGGATTGTTGCAGGTGATGGACCAACGCTTCTTGGAAGAAGGTGGATGGAGAAGATCCATTGGAGTTGGGACGATTTCATCCCTCCAGCGATCGAAGCCCCCTGTGCTCAGAGGCAAAGCAAGCCCTCACCTGAGAGTGGACCCAGCACCAGAGTGCAGACCAGCACAGCACCCGAGGCACAGACCGCTCAGCACGACTGCGTGGAGATGATCCAGCTGAGTCGACCCAAACGCACTTTCCAGGCTCCAGTGGCAGGACTCTGGCGGAAGAAAATCGGATCCAAAGGCGACTTCCCAGCTTCGGTGGCAGAACCCGGGGAGAAGAGGATCACCGCAGTTGACATCATGGATGGAGGAAAGATGGCGCCCAAACCACGAGGTGAGGCGCTGAAGAAAAAGATGGCGGCGGCCAGACCACAAAGTGCAGCGCTGATGGAGCAACATGTGGCACCAAGCGAAGAAGAGGATTGGGGTAAAGATAGTAAGGCTCTCTTAAAGGAGGCCTGCAACTCACCACAATTAAAGGGACAGTTCCACATTCTCAATCAATGTAAGAGCAACTGTGAGTTAGATGTAAAATGTATAATTGATGATCAGAGTTGAGTACATGCAATAAGCAAAGAAAAGTCGCGCAATCGCGATCGGAGCTACAGCTTACTTACTATCAGTAATGAAATGTTGTGCGATGTAGGATTTCAATTGCCTACAGTCAATGCAGTGGGCAGACACCCATCAGAAGCACACAGGTCCAGCGAGCTACCCAATGTAGTAGCCTGCATCCCTGGGACCAGGGTTATGCACCATGGAGTGTGGCCACAAGCAGCCAATACATACAAGCCGCAGAACAAGCGATATCAGGAGGGCAATGACAACTGTATCGATATCCTGCCCCTGATCGGCTCTACCTCTCAGGCACCCGATGGCACCAACCGCCAGGAGCCTCAAAGAGCAAACCACGCTAAGCCGCAGCCCCCAGACCCTATCGCCACCAAGGTTACACACGGGAATGAAGGGTCACCTGCAACTGTTCTCCCAAATGGGACCGGAACCAGCCAGGATCCCAAACCAAATAACGCCCAGGCAAGCGAGTCAGCAGTTCCCTGTACACTGCCAGATGACTGCTCCTCAGGGAGCAGCAGCGACCCGGGGAACAAGGAAAGGACAGGGTTGTCACAGGCATCTGTGAACCTGCCCAACGCTAGGAGTAACAGTAAAGGCCCCGAGAGCAGGCAACTTGAGGCAACTGGATTCTCACTGTCAGCACTGGGCATTGCGCCGTCACCAGACAACCTGGACACCATCCAGCAGTTCTGGTACTAGTTTGTCCTCACAAATCAGTACTGATTCCAAGTATATATCAAGTATGTTCCTCACCCGTCAAATGTACTTGCCTCACAACTGTGCCACAAATGTAATGATGTAAATGCAATTTTTTTTTCTGGACTTAAATGTATATGAATGTAATGAGCCACTGGCATAATCTATATGTGGGGGAGGGGGGGGCGGAGAGAATGGAGTGGTCATGGACACACAAACAGAAACTACCAGCAGCTCCACTGCCAACGAAACACCACCTACTCATCCAAGATGAAAACAACCCTCCAAGGGTCAACCAGACAGAGCTAAGCCTAGAGCACAGTCAATGGGAGATGGACTTTATCCATATTCCTTAACATTGTAGAAGCTGTATAGGATGCAATCACAAAAAAAATAACACGGTACTGGGGAGAATGGACGGGAGAATGTGAATGAAATGGTATTATCACAGACCTTTGTCTGGAAATAGACTTTTAGAAGTAATTTTGACATGTGCGATAGTGTAAATCAGGAGAGATCTAAAACGGGCTGCCGATTCACAATCACCTGTTCCACACTATTGCACACAGTCAAAAATTGCCCTCCCACTTAAAAAAACTGGGAGGGATGAAATTAGGAATTTGTGTGCGTGATCGCAAATGTGAATCTGTGTCCTCCAAATCGGTTGGATTTTGGGGGTGGGGTGGGGGGGTGGGGTTTGCAGCATGATCGTTGGCGGGTCGGGTGGGAAAGTGATAGTTTTCCCCAGCCAGTCGGGACTCATCACCATTGCGGGGGGATACCGTTATGTCTCACAAATCACTACAACTCACCATGAGCTATATTTTACACTTTTTTTGCATGCATAATGCCCACTTAACGTCCAAAGGTGGGCACGCAGGTACAGCAGGTGGCAAATGGTATGTTGGCCTTCATAGCTAGGGGATTTGAACATAGGAGCAGGGAGGTCTTACTGCAGTTGTACAGGGCCTTAGTGAGGCCTCACCTGGAATATTGTGTTCAGTTTTGGTCCCCTAGTCTGAGGAAGGACGTTCTTGCTATTGAGGGAGTGCAGCGAAGGTTCACCAGACTGATTCCAGGGATGGCTGGGCTGTTATATGAGGAGAGACTGGATCAACTGGGCCTTTATTCACTGGCGTTTAGAAGGATGAGAGGGGATCTCATAGAAACTTACAAGATTCTGACGGGACTGGACAGGTTAGATGCGGGAAGAATGTTCCCGATGTTGGGGAAGTCCAGAACCAGGGGACATAGTTTTAGGATAAGGGGTAGGCCATTTAGGACTGAGATGAGGAGAAACTTCTTCACTCAGAGAGTTGTTGACCTGTGGAATTCCCTGCTGCAGAGAGTTGTTGATGCCAGTTCATTGGATATATTCGAGAGGGAGTTAGATATGGCCCTTACGGTTAAGGGGATCAAGGGGTATGGAGAGAAAGCAGGAAAGGGGTACTGAAGGAATGATCAGCCATGATCTTATTGAATGGCGGTGCAGGCTCGAAGGGCCGAATGGCCTACTCCTGCAACTATTTCCTATGATTCTGTTTCCATGTTACCGCTGAAATGATGTATAACACCCAGATATCGCCTATTTAGCCACAAAATGGAAACTGATGCCCATTTTTCGGACACTTATCGCCGAGTGTTACTTTCCCCATGTGTGTAACGCCGGGAGAAAATAATACCACCCGCCCACTTTCTTTGGGCGGAATCATCAGAATAGACAAAACCAACCCCCATAATATGGCCCAGTGTTATTTTCCGCACATAGTTAATGCTAAGATCCAGTAATACTGACCGCCCACTTTATTTTGTTGTAAAAATCACATTTGCCGAAACTCACGCCCAGGAGATCGCCCAGCGTCACTTTCACCACCTCGCTCACATCTCGCCCACAATATCGCTCGCCCAAAAAACCGCCGGGAAAAAGTGGAACTAACTGGAACTACTCACAGCGGTATGGACGCCATGTTCTAAATCACATATCGCTTCATTTAAAAGGCTGCTCTGCTTCAACATCGGGCAAGTTCAGATGTACTCTGGAGGTCTTTGGAGGTGATGTGAACATCTGAACAAACATATTTATCATACTGTGAATGATTGGAATTTAATAGGTGTCTTCGTCGGGACATTCATTCTTTGTGACCAATCGGTGTAAAACAGATAGCTATTGGAATGGGGCTTATCCTTTCTCACCCTCTCTTGATGACCAATTACATGCTGCAGACTCGAGATGGCAGAAGGTATGCTCCACAGCATTATGTGCCCAATGTAAGATGTGCCAGAGTGATGAGGGGGACCAGACATTACTCCCCCCGCAAGTACAGGGAGAAGTGGTCTTACCTCAACTTGCCCGACACCACCTGTCTTCGGAGATTGCGCTTCCAAAAAGGGGTTATCACTGAGGTATGCCAGGTCATAAGGGGAGATCTGCAGCCTGCCAGCACCATCGGTACTGCACTGTTCATCAAGGTCAAAGTCATCGCGGCACTGTCGTTCTACGCATTGGGTTCCTTTCAGGCCTCAGCTGGTGACATTTGCGGTACTTAAGGAAGTGGCCCTAGAAATAGTGGATGCATTGGTGATCATTTTCCAACAGTCTATCAACTCTGGATCAGTTCCTATGGACTGGAGGGTAGCTAATGTAACACCACTTTTTAAAAAGGGAGGGATAGAGAAAGCGGGTAATTATAGACCAGTTAGCCTGACATCAGTAGTGGGGAAAATGTTGGAATCAATTATTAAGGATGAAATAGCAGCGCATTTGGAAAGCAGTGACAGGATCGGTCCAAGTCAGCATGGATTTATGAAAGGGAAATCATGCTTGACAAATCTTCTGGAATTTTTTGAGGATGTAACTAGTAGAGTGGACAAGGGAGAACCAGTGGACGTGGTGTATTTGGACTTTCAAAAGGCTTTTGACAAAGTCCCACACAAGAGATTGGTGTGCAAAATCAAAGCACATGGTATTGGGGATAATATACTGACGTGGATAGAGAACTGGTTGGCAGATAGGAAGCAGAGAGTCGGGATAAACGAGTCCTTATCAGAATGGCAGGCAGTGACGAGTGGAGTGCTGGAACCCCAGCTCTTTACAATATACATCAATGATTTAGATGAAGGAATTGAGTGTAATATCTCCAAGTTTGCAGATGACACTAAACTGGGTGGCAGTGTGAGCTGTGAGGGGGATGCTAAGAAGCTGCAGGGTGACTTGGACAGGTTAGGTGAGTGGGCAAATGCATGGCAGATTCAGTATAATGTGGATAAATGTGAGGTTATCCACTTTGGGGGCAAAAACGCGAAGACAGAATATTATCTGAATGGCGGCAGATTAGGAAAAGGGGAGGTACAACGAGACCTGGGTGTCATGGTTCATCAGTCATTGAAAGTTGGCATGCAGGTACAGCAGGTGGTGAAGAAGGCAAATGGTATGTTAGCCTTCATAGCTAGGGGATTTGAGTATAGGAGCAGGGAGGTCTTACTGCAGTTGTACAGGGCCTTGGTGATGCCTCACCTGGAATATTGTGTTCAGTTTTGGTCTCCTAATCTGAGGAAGGACGTTCTTGCTATTGAGGGAGTGCAGCGAAGGTTCACCAGACTGATTCCCGGGATGGCTGGACTGACATATGAAGAGAGACTGGATCAACCGGACCTTTATACATTGGAGTTCAGGAGGATGAAAGGGGATCTCACAGAAACATACAAAATTCTGATGGGACGGGACAGGTTAGATGCGGGTCGAATGTTCCCGATGTTGGGGAAGTCCAGAACCAGGGGACGCAGTCTTAGGATAAGGGGTAGGCCATTTAGGACTTCACTCAGAGAGTTGTTAACCTGTGGAATTCCCTGCCGCAGAGAGTTGTTGATGCCAGTTCGTTGGATATATTCAAGAGGGAGTTAGATATGGCCCTTATGGCTAAGGGGGTCAAGGGATATGGAAAGAAAGCAGGAAAGGGGTACTGAGGGAATGATCAGCCATGATCTTATTGAATGGTGGTGCAGGCTCGAAGGGCCGAATGACCTACTCCAGCACTTATTTTCTATGTTTCTATCTCAGCATGCCACACATTGCTGCATTAGACAGGTCACTGAAGCCCTGTACGCATGCAGGATGGACTTTATCTGCTTCCCTATGACCAGGGAGGCTCAGACTGAGAGGGCTCTAGGATTCTACTGAATTGCTAACTTCCCCAAGGTGCAGGGAGCAATAGACTGTACGCACATCGCAATGCGGACACCTTTTCAGGATGCAGAGGTTTTCAGGAACCGCAAGGGATTCCACTCCCTGAATGTGCAATTTGTTGTCGACCACCAGCAAATTATTGTGGCAGTGAATGCTAAATTTCCGGGCAGCATCCATGATGCTCACATCTTGCGTGAGAGCACTGTATCTGACTTGTTTAACAATCAGCCACAAGGTCAATGTTGGATGCTTGGTGACAAAGGATATGCCCTCACCACCTGACTGATGACCCCCCCTGCGTGACACCCACACCGAATCCGAGGCGATACAACGAGAGCCACAGAGCCACTTGCAATATCATGGAGAAAACCATTGGAGTGCTTAAGCAGCACTTTAGATGCCTGGACCACTCAGGAGGCGAGCTCCAATACCACCCTGAGCAGGTAGCTCAATTCGTGGTGGTGTACTCCATGCTGCACAACTTGGCTATCAGGAGGGGACAAGGATTACCTGATGAGTCTGACTGTCCACCTCACCAGAGAGAGGAAGAGGAGGACGAGGAGGCGGACACTGACATCAGCCCACACAATCAGGCTGATGCTGAAGCCATGCCCCCGCCCCCCTGTAGACGGCATGAAAGGGCCCGTGGTGGCATGATTACTGCAATACTCTTAGAAACATAGAAACATAGAAAATAGGTGCAGGAGTAGGCCATTCGGCCCTTCTAGCCTGCACCGCCATTCAATGAGTTCATGGCTGAACATTCAACTTCAGTACCCCATTCCTGCTTTCTCGCCATACCCCTTGATCCCCCTAGCAGTAAGGACCTCATCTAACTCCTTTTTGAATATATTTAGTGAATTGGCCTCTTACGTCAGGTGTTCATAAATGAGTGCTTTGCCTGAAAGAACGTTGGTGTTATTTACAAGGCTGATACACTGCTGGGTGTGCAGGTCATGCATCAATGGTGGGCATCACCTTAGTGACAGTTAAAGTCTAAGTTGATTGAAGTTAAGTGTCATTTTACCCTTTGATGTTGAGGAATCACCAGTGTGTAACGGTGCAGCTATCTGAGCCAATGCGTAACAAGGTTTTGTTAAATAAAAAACATTTAAACCAAACATTTGTCTGCAATCGTAAGTATTTCTGTAAAAAGCAACCCTTCTCCCCACCCCCCCCCCCCCCGCTTCCCCTCACCACCTCTACCCCTTCCCCTTCCCCTCCTGACTGCAAGCCGCCTGGCCGAGGAGCTCCTCAGGCGCTGCTTCACTGGGTGGGAGGGGGATGACGGCTGACTCGGTGCTTGGACGGATACGGGAGAGGACGGTCCTGAGGTGGGAACGTACTCCTAGCCAGAAGCAAGATGTTGCTGCTGGCTCTCGTGTGGCTGGCAATGGGAGTGCGGCACCTTGGGGTGCAGTGTCACGCTCCGGGATCACTGGAAGCCCTCTGCCACCAGTGTTCCTGGCTACCAGCTCCAGGGCTTCCTCCATCCCTTCCATGTTATATATTATTTGTTGGACAAAAACTCGATGCCAACTATGTTCTTGGTGCTTAGTAGGCTTTTTGCTGCTGGTGAATCTCCCTCGTGCCTCCCACAACAGCCAAACAAGCACACACCACACCCACATACGCTTTCAGTCCCTCTCTGCTCCCTGTCTCTCTCTCTCCTCTTCTGCGCATGTCATGATGACCACTCACCTCCTGAATCACGGGAAGCGAGCGTTGCCATGCCGTTGCTAAGGATGGCGACACTTTACGGCAGAAGGTCAGAGAGATTTAACGCTAACGCCATTTCATATCGCTCGTGGTAACACCCAATTTCAAAAATGGAGACTAGGTGCTTTGAGAATGGGCGACAAGCCAGCGATCTGAAAACTCATTCTTACCGCCCACGCTGGAAATAATGCCCATTTTTGGGCGATCTGCGCAAAAGTGTAAAATCTAGCCCCAAGCTACTTCCAAAGGCGCACACATTTAAACGTTTCAATGTTTGACACCATATTAACAGAAACTTTACATGAACTTTGGCTAAAAGACTCAAGTCCCTACCCTTGTGTGTTGTTAGTTGGTATGATTGCACTAGGGTGAGTGTGAGGTGTGGCTAGTAAGATGGAGATGTGATAATGTAGATAGAGAGGGATGGGTGGAGGTGCAAGTTGAGTTGGTGTGAGTAAGAATGTGCAGAAGTAGGGTAGAGATGGCAGAGTGATGGGAATGTGATGGGAGGCACAGCAGGATGAGGTTGAGTGTGGCTTTGTAATAACGTTTCATGATCTACTGAGATTATTGAAAGGTTTGTGCCACTGCACCCAGATCCTCCTGACGACATCCCTACTTGTGCCCTCCTGTGCAATGTGCAACCAGGCTGTGTTGATCTCCCGGGGAGGTCTCTTCTGCCCATGGAAAGGGAAGAGGACCTCCCTATGTGCTATGTCGCCTTCTGTGAGCCTGAGTGCAGTCCTGCACCTTTGTACAATGCTTATTAGTGTTTGCAGCACCCCATAGATTAAAAGGTACGGCAGTAGATAAGCAGTGGCTAGCATTTAAAGAAATATTTCATAATACTCAACAAAAATACATTCCATTGAAAAACAAAAACTACACAGGAAAAGTGATCCATCCGTGGCTAACTAAAGAAGTTAAGGATAGCATTAGTTTGAAAGAAGAAGCTTATAATGAAAGCCTGATGATTGGGAAAGTTTCAGAAATCAGCAAAGGATGAACAAAAAATTGATAAAAAGGGAAAAAAATAGACTATGAGAGAAAACTAGCAAGAGCTTCTACAAATATGTAAAAAGGAATAGAGTAGCAAAAGTAAACATTGGTCCCTTAGAGATTAAGGCAGGAGAAATTATTATGGGGAATAAGGAAATGGCAGAAATGTTAACCAAATATTTTGTAAATGTCTTCACAGTAGAAGATTCAAAAAGCATACCTAAAATGGTGGGGAACCAAGGGTCTAATCAGGGTGAGGAACTTAATGTAATTCACATAGAGAAAATGTACTAGAGAAACTAATGGGACTAAAAGCCGACAAAACCCCTGGACCCGACAGCCTACATCCTAGGGTTCCAAAAGAAGTGGCTGCAGAGATAGTGGATACATTGGTTTTGATCTTTCAAAATTCTCTAGATTCTAGAACGGTCCCAGTGGATTGGAAGGTAGCAAATGTAACATCGCTATTCAAGAAAGGAGGGAAAGAGAAAACTGGGAACTACAGGTCAGTTAGCCTGACATCAGTTGTCGGGAAAATGCTGGAATCCATTGTTAAGAAAGTGGTATCAGGGCACTTAGAAAATCATAACATGATTAGGCAGAGTTAACATGGTTTTATGAAAGGGAAACTGTGTTTGACAAATGTATTAGAATGTTTTGAGGATGTAACTGGCAGGGTAGATAAAGGGGACCCAGTGAATGTAGTATATTAGAATTTTCAAAAGACATTCGATAAGGTGCCACATAAAAGATTATTACACAAGATAAGGGCTCATGGGATTGGAGGAAATATATTGGCATTGATAGAGGATTGGTTAATGGACAGAAAACAGAGAGTAGGGATAAACGGGTCTTTTTCAGGTTAGCAGGCTGTAACTAATGAGGTGCTGCAAGGATCAGTGCTGGTGCCTCAGCTATTTACAATCTATATTAATGACCTAGATGAAGGGACTGAGTGTAATGTATCTAAGTTTGCTGATGATACAAAGCTAGGTGGGACAGTAAGCTGTCAGGTGAACACAAAGCGCCTGCAAAGGGACATAGATAGACTAAATGAGTGGGTAGTAAGGTGGCAGATGGAGTATAATGTAGGGAAATGTGAGGTTATTAACTTTGGGAAATGTGAGGTTATTAACTTTGGTAGGAAGAATCAAAAACAGAATATTTTTTAAATGGTGAGAAACTTTTAACTGTTAGTGTTCAGAGAGATTTGGGTGTCCTTGTGCAAGAAACACAGAAAGCTCACATACAGGTACAACAAGCAATAAGGAAGGTAAATGGCATGTTGTCCTTTATTGCAAGTATTGAAGCATAAGAGTAAGGAAGTCTTGCTATAATTGTACAGGGCCTTGGTGAGACCACACCTGGAGTATTGTGCACAGTTTTGGTCTCCTTATCTAAGGAAGGATATACTTGCCTTGAAGACGGTGCAACGGAGGTTCACTAGATTGATTCCTGGGATGAGAGGGCTGTCTTATGTTGAGAGATTGAGTAGAATGGGCCTATACTCTCTGGAGTTTAGAAGAATGAGAGGTGATCTCATTGAAAAATACAAGATTCTGAAGGGGATTGACAGGGTAGATGCTGAGAGGTTGTTTCCCCTGGCTGGAGTGTCTAGAACTGGGGGACACAGTCTCAGGATAAGGGGTAGGCCTTGTAAGACAGAGATGAGGAAGAATTTCTTCACTCGGTGGGTTGTGAATCTTTGGAATTCTCTGCCCCAGAGGGCATTGGATGCTAAGTCTCTGAATATATTCAAGACTGAGATAGATAACTTTTTGGGGTCTAGGGGAATAAAGGGATATGAAGATTCGGCGGAAAAGTGGAGTTGAGGTCGATGATCAGCCGTGATCTTATTCAATGGCGGAGCAGGATCGAGGGGCCGTATGGTCTACTCCTGTTCCTATTTCTTATGCTCATATGTTCTCAATGCTGTAGAACACTGACAGCACAAATGTCAAAATAAATTTGGCCATGGTCCCTTTAAGGATGATGAGTCATCAAATGACGTCGTCCGACCCACTTCCTCTAATTGTCTGGAAAACATGCTGGTTGGGCTTAACAAGTACCATCAGGGGAAATTAATTCCAGAGGCCGGGATAGATTCAGCAGCAAGGTCGGGACCTGCCAGCGATGCCACCCGCCATGGATCCACCGAGGTTTGTAAAATCACAGCTAATGATCCAGCAATTGCTCTCCTGATCAATATCTGAAGGAACCTTGCGGAAGATCTATCTGATGGATAGCCTGCCACCACTCATTACACATCATGATTAATGGCCATTTGGGGTGAGATACTGGAGGACATAATAGAACCATGTATCAGCAAGGAGTCAATGCCTTCAGGAGAGGATTTCAGTCTCCCTCTGTTTCACCATCGGAAGCTAAGCTTTGTCATATACCCATTCTCCTTGGAACTCTAACTCAAAATCACTTCTCTTTGCTACCTCCTTTCCTTCAAAAGCCTTTTAAAATCCTCTTTAATCAAACTTTCAGATCACCGCTAATCTTTCTAATTTCCTGTTCAGCATCCCCCTCCCCCACAATACACTCTTACTTGAATGTTCTTTCGAGAAAGTTGGGGTGCTAGATCTGTGCTCTTGTCACTCATTTTAACAGCACGAGCAATGTTTAGTTTAGGAGATATTAATATCACAAATAGGGCAGGGATGACAGAATGATGGGGACGTGATGAGAGGCACAGCAGGATGAGGTTGAGTGTGGCTTTGTACTAGCTTTTCTTGATCTACTGAAATCATTGAAATGTTTGTGGCACTGCACCCAGGTCCTCCTGACCAATTCCCTGCTTGTGCCCTCCTCTGCAATGTGCAACCAGGCTGTGTTGATCTCCTTGTGAGGTCTCTTTCGCCCATCGGAAGGGAAGCGGACCTCGCTGTGTGCTGTGAGTCCCTCCATAAGCAAATGTCAAAAGAATGTTGGCCACTAGATGGTGCTCTATCCTTTGACAGTACATTAGAAATTCCCCTCGTAATTCCACACGGTGCATTTATTCAACGGAATAATCGAATATCAATTGTCCAGAAGGAACCGGGCTGATCCCAAACATTGAAATTTTATCAAAATCCAAACTGACTCTAAAGGGCAATATTGTAAATATCCAAATCAGTGGTGAAATAAAAGTTTCACGTTGCTTGAAGTGTTGGAATCAGAGGCGGGTTGGGAGAAGGGAGGGATCTGATGACAGGTAGGAAGCCTGGAAGGAATTTCAACATATCTGTCTATGGCATTTTAATGCAACCACTGCATTATCATTTTACTTCCGGGTCTGGTGTCGATTGCATGGCAGCGGGTGTGATGCATGACGGCATCTCAACTCCAGTTTTAAAGGGCCAATCCAAAGATGAAATTTGGAGGAGTTAAAAGTTTGCACAAAGATTTGGAGAAGTTTCATGATGGCTTCAGGATAGTCAAGGGCTGCACCTCGATTTAACGAGGTCCATGGACCTTGCGGGTGACTAATCCTCAGAGGAACTGATCCCTTCAGAGACAAGACTCATGCTTACCATGCACCAGCTCAGATACTAGCACGTCGGTGGGACCAGTTAGACATGTAGTTGGTGAAAAAGAAATTTGGCATTAGGGGTACCAGCGGGACAAGGGTTAAAGTGCTGGTTCCTGCACCGACCCATAAGGAGGTAAAAGGCCTCTCTTCGGCCTTGCACATTCCAGTACCAAGGCTCCAGAAGTTATTCATTCAATATGTACCAGGACATTAGATAATACAGGATACGATGTGAGAACCTAAACAGACATTGATAAGACCTTGCGAAGAGGCTCGAGGCAGACTCACGGGCACCAAGGAGAATCAGCAAATTCTAACCTGATGAAGTCATCTTAGTAGGGTCTAAGGCTGCCTTAGAGTCTGTCAATCCAAAGTATTACTGATAAGGTAACCCAATTGGAGATCGGGGAGGGTCGTACCAGGGGGCGAAGGGGTTTGTGAAATGTATAAATGATGTGTGATTTTGCTACACGAGGTGCATCTCCACTCACAGGCGGCTGTGATGAGAGGTGTTCCCGGACATTCGTAATTAAAGATCGTTATACCTTGCCATCCATCTCTGTCTGCTAACTTCGAGAACTGCTCCGGGGTTGGGGCGAGTGCCGACCCTCTATATCAGGGGGCCCGCTCGTGGGAGGAGAAGCCTATCCATTTTCCCCCTACATTTGGTGCTGCGAGCAGGGTACAGACTTCCCAAACGGAACAATGACCCAGCTGTTGGGGTGAGTATGTTTTAATTTACCACCTTCAAGTTAGAGCTGTGGCATTGTAAACCGCAAGGGAAGGATATTTGTACAAAGAACCATCTGTAGCGAGTCCCGGAGGGATGGAGGCAGAGGACAAGGACGACCTAGGGGTGGAAGGGAAAGGGAATCAAAGACGCGCGCGTTTAGGTAGCGCGGCAGTGCGAGGGTACGACGCAAGGGAAGAAATAGGTGGCGAGGCCTATTGACCCAAAGCGGTACGAGCGTACGGCGCAGGGACGAGATGTATTGACCTGGAAGCGTGGCAGTACGAGTGTACGGTACAAAGGGAGGACATATAGACGACGCCCCTGCAGAGATGAAAGATATTGACCCGGCAGCGTGGCAGTACGAGTGTACGGCGCCAAGGGAAGACATATAGACAATGTCCTGCATACCTAACATGAATTAAAGGGAATGCCCAAGACACCTACACCTTCCGCAAAGTAAGATGGGTAACCCGGCTAGTAAAAAGGCGAATAAAACCAATCATTAATTGTAACTTGCGTAACTACGTAATGCCATAAAAAAAAAGCTGATAATGACTATCTTAAGTGATATATGGATCCAAAAATGGAGCCGGCCAAACAATTAATAAGCTTTGTTGAATAAAAAAAGACTTTTGTGAATGTTTGTCTTTGAGTGAAAGTGCTTGTGTGATTTTGACTGCGGAATATTTAAGGTGGGAATTAATGAATTTTTCATGTGTCTGAAAGCATGTTTGAAAAAATACGGTAGAACTGTCTGTTTGTCTGAAAAGGTGGGTGGAGCTAAAACAGCGTGAAAGTTTTTTAACCCTTTGTAGTGTTGTCCTGTATGTGAGAAGTTTTAAGAAAAGTGTGATCCTAGAATTACATTTTAAGTTAGAAACGCAGGTGCGGATTTATTCGGATGATAAGTAACGGAGTTAGGAAATGCACAAAGGATAGGTTTGTTGAGCAAAAAATAAAAAATGCGTGGTCCCGTTGATCTTAAAAAAAAATTTTTTTTGAAACGCTCACTTGTCAAAAGAAAAAACGCAATCATTGATTACATTGGGCTGAAAGACATAAATTTAATCTCGGAATGAGATATAAAAAGGTCGCGAGGTCGGGAGGTGTGTCACTGAGTCGGGAGCAGCGTGAGTTCGACGAGAGGCCTATAAAAAGGGCGTGAGGTTGGGAGGTGCGTCGCTGAGTCAGAAGCAGCGTGAGTTCGGCGAGAGGCCTATAAAAAGGCCGCGAGGTCAGGAGGTGCGTTGCTGAGTCGGGAGCAGCGCGAGTTCGGTAAGAGGCTGGTGCAGCTACAGGGAGAAGACAGAAAAGAAGTAGAAAGAAATAGAAAGGTGACGTCACAGCCAAGGGAGTAAGTGATTGGCTGGTGATTGGTAAGTAGTTTTTCTTTTTTCTCTTCGATATCAGTGAGTAACTTTTAGCACTGTTGTTGCTAATTTAAGTTAATCTAAGGGTTAAGTCATGGCAGGAGAGCTCGGACACGTGTTATGTGGGAAATCAGGGACGCCTCTGGTGTCCCTGACAACTACGTGTGCGGGAAGTGTATCCGCCTCCAGCTCCTGACGGACCGCGTTGCGGAATTGGAGCTGAAGGTGGATTCACTCTGGAGCATCCACAATGCTGAGAATGACGTGAATAACACGTTTAGTGAATTGGCCTTACCGCAGGTAAAGGGTCCACAGCCAGACAGGGAATGGAAGACCAACAGGAAGAGCAGTGTAAGGAAAGTAGTGCAGGGATCCCCTGCGGTCATTCCCCTGCAAAACAGATACACCGCTTTGAGTACTGTTGAGGGGGATGACTCATCAGGGGGGAGCAGCAGCAACCAAGTTCATGGCACTGTGGCTGGCTCTGCTGCACAGGAGCGCAGGAAAAAGAGTGGGAGAGCGATAGTGATAGGGGATTCAATTGTAAGGGGAATAGATAGGTGTTTCTGCGGCCGCAACCGAGACTCCAGGATGGTATGTTGCCTCCCTGGTGCAAGGGTCAAGGATGTCTTGGAGCGGGTTCAGGACATTCTGAAAAGGGAGAGTGAACAGCCAGTTGTCGTGGTGCACATTGGTACCAACGATATAGATAAAAAACAGGATGAGGTCCTACGAGATGAATTTAAGGAGCTAGGAACTAAATTAAAAAGTAGGACCTCAAAAGTAGTAATCTCGGGATTGTACCAGTGCCACGTGCTAGTCAAAGTAGGAATCACAGGATAGCTCAGATGAACACGTGGCTTGAGCAGTGGTGCAGCAGGGAGCGATTCAAATTCCTGGGGCATTGGAACCGGTTCTGGGGGAGGTGGGACCAGTACAAACCGGACGGTCAGCACCTAAGCAGGAGTGGAACCAATGTCCTAGGGGGAGTGTTTGCTAGTGCTATTGGGGAGGAGTTAAACTAATATGGCAGGGGGATGGGAACCAATGCAGGTAGACAGAGGGAAACAAAATGGAGACAGAAGCAAAAGACAGAAAGGAGATGAGTAAAAGTGGAGGGCAGAGAAACCCAAGGCAAAAAACAAAAAGGGCCACTTTGCAGCAAAATTCTAAAGGGTCTAAGTGTGTTAAAAAGGCAAGCCTGAAGGCTCTGTGCCTCAATGCGAGGAGTATTCGGAAAAAGGTGGACGAATTAACTGTGCAGATAGCAGTTAACAGATACGACGTGGTTGGCATCACGGAGACATGGCTCCAGGATGACCAAGGCTGGGAACTCAACATCCAAGGGTACTCAACATTTGGGAAGGATAGACAGAAAGGAAAAGGAGGCGGGGTGGCGTTGCTGGTTAAAGAGGAAATTAATGCCATTGTAAAGAAAGACATTAGCTTGGATGATGTGGAATCGGTATGGGTGGAGCTATGGAATACCAAGGGGCAGAAAACGCTAGTGGGAGTTGTGTACAGATCTCCAAACAGTAGTGATGATGTTGGGGAGGTCATCAAACAGGAAATTAGGGGTGCATGCAATGCAGTTATCATGAGTGACTTTAATATGCATATAGGTTGGGCTAACCAAACTGGAAACAATACGGTGGAGGAGGATTTCCTGGAGTGCATAAGGGATGGTTTTCGAGACCAATTTGTCGAGGAACCAACTAGGGGGGAGGCCATCTTAGTCTGGGTGTTGTGTAATGAGAGAGGATTAATTAGCAATCTCGTTGTGCGAGGCCCCTTGGGGAAGAGTGACCATAATATGGTGGAATTCTACATTAGGATGGAGAAGGAAACAGTTAATTCAGAGACCATAGTCCAGAACTTAAAGAAGGGTAACTTTGAAGGTATGAGGCGTGAATTGGCTCGGATAGATTGGCGAATGATACTTAAGGGGTTGACAGTGGATGGGCAATGGCAGACATTTAGAGACCGCATGGATGAACTACAACAATTGTACGTCCCTCTCTGGCGTAAAAATAAAAAAGGGAAGGTGGCTCAACCATGGCTATCAAGGGAAATCAGGGATAGTATTAAAGCCAAGGAAGATGGCATATAAATTGGCCAGAAATAGCAGCGAACCCAGGGACTGGGAGAAATTTAGAACTCAGCAGAGGAGGACAAAAGGTTTGATTAGGGCAGTGAAAATAGAGTACGAGAGGAAGCTTGCAGGGAACATTAAAATGGACTGCAAAAGCTTCTATAGATATGTAAAGAGAAAAAGGTTAGAAAAGACAAATGTGGGACCCCTGCAGTCAGAATCAGGGGAAGTCACAACTGGAAACAAAAAAATGGCAGACCAATTGAACAAGTACTTTGGTTCGGTATTCACTAAGGAGGACACAAACAACCTTCCGGATATAAAAGAGATCAGAGGGTCTAGTAAGAAGGAGGAACTGAGGGAAATCCTTATTAGTCGGGAAATTGTGTTGGGGAAATTGATGGGATTGAAGGCCGATAAATCTCCAGGGCCTGATGGTCTGTATCCCAGAGTATTTAAGGAGGTGGCCTTAGAAATAGTGGATGCATTGACAGTCATTTTCCAACATTCCATAGACTCTGGATCAGTTCCTATGGAGTGGAGGGTAGCCAATGTAACCCCACCTTTTTAAAAAGGAGGGAGAGAGAAAACAGGGAATTATAGATTGGTCAGCTTGACATCGGTAGTGGGTAAAATGATGGAATCAATTATTAAGGATGTCATAGCAGCGAATTTGGAAAGAGGTGACATGATAGGTCCAAGCATGGATTTGTGAAAGGGAAATCATGCTTGACAAATCTTCTGGAATTTTTTGAGGATGTTTCCAGTAGAGTGGACAAGGGAGAACCAGTTGATGTGGTGCATTTGGACTTTCAGAAGGCTTTCGACAAGGTCCCACACAAGAGATTAATGTGCAAAGTTAAAGAACGTGGGATTGGGGGTAGTGTGCTGACGTGGATTGAGAACTGGTTGGCAGACAGGAAGCAAAGAGTAGGAGTAAATGGGTACTTTTCAGAATGGCAGGCGGTGACTAGTGGGGTACCGCAAGGTTCTGTGCTGGGGCCCCAGCTGTTTACATTGTATATTAATGATTTAGACGAGGGGATTAAATGTAGTATCTCCAAATTTGCGGATGACACTAAGTTGGGTGGCAGTGTGAGCTGTGAGGATGATGCTATGAGGCTGCAGAGTGACTTGGATAGGTTAGGTGAGTGGGCAAATGCATGGCAGATGAAGTATAATGTGGATAAATGTGAGGTCATCCACTTTGGTGGTAAAAACAGAGAGACGCACTATTATCTGAATGGTGACAGATTAGGAAAAGGGGAGGTGCAACGAGACCTGGGTGTCATGGTACATCAGTCATTGAAGGTTGGCATGCAGGTACAGCAGGCGGTTAAGAAAGCAAATGGCATGTTGGCCTTCATAGCGAGGGGATTTGAGTACAGGGGCAGGGAGGTGTTACTACAGTTGTACAGGGCCTTGGTGAGGCCACACCTGGAGTATTGTATACAGTTTTGGTCTCCTAACTTGAGGAAGGACATTCTTGCTATTGAGGGAGTGCAGCGAAGGTACACCAGACTGATTCCCGGGATGGCGGGACTGACATATCAAGAAAGACTGGATCAACTGGGCTTGTATTCACTGGAGTTCAGAAGAATGAGAGAGGATCTCATAGAAATGTTTAAAACTCTGACAGGTTTAAACAGGTTAGATGCAGGAAGAATGTTCCCAATGTTGGGGAAGTCCAGAACCAGGGGTCACAGTCTAAGGATAAGGGGTAAGCCATTTAGGACCGAGATGAGGAGAAACTTCTTCACCCACAGAATGGTGAACCTGTGGAATTCTCTACCACAGAAAGTTGTTGAGGCCAATTCACTAAATATATTCAAAAAGGAGTTAGATGTAGTCCTTACTACTAGGGGGATCAAGGGGTATGGCGAGAAAGCAGGAAGGGGGTACTGAAGTTGCATGTTCAGTCATGAACTCATTGAATGGTGGTGCAGGCTCGAAGGGCCGAATGGCCTACTCCTGCACCTATTTTCTATGTTTCTATGTTTCTAAGAATGGAGAAGGGAAGTTGTAATGCCTTTTTTATAAAAGCCTGCATGGGTCTCTCGAGGCTGCGGGCTGGGGAATGGACGCCCCCATTTTCCTTTGTGTAAGACCTCGACGCGAAAGCTTCCAGCTCAGTAAAAAGAGTTTTAAATTGGCAGTACAATATTTTGAGATATTTCAGGTGATTCTCCTTGATAAAGATCTTGAGTTTGGAAGACTTTTTAATAAAATTACACAATTACTGCGTCAGAAGCTGAAGCTTAAAAAGATTAGAGTTTTTGATGTTCAGCTTCTAAAACAGAAGTTGGGCACACAATTATAAAACAAGTACTTTGCATTCTGTGATCTGTGAATCACTATAAGCATAAATGAGAAGTCCGATATTTAAGAAAAACAGTATTACCATATTTGACATTTTGTAACCCAACAATCCTATGTTTTAAAATAAATAGAAATACTACAAAAGAGGAGCAGAGATTAGGATGGGAACTGTGAGAAGTTAATTTTGTTGTGAAAGTTTCAAGTACCACTGGTTCAGAGAAGGCACAGCAAAATTAAAATGTTAAAATGGCAGGCTTTAGCAATTTAGAACAAAAAACAATGTAATGGTCTTGAAACTGGAACATTTGAGATAACGGAAAGCAGCTTTCAAAGTCTATGTGCTAGGCTCTGTTCTAGTTATGGAAAAGGTGGAAAAGATAAAGACGCAACCTTGAAAGAATACAAATTGAATGAATTTGGAAAAAAAGTGTTTTCGATTGTCTTATGATTTTAAATTAACAAATTTACGGAGACACAAGCCCCCTGTGTAAAATACAAAACCTAATTTGAAGAAAGATTTAAATGGAAAAAGACATAATTTACTAAATACTAGTTGATATTGGCTGTGAAAAAGATATTGGTTCAATTTAAAAAATATATCTTTGGCAAGTATTTGAATTAGAAGTTTAGAAAAATTGGAGTTTAATCTAAAATGCTGTCTTTCCCGATGAGAAGATTTTTATTATGACGGCTTTATTAATGATTTCTGCTGTTTTAACAGATTCCTAATTTCTAAGCAAGTTTTGAAGGTACAAAGACTTGGAAAAAATTTCGGATGATTACGCGAAGTCACGTAATGACATCAGGCCTTCTTATAAACCTGTAAAGGAGTTAACCTTTTCCATTGACAGCTGGACATTATTAATTTGGATTTCTTAATAAAATAAAGACTCACCTGACAAGATACAAATAAAAGAAAGATATTCAAACAAAACAAATTCAAGAGTTAAAAGCTAAGATAAATAAG
Organism: Pristiophorus japonicus; assembly: GCF_044704955.1. Lineage (NCBI taxonomy): Eukaryota > Metazoa > Chordata > Chondrichthyes > Pristiophoridae > Pristiophorus > Pristiophorus japonicus. The sequence continues at coordinate 100,234,049 of NC_091977.1, read as the reverse complement.
CTGGAAGAGATTTTTTTAAAACGGGACCAGACTGATAGTGTAGTGCGCAGCCATAGCACCATCACCTATGGCAATAGAGCCAATGTACCCCACGGTGGGTAAGTGTAGTCCACAAACCCAACCTAACTCTTACCTCCGATTTCACAGAGTGACCTCGACATGCATGGATAAAAGATGAGTAGACCAGAACCTAATACCTGGTGACGACCAGTCTATCTGTTTAAAATTTGCAGATAAAACACTCACCTAGACGGGACCACAGCGGCTACTTCGACTCTGGAGACTCAGGATACGGGAAACCTTAAGGCCCACGCAAGCACTGGACTACGAGAGATATAGTACACGCAGGAAAGACACAACTACATGAACTATGGGGCTTTGTTTAATTTAACTGATGAAATATACATCCCAGCAGCCAAGGACTGGAGCAAGGACACAACATATTTTAACGCATGGCTATATATAGTGTATTAAGTAAGGTTGTAATGCAGCAGGCTGCCGATGCCATGGGCGCCAGTAGATTCCGAGGACAGGAGCAAGTTCATAGGACCAAAAGGGGAAGGGCGTAGAAATCCAACTGGATGGAATTTCAGTTCTAGAAGCTCATGCCTGGACGGATGAAGCTGCAAAACAAGCAGCCAAATCCACCCCGCAAGAAACAGAAGGGTGGGAACAAAACGGAGCAAAAAGGGGAGTGGGACCCCAGGATGTTTAGGAAAACTGGCCAGTGGGATAAAATGAAGACCAAGGGAGGTCTCTGGAATATAAGGTGTATGTCCTGAAGCATGACCCAGTAATAACACAGAGAAGCCGGTATTGATCATGCGCAGCGCAAACAAAAAGGAATACAACCTAAAAAGGGGGGCAGATGGAGTGTGGAGGAAAGATGACAATGTAGTGGACCTGAAATAAAGGTCCGGCTGGGACACCAAGCACGCCCAAAGTAAGCCCCGACAACCACCCTGGGGACAACAACTCTTCCCAGCACAACCACGCAAATCCCCCCATAAGCCCGTCCATAAAGACTGGAGCCAAAGGAAGGCTAGTAATAAAAGAATCTAAAGAAAGGATATAATTTGGGGTGCGTCAGCGACTACTTAACCTAAACCTAACGGATATCATTCTTCCTAGCTTCTGTTGGAATGAAACTATGTCTTTCCCAGAACCTGACACAACAGATCCTCGAAGGCCCGGAATCCATTACCCTGAGATTTAATGTCAGAAAGGGAACAGGACAAGGTCGAACAAAAAGGGGAATACTGGAAACACTAGGCACAGGTTATGCGGCAGGGATTACGACGATGAATTCCATAGACCTGTATGCAATAGACGACCGGGTTAACAACTTAACGCAAATCTTAAGGGGTTTACTGGGGAGGGACATGGATAACCAAGCCCTACAGGCGCAATACCACAGTATGATGTAACAGAGGGAGACACCTTATACCAAACCGACAGTATCGGTGAAGAAACCGAACACAGTTACGTTACCATCACCCCTCCAGACAGGTGATTAAATTAGTACCAAAGGCATTGACATAACCGATTGCTATAAAAATAATCAAGTGATTTTATGTTGAGGTACGCCACGAATGACGAATGATGATTGCAGATTCCACCAAACAAACGGATGCATGCTGAGTATCACTCCGCTCGAACACGATTCCAAAACAATCGCTGCTCCACAAGGGAATGGAGATTGGTGCGTGAGCACAGGAGCAGCCAACCCGACGATTAAGACCAGGGAGGAGTCACCCTCTGTGTCATCACCAACCCTATCTTCTGTTTCATGCCTATGGAAAAATAGACATAAATGGATACCACATACATCCTGAGACAATGGAAATTATCCACAGAACGGTCACCGATACCCTCCGAGAGGGGTACAAGGAGGCGGTATGGGAACCGCAAGAAAAACAGAAAGCCCAATTAAGTGCAATGAATCCAAAACCAAAGACGACATTATATTTAGCTGTTGGAAGAAATAGACAAACCTACACAAAGAGACACTAACGCGATACTGACCGACCAGCCTTGGTACTCAAAACTGTGGAACATTGGACTTAATATTCAGATCCACCCATGGATAAGAATTATATCACATGCACTTATAGTAATACAAGGCCTGGTTCTGATGGTACTGGTAGGGCTAACCTGTGCACGAATTAAACAGGCCAAACAATACGTCAGGGCACACACTATGATTAAGACAATAAGGGACAAAAATTTAAACAATCCTGCAAAAGGGGCTTACCTTATATAGCTCTGCGGGAGAAGTCACAGGAGGTTCTGAAGTTTGGGAGATGGCCACCCAGGCGGACGGACACATCTGAGACTTGCTCACAAGGAGGTTGTTTCAGGGAATATGGCCCACTTGGCGTCTGGCCAAGGGCCAAAAGGGGGGAATTGTAAGAGAAATTTGGCATTAGGGGTACCAGCGGGACAAGGGTTAAAGTGCTGGTTCCTGCACCAACCCATAAGGAGGTAAAAGGCCTCTCCTTGGCCTTGCACATTCCAGTACCAAGGCTCCAGAAGTTATTCATTCAATCTGTACCAGGACATTAGATAATACAGGATACGATGTGAGAACCTAAACAGACATTGCTAAGACCTTGCGAAGAGGCTCGAGGCAGACTCACGGGCACCAAGGAAAATCAACAAATTCTAACCTGATGAAATCATCTTAGTGGGGTCTAAGGCTGCCTTGGGGTCTGTCAATCCAAAGTATTACTGATAAGGTAACCCAATTGGAGATTGGGGAGGGTCATACCGGGGGGGCGAAGGGGTTTGTGAAATGTATAAATGATGTGTGATTTTGCTACACGAGGAGCATCTCCACTCACAGGCGGCTGTGATGAGAGGTGTTCCCGGACGTTCGTAATTAAAGATCGTTATACCTTGCCATCCGTCTCTGTCTGCTAACTTCGAGAACTGCTCCGGGGTTGGGGCCAGCATCGACCCTCTATATCAGGGGGCCCACTTGTGGGAGGAGAAGCCTTCCCATTTTCCCCCTACAGTTGGGTTTTCACTTGGTGACTCACACTTCACAAGTGAGCAAGAGCAGATGGTGGTGGCAGGAACAGCAGTGGAGAGTCCATGTTGGAGGTTGCAAACCTCTCGAAGCTCTGCTCAGCTGGACACAGATGTGTACCCCGGGCCATCGATGCAAAGGAGAATCATTGGGCAGCAGCAGAGAATGTGCAATGCACTGACAGGCCTTCGACGCACACTCACCACGATTGTAGAGAGAATAGCAGAGTCCGCCTCAAGCATGTGGATTGATGTCACAAGGCATTGCATGGATGGAGTGTCCAACTCTGTGGAACATCAAACGTTGCAATGAAATGAGTCCATGCTCACCTTGGCTATGGCTGTGCACTCTCGGGATACCAACATGTCTGCTGCATTAAATAGGATGACAGATACCTTTGCCTTGGCCTTAGAGCACCGCACTCATCTGCACCAAAGTACTCTCCAGCACCGTGGTAGCAGTGAAATGCGGCTGGCCCATGAGAGGGATGATGGCAAAAGGGGACACGGAAATGGGACTTCACTCAAAGCATTTCATACCTGTCTCCCCCGCCTCAGCAAGTGCCCGACATGCTGCCTCGTCTCCCGATGGCCAAGTCTGCCCCTGGTGCAAGTGGAGCAGTCTTGGGCGGGGCCTTCATAGGTTCTAAAACCCAGTGGACATCAGCCAAGTGCATCTCAGCAGTCAGAGCAGGGATCTGCGGAGCCTGCCTCTACCTCGCGGAAGCCACAGCGGATGCACTCCGTAGGACTGGTAGGAAAAGGAAGAGTAAAGCTTTGTAATTGCACAAGGGTATGCACATGGGTGTGTGAGAAAGTGTTGTGAAGTTTCTGTTCTTTAGTAGAATCACATAAATTAAATTATTTTGTACCACTTTCCAGTCTTGCCCATTCTTGGGTGCTGGGTGGCAAGTCAGCTTTGAACTTGCTCGATGATGAATGTGAAGACGTGAATTGACGGGGACCAATGGGGTGGATGTGCAAGGGCTGATTGGTTGTTTGCAGGACTGCTTTATCTCAGTGGCATGGTGTGGGGGGGGGGGGGGGGGCGGGTACGCAGGAAGAGTGGCCATTGCATGTGCTTCGGACATCAGTCCACTGGTGCAAACTAAGTGAACCTTGCATTAGTAAGGGCATCCCTGGCATCCCAGGCAACAATGTGAGCATCTGGTGCTGCATTACCCTCATCACCCTGCTTCTCATTTTCCTAGTCTTCCTCCTCCTCCTTGGAATTGCCTGCAGATGATCTGCGCTCTGTGCCTTGTTCCTCCTGCAAGTCCAAACCTTGCTGCTGCACAATGTTTTGCAGACCATTCGAGACACCACAACCATTCTGGAGACCATGACTGGTGCGTACTGGGGGGGCACCTTCAGATCTGTCTAGGCACCTGAAGTACATCTTCAGCATACTGATGATTTGTTCGATTACACATCTGGTGGTCATATGGCATTCATTGTACTGCTGTTGGGTTTCATTGGTCGGGCTTCTGACAGGTGTTATCAGCCAATATTGAAGTGGGTATCCCTTGTTGCCTGCCAGCCACCCCTTAAGTATGCTTGCAGGTCCAAAGACATCAGAGAACTTGGGCTGCCACAGGACCACATCATGGCAGTTCCCCAGGAATCTTGCACACCTGCATAAATATCTTTTTGTGGTGACACACCAGCTGTACATTGATGGAGTGGAAGCCCTTGCTGTTCACGAATATTCCTGGTTGACCTGGAGGCGCGCGAATTGCCATGGGTGTGCAGTCAATGAGACTCTGCACCTGTAGGAAGCCAGCCAGAGACACAATCCCAACTGCCCGCTCATTCTGACTGGAGTCATCACAGGCGAAGTTCAGATAATTGCTGGCAGTCACCTGTCTTATGCATTTCTGGGCCGCTGACTGGAAGATCCTGGATATGTCTGCGGCAGAGCACTGGAAGGATCCGGAGGGAAAAATGTTGAGGGCAGTGGCCACTTTGACAGCCACTGGTAACGTGTGGCCACCAGGTCCAGCAGGGAGCAGGTCTATTTCTAGGAGGCTGCAGATGTCTCACACCATCTGATGCGACAACCTGAGCCTCCTGAGACACTGCTGTTCAGAGATATCAAGGAAATTGAGCCTCTGCTTGTACACCCTGTGTTGCGAGTAGTGCCTCCTGTGAGCTGCAGCCCTCTGTAGAAAGTCATCATCATAGGCAGTCCCTCGAATTGAGGATGACTTGCTTCCACGTCAAAAAGTTCACAGGTGTTTCAATGATAAACCTAAAGTTCCAGGTCCAAACTAAATCTTGAAGGGTGGAAGATGCCTGTGCTTGGATTTTTTTAACATGTGGTGGCCGTTGCACACCAGCCACCACACGGGCTTGACAGAGCTAGGTCTTGGTCCAGTAGTAAGGATGACTGGAGACCAGCACTGCTGCATGGACCTAGTGCACACACATATCGCAGTGTGGGCTGACCTGTGCTGCCCCTGGGACCTCACCTCTTCTGGGTCCCGAACTCACGCCTCTCCTGGGCCCCGATCACGTCCCTCTACAATCTCTCGTTGCTCCTTCGCCCCGAATTCGCCGCTCCTTCAGTACCTGCCCATGCTCCAATCACCGACCTGGACCTTGATGACATCAGAATTTTGACCTAAAAAAGCCTTGAGTACTGCTTCAGCCTTCACTCAACGGTAGCATGCAACTCTGAGTCAGAAGGTCTTTAGTTCAATTTGACTCCAGGTACTTGAACATGTCATCTCACATAACACTTCAGTGCAGTAATGAGGGACTGCTAAGAACATAAGAACATAAGAAATAGGAGCAGGAGTAGGCCATTTGACCCCGAGAGCCTGCTCCGCCATTTAATAAAATCATGGCTGATCTGATCATAGAATCAGCTCCACTTCCCTGCCCACTCCACATAACCCTTTATTCTCTTATCCCTGTAGAAAGTAACCTCTCAGGTAAAGTACTGTGAACAAAATCTTTTCCACTAGCTGATAAGAAAGCAGCTGTGAGTACTGAGTATTTATTGCAGTATTTCCATGAGTTTGATTCAGTCCCTCAGTTGCTGCTGTACTGCCGGGAACAAAGAAATGGCAGACCAATTGAACAAGTACTTTGGTTCGGTATTCACTAAGGAGGACACAAACAGCCTTCCGGATATAAAAGGGGTCAGAGGGTCTAGTAAGAAGGAGGAACTGAGGGAAATCCTTATTAGTCGGGAAATTGTGTTGGGGAAATTGATGGGATTGAAGGCCGATAAATCCCCAGGGCCTGATGCACTGCATCCCAGAGTACTTAAGGAGGTGGCCTTAGAAATAGCGGATGCATTGACAGTCATTTTCCAACATTCCATAGACTCTGGATCAGTTCCTATGGAGTGGAGGGTAGCCAATGTAACCCCACTTTTTAAAAAAGGAGGGAGAGAGAAAACAGGGAATTATAGATCGGTCAGCCTGATATCGGTAGTGGGTAAAATGATGGAATCAATTATTAAGGATGTCATAGCAGCGCATTTGGAAAGAGGTGACATGATAGGTCCAAATCAGCATGGATTTGTGAAAGGGAAATCATGCTTGACAAATCTTCTGGAATTTTTTGAGGATGTTTCCAGTAGAGTGGACAAGGGAGAACCAGTTGATGTGGTGTATTTAGACTTTCAGAAGGCTTTCAACAATGTCCCACACAAGAGATTAATGTGCAAAGTTAAAGCACATGGGATTGGGGGCAGTGTGCTGATGTGGATTGAGAACTGGTTGGCAGACAGGAAGCAAAGAGTAGGAGTAAATGGGTACTTTTCAGAATGGCAGGCAGTGACTAGTGGGGTACCGCAAGGTTCTGTGCTGGGGCCCCAGCTGTTTACATTGTACATTAATGATTTAGACGAGGAGATTAAATGTAGTATCTCCAAATTTGCAGATGACACTAAGTTGGGTGGCAATGTGAGCTGCGAGGAGGAAGCTATGAGGCTGCAGAGTGACTTGGATAGATTAGGTGAGTGGGCAAATGCATGGCAGATGAAGTATAATGTGGATAAATGTGAGGTTATCCACTTTGGTGGTAAAAACAGAGAGAGAGACTATTATCTGAATGGTGACAGATTAGGAAAAGGGGAGGTGCAACGAGACCTGGGTGTCATGGTACATCAGTCATTGAAGGTTGGCATGCAGGTACAGCAGGCAGTTAAGAAAGCAAATGGCATGTTGGCCTTCATAGCGAGGGGATTTGAGTACAGGGGCAGGGAAGTGTTACTACAGTTGTACAAGGCCTTGGTGAGGCCACACCTGGAGTATTGTGTACAGTTTTGGTATCCTAACTTGAGGAAGGACATTCTTGCTATTGAGGGAGTGCAGCGAATGTTCACCAGACTGATTCCCGGGATGGCGGGACTGACATATCAAGAAAGACTGGATCAACTGGGCTTGTATTCACTGGAGTTCAGAAGAATGAGAGGGGATCTCATAGAAACGTTTAAAATTCTGACGGGTTTAGACAGGTTAGATGCAGGAAGAATGTTCCCAATGTTGGGGAAGTCCAGAACCAGGGGTCACAGTCTAAGGATAAGGGGTAAGCCATTTAGGACCGAGATGAGGAGAAACGTCTTCACCCAGAGAGTGGTGAACCTGTGGAATTCTCTACCACAGAAAGTTGTTGAGGCCAGTTCACTAAAAATATTCAAAAAGGAGTTAGATGTAGTCCTTACTACTAGGGGGATCAAGGGGTGTGGCGAGAAAGCAGGAATGGGGTACTGAGGGAATGTTCAGCCATGAACTCATTGAAGGGCCGAATGGCCTACTCCTGCACCTATTTTCTATGTTTCTATGTTACTCTCGCCTGGCCTTCACTGGCAAGTTTCAGGAAGTCCTGGATACCCATGAATGATCCGTTAAGTTTGACAGTTAGTGGAAATATTGCTCTAATTGAGCGATTAGCATATGTTACTAGGCAGCCCACTTTTCCCGAGGAGATTGTGTGCAAGCAGCCTAATGTTAAGTGCGGAAGTCACTGGATTGGAGCCGGCTTCCCAATGCACTCGCACATTTGCCGCTTCCAATTCCCCTCACCCACCCAAACCCGTGCGTTCCTCCAGGTAAAAATTCCCCCCCGAATGCGTAGGCAATTACAATCGCCCAGGTTACTTATCCTTCCTGGAGCTGTCAGGAACTTTAACCTGCTCGGTAACACTCGTCCAAAGAAAGCGGGTTCTTTCTTTACGTATGCATGGCCAAGTCAGGATCCGACTTCAATTTTAACCGAATGGCTTGAGCGAGAAGCCGCTGTTTCCCAGCTGGGGAAGACACCGGGGAAGAGGAACCGGCGCCTCAAACAGTCTTTTTTTTACCGTCCTTGTGGGCCAGGAGGAGCAGGAGATTTCCTCCAAGCACAACGAGGAAAGCCCCTGCTAGGGTCTCCCCTGGTTCTCGAATGCGACCCCTGCGAGAAGGCACCCGATATGTCCTTACTATACACCGGGGAAGAGGGACCGGTGCCTCAAACAGTCTTTTTTTTACCGTCCTTGTGGGCCAGGAGGAGCAGGAGATGCACACGGGGCCCATACTTGAGAGAAGGTCACTCTGTGACCAGTTACCTTTATTACCAAGACCACAAGTGATGAAGGTGGGTGGAACTCCCCCTTTTATACATGAAAGTCCAGATTAGGAGTATCTCCCACAAATTCGCCCCCTGTGGTCAATGTTCTCAAGGCGTACAACTTAGGTCAGCTTATACATGGGTTTCAATGATAGTTGAATACATGACATCACCTCCCCCCGCAAAAGTGGTATTGGGATCACAGGTTAAATCTCTCTGGTGGTTTACGCTCCCTTGTAGAGCGCCTGTGTTGGGGCTCTGGTTATTGGGCGCCGGCCTGAGTGTCTGCTGTTTGTGGTGCCTCAGGCCTGTCCGGACTGCCCACAGTGACTGGGCTCTCCTCCACTTGGTTCCGGTGTTCGGTCACCTGTGGTGGAGTAAACTCTATGTCGTGTTCTTCCTCTGCTTCTGCTATGGGGTTGCTGAACTGCCTTTTAGTTTGATCCACGTGTTTGCGGCAGATTTGTCCATTGGTAAGTTTAACTACTAAAACCCTATTCACCTCTTTAGCAATCACAGTGCCTGCAAGCCATTTGGGCCCTGCAGCCTAATTAAGGACAAAAACAGGGTCATTGACATCAATACATCGCGCCCTCGCATTCCTGTCATGGTAGTCACATTGTGACTGACACCTGCTCTCAACAATTTCTTTCATAGTAGGGTGTATAAGGGATAACCTGGTTTTGAGCGTCCTTTTCATTCGCAGCTCTACAGGTGGAACCCCTGTGAGCGAGTGTGGTCTGGATCTATTGGCCAACAGGAGGCGTGATAAGCGGCATTGTAGGGAACCCCCTTGGATTCTGAGCATCCCCTGTTTGATTATCTGCACTGCTCGTTCCGCCTGGCAGTTTGAGGCCGGCTTGAATGGTGCCGTTCTGACATGGTTGATTCCATTGCCTGCCATGAAGTCTTGGAATTCAGTGCTTCTGAAGCACGGGCCATTGTCGCTGACCAAGACATCCGGTAGACCATGGGCGGCGAACATTGCCCATAGACTTTCTATCGTGGCAGAGGATGTGCTTAACTTTAAAATGGCACACTCAATCCATTTGGAGTAGGTGTCGACGACAACCAAAAACATTTTTCCCATGAAAGAATCTGTGTAGTCCACATGGATGCGTGACCATGGCTTGGTGGGCCAGGACCAGGGGCTAAGGGGGGCTTCCCTGGGTGCGTTGCCCAGCTGAGCGCACGTGTTGCACCTGCGAACACAAAGTTCCGGGTCTGCATCTATCCCCTATCCCTCGCCACCAAACGTGTGACCTGGCAATTGCCTTCATCATGACAATGCCCGGGTGCTCATTGTGAAGTTCTCTGATAAACACCTCTCTGCCCATCTGGGGCATGACTACTCAATTTCCCCACAGTAGGCAATCGGCCTGAATCGAGAGTTCATCCTTGCGCCTATGAAACGGTTTAAACTCCTCATGGCATGCCCCGTATGTGGCTGCCCAGTCCCCATTCAGGACACATTTCTTAACTAAAGACAGTAGCGGGTCTTTATTTGTCCAGACTTTAATCTGACGGGCTGTCACAGGTGAGCCTTCGCTTTCGAAAGCTTCAACAGCCATGACCATCTCAGCATCATGCTCAGTTGCCCCCTCAGTGGTGGCTAGTGGGAGCTTGCTGAGTGCATCGGCACAGTTTTCAGTGCCCAGTCTGTGCCGAATTGTGCAGTCATAGACGGCTAACGTAAGTGCCCACCTCTGTATGTGGGCCGATGCATTCGCATTTATGGCCTTGTTGTTGGCCAAAAGGGACGTTCGGGGTTTGTGATCTGTCTCCAGCTCAAATTTCCTGCCAAACAGGTACTGGTGCATATTTTTCCTGCATATACACATGCTAGCGCTTCCTTTTCTACCATCCCGTAGCCCCTTTCTGCCTGGGACAGACTTCTGGAGGCATAAGCTACTGGCTGTAACTGACCATTGGCATTCATGTGCTGCAACACATACCTGACCCCATCGGACGACGCATCGCACGTTAAAACAAGTTTCTTACACAGGTCATATAACGTTAACAGTTTATTGGAGCATAACAAATTGCGTGCTCTATCAAAAGCCCTTTCTTGGCTGTCCCACCAGACCCAATCACGACCTTTGCGTAGGAGCACGTGTAGCTGGTCTAACAGCGTGCTCAATTTGGGAAGACAGTTACCAAAATAGTTCAGGAGCCCCAACAACGAACGCAGCTCCGTCGTGTTACGGGGTCTGGGTGCTCTCTGAATCGCTCCGTTTTGGACACAGTAGGTCTGATCCCGTCTGCTGCTTCCCTCATCCCCAGGAATTCTACCTCTGGGGCTAGGAAGATGCACTTCGCCTTTTTCAGTCGCAGCCCTACCCGGTCCAGTCTGCGAAGCACCTCCTCCAGGTTGCGGAGGTGTTCTTCAGTATCGCGACCCGTGATGAGGATGTCGTCTTGAAAATCCACCGTCCTTGGAATCGATTTGAGGAGGCTTTCCATATTTCACTGAAAGATTGCGGCGGCCGAACGAATCCCGAACGGACATCTGTTATACTCCAAACAACCCCTTGTGTGTCGTGAAGGTGGTCAGCTTCTTCGACTCACTCGTCAGCTCCTGGGTCATGTAAGCTGAGGTCAGATCCAATTTTGAAAAAAGTTTGCCACCGGATAGCATCGCAAAGAGGTCCTCCACTCTCGGTAGCGGGTAGTGGTCTTGGAGTGACACCCGATTGATGGTGGCCTTGTAATCGCCACATATCCTGACTGACCCATCCGCGTTGAGCACCGGCATGATCGGGTTCGCCCAGTCACTGAATTCGACTGGCGAGATGATGCCTTCCCTCAGCAGGCGGTCCAATTCGCATTCTATCTTTTCCCGCATCACATATGGCACCACTCTGGCCTTGTGGTGTACTGGCCCGGCGTCCAGGTTTATGTGAATCACTACCTTGGCCCCCATGAAAGTGCCGATGCCGGGTTGAAATAATGAGTCAAATTTGTCCAGAACCTGAGAGCATGATACTCGCTCCACAGAAGAAATTGCATTGACATCGCCCCATTTCCAGTTCATGACAGCAAGCCAACTCCTCCCCAGTAATGCAGGACCATCCCCCGGGACAATCCAGAGTGGCAACCTGTTCTCTGAATCTTTGTGGGTCACGACTACCGTGGCGCTGCCTAGCACCGGAATGATCTCCTTTGTATATGTCCGTAGCTGTGCATCAATCGGCAATAATTTTGGCCTCCTGGCCTTGGACACTCAGAAACTTTTGAACTGTTTGATACTTATCAGAGACTGGCTGGCCCCCGTGTCTAGCTCCATTAATACTGGGATGCCATTGAGGAGCACTTTCATCATTATCGGTGGCGTCCTGGTATATGAACTGTATATGTGCTCCACATGAACTCGCTGAACTTCAGCTTCCAGCGATTTCCCCCAGTATTCATTTGGCCTCGTAGGGCTTACATCGGGCCCGTCCTCCTCGTACATCAACCTGGCTGCAGGCTTCCTGCACCTACGCACCAAGTGACTGCTGACGTTGCAGTTTTTGCAGGTATATTGCTGATACCTGCAAGCTCTGGCTGGGTGTTTGCCTCCACACCTCCAGCATGAGCTGGAGGCCCCATTGTTGGAAACAAAGGTCCATTACCAGTCGATTGTCTGTGACTGTCTCTGTAACTGTCCTTAAGCACACCATTAACAGGTGTTGATGGCCCCATTACTGTCCGCATTGTCCATTGCGATGGCATGAATCGCCGCTCAGCTAGCCATTGTCTCTCTTGAATTCCCCCTTTGGGTTTGACTACATGCTGGGGCATGTCCGATTGCCCTTGTCTGCCTAGAGAACTGTGTGTCGCGTTAACAATGTTGACTCCCTGGTCGTTTGCCGCATTTGAGCCAAGATTTTTGTCATACGTTATTTTGGTCTCTTCCTCCCCTGAGCTAAATGTCTGGGCTATCAGAGCCGCCACTTCCAAGGTCAAGTCTTTGGTCTCAATTAGTTTCCTGAAAACCCCAGTGTGCCCGATGCCCTCAATAAAAAAGTCTCGCAGCATCTCCGCTCTGCATGCATCTGGGAACTTACATAGGCTCGCCAGTCGCCGGAGATCTGCCACGAAATCTGGAACGCTTTGCCCTTCTTGCCGCTGGTGCGTGTAAAACTGGTGTCTCGCCATGTGCATGCTGCTCGCCAGTTTAAGGTGTTCCCCGATCAACTTACTGAGCTCATCGAACGTCTTGTCCCCCGGCTTCTCTGGCGCTAGAAGGTCCTTCATCAGGGAGTACGTTCTGGATCCACAAACCGTCAGGAGATGAGCCCTGTGTTTGTCGGCCGAATCCTGTCCTAACCATTCCTTAGTGACAAAACTTTGCTGTAGTCTCTCAATAAAATCATCCCAATCATCACCAACATAGTATCTCTCTTCTGTGCTGCTAGTGGCCATGCTCGCGTGGTTTAAATCCTAGTTTCTTGTCGCCAATGATATGTCCTTACTATACAGTATAAATGCACACGAGGCCCATACTTGAGAGAAGGTCACTCTGTGACCAGTCATCTGTATTACCAAGACCTCAAGTGATGAAGGGTGGAGCTTTCCCTTTTATCCCTGAAAGTCCAGGTTAGGAGTGTCTCCCACAAGTTCGCCCCTTGTGGTCAATGTTCTGAAGATGTACAACTTAGGTCAGCTTATACATGGGTTACAATGATAGTTGAATACATGACAACACCCAAAGCCAATCCCTTCATCGACTTGAAGTCAGCTGGCATCCTTCCTTAACATGTGATTTTCCACCAATCTACTAACCAGAATGGGCGCGAAATAGATTGGCGGCGTTTACATATAATTTATAGAACAGAAACAGGCCATTCAGCCCAAAAGGTATGTGTCTTCATAATTTTAAAGGCTGCTATTAGGTCACCCCTCAGACTTCTTTTTTCCAGAGAAAAGAACCAAGCCTATCCAGTCTTTCCTGATCGTTATAACCCCTGAGTTCTAGCATCATCCTTGTAAATCATTTTGCACCTTCTCCAGTGCCGGGATATCCTTTTCATAATATGGAGACCAGAACTGTGCACAGTATTCCAAGTATGGTCTAACCAATGTTTTATATTTTTAACATATCTTCTCTGCTTTACAGATTTAAATGAGGCCCGGCTGTTAAAATTGTCCATGTCACCGTCTGCCATAGGCAGATGGGAAATTAACTTGCCAGTGTTGTTTCCTGCTGCAAACCCACTGGCAGTTAAAATCCAGGCCAGAGGATATTTTTAACCCCAAGAACGGCCGGAATTTTGCCTAAATCGGGGGTCCGGTGCAGGCGATGTCCATGGGGGATCACGACCCCGCTGCAGGCTCGATCCCGCTGCTGAAAATGAAATTACCTAATGGGGCCTATTAAGCCCGCCTAGCGCATTACCCGGCCCAATTAGATGGAGCGGGTCTGGTGACGTCATTCATGATGTGTTTTCGGCCGGGATATTTAAACGGACCATGGCCACATTAGATTTGAAGTTTAATCTAACAGAGCACTGCCAGTGCACTACAGTATTGAGGTGCTGAAAACACTGACAATGACTGCACAGAGGCAGAGGGCTGCACCCAGGTTCAGCAATGACTTTCTCCATATGCTTATGGAGGGAGTCGCAGTATGCAGGGAGGTCCTCTTCCCTTCCGATCAGCAGAAGAGACCTCCCCAGAAGACCAAAACAGCCTGGTTGCAGATTGCAGAGGAGGTCACAAGCAGGGACGTGGTCAGGAGGACCTGGGTACAGTGCCGCAAACGTTTCAATGATCTCATTAGATCAGGCAATGTTAGTACAAAGCCACACTCAACTTCATCCTGCTGTGCCTCTCATCACATCCTCATCAATCTGCCTTCCTTACCCTACTCCTGCACATCCTTACTCACACCAATTTACCTTGCACCTCCACCCACCCCCCTCTCTATCTACATTATCGCATTCCCATCTTCCCTCACACTCACCCACATCCGAGTGCAATCACACCAACTAACAACACACAAGGGTAGGCACTTGGGTGTTTTATCCAATGTTTATGTAAAGTTTCTGCTAATGTGGTGTCAAACATAAAAATCTTTATTTTAAACACCTTCTGGTCTTGGACAGATTTGTGAACACCTTTGGAAGTGGCTTGGTGAGCTGCAGTGAATGGTAAGATATAACGATATCCCCGCAATGGTGATGCATGTGAAAAGAATGGCTTGGTCATTGTAGGTTTTGGTGTGGGGTGATGCCAGCCTGGCGCATCCTGTGGTAGCCATATGGGTGTACAGCATAAAGTTACCTAAATCTGACCATGATGAGGCCAACCCTGGCAGCAATGTGCTTGGGTGCTGATGCCCTCTGCCCTGTGCAGCATCAGGTGATTATGGAGAAGGTTGGTGTTCTTGTTGTTGGTGCTGCTGGTGCTGCAGTTGTTGGGGCTCATCATGGTGGGATTCTGAGGACCAAGGCAAGACAGTATAAACAGCACCCATGCTGATGGAATAGATAGCAGGTGAAGTACAGATGACAGAAACAATCTTTCAATGGTGAGAGAGTTCTTCAATGAGGTGAGACTGGATGGAGATTTGCTGGAAACACGTATAGCCTGCAGAATCTGTGCTGGAAATGGACTGAGTAAAAGCTTCTGCCTGAGGAAAATGATCATTTGTCAGGTGGGAGCTTTTACTGTACATATTTGAAGCTGTCAAGTAATCAGCTGGATCAATGGCCACGGAACTCCTGCCTCAGGTTGACAGACGTGGTTCCTGAGCTGCGTGAATTCCGTGGCCATGCAGGTAAATTTAAAGAGTAAGTTGAAAAAGCCAGTTAAGTGCCTGTAAACTACTTGATAATGATTTCAATTGGGTCACCGCTGCTGCCCACTGGTTCGGCTCCCCAATGACAGATGCACCTAGGGAAAAGGTGCGTGGGAGCCGGATGAGAGCGGTTCCTGACCGTTGTCAAAAATAACAACTTTTCCACATGACCTGCCACCTATCGCGTCCACTACCACACCGGAAAATTCCGGCCAATAGGTGGGTTTGGGTCGGGTGAGGTTAAAATTTCAAAAATTTCTAATCTATTTTTAACCCATTTAGCCATGTTTTCCAGGCCTCAGGAAACCCGGCAGACAACTGAAGGCCAGAAGGGCTGGATCCAAAAGGTAAGTGCATTTACAGCACTGTTTGTGGGCCAAGAGGAGCAGAAGTGTTTCCCCGCTTGTCCGGCCCAACAAGCTCACCTGCTTCCAGCTCCACGATTGACAGCTCTATCTCTCCCAGCCTTCCTACCTGCTCTCTGGTCCTCAGCTGTGGCCTTGAGCTGCAGGCTTTCCTGCCCAACAGGCAGCTAGCCTGTCAATCAGGCTAGCCGTTGAGTGGCAAACCTGCAGAAAAAATTTTTGAAACGTCCTGCAGTTAATGTCTGCAGGACATCTGGGAGGCGGGAACCTGTACTTCCGAGTTTCCCATCCACAACTCCTCCCTCTCCATCTTCCCATATATATCACAGCCCATGAGTTCAAATCACACCCTGGCAGTTTGGGGATTTGAATTCATTTTTTTTTAAATCTAGAAATAAAAAACTGGTATCAGTATAAAAGTGACCATGAAGCTGTAGGATTGTTGTAAAAACCCAGCTGGTTCACTAATGTCCTTTAGGGAAGGAATCCTGCCGCCCTTACCCAGTCTGGCCTATATGTGACTCCAGATTCAAAACTCATAGCAATCTGATTGACCCTTAACTGCCCTCTGAAATGGCCTAGCGATCCACTCAATTGTATCAAACCACTCTGTCGTTCAAGAAGGTGGCCCAGCACCACCTTCTCAGGGCAATTAGTGATGGCCAATAAATGCCAGCCTTGCCAGTAATGCCCATATACAGAGAATAATTTTTTTTAAATTCGTGCCATCTGCTTCACTGGCATCGGTCCCAAGGTCCATTGTGCAAGGGGAGAGTGTGGGCCGGGAGCGGCCCTCAGGCCTGCCATGTGAGAGAGATAGTGTCAGCCGGGAGAGGCCCCCAGGTCCGTCATGCGAGGCATACTACTGTGGGCCAGGAGCGGCCCTCAGGACTGCCATGTGAGGGGGATAGTGTCGGCCAGGAGAGGCCCCCAGATCCGTCATGCGAGGCATACTATTGTGGGCCGGGAGAGACCCTCAGGAACAGTAGAGTGGTAGGACGAAGTTAAGAAAAGTTAAATTACCCGTTTGTTGGCTATGCCTTAAGGGGTCCTTAAATAGGCGTTAGTTTTCTCATTAATATATATTTAAAGGGCTGAACACTTGAATATGGCCCGGGACCAATATGCCATTGGTCGGAAAAGAGGCACGGAGGACCAGTTTCTTCCCCACTCCTGGTATGTCTATTGTAACTTCCCAATATAAACTGTTCTGATGGTGTTTTAAATTTGAAGTGTGTACACACCTACCTGTTACATTAGTGACTGGCTGTGATGCCTGCAGGTAGCACTGTAATCAGACTTACCCAGCCTAGTGCACACTGACCACATTTTGGCTGTCACAAAACTCGTGATACTTTGCAATCCTCCTATTGAAAAAGCTTGCGCTACGCCTGTATGTAGTTGCTTGCTCTGGTCACTGAGTGATGCTGCAGAGCACTTTGTTTTTCATATTATTCACATTATGCCATCTTTTTCCCTGGATGGTGGGGATGCAAGTCTGAATATTATAAGTGTTAGCCTTGGTTCAGTGGTAGCACTCTCATTTCTGAGTCAAAGGCTTGTGGATTCAGGCCCTGCTGCAGGACTTGAGCATATAATCTAGGCTAGCATTTCAATGGAGTAGTACATTGTTGGAGGTGTTGTCTTTCGTTTCAAATGTTCAACTGCGGTTCTATCTGCCCGGTCATGTGGGCATAAAATATCGCATGGCATTATGCAATGAGTGGGGGTGATCTCCTGTGTACTAGCCAATGTAAACAGATTAACTAGTCATTTGCTGTTTCTTAGATCTTGCTGTATGCAAATTGGCTGCCACATTTGTCAACAAAACAACGGTGACCAAAAGTATATAATTTGCTGTAAAGCACTTTGGGATGTACTGAGGTTGTAAAAGACATATTATAGATAAAAG
Source organism: Pristiophorus japonicus (assembly GCF_044704955.1). Lineage (NCBI taxonomy): Eukaryota > Metazoa > Chordata > Chondrichthyes > Pristiophoridae > Pristiophorus > Pristiophorus japonicus. The sequence goes on along the minus strand of NC_091977.1, from coordinate 100,216,393 downwards.
TTCCTTCTTTCCTGTTATTATATGATTGTTTGTTTATTTCTTGCTATCGGCTTATGCTAAATAAATATATTTACTGATGTCAATTAATTTTTAGATGAGATATATACATATATTACATTTTCAGCTGCAAGCCCAAGCTGGTAAGTGCCTCTCCACTTACCCCTCACCCCGCCTGCCCCGGAGTCCACCAGCATGTTCTGGACTGGCCCAACTTCCCACTCCCGTTTCCTGCCCATCGCAGCTGGTCAGCTGCAACTCATGGCCCAAAGTTCACATCCCATTGCACTTTATTTCTATTCTGGCAGCTCCCTCTCCCGTTACCACCCCTGCCAATATTCTCCCCTCTCTCTCTCACTATCTTCCCTCTCTGCTTGTCTTCCCCTCTCCTATCATCCTCCCACTCCCCCTGTTAAAAATGTTATATAAATAAGAGTTCTTTTTTGAACCATAGAAATTTCCAATCAACCACAACAGGTTCAAAAACACATAAACCAATAAATCACACTGGATTACTATGGGAAAAAGATGCAATACCTTCCAACAGGCGCAGGGCTCATCGACTGCACACACGTGGCAATTCGGGCGCCACCAGAACAACCAGCAGTATTCGTAAACTGCAAGGGCTTCCACTCCATCAATGTGCAGCTGGTGTGCAACCACAAAAATACATTTCTGTCGGCGTGCGCAAGATTCCCAGGAATCTTTCATCCTATAGCAGTCCAAGCTTCCTGATGCCTTCGGAATTAAAGAGTGGCTGCTAGGCGACAAGGGATACCCATTTCAAACTTAGCTCATGACCCCTGTCAGAAATCTGACCAAAAAAGCCGAACATTGCTACAGTGAATGCCATATCAGCACTAGATGTGTGATAACATAAAAAATAGGAGCAGGAGTAGGCCATTCTGCCCCTCGAGCCTACTCCGCCATTTAATACTGCTGTGTATCTGTAAAGCATGCACTCCCATGTTCCGCCACCAGGGAGCGCATTCCCTGAAGTCCCAAGGGATCCCAGCATCCCTTGGGAGCACTGTATATAAGCCGGCACCTAAGGCCTGTTCCTCACGCTGAGTGTCTTAATAAAGACTGAGGTCACTGTTACTTTAACCTCCCTGTGTGCAGTCTCATCTGTGTTAGGAACACAATAACTGGCGACGAGGTTACGAATCCAACGCAAATATGCAGCAAACTGTGGGCATCCTGGAGAAGTTCTCAGAGGGTGAGGACTGAGAAGCCTATGTCGAATGGCTAGACCAGTACTTTGTAGCCAATGAGCTGGACGGAGAAGGAAGCGCTGCAAAAAGGAGAGCGGTCCTCCTCATGGTCTGCGGGGCACCGACCTACAGCCTCGTGAAGAATCTTCTGGCTCCGGTGAAATCCACAGATAAATCATATGAGGAGCTGTGTACACTGGTTCGGGAGCATCTTAACCCGAGGGAGAGTGTGTTGATGGCGTGGTATCGGTTCTACACGTGCCAGCGATCTGAAGGTCAGGAAGTGGCGAGCTACGTCGCCGAGCTAAGGCGACTTGCAGGACAATGTGAGTTTGATGGCTACCTGGAGCAGATGCTCAGAGACATTTTTGTACTGGGCATTGGCCACGAGACCATCCTACGAAAACATTTGACTGTAGAGACACCGACCCTCAGTAAGGCCATTGCGATAGCACAGGCGTTTATGTCCACCAGTGATAATGCCAAACAAATCTCTCAGCACACAAGTGCTAGCAATGTTCATAAATTAAGTAGAACTGTGTTTGTGAGCAGAAGTGTACAGGGCAGAAACCATGAGTCTGCAACTGTCAGCAGGCCTCAGGTGACCCAGATGACTCAGAGTCCCCAAAAAAGGATGAACACAAGGCAATTCACACCTTGTTGGTGTTGTGGAGGCTTCCCTTCAGCCTATTCATGCCGCTTCAAAGGGTATCTTTGCAAGAGCTGTGGAACAATGGGGCACCTCCAACGAACTTGTAGACGAGCTGCAAGCTCTGCAAAACCTGCTAACCACCATGTGGCAGAGGAAGATCGGTCCATGGTGGATCAAAGCAATTTCGAGCCTCAGAGAGAAGAGGCAGATGCTGAAGTACACAGGGTGCACACATTTTCGACGAAATGTCCACCTGTAATGGTAAATGTAAAATTGAATGGCTTACCCGTAGCCATGGAACTGGACACTGGCGTTAGCCAATCCATCATGAGTAAAAAGATGTTTGAGAGACTGTGGTGCAACAAGGCACTCAGACCAGCCCTGAGCCTTATCCACACGAAACTGAGAACGTACACCAAAGAGCTCATCACTATCCTGGGCATCATCATGGTCAAGGTCACCTACGAGAGTACGGTGCACGAACTGCCACTCTGGATTGTCCCGGGCAATGGCCCCACATTGCTTGGAAGGAACTGGCTGGCAAAATCCGCTGGAACTGGGATGACATCCGAGTGCTATCACATGTTGATGAAGCCTCGTACCCTGGTTCTTAACAAATTTCCTTCCCTTTTTGAGCCAGGCATTGGAAACTTTTCCGGGGCGAAAGTGCGGATCCACTTGGTCCCAGAGGCATGACCTATTCACCACAAGGCGCGAGCGGTACCTCACATGATGAGGGATAGAGTGGAAATCGAGCTGGACAGGCTGCAACGCGAGGGCATCATCTCCGCAGTGGAATTCAGCGAGTGGGCCAGCCCGATTGTTCCAATACTCAAAAGTGATGGCACGGTCAGGATTTGCGGCGATTATAAAGTAACTATTAATCGTTTCTCGCTACAGGACCAATACCCGCTACCTAAGGCAGACGACCTATTTGCGATGCTGGCAGGAGGCAAGACGTTCACCAAGCTCGACCTGACTTCGGCCTACATGACGCAGGAGCTGGAGGAGTTTTCGAAGGGCCTCACCTGCATCAATACGCACAAGGGACTGTTTATCTATAACAGATGCCCGGTTGGAAGTCGATCAGCTGCAGCGATCTTCCAGCGAAACATGGAGAGCCTACTCAAGTCGGTACCACGCACGGTGATTTTTCAAGACGACATATTAGTCACAGGTCGGGACACCGTCGAGCACCTACAAAACCTAGAGGTGGTCCTCCAGCGACTGGATCGCGTAGGGCTGCGACCGAAGAGGTCGAAATGCGTCTTCATGGCAACAGAAGTGGAGTTTTTTGTGGAGAAAGATCGTGGCGGACGGCAGTCGACCCACAAACGCCAAGACAGAGGCTATCAGGAATGCGCCCAGGCTACTGAATGTCGCAGAGCTGCGGTCGTTTCTGGGACTCTTCAACTATTTTGGTAACTTCCTACCGGGATTAAGCACCCTCTTAGAGCCCCTCGATGTGTTATTGTGTAAAGGTGAGAACGGGGTATGAGGAAAAAATGAAGTAATTGCTTTTGAGAAAGCCAGAAACATTTTATGCTCCAACAAGCTGCTTGTATTGTATAACCCGTGTAAAAGATTTGTGCTAGCATCTGAGTCATACGGAGTCGGGTGTGTATTACAACAAGCTAACATTGCGGGGAAGTTGCAACCTGTCGCCTATGCCTCCAGGAGCTTGTCTACGGTTGAGAGGGCCTACATCATGATTGAGAAAGAGGCATTAGCGTGTGTGTTCGGGGTAAAGAAAATGCATCAGTACCTGTTTGGCCTCAAATTTGAGCTGGAAACCGATCACAAGCCCCTCATATCCCTGTTCGCTGAAAACAAGGGGATAAATACTAATGCCTCAGCCCACATACAATGGTGGACATTCAGCATATAACTATACCATCCGCCACCGGCCAGGCACTGAGAACTGTGCAGATGCTCTCAGTCGGCTACCATTGCCCACCACGGGGGTGGAAATGGAGCAGCCTGCAAACTTGTTGATGGTGGCGGAACCCGCAGACTTGTTGATGGTCATGGAAGCGTTTGAAAATGATAAATCACCTGTCACGGCCCGCCCGATTACGACTTGGGTCAGCCAAGATCCTCTGTTGTCCCTAGTTAAAAAACTGTGTATTGCATGGGAGCTGGGCCAGCATCCCCGTTGAAATGCAAGAACTAATCAAGCCGTTCCAGTGGCGAGAAGACAAGCTGTCCATTCAGGCAGACTGCCTGTTGTGGGGTAACCTCGTAGTGCTACCCAAAAAGGGCAGGGAGACGTTCATCTTGAATCTCCACAGCATGCACCCGGGTATAGTAATGATGAAAGCGATAGCCAGATCCCACATGTGGTGGCCCGGTATCGACTCTGACATAGAGTCTTGTGTATGGCAATGCAGCATGTGTGCTCAATTGAGCAACGCGCCCAGAGAGGCACCACTAAGTTTGTGGTCCTGGCCCTCCAGACAATGGTCGAGGATCCATGTCGACTATGAGGGCCCATTTCTCGGTAAAATGTTCCTGGTGGTGGTGGATGCTTTTTCAAAATGGATTGAATGTGAAATAATGTCAGGAAGCACCGCCACCGGCAACAGTGAAAGCCTGAGGGCCATGTTTGCCACCCACGGCCTGCCTGACATACTAGTCAGTGACAACGGCCATGTTTGACCAGTGCTAAATTTAAAGAATTCATGACCCGCAATGGGATCAAACATGAAACCTCGGCCCCGTTTAAACCAGCCTCCAATGGGCAGGCAGAGCAGGCAGTACAAACAATGAAACAGAGCCTCAAACGAGTCACAGAAGGCTCACTCCAAACCCACCTGTCCCGAATACTGCTCAGCTACCACACGAGACCCCACTCGCTCACAGGGGTGCCCCCGGCTGAGTTACTCATAAAAAGGACACTTAAAACCAGACTCTTGCTGGTTCACCCCAACCTGCATGATCAAGTGGAGAGCGGGCGGCAGCAACAAAATGTAAACGATGGTCGCGCCACTGTGTCATGGGAAATTGATCTGAATGACTTGTGTATGTGCTAAACTATGGACATGGTCCCAAGTGGATCGTGGGTACGGTGATAGCTAAAGAAGGGAGTAGGATGTTTGTCGTCAAACTAGACAATGGACAAATTTGCAGAAAGCACCTGGACCAAACGAGGCTGCGGTTCACAGACTGCCCTGAATAACCCACAGCAGATACCACCTTTTTTGAGCCCACAACACACACCCAAAGGATCAACGACACCACCCCGGACCAAGAAATCAAACCCATCATGCCCAACAGCCCAGCAAGGCCAGGCTCACCCAGCAGTCCTGCAGGGCCAACAACACGCCAGCCCAGCGAGGGCACAGCCAACACACTAAAACAGAGATTTGTACCGAGGCGGTCCACCAGGTAAAGAAAGGCTCCCGACTGCCTCACCTTGTAAATAATTTTCACTTTGACTTTGGATGGGAGTGATGTTGTGTATCTGTAAAGCATACACTCCCATGTTCCACCACCAGGGAGCGCATCCCCTGAAGTCCCAAGGGATCCCAGCATCCCTTGGGAGCACTGTATATAAGCCAGCCCCTAAGGCCTGATCCTCACTCTTGGGTGTCTTAATAAAGACTGAGGTCACTGTTACTTTAACCTCCCTGTGTGCAGTCTCATCTGTGTTAGCAAAACAATAAATACAATCATGGCTGATCCAATCATGGACTCAGGTCCATTTCTCTGCCGGTTCTAGATAACCCATTATTCCCTTATCGGTTAGGAAACTGTCTATTTCTGTCTTAAATTTATTTAATGACCCAGCTTCCACAGCTCTTTGAGGCAGCGAATTCCAAAGATTTACAACCCTCTGAGAGAAGAAATTCCTCCTCATCTCAGTTTTAAATGAGCGGCCCCTTATTCTAAGATTATGCCCCCTAGTTCGAGTCTCCCCTAACAATGGAAACATCCTCCCTGCATCCACCTTGTCAAGCCCCCTCGTAAACTTATATATTTCAATAAGATCACCTCTCATTCTTCTGATTTCCGATGAGTAGAGGCCCAACCTACTTAACCTTTCCTCACAAGTCAATCCCCTCATCTCTGGAATCAACCTAGTGAATCTTCTTTGAACTGCCTCCAAAGCAAGTATATCCTTTCTTAAATATGGAAACCAAAATTGTATGCAGTATTCCCGGTGTGGCCTCACCAATACTCTACATAACTGTAGCAAGACTTCCCTGCTTTTATATTCCATCCCCTTTGCAATAAAGGCCAAGATTTAATTGGTCTTCCTGATCACTTGCTGTACCTGCACACTAACCTTTTGTGTTTCATGCACCAGGACCCCCAGGTCCCGCTGTACTGCAGCACTTTGCAATTTTTCTCCATTTAAATAATAACTTGCTCTTCGATTTTTTTTTCTGTCAAAGTGCATAACCTCACACTTTCCAACATTATACTCTATCTGCCAAATTTTTGCCCACTCACTTCGCCTGTCTATGTCCTTTTGCAGGTTTTTTGTGTCCTCCTCACACATTGCTTTTCCTCCCATTTTTGTATCATCAGCAAACTTGGTTACGTTACACTCAGTCCTTTCATCCACGTCGTTAATATAGATTGTAAATAGTTGGGGTCCCAGCACTGATCTCTGCAGCACCCCATTAGTTACTGAATCCCAACCTGAGAATGAACCATTTATCCCGACACTCTGTTTCTGTTAGCTAGCCAATCATCTATCCATGCTAATATATTACCCCCCAACCCCGTGAACTTTTATCTTGTGCAGTAACCTTTTATGTGGCACCTTGTCAAATCCCTTCTGGAAGTCCAAATGCACCACATCCACTGGTTACCCTTTATCCACCATGTTTGTTACGTCCTTAAAGAATTCCAGCAAATTTGTCAAACATGACTTCTGTTATGTATGAATAAAGGGTCTGACTAGATACTGTGAGCTCAAAATAAAGTGTGACCTTAGTCTTTTATTGCAGGTCTCCAGAGTGCCTGTTCAGCCTGTGAGGCCTCCTTAAGTACAGGTGCTCCCAAGGGATTGTGGGATCCCTTGGGATTCCAGGGGATGAGCCCTCTGGTGGCTACACAAGGTATTTACAGGTTTACATATATAACAATTTATTTTTCATAAATCCGTGCTGACTCTGCCTGACGGAATTATGCTTTTCCAAATGTCCTGCTGCTGCTTATTTACTAATGGACTCAACATTTTCCCAACCACAGATGTTAGGCTAACTGGTCTATAGTTTCCTGCTTTTTGTCTGCCTCCTTTTTTAAATAGGGGCATTACATTTGCAATTTTCCAATCTGCTGGGACCACGCCAGAATCCAGGGAATTTTGGTGAATTACAACCAATGCATCCGCTATCTCTGCCGCTACTTCTCTTAAGACCTTAGAATGCAAGCCATCAGGTCCAGGGGATTTATCTGCCTTTAGTCCCATTATCTTACTGCGTACCACCTCTTGTAGTGTTTGTGATTGTGTTAAGTTCCTCCCCCCCATAGCCCCTTGACTATCCACTGTTGGGATATTTTTCATGTCCTCTACCGTAAAGACTGATACAAAATATTTGTTTAGAGTTTCTGCCATCTCCATGTTCCCTATCACTAATTCCCCGGTCTCATCCTCTAAGGGACCAACATTTACTTTAGCCAATCTTTTTCTTTTCATATATCTGTAGAAACTCTTGCTATCTGTTTTTAGATTTCATGCTAGTTTATTAATTGAACAGGCTTTCGGGATGCTGAAGGTGCGCTTCACGTGACGAGACAGATCTGGAGGCACCCATCAGTACGCAACAGCCAGGGTCTCCCGGATGGTCGTGGTACACTGCGCTCTGCACAACATTGCACAGCAGTGAGGCATGCACCTGCAGGAGGAAGAAGGCAAAGAGCTCAGATCATCCTCGAATGATTCTGAGGAGGAGGAGGACGAAGAGGGTGATGAGGGCAATGTCCCCTAAGCTGCTCACATTGATGCCCTTATTAATGCACAGCTCACTTAGGCTCCACCAATGGACCCATGTGACAAGGAAATGCAACAACCACTTTTCCCCCTCCCTTCCCAATGCCACTGACACAAAGCAGTCCTGAAAATAATCAATCACCCCATGAACCTCCCCCATAGGTCCCCATCAATTCATGTCTTCACATTCATCACCAAACAAGTTACCATCCAGCTCCCATGAATGGACAAGACGGGAAAGTGGTGAACAAGAATAACATTTATGTGAGCTAAATAAACAACAGGAATGTATGAAAATAACATTTTCAAAGACACCCATGTGCCTTGTGCAACTACAAAGCTTTACTCTTCCTTTTCCTGCTACTCCTATGTGACTTCAGCAGAGATAGAGACAGGCTGTTCAGATCCCTGCTCTGACTGCTGAAATGCTCTTGGCCGAAGTCCTCTGGGTTTTGGAGCCTATGAGGGCCCCGCAAAGACAGCTCCACCTGCACCTGTGCAGAGACAGTCTCAGCCATCGGGCGACAAGACAGCATGTGGGGCACTGACTGAGAGGTGGGCTGTGGGTGAGAAATGGAAGCGCTTTGAATCCACACTTCCGTGTCCCCTTTCACCATCATCTCTCTCATGGCCCAATCGCAATTCACTGCTACCACTCTGGTGGAGCACATTAGGGTGCAGCTCAGTGTGGCTATGTAAGACCAAGATTAAGATATTGGTCAACCTATTTAATGTGGCACACATGTTGGCATCCAGATTAGAGCATTGGATGTTCCATGGCACTGGCCACTCTATTCGTGGGAGAACTCATCCTCCCAATGGCATGCGATATCAACCCACTCATGCTTAAGGCAGACTCCTCATTCTGTCTACAATCGGGTGTGTCTACTTTGAAGGCCTGTCAGTGTATCACACATTATCTGCTGCAGCTCAATAATTCTCCTTTTTATCAACGGTCCCCGGGGTACAATACCTGTGTCCAACTGAGCAGAGCTTGGAGTGTCCCGCACCCTCTGTCATGTATGTAACCTTCATGTAACAACACTGCAATACTGTATACACTTGAGAAATGCACACCTTGACCACAGGGGGACAGTCTTGTGGGAGACAGTCCTCACCTGGTCATCCAGGTATATAAAGGGAGGTCCCACGCAGGGTCATCATTTTTTGGTCCTGTGAATAAAGGTGCAGGTCACAGAGTGACCTTGTCCATAAAATGTGCCTCGTGTGGATTTGTGGTATTGTGTAAGGACTTTACACCCTCTGTTGCAGACTCTCCACTACTTTGTCTCTGCCTCCACCATTTGCTCTTGCTCACTGGTGAAGTGTGATTCACCAGGTGAAACCCCAACATCTGCCTTACTGTTTCCACTGGAGTGCCAGTATCTGAGCTGGTGCATGATCTGTATGAGTCATGTGACGGTGCACACTCAGAAGGACTCATAGAAACATAGAAACTTGGAAAATAGGTGCAGGAGTAGGCCATTCGGCCCTTTGAGTCTGCACCGCCATTCAATAAGATCATGGCTGATCATTCACTTCAGTACCCCTTTCCTGCTTTTTCTACATACCATCTTGATCCCCTTAGCCGTAAGGGCCATATCTAACTCCCTCTTAAATATATCCAATGAACTGGCATCAACAACTCTCTGCGGCAGGAAATTCCACAGGTTAACAACTCTCTGAGTGAAGAAGTTTCTCCTCATCTCAATCCTAAATGGCCTACCCCTTATCCTAAGACTGTGTCCCCTGGTTCTGGACTTCCCCAACATCGGGAACATTCTTCCCGCATCTAACCTGTCACTATGAGATCCTCTCTCATCCTTCTAAACTCCAGCGAATTAAGGTCCAGTTGATCCAGTCTCTCCTCATATGACAGTCCAGCCATCCCTGGAATCAGTCTGGTGAACCTTCGCTGCACTCTCTCAATAACAAGAACGTCCTTCCTCAGATTAGGAGACCAAAACTGAACACAATATTCCAGGTGAGGCCTCACAAAGGCCCTGTACAACTGCAGTAAGACCTCCCTGCTCCTATACGCAAATCCCCTAGCTATGAAGGCCAACATACCATTTGCCTTCTTTACCGCCTGCTGTACCTGCATGCCCACTTTCAGTGACTGATGAACCATGACACCCAGGTCTCGTTGCACCTCCCCTTTTCCTAATCTGCCGCCATTCAGATAATATTCTGCCTTCGTGTTTTTGCCCCCAAAATGGATAACCTCACATTTATCCACATTATACTGCATCTGCCATGCATTTGCCCACTCACCTAACCTTTCCAAGTCACCCTGCAGCCTCTTAGCATCCTCCTCACAGTTCACACTGCCACCCAGTTTAGTGTCATCTGCAAACTTGAAGATATTACACTCCATTCCTTCATCTAAATCTTTAATGTATATTGTAAAGAGCTGGGGTCCCAACACTGAGACCTGCGGCACTCCACTAGTCACTGCCTGCCATTCTGAAAATTTATCCTGACTCTCTGCTTCCTGTCTGCCAACCAGTTCTCTATCCACGTCAGTACATTACCCCCAATACCATGTGCTTTGATTTTGCACACCAATCTCTTGTGCGGGACCTTGTCAAAAGCCTTTTGAAAGTCCAAATACACCACATCCACTGGTTCTCCCTTGTCCACTCTGCTCGTTACATCCTCAAAAAATTCCAGAAGATTCGTCGAGCATGATTTCCCTTTCATAAATCCATGCTGACTTGGTCCGATCCTGTCATTGCTTTCCAAATGCGTTGCTATTTCATCCTTAATGATTGATTCCAACATTTTCCCCACTACTGAGGTCAGGCTAACCGGTCTATAATTATCCGTTTTCTCTCTCCCTCCTTTTTTTAAAAGTGGTGTTACATTAGCTACCCTCCAGTCCATAGGAACTGATCCAGAGTCAATAGACTGTTGGAAAATGATCACCAATGCATCCACTATTTCTAGGGCCACTTCCTTAATTACTCTGGGATGCAGACTATCAGGCCCCGGGGAATGATCAGCCTTCAATCCCATCAATTTCCTTAACACAATTTCCCGCCTAATAAGGATATCCTTCAGTTCCTCCTTCTCACTAGAACCACTGTCCCCGAGTACATTCGGAAGGTTATTTGTGTCTTCCTTTGTGAAGACAGAACCGAAGTAATTGGTTCAATTGGCCTGCCAATTCTTTGTTCCCCATTATAAATTCACCTGAATCCGACTTCAAGGGTCCTACGTTTGTCTTCACTAATCTTTTTCTCTTCACGTATTTATAGAAGCTTTTGTACTCAGTTTTTATGTTCACTGCTAGCTTTCTCTCGTACTCTATTTTCCCCCTCTTAATTAAACCCTTAGTTCTCCTCTGTTGAATTCTAAATTTCTCCCAGTCTTCGGGTTTGTTGCTTTTTCTGGCCAATTTATATGCGTCTTCCTTGGCTTTAACACTATCCGTAATTTCCCTTGTTAGCCATGGTTGAGCCACCTTCCCCATTTTATTTTTACTCCAGACAGGGATGTACAATTGCTGAAGTTCATCCATGTGATCTTTAAATGTTTGCCATTGCTTATCCACCGTCAACTCTTTAAGTATCCTTTACCGGGCTATTCTAGCCAATTCACGCCTCATACCGTCGAAGTTACCTTTCCTTAAGTTCAGGACCCTAGTTTCTGAATTAACTTTGTCACTCTCCATCTTAATAAGGAATTCTACCATATTATGATCACTTTTCCCCAAGGGGCTTCGCACAACAAGATTGCTAATTAGTCCTTTCTTATTACACATCACCCAATCTAGGATGGCCAGCTCTCTGGTTGGTTCCTCGATATATTAGTCTAGAAAACCATCCCTAATACACTCCAGGAAATCCTCCTCCACCTCATTGCTACCAGTTAGGTTAGTCCAATCAATATGTAAATTAAAGTCACCCATGATTACTGCTGTACCTTTATTGCACACATCCTTTATTTCTTGTTTGATGCTGTCCCCAACCTCACTACTACTGTTTGGTGGCCTGTACACAACTCCCACTAGCGTTTTCTGCTCTTTGGTATTCCGCAGCTCCACCCATACCGATTCCACATCATCCAAGCTAATGTCCTTCCTTACAATTGCATTGATTTCATCTTTAACCAGCAACGCCACCCCGCCTCCTTTTCCTTTCTGTCTATCCTTCCTAAATGCTGAATATTCTTGGATGTTGAGTTCCCAGCCTTGGCCCCCCTGGAGCCATGTCTCCGTGATGCCAATTACATCATATCCGTTAACTGCTATCTGCGCAGTTAATTCATCCACCTTATTCCGAATACTTCTTGCATTGAGGCACAGAGCCTTCAGGCTTGTCTTTCTAACACACTTTGCCCCTTTAGAATTTTGCTGTAATGTGGCCCTTTTTGTTTTTTGCCTTGGGTTTCTCTGCCCTCCACTTTTACTATTCTCCTTTCTATTTTTTGCTTCTGACTCCATTTTATTTCCCTCTGTCTCCCTGCAGAGGTTACCATCCCCATGCCATGTTAGTTTAACTCCTCCCCAACAGCACTAGCAAACACTCCCCCTAGGACATTGTTTCCGGCCCTGCCCAGGTGCAGACCGTCAGGTTTGTACTGGTCCCACCTCCCCCAGAACCGGTTCCAATGCCCCAGGAATTTGAATCTCTCGCTTATGCACCACTGCTCAAGCCACGTATTCATCTGAGCTACCCTGTGATTCCTATACTGACTAGCACGTGGCACTGGTAGCAATTCTGAGATTACTACTTTTGAGGTCCTACTTTTTAATTTAACTCCTAGCTCCCTAAATTCGTCTCCTACGACCTCATCCCATTTTTTACCTATATCACTGGTCCCTATATGCACCACGACAACTGGCTGTTCACCTCTTTTTTCAGAATGTCCTGCACCCGCTCCGAGACATCCTTGACCCTTGCACCAGTGAGGCAACATACCATCCTGGAGTCTCGGTTGCGGCCGCAGAAGCACCTATCTATTCCCCTTACAATTGAATCCCGATCACTATCACTCTCCCACTCTTTTTCCTGCCCTCCTGTGCAGCAGAGCCAGCCACGGTGCCTTGAACTTGGCTGCTGCTGCTCTCCCCCTCAGCTTTACTCAAAGCAGTGTATCTGTTTTGCAAGGGGATGACCACAGGGGACCCCTGCACTACCTTCCTTGCACTGCTCTTCCTCTTGGTCTTCCATTCACTATCTGGCTGTGTACCCTTTACCTGCGGTAAGACCAACTCGCTAAACGTGCTATTCACGTCATTCTCAGCATCGTGGATGCTCCAGAGTGAATCCACCTGCAGCTCCAGTTCCGCAATGCGGTCCGTCAGAATCTGCAGTCGGATACACTTCCCGCACATGCACACTGGAAGCGTCCTCGAGTTCCCACATAGTACAGGAGGAGCATAACATGTGTCCGAGCTGTCCTGCCATGACTTAACCCTTAGATTAACCTAATTGGACAGCAACAATGTTAGAACTTTACTTACTGATAAAGAAAAGAAAAAGAAAAACTACTCACCAATCACCAGCCAATCACTTACCCCCTTGGCTGTGACATCACCTTTCGATTTCTTTCTACTTTTTTGCCTCCCTGCTGCAGCTGCACCGGTAGGCCTCCGACGTCCACGGCCTCCCTGCTGCTCACACTACCGCCTCGCCGACGCGTTGGGCCTTTTATCGGCCTGCCTCTGACGCACTCCTGCCTCTCCGAACTCCCCGAACTGCTACCGCGTTGGGCCTTTTATAGGCCTGCCTCCGACGAACTCCTGCCTCTCCGAACTCCCACCGCGTTGGGCCTTTTATAGGCTTGCCTCCGACGCATTCCCGCCTCTCCGAACTCTCAGGGACTCAGAGGATTCATCGTCAGCGACCTCCACCATCTCTTGCTGCATGCGCGAAGGCACTGTTAGAGATACAAGACATGAATTAATCCTGGTAAGGTAAGAATATGTTGCAAGTTATCATTGTAAAGATGATCATATTTCACTCGCTGGTTAAATCAAGTCAACATATCTGAGTGCCGTATGACATGTGGGGAGCTTTTATTTAATTGTGTCACCAGCTAGCTGGAAACTCCCCATCTCCCCATCTCTAACAGCCAGTGACTCTGAAACGCCATTGAGCTCCAATACCTCCTCCTCTGAATGATCTGTGAAGAGCCCCCTCCTGTTCTCTCTCTCTCTCCTTTGTGTTCTGTGCTCTCTTCTCCTGCAAGGAGGGAAAGAACAGACTAATGAGTGAATGCAATGGCATATGTTCACCCGATGGATGCAGTGCATGAGGGAGAAGCATGAAATTACATAAGAATGAGGGTGAGTGAGAGTGGTGGATGGATAGATGGGGATGTGAGGAAGTGCATAGACAGAGAAGGATGGGTGCACCTGCAAGGTAAGCGGGTGTGAGGAATGTTGTGATGGAGTCGGCTTGAGAAGTCAGAGTGAGAGGGTGGGGTGATGCGCACAGTAGGATATAGGTGAATGTACCACTGTACTCATCTTTCTTGACCTGCATAGACCATTAAACCGCTTCCTACACTTAACTCAGAATCATAGCACTAGGCTTTTGCTGCTGACCTCCTCTGCAACCTCCAAGCAGGCCTTCTTTGACTCAGCAGCAGGCTTCTTCCTCCCATTCATAGGGAAGAATATCTCTCTCCGACTCCTCACAGCCCCCAGCAGCAAATCCAGGGAGGCGTCAGTGAAGCGGGCGCAACCTTTGCCATCTGGACTCCAGTGTTGCTTCTCTCTTCTCTCCAAATCTGAACTTCCTCACCTTGCATCTTTGGATTTTCCCCTTAAATACTGGGGTTGAGATTGCTTCATGTGGGTCCACATCACACCCGCTGCCGCTTGGACGGGAAACCGGGATGTAAAATTATAATGAGGTGGCTGCGTTAAAAAGCCACTGGCAGATGCGCTGAACTTACTTCCAGGTTTCTCTTGTGCTATCGGATTCCCCCACTCCCAGCAAGCCACATAATAATATTGAGGCCTTTATTTCCAAATAAAGCTTCATAAAACACAGTCGGAAAACTATTTATAGAATGAGTTTGAACTGATTGAGTAATTAAGGATAGTGTTAAAGCCAAGGAAGAGGTATATAATTTGGCTTGAAAAAGCAACAACCCTGAGGACTGGGAGAAATTTAGAATTCAAACAGAGGAAGACTAAGAGTTTAATTAGGAGGGGGAAAATAGAATATAAGAGGAAGCTTGCAGGGAACATAAAACTGACTGCAAAAGCTTCTATAAATATGTGAAGAGAAAAAGATTAGTGAAGACAAAGTTAGGTCCCTTGCAGTCGGATTCAAGTGAATTTATAATGGGGAATAAAGAAATGGCAGACCAATTGAACAAATACTTTGGTTCTGTCTTCACAAAGGAAGACACAAATAACTAGGGGACAGTAGGTCTGATGAGAAGGAGGAACTGAAGGATATCCTTATTAGGCGGGAAATTGTGTTAAGGAAATTGATGGGATTGAAGGCCGATCAATCCCCGGGGCCTGATAGTCTGCATCCCAGAATACTTAAGGAAGTGGCCCGAGAAATAGTGGATGCATTGGTGATCATTTTCCAACAGTCTATCGACTCTGGATCAGTTCCTATGGACTGGAGGGTAGCTAATGTAACACCACTTTTTAAAAAAGGAGGGAGAGAGAAAACGGATGATTATAGACCGGTTAGCCTGACCTCAGTAGTGGGGAAAATGTTGGAATCAATCATTAAGGATGAAATAGCAGCGCATTTGGAAAGCAATGACAGGATCGGACCAAGTCAGCATGGATTTATGAAAGGGAAATCATGCTCGACGAATCTTCTGGAATTTTTTGAGGATGTAACGAGCAGAGTGGACAAGGGAGAACCAGTGGATGTGGTGTATTTGGACTTTCAAAAGGCTTTTGACAAGGTCCCGCACAAGAGATTGGTGTTCAAAATCAAAGCACATGGTATTGGGGGTAATGTACTAATGTGGATGGAGAACTGGTTGGCAGACAGGAAGCAGAGAGTCGGGATAATCGGGTCCTTTTCAGAATGGCAGACAGTGACTAGTGGAGTGCCGCAGGTCTCAGTGTTGGGACCCCAGCTCTTTACAATATACATTAACGATTTAGATGAAGGAATGGAGTGTAATATCTCCAAGTTTGCAGATGACACTAAACTGGGTGGCGGTGTGAGCTGTGAGGAGGACGTTAAGAGGCTGCAGGGTGACTTGGGCAGGTTAGGTGAGTGGGCAAATGCATGGCAGATGCAGTATATTGTGGATAAATGTGAGGTTATCCATTTTGGGGGCAAAAACACGAAGGCAGAATATTATTTGAATGGCGGCAGATTAGGAAAAGGAGAGATGCAATGAGACCTGGGTGTCATGGTTCATCAGTCACTGAAAGTGGGCATGCAGGTACAGCAGGCGATGAAGAAGGCAAATGGTATGTTGGCCTTCATAGCTAGGGGATTTGCGTATAGGAGCAGGGAGGTCTTACTGCAGTTGTACGGGGCCTTAGTGAGGCCTCACCTGGAATATTGTGTACAGTTTTGGTCTCCTAATCTGAGGAAGGACGTTCTTGCTATTGAGCGAGTGCAGCGAAGGTTCACCAGACTGATTCCAGGGATGGCTGGACTGTCATATGAGGAGAGACTGGATCAACTGGACCTTTATTCACTGGAGTTTAGAAGGATGAGAGGGGATCTCATAGAAACGTATAAGATTCTGACGGGAATGGATAGGTTAGATGCGGGAAGAATGTTCCCGATTTTGGGGAAGTCCAGAACCAGGGGACATAGTCTTAGGATAAGGGGTAGGTCATTTAGGACTGAGATGAGGAGAAACTTCTTCACTCAGAGAGTTGTTAACCTGTGGAATTCCCTGCCGCAGAGAGTTGTTGATGCCAGTTCATTGGATATATTCAAGAGCGAGTTAGATATGGCCCTTACGGCCAAGGGGATCAAGGGGTATGGAGAGAAAGCAGGAAAGGGGTACTGAGGAAATGATCAGCCAACATCTTATTGAATGGCGGTGCAGACTCGAAGGGCCGAATGGCCTACTGCTGCACCTATTTTCTATGTTTCTATGTTTCTAATGAAGTATGTGGCTGAGCTCGTTCACTCCTGCAGCTACAACAGCGCATAATATTTTTAGGTGTCGGATTGTTTCTCATGACACTAAAATTATTGCAGTGTAATAGAATCATACAATGGTTACAGCACAGAAGAAAGCCATTCGGCCCATTGAGCTCCTGCCGGCTCTCTGCAGGAGCACTTCAGCTCGTCCCACTCCCCCGCCCTTTCCCCGTAGCCCTGCTATTTTTTTTCCTTAACGTACTTATCCAATTTCCTTTTGAAAGCCATGAGTGAGTCTGCCTCCACCACCTTTTCTGTCAGTGCATTCCACATCCTATCTACTCGCTGCGTAAAAAGACTTTTCCTCATGTCACCTTAGGTTCTTCTGCCAATCACCTTAAATCTGTGTTGGTAATCATCTTTCAAAAAGAGGCAGATTAATATTTAGTTCGAAACAGGGTGGAGGATTATTAGGATTAATACAGATAGAGATGATTGAATGCTTAGAGAAACATATTGGGCTATAATTTGCTGTCAAAATAATGGTGAGGCCAATGTTTCCTCTAAACTGCGCGTGTGTGCTGCCCCACAGTAATCGCACAGGCCACAGACAAGCATTTACATTGGCACAGAAACTTAAAGGGGCCGTGCATTTTTAAGAAATAAGCCATGCAGAACATAGTGCAGCCTACAGGAAATATTGGGTGAGGTTAATGGTGCTCACCGTTACTTAGGTGCAAATGCTACAGCAACTTCAGGCAAGGCCGATGTGTGGTTAAACTCAAATATACAAAAATTGCTGTCCAAGTTGCGCTGCTCCACCATTCGCTTCACAAAAAAACGCATCTTGCTGTCTGCCTCACCATTGAAATACATTGAACAGCGTGAAATTGCAGTATTTGCACAATAGATACAAACTAAACACGCCACAGAAAGTTATGTCTTGTCCATTTCAGTCTAGGTACCCTTTTAACGATGTGATAAGTGTTAATTACAGACAGTCAAACTTTCTGACACGGAAAATTAATGATTACAAGTGTGGAGCCTCATTCCTTCAGGTTTTAATTGTTGTTGGAGATTTTTTTTTAAATATACTATTCCTTTCTATCTTTTTTTGTCTCTTTATCCAATCTTCTTTTCCTTCTCTTTAT
The DNA here is from genome assembly GCF_044704955.1 of Pristiophorus japonicus. Taxonomy (NCBI): domain Eukaryota; kingdom Metazoa; phylum Chordata; class Chondrichthyes; family Pristiophoridae; genus Pristiophorus; species Pristiophorus japonicus. The sequence goes on along the minus strand of NC_091977.1, from coordinate 100,198,394 downwards.
TTCTCTTTCTGTACCTGATTTAACAATTAATTCACCCACTCTAATTTACATTTCCTTCTCAGTCCTTGCACTGTTAATTTCACAATCTTTCAATCTGATTGGTTAAGGAAATACACAGTTGCTTGTCCTCAGGTCCCAGACACCCTGTTTTCATCGCTGCGACGTTATCAGCTCACATATATAGCAACTTGCCACATAAAAATTTTAAAACCTAAACGTGCAAAGACAAATCTTTGGATACCCTGTCACAGCAAATTATGGTCCAATAATTCCTCTAGTTCCTTGTGTCTTTTCTGCTCTGCTGACCAATGTACTCCACACTTTCCAATCTCTACACAGGTGGATTGTATCAGCCCTACTTATTCTATCGCATCGTCTAGCCATGCCCTCTACAATAATGACTTTGATTTGGGGGTACAGGGCACAATTTTGAAATTTGCAGGTGTCACAAAACTTGGAAGTCTAGTAAACAGTGAGGAAGGTAGCAACAGACTTCAAGAGGACGTAGACGGGCTGGTGGAATGGGCGGACATATGGCAGATGAAATTCAATGCATAAAATTATGAGGTGATACATTTGGGTAGGAAGAATGAGAGAGAATACAAGCTAAATGGTACAATATTACGAGGATGCAAAAACTGAGCAGCATGGGGATGTCTGTGCACAAATCTTTGAAGGTGGTAGGACAGGTTAACAAAGCAGTTAATAAAACATATGGGATCCTGCCCTTAATAAATAGAGGCAGAGAGTACAAAAGCCAGGAAGTTATGCTAAACCTATATATACTAGTTCGGCCCCAGCTTTTAAAAAATTTGTTCTTGAGATGTGTGCGTCGCTGGCAAGGGCAGCATTTATTGCCAATCCCTAAGTGCCCTTGAGAAGGTGGTGGTGAGCCACCTTCTTGAACTGCTGCAGTCTGTGTGGTGAAGGTACTCCCGCAGTGCTGTTAGGGAGGGAATTCCAGGATTTTGACCTAGTGACAATGAAGGAACGGTGATATAATTCCAAGTCAGGATGATGTGTGGCTTGGACAGGAATTTGGAGGTGGCGGTATTCCCATGCGCCTGCTGGACTTTTGTGTCCACTTCTGGGACACTTGTGGAAGGACGTGAAGGCATTGGTGAGGGTACAGTAGAGACTGACCACACATCATCACACATTAACAGTTAAGCATGGACTTTCATGGTGGGATAGATGTTCTTGAGCTTTCCGTGACTACCTTTGGGTAGTAGAATCTTTCTTCAGGACATTGAATGGGCTAGATCCATGATATATGAGTGTGAAATATTAGATTAAATAAACATAGTGAGAGAGGAGGTATTAGCAGCTTTGAAAGTGGATACGTCCCCAGGCCCGGATGAAATAAATCCCAGGCTGTTGTGAAGCAAAAAAGGAAATAGCAGAGGCTTTGACCATCATTTTCCAATCCTCTCTGGCTTCAGGTGAGGTGCCAGAGGACTGGAGAACTGCTAATGTGGTACCTTTGTTGAAGAAGGGAGAAAGAGATAGACTGAGTAATTACAGGCCAGTCAGCCTAACCTCAGTAGTGGGAAAATGATTGGAAAAAATCTTGAAGGACAGGATAAATCTGCATTTAGAAAGACACGGATTAATCAGGGACAGTCAGCATGGATTTGTTAAGGGAAGGTCGCGTTTGACTAACTTGATTGAATTTTTCGAGGAGGTAACCAGGAGGGTCAATGAGGGCAGCGCATATGATGTAGTGTATATGAATTTTAGCAAAGCTTTTGATAAATCTCACATGGCAGACTGGTCATGAAAGTAAAAGCCCATAGCATCCAGGGCAAAGTGGCAAGTTGGATCCAAAATTGGTTTAGAGGCAGGAAGCAAAGGATAATGGTTGATGGGTGTTTTTGTGACTGGAAGAATGTTTCCAGTGGGGTTCCGCAGGGCTCAGAACTAGGTCCCTTGCTTTTTGTGGTATACATCAACGATCTAGACTTGAATATAGGGGGTATTATTAAGAAGTTTACAGATGATACTAAAATTGGCTGTGTGGTTGATAATGAAGAAGAAAGCTGCAGACTGCAGGAAGATATCAACCGACTGGTGAGATGGACAGAACTGTGGCAAATGGAATTTAATCCGGAGAAATGTAAGGTATTGCATTTGGGGAGGACTAACAAAGAAAGGGAATACACATTAAATGGTACGACACTGAGAAGTGTAGAGGAATAAAGGGACCTGGAAGTGTATGTCCACTGGTTCCTGAAGGTAGCAGGCCAGGTAGATAAGGTGGTTAAGAAGGCATACGGAATGCTTGCCTTTATTAGCAGAGGCATAAAATATAAGAGCAGGAGGGTTATGCTTGAATAGAATAAAACACTGTTTAGGCCACAGCTGGAGTACTGGTGCAGTTCTGGTCACCGCATTACAGGAAGGACATGTTTGGGTACTGGAGAGGGTACAGAGATTTGCGAGGATGTTGCCGGGAGTGGAGCATCTTAGCTATGAGGACAGATTAGATAGGCTGGGTTTGTTTTCCTTGGTACAGAGGAGGCTGAGGGGGGAACTCATTGAGGTGTATAAAATTGTGAGGGGCCTAGATCTAGTGGATAGAAAGGGCCTATTTCCCTTAGCAGAGTGGTCAACAACCAGGGGGCATACATTTAAAGTAATTGGTAGAAGGCTTAGAGGGGATTTGAGGGGACATTTCTTCATGCAGAGGGTTGTGAGGGTCTGGAACTCACTGCCTGAAAGGGTGGTAGAGGCAGAAACCCTCATCACATTTAAAAAGTACTTGGATGTGCACTTGAAGTGCCATAACCTGCAGGGTTACGGACCTAGAGCTGGAAAGTGGGATTAGGCTGGATAGCCTCTTGTTGGCCGTTGTGGGCACGATGGGCTGAAATGGCCTCCTTCTGTGCTGTAAACTTGTATGATTCTATGGAGCAGATTCTACATGATCTGTGTGAGGAACAGGCCTGACAAGCCAACTTGTCTGAATGGCCTTTTCTTAGCTAATGCTTTTTTCAACATGTGAATTTTCTTAAGCTGCGTGGGAGTTAAAACTCAGATCTTTATGATAGCCTATAAATAAAATACACATGAAACAGTTAAAAAGCAATACAAAGTTTAATTATAATGACTTTTAACAAACACTGAACAATAACATATGTTGATAAGTGCGACAGACAGCCATTCCTCCATGACATGCAGAAATAAGTGCTAAAAATAAACATTTCACTGGATACATAAGAACATAAGAAAACGAGCAGGCCATACGGCCCCTCGAGTCTGCTCCATCATTTAATACGATCATGGCTAAGCCGATCATGGACTCAAGTCCCCTTCCCTGCCCGCTCTCCATAACCCCTTATTCCCTTATCATTTAAGAAACTGTCTATTTTTGTCTTAAGTTTATTCAATGTTCCAGCTTCGACAGCTCTCTGAGGCAGCGAATTCCACAGACCCACAAACCTCTCAGGGAAGAAATTTCTCCTCATCTCAGTTTTAAATGGGCGGCCCCTTATTCTAAGATTATGCCCGCTAGTTCTAGTCTCCCCTATCAGTGGAAACATCCTCTCTGTATCCGCCTTGTCAAGCCCCCTCATAATCTTATACGTTTCGATAAGATCACCCCCTCATCTCTGGAATCAACTTAGTGAACCTTCTCTGAACTGCCTCCACAGCAAGTATATCCTTTCGTAAATATGGAAACCAAAACTGCATGCAGTATTCCAGGTATGGCCTCCCCAATACCCTGTACAACTGTAGCAAGACTCCCCTGCTTTTATATTCCATCCCCTTTGCAATAAAGGCCAATACAGTGGATCAATTGTGAAATCATGGACCCAGGTAACATTCTTGAACGTAATTTGATGCATCAATTAAAAAGAGCAGATATGGGATTTACACACACTCATGCCATTATTGATGGTAAGGAGAAGTATTTAGGGAAACGTTTACAGGGTCAGCTCATTTACATACGTGTTGGAGTAGCCATTAGCATAAATCCCATGTAAATCGGAAATTGGAGTCATCACCATCAGGAGTACAGCCTTTAAAAAGACCGTTTAACCTGGAGTTCAGGACTGGAACATCGGGTCTTTCATGTGAACTCGTGGAAGCAAGTCATCCTGGTTCGAGGGACTGCCGATGATGATGATGATGATGAACCTGCACACTTTAGGAGTAGGCTGGGGACATCAGGTAAGGAAGGAGAGGTGTTTGCCTCACTCAAATAACTCATATAGCTACATGTTTCATCAATCTTTTCAACAATGTCCACAACAGAATCCTCTGGAGCCAGCTGTCAAACAAGGCAGTAGGGCAAGGAACCCAGGCACAGAAGAAGAACACTGAACTTTTCTGACTCGAACTCCAAATCCTTTTGGGGGAAACTGAAGTCAGGAGGTGTGGCTTCCCGGGTGTCCGTGGACAAACCCCAGGGAAATGGCATAAACAGTCTTTTGTGACGTTTCTCGGGCGTTTCCGACAATCTTCCACTGAAGTCATGGAGGAAGTTTGGGGAAACCCCTGCAGAAATTACTGGCAATTAGTTTTTCCAGTAAATGCCCTTTTAAAACAAGTTATGCACTCTCAAACTATCAAGTGTTTCCTTGGGATTGGGTGCAATAACAGATATAGTGCAGGTCTTATTGAGTCTGTCATTGTACAACAGAATATTAAAGGGTATTGGAACAGGGCAGGGAAATGGGATTAAAACAGATAGCTCCAGCGGAAGAGCCATTGCTGCCGCAGTTGTGATGTGCCAAATGCTCTCCTTTTATGATGTAATTTCTACGATTAGAAACAGCCAACGAATTTAAGCCTAGAAATTCGATAATGCTAAAAAAAATGAGCGCTTGCACCGCGATGCCAGATATGCCGGCACCCCTTCAAAAAGTGCAGGCAGCACATCAACTGCGTGCTGCCCGAGTGCCGAATGCACCGCTGACAGGCTGGCCACTCAGCAGGGGGCCGAAGTTCACATTGCTCAAGGTACATTTTTTTAACTTTCCTTTGCGGGATCATGATAAGCAGGAGTGCTCCTCCGGACCCCACGAGGACAGTTTTGCCCTCCCCTGCCTTGGACTCCAATCCCTTCCCTACCACAAGATGACAGGGAGGTCACAGGCGTCTGTGAACCTGCCCGACGTTAGGAGCAACGGCAAAAGTCTGTTGACTCACTGTGTTGAAGAAGAGTCTGCAGATGGCCATGAATCCAGTGCGTATTATGAAACGCTAGTCAGAGAGGCAGCTCAGCCCCACGATGAAGTATATGGCATGTTTACCTGCAGGACCGAGTATTCCTGTTGAGGATGGAAGTCGAGATAAACCTACTCAACCTATCTTCATAAGTCAACCCGTTATCTCCGGAATCAACCTAGTGAACCTTCTCTGAACTGCCTCCAATGCAAGTATATCCTTTCTTAAATATGGAGTGTGGCCACAAGCAGCCAATATATACAAGCTGCAGAGCAAGCGATCTCAGGAGGGCAACGGCACCGGTATCGATACCCTGCCCCTGATCGGCTCCACCTCTCAGGCACCCGACGGCACCAACTGCCACAAGCCTGAAAGAGCAAACTGTGCCAAGACGCAGCCCCCAGACCCTATCGCCACCAAGGCCATACCCGGGAACGAAGGGTCACCCGCAACAGTTCTCCCAAATGGGACTGGGACCTGCCAAGATCCCAAAGCAAATAACGCCCAGGTAAGCGAGTCATCAGTTCCCTGTGCACTGCTAGACGACTGCTCCTCAGGGAGCAGCAGCAACCCGGGGCGCAAGGAGAGGACAGGGAGGTCACAGGCATCTGTGAACCTGCCCGACACTAGAAGCAACGGCAAAGCCCTGAGAGCAGGCAACTTGAGCCAACCGGGTTCCCAATGCCAGCACTGGGCACCGCACTGCCACCAGACTACCTGGACACCATCCAGCAGTCCTGGCACTAGTTTGTCCTCATGCACCAGCACTGATCCCAGCACTGACTCCAGGAATATTCCAAGCATGTACCACGAATGCAACACTGTAAATGCAAATTTTTTTTGGACATGGATGTAATGAGCCAACAGCACCATCTGTATGTGAGGGGGGGAGGGAGGGAGGGAGAGAATTGAATGGTCATAGAAACACAAACAGAAACAACAGCACTCTTCTGCCAATGAAACACCACCTACTCACCCCAGATGGAAACGACCCGCCAAGGGTCAACCAGATAGAGCTAAGCCCAGGGCACAGTCAATGCAGAAGCAATTTGCACTAAAGGCTTGGGGGAGAGTGATGTCATGTATCCTACATGGTTACTGTTTGTACTATTACAAGGTGTGCCACCAGAGGGTACCGCAGTGGGAGACAGGCCACCAGGTGTGATCCTCACTCTGGAGATATCAATAAAGGACTAAGGTCACTACAGTTCAAGTACAACACATTGCCGCTTGGAGCCATTATCAGAGCATCTAAAGACATAACAGACATAGCTTCCTATTTTTTGCTTTTTCCTTTCTCCAGGTGGTGGAGCAGAGAATCATCATATTCATTATCATAGGCAGTCCCTCGGAATTGAGGAGGACTTGCTTCCACTCCTGAAGTGAGTTCTTTGGTGGCTGAACAGTCCAATATGAGAGCCACAGACTCTGTCACAGGTGAGACAGATAGTTCTTGAGGGAAGGGGTGGGTGGGACAGGTTCCGCTGCCTGCGCTTGATTTCTGCATGCTTTCGGCGTTGAGACTCGAGGTGCTCAGCGCCCTCTCGGATGCACTTCCTCCACTTAGGGTGGTCTTGGGACAGGGACTCCCAGATGTCAATGGGGATGTCGAGGAGCTTCGAGTGGAGCGCTTGCTTTGGGAATCTCGTGTCTGGCATGCGAACTATGTGGCCTGCCTAGTGGAGCTGATCAAGTATGGTCAGTGCTTCAATGCTGGGATGTTAGCCTGGACGAGGACGCTGATGTTAGTGCGCCTGTCCTCCCAGGGGATTTGTAGGATTTGCGGAGACATCGTTGGTGATATTTCTCCAGCAACTTGAGGTGTCTGCTGTATGTGGTCCATGTCTCTGAGCCATACAGGAGGGCGGGTATTACTACAGCCCTGTAGACCATGAGCTTGGTGGCAGTTTTGAGGGCCTGGTCTTCAAACACTCTTTTCCTCTTACTGGAAAGCAGGAACTGAGAAAGAGCAGCAGCCCATCAGGTGGCTCCTGATTAGAAACAGGCTTAGTTCATAACCCCAGAATAAAAATAGATGTAAGATTCATATGCAAATTCCAACAAATGTGATCTGTGTTGCTCAAATGAAATATGATATGCAAGTTATTTCTGAATCAAAATCATGAAGGGCATAAACACTATTTTATTTGTGACAGCAATCTGCCAAACACCATAATAGAAGATAATTACATCTGGCGTTAGTTACTGTGCCAATTGAATTTTATTTCTGGGCTATTGTGTGGAACCTGCTTTAAAATTGCACTTCCCACATCTGGAGGTAAAGCAGTCTTCACTGTTCTCCTGTGACTTTAATCCACCATCTTAAAATCCCAATGCACAGACTGAAACTAGACATTACTGGCAGGGACAGGTTAGTTTCCAACTTGTCAGGTTTAGATTTATAGCTTTACAACCCTAAGCGTAATAAGAGAATAAATAAAATATCCGTGCTAACGCGTGGCTTTAGCACCAACCTCGAGTAAAAGGGTTGTACATTATTTCTTTGACTGTAAATTTTAAGATATTTTGGTCAGGACTTCTATGGTGGCAAGCAGCCCGGATTTAACAATGACAGGAAATAGTTTGGTGTTAATGTACTACTTCTATTGCTGGCTTTAAAGAAAGTAGTCAGTCTTCCTTCTCACCTTCCTTCTTACCTTAGCTCCTCTAATAACTCAGTGGGTGAATGCACTATCTGGTGTAGTACTGACTACTATTTCTTCTTGGGCAGTCCCTCTTATTGAGGATGATTTGCTTCCACGCCGAAAAGGGATGAGTTCACAGGTGTTGCAATGAAGGACCAAAATATTCCAGGTCCCGAACTGCATATTGACGGGTGGAAGATGCCTGTGCATGGATTTTTTAACTGTCAAGCCTTGTGGTGGCCGTTGCACACCAGCCACCACACGGCTTGACAGTGGTAGGTTTTGGTCCAGTAGCAAGGATTGACCAAGACGACTGGAGACCAGCTCTGCTGCACGGACCTAGTGCGCACACATATCGCAGTGTGGGCTGGCCCGTGCTGCCCCTGGGCCCTCACCTCTTTTGGACCCCAAACTCGCGCCTCTCCTGGGCCCCGATCACATTGCTCTGCAATCTCTCACTGCTCCTTCGCCCCGACCTCGCCACGCCTGCTGTATGCCCATGTACCAATTACCGACCCGGATTATGGTGATGTTCAATCCGGTCACCCTCTTCACTGCCATCGCCCTCCTGCACCAGCTTGCACTGCTCCCTGGAGTGGTATGCTCCTTTTAAGACCCCGACCTGCCGCTGATGTTCCCCTGCAGGTTGGGGCCTTAAAAGGAGCGGCAGCGGTGAATTAACTACGGAGCCATACAGATCAGCACGGTTCAAGGTTTGATTCCTGGTCTGTGCTAAATTAGCTGGTCTCAGCTGGAATGGTGGTTGGAGAGAGAAAATTGGTTTCGATGTGGGCGAGAAACTGGGCAGTTGGGCACTTAAAATTGCCTACGCTACTTATCCAGCCTGATGCTGTCGGGTATTGAACTTCCGGGATTTACACTCCCCCGACGTCGGCATGGTTATTTTTAACATATTTATGCAACTGCAAGAATTCTTGCTTGTCCACAACTCATAAGAAAGGTAAATCAAAATGTAAAACTTTATCAGGCCTCTCCTGGTCCAGACCTGCTTTGTCGCTGAGTTAGCCTGGCAGGTAGGATCTGGAGGCAATAAAGTTAAGGGCACTTGTCATTTTCGCTGCCACTGATAATGTGTGACCTCCAGGTCCAGCAGGGAGCTGGTCTTCTTCTAGGAGGCAGCAGATGTCTGCCACCGCCTGATGGGACAACCTCAGCCACCTAAAACACTGCTCTTTCGAGAGGTTTAAGAAGCTGAGCCTCTGCCTGTACATCCTGTTATGCGGGTAGTGTCTCCTGTGGGTTCGAACCCTCTGTTGCCCCCCTTTCTGCTCAAAACCTGCAGGTCTCTCCACTACAGGCAGTTGTTGCTGCTGATGGTCATCTTGCTCCTTGTCCGAAGTCCAATCTAAGGTAGCCAAGGTGCCACCAATCCTGATCTGAATCTGAAAATCACCAAATTGTAGAAATTAACCTCTCTCCATGAGCACAGTGAACAAACTCTTTTCCAGTGGTAGGTAAGAAAGCAGCTGTGAGCACCGAATATTTATTGCAATATTTGCCTGACTTTTAATGAGACCCATGATTTGCCGTTGTGTTCTCAACTTGGTTTCAATGGCGAGTTACAGGGAATAAAGGGTTATGGAGATCAGGCAGGGAAGTGGAGTTGAATCCATGATCCTCAAAGAACTCCAGCAAATTTGTCAAACATGATTTCTGTTATGTCTACAACCCTATGTAACCTGCACACTACCTGCACCAGAGGGCATATCTGTTGGAGTCCCAAGGGATCCCAGCATCCCTTAGGAGCACTGTATATAAGCAGGCCTCCCATGCTGTACCAGTACTCTGGAGTTAGAATAAAGAGACGAAGATCACACTTATTCACGTCCACAGTACTCAGTCACATTGCTTTATTCAAGACATAACAACTGGCGATGAAATAACGAACCATCACGTGAAAATGCAGAGAACTGTTGGTATCATAGAAACATAGAAAATAGGTGCAGGAGTAGGCCATTCGGCCCTTTGAGCGTGCACCACCATTCAATAAGATCATGGCTGATCATTCACCTCAGTACCCCTTTCCTGCTTTTTCTCCATACCCCTTGATTCCTTTAGCCATCAGGGCCATATCTAACTCACTCTTGAATATATCTAACGAACTGGCATCAACAACTCTCTGCGGTAGAGAATTCCACAGGTTCACAACTCTCTGAGTGAAGACTTTTCTCCTCATCTCGGTCTTAAATGGCTTACCCCTTATCCTTAGACTGTGACCCCTGGTTCTGGACTTCCCCAACATCGGGAACATTCTTCCTGCATCTAACCTGTCCAATCCCGTCAGAATGTTATATGTTTCTATGAGATCCCCTCTCATTCTTCTAAACTCCAGTGAATACAGGCCCAGTCGATCCAGTCTCTCCTCATATATCCTGGAGAAATTCTCAGAAGGGGACGATTAGGAGGCTTTCGTGGAGTGACTCAACCAATACTTCGTGGCCAACAAGCTGGAAGGGAGTGTGAATGCTGACAAACGAAGGGTGATCCTCCTCACCGTCTGTGGGGCAACAACCTATGGCCTCATGAAGAATCTTCTTGCTCCGGTGAAACCAATAACCAAATCCTATGAAGAACTGTGTACGCTGGTCCGGGAGCACCTAAATCCGAAGGAGAGCGTTTTGATGGCAAGGTATCGATTTTACACAAGTCAACGGTCTGAAGGCCAGGAATTGGCAAGCTACATCACCGAACTAAGGCGCCTTGCAGGGCATTGCAAATTCGATGGATTCCTGGAGCAAATGCTAAGAGACTTTTTTGTGCTTGGCTTTGGCCATGAGGCTATCCTTCGCAAACTATTGACTGTTGAAACACTGAACCTGAGCAAAGCCATAATGATAGCCCGGGCATTTATGTCCACCAGAGATAACACCAGACAAATTTCGCAGCATAAAGATGTTTCAGCAAGTACTGTACACAAAGTAACGTCGTTTTCAGGCAGGAATGCATATGGCAGAATGTACACGCCTGCAGCTGCACGACCTCAGATGACCCAGAGTCCGCCATCAAGCGTTAATGCGAGGCAATTGACACCTTGTTGGCGCTTCAGGACTCGGCCAGCTCAGTCAATATGGTGCTACCGAGCCACTCTTTGTGATGGGCATTTAAGTACCCCACCCAGAGTATATTCTGTGCCCTTCTCCCTCAGAGCTTCTTCCAAGTGGTGTTCAACATGGAGGAGTATTGATTCATCAGCTGAAGGAGGGTGGTAGGTAGTAATCAGCAGGGGGATTCCTTGCCTATGCTTGACCTGAAGCAACAAGACTTCATGGGGTTCAGTCAATATTGAGGGCTCCTAGGACAACTCCTTCCCGACTGTATACTACTGTGCCACCTCCTCGGGTGGGTCTATCTTGCTGGTGGGACAGAACATATCCAGGGATGGTGATGGAGGTGTCTTGGACATTGGCTGAAAGGCATGATTCTGTGAGTATGACTATGTCAGGCTGTTGCTTGACTCGTCTTTGAGATAGCTCTCCCAATTTTGGCACAAGTCCCCAGATGTTCGTGAGGAGGACTTTGCAGGGTCGACTGGGCTGGGTGTGCCATTGTCGTGTCCATAGCCGGTGCCGAGGTTATTGCCGAGGTCGATGCCGGGTGGTCTGTCCGGATGTAGTATTATTGTTTTTCGTAGCGGTTTGTTACAACTGAGTGGTTCACTAGGCCATTTCAGAGGGCAGTTAAGAGTCAACCACATTGCTGTGGGTCTGGTGTCACATATAGGCCAGACCAGGTAAGGCTGGCAAATTTCCTTCCCTGAAGGACATTAGTGAACCAGATGGGTTTTTACAACAATCCGATAATTTCATGGTCACCATTACTGAAACTAGCTTTTTTATTCCAGATTTATTTAATTAACTTGAATTTAAATTTCCCAGCTGTCGTGGTGGGATTTGAGTTCAAGTCTCTGGATCATTAGTCCAGACCTCTGGATTACTAGTCCAGTAACATAGTGGCTAAGTTACAAGACTTGTAATCTAGAGGTTTGGATTTATGATCCAGAGATGTGAGTTCAAATTCCCCCATGGCAGTTGTGGAATTTAAATACAGTTAATTACATTTTTTAAAATCTGGAATAAAAAGCTAGTGTGAATAATGGTGACCATGAAACTATCGGATTGTCATAAAAACCCATCTGGTTCACTGATGTTCTTTAGGGAAGCAAATCTGCTGTCCTTACCCGGTATCCTCATCATAAGCAGTCCCTTGGAATCGAGGAAGACTTGCTTCCACTTCTGAAGTGAGTTCTTTGGTGGCTGAACAGTCCAATACGAGAGTCACAGACTCTGTCACAGGTGGGACAGATAGTCGTTGAGGGAAGGGGTGGGTGGGACTGGTTTGCCGCACGCTCTTTCTGCTGTCTGCACTTGATTTCTGCATGCTCTCGGCGTTGAGGCTCGAGGTGCTCAGCGCCCTCTCGGATGCACTTCCTCCACTTAGGGCGGTCTTGGGCCAGGGACTCCCAGGTGTCAGTGGGGATGTCGTACTTTATCAGGTAGGCTTTGAAGGTGTCCTTGTAGCGTTTCTGCTGCCCACCTTTGGCTCATGTGCCGTGAAGGAGCTCCGAGAGGCTGCACTCCAGGACCTAGTCGACGTATTTACTGAGGCGTACGAAAGCATGGGCCTTACGTTAAACATCCGTAAGACAAAGGTCCTCCACCAGCCTGTCCTTACCTGATCTGGCTTACAAGTGACTCCAGACCCACAGCAATGTGATTGACTCTTAACTGACCTCTGGCCTAGCAATGGCCGAGCAAGCCACTCAGTTGTAAAAAACTGCTACAAGAAACAATATGAAGGATAAAACCAGATGGACCACCTGACCTCGACACAGGCTACGGACACGACAATGGCACACCCAGTTCAGTTGACCCTGCAAAGTCCTCCTCACTAACACCTGGTGACTTAACCAAAATTGGGAGAGCTGTCCCACGGACGAGTCAAGCAACAGCCTGACAGTCATACTCACAGAATCATACCATTCAGTCAATATCCAAAACTGCTCCATCACCATCCCTGGGTATGTCCTGCCCCCATTATAATTTCTCCTATCCCAGCCTGTAAGGGATCCATATTTACTTTCGCTAATCTTTTCCTTTTTACATACATATAGAAGCTTTTACCATCTCTTTTTATGTCCCTTGCTAGTTTAATCTCATATTCTACTTTTCCTTTATCAACTTCTTGGTCCTCCTTTGCTGAATTCTAAAGTCCTCCCAATGCTCAGGCTTACTGCTCTATTTGGCAAAATTATAAGCCTCTTCGTTTGATCTAATTCTATTTTTAACTTCTCTTGTTAGCCATGGTTGGACCACTTTTCCTGTGTTTCTTTGCCTTAAAGGAATGTATGTTTGTTGTAAATTATGTATTAATTCTGTAAAGGTTAGCCATTGCTTATCTACTGTCATACCTTTTTAATGCAGTTTCCCAATCTACCTTGGCCAACTCACCCCTCATACCTACATAGGTTGCTTTGTTTAGATTTAAGACCCTAGTTTTGGATTTAACTAAATCACTTTCAAACTCAATGGACTGGATTTTCGGCTTTGATGTTTTTGGGGCGATAATGGCGGTGAGGCAGGAAAGTTTGCGCCTCAGTAATTAAGTTTGGGCAACTGGGCCCTGCTTTCGCTAAGGGAGGTATTGTACATCTCTTTTGGGCAGTAGGATGCAAAACTCCTGAGCTACAGAGCCGGGCCGGGCGCGCTTTGAGAGATGCCTGGGGGGAGGTGGCGGGGTGGTGGGGAAACCTAAAAAAACCCACAAACACTGTCAATGCCACCACATCACAACTTGCTAAAAGAAAAACCAATCACACTTACCTTAGGAGTCCATTACTCACCTCTTCGCTGATGGGATGGTTGGACCACCCTGCTTTCCCAGGCGGTCAGTGCAAGGCGAACTTTCCGGCAGGCGGGTTGACCAGAGTCAAACTTTGCATCCTTCCACAACCAGGGGCGTAGCGCACCGGTGCAGCTCTTCCAGGTGGTGCTGCTCCACGCCGCTGCAAAACCGGACCCGAGGATCGCTGCGGGGTGCTGGAGGCTGACTGCCTGGCCAAAACACCTCACCGCCACCATTGCCACCGCTCTGGGATGAAAAATGGAGCGGAGAAGACCCGAAAATCCAGCCCTATTATAGAATTCTATCATATTATGGTCACTCTTTCCTAAAGGCCCCATTTACTACAAGGTTATTAATGAACCCTTTCTCATTGCACAATACTGGATCTAAAATAGTCTGTTCCCTAGTTGGTTCCTCAAAATACTGTTCGAGGAAAATATCGTATACATTCCATGAATAGCTCCTCTACATTATTAATGCATATTTGGTTTGTCCAGGCTGTATGTAGATTAAAGTCCCCCATGATTACTGAATTAACCTTGTTATATGCACCTCTAAATCCTAATTTATACTGTGCTCTGCATTACCACTACTGTCTGGGGGGCCTATAAAGAACTCCCACCAATGTTTTGTGCCTCTTATTGTTTCTTAGCTCCACCCAAACTGGTTCTACTACTTTGATTTTCCAAGCTATCTCTTCTAAAAGTTAAGTATCCTGGAATATTTAGCTCCCAACCTTGGTCACTGCAACCATGTCTCCGTAATGGCTATTAGATCAAACCTATTCATTTCTATCTGCGCTATTAATTCATCTTTTTTGTTGCGAATGCTTCATGTATTCAGATATAGTGTCTTTAGCTTTGACTTTTTTATATTTTTCCCTGATATTACTGTAATATCTTCTTTGTACATCACTAAAGCACACACATTCAAAATGGCTTCAATCTGGAACTTGCTTTATTATATAAATAGCAGTGGCTGCATTACCACAGTAAACCACTAGGTGGAGCAGTAGCCCACTAGGTGGCGCTATATTACACGTCTCCCTCCTTAATGAAGAAGTAACCATAACAAAATAATCCTCATACATTAATTGCAAATTATACACAACAAAAGATATGGACTTATTTTGCCATATTTACAAATCAAACTTAAGCACTGGTTTTCTGTTTTGAAGAGGATACCTTCGCTCATGAACAGAACCTTCCAAACATGGTGTCAAATTTAGACTCATTCTAGGCTGAGCCTAAGGAGAGGTTTTCCCCAAGGCATGCCCTTGATCTATATTTGAACTCTCTACAACTTCAGACTGTTTGTCTACCTGACTCGGACTCAGACTTAAATTCTGACTTTCTCTTGCACTTGTTTCCAGTACATCTGATGTAGGACTTGCTGCTGGTATTCTACTTGTAACAAGACTATCTGACTTATCAGAAATAATCATATCATTCCAATTTTCAACTCCTTCCACATCTGTCGGTAAAATATGATCAATGTGAACAAACCTAACCTATCCATGATCAAACATCTTGACCAAATATGTGCGAGAGCCACATATCTTCACTACTCTTCCTGGTAACCACTTTAACCATTTATGGTGATGGTTCTTCATTGTAACCTTCTGGTTGAATTTCACACTTTTCTCTTTTATTCTACCTCTATCATGATTCTCTTTCTGTCTTAACTGTTCCTCTTCTACTGACTGTGCCAGCTTTGGCTTTAACAATGAGAACCTGGTTTATGGCTGTCGTTTGAGAAACAACTCTGCTGGTGTTCTACCAGTAGTTGTATGAGGAGTATTACGAGAAGTAATTAGAAATTTGCTAGTTTATGGTTCAACAATAACTGCCGTTTCTTTTGAATTGGATCCAACATTTGCTTGATGAGGGCACGTTTTACCATTTGTACTGTGCACTCTGCTATACTATTTGACGCAGGGTGGTACAGTGCAACTGGGTTTTGTTTCACACCATTTCTGTTCATGAACTGTGCAAATTCTTCTGAACAAAATTGCGGCCCATTATCAGACACAATTTCTTCTTGAAGGCCATATGAAGAAAATAATCTTTGCAATTTGCCTAGTGTTTTACTTGTGTTATTTTCTGCATCGGAAACACCTCTACCCATTTCAAATGGCTATCAATCACAATGAACAGTTGTTCTCCTTCGAGCTCAGCAAAATCTATATGTAACCTTTGCCACAACCTGGGAGGCCATTTCCATGGCTGTAATGGTACTGATGGTGGTTTCTTGCTTAACGCTTGATATGTTGTACACTGACTTATGATGTACTCTATATCTTTATCTAGACCTGGCTACCATAAGTAACTTCATGCAAAACTCTTGGTCAAGCACATTCCTAGGTGCTGGTCATGAAGTTCTCCTAACAATTTGGACTTGAATTTATTTTGAATAACTATTCTTGCACCCCACATGATACAATCTTTATCCACTGACAATTCATTCCTACGAATGAAGTATGGTTGAATTTCTTTCTTCGATACCTGATTTGACCATTTTTGACATAACTGGATCACGTTTGGTTGCTCTACCAATCTCTTCAGCTATGACCTGTAGCTCATCATTGTATGAAAAATAGAACACTTCTTCCTTATTGGGTGTAATTTGTGATGGGGATGGCAACCTGGACATAGCATCCGCATTAACAGCTGACTTAGGTACAACAACAATGGGTGTAGCCCAATTACTTAGATCTATCTTAGAGATAATGATCTCAGTTTCTAGTCTTTTGAGTTCTTGCTCAACTTTCTCCTGAGTGCGTATGGTACGGGATGTGGCTTGCAGTAAACTGGTCTAGCATCCTTCTGTACTCTGACACTTGCCTTGAAACCTTGGATCGGACTGCCTGTTGCACGGAACACCTTTAGATATATTCTTCGATGTAAATCTCGTTTCCAACATGCAAAATCTCACTCTAATCCAGCTTCAGTGATACCAACCAATTACTACCTATCAAGGCAAGCTCTGAAACTGATCCTTGTATTTCACCAGTATGGTGATATGTCCTACCACAGGGATTTTCTCTCCTAAGTAGCCTCACAGCTCTACCTTTGATTTCTCCATTGGAAAATCACCCAACTTGTTGAGATAATGCGATTCTGGTACTACACTCACGGATGCACCAGTGTCGATTTCCATGGGTATCTTGGTTCCTGCAACATCTACTTGGATGACGATACTTCGTGAATCATTGTAAGATACCCTTGTGCTCCTCATGATGTGTATCTCCAGAACCACCTCATCCTGTTGCTTCTCTTCAATGCTATGTAGTCTCTGGCAATTTCTATTTCTAGCACTGAACATCGGTTTACTCTTCAGTCGACATGCCTTTGCAAGATGCCCTGTCTTCTTGCAGAATAAACATTCTACCTTCACATATAGACATCTTTGAGCAATGTGTTGCCTTGGCACCGATAGCACAACTTCAATGCACTGTTACCGTGGTTAGTTGCTGAGACCTTGGGACCCAACTGCCTTTTACTTTTAATCTGCAGGCGATTCACCTCAGTTGTCTGATGACTGGAAATGGCTCGAAATTCTCAGAAATATTGGTCGGCCATATCCATCAACACAAATTTCTGACAAGCTAAATCAAAAGTCAAGTTAGGGGTTGTCAATAACTTTCTTCTGATTGCTTCATTTTTCATCCCACAAACAAAACGGTCACGCAATGCTCGGTCCTGAAAGTTTCCAAAATGACAGTGAATGGATAGCTTTTTTAAAGCTACAATGTACTCACTGATGCCCTCATCAATGAATTCATCTCCTATTCCAAAATGATAACTTTCAGCAATTTCCAGGGGCTTAGGACTGTAGTGCTGTTCTAACTTAATCTCCTTCAGTGATGTGTCCTTCAGCTTGATGGGAACAAGCACATTTTTCAGGGGCCTGCTTCAGTCAGGAAAATAGCCCATTTTCTTTCTAACACCGGGACTTTAACGATACTATTTGCAGTGGAAAACATTTCTAGGCACTCCACATATGCTCTGAAAGTCTCTCAGTTGCGATGGAACTCACCCAAGTGTCCTATTATTCCCATAGGTGCGGCCATCTGGACTCTTCAGTTCAGCCAAGTGTGCTTGTAATTTACCTTGAATTTTTAGCTGTGCTGCAAAACAAAGAATCTCTCAAAATCTCTGCTGTTTGGAAAGAATCATCCACCAACACAAATTTCAGCTAGGGAATCTGATTATCCCATCCTTGTCACCAATGTAATATCTTCTTATGACATCACTAAAGCACACAGACTCAAGATGGCTTCAAACTGGAACTTGCTTTATTGTATAAATAGCAGTGGCTACATTACCACAGTAGTCCACTAGTTGGAGCAGTAGTCCATTCGGTGGCGCTATATTACAGTCACCATAGTCAGTGATGCCCTATTACCTTTGTTATTCTGTCTGTCCCTTCCTGACCCACTCTGCTTAATTTTACCCAAAACTCTGCTTTGCTTTAGAGCCTTAACATTCTCTTGCTGATGTTTAATTTGCTCTTTCTTGAATCCTTCCACACCCCCTTCATTAGTTTTAAAGCCCTGTCTACAGCCCTAGTTATTCGATTTGCTCAGACATTGAAACCAGCCCCGTTCAAGTGGAGCCCATCCCCACAGAACAGCTCCCTCATTCCCCAGTACTGGTGCCAGTTCCCCATGAAGCAAAACCTCTCCCTCCCACACCACTCTTTGAGCCATGCATTTAACTTTCTAATCTGTCTCATGGCTTCAGGTCAAGCATGGGCAAGAAAATCTCCTGCCGCCCAATTTTGAACACCATTAGGAAGAAGCATTGAGAGTAGCAAGGGCACAGAATGTACTCTGGGTAGGGGCTTCAATGTCCATCATGAAGAATGGCTCAGTAGCACCACTACTGACTGAGCAGACCGAGTCCTGAAGGACATAGCTGCCAGACTGGCCTCCGACAGGTAGTGAGAGAACCAACACGATGGAAAAACCTACTTAACCTCGTCCTCACCAATCTACCTGTCCCAGATGCATCTGTTCATGACAGCATTGGTAGCAGTGACCACCGCACAGTCATTGTGGAAACGAAGTCCGGTCTTCACACTAAGGACACCCTCCATCGTGTTGTGTGGCACTACCATCATGCTAAATGGGATAGATTCAGAACAGATCTATCAGCTCAAACTGGGCATCCATGAGGCGCTGAGGGCCATCAGCAGCAGCAGAATTGTATTCCACCACAATCTGTAAGCTCATGGCCTGGCATATGCCTCACTCTACCATTGCCATCAAGCCAGGGGACCAACCCTGGTTCAATGAGGAGTGCAGAAGAGCACCAGGAGCAGCACCAGGCGTACCTAAAAATGAGGTGCCAACCCGGGAAGCTGCAACACAGGAGTAAATGCATGCTAAAAAGCAGAAGCAGCATGCTATAGACAGGGCTAAGCAATCCCACAAAGAACGGATCAGATCAAAGCTCTGCAGTCCTGCCACATCCAGTCGTGAATAGTGGTGGACCTTTAAATAACTTACTGGAGGAGGAGGCTCCATGAATATCCCCATCCTCATTGAGGGCAGAGCAGCATGTGAGTCCAAAAGTCAAGGCTAAAGCGTTCGCAACCATCTTCAGCCAGAAGTGCCGAGTGGATGATCCATAGCGGCCTCCTCCTCAGGTCCCACCATCACAGAAGACAGTATTCAGCTAATTCAATTCACTCCATGTGATATCCAGAAACGGCTGAGCGCGCTGGATACAGCAAAGGCAATGGGCCCTGACAACATCCCAGCTGTCGTACTGAAGACTTGTGCTTCAGAACTAGCCGCGCCTCTAGCCAAACTGTTCCATTACAGCTACAACACTGGCATCTATCCGACAATGTGGAAAACTGCCCAGGTATGTCCTGTCCACAAAAATCAGGACAAATCCAATCCGGCCAATTACTGCCCCATCAGTCTACTCTCAATCATCAGCAAAGTGATGGAAGGTGTCATCGACTGTGCTATCAAGCGGCACTTGCTCACCAATTCCCTGCTCACTGATGCCCAGTTTGGGTTCCGTCAGGACCACTCAGCTCCAGACCTCATTACTGTCCTGGTCCAAACAGGGACAAAAGAGCTGAATTCCAGAGGTGAGATGAGAGCGACTGCCCTTGACATTAAGGCAGCATTTGACCGAGTGTGGCATCAAGGAGCCCTAGTAAAACTGAAGTCAATGGGAATCAGGAGGAAAACTTTAAACTGGTTGGAGTCATATCAATCATCACAACCACAGGACATCACTGCAGGAGTTCCTCAGGACAGTGTCCTCGGCCCCACCATCTTCAGCTGCTTCATCAATGATCTTTCCTCCATCATAAGGTCAGAAGTGGGGATGTTCGCTGATGGCTGCACAGTGTTCAGTGCCATTCGCAACTCCTCAGATAATGAAGCAGTCCATGCCCACATGCAGCAAGACCTGGACGACATTCAGACTTGGGCTGATAAGTGGCAAGTAGCATTCACGCCTCAAGTGCCAGGCAATGACTTTCTCCAACAAGTGAGAGTCTAACCACCAATCCCTTGACATTTAACAGCATTTCCATTGCTGAATCCCCTACCATCAACATCCTGGGGGTCACTATTGACCAGAAACTTAACTGGGCCAGCCACATAATTCATCATCATCATCATAGGCAGTCCCTCGGAGTTGAGGATGACTTGCTTTCACACTAAAAATGGGTGCTCAGGTGCTTGAGTCCAATATGGGACCTACAGTCTCTGTCACAGTTGGGGCAGATGGTGGTTGAAGGAACGGGTGGGTGATGGGGCCTGGGTTGCCACGCGCTCCTTCCGCTGTCAACGCTTGGCTTCAGCTTGCTCTCGGCAAAGAGGCTCGAGGTGTTCAGTGCCTTCCCCGATGCTTTTCCTCCACTTTGGGCAGTCTTGGGCCAAGGATTCCCAGGAATCAGTGGGGATGTTACATTTTTTCAAGGAGGCTTTGAGGGTATCTTTGAAACGTTTCCGCTGCCCACCCGGGGCTCGCTTGCCGTGTCAGAGCTCCGAGTAGAGCGCTTGTTTTGAGAGTCTCGTGTCAGGCATACGGACGATGTGGCCCGTCCAGCAGAGCTGATTGAGCTTTGATGCTGGGGATGTTGGTCTGAGCAAGGACACTGACATTGGTGCATCTATCCTGCCAAAATGGGTTTGCAAGATCTTGCGGAGGCAGCATTGGTGGTACGTTTCCAGTGTTTTGAGATGCCTGCTGTACATGGTCCATGTCTCTGAAGCATATAGGAGGGCAGGTATCACTACTGCTCTGTAGACCATGAGCTTGGTGCTGGGTTTGAGATCCTGGTCTTCAAACACACTCCTCCTCAGGTGACCGAAGGCTGCACTGGCACAATGAAGGCGGTGTTGGACTTCATCATCGATGTCTGCCCTTGTTGACAGTAGGCACCCGAGGTATGGAAAATTGTATCACGTTGTCCAAGGCCGCGCCGTGGATTTTGATAATTGGGGGGCAGTGCTGTGTGGTGGGGGCAGGTGGGTAGAGGATCTTTTGTCTTGTGGATGTTTAGTATAAGGCCTATGCTCTCGTACGCCTCGGTGAAGGTGTTGACGATGGCTTGGAGTTCGACCTCTGAGTGTGTGCAGACGCAGGCGTCGTCTGCATACTGTAGTTCGATGATGGAGGATGGGACAATCTTGGTTCTGGCCTGGAGACAGTGGAGATTGAACAGATTCCCGTTTGTCCTGTAATTTAGCTCCACTTCAAACCTTAAACAATTATTTTGCTTCGGTCTTCACAGTGGAAGACACAAAAACCATGCCAAAAATTGCTGGTCATGGGAATGTGGGAAGGGAGGACCTTGAGACAATCATTATCACTAGGGAGGTAGTGCTGGACAGGCTAATGGGACTCAAGGTAGACAAGTCCCCTGGTCCTGATGAAATGCATCCCAGGGTATTAAAAGAGATGGCGGAAGTTATAGCAGATGCATTCGTTATAATCTACCAAAATTCTCTGGACTCTGGGGAGGTACCAGCGGATTGAAAAGCAGCTAATGTAACGCCTCTGTTTAAAAAAGGGGGCAGACAAAAGGCAGGTAACTATAGGCCGGTTAGTTTAACATCTGTAGTGGTGAAAATGCTTGAAACTATCATTAAGGAAGAAATAGCGGGACATCTAGATAGGAATAGTGCAATCAAGCAGACGCAACATGGATTCATGAAGGGGAAATCATGTTTAACTCATTTACTGGAATTCTTTGAGGATATAACGAGCATGGTGGATAGAAGTGTCCGGATAGATGTGGTGTATTTAGATTTCCAAAAGGCATTCGATAAGATGCCACACAAGGTTACTGCAGAAGATAAAGGTACACGGAGTCAGAGGAAATGTATTAGCATGGATCGAGAATTGCTGGCTAACAGAAAGCAGAGAGTCGGGATAAATGGGTCCTTTTCGGGTTGGAAATCGGTGGTTAGTGGTGTGCCACAGGGATCGGTGCTGGGACCACAACTGTTTACAATATTCATAGATGACCTGGAAGAGGGGACGGAGTGTAGTGTAACAAAATTTGCAGATGACACAAAGATTAGTGGGAAAGCGGGTTGTGTAGAGGACACCGAGAGGCTGCAAAGAGATTTAGATAAGTTAAGCGAATGGGCTAAGGTTTGGCAGATGGAATACAATGTCGGAAAGTGTGAGGTCATCCACCTTGGGAAAAAAACAGTAAAAGGGAATATTATTTGAATGGGGAGAAATTACAACATGCTGAGGTGCAGAGGGACCTGGGGGTCCTTGTGCATGAATCCCAAAAAGTTAGTTTGCAGGTGCAGCAGGTAATCAGGAAGGCAAATGGAATGTTGGCCTTCATTGTGAGAGGGATGGAGTACAAAAGCAGGGAGGTCCTGCTGCAACTGTACAGGGTATTGGTGAGGCCGCACCTGGAGTACTGCGTGCAGTTTTGGTCACCTTACTTAAGGAAGGATATACTAGCCTTGGAGGGGGTACAGAGATGATTCACTAGGCTGATTCTGGAGCTGAGGGGGTTACCTTATGATGATAGATTGAGTAGACTGGGTCTTTACTCGTTGGAGTTCAGAAGGATGAGGGGTGATCTTATAGAAACATTCAAAATAATGAAAGGGATAGACAAGATAGAGGCAGAGAGGTTGTTTCCACTAGTCGGGGAGACTAGAACTAGGGGGCACAGCCTCAAAATATGGGGGAGCCAATTTAAGACCGAGTTGAGAAGGAATTTCTTCTCCCAGAGGGTTGTGAATCTGTGGAATTCTCTGCCTAAGGAAGCAGTTGAGGCTAGCTCATTGAATGTATTCAAATCACAGATAGATAGATTTTTAACCAATAAGGGAATTAAGGGTTACGGGGAGCGGGAGGGTAAGTGGAGCTGAGTCCACGGCCAGATCAGTCATGATCTTTTTGAATGACGGAGCAGGCTCGAGGGGCTAGATGGCCTACTCCTGTTCCTAATTCTTATGTTCTTATGTTCTTATGTTCAGCGGGGAGCTTGCTGAGGATGAGATGGAGCATTGCAGCAAGGAGGATCAAGAAGAGCGTTGGTGTGATGACACAGCCCTGCTTGTCCCCGGTCCGAAAGTGGAATGGCTCTGTGGTGGATCCGTTGGTCAGGATCATGGCTTGCATGTCATCGTGGAGCAGGCAAAGGATGCTGACAAACTTTTGAAGGCAGCCGAATCTGAGGAGGACGCTCCATAATCCCTCACGGTCGACAGTATCGAAGGCTTTTGTGAGGTCTAAGAAGGCCATTTATAAGGTTGGTCCTTTCCCTGCATTTGTCTTGTATCTGCCGCGCGGTGAAGATCATGTCCATTTTGCCCCTTAATGGGTGGAATCCGCATTGCGATTCTGGGAGGAGATCTTCAGCCACAAGAAAAAGGCGATTCAGGAGAATTCTTGCAATGACTTCCGGGGGGTCACCATTGACCAGAAACTTAACTGGGCCAGCCACATAAATACCGTGGCAACAAGAGCAGGTTAGAAACTGGGTATTCTGCGGCAAGTGTTTCACCTCCTGACCCCGAAAACCCTTTCCACCATTTACAAGGCACAAGTCAGGAGTGTGATGGAATACTCTCTACTTGTCTGGATGGGTGCAGCTGCAACAACACTCAAGAAGCTCGACACCATCCAGGGCAAAGCAGCCTGCTTGATTGGCACCCCATGCACCACCTTAAGCGTTCACTCCCTCCATCACCAGCATACCATGGCTATAGTGTGTACCATCTACAATATGCACTGCAGCAATTTGCCAAGGCTTCTTTGGCAGCACCTCCAAAATCTGTAACCTCTATCACTGAGAAGGACAAGGTGCATGGGAACACCATCACTCCAAGTTCCCCTCTATGTCACATACCATCCTGACTTGGAAGTATTTCGCCGTCCCTTCATCGTCGCTGGATCAAAATCCTGGAACTTCTTCCCTGACACACGGACTGCAGTAGTTCAAGAAGGCAGCTCAACATCACCTTTTTCAAGGGCAATTTGGGATGGGCAATAAATGCTGGCCTTGCCAGCGATTGCCACATCCCATGAACGAAAAAAATTTAAATGACCGTTTCCGGTATGACTGCTGTCAGGAATCTGGCACAGCCGCAGAGGTGTTCCACAATAAGAGCCATGCAGCCACCAAAGTATCATTGACCAGACCGTCGGCAGCACTGCTGCCTGAACTATTTGGATGGAGCTTTACAATACAGCCCTGAACGTATCTCTAGATTTGTGGGAGTGTGCTGCTTGCGAGATAACTTTGCGATAATAAAGGACCAGCCCTTACCACCATCTGGGTAGCAAGAATTGGAGGAGGAGAAGGAGCTTGAGCAGCATCAACCACCAGTGCCCCATGATCTTCAAAATAGCGCAGAGCAGGGATTCAATCTGATACCATCTTAGTTTGTATGCCTCAGCTACTCGTGGACTTAACCAGCTGAGCCAGTGATGTAATGCTTCATAGGACTATTTCTGACTTTCACACTCTGTAACCTTATTCTTGATATAGTGATGACAAATCATACCATTAAAGTAATCTGGCATCCACATTACACAGAACCCAAGGCAGGAAAAATGACTCTTCCCAGCTTTTTGGTAGGAATCCCAGAGCGAAAGCGGCTAACCTCTAGAGGTCCATTTAATGAGAGGAACTTCCCAATTATGGCTGCACTCTGTCAAGTTGTTGACAGAATTGGTGCTCACAGGTGTCAGCTATGATACACTATGTCGTTTAGTTCATCAGTTCAAGAAAGCTATAACATCTATCAACACCATGACAGCAGCCACGGATGGTATTTCATAAATAGAGATTGTTGTCACTCATTTGCAGATTTCTAAAGTATTAGTATGCAAGTTCAGAAGGTAACACTATTTCCCAGGGTGACATTGGGGATACAGATTCAAATTTGAATATTACTTTCCAATATATTAGCATTGCTTTTAAAGAAATACTATTTTCAATAAAAAAAACAAATGTATTTACTATTTGAAGTAAATTGATTGAGTTCATCTATTTATTGGTTTCCTGTTTTTGGATCCTGTTCTTACCTGACATGCCCCTCTAGCCAAGATCACTATATAGCAATCAAAAGATGGAGCCTGGGCTGATTTTTCCCTCTCTCGCATCCAGACTATTACCACAGTTGAGATCGATGAATTCAGTATTCGGATTTGAATTTGAGACTTTCCTGATCTGTGCATCTTTTAGCTAATCACTGGATAAACTCCGTCATCAGACTTAATGTTTGGTGAGCCTTTTTCTTTTGTTTGGGTGGGAGTTGGGGGGTTTGCGGTGGGGGGAGATAATGTGCCAGAAAAGATGTGATTTATTTTCATCGTGGTGATGTCATGTGCAAGTGACGAGCAGTGAGTTTTGACATGATTTACTCCTTTGCATCTGCATTATGAAGACATAAGACATGAAAAAAATTAAATGTCTGACTCTTTTAATGAAAGCATTACTCCTTTCATACTCCTGTAGTGAAATTCAGTAGTTTAAACCGTAATTAAGTAATTTTGTGATTGCTTTCGCTAGATCACAATATAGATATATATTAAGAAAGCAATTCAGCCCATTTTAGCTTATTGATCCAGAAAGACTTATCAGTTCCCATCAGCTCTTTATTAAATGATTCCAGAATTCTGTCTTCACTACCCCACTTACAAGTCTATTCCATAGTTGATCACTCTATAGGTACTTTTGCACTGATGCTTGTGTAGATTGGATTGTGAGAGATTGATGTCTGCTTTGGCTCCCCGCAAAATATGGCTTTATGTCACTTTTCTATGGTTCTGTAATTCTACCAGCAGAAATGAAAGAGCCAGATTTAGACTCTTATGATCGGAGCAAGTCAATCTGGCAACAGTACTGAGCCTGGTTATATTTAGCCTGCGTACATTAATACAAGAGAAGCTGTTTTATTGGAGTGTCCCATTAACCAAATGAACAACAAAATCAATTATTCAATCATCAGTGTCATAACATTTTACACAAGTGCAACTTACCAATGATGCAAAATTTACAATCTACTCCTTTTAATTCAAAGTTGCTTAATTCAAATTGTTAGACAATTCAAATATTTTAGCGCAAAAATTATTGAATTATCGGAGCAGATTTTATATATACTGGAAAATCTCCCATGGTGCTGCTCACAATAAGTCAGAGGATATACAATTTTATGAGGACAGGCGAATTAAAGAAGGTTAAGGACAGTTTTATAAGGAGAGGAGCATTATAGAAGGTTAAGTGTTGCCACTTTAAATCTACAAAGTCTAATTTTGGAGCATCTTGGACATATGCCAAGGAAGCGGGTGGTGAGAAAAGTCACTCTGGTCAGCCATTCTTTTGGCAACTGGCAACATTGGTATAAATAGTTATTTTATTTAAGTTCAGATGGTCCCATTTACAAGGGGGGCGATACTAATGATGGACCTGCTATTTTTATTGGAGGTCCGGGGCAGGAAACAGGCCTGGATTCCAGTTAGGCCAACAGACTTGTGTGTCAGGTTCATCCCGGCATCTAGGATATTGAGGAAATAACAGGTGTGGGAATGCCCTGACCCCCGCTCCTCACCCCGCCCGCCCCCCCAACCAACCCCCATCCTGTCCCCTCCAACATGTTTGGAATGAATGGAAATTCCGTCCCAAACAGGCTCAACAGAAATTCCTGGTCTGCGATTTGGCATATCCACATTCAGGCAGATTTCCCAATAGCCAATTTGCTCTTCTGATCATCTTATATCAGGTATGCACCGCTGGCCCTGTAGAAATTCGGGGGTATTGTGGCTCTGGTAGTGCTGTGAAGGTTTGGCAGCAGGGTCCATAAGATCTGGGAGAATTTGGTCTGGAACAACTGGCAGTCTCAAAGGTTATCTTCTGTAGCTGGAAACCGTCTTAAACTTTGGGCCCGAATTTGGTGGACTTACCAGCGGCTGCCACTGAGTTTTCTCAGCGGTCTCCCTGTTTTCTGGGCGCTCTCCCCGCCGAGCGAGTTTGGTGAGTCCCTCACGCCGGCGGGGAGAGAAGACTGCTGGGGAGCATCCACTGGTGTCCATCGGCGTGCAATGCTGACAAAAATCCTCCCACCCGCTCCCCAACGAGATTGGTCCAGGCGGTCCTCCACTCCAGCAGCAGAAAAGACTGCTTTGTAGAGGCAGGTCTTACCTGAACGATAAGAACATAAGAACATAAGAATTAGGAACAGGAGTAGGCCATCTAGCCCCTCGAGCTTGCTCCACCATTCAAAAAGATCATGGCTGATCTGGCCGTGGACTCAGCTCCACTTACCTGCCCGCTCCCCATAACCCTTAATTCCCTTATTGGTTAAAAATCTATCTATCTGTGATTTGAATACATTCAATGAGCTAGCCTCAACTGCTTCCTTAGGCAGAGAATTCCACAGATTCACAACCCTCTGGGAGAAGAAATTCCTTCTCGACTCGGTTTTAAATTGGCTCCCCCGTATTTTGAGGCTGTGCCCCCTAGTTCTAGTCTCCCCGACCAGTGGAAACAACCTCTCTGTCTCTATCTTGTCTACCCCTTTCATTATTTTAAATGTTTCTATAAGATCACCCCTCATCCTTCTGAACTCCAACGAGTAAAGACCCAGTCTGCTCAATCTATCATCATAAGGTAACCCGCCCTCATCTCCGGAATCAGCCGTGAATCATCTCTGTACCCCCTCCAAAGCTAGTACATCCTTCCTTAAGTAAGGTGACCGAAACTGCACGCAGTACTCCAGGTGCGGCCTCACCAATCAAGTATCAAGACCTGCAAGAAAAGGTTAGTGCACTTGTTTTCTTTTCTTTTGCAGCGATTTTGGTGGATAGGGTCCTCTGAAGAATTGTAATAGATTTTTTTTTCCATTAGTTTAAATAATTTTTTTTTCCCCGTTCCCCCCCCCCACTCCCTGGGCCTGACTCTATCCTCACCGTTACTTTGCTGACGATCACATTTGCCGCCCAGAATCTGACCTACCGCCCGCTGCTGCCCAGAATCGACATGTAAGGCCCATTTTTTCCGTCGGGCAGTTTTTTTCTCCACTTTTCCACCAAACGTCCGCCAAAGTGCCGTCAGGATCTTAGCGGTCCTTTCGACGGTACAGGGGCAGAACTTAGGTTTGACCAAACTCCTGCCCAAAATTTCTTAAATATGTTTTTTGCACTTTTATTATTTTAAAGGTGTCAAAAATGCACACAAGGAATTTTGAGCTCATTCCAGGGAACAAAAACCAAGTTGGGGATGTATAGGTCAGAAGGCTGGCCCTGGAGTTTGGGAAAGGGAGTGGTCATAGGATGTGGTAAAATCGGGGCATCTCAAGAGTCTGGGAGAACTGAGAAGGGAATTGCAGGGCGTGGGAGCAATAAGATGGTAGAAGTGAGAGAAGGGTGTCAGATAATGGAGAAACTGGAGGAACCCTGAGGGATGGAAGCATTGGGAGGAAGTGCTGGGTGTGCCAGCATTAGAATTAGCATAGGGAAGGTGGTGACAGGGTGTGGGAACATTGGGAGGGGGATTGAGAGGTGTCGCTGATAAAATGAGGTGATATGAGTTTTCTCAGCAGTGTGACAGAAGTTAGAGGTGTTCAGTGTGGGGGAGGGGTGGGATGAGTGTGTCAAGAGGTAGCGGGGAAGTACAGAGGTTCAAGGATGGCAAATCTGGTCATGCTGGGAGAAGATTTCTTACTTGGGGAAACTTGTAATATATAAAAATTATTTAAAATACAGCTGAGGGATGAGGTGAATTCCATCATAAGAACATAAGAATATAAGAATTTGGAGCAGGAGTAGGACATACGGCCCCTCGAGCCTGCTCCACCATTCAATAAGATCATGGCTGATCCGATCAGGGACTCAGCTCCACTTCCCTGTCCGCTCCCCATAACCCTTTATTCCCTTATCGCTCAAAAATCTGTCTATCTCCACCTTAAATATATTCAATGACCCAGCCTCCACAGTTCTCTGGGGCAGAGAATTCCATAGATTTACAACCCTCAAAGAAGAAATTCCTCTTCATCTCAGTTTTAAATGGGCGGCCCCTTATTCTGAGACTATGTCCCCTTGTTTTAGTTTCCCCTATGAGTGGAAATATCCTCTCTGCATCCATCTTGTCGAGCCCCCTCATTATCTTATATGTTTTGATAAGATCACCTCTCATTCTTCTGAACTCCAATGAGTATAGGCCCAACCTACTCAACCTATCTTCATAAGTCAACCCCCTCATCACCGGAAACAACCTAGTGAACAACCTCCAATGCAAGTATATCCTTTTTTAATTACGGAGACCAAAACTATAAGCAGTACTCCAGGCGTGACCTCGCCAATACCCTGTACAGTTGTAGCAGGACTTCTCTGCTTTTATACTCTAACCCCTTGCAATAAAGGCCAACATTCCATTTACCTTCCTTATTGCTGGCTGTACCTGCATACTAACTTTTTGTGTTTCATGCACAAGGACCCCCAGGTCCCTCTGTACTACAGCACTTTGCAATTTTTCTCCATTTAAATTATAATTTGCTTTTCTATTTTTTTCTGCCAAAGTGGACAACCTCACATTATGCTCCATCTGCCAAATTTTTGCCCACTCACTTAGCTGTCTATATCCCTTTGCAGATTTTTTGTGTCTTCCTCACAATTTGCTTTCTCACCCATCTTTGTATCATCAGCAAACTTGGCTACATTACATTCGGTCCCTTCATCCAAGTCATTAATATAGATTGTAAATAGTTGAGGGCCCAGCACTGATCCCTGCGACACCCCACTAGTTACTGTTTGCCAACCGGAAAATGACCCATTTATCCCGACTCTCTGTTTTCTGTTAGTTAGCCAATTCTCTATCCGTGTTAATATATAACCCAAACCCAGTGAACTTTAATCTTGTGCAGTAACCTTTTATGTGGCACCTTATTGAATGCCTTCTGGAAATCCAAATACACCTCATCCATTGGTTTCCACTTATCCACCCTGCATGTTACATCCTCAAAGAATTCCAGCAAATTTGTTAAACATGATTTCCCTTTCATAAAACCATGCTGACTCTGCTTGATTAAATTATGCTTTTCAAAATGTCCCACTACTGCTTCCTTAATAATGGACTCCAGCATTTTCCCAAAGACAGATGTTAGGCTAACCGGTTTATAGTTTCCTGCTTTCTGTCTCCCTCATTTCTTGAATAGGGGCCTTACATTTGCAGTTTTCCAATCCGCTCAGAGCACCCCAGAATCCAGGGAATTTTAGTAGATTACAACCAATGCATCCACTATCTCTGCAGCCACTTCTTTTAAGACCCTAGGATGTAAGTCATCAGGTCCAGGGGACTTGTCCACCTTTAGTCCAATTATTTTACCGAGTACTAGTTCATTAGTGATAGTGATTGTATTAAGTTCCTCCCTCCCTATAGCCCCTTGATTATCCACCATTGGGATGTTTTTAGTGTCTTCTACCGTGAAGACCGATACAAAATATTTGTTCAACGTTTCTGTTATTTCCCTGTTCCTCATTAATTCCCCAGTCTCATCCTCTAAGGGACCAACATTTACTTTAGCCATTCTTTTCCTTTTTATGTATCTGTTTTTATATTTTGTGCTAGTTTACTTTCATAATCCATCTTCCCTCTCTTTTTTTAGTTGTTCTTTGCTGGCTCCTAATCCTCTGGTCTCCCACCAGTCTTGGCCACATTATATGCCCTTGTTTTCAATTTGATACCATCCCTTATTTCCTTAGTTAGCCACAGATGGTTATCCCTTCTCTTATTCCTTCTTATTGGGATATATTCTTGTTGCAAGTTATGTACTATCTCCTTAAATGTCTGCCACTGCTCATCAACTGTCCCATACTTTAATCTATTTTCCCAGTCCACTTTAGCCAACTCTGTCCTCATACCTTTGTAGTCTCCTTTATTTAAGCTTAGGACCCTGGTTTCATGACTGGTCCCGCTCTCCTATCTTACTGGAAGGGTGTTAGGGTTCAGGATTTGGTAGCAGTAAGTAAGGGATCACTGAAGGGTGGGAACAGCAGTGGGGGCAGGATTTCTTAAAGGGTACCTCAAGCAGTGGCTGTGGATACCTCTATTATTTAAAATCAAAACTGCTATTTACTTCAAAATCTTTAAGTGCATTGAAAGGACAGAAGAACTGTCAGCCAGATTCTGGTAAAGGCCGTGAATGTAACTTGCAGCACTCAAGGGGACCTATCGGCAGTCGGCTGACAACTGGTAGGGTGGTAGTCATGATGAGGGCTCACAGTTGGGTCAGGGGACCTGGGTTGGGGGAAGAAGTCAGAAATGGTAGGAGAAGAGACAGTAACCACAAGAGTCAGAGGCAGGGAGGGAGCAGACAGCAGGGTCGATTGTAAAAAAATAAATAAATAAAGA
This sequence comes from Pristiophorus japonicus, assembly GCF_044704955.1. Lineage (NCBI taxonomy): Eukaryota > Metazoa > Chordata > Chondrichthyes > Pristiophoridae > Pristiophorus > Pristiophorus japonicus. The sequence goes on along the minus strand of NC_091977.1, from coordinate 100,166,853 downwards.
CTTACATTTATATAACAGCTTTCACGACTGCCGGACGTTACAGCCAATGAAATACTTTTGGAGTGTAGACACCGTTGTAATGTGGGAAACGTGGCAACCAATTTGAACACAGCAACTCCCACAAACAGCAATGTGATAATGACCAGATAATCTGTTTTTGTTATGTTGATTGAGGGATAAATATTGGCCAGGACACCAAGGATAACTCTCCTGCTCTTCTTCAAAATAGTGTCATGGAATCTTTTACGTGCACCTGAGAGAACAGAAGGATCCTTGGTTTAATGTCTCATCCAAAAGATCTCCAAGGTGAGCATCCATTTTGGAGACGCAACTGGCAGATCTCAGAGGTGAATAAGCAACAATGGCAATTACCTTTGAAACCAAGCTTGGAGAATTCAATCGGGAATAAATGAAGCGAATATATAACTTTAGCCATCTCAGAAAAATGTAAGAGACAGGTGTGGTGGAAATAGCATTAAAAAAGTAGATGTGACTGGAGCGAGTAATTAAGTGTTACTTGACAGTAAGTGCACACTTATACCAGGCTTTTAATATAGGTAGATGTATAGGCTAACATCAAAACTGAAGCTACTGGAAATGTACATCAGGTTTGTCTTGCAGATATTTAATGTAAGGCCCAGGCTTTCGTACACCTCGGTGAAGATGTTGACGATGACTTGGAGTTCAGCCACTGAATGTCCGCAAATGCAAGCGGCGTCTGCGTACTGTAGTTCAACGACAGAGGATAGGACGGTCTTGGATCTGGCCTGGAGGCAATGAAGGTTGAACAGGTTCCCACTAGTTCTATAGTTTAGTTCCCTCAAACGAGGAGTTTGTTGAGTGTGAGGTGGAGCATTGCAGCGAGGAAGATCGAGAAGAGGGTTGGCGCGATGACACAGTCATGCTCGACTCCTATTCGGACGTTGATTGGGTCTGTGGTGGATCCGTTGGTCAGGATTATGGCTTGCATGCCATCGTGGAGCAGGCGGAGGATGGCGACAAACTTTTGGGGACAGCCGAAATGGAGGAGGACGCTCCATAGTCCCTCACGGTTAACAGTGTCAAAGGCCTTTGTAAGGTCACCGAGGTGTACGAAAGCATGGGCTTTACACTAAACATCCGCAAGACCGAGGTCCTCCACCAACCTGACCCCGCCACACAGCACTGCCCCACAGTCATCAAGATCCACGGCACGGCCCTGGACAACGTGGACCACTTTCCATACCTCAGGAACCTATTATCAGCAAGGGCAGACATCGACGACGAGATTTAACACCGCCTCCAGTGCGCCAGCGCAGCCTTTGGCTGCCTGAGGAAGAGAGTGTTCGAAGATCAGGACCTCAAATCTGGCACTTACAGGGCTGCAGTGTTACCCGTCCTCCTGTATGACTCAGAGACGTGGACCATATACAGTAGACACCTCAAATCGCTGTAGTAATACCACCAATGATGCCTCTGCAAGATCCTGCAAATCCCCTGGGAGGACAGACGCACCAACGTCAGTGTTCTCGATCATCCCCAGCATCGAAGCACTGATCATACTCGACCAGCTCCGCTGGGCAGGCCACATTGTCCGCACGCCGGACACAAGACTTCCAAAGCAAGCGCTCTACTCGAAACTCCTACACAGCAGGCGATCCCCAGGTGGACAGAGGAAACGTTTCAAGGACACCCTCAAAGCCTCCTTGATAAAGTGCAACATCCAACTGACACCTGGGAGTCCCTGGCCAAAGACCGCCCTAAGTGGAGGAAGTGCATCTGGGAGGGCGCTGAGCCTCTCGAGTCTCGCCACCGAGAGCATGCAGAACACAAGCGCAGGCAGAAGGAGCGCGCGGCATACCTGTCCCACCCACCCTTTCCTCCAACGACTATCTGTCCCATGATGACAGCAGGTTTGCCAGCATCTGTCAAGGTAAAAGTCAGGCTCCTGCTGTGTATTGGCATTTTCTGTTTTCTATTACAGGTTACTACTTTTTGCTGTTTCTCCTTTTTATTTATATATTTTTTTCAGTATTTATTGTCACTGATTTTCAATTCTTATTTTGACCATTTTTTTCAGTCTGTGCTATTTTTCAGTGCTCTCTGTCAAAAATATTTTGGCATTATTCACCTGACCAGACTTACAACACTGTGACCACACATGGACTGGCAGCCATTAATTCCGGTTCAAATAATGATCCCCTTCAGTTATATTCTCTGTTAACTTTAGAGGAAGCTCAGAAACTAGACTGATGTTATTAAATGTAATATCGTGCAACTTATTATGAAATAATCAAATTTAAAGAATGTATTTTAGATCTTTTTTCATTGTTAACAAATAAACACGTATTTCAACATTCTTCAACTGAGGGAGTTGTTATCTCTTGGTTTATCCTGAACACCAGAAAGCCTAAATGCACATTAGGCACCAATGACTGCCTATCAATAGTCATTAACACACATAGGCAGCTGTTAAACAGCCATTAAGCAGTCATTACATCAAGCTCCTAATGCAGGGCGCATTGCTTGGAATAGTTCGTACAGCTGTTTAAAGCAGATAGTTGTAAATAAATTATCCAGCTTCACACTGAAAAACAGCAGCAGCCTTTATCTAATCTACCCTGATAAAATATCAGCTTCCTTTTCCAACAGAATATATTGTAACAAAATCATTGTCTGTAGACTGAGGGTAAACATTAACCAAATTCCATCCTGTTGTCATCCATACACCAGCACTTCAGGCCTATTTGACGAGACCTGAGAAAGACAAAGTTCAGACCAATTTGGTTCAGTTGGGAGCAGCTGTAAGCAGCATAAAGGGAGAGTCAGGAGCAGCGGCAAGCATCATCAAGGTAGCGAGCCCAACCAGCACCAACTGACCTGGGCAAATAAGAAGTAAAAACACTCAAAATCAAAGTGTGATGTCACAGAAAAACAGGGAAGTGATTGGTTGGTGAGTTTTTCTCTCTCTTCTGGGGCATTGGTTTAAATTAAGAGCCTGGATTAAAAACCAAATTTGAAAACTTAATTAATTAAATATATTAGTGATCGCAGGCCAGGCGATGTGTTACTGCTGCTGCATGTGGGAGCTGGTTGACCCCATTGAGGTCCATGCTGACCACATCTGCAGTAAGTGTCTACAGCTCGAGGAACTTTGGCTTGAATGTAATATCTCCAAGTTTGCAGATGACACTAGGCTGGGTGGTAGTGTGAGCTATGAGGAGAATGCTAAGAGGCTGCAGGGTGACAGGACCGATGAGGTGAATGGGCAAATGCATGGGAGATGCAGTATAATGTGGATAAATGTGAGGTTATCCACTTTGGTGGCAAAAACAGGTAGGCAGATTATTATCTGAATGGTGACAGATTAGTAAAAGGGGAGGTGCAACGAGACCTGGGTGTCATGGTATATCAGTCACTGAAGGTAGGCATGCAGGTACAGCAGGCAGTAAAGAAAGCAAATGGCATGCTAGCCTTCATAGCGAGGGGATTTGAGTATAAGTGCAGGGAGGTCTTGCTGCAGTTGTACAGGGCCTTAGTGAGACCACACCTGGAGTATTGTGTGCAGTTTTTGTCTCCTAATCTGAGGAAGGACATTCTTGCTATTGAGGGAGTGCAGCGAAGGTTCACCAGACTGATTCCCGGGATGTAACAGGTTTGCCACAAGCTCTTTCCACTGCCTGCACTTGATTCCTGCATGCTCTCGGTGATGAGACACAAGGTGCTCAGCGCCCTCCCGGATGCACTTCCTCCACTTCGGGCGGTCTTTGGCCAGGGACTCCCAGGTGTCAGTGGGGATGTTGTACTTTATCAGGGAGGCTTTGAGGGTGTCCTTGTAACGTTTCCTCTGCCCACCTTTGGCTTGTTTGCCGTGAAGGAGTTCCGAGTAGAGCACTTGCTTTGGGAGTCTATGGGAAATGGTCCATGTTGTCCAGGGCTGAGCCGTGGATCTTGCTGACTGGGGGGCAGTGCTGAGCGGCGTGTACAAGCTGATGGAGGCCCTTTGCCTTGTGGATGTTTAGCGTAAGGCCCATGCTTTAGTACAGCTCAGTAAATACGTTGACTGTGACTTGGAGTTCAGCCTGCAGTGCAGATAGGTCACGATATGTTCCAGACCATGACTGGGATAGCTGTCAGTATGGCCACCTTAACCTAGCAGCATGATGACAAGATGGACCGGCTCATCACTCTGTTGGTACGCACAACCGAGACCGTTGAGACGATGAGACAAGAGATGGCTTCTGGACGTGCAGTTCAAGCCCCTGACCCCACACCCTCCAGGCAGACAGGACCGGAGGAGCAGGAGATCCTGCTACCTTCGGTTGCGCTCCCTGCCTTCTTACCAAGACACACATGTCTGCAGACATCCCGCTGTCCGCCCGCACAACCTCGTCAACCAGAGGCAGAGAGGGGCAGGGGAGCGGGACGCCACGGTGTAGGCAGGTCGAGGAAGTGGAGCTTGGGCTTCGCATCAAGGGGGGCGGAAGAGAGGTGGTGGTACCGGGTTTGAGGGGTGGGTGTTGGTGATAATGTTTGTAAATGTAATAATGTTATGTAACCTTTGTTATTGTGCACTTGTAAATACACACATTGTTGACCCTCTCTTGGTGAGTGTCTAATTTTAATGTCATGTGTGATGCCTTGTGCGAAACACATATCTGTCCCTCAGGTCATCTGCTTTATCAGGAATATCTTCTCATCCACATATGACTGCACTGTATGATGGGTACGGTCATCAGGCCATTGCAACACGCTTTATGTGCTGTGAGGGTTATTCGATGTGTCAGATTAATTACATCTCTCAGATAGACTTATGCCCATCATCACAACAAGGCACGCTGGATACAGGTCTTTTTTGATGAATCAGAACAGATTTTATGTAGTTTCCTTGCAGTACAAAGAAAGACACATTAACAAGGCGATAGTGACAGTTGTTGAAACCTCAACAGTAGGCCACTGAGTCACTGTGGCGCTTGTCCCTTACTGTGTTCTATTGACCGTAGTCCTTCCTCAGTTTGTAATCGCTCTGCCCCTAAAGTCTAATAGCTGTAAATTTATGCCCTTTTCCTCCCATACAAATGTTGTCAGAGTCTGCAGCTGTCTCTGGCTTACAGTAGATAATTCTAACCCTAACACCCTCTATGTGATATGTAATGCTTCCCTGAGAACTTCTTGAAGGACTGTGTCACAGAATTAATTGATCAGCTTGGATGGACAAAATGTAACTTTTCACTTATTCATAATTATTTTGCCTTCGCCATTCAGCTTCTCAATAAAGATCTTTCAGCAAGGTCAAAGAAAAAAGTTTCCATCGGCCTAGACACATTTCAGTCGTTTTTATCACATCCAAATTAAACATGACCATTGGCAATAAAGTAAAGCAACATCCGCCTAACCTTTTTCCAGCAGTCCCACTCATGATGGTCTAGCATTTGCACCATAGCCGCGATGTGCAGCGCTGCAGCACTCGGAGCCCTTCTCCCTGTCGCCCGACTCACCGCCAGGTCAGACCTGCTTTTTGCGAGCGGTCCTTCTGGCGGGCGGCAGGTCGGTCTGAGGCCAGCATCCCTCACCAAAATGGCTGATTTGCAGCATCCGGCATGAGCGGGCGGCATGACATCACGCCGGCGGATCCCTCCGCGACCAATTTCGCACCGAGCGGAACCTGGATGGCAGCTAGGCGGAGGAATCACTCAGAAAATATACATTTCTAACGGATCCTTGGCGGCTGCAGGCGCAACGTGCAACAAATTTGGCCCCAGAGTGGAGTCAAAGCAGGGAAAAATGGTAAAGAGAAAAAAATGAAAAACTCTTTATCTGAATGCACACAGCATTCGTAACTTGACGGCACAAATAGATATGATCAGGATATGATCTGACAGCCATTACAGAGACGTGGAGCAAGGTGACTAAACTGGGAAATAAATATTCAGGGGTATTTGACATTTCGGAAGGATACACAGAAAGGAAAAGAAGATGGGGTAGCTTTGTTAATAAAGAATGAGATCAGTGCGGTAGTGAGAAATGATAGTGGCTCAGAAGATCAAGATGTAGAATCAGTTTTGGTGGAGATAAGAAATAATAAGAGGAAAAAGTCACTGGTGGGCGTAGTCTATAGGTCCCCTAACAGTAGCTACACTGTTGGACGGAATATAAATCAAGAAATAATGGAGGCTTGTAAGAAAAGTATGGCAATAATCATAGGCGATTTTAATCTTCATATTGATTGGACAAATCAAATTGGCCAAGGTAGCTTTGAGGAAGGGTTCATAGAGTGTATCCGAGATGGTTTCCTTGAACAGTACATTGTGGAACCAACCAGCGAGCAGGCTATCTTGGATCTGTTAGTGTGCAATGAGACAGGATTAATAAATGATCATATAATAAAGGATCCTCTAGGAAAGAGTGACCATAGCATGGTTGAATTTCAAATTCATTTGGAGGGTGAGAAAGTTGGATCTCAAACCAGTGTCCTGATCTTAAATAAAGGCGATTACAAAGGTATGAAGGCAGAGTTGGCTAAAGTGGACTGGGAAAAGAGATTAAAGTGTAAGACGGTTGATAAACAGTGGCAGGCATTTAAGGAGATATTTCATAACTCTCAACAAAAATATATTCCAGTGAGAAGGATATACTTTTAGAGAAGGGAGAACCATCCATGATTAACCAAGGAAATAATGGAGTATATCAAATTGAAAAAAATGGCATACAAAGTTGCCAAGATTAGTGGGAGGCCAGAGGATTGGGAATTTTAAAAAAATCAGCAAAGAATGACTAAAAAAATTATAAAGAGAGGGAAGATAGATTTTGAGAGTAAACTAGCAAGAAATATAAAAACAGACTGTAAAAGCTTCTACAGGTATATAAAAAGGAAGAGAGTAGCTAAAGTGAATGTTGGTCCCTTAGAGGATGAGACTCGGGAATAAATAATGGGGAACAGGGAAATGGCAGAGACTTTGAACAAATATTTTGTATTGGTCTTCATGGTAGAAGACACTAAAACTTCCCAATAACAGACAATTAAGGGGCTATAGGAAGGGAGAAACTTAAAACAATCACTGTCTCTAAAGAAAAAGTACTCTGTAAAATAATGGGACTAAAGGCGGACAATGGCCTGCATCCTAGAGTCTTAAAAGAAGTGGCTGCAGAGATAGTGGATGCATTGGTTGTAATCTACCAAAATTCCCTGAATTCTGGAGAGGTCCCAGCGGATTGGAAAACCACAAATGTAACGCCCCTATTTTAAAAAGGAGGCAGACAGAAAGCGGGAAATTATAGACCAGTTAGCCTAACATCTGTCCTCAATGCTCTTCCTCCACTTTGGCTCGTCGTGGGCCAGGGATTCCCAGGAGTCAGTGGGAATGTTGCACTTTGTCAAGCAAGCCCCAGATGGGCAGACAAAATGTTTCAAGGATACCCTCAAAGCCTCCTTGACCACGACTGCCCAAAGTGGAGGAAGAGCATCTGGGAGGGCACTGAGCTCCTCGAGTCCCATCACTGAGAACAAACAGAAGCCGAGCGTAGACAGCGGACGGAACGTGTGTCAACCCAGACTCTCCGACCACCCTTCCCTTCAACCACTGTCTGCCCCATCTGTGACAGAGACTGTAGGTCCTGCATTGGACTCTTCAGTAATCTGGGAACTCACTATTAGAGTGGAAGCAAGTCATCCTTGACTCCGAGGGACTTCCGATGATGATGATGATGATTATGTCATTGGTAAAATGCTGGAATCCATTATTAAGGAAGCAGTAGCAGGATATTTGGAAAAGCATAACACAGTCAAGCAGAGTCAGCATGCTTTTATGAAAGGGAAATCATGTTTGACAAATTTTTTGGAGTTCTTTGAGGATGTATAAGGGGGAATTAGTAGATGTGGTAGATTTGGATTTCCAGAAGGCATTCAATAAGGTGCCACATAAAAGGTTACTGCACAAGATAAAAGCTCACAGGGTTGGAGGTAATATATTAGCATGGATAGAGGATTGACTAATAGAAAACAACGAGTGGGGATAAATGGGTTATTTTCTGGTTGGCATACGGTAACTAGTGGGGTGCCACAGGGATCGGTGCTACGGCCTCAACTATTTACAATCTATATCAATGACTTGAATGAAGGGACTGAGTGTAATGTAGCCAAATTTGCTGATGATACAAAGATGGATGGGAAAGCAAGTTGTGAGGAGGGCACAAAAAATCTGCAAAAGGATATAGACAGGCTAATTGAGTGGCCAAACATTTGGCAGATGGAGTATATTGTGGGAAAAAGTGAGGTTATCCACTTTGGCAGGAAAAATAGCAAAGCAAATTATAATTTAAATGGAACAAAACTACAAAATGCTGCAGTATAGAGGGACCTGGGGGTCCTTGTGCATGAAACACAAAAGTTTTAGTATGCAGGTACAGCAAGTAATCAGGAAGGCAAATGGAATGATGGCCTTTATTGCAAGGGGGATAGAGTATAAAAGCAGGGAAGTCCTGCTACAACTGTACAGGGTATTGGTGAGGCCACACCTAGAGTACTGCATACAGTTTTGGTCTCCATATTTAAGTAAGAATATACTTGCATTGGAGGCAGTTCAAAGAAGGTTCACTAGGTTGATTCCTGAGATGAAGGAGTTGACTTATGAAGATAGATTGGGTATATACTCATTGGAATTTAGAAGAATGAGAGGTGATCTTGTTGAAACATATCAGATACTGAGGAGAATCGACAAGGTAGATGCAGAGAAGATGTTTCCACTTGTGGGGGCATAGTTAAGAATAATAGGTCGCCCATTTAGAAATGTGATGAGGAGGAATTTCTTCTGAGTCGTAAATCTGTGGAATTATCTGCCCCAGAGAACTGTGGAGGCTGGGTCGTTGAACATATTTAAGGTGGAGACGGACAGATTTTTGAGCGATAAGGGAGTGAAGGGTTATGGGGAGTGGGCAGGGAAGTGGGGCTGAGCCCAAGATCAGATCAGCCATGATCTTATTAAATGGCAGAGCAGCTTCGAGGGGCCAAATGGCCTACTCCTGCTCCAAATTCTTATGTTCTTATGTTCTTATGTTCTTATGAAGGACCCCATCCAGAACTTAGTCAGTGATGAGTTAAGCAGCGCCTTGATTTCAAAATTCTCATCCATATTTTCAAATCCCTCCATGCCCTTGCCCCTCCCTATCTCTGTATTCTCCTCCAGCCCCACAATCCCCGAGTTTTCTACGCTCCTCTAATTCTGCCCTCTTGGGCATCCCTGATTATAATCCATTGACGGACCGCGCCTTCTGTTGCCTCGGCCCCAAGCCCTGGAACTCCCTGCCTAAACCTCTCCGCCTCTCTATCTCTCTTTCCTCCTTCAAGATGCTCCTTAAAATATACCTCTTTGACCAAGCTTTTGGTCACCTGCGCTAATTTCTACTTATGCAGCTCGGTGTCAAATTTTTTATCTCATAATACTCCTGTGAAGTGCCTTGGGATGTTTTACTACATTAAAGGTGCTATATAAATACAAGTTGTTGTTGATCCTGCAAATCCCCTGGGAGGACCAACATTAGCGTCCTCAACCAGGCCAACATCCCCAGCATTGAAGCACTGACCACACTTGATCTGCTCTGCTGGGGAGGCTACATAGTTCGCATGCCAGACACGAGATTCCCAAAGCAAGCGCTCTACTCGGAACTCCTTCACAGCAAACGAGCCAAAGGTGGGTAGAGGAAATGTTACAAGGACACCCTCAAAGCCTCCCTGATAAAGTGCAACATCCCCACTGACACCTGGGAGTCCCTGGCCAAACACCATCTTAAGTGATGGAAGTGCATCCGGGAGGGCGTTGAGCACCTAGAGTCTCATCGCCGAGAGTATGCAGAAATCAAGCGCAGGCAGCGGAAAGAGCGTGAGACAAACCAGTTCCACCCACCCCTTCCCTCAACGACTATCTGTCCCACTTGTCCCACCTGTGACAGAGTCTGTGGCTCTAATATTGGACTGTTCAGCCAGCTAAGAGTGGAAGCAAGTCTTCCTCGATTCTGAGGGATTGCCTGTGATGACGATGATGTTGAGTGTCAGGCCTGCCCTACTCAGGATTCTTCAGTGGCCCCTGTGGCCACCAGTACAAGTTACATTTTTAAAAACCTTCCTTTGGAGCCTGGAGGAACCTTATGTTCTGACCTCCGTCCAGCAGCTGGTTTTCCTTTAACCTAGGAATTCCTGCCCGAAACTATTACATTTAAAACTGTCCTAAAATTTGAGGTAAACAGCCTCAGTAAAATATTTAAATGATTGACCCACCTCTGGAGAGCAGGTTAATCGCCTGCCTCTCAAGCCGGTTCTGTTAAAACCGGAAGTGGGCGTGTTGGAGGTTTCCAATTATGGAATTTACAATCCCCCGTCCCTCTATTGTCCATCGTGCGGGGTTAAAATTCCTCCCCAATTTTCCTTGTTTTCTGTTGCCACCACCATTCTTTTATCTGTTACATGTCTGTTCTCTGGAACTGTCTGCCTCACTCCATCTGCCTTGTCCCCTTTCTGCTTTCAAAAATCTTCTCAAAATCTTTTTCTTTGACTGCGCTTTAGCCCCTGCTCCCTAGCATTCTGCATTTTCCCTTTTGCCCTCTGGTGTCCACTGTTTTTTCCTCCTTATTGTAAAGCAGTTGTAGAAATCCTTCTGTATATGAAGAGCACTGAGGAAATGTAAGCTGTTCTCTTTCTTATCATTGCAAATTCTAAGCTAACGATTGTTAATGGTGTAACTAACAATTCTATTATTGTAAATGTAAACCAACATGATGAGAGGATATGTGGTTTACCCCTACAGTTTATTTTATTTGTTCTTGGTATTATGTATGTAACTATATAATACTTGCCACCAGAGGGCGCGACTGTTGGAGTCCTAATGGTCACCTGCACACACGTGCAGGACCAGTATAAAAGGTTGGCTGCCATATTGTTTAGGCACTCTGGAGTTGTAATAAAGAAGACTACGGTCACACAAAGTTTAGCTCACAGTACTCAGCCTCATGGAGTTCTATATACAACAATTGGCGACGAGTAACAGAATACGAACCTTCATGCAACCATGGTTGCCATTGGAATATTAGAGAGATTCGTAGAGGGTGATGATTGGGAAGCCTTGGTCGAGCTTCTCTACTAGTACTTCGTGGCCAACGAGCTAGAAGGAGACACTAACGCGGCCAAGCGCAGGGCGGTTCTCCTCACCGTCTGTGGGCCTAAAACATATGGCCTCATCAAGAATCTACTCGCACCGACAAAACCAACGGAGAAAGAATATACAGAGTTGGGCACGCTGGTTCGGGACCACCTCAAACCGAAGGAGAGTATCCTCATGGCCAGATATCATTTTTACACGCACCATCACTCCGGGGGCCAGGACGTGGCAAACTATGTCGCCGACCTGAGATGCCTCGCGGGACCTTGCGATTTTGGAGCTGCGTTGGGGCAAATGCTGCGGGATTTTTTCATGCTGGGCATCAGCCACGAGGTCATTCTTCGAAAGCTGCTGGCTGCCAATACCCTAGACCTGAGCAGGGCCATCGCGATCGCCCAGACTTGCATAGCTACAGACAATAACACCAAACAGATATCTTCTCAACATCGAAGCTCACTGGCAAGTACTGTGCATAAAATAACGTTGCTAGCAGGCCGAACTGCATATATACATTTGCGGCTGCAAGACCTGTGATGTCTCAGAGTCCGCCATCGGTGGTGAATGTGAATCCATTAGCACCGTCTTGGCGCTGCGGGGATAATCATCGGGCCCATCAATGTTGATTCAAGCACTACATGTGCAAAGGCTGTGCAACGATGGGGCACCTCCAGCGAATGTGCAAACGTGCTGCGACACACCACGTGGTCCATGGTATGATTGATCCGGCATGGATTACGCAGCACAGGCAACTCAACGCGAGGAAGAAGTGTATGGGGTACATACCTTCACCACCAAGAGCCCTCCTATAATGCTGAAAGTCAAATTAAATGGAGTTCCAGTATCCATGGAGTTGGACACGGGCGTGTGTCAGTCAATAATGAGCCAGAAGGCTATTGAGAAACTGTGGGGCAATAAAGCACAAAGGCCCAAACTGAGCCCAATTAATGCAAAGCTGCGAACCTACACCAAAGAGCTCATACCAGTCATAGGTCATGCACAGCTCCATCATACGATACCTTTACTGCCGCACTTTCAATTATTGTGGATTGTTCCAGGTAATGGCCCAACGCTGTTCGGCAGAAGCTGGCTAAAAAAGATTAGATAGAATTGAAACGACATCAAAGCACTATCTTCAGTGGATGACACCTCGTGTGCTCAAGTGCTGAGCAAGTTCACCTCGCTATGCGAACCAGGCATCGGCAACTTCACAGGCGCCAAGGTACAGATCCATCTAGGCCCTGATGCACAGCCCATCCATCACAAGGCTCGGGCAGTTCCGTACATGATGAGGGAGAAAGTCGAGATCGAACTGGACAGACTCCAACACGAAGGAATCATATCGCCAGTCGAGTTCAACGAGTGGACCAGTCCGATTGTTCTGGTGTTGAAAAGCGATGGCACTTTCAGAATCTGCGGAGTCTACAAGGTAATGATTAACCGAGTCTCACTACAGGACCATTACTCGCTGCCAAAAGCAGATGACCTGTTCGCAACGTTAGTGGGGGGGGGGGGAGGAAGTCGTTCACCAAGTTGGACCTAACCTCCACCTACATGACACAGGAGCTGGCTGAATCTACGAAAAGACTGATGTGCATCAACACACACAAATGGCTGTTAATACACCACAGGTGCCCTTTCAGGATTCGCTCGCCTGCAGTCATTTTCTAGAGAAACATGGAGAGTTTGCTGAAATCTGTTCCGCGCACCGTTGTTCCAAGACGACATCCTGATCGTGACACCATCGAACATCTACACAACCTGGAAGAGGTTCTAAGTCGCCTAGAGAGAGTGGGACTCGGGCTGAAACACTCCAAGTGTGCTTTCCTGGCGTCAGAAGTTGAATTTTTGGGGAGGAAGATTGCAGCAGATGGTGTCAGGCCCACGGACTCAAAGACAGAGGCCATCAACAATGTACCCAGACCACAGAATGTGACGGAGATGCGTTCGTCCCTGGGACTCCTCAACTATTTTGGTAACTTTCTACCTGAGTTGAGCACGTTGTTAGAGCCTTTGCACATGTTGCTACATAAGAGTTTGGGGCAAATCTCAAGAGATAGCCTTTAATAAAGCCAGAAACCTGCTATGTTCAAATAAGTTACTTGTACACTATGATCCATGTAAACGTTTAGTGCTAGCTTGTACGGGGTGGACTGTGTGTTGCAGCAAGCCAATGTATCGGGCAACCTTCAACCGGTTGCATACGAGTCTAGAAGTCTGTCTAAGGCTGAGAGAGCCTATAGTATGATCGAGAAAGAGGCATTAGCATGTGTATATGGGGATAAGAAAATGCACCAATACCTATTTGGACTTCGGTTTGAGCTTGAAACTGACCACAAGCCGCTCATTTCGCTGTTTTCAGAGAGCAAAGGTATAAAGACCAATGCTTTGTCCCGCATCCAAAGATGGGCACTAACACTATCTGCTTATGACTATGTTATTCGCCACAGACCAGGCACTGAAAACTGTGCCAATGCTCTCAGCCGGCTACCATTGCCCATCACTGGGGTTGAAATGGCGCAGCCCGCAGACTTGCTACTGGTCAAGAATGCTTTTGAGAGCGAGGGGTCACCCGTCACAGCTCGCCAGATCAGGATCTGGACCAGCCAGGATCCTGTGCTATCATTAGTAAAGTGTTGCGTCCTAAATGAGAACTGGTCGGCCGTTCCCGGGGAAATGCAAGATGAAATTAAGCTGTTTCACCGACGCAAAGATGAACTGTCCATCCAGTCGGATTCTCTCTTATAGGGTAATCGCGTGGTTTTGCCAAAAAAGGCAGGGAAACGTTTATACACAACCTACAGCGTACCCACCCAGGCATTGTCATGATGAAGGCAATTGCCAGGTCGCATGTTTGGTGGCACGGCATTGACTCGGACTTGGAGTTATGTGTGCATCAGTGCAACACTTGCTCGCAACTGAGCAATGCACCAAGGGAGGCTCCACTGAGTCTGTGGCCATGGCCCTCCAAACCGTGGTCCAGGATCCACATAGATTTTGCCGGCCCCTTTCTAGGAAAGATGTTTTTAGTAGTGTGGACGCTTACTCCAATTGGATTGAATGCGTAATCATGTCATCCAGCACGTCCACAGCCACCATTGAAAGCCTCCGGGCCATGTTCGCCACACATGGCTTGCCCGACGTCCTTGACAGCGACAATGGACCGTGTTTCACCAGCTCGGAATTCAACGAATTTATGATCTGCAATGGCATCAAGCATGTCAGATCTGCCTCGGTTTAAGCCCGCATCTAACGGTCAAGTGGAGCGGGCAGTCCAAACAATCAAGCAAAGCATGAAATGCGTGCTGGACGGTTCCCTGCAGACCCGCTTGTCTCGCATTCTGCTCAGTTACCGGACGCGACCCCACTCGCTCACCGGGGTTCCCCCGGCAGAATTGTTAATGAAGAGAGCCCTCAAAATCAGGCTCTCCCTAGTCCACCCAGATCTTAATGATCTCGTGGAAACCCGGCGACACCGGCAGAACATGTAGCACGATCGCGCAGCTGTTTCTCATGACATTGATAACGACCCTGTGTTTGTCCTAAATTACGGTCATGGTCCCAAGTGGGTTGCTGGCACTATTTTGGCCAAGGAAGGGAATAGGGTGTTTATAATCAAACTGTTAAATGACCAAACGTGCAGAAAGCATTTAGATCAGACCAAATTGCGATTTACTGACAACCAGGAACGACTTGAAGAGGACATCACTATCGACGATCCACCAACACACATCCAACCAGCAATCGACCTCGCTGTCAATCACGAGGATGAACCCACTGTTCCTGACAGTCTGGTCAGACCAGCCGCGGTGCAGTGCAGCAATGGTCCGACCAACTCACACACGCCAGGGTTTGAACTTAGACAATCAACCAGAGAGCAAAGGACTCCGGATCACCTCAACTTGTAAATAACTTGTACCGAAGACTTTGGGGGGGGGGAGTGGTGTTATGTATGTAACTATGTAATACTTTCCACCAGAGGGTGCGACTGTTGGGAGTCCTAATGGTCACCTGCACACACGTGCAGGGCCAGTATAAAAGATTAGCTGCCATGTTGCTTAGGCACTCTAATTGTAATAAAGAAGGCTAAGGTCACACTAAGTTTAGCTCACAGTACTCAGCCTCGTGGAGTTCTTCTATCTACAACACTTGGTATGTTAGTAACACTGGCAAGGCAATACTTATTACCTATCCCTAATAGACATTATGATATTAAGGGCCTGATAATGAATCCGAGGCATGGTCACAGGCGGGGGATGTGGATAACCTGGAAGAAGTTTCGGTGCATCTCAACAGGGCCACCTCATTAGAATATTACTTCTGGGTTTGGTGTCAAATGTGCGATAGCGGACATTTTGAGAACGCACAAGATGTGATCTCAACTGGAGCATTTAAAAGGCCAATCCAAGGGTGGAATTTGGAGGAGTTAGGAATCACAGCAAAGTGAGGGAGAAGTGTTGTGATGGATTCAGGACGGTCAAGGGCTGCGCCAAGATTTAACGATGCGTCACTTAATATGGTGCCGGTGTCATTGAGGAGCTGGAGAGAGATACACTTCCTAGCAACAGGAAGAAGAAACTGACTGCTGTAACAAAGAAGGCCTGGCTGGATGTGACCCAGGAGGTCAGCAGCAGGAGCATTGTGGCACACTCCTGGATTCAGTGCAGGAAGCGCTTTAATGACCTAACCAGATCAGGAAAGGTGAGTACAGTTGCACATTCACCTACATCCTGCTGTGCGCATCGCTCCTCACTCTGCCTTATCAAATCTCTTCCATCACATCACTCCGCATCCCTACTTACCTTGCAATGCACCTACCCTCTTTCCATGCACATCCTCATATCAACATTTATGCTTCCCCCACCACCACTCACTCTCATCCTTATTCAATTTGATAGTTACCCTCAGCAAATGCACTCCATCCATCAGGTGAACACATGCCATTACAGTCACTTGGTCTGCTCTTTCCCCTATTGCAGGAGAAGAGAGCACAGATCACTAGGGAGAATCCGAGGAGTGGAGGTGTTCTTCTACAGATTCTGTGGTTGACAGGAAGGGGCGATGGAGATCAGTGGTATTTTGACGTCCCTGATCATTGGAGATGTGGAGATTGGAACCTCTCAGACACCTGGTGACACAACTAAATATCATCGACCCACATGTCATACAACATTCAGTCATGTAGTCTTGGTTGCAGCAGCATCTTCAATAATACTAAGTTGCAACATTCTTAGCTTACCAGTACTAATTCATATCTTTTCTTTCCGCCAGGGCCTTCCTGTGTACGGTAGCAGTCACTGGACCTCCCGGAGGACTCATACTTACCATGCACCAGCTCAGATACTCGCACTTCGGTGGGTCCAGTTAGGCAGTTAGTTGGGTTTTCATCTGGTGACTCCACTCACTGTCCATGATTGCAGAGAGAATGGAGGAGTCCAGCATGACTGGGTTGATGTTGTAGGGATGGGTCTTTTTCCATGGATAGATTCCGTGGAACATCAATCAAATGAGTCCATGCAAGCCATGACCACAGCTGTGCAGACTCTGGATGCCAACATTTCTGCTGCCTTAAATAGGGTGACAGATACCTTAGCCTTGGCCTGACAACACGTCACTGATCTGTTCCAAGCTTCTCCCCTGCAGAGCGGTAGGAGTGAAGTGTGGCTGGCCTATGAGAGGGGTGATGGTGCAAGGGGACATGGTAGTGGGAACTCTACTCAAAGTGCTACCACTTCTCATCCCCATAAATTTACGTACAATCTTCTTGTCTTCCTTTCACTGGTGACTTTCTGGAAGTCCGGAAACCCATGCATGTGGTATTAAATTTAAATGTTGGTGAAAATCTCGTTGAAATAGCCTGAGTCAAATTGCTAACCTGGCTCTCTGGAGGAGTTATGCTCATGCAGCCAAATGCACCTGAGTTCAACCTGGAAATGAGCACGATGGAACTGGCTTCCAGTCACACGTCCATTTTTGGCAAATTTAACCACCCACTTGAGCCCAACCCACATGCTCTTGGCTGCTAAAATTTCCCCCTAAGAGTCAACAACACAGTGTGGGACTGGAGTCACATGCAGGCCATATGAGTTAGGGGTGGTAGGCTCCCCTCCCTGATCTAGTTAGGTTTGCATAACAATCCAGCAGTTTTCATGGTTATCTTCTAATATGATCCTACAAATTTCACAATTTCAATTGGTAGGATTTGAACTCACATCTTGGTTACTGGTCCAGTAGAATCATGGAATCATAGAAATTTATGGCTCAGAAGGAGGTCATTCAGCCTATCATGTCTGTGTTGGCCAAAAAAGAGCTATACAACCTAATCCCACTTTCCAGCTCTTGGTCTGTAGCCCTATAGGTTACGGCACTTCAAGTGTATATTTAAGTACTTTTTAAATACGATGAAGGTTTCTGCCTCTACCACCTTTTCAGGCAGTGAGTTCCAGACCCCCAACACCGTCTGGGTGAAAAAGTTTCTCCTCAACTCTCCTCTAATCCTTCTACCAATTATTTTAAATCTATACCCCCTGGTTATTAACCTCTCTGTTAAGGCAAATAGGTCCGTCCTATCCACACTATCTAAATCCCTCATAATTGTATACACCTCAATTAAATCTCCCCTCAGCCTCCTCTGTTCCAAAGTAAACAAACCCAGCCTGTTGTGTATGGAGACAGAGTCAGACTGAACACTGTGAGCTCAAAGTAAAGTGTGACCGTCTTTTATTGCAGGTCTCTAGAGTGCCTCTCCAACCTGTGAAGCCTCCTTAAATACCTGTGCTCCCAAGGGATTATGGGATCCCTTGGTACTCCAGGGGATGAGCTCTCTGGTGGCTGTACAGAGTAAATACAAGTATACAAATATAACAACACTCTCTTCCACCGCTCCCCACCCACCCCCGCCCCGCCTCAAAATCAATAGTGTAACTATTTACAATGTGAGTCGATGTGGGGCCCTTCTTGCCCTGGTTGATCGTCTCGGTGTGAAAGCTGGTGTTGTCGAATCATTTGTTGGGCCCTCGCTGGGCTACTGTGCAGCTGGCCTTGCTGGGCTGCCTGGTGTGTTGGGCCCTGCAGGGCTGCTCTGGATAATGGGTTCTGCTTCAAGGTCAACTGTGGTGCCGGTTGCCACTGGTGTGTATGTTGGGGAATCAAAAAAGGTAGGGTCCAAGATGGGTTGTTCAGGATAGTCCGTGAATCTGAGTTTGATTTGGTCCAAGTGTTTCCGGTGAATAAGTCCATTTGAAAGTTTGACCTGAAACACCCTGCTCCCCTCTTTGGCCATGACAGTGCCGGGAAGCCACTTGGGACCTTGTCCATAATTTAATACAAATACAGGATAATTGATTTCAATCTCATGTGACACATTTGCGCTATCATGGTATGCACTTTGTTGAAGCCGCCTGCTCTCTGCCTGTTCATGTAGATCAGGGTGAACTAACGAGAGCCTCGTCTTAAGTGCTCTTTTCATGAGCAGTTCAGCAGGTGGGATCCCAGTGAATCAGTGGGGTCTCGTGTGGTAGCTAAGCAGGATTCAGGATAGGCGAGTCTGCAGTGAGCCTTCAGTTACCCTCTTCAAGCCTTGCTTGCTCTCTCTGCCTGACCATTGGACGCTGGTTTAAACGGGGCAGATGTGACATGTTTGATCTCGTTACAGGTCATGAATTCTTTGAACTCAGCACTGGTAAAACATGGCCCGTTGTCACTCACCAGGACATTGGGTAGGCCGCGTGTGACAAACATGGCCCGCAGTCTTTCAGTAGTGGCAGCGGACGTGCTAGCCGACATTATCTCACATTCAATCCACTTGGAGTACGCGTCTACAACCACAAGGAACATTTTACCCAAGAACGGGCCTGCATAGTCGAGGTGTACCGTAGACCACGGTTTGGAGGGCCAAGACCATAAATTTAACGGCGCCTCCCTGGGTACATTGCTTGACTGCGAGCATGTATTACATCTGTGAATGCAGGACTCTATGTCCGCATCGATACCGGGCCACCACATATGTGATCTGGCTATCGCTTTCATCATTACGATGCCTAGGTGGGTACTGTGGAGGTCATTGATGAAGGTGTCTCTGCCCTTCTTGGGGACCACTACTCGATTGCCCCACAGAAGGCAGTCTGCCTGTATAGACATTTCATCTTTGCGCTGCTGGAACGGCTTTATCTCTTCCTGCATTTCCACTGGGACACTGGACCAGCTCCCGTGAAGCACACAGCTTTTGACTCGAGATAATAAGGGGTCCTGGCTTGTCCAGGTTTTGATCTGCCGGGCAGTGACGGGTGATTGCTCACTCAAATGCTTCCATAACCATGGCCAGATCTGCGGGCTGCGCCATTTCCACCCCGTTGTGGGCAATGGCAGCCTACTGAGAGCATCGGCGCAGTTTTCTGTGCCTGGCCTGTGGCGGATGGCATAATTGTATGCGGACAACATGAGCGCCCATCTCTGGATGCGGGCCGATGCATTGGTATTCATCCCTTTACTCTCAGAGAACAGGGATATAAGTGGCTTATGGTCAGTTTCCAATTTGAATTTTAGCCCAAACAGGTATTGATGCATTCTCTTTACCCCATAGACACACGCTAACACTTCTTTCTCAATCATGCTGTAGGCTCTCTCAGCCTTAGACAAACTCCTGGATGCATAAGCAACCGGTTGCAGTTTCCCGAAATCATTAGCTTGTTGCAATACACAGCCGATACCATCTGACGACGCATCACATGCAAGTACCAAATGCTTAAATGGATCATGCAACACAAGCAATTTGTTTGAGCATAACAATTTTCTCACTTTTACAAAGGCATATTCTTGGCTTTTGCCCCAAACCCATTCATCCCCTTTTCGTAGTAAGACATGCAGTGGTTCTAGCAGTGTGCTGAGACCCGGTAAGAAGTTACCAAAGCAGTTCAGGAGATCCAGAAACGACCGCAGCTCCGTTACGTTCTGTGGCCTTGGTGCATTCTCGATTGCTTTCATCTTTGCGTTGGTGGGCTTGATGCCATCCACCGCAATCCTCCTTCCCAGGAACTCCACTTCAGGCATCAGGAAAACTCACTTTGATCTGAGCCCCACGTAGTTGAGTCGACTAAGAACCTCCTCCAGGTTCTGCAGATACTTGACTGTGTTCCGACCTGTGACCAAGATGTTGTCCTAGAAGACCACGGTGTGCGGGACTGACTTCAGTAAGCTTTCCATGTTTCTCTGAAATATCGCCACCGCCGATCAGATTCCAAACGGGCATCTGTTATAAACAAAAAGACCTTTGTGCGTGTTGATGCAGGTGAGGGCCTTCGGTGATTCCTCCAGTTCCTGCATCATGTAGGCTGAAGCCAGATCCAGCTTCGTGAACGTCTCTCCTCTCGCCAGCATTTCAAAGAGGTCGTCGGCCTTTGGTAGTGGGTATTGGTCCTGCAGGGAGAAACAATTGATAGTTACTTTGTAATCGCCACAGATTCTGACGGTGCCGTCTCCCTTGAGGACTGGGATGATAGGGCTGGCCCACTCGGTAAACTCGATCGGGGAAATGATGCCCTCTCTTTGCAGCCGGTCTAGCTCGATCTCTACCCTTTCTCTCATCATGTACGGTACTGCTCTCGCCTTGTGATGGGTGGTCGCGCTCCCGGAATTAGGTGGATCTGCACTTTTGCTCCTTGGAATTTCCCGATGCCTGGTTCGAACAGCGAAGGAATTTTGTTTAAGACCTGGGCACACTAAGTTTTATCAGCGAGTGATAGCCTCGGACGTCGTCCCAGTTCCAGTGTATCTTTCCCAGCCAGCTCCTGCCGAGCAGTGTGGGACCATCGCCCAGTACCAGCCAGAGTGGTAGCTTGTGCACCGCTCCATTGTAGGAGACCTTTACGGTAGCACTGCCAATTACAGGAATCAGTTCTTTCATATAAGTTCTTAGTTTCGTGCGAACTGGAATTAAGACTGGCCTTGTGGCCTTGTTGCACCACAACCTTTCGAAAGTCTTTTTGCCCATGATGGACTGGCTCGCGCCCATGTCCAGCTCCATTGACACTGGGCGTCCATTTAGTTCAACCTTCAGCATTATCGGGGGACAATTCGTGGTGAATGTGTGCACTCCATGTACCTCTGCCTCCTCGATCTGAGGCTCTGGTTCGTCATGATCCTCCGTGGATCTGTCCTCCTCTGCAACATGGTGATTTGCAGATTTAACAGGCTTTGCAGCTCGCCTGCTCGTTGGAGGTGTCCCATTGTTCTACAGTCCTTGCAAATATACTCCTTGAATCGGCATGAATGGAAACGATGATCAGCACCAACAAGGTGTTAATGGCCTTGCATTCATCACCCTTGATGGTGGACTCTGAGACATCTGCGGACGTGTAGCTGCAGGTATGTGTGACCTGCTCTGTACGTTATGATTCGAAAACAACATCACTTTGTTCACAGTACTGGTAACAGCACTTGTGTGCTGAGAGATTTGCTTCGTATTGTCACTGGTGGCAATGAACGCCTGGGCTATCGCTATGGCCTTACTCAAGGTTGGGGTTTCTACAGTCAAAAGTTTTCGAAGTATGGTTTCATGGCGAATGCTAAGTACGAAAAAGTCTCTGAGCATGTGCTCCAAATGTTCTTCAAATTCGCAATGTCCTGCAAGGCGTCTCAGCTTGGCGACATAACTTGCCACTTCCTGGCCTTCAGACCTTTTGTTGGTGTAGTACCGGTACCTCGCCATCAGAACGCTTTCTTTCGGGTTCAAATGCTCTCGGACCAGTGTGCACAAATCGTCGTACGATTTCTCCGTGGGTTTCGCTGGAGTGAGCAGATTCTTCATGAGGCCATACGTTGGTGCCTCACAGACGGTGAGGAGGATCGCCCTTCGTTTGGCAGCGCTCTCTTCCCCATCTAGCTCGTTGGCCACGAAGTATTGGTCGAGTCGCTCCACAAAAGTTTCCCAATCATCTCCCTCCGTGAATTTCTCCGGGATGCCCACTGTTCTCTGCATCTTTGGGTTTGCTATCTGTATCTCATCGCTAGTTGTTGTGTATGGAGAAAGAGTCAGACTGAACACTGTGAGCTCAAAGTAAAGTGTGACCATAGTCTTTTATTGCAGGTCTCCAGAGTGCCTCTCCAACCAGTGAAGCCTCCTTAAATACCTGTGCTCCCAAGGGATCCCATAATTCCTTGGGACTCCAGGAGATGAGCCCTCTTTCCTGAAGGCCTGTTACCACCAGAAATCGGTGGCCATGCTGCGGAGTGCAATGACCGCTGACTTTTCATGTAATGGCTGCCATTATCAAAATTCCGTTCCTGCGGTATCCTGGTGGTGACCCGCTCCCCCCCTACTGCTCCGCTGCTGCTGATCCGTCCTAAGTGAATCATCAGAGTGTGCCCCACCGATATGCCCCCCAACGGTGAAATTCCGCCGAGAAAATCTTCCTCCCACTGGGCGGTGACAAAAGCTGCTTTGTTCAGATGGTGCAGTGAGGCTGTGGCTTTCTGCAATGGTGGTGCGGCTCCCATTAAAGGGGAGGACGCACTGCCGCTGCCGCCATGTTTTTTTTCTTTGTTGGCCGACTGCCATGTCGGGCTGACAATTATGCCCCTGGGTTCGGCCGGGCCGCTTGGGTGCCAGGTCGCTGGCCCGGCCGAAACCCTCCCCGGTGGCCCAGCGGATTAACTTAAAAAATCTTGCAGGCTCTCCCCTTTAAGTGAAGAGGAGAGCCGTGGTGACGTGGCGCCGTGATGACGTCATTAGCGCTACACTGATGACTGACAGCAGCGGACACTACACACCCCGCCCCGCCCCCCCCCCCCCACCCCCCCCCAACCTCCACCCCTTTATTGTGCTTACCGCCACATATCCGCCCCCATTATGAGCGACTTCCGGTCCGCCGAAACAAAAAAGCCGAAGAGTGGAATTTCACTCTCGGCCACCTCATCCACTACGGAGGTAAAAACATTAGAAATGGGGTGTGTGGGCCCCGTTTCTAGCGATGGGCAATTTTGGCCCCATGGACTTTATTCAGGATATTACATTAATGACAGTCCAATGCTGCTCTTCTTTCATTAATGAGAAAATCAAAGCTTGTACTTAATGTGGAGATTTGCAGCAGATGCAAGGAACAGCATAAAGCCTTTAAAGGTAAACTATTCTTGTCTGATGTGTGGAAACTGATGTGATAACATTGATACCATCAGATAACACCCATTACTAATTAGATTTTTAATTTGTAATAAAAGAATGTTGATGCTAATAAGCCGCCAACCTCTCCAGGGGTGCTATCGCTCTCGGATCAGACATGTGTAAATACCAGGCTTGACTAACACTAAAGTCCAGCTTTGATCTGTGTTCCTTGTTTCTCGATTATAGCTATGTAGCAATATGCTGCACCAGTGATACAGAAAATCCCATCAGTGTTTCTTCCAAGCTATTAATACCTTGTGGACATTTATTAGCACTATTCACAGAACAGTAGGGTAAATTTAGACTTTGGAACCAGAGAACCTACAGTTAGGATTCTCTGATGTTAGTGTTTGACTGTGGACAACAGTCCACTAGACCAGCAGTGAACTGAAATACAAACTGCAAAGGATCTACATTCTGCATAAGTGGCAGACAATGACCATCAAGACATAGCAACATAGGAACAGGAGTAGGCCATTCAGTGCCTCAAACCTGTTTTGCCATTCAGTTAGATCATGGCTGATCTGTAGCTTAACTCCATCTACCTGCCTTGGTTCTGTAACCTTTGCCTAACAATAATCTATCAAACACAGTTTTTAAATTTTCTATTATAGTCTCAACAGCTTTTGAAGGCGAGAGTCCCAGATTCCCACTCACCAATGTGTGAAGAAGTGTTTTCTGACATCATTCTTGAACGGCCAAGCTTTAATTTTAAGGCTATACCCATTCCCCCACCAGAGGAAATAGTTTTTCTCTATCTACCCAATCAACTCCTTTGATCATCTTAAACACCTCAATTAGATCACCCCTTAGTCTTCTATTTTCAAGGAATACAAACCTTGTCAATGCAATCTGTCCTCATAATTTAACCCTTTTAGCCCCGGTATCATTCTGGTGAATTTGCTCTGCACCCATTGCAAGACCAATATATCCTTTCTGAGGTGTAGTGCCCAGAACTGAATGTAGCACTCTAAATACGGTCTTACCGGAGCTTTAAATAACTGTAACATAACTTCCAACCTTTGTATTCTGGCCCACTTGAGATAAAGGCCAACATTCCATTCGGCTTTTAAATTATTTTTGTACCTGGCCACTAGTTTTTAGTGATTTCTCTAGTTAGGTCCCTAAATCTCTGTGCTCACCACAGTTCCTAGCTTCTCGTCATTTAGAAAATACCCTGATCTATCTTTCTTGGGTCCAAAGTCGAAAACCTCACAGTTTCCCAAATTGAACTCTTATCTGCCATAGTTTTGCCCACTCATATAATCTATTAATATCCCTTTGCAACATTTTGTCTCGTCCACGCTATTTATTGTGTCATTGGCAAATTTATATGGCTCTCTATTCCTTCATCCAAGTCAATTATAAATATAATGAAAAGCTGGGGCCCCAGTATAGATCCCTGGGGGACACCATTAGTCACATCCTGCCGATTTGAGTACGTATCCATTATCCCTACTCCCTGTGTCCTACCTCTTAACCAATTTCCTATCCAAGCCAATAGGCTGCCTCCAATTCCATGCTCTTTCATTTTTGTTAACAGTCTCTTGCGTGGAACCTTGTTGAATGCCTTTTGAAAGACTATATAAATAACATCCATAGACGTTCTCTTAGCTACCACATTTGTTACATCCTCAAAATATTCAAGTGGACAATTTCTGCATTGAGAGTGTTTTGGAATATCATGATGTCTAACGCATCAACAATTTCCTCACCTACTTTTAATACCCTTGGGTCCTAGAGATGTGTCTATCCTTAATCTCATTATTTTTTCCATTAGCATTTTTTATGCATATTGAATCTAGTTGGTCCCTCCCCTTGATTTATTTCTATTTTCCTTTTATATCTGGTACTTTATCCTCATCCACTGTGAAGTCCGATACAAAGTAGATATTTAGTAAGTTTGCCATTTCCTGATTACAAATTACGATATCACCTGTGACTGTCAATAAGGGGCCCACATTAATCTTAGCCATTCTCTTTCTCTCAATATATTTGTAAAATCCTTTAGTGCTTTCCTTGATATCTCACAAACTTTTTCTTGTGCTCCTTTTTTGCAGCTCTTACCACTTTCTTTGTATCCCTTTGCTGTTCTTTATATATATATATCCCAGTCTGTAGGATCTCTACTGTTCTTTGCCTTTTTATAAGCCCTTTCTTTTAGTTGTATACCATCTTTGCCTTCCTTTGTTGAGCAAGGTTGTAATTACACACCTAGGGGCAGAACTTGGATGAAAAGTCATCAACCTGAAACGTTAACTCTGTTTCTCGTTCCACAAATGCTGCGTATGACCTGCTGCGTATTTCATGTATTTTCTGTTTTTATTTCAGATTTCCAGCATGCGCAGTATTTTGCTTTTCTATTGTGATCAATTCCTACCTTATCCCTCCAAAGTCAGCCTAATCTAAATTTAAAACCTTGGTTTATGACTTTGAAGTTATAGGGCCAGACTTTCCATAAAGGCCCTCAACGCCCGATTGCCTGCTGAGAAGAATCGCAAACGCTCGCGAAAAAAGCGGGTGAGAATTTCCGTTTTGAGGGTAAAGGTAAGTAGAACTGATCGCCCGGCAAAAAAAATGGGCATTGCACACTCATTCTCGACGGTTTTCTCGGCGGGTAAGTGCAAAGTTAGCCAAATGGGCGATTGTTACCAGAATGGATGGTAAGTACAAAATTTTAGCCTGAGGCTGCGGTTGGGCCTACGAAGGGGCGAAAACTTAAAGAAAAAAATGATAATTAAAAAAAAACATATGCAAAGCATTCCCAAGTCAGTTTTAACACTAATCGCTATAGTAATTTTTTAAAAGATAATTAAATAACCTTTAACTTACCTTTCTTTGCAGGGTCCTCCCCTTACCGCCCTGTAAAAGCAGCTTTTACAAGGTGGGTCTCTCGGCGATCTGGACGTCGCCGGTTGAACCCAAACTTATGCCCTGGCGTTTGTTCTCGGCGTTGCACGTGGGCAGTCTGGTCCCGGCGGGCGACTTCAGATGTGGGCGATAATGCTCAAAAACTTACCTGGAAACTCTCGGCGGGTGAAAAACCAACTGTAACGCCGAAAAAATCGACAACAATGAAGCCGAAGGTCTGGCCAATAACCTTTGAGGTTCTGCATTGTAATTTGGACCCTAGCACTTCAAACACTCTCAGCGGAACATAATTCCTAGTTCTACCTATGTAGTTGGTTCCTACATGGACCATGACAACTAGATTCTCCCCCTCCCACTCCAAATTCTTATCCGGCCGGGAGGAGATATCTTAAACCTGGCACTGGGCAGGCAACACAGCCTTCAGAACTCCCGGTTGTGGCTTCAGAGAACATTATCTATCTCTCTGACTATATTGTCCCCTACAACTAAGCATTTATTTTCACTTCCCCCACTTAAGAACATAAAAACCTCAGAAATAGGAGCAGGAGAAGTCCATTTGGCCCCTCGAGCCTGCTCCGCCATTCAATAAGATCATGACTGATCTGATCTTGGCCTCAACTCCACTTTCCTGCCCGCTCCCCATAACCCTTGACTCCCCTATCGTTCAAAAATCTGTCTATCTCCACCTTTAAATATATTCAATGACCCAACCTCAATAGCAATGATTCAAGACCCTCTGAGAGAAGAAATTCCTCCTCATCTCCGTTTTAAATGTGCGACTCCTTATTCTGAAACTATGCCCCCTAGCTCATAATTCCCCCACGAGGGGAAACATCCTCTCTGCATCTACCCTGTCCAGCTCTCTCCGAATGTTACACGGTTCAATAAGATCACCTCTCATTCTTCTAAACTCCAATGAGTATAGGTCCAACCTGCTCAATTTTTCTTCATAAGACAACCTTTTCATCTCAGGAATCAGTTTTCTGTGAACTGTCTCCAATGCAAGTATATCCCTCCTTAAATAAGGAGACCAAAACTGTACGCAGTACTCCAGGTATGGTCTCACCAATACCTGGCCCTGTACAGTTGTAGCAGGACTTCCTCCTATACTCCATCCCCCTTGCAATACAGGCCAACGTTCCATTCGCCTTCCTAATTACTTGCTGCACCTGCATGCTAACTTTTTGTGTTTCATGTACAAGACCCCCAGATCCCTGTGTACTGTAGCATTTTGTAGTCTATCTCCATTTAACTAATAATTTGCTTTTTTATTCTTCCTACCAAAGTGGATAACCTTACATTTTCCCACATTATACTCCATCTACCAAATTTTTGCCCACTCACTTAAGCTATCTATATCCCTTTGCAGATTCTTTGTGTCCTCTTCACAACTTGCTTTCCCACCCACCTTTGTATCATCAGCAAATTTGGCTACATTACACTCGGTCCCTTCATCCAAGTCATTAATATAGATTGTAAATAGTTGAGGCCCTAGCACTAATCCCTGTGGAACCCTACTACTTACAGTTTTCCAACCTAAAAATGACCCATTTATCCTGACTCTCTGTTTTCTGTTAGTTAGCCAATCCCCTATCCATGATAATACATTACCCCCAACCCCATGAGCTCTTATCTTGTGCAGTAACCTTTCATGTGGCACCTTATCGAATGCCTTCTGGAAATCCAAATACACTACATCCACTGGTTCCCCTTTATCCACCCTGCTCATTATTGTCATGTATTCAATTGTCATTGTAACCCATGCTGACCTAAGTTGTACACCTTGAGAACACTGACCACAGGGGGCAGTCTTATGGGAGACACTCCTAACCTGGACTTTCCGGTATAAAAGGGGAAGCTCCACCCAGCGTCTGCCTCTTGAGGCCTTGGTAATAAAGGTAACTGGTCACATAGTGATCTTCTCTCAAGTATGGGCCTCATATGCATTTATACTGTATAGTAAGGACATATTATTGGCGACGAGAAACTGGGATTTAAACCACGTGAGCATGGCCACTAGCAGCACAGAAGAGATGTACTGTGTTGGTGATGATTGGGAGACTACAGCAAAGTTTTGTCACTAAGACATGGTTGGGACAGGATTCGGCCGACAAGCGCAGGGCTCATCTCCTGACGGTTTGTGGATCTAGAATGTACTCCCTGATGAAGGACCTTCTAGCGCCAGAGAAGCCAGCGGACAAGACATTCAAAGAGCTCAGTAAGTTGATCGGGGAACACCTTAAACCGGCGAGCAGCATGCATATGGCGAGACACCGGTTTTACACGCACCGGCGGCGAGAAGGGTAAAGTGTTCCAGACTTCGTAGCAGATCTCCGGCGACTGGCGAGCCTATGTAAGTTTCCAGATGCATGCAGAGCGGAGATGCTGCGAGACTTTTTTATTGAGGGCATCGGGCACGCTGGGGTTTTCAGGAAACTAATTGAGACCAAAGACTTGACCTTGGAAGCGGCGGCTCTGATAGCCCAGACAATTATCTCAGGGGAGGAAGAGACCAGAATGATTTATGGCAAAAATCTTGGCTCAAATGCGGCAAACGACTAGGGAGTCAACATTGTTAACGCGGCACACACTTCTCTAGGCAGACAAGGGCAATCGGACATGCCCAAGCATGCAGTCGAACCCAAAGGGGAAATTCAAGAGAGACAATGGCTAGCTGAATGGCGATTCATGCCATCGCAATGGACAATGCGGACAGTAATGGGGCCATCAACACCTGTTAATGGTGCATTTAAGGACAGTTACAGAGACAGTCAGAGACGATCGACTGGTAATGGACCTTTTGTTTCCAACAACGGGGCCTCTAGCTCATGCTGGAGGTGTGGAGGCAAACACCCAGCCAGAGCTTGCAGGTATCAGCAATATACCTGCAGAAACTGCAACATCAGCAGTCACTTGGCGCATATGTGCAGGAAGCCTGCAGCCAGGTTGATGTACGAGGACGACGGGCCCAATGTAAGCCCTACGAGGCCAAATGAATACTGGGGGAAATCGCTGGAAGCTGAAGTTCAGCAAGTTCATGTGGAGCACAGATACAGTTCATATGCCAGGACGCCACCGATAATGATGAAAGTGCTCCTTAATGGCATCCCAGTATTAATGGAGCTGGACACGGGGGCCAGCCAGTCCCTGATGCGTATCAAACAGTTTGAAACGTTGTGGGTGTCCAAGGCCAGGAGGCCAAAATTATTGCCGATTGATGCACAGCTACGGACATATACAAAGGAGATCATTCTGGTGCTAGGCAGTGCCACGGTAGTCGTGACCCACAAAGATTCGGAGAACAGGTTGCCACTCTGGATTGTCCCGGGGGCGGTCCCGCACTACTGGGGAGGAGTTGGCTTGCTGTCATGAACTGGAAATGGGGCGATGTCAATGCAATTTCTTCTGTGGAGCGAGTATCATGCTCACAGGTCCTGGACAAATTTGATTCATTATTTCAACCCGGAATCGGCACTTTCATGGGGACCAAGGTAGTGATTCACATAAATCCGGACGCCAGGCCAGTACACCACAAGGCCAGAGCGGTGCCGTACGTGATGCAGGAAAAGATAGAATGTGAATTGGACCGCCTGCTGAGGGAAGGCATCATCTTGCCAGTCGAATTCAGTGACTGGGTGAGGCCGATCGTGCCGGTGCTCAAGGCGGATGGATCGGTCAGGATATGTGGCGATTACAAGGCCACCATCAATCAGGTGTCACTCCAAGACCAGTACCTGCTACCGAGAGCGAAGGACCTCTTTGTGATGCTATCCATTGGCAAACTTTTTTCAAAATTGGACCTGACCTCAGCTTACATGACCCAGGAGCTGACGAGTGAGTCAAAGAAGCTGACCACCTTCACGACACACAAGGGGTTGTTTGAGTACAACATATGTCAGTTCGGGATTCGTTCGGCCGCCGCGATCTTTCAGCGAAATATGGAAAGCCTCTTCAAGTCGATTCCAAGGACGGTGGTTTTTCAAGACGACATCCTCATCACGGGTTACGATACTGAAGAACACCTCCACAACCTGGAGGAGGTGCTACGCAGCCTGGACCGGGTAGGTCTGCGACTGAAAAAGGCAAAGTGCATCTTCTTAGCTCCAGAGGTAGAATTCTTGGGGAGGAGGGTAGCAGCAGATGGGATCAGACCTACTGTGTCCAAAACGGAAGCGATTCAGAGAGCAACCAGACCCCGTATCCCGACAGAGCTGCGTTCATTCATGGAGCTCCTGAACTATTTTGGCAGCATTTCTTCCCAAATTGAGCACGCTGCTAGAGCCGCTACACGTGCTCCTACGCAAAGGTAGTGATTGGGTCTGTGGGGACAGCCAGGAGAGGGCTTTTGATAGAGCACGCAATTTGTTATGCTCCAACAAACTGTTAACGTTTTATGACCCGTGTAAGAAACTAGTTTTAACGTGTGATGCATCGTCCTATGTGGTCGGGTTTGTGTTGCAGCATGTGAAGGCCAATGGTCAGTTACAGCTGGTAGCTTATGCCTCCAGAAGTCTGTCCCGGGCAAAAAGGGGCTACGGGATGGTAGAAAAGGAAGCGCTAGCATGTGTATATGCAGGAAAAAAAATGCACCAGTACCTGTTTGGCAGGAAATTTGAGCTGGATACAGATCACAAACCCCTAATGTCCCTTTTGGCTGACAACAAGGCAATAAATGCGAATGCATTGGCCCGCATACAGAGGTGGGCACTTACGTTAGTCGCCTATGACTACACAATTTGGCACAGACCGGGCACTGAAAACTTTGCCGATGCACTCAGCAGGCTACCACTAGCCACCACTGAGGGGGCAGCTGAGCATGATGCTGAGATGGTCATGGCTGTTGAAGCTTTCGAAAGCGAAGGCTCACCTATGACAGCCCGTCAGATTAAAGTCTGGACAAATAAAGACCCGCTACTGTCTTTAGTTAAGAAATGTGTCCTGAATGGGGACTGGGCAGCCACATACAGGGCATACCCTGAGTAGTTTAAACCGTTTCATAGGCGCAAGGATGAACTCTCGATTCAAGCTGATTGCCTACTGTGGGGAAACTGAGTAGTCATGCCCCAGAAGGGCAGAGAGGTGTTTATCAGAGCACCCGGACATTGTCATGATGAAGGCAATTGCCAGGTCACACGTTTGGTGGCCAGGGATAGATGCAGACCTGGAACTTTGTGTTCGCAGGTACAACACGTGTGCTCAGCTGTGCAACGCACCCAGGGAAGCCCCCCTTAGCTCCTGGTCCTGGCCCGCCAAGCCATGGTCACGCATCCATGTGGACTATGCAAGTCCTTTCATGGGAAAAATGTTTTTGGTTGTAGTAGACGCCTACTCCAAATGGATTGAGTGTGCCATTTTAAATTCAAGCACATTCTCTGCCACGGTAGAAAGTCTACGGGCAATGTTCGCCACCCATGGTCTACTGGACGTCTTGGTCAGCGACAATGGCCTGTGTTTCACAAGAACTGAATTCCAGGACTTCATGGCAGGCAATGGTATCAACCATGTCAGAACGGCACCGTTGAAGCCGGCCTCAGATGGCCAGGTGCAACAAGCAGTGCAGATAATCAAACAGGGGATGCTCAGAATCCAAGGAGGTTCCCTACAAAGCCGCTTATCACACCTCCTGTTGGCCAATAGATCCCAACCACACTCGCTCACAGGGGTTCCACTCGCAGAGCTGCTAATGAAAAGGATGCTCAAAACCAGGTTCTCCCTTATACACCCTACTATGAAAGAAATTGTTGAGAGCAGGCATCAGTCACAATGTGACCACCATGACAGGAATGCGAGGGCGCGATGTATTGATGTCAATGATCCTGTTTTTGTCCTTAATTAGGCTGCAGGGCCCAAATGGCTTGCAGACACTGTGATTGCCAAAGAGCGGAATAGGGTTTTGGTAGTTAAACTTACCAATGGACAAATCTGCCGCAAACACGTGGATCAAACTAAAACGAGGTTCAGCAACCCCATAGAAGAAGCAGAGGAAGAACACAGCGTAGAGTTTACTCCACCACAGGTGACCGAACACCAGAACCAAGTGGAGGAGAGCCGAGTCACTGTGGGCAGTCCGGACAGGCCTGAGGCACCGCAAACAGCAGACACTCAGGCCAGCGCCCAACAACCGGAGCCCCAACTCAGGCACTCTACAAGGGAGCGTAAAGCACCAGAGAGACTTAACCTGTGATCCCAATAAGACTTTGGGGGTGAGGTGATGTCACGTATTCAACTGTCATTGTAACCCATGTATAAGCTGACCTAAGTTGTACACCTTGAGAACACTGACCACAAGGGGGTGAACTTGTGGGAGACACTCCTAACCTGGACTTTCCGGTATAAAAGGGGAAGCTCCACTCACCGTCTGCCTCTTGAGGCCTTGGTAATAAGGGTAACTGGTCACAGAGTGATCTTCTCCCAAGTATGGGCCTCGTGTGCATTTATACTGTATAGTAAGGACATATTAGTTACATACTCAAAGAACTCCAGCAAATTTGTCAAACATGATTTTCCTTTCATAAAACCACGCTGACTCTGCTTGATTGTATTATGATTTTCTAAATGTCTTGCCACTACTTCCTTAATCATGGACTCCAGTATTTTCCTAGTGACAGATGTTAGGCCAACTGGTATATAGTTTCCTGCTTTCTGTCTCCCTCATTTCTTGAATAGGGGCCTTACATTTGCAGTTTTCATATCTGCTTCGACCTTTTCAGAATCCAGGGCATTTTGGTAGATTACTACCAATGCATCCATTATTTCTGTAGGCACTTCTTGAAGGGCCTCCTGTACCACAGTGCCGTAATCAGTTTGCTCATCCACCTTGTAGACTTTGCCCTCCTTCATACAGTCAGCAAGAACCTTGTACCTCTATTCTCGACCCCTCGCTCTACCTGGACCCCTCCCTCTGGCCTCTTACCCTCTCTAGACCTCTTCATTGCAAACTGCTGACGGGACATTGGTTGTCTCAATTTCTCTGCTCCCCTCACTCACTCCAACCTACTTCACTCTGAACTTGCAGCATTCCGTTCGCTCCGATGCAACCCCAACATTGTCATTAAACCTGCTGACAAGGGTGGCACTGTTGTTGTTTGGCAAACCGACCTTTACCTTGCAGAGGCTGACCGCCAGCTCTCTGACACCTCCTCCTATCTCCCCCTGTACCATGACCCCACTACTGAATATCAAGCCATAATTTCCTAGATCGTCACTGACCTCATCTCCTCTGGCAATCTTCCTTCCACAGCCACCAACCTCATAGTTCCCCAACCCCGCACAGCCCGCTTCTAGTCCTTCCCTAGATGCACAAACAGGACAGCCCCAGTGGACACATCATTTTCGCCTGTTCTTGCCCCACAGAACTTATTTCTTCCTATCTCGACTCTATTTTTTCTCCCCTTATCCACTCTCTTCCCACCTTCATCTGTGACTCCTCCGACGTCCTCCATCACTTTAATAGTTTCCAGTTTCCCGGCCCCAACCATCTCCTTTTCACCATGGACGTCCAAACCCTCTACACTTCCATCCCCCACCAGGATGGCCTGAGGGCACTCTGTTTCTTCCTCAAGCAGAGGCCCAACCCGTC
This sequence comes from Pristiophorus japonicus, assembly GCF_044704955.1. Lineage (NCBI taxonomy): Eukaryota > Metazoa > Chordata > Chondrichthyes > Pristiophoridae > Pristiophorus > Pristiophorus japonicus. The sequence goes on along the minus strand of NC_091977.1, from coordinate 100,133,123 downwards.
CCCATCCATTCAGTCTGCAAATGTGACCCTTAGCTTCCAGTCGCCTGTCACTTTAATCCTCCACTCCATTCCCACTCTGACCTCTCCATCCTCGGTCTACTACACTGTTTCAATGAAGCTCTATGCAAGCTCAAGGAACAGCACCTCATCTTTCATTTAGGCACTTTACAGCCTTCTGGACTCAACATTGAATTCAACAATTTCAGAGCGTAACCGCTGCCAATCTTTGGCTGCCTTCCCCGCTGCCCAGAGCCTGGTTCTTTATTTTCTTCTCCTTGTCTCTAATGGCAGCTGGTCATTATCCCGCCATTCACCCCCTATCTTGACTAATGTTTTTCTAACTCCTGGCATTACCATTTGAATTTGGGCCATCATCCCTTTTGTCTCTCTAATCTCTCCTGTCTTCCAATCTATTACAGACCTTCCCTTTTGTTCTTCCTTCCCCTCCCCCTTTCAGTGCTTGTTAAGAATCCATTCACTCTCCAGTTCTGATGAAGGGTAAGCGACCCAAAATGTTAACTCTGCTTTCTCTCCACAGATGCTGCCTGACCTGCTGAGATTTCCAGCATTTTCTGTTTTTATTCCAGATTCCAGCATCCGCAGTATTTTGCTTTTGTGTTGTGTGAACCTTGTACCTGTTGGATAATGAGAAAGGCTGAGGCTCCCCCAGGACTGCACCTTACTTGTCTGAGTTGCAGTCACACCATCCTGTCCCTGACCACTGACCAGACCTGTACCACTACCTAATGTAAAGGTGTGACTACCTCCATGATCAAAGTGTGCAGGCAACGTTCCTCCTCTGATGCGCAGCAATGTCTGCACCTTGGACTCCAGCTCAACAACTGTGAGCTGAACTTTTTCGAGATGCAGACACTTACTGCAGATGTGATCGTGATGCTCTCCACAAACATCCACATGCTGCAGTTGTGGCACACCACCTACACTGCCATCCTTATATAACCTTGTTTTATTTATTTAATTAATTAAAGTTTATGTATTTAACTAAATTAGCTTATAGTTTAGATTTGTTAACTAATTACTAGATCAAGTTTAAGCTACATGTAGATTAAATTAAATATTTACTTGTAACACAAACTACTACAAGTATTGGAGGGAAAAAGCAACACCGCCTTCCCCCTCTGCTCTTGGCTAAGGTGCAGGAGCCGATGGTTATAAACCCTGATCTCTTCTCTGCTGCCCTGGAGTAAGAAGCATTCTTGGCCAACAGATCGCTGCTTTGGGAATTCTCCTTATGTCACTCTGGCATAATGCCTCGTCAGTCACTGAGCTCTGCTGGATGACCTTGGGTTGTCAGAAATTTGATCAACTCGCTGAGCTTGAAGTACTCAGCCACTCTCGGCAGCCTTTCCTTCTCTGAGAAGTGGCAGGCAGGACCAGCTGCTTGCCTCTGAGATAATCCAGGACAAGCCTGAAGAGGAATTTGTCCCGGTATATAAAATAATGGACACTTTTGTCCCTGGAAAGCACCTTGATGTTGTTCCTGGAAAACAGGTTCAGAAGGAGAGGATCAGAGCCACTAACCACCAACTTGGTCTCATACACCTGCCCATCAAGGTTCAGCTCCACTACCTTGGGAAAGAAGATGGAAATCTCCCTGATCGGCAAGATGCTGTTGTGAACAGCCATTTCTTGGAGGGACCTGTTGTGAAAGGGGACTGGGAGCTCTGAGGATTTTTGTCCGTAGTTCCCAGCTGTCAGATGAGAGACTGTACATCATTCAATTGGAAAATATATTCAATAGGCGAAGACAATTTTAATTTGATATCTAACCATTAAGTATTGAAGTTAGATCTGATCATCCCTCAACCTATCAGGTTGAGAAATATAAATGTATCTTTGTTACAGCTGACATTTGTGAAGTTTTTTGTGTGTGATTCCAATTTTTTAAATGCTTTAATCTGGGTTTAATTTTTAAATTATTTTCTAGCATCCAATTTTGTAATAAAGTTTAAGTGAAGTTATTATATGAAATAACACCTGCAAAAAGATAGTGCACAGCTCGAGATCAGGCTTTCTGGGAGCCAAGCAAAAGAAATCTGATTTTGGAGCAATAACTCATGGCCCTACCAAGTCACCAAGGGATCACCAGTGCTATTATATTACAGCCTGAGCGGCAGCAGCAATAAAAGTAACATTAATTCAGGAAATTCATGGTCGCCGTTCATTGTAATAGGGGCAGAGTTATGATAATTAATTTCTCACTATTTCGGCTAGGGTAAAGGTGGAACAGCAAAGCAGTCCCAGGAAATTACAGTGTGGCATAAGTAACAGTGTAAGTCACTAAAGTCATAATTTCCTGGGACTTTTGGGCCTTAAATTGACATAGATGCACCATTATTATGGTGGAAGTCTCCAGGAATTTCTGTGCCATTATGATAGGATTTGATTGCAGGAAATTTGGTAAAATAGCTAAATATTCCACTGTTATTTCTCATATATAATGTAGAGACAGCCACAGTAACTTAAAGAAATCTGAAGTGGCTGGTTAACATCTATTTTTAAGGTATTTTAAGGGAAATATAAACTCAAAATAATGACCTAACAGTTATACATCTGGAATTTTGTGAAGCTGACAATGTTGCATAAAGAAGAAAGACAATTTGTGTTTATGTAGTGCCTTTAACATTATAAAGAATTCCCAAGCTGCTTCACAGATTTGTAAGAAAGGTGTAATGTAATATGTTTTATGGATTTTATACACCCAATGGTAACTAGAATCCTCAGTGTCTTTTTCTAATCTAACCTGATCCTGATTCTAACCAGAAAATAACTACCAAACATTAATACTTTCTGTTTATACTAGTATTTCATGTTAATCCATGTCATTGTTTCATATATGTTTGCAGTTCAAATAAATTGTTGTTTACTTTTAAGTCCCTTACAATATTAGGAAATGTATTCGATAAAATGAATTAAGTAGTTTCACATTTTCATGTTTTGTAAATTTTGCCCCAACAAATGTAATACTATTTTATTTGAATCTCTCATATCACAAATTTAGCTAAATATTCAACAAACCTTAATTCTAAATTCATACTGGTGGTTCTATGATGAATGTCTACTGTAAAACAAATTGTCACAGCTGTAACCATGACAAAACTGTTAAACACTGTTCCAGCAAGTAAATCTTGCTCCACACAAGTGCCATGCAATGACTGTCTCCAAGAGAGAGTCTAACCACTTTCCCTTGACATTCACTGGCATTACCATCGTCGAATCCCCCACTATCAATGTACTGGGGGTCACCATTGACCAGAAGCTTAACTGGACCAGCTACATAGGTACTGTGGCTACAAGAGCAGGTCAGAGGCTGGGTATTCTGTGATGAGTGACTCATCTCCTGACTTCCCAAAGCCTTTCCACAATCTACAAGGCACTAGTCAGGAGTGTGATGGCATACTCTTCACTTACCTGGATGAGTGCATCTCCAACTACATTCAAGAAGCTCGACACCATCCAGAACAAAACAACATGCTTGATTTGCAACCCCATCCACCAACTTAAACATTCACTCCCTCCACTACCAGTGCACCGTGGCTGCAGAGTGCACCATCTACAAAATGCAATGCAGCAACTCGCCAAGGCTTCTTCGGCAGCACCTTCCAAACTCACAATCTCTACCACTTTGAACAACAAGGGCAGCAGGCACATGGAAATACCACAACGTGCAAGTTCCCCTCCAAGTCACTGACTTGGAAATATATCGTCATTCCTTCATTGTCAGTAAGTCAAAATCCTGGAACTCCCTCCCTAATAGTACTGTGGGAATACCTTCACCACATGGACTGCAGTGGTTCAAAAAGTTCAATAAGGCTGATCATCATCATCTTTTCAAGGGCATTTAGAGAAGGGCAATAAATGCTGGCCCTGCCATGAATGAATTTAAAAAAACAATTACTAAGGCTGAAAATTGGTAGGCCTTTGATCTCAGTATTGTATCAGCATCATCCCTCAGGAACCTTTGCTGCTGATCTGGCCAAAGTTTCCTTGGTCAGGAGGAGGTTTTTTCTTTTAAATAATCCTGGCAGGTTACCACGCACCCTGGGCCCCGCCTGTCCAGGGAGGCCACAGGGTGGAGGGTTCCCACTCCACAGTGGAATGGAGCCCCCTGGAAATATGCTGGAATGTAGTCCAATAGCCATCTTTATAGGGGTCGAGAAAATTCTCAGAGGAAATAATGACTTCAGGGTCCAGGCCACAACCCCCAGGAAACACAGGGGTGACGGGTGAACTGGATTTGGTGTAGATAGGATATGGGCAGCGGAGATTTTGACAAGCTGAATTTTATGGAGGGTGGCAAATGGCAGGCCGGCCAGGAGAGCATTGGAATAGTTGAATCTGGAAGTAACAAAAGCACGGATGAGAGTTTCAACAGCAAATGGGCTGAATCAGAGGCGGTGATTGACAATGTTACGGAGGTGGAAGTAGACGGACTTTGTGATCAAGTGGTGGTAGTCATAAATAAACCTTCTGATTTTCGGGGTAAACCTAATAGTGATCCCTGAAAAGATGAAGCCCAAAAGTAGGCTAAACCTACAAATGTCACAAACAGCACATTACAGCTCTGTTGTAACACATGCAGCAAATCGTCTCCTTTGGCACAGGAAGCATTTCATCTTTCTCTGTGCTGTTGAGCAGAGATACCTGCATAACATATGACATTCCAGAGGAGTAAGAGGCACTGCAATTCATGTCAACTATTACATAGAATTATACAGCAGAGAATGAGGCAATTCGCAATACCTGTGCCAGCACTTGAGAGAGCGATCTAATTAGTCCCACTCCCCTACTCTTTTCCCTTTGAAAGTTACTATTGAATCTGCTTCCACCACACTTTGAGGCAGTGCATTCCAGATATTTTTAGTGTTATATTTTGTTAAGACAGTTGTGTGCTTTCATTACTTATTCCTTCCAAAATAGTTTTGCTGATGAAACCCAACATTTTTTGATTACCAATTTTTGACTCGTATTTGCTTGCAACTAGGTTCACTTGAATTTTTGGATGCATTTTTAAGATTGAACACATTGATCTTTTTTTCAAGTGGTTAGGTTTATCAGAAGTTTTAGATTTGGTCTACTGCAGTTTGGTAATGTGAATCATGAATACTTCCACAGGATATGTTATAACCAGTGGTAATTGTACAGCAGAGGCATCACATTCAAGGATCTTGTGGAATTTCCTGCTGTTCCTATTAAGGGTGCAGGGGTTACAAAAATGCTATCACATAACCGGGTCAAATATGAAACCTTTGACTAATGGATAGCTTTCAAAATGACTCACACATTTTTTGTCACACAACAGCTGCAAAGTGATTTTGCTGAACATTTCTGGTGCTGAGTAATTTTCTCCTTTTTTCTTTCAAAGGCACTGGCTGCTTGCTGGGGTGTGGTTCCATAGACACCAGCAGTCCTCCAGTCATCATCATCATAGGCAGTCCCTCAAAATCTAAGAAGTGTTGCTTCCACTCTAAAAGTAAGTTTTCAGGTGACTGTACAGTCCAATGCGGGTATTACAGTCTCTGTCGCAGGTAGGGCAGAGGGTGGCTGAAGGAAATGGTGGGTGGGAAGCCTGGTTTGCCGCACGTTCCTTCCTCTGTCTGCACTTGTTTTCTGCATGCTCTCAGTGACGAGACTCAAGGTGCTCAACGCCCTCCCGGATGCTCTTCCTCCACTTTGGGCGGTCTTGGGCCAGGGATTCCCAGGTGCCGGTGGGGATGTTGCACTTTATCAAGGAAGCTTTGAGGGTGTCCTTGAAACGTTTCCTCTGCCTACCTGGGGCTCGCTTGTCATGAAGGAGTTCCGAGTAGAGCGCTTGCTTAGGGAGTCTCATGACAGGCATGCGGATGATGTGGCCCGCCCAACGGAGCTGGTCGAGTGTGATCAATGCTTCGACGCTGGGGATATTGGCCTGGGCGAGAATAGAGACGTTGGTGCGTCTATCCTCCCAGTGGATTTGCAGGATCTTGCGGAGGCACCGCTGGTGGTACTTCTCCAGCGCTTTGATCAGGTGCCCATTCGTCATGTATAAGCTTAGACAGCAAAGCCTAGATTTTCTGCTGCCCAATGCAGCAGCGTCCATCAGATGGGTGGTAGCGGAAGATAGACGGGAGTTCTGTCCCAAGGGAGCTCAGCCCAATTTCTGCCATGGCGCAGTTTCTGGGAGTCAGAAATGTCAGCATTCAAACAGGTTGGACCTTATTTTTAGCAATTCATTTTGGGAGTGGGGTGCAACATGCTATTTCCTGATCTTTGTGTGTGCAGGATACATTTTTAAGAGGAGTGTCCAGCTGTGGAATCAGCTGTGGTGGACACCAAGACATAGTTAATTACATTGAGAGAAAAAGTCACCTAATTTAGTAGCTGGCATAGCTCCTCTTTGGTGAATCGCACTCTTCTCTTGCACAGTTCCTCGCTGATATCTTCATACAATCAGCGTGGTCTGTAAATTCTTTTGTGGGGGGGTGGGGGGCAGGTGGCAATTCCTTGGAAGGCGTACTTCCTCATGTGCTGCAGCACTCTCTTTTCCTCAGTCCTGTACTACGCCATTAAAATTGCAAATATGTTCATTGAAAATCCCATGCCTGGTACTCAGAACCCCTTAAAATTGGATTGTGGCAAAAATATCCCCATGGACTCACATGCCCTTTGGCTCTAGCAATAAATACTTTAAAAGCTCTTTTGTAACTCTGGCAAACAATTCTCAGGTTTATTTTCAGGCTGTATGCTGTGTTGAGTAGAATGGGCCTATATTCTCTGGAGTTTAGAAGAATGAGAAGTGCTCTCATTGAAATGTATTCAATTCTTATAGGGCTTGCTGGGGTAAAGTCTGAGAGGCTGTTTCCCTGGCTGGAAAGTCTAGAACTAGGGGGCATAGTCTCAGGATAAGGGGTTGGCCTTTTAAGACTGAGATGAGAAGAAATTTCTTCCCTCAGGGGGTTGTAAATCTTTGGAATTCTCTATCCCAGAGGGCTGTAGATGCTCAGTTAATGAATATATTCAGGATTTTTGGGCATTGAGGGAATCAAGAGATATGGGGATAGGGTGGGAAAGTGGGATTGATGTAGAAGTTCAGCCATGATCTTATTGAATGGCAGAGCAGACTCGATGGGCCCTGTGGCCTACTCCTGCTCTTATTTCTATGTTGTTATGTTCTTATGCTCCAAAGTACTGCTGGCACTGTGTTTCCCTCAATCGAGCCGACAGGCGCGAAACCTGCAAAGAACGGTCGTCAACCAGGGCATGTGTGATCTTAGGTCAAAACTAGGTACATTGGTAATTTGTTCAACTTGTGTGAACTTTGTTATACTTGCCATGCACTCTGGAAACTCCAGCTGTGTGTTGCAAGGTAAATGTAGATGTAACAATACCATACCATAAAATGGAGGTGACATCCCTCACCCTCAATTTTCTCCCAAAAGGCCAACAGAAATGTAATGGCTCTCCTGAAACTCATTCAAACATTCAATGGATGTGGTGAGGCCTGACATGACCTAACTTGAACTGGGTTTGGCCTCTCCCTTGGAGAAAAGGATATCTGTAGCGCTTTATCGCCTGGTGTCACATGCTGAGTACAGAATGGTTGTATGTGTCTTTGGCATACTGAGAACAAAATCCCTGCACATGATGTACAGCTTCTCAGCAGCTGAATATATATAACATGTCATGATGCTTAATAAGAGCACACCACATGAAGTAGTTCAACACATTTAAGAGCAGTTCTGGCTTCCTCACAAATTGGCACAAAATTGATAATCTCACTTACACGCTTCAGGGATTGCTGAGAAGGAAAACTGAAACATTTATATGGAGTGGCCCTGAGAGGGCTACAATACTTAAGTTATTATTACATTACTATCCAAGTTAAGGCAAGTTACTGGGAAAGAAAGAAAGAGAGAGAGAGAGAGCATTTCTCTACAATTGGCATGTGGCACTCTTGACCTCAGAATGCTTGTTAATGAGATTAGTGCCCAAAGTGAAGAAATATCCCATTCCTCAGCACTGATATTAATTACCTTGTCTGTGCCAATGCCTGCAAATATGGTTGGTGACATCTTGACAGGTGCAGTTGATCAGGCTTTGCTGGCTGACGAGCAAGCCATCTTTCATGATTTTAATATGTCGATAGGATAAGATGAAGTAAGGTGGGAGGAGGCTCATGTGGAACATAAATACAGACGTAGACCTGTTGGGTTGAATAGCCTGTTTTTGTGCTGTAAAATACAATGTAATGCTATATACTGCTTTTGTATCGATGTAATGCTATGTAATGTAGTGCAATATAACATAAAGCAGAACATGCTGTGATTGGGTTGTGTTTTGTAAGAAACATCGAGCATATTGCTTGGTCAGGTCTTCATCCTTTTTACCCGTGTTGTCAAAGCCGACCTTTAAAGTTGGAGGTCTGCATGCACTTGTCATATACCAAAGCGACATTTTATCCCCTCTCTCTGCAGATGTGGATGTGCAGATACCAGCAGGTGGGCACAAAGCACTCCTCATGGAACCTAACCTGACTGGCATCCCTTTGTTGGTCCTCTTCTTCAAAGCTCTTCAGATAGTGGAACTTACATTGGGAAACAATAATGGTACTGGGTTCTAGACAGAGTAGGTAGAGAGAAACTGTTCCCATTGGCAGAAGGGTCGAGAACCAGAGGACACAGATTTAAGGTGATTGGCAAAAGAACCAAAGGCGAAATGAGGAAAAACTTTTTTACGCAGCAAGTGGTTATGATCTGGAATGCACTGCCTGCAAGGGTGGTGGAGGCAGACTCAATCATGGCTTTCAAAAGGGAATTGGATAAGTACCTGATGGAAAAACAATTGCAGTACTACGGGGAAAGAGCGGGGGAGTGGACTAGCTGAAGTGCTCTTGCAGAGAGCCTGCACAGGCTTGATGGGCCAAATGGCCTTCTTCTGTGCTGTAACCATTCTATGATTCTATGATAAAGGCACAAAGGCTCGTGAGAACCTAAATGCTAGCAGAGAGAAAAAAAATGAAAAAGGGTTTAGAAATGGCCTTAAAACTGTTGAATGAATTTCCATACTGGGCCCTTTAAACTTACTTCTACATACAGCTTAGCGCCTAGCAACCTTGGATCCCCATTTATGTGGGCATGGTTTGGAAGCATTTTGGAGCAGATGTAAAGGCTGGAAATAAATATAGGCTTTATTATGCTACTCCTACATCATTTGAATATCACAATGAAGCGTCTAGGGATTTTAAACAAGAATTTGCAGCACTCACCTCCAAGATGATTGGAAATATACATCATGCACAGAAAAGGGTGGAGTATTATGGATCGCTGCCTCTTTTTCCATGCCGCAATGCCCCAGGAACTGGCACACATGGGGTGCTCACGAGAAAAAAAATTGAAGCCAAGTTTAAGTAGATATTACGGGGGGCAGCGACATCTTAAAAATTTGTCTGAACTGGTGAAATATAAACCATGTCTCAGGGTTACTGCAGTAAGTAGAGGATAACTTTAATTTTGCCCATCAAAATGTTTTTGATGTATCTATGATGGAATTCTGGAGGATCTTTATGCCTAATAAGTGCTTAAAATTGTAAATATTAACCAGGTGAACAAATCTTTCCAGACTTCTACTGTACAAATGGGTGACACCTTCAGTGCAATGCACATTCCATATGCTCAATGCACAGCTCCTTTAAGGTGTCATCCTGTAGTATAATTTCTCCAATTTTATATCTGTAGAAAATTCCACCAGTAATTCACTGCGCATGTGGTGAGAAATCAAGAGCACATTAGTTCACTTATCCGAGCACATTATAACAGCAACAACAACTTGCATTATATAGCACCTTAAATGCAGTAAAACATCCCAAGGCACTTCACAGGAGCATTATCAAACAAAATTTGACACCAAACCACATAAGGGCAGATGAGAGTAGGTTTTAAGAATGTCTTAAAGGAGGAAAGAGAAGTTGAGAGGCGGAACATTTTTAGGGAGGGCATTTTTAGAGAGGCAGCAGCATGTAGATGTGAAATAGAAGGGGTTAAGGAATAAATTCTTGGGGGAACACCAGAGGTAACAGATTACTTATCACATGTTAAGCAAGCAACATAATTAAGGCCCCCATCTCAACATTTATGTATGTAATATTAATTAGGAATCAGTCACTATCTGGTGTAGAAAGCAGCTAGATCACACCAATCAACACCATGCCATGGGCAAATATACCAATGAAGTTTTGCTGAGTATCATAAATTTTAAAGGACATTTATGGCCAGGAATATTTTCATATCCAATATGGTTTTTCACAGATGTTTCAGAAAAAGGGCCTCCACCACAGTCTCCAAGAATCCATCCCATGTATGGATCACTCTTTTTTGAAGAAAAACTTCCTGATATCAGTCCCAAATTTACCTTCTCCTAGTTTGAACCTGCATCTCCTTATTCTACTCTTGCAATTTAGTTCAATTTTTTAAATTTATCTTTTTCATTCTGTATATGAATACTGTGGTAGCGAGCTTGGAATACTCTGAGTTAAATTGCCTCCCCTGACATAACACAGGTTTGGATCATGGTGATTAATCTAGTTGGGAACAAGTACAAGTGAAACTAGTTCTCTCTGTGCGTTATAGTTAACACCTGCTCTCTAACTCATGTTACCCAAAATGCCCAAGGGCCAACCACAGCTTAGCTGAGCTTAGTATCAGATCCATCTGAAAAAATCTAATATAGCCAACGTGCCACCCAGTTGACTTTAAGGCTAAAACAGGATGGAAAAACCCAGAAATGTCATTCTCCCTTACCAGGGATAGTAAAGTAGAGACAACTGGCTTTGTATCCAAACTGGGTGTGTTGAAGCATTTTGGTATTACCATCTGTTGTGAACTTCATCTATAATTTTAGTGCATTCATCAAGTCATGTTATAGCCTTTGTAAACTCTCAGTTTAAAATGATTCTTTATTAAATATATTTTAAACCTTTAAATAATTGCTATAATTTTAACTTCATTATTTGTTTCTACTTTTCCTCCTCAGTTACTTTTAAATACTTTATTGTATTCCATTTGTTTTACCTTAATTTCCTTTGAATACTTGGTCCTGAACTCATTGTAATATCCAGCAGATTGTTACTGTCACTTTAAGGATGTTAAGACTCTGCCCCCGGTCAGGCATGTTGCTATGTGAACGTGAGGTTAAATACGGCAGAGACATGAAATAAAGGCTGTAAGTGACAAAATGTACAGCCTCTGTGTCAGTTCTTTATTGGTAGTTTAATTTCCAAATACATTACCCTGAAAGATATTGATGGTGTGGGGGAAAGATCTACAAAATGTTGCAGCCTAACCAATTTCAAAAAGGAACAATAAACAATAAAAGCCATGTCCTGTAGCTTGTAGCAAAACATGACCAGTAGTGGAGGATTGGGGATTGCGGGAGAGGGCTCGACAGTGAGGGGGTTTGGCCGGAGCATCAGTGGTGGCAGGGTTGGAGGATCGGCAGGGGGAGGGGGTGGCCGGGGAGCGGGGGGCTTGGGGATCAGCGGGGGGAGAGAGGATCGGGGTTGCCCACCAAAGCATTATGGCCAGCCTCAGCATCATTGGTGGAGTGGGGCGGAAGTCTCATGGTGGGGATCGGAGGCCTGGAAAGGTAATCGAAGGCCTCGTGAGGGGATCTCCAAATTGTGGCGAGTGGGTTAAGTAGGGACTCTGGATCGAGGAGGTAGGTATAAAGCCACTTACCTCCTGGATGCAGCAGTCCCCACCTCGGTATAACTGCCAGGTTTCACGAATTGTGTGAAACCCATTCACATGCAGTTAAATTCAACATGGAGGTGAAGAAATAGACTTCCAGCCTCGTTACAATATTAAAATTGACGTACCGCCCTCTGGGAGCGGGTTGGTCCCACCCCCACGTCGCACCTGCGTTAAAACCAGGTCAGAAATCTAATTTTTTACAATTTAACTGCCCCATGTCCCAAACTGACCTGTTTTTTTAGGGTAGAATTCCAGCTGTCCTTTGAAGGCTGATAAGCCCAAGTTTCTTTATATCGCAAACCTTTGACACTAGGGGTCAACTTCATGGCTCTTCCCTGCAATGTCTCAAGTGCTTGAATGACGCTCTTGTGTCTCTGTGACTAGAACTTGACACAGTGACTCATAGTGTGGTTTGACCAGAGCACTATGAAGTTTAACCACAGCTTGCTCTGATTTATATTCTACTGTTGTTGTTACATAGCTCAACATCCCATTTGCTCTGTTGATTGCTGCTCTATACTGTTGATTGCTGCTCTATACTGGTTGTATATATTAAGCGTTGAGTCCACTAAGACCCCTACGTTTCTTGCAATTTCTTTTTTTAGATATTTCAAAACCATTCATGGAATACATGTGTTACTCATTTTTTTTATCTATGTACCATGCTTTACACTTATTTGCTATAAATTGTATCAGTCATTGATCTGCCCACTTGCATATTGTCCAACTCATTCTGTAATTTCTGTGCTGCCTCCTCTGGTTCCACTGTCAGCCGTAGCTCATTGGGTAGCACTCTTGCCTGAGTCAGAAGGTTGTGGGTTCAAGTCCCACTCCAGGGACTTGAGCACAAAAATCTAGGCTAACACTCCAGTGCAGTACTGTGGGTGTGCTGCACTGTTGGAGGAGGTGCTGTCTTTTGAATAAGACGTTAAACCGAGGCCCTGTCTGTTCTGTTCTCTCAAGTGGATGTAAAAGATCCCATGCCACTATTTCGAAGAAGAGCAGGGGAGTTATCCCCGGTGTCCTGGCCAATATTTATTCCTCAATCAACATAACAGAAAACAGATTATCTGGTCATTATCACATTCCTGTTTGTAGGCAAATTGGCTGCTGCGTTTCCTACATTACAACAGTGACTACATTCCAAAAGTACTTAATCGGCTGTAAAGTGCTTTTCGCTGCAGAGTGACTATTTGTACTCGTTTTCTGTGTGTCCTTTTGCGCATGCGCGCATTAGACCCCGCCCCTTTTTGAGCATGGGCCCATAATTCGGGCATGCATGCGCAGTACGACATACGATGACGCCAAAAGTCGGAAGTGGGAGCCAAACCGTGAGCCCGCGTGGAACTCATCGCTGCTGAAACATTTTCTGCCACTGGAGCCTGAAGCTGGATTTGATTCCAGCTTTTGCATTAGTTGGAACATTTTCACAGCCTTCTATGGGAGAGAAAACATCGGAGTAGTGGGAGAGAGAGGGAGAGCCGGGAGGTGAGAGAGAGAGTTGGGGGGTGGATAGAGAGAGGAGGGGAGAAAGAAAGAGACTCGGGAGAGATAGAGGGGAAGCAGGAGAGGGGATTGGAGGGGAGATGGATCATGTTCTTCCAACCCCCTTTACACCCACACCCAATTTCTTGGAAAGCTCAGTGTGTGTGTGACAAGGGATATCATTGGAGGGGATGAAATCCAGAAGTCACGACACTGTCACTATTCACTTCATACCCAATAAACCTGTTAACAATCCATGACCCACACACAATGCCTCATCTATGGCAAGGGGTAAGGTCAGGAACTTGGGCTGGGATGGGGTCAGGAACTTGGGCTGGGGGGTAGTATAAACTTGGGCTTGGGGGGTATTAACTTGGACTGGGAGGGTAAGGTCAGGAACTTAGGCTGGGATGGGGTCAGGAACTTCGGCTGGGGGTGGGGGGTGTCAGGAACTTTGGCAGGGGGAGGCATGAACTTGGGCTGGGATGGGATCAGGAATTTGGGCTGAGGGTGTCAGGAACTTGTGCTGGGTTGGGGAGCTCTATTCTTTCTGGGGTCTGAAGTCAGAATGGCTTGAATTACACTTTGCAAAGTCACTCAGAACTTGGAGTGGGTGATTCCAATTACACATTCCATGAAACACTTGGGTGTGGCTTATCCTCCAAGGGGAGCAATCAGCAATCAGGTCATGTGATAATGGAGAGCCAATCAGAGTATTTTCCTCGTGCAAATAGCTGTCCTTTTCATTGTCCCGGTGGTCATGAAAGGTGTCATATAAATCCAAATCTTTCTTTATTTTCACTATCCCTCCTAGTTAGATATCATCTGCAAACACCATCAGTTTGCATTTAGTTTCTGAATCTAAGTGGCTGATGTAAATTAGGAACAGTAGTGGTTACAACACAAAGCTCTAGAGAGTCCCATTCAGTACATCCTCCCAGCCTAACATAACTCCTCTAACAAATGCCATGCTGCTGGCTGGGTTGACCCCTGAGCCACCTAATTATGTACCGGCTCGAAGCCAGTGAGTTGGAGCGGGGCACCTATGGCATGGTAAAGAGGCCTGGCCCACAAAATGAACCGGGTTTCCAGCTGGCCCGCTCCACCCGTCGGCTGCCTGATAGTCAAACTCTGCCTCAAAGAATGCATTAGGCCTTGTCAACTATTGTGGACATTTTGGTCAATAATATTGTGATAATGTGGTGTTGTTAGACAGTGCCTAAATAATAGTATAGCTAAGGAGCCATGCAATTTGGTCGTAGCCTTGCTACCTTTGCAATTGCAGGGGCTATTCTGAGCCAAAGTTGATGTACTGGAGCACATGGACAACAGTACATCAATCAAAATGTTTAATGGCTCTCTGGATTGAATACTGATTCATTTCTGTGATATCCCCTGTTGGGACCTGGAATCTACCAGTCACATAGAAACTGAAAGATGTTTTTACCTTGGCTACCATTGGAAAGGCAATGCTTACTGAAGGTTTTCCCTACAGTTAATTGTTCAAGAGTTGGCACAGTTTCGCACCATCTCCCTGGACATTCACAGTCTTTGTATCTTCATTCATGACAGGTATTTGTGGCTGGCCCCTGGAGTAGTCGGTGCAAGTGATTTTAGATCTTCAATGCAACCTTTTCTCCTGCACTAACTTCTATCTCTTGTGGCAATGCTTGGCAGCACATGTGTAATGTTCATCAACATTTTTTTACACCTATCTAGGCATTTTAATAACTTCAACTCAGGCATGTAGCAACAGGTGTTAGCGGAGACTTTATTACACCGAATGAAAAGCAGCACCAGTATAAAGAGCCATTAACGAGCCCTTGAATTGGCACAACTAAGCATTAGCATTAAAATGATATCAAAATGTTGAGAAGTTCATTTGTGACAGGGTGCAAAACAGCATTGAAACCACCGACTGACACACCTTTCCCGCGTATCTGTCCCTTTCTACTACTTATTTTATTTCTACAGTATCTGAAACACAATCCAGTGGATCTCTCTTGCCGTTGGTATATTTCACTTGTTTTTTTAAGGCCACTATGGAAGCAAAATTAATTAACCAACTATATAAAAAATTCATAATATACCAAAGTGTGAATGTACTCTCAGCTGAATAAAATGTATAGGTGAAGGGAGCCTCACATTTCCAGTAATTTTATTAACAGGTGGCAGTTATTTGTGACATTATATTATATAATATCTAATTTTCCAGCTCCTTTGGGAATAATACCACAAGCTCCTTTGGTCCACTTCTATTTTTCCACAGATGCTGCCTGATCGGTCGAGTATTTTCAGCTTTTTTCTGATTTTAGTTTTAGTTTACCAGCATTTGCAGAGTTTTGATTTTTGTTCCTTCCCTATTATGTCTAAGTTTCACTGTGACAATAGCACAATAGAAACAGTACTGTGATATATGGTTCCGAATATAGTCCACCTTCAAAAGAAACAACAATCCAGTCCTTAAGTGATTATTTTTATTTGAGTTGTCAATAATGTTTCTCCTTTTTTATATATACGGATACAGTGTTAATAAGGTAGACTAAAATGTGGATCATTGCAGTTAAATTGGTCATGCACCTGGATGAAGCAGCCACCTTCTGGTGCAGGCAGGAGTAAAAGTAAAAATGCCTGGTAAGCAGCAAAAGTCAGTTTGAACCTGTGCTTTCAATGCACAACCATGCTTTAAAGGTGGTCACAATTATAGTTAAAACTGCCATTATAACAGAAAATGTCCATATCCCTTTCAAATTTAATAATCATTTCAATTCAGTCCAGAAGATTGCCACTTAATGCAAGAGTTCAACTGTATTTCCATCTGATTTGAATATCAAATCATACAAAGCAATCTATAACAGATGAAACAAAACATAATAATTAGTTTATACAATATTTCCACAGTTCATAGCTTGTTACAGTAGTGCAAAAAATGTAAATTAATTTTATTTAGCCACATATAAATGGAGCTAAAGTAACATGTATCAGTGTCCCACCAGGACCTCACAATTAGTATAAATCTAAATGCTGGTAAATTATTTGTCTATTTATTAGATGAGGCTTTCAATGAAAATATATAATCAATAAAATGTGGGGTACAAAAAGGTCAAGTCAGGCATTAACCATTTAACATTGGGAGACATTAGAGGCAAATTAGATCTTGTCTTCACTTGACATCCACACACTCACACACTTTCCAAGCTAACTCAAAGGATAGTGATCAAGAGTAGAGTCCTTTGCTTAGTTTTGCCTCCCTAACCTACGGGTACTAAGGTCAGTGGTAGCACCTTGTGCAAACTTACAAACCAGGGGCAGAAAATAATTCTTAAGATTATTTATAACCTTTCCCTTCAGTCATAGTGAGGAAGATATCACCCCTGATGACATGTTGCTGTAGCCTTGTCCTATGTCGCAATATAATAATAAAAAAACATCACCATTGATTGCTTATTCTGCTTATACATCATAGTAATCACTGTGTACCAATACAGTAACTGCAGAGCAAATCTCACGCAACTGAACCATTTTTATTTCGCTCCATAACATTTATAAGGGATCTTTTAAATTAACAGATATGATAATTTAAATATGTATATTAATATACATTGTTGAAACGCAATACAAGTTATTTGAGTTTTGCCAGATTAAAAGCAAGCAGAGTGCTAGAATGAATATGTCTGATAGTTTCTAACCTAAATTTTCATAATTTTAGATTGTGGGAGATGGCAAAAGTCAACCCTGCCATGGACTGTGTTATTACGCTGATATAGAGTCTCATAGATTGGCAGGACTCTGTTTCTACATCATGATTCGCAAATTTTGAGTTCCTTTTATTTGTTTTTCCATCTGTTTTTTTAACCTTCATCCCTTTAAATGTTGTGGCTCATACTGACATACAGTTCTTGTGATACTGCCAGCCCTCCAGTATCTTACCAAATGACCATTCTTCATGTGTAAGCTTAAACAATGAGTATCCATGGGCTATTTAACTGTGGGGAGCAGTATAGCCAAGCCCAGTGGTGTCATCACCTAACAAAATCAATAACTTGTATTTATATAGCACCTTTAACATAGTAAAACATCCCAAGATGCTTCACAGGAGTATTATAAGACAGAAAATTTGACACTGAGCCATATAAGGAGAAATTAGGGCAGATCACCAAAAGCTTGGTCAAAGAGGAAGGTTTTAACAAGCTTCTTAAAGGAGGAAAGAAAGGTAGAGAGGGGGAGAGGTTTAGGGAAGGAATTCCAGGCCTTAGGCTACCTACCATTCATGCACATGAACCATATACAATTTTATCTCTACTTAGTCCAAAAATGCTGTTGCGATTTGTGGTGTCACACCATTGCCCTAGCACAAATTCAGCACAGACTAGGGATTGAATTTGGGACATTCTGGCACCAAACCAGACAATAAGTTTACCCACTATAACATCTGGGCATCTCGAATGGTGAGCTCCTTATTTTAGCTGAGGTGAGAAAGTGCTCAGCAGAGGGGACACAAATGTTTTAATTGAAATGACAACACAAAAACAGGCTGTTCGGCCCAACCAATCATGTTGGTGTTTATTGTCCAGACGAGCAGTAGTCCCAATCCCATGTGCCTGCTCTGTTCCCATATCCATAGACTGCTTCACTGTGACCACTCATCTAACATATTCTTAAATATTGACATGGTGGGGCAATCAGAGGGTGAGGTGATTGTCACCATTCTTACAGAACGTGTAGTTCAGATAGCATCACAGCAACACTGGTATAATTCTTAGAGAGTACATTGGAATAGGCAATATAGTCAGTGAAGGAATAACACAATAACATGTAGAACTAAGAAAAATGAGGTTGAGAGGGGTAAAATTGACACACAAATATAAACTTAATTTATGTAATTATTATTTTATTGAAACATATAATTATTAAGGGGGTTCACAGCGTTAATGTTGAGAAAATGTTTCCCCTGGCTGGAGAATTTAGAATAGAGGAATACAGTCTCAGAATAAAGGGTTGGCCATTTAGGACTGAGATGAGGAGAAATTTCTTCACTTAAGGGTGGTGAATCTTTGGAATTCTCTACTCCAGAGGGCTGTGGATGCTCAGTCGTTGAGTATATTCAAGACAGAGGTCGATAAATTTTGGGAACTAAGGAAACTAAGGGATATGGGGATAGTGTGGGAAGGTGGACTTGAGGTAGAAGATCAGCCATGATCTTATTAAATGGTGGAACAGGGTCAAAGGGCCAAATTGCCTATCCAGCTTAGTTTTTATGTTCTTAAAATCAATTTTCCAACATGATGAGTGGTTTTTCAAAGTGCTTAAATATGAGGTGTTTGTAAAGGAGAAGTATAAACAGACTGTGACCTGGTAGTTCTGATTGGAGAATTGTCAGTGATGGTTAGGAGTCATCTGGGTCAAGTAACACCAACATTGATGCTTTTCTTCAAAAATGAAAAAAGACAAAACCCTAATATTGATAGTACTGTATTTCACTCTGAGTGTTTTTTTAATTGGCTCCAAAAGGTTAAACCAGAAAGCTAGAAGCAGCTGTAGGCAGCTTTGTAAAGGATTTTTTTTGTTGTAAAAGCAGGTGGGAAGAATAACAAAATAGGATAAGCAATGAGAACATAAGGAAAGAACTTAGTTCAGCTGAGGAATTTTGTGAAAAGCTACCTGTCAATGCTTCAGACATGGTTTCAAATATCGTAATCTACCATTCTTTCTGTTATTTAGATATATAATACCCATAACCTGTTAAAGTGTTTTGTTTTGTAGCAGGTGATTGGCTGTGTCACTATGGGCTGTATTTGTTTCAAATCAGTTTTATTATTGCATCTGCCATCTTTATTAAGAACAACGTAAATTGTGCATCGTCCTCCTCCAAAATGAAATACATCCCAAACTCTTCCGTGAGCTACTACAATTGGCGTCTGCGTCCTTGGGCTAGGGAGGGGGAAACTCTGCCAAGAATCCCTTTCCTTATCACTATCCAGTGACCTTTGTTGGAAGGTGCACGTGTGGCGATGTTGGACGAGGACAGGATTAAGTCTGGCCGTTCTCCATGGTCAAATAACTTGGCAACGCTCACTGGCTAGGCTCGCACTTGACGAATGGCTGTCAGCGCTCACGGAACCATACTGTGGCACTGACTTTAGAAGAGAAGGGGAGGAAAGGGAAACAAACATTCTACAATCATAGTTTTTTCTTTGGTTGGGTAATGAAAAGGTTACTGCACTCTTTATAATGAGTTTGATTCAGGTCTGAGACAAATCTGGCACTGATTCATTCCTGACCTGTAAAATGTGCAGTGTAATCACTGTAGGTGTAAACACTCTGCTATCACACCAGTAAAGAAATACACTCCCGACACCTCTATCCCACCAGACATTGTCGTTACCTGGAATAAAATATCACTCGTACTTGCTAATGCTTCGTTAACGTCCTCCCAGTCTTGAAACTACCTGTTTGAATGGGCAGTCTATACTTAACAATGTTCCTAGGATGAGCTCAGTCAATCCAAGTACAAATGGAAACAGAACAATAATGCACGACTGTTAACAGTGGGCTTGAGCACCAACCTTTGTGTCTCCTCAGTGCGTTGTTTGAATAATTCCGGAAATTTCAGTTTGAAGAAGCTGCAGATCAGCAAACACGCTACATTTCCAATATTTTCTTTGTCCTACTTTGATTCCCAAGTTAACTCCGTGTGAATCTACGTATTTGATAATATACAGGATACCTTTCACTTATCTTCATAACCATATATCAAAAACCCTTTCTCCATACTCCATTGCTAACACCGTCACGTTCCATATACTTCCTACATCCACATTCACTGCCGGCAATACTTGGGCTTCTCACAGCCATTTCTCCCTAGTCAGGTGATCATTTGGAAGGTTTCCTACTGTTTTCTAGTTATACTGAATGTCACTCCTGTAAATATGTCTGTTAATCAAATACAAAATTATAATAAAAATGCATTTTCTGTCAAAATCATTGTACAGGTAACTGCATTTACTTAGCTGACTCATTTTAGCCGTTATCTTGTTAAGGACCACATTTTGTTACCAATAAATATGTTGTCACATTTACAGCCCAAAATACATAACATGTTCCATGACCTGTCATTAGTATTTATGAAACTACAGGAAATTCAAAGTTATTATATAAATAAGGGTGCACTAAATAAAGCAACAAAGAATACTTACTAATATTTCACTGTAAATTCAGCGAATTATTAGAGGACAAGCAGGTTTGATAAAGTTATTTTCACAACGAGTAAGACCATGCATTACAGTAAACCCAAGTTGCCATGTTCTAAATCTAAATATGTACACAGTGAGTAGGCATGTCTGACTGATTATATAATCTGCACCCTTGAAATAACATTGATGTCTAACTGTCCTAAATTGGTCTGATTGCATCTTCAATGATTAAGCACTGGATGGTACTTGCTGAACAGGAGTTTCAATTGATACCACAGATTTCTGTCTCTTGGTGTCATCTTCGGGAAAGGTTTGCATCATCTTTTTTTTGCTTTCAAGTCTGACGTTCCATTCATTGATGAGTCTGCAAGTAGAACATATTATACTTTGTTCAGTGTGTTGTATATTCCGTATATCTGCAAATCCGCGTCATCACTAAGACCGCCTATTTTCATCCCCGGAACATCCCTAGACTCCACCCCTGCCTCCGCTCATCCGTTACTGAAACCCTTCATCCATGCCTTTGTTACCCCTAGACTTGACTATTCCAACGCACTCCTGGCTCTAACTTCCGTAAACTTGAAGTCATCCAAAACTCTGCTGCCCGTGTACTAACTCGCACCAAGTCCCTATCACCCATCACCCCTGTGCTCGCTGACCTATATTGGCTCCCAGTTAAGCAACGCATCGATTTTGAAATTCTGATCATTGCTTTCAAATTACTCCCTATCTCTAATCTCCTCCAGCCTTCAACCCTCCAAGATATCTGCACACTTCTAATTCTGGCCTCTTGAGCATCCCTGATTTTAATTACTCTACTACCATTGGTGGCCGTGCCTTAAGCTATGAAGGCCCTAAGCTCTGGAATTCCCTCCCTAAACCTCTCTGCCTCTCTTTCCTCCTTTAAGACGCTCCTTAAAAATTACTCTTTGACCAAGCTTTTGGTCACCTGCCCTAATATCTCCTTATGTGGTTCGGTGTCCAATTTTGTTTGATAACGCTCCTGTCAAGCGCCTTGGGACATTTTATTATGTTAAAGGTGCTATATAAATACAAGTTGTTGCAATTATTGTTATTCTTGATTGTTTTCTAAATATTTGGGAAAATGTATTCATTCCCTTGGGCAATACTAAACCTAAAAGTTAAAGACTATGGGGGTAATTTTAACTTTTGGCGCAGACGGTATCGTATCAGCTGTCCGTTATATACTTCTCCCAATTTTCATTTCCATTCACTAGAAAGGAAAATCGGGGGAGGCATATATCAGATGGCTGATCCAATATCACCTGTTGTACACTCTTGGCAAAAGTTACAATTTTCCTTCTGAATGTATTTTTTCTGTATTTATCATATTTATCATGTGCTAAAAGAAATTGGCAAACGTATTGTATGTCATTAAAGTTAAACTCTTATTATACATGTCTGTTTATTTTCTTTCTCACCTCTTTTGCTCCTCTTTCTTCTCTTGAAGCTGTTGACTCCTTACTAGGCAATTTTCCGCTCTCTAACCCAGAGTGCGAGATTAACTGTGGCACCTTTACCACCACCAGGACCGAGATTACGGATCTCAACATACCCAGAACCTCGCACCTTCTTGGGTCATATGGTTTAGATATTCACTGTATAAATTAGTCGAGCTAATGGAGAAGCAAATTCCTGAGAAGATCACACAAATCACAACAACTCTTATCAAATTTTGAAGTTCTACTACTCTAGAATTTCTGCTGAATTCTATGACTAAAAGTTTTTAGTATTTTGTTTCTCTGTGAGCCTCATGCCTGTTTGGAAGATCTAATAATCAATGATTATAGGTAGCACTCTTAATCTAAGTACTCAGAAATTGTCAGATATGATAGAGAGAGTATATTCTATGGTTGTGACCAGGCTGTCTTTTTATTGAGACACAATCTAATATGGCGGCTATTAATTACTGCATATCAGAAGAATTCTTGGGGTCCTGGGCACCAAGATCATTTAGGGCTCTGCTTCCACACCCACAGTACAACAACCCCACCCCACACCCCCATCCATTAAAGCTATGCAGCAGCATTACTATCTACACTTAACTAACTGCCACCTTGAGGAGGTAGCACTATTTGTTTGCTGTCTTCATTACTTGTCATTTACATAAGTGAATGGAGCATGAATTGTGAATTGTGATGGAGACACCATGGTCACCTGCCCTGCTCAGAGGTTCTAACTGTGTCTTCCCACCACCAACAGCAGGTGACGGCTGTACAGCGCAGGCACGACCCGTCTCCTTGGTACCAGGGTCCGGGAATTCACTCGGGTATTCAACTAGCAGGCGATGTTGTTTCCAATATCAGCAGGCTGCATTAGTGCATCCCTGCTGACAACCTACTCTTCCACTCAGTACACTCACTAAGACTATGGACTGAGCCATTTGAAAGCCTCAGTGATCTGAATTGGGCCTTTTGGGTCTATTTATGAAGACCTCATTCACCCAGTTTGGAATAACTTTCATTTCCTGGTGTGACTGTTTTAAACCATGCACAGAAGCAATACCATAATAACTTCACTGCCATCGCAGAGACAGTGTTGGTAACTGGTTGTTGATGGTTATAAGTGGAGTCCTAGCCCTCAGGCTAGTAACAGTTTCAGGAAATTCTAGACACCCTGGGCCAGCTGCTTTTTAAAAGTTTTCAGGGGGAAAATCTGGCTGCATTGCACCTCCCGTTAGCATCTGGGGGGGTGCGGTAATGGGGCACTAAGGGATTATCGACCGGGGGCAGCGAATTCACTGCCGGTTTAATGCTGGCGCTAACACTTACTGCCTTGGCCTCTAGTGCCGCCCAGATTGTGACATTATAAAGTGCACAGCGCCTTGTTCTGTCTTGGATGTGAAATTGCTTCCCGCCCCCTGCTGTATCGCCAGGCGTGAACAACAGCAGGAAGATGAGGCATTGTCACCTCGACTGGCTGCTTGGGGATTGCTAATTAAAGACAGTTTCAGGTAGGCCAAACTTTATTCTTTGCACCAGTCTGCTGCCTGCTGAAAGTTTTCTATCCCTCATTGCTGCAAGATGTCCAAGCCCTCCACTCTCTGAGAGTGTTTGGGTCTTTCAATGCAGAAATAAGCAAAAGTTGTGCACCATCATTGGCCCTTCCCTTTAAATGAGGGATGCAGCCTCTGATGCCGGTATCATTACACTCCACATTGATCAGCGCTCTGCTACTACCACCCCGCTCTTGCACTTTATCGTCCCAAGAGAAGTGGTTAATGCTTGATTTTGTGCTCCACTTCCCTCTTGGAATGCTAAAGCTGAATTTCCCAGGAACAGAAAACTTTTCTGAGATTTCAAAAGTTATCGCCCCAAACGCAGCGCAACAGAATTTCTAGCCCTTCAACTCTCACATCATGACTCTAAAACAATCGCAGTATTCCATTTATAAAGTTATTTAGGCATTGGGAATAGCATTATTACTGTAAAATTAACCCCATAATACTAAATTCGACCTGCAATTTAATTACTGTAAACTTAGTTCAATTAATAGCATTATTGCTTCTGACCCAGAGATTGTGCATTCATGTTCGACTCCAGGACCAAACCATGTATCTAAGCTGGCACTGCAGTGCAGTACTGAGGGAGTGCGGCATTAATGGCAGCTTGGGTGAACATGAGAGATCCCACGGCACTATTTCAAAGAAGCCTGACAAACCTTCCTTCCTCAGCACTATCATAGACAGATTCACTGGTTAATCATCTCATTGCTTTTAATGGCATCTTACTGTGTTTCCTTGCAGAACAACAGTTGTTGAAATATGTGGAGAGGAGTGATAAGGTGCTATATAAATACAAGTCTTATTTTTTTTATAAAGATAAAAATACAAAAAAATCATATTTTATCCAATGCACTCCTCTTCTATGCTAAAGGTGTTGACTTTTGATGAGATGAGAATCCATGAACTCTGGCAGTCTGCTGGTATTTTACCCAATTGGTCATTCTTTGCATGTGAGCCCAGATGTAAGGGGTGGAAATTCAGTCTGTTGCTGCCTATGTTCGCATCCCGGAGGGGCAGTGATGGTGGCGGATACCATTTCCAGGCAGGCGGCCATCTTCCAGTGCTTCGGTGCCGGTTTTGCAGAGGTGCAGAGCAGTACTGTCCGGGAGAGGCGAGCCAATGTGCAACACCCCTGGTTTCAACACTGTTTTTAAATTTGTTTTCTGGGGGATCCGTAGCACCTCGTTGTGCGCCCTAGTGGAACCACCTGGGAAAGTGGGCGGTTCGAGCTGTATCGGCGGCAGTGAAGGAAAGAATGTCAATCTGAGGTAAGTGTGATAGTTTTTTTTAAATTTTTGCCATTTATAGTTATGTGGCATCAGTAAGGTACTGGGAATGCTTTTGGTGGTATTTGGGCCAATTTTTTCCCCCAGGGAAGCCTCTCTGAGGGCAGTCCAAGGCCGGCTCTTTAGCTTGGGATTTTCAGTTTCTCAGCCAGTCTAGCACCCTAAAAGAGGTGTGGAACGCCTCCCTTAGCGCTCCGCTCCACACCCAGAACCCAGCTGATGAATTTTGTGGCTGCAGATGCAAAACATTTCCCCGCGCAAAATTTATCACCCCACCATCATCAGCGCCCTTATTAGCCCCCAAACAAATTTCCTCCCCTAAGTGTCAGTAGGTAATCCTCATCCACCATCCATACTTGTGTATTTTCCGTCAGAGGATATCGGTTAAATTGTCTCCTCTTTAGCCTGAGGGCACTCAGGTCAATAGTAGCTCCCCAGCTCCTCCCCAGTTCTGCACAGAGGAGGAATCAAACATGACAATTCCAAAACTGTTGAACAAATTTCTGGGGGTATTCTCAGGGTGCAGAGTGAGCATTACACCAACAGAGTCTGAGCCAACAGGACAAGTAAGGACCCACCTGCATGAAGAGTGGATAAGCCAGTGGAGTGTACTACACAGATAGATAGCTTCATTTAACCAGTTAACTGGGAGGAAGTGAACTCTACACAGCTCTGCCATAGTATAATGGCAGGACAGCGGGTATAAACAGGACTGATATTAAATGATGTTAAACTCCTTAAAACTACCCTTGGCAAGGAGCGCGGAAAATGACAATAATCTTAAAGATCAGTGTCAAGAACCATCATTTTGGGACAGGATTGGATAAATATTCTGCTCCACCACTCTTTCATTGAGAGAGCAGCCACTATGGAATTTTTGGTCTTTATCTCCATGTTTCCCGTCGTATGTTGTGGAATTAGCCTTTAATTGACCATTTTTCTGTTGAGATACTCATTAGAGTTTATCGAGTGACATAGTCATGTCAAAGATATAGCCACAGCCCAATCACAAATGATGAGATCATTCCTGAGTGATGTTCCGAGGGTTACATTTATTTCCACCCTTCTATGTCATGCATTGTTTTTGTATAAGATGATGTTTTTTTTCATACCATTCTACATACACGACTCTGTAGAAAGTGAGTGAGTGATTCAGATTCATTCCCCTTAACTTTATTGATGGGTTAACCAAAATTAAGAATGTGCTGTTCAGAGAAATGCTGGTGTGAGCCCCAGCTCTGGGTATTTTTCTCTACATCACAGACTGTCTATATTAGCTGAAAAATATTGCTGCTATTTCTTGATCTTGTAGAAGGTGTCTAATCTCTTCCCATTTATCCTTTTCTAGCAAAATCTAATCACCGCTGGCTTAATAATGGTCCAACCATGGTTTAGATTTTACACTAGAACCTGTGAAAATCTCAAGTCCAGTGCTAAAACGAGAGCAATTATGAAGCTTTTCAGCACCATCAGGAAATATGGATGCGTTCCTCCAATGGAATATTGAAGATCAGTTACATAATTACCAATAAATTACATTGCATTAGTTACACTGTTATTACTAGGTAACCAGAGAAAGCTCTGGTCTAGAAATCCAATGCAGGCCACTTGCCAGTTTTATAATGGAAAAACCACGTATGCACAGGAATTTGAATGGGCCATGCAGCCCATTAAAGGGGCCGCGCACCCCCAAGAAATTAGAGGGAACATTGCGTGCAGGCATGTGACCCTATTTGACACATTTTCCATTGCTACCTATCCCAATGCAGCCATTGCATCCCCAACAATGGCTTCTCTTCCCTCCTCTGCACTGTGACCTTCCTTGTGCCTTTGGCATGATAGCTCTCGATGTACAGCCGACGGAATTGGTCCCATAAATACTTGTTCAATGCAATAACAACAAAATAACGTTATTTGATAAGACAACCTAAGAAGTAATAGGCCCAGGGACAAATCAGCTCCCCCATCCCCATTAAACAATATGTGTTTCTGCAGTGACATGCCAAAGGTTTCTTATCAGTAGGAAAGCTTTGGCATTGTTGCCAAATTAAGTTAATCTAAGGGTTAAGTCATGGCAGGAGAGCCCAGAGCCATGTCATGCTCCTCTTGTGCTATGTGGGAAGTCAGGGACACTTCCAGTGTCCCTGGTTACTATGTGTGCGGGAATTGTGTCTAGCTGCAGCTCTTGTCAGACCGCATTGCGGCAATGGAGCTGCGCATGGATTCACTCTGGACCATCCGCAATGCTGAGGACATCGTGAATAGCATGTTTAGTGAGCTGGTCACACCACAAGTAAAGGTTACACAGGCAGATAGTGAATGGGTGACCATCAGGAAGAGCAAGGGAAGGAAGGTAGTGCAGGGGTCACCTGTGGTCACCTCCCTCCAAAATAGATATACGATTTTGGATACTGTTAAGGGAGATGCCTCATCAGGGGAAGGCAGCAGCAGCAGCCAAATTCATGGCACCAGGGGTGGCTCTGCTGCATAAGAGGGCAGGAAAAAGAGTGGGAGAGCTATAGTGAGAGGGGATTCTATTGTTAGGCATTTCTGCAGCCGCAAACGAGACTCCAGGATGGTATGTTGCCTCCCTGGTGCAAGGGTCAAGGATGTCTCGGAGCAGCTGCAGGGCATTCTGGAGGGGGAGGGTGAACAGCCAGCTGTCGTAGTGCACATAGGTACCAACGATATAGGTAAAAAATGGGATGAAATCATACAAGCTGAATTTAGGGAGCTAGGAGTTAAATTAAAAAGTAGGACCTCAAAGGTAGTAATCTCAAGATTGCCACCAATGCCACATGCTAGTCAGAGTAGGAATAGCAGGATAGTTCAGATGGATATGTGGCTTGAGGAATGGTGAAATGGGGATGGATTCAAATTCCTGGAACATTGGAACCGGTTCTGGGGGAGGTAGAACCAGTACAAAGCAGAAGGTCTGCACCTGGGCAGGACCAGAACCGATGTCCTAGGTGAAGTGCTTGCTAGTGCTGTTGGGGAGGGTTTAAACTAATATAGCAGGGGGATGGGAATCTATGCAGGGAGGCAGAGGGAAGTAAAATGGGGCCAGAAGCAAAAGGTAGGAAGGAGAAAAGTAAGAGTGGAGGGCAGAGAAATTAAGGGCAAAAATCAAAAAGGGCCACATTACGACATTATTCTAAAAGGACAGAGTGCTAAAAAAATAAGCCTGAAGGCTTTGAGTCTCAATGCAAGGAGCATTCTTAATAAGGTGGATGAATTAACTGTGTAGATAGCGGTTAACAGATGTGATGTAATTGGGATTACGGTGACCAAGGCTGGGAACTCAACATCCAGGGATATTCAATATTCAGGAAGGATAGACAGAAAGGAAAAGGAGGTGGGGTAGTGTTACTGGTTAAAGCAGAGATTAACACAATAGTAAGGAAGGACATTAGCTTGGATGATGTGAATCTATATGGGTAGAGCTGCAAAACACCAAAGGGCAGAAAACGTTAGTGAGAGTTGTGTACAGACCATCAAACAGTAATAGTGAGGTTGGGGATGGCATCAAACAGGAAATTAGGGATGCCTGCAATCATCATCATCATAGGCAGTCCCTCGGAATCGAGGAGGACTTGCTTCCATTCCCAAAGTGAGTTCTTTGATGGCTGAACAGTCCGATATGAGAGCCACAGACCCTGTTACAGGTGGGACAGACATTCATCGAGGGAAGGGGTTGGTGGGGCTGGTTTGCTGTGTGCTCCTCCCGCTGCCTGCGCTTGGCCTCTTCATGCTCCTTGCGTTGAGACTCGAAGAGCTCAACGCCCTCCCGGATGTATTTTCTCCAACTCGGGCGGTCTTTGGCCAGGGTCTCCCAGGTGTCAGTGGTGATGTCGCACTTTACCAGGGAGGCTTTGAGAGTGTCCTTATAACATTTCCGCTGTCCTCCTTTGGCTCGATTACCATGAAGGAGCTCTGCATAAAGCATTTGCTTAGGGAGTCTCATATCTGGCATGCAAACTATATGGCCTGCCCAGTGAAGCTGATCGAGTGTGGTCAGTGCTTCAATACTGGGGACATTAGTCTGGTCGAGGACACTGATGTTGGTGCGCCTGTCCTCCCAGGGATTTGCAGGATCTTGCGGAGACATCATTGGTGATATATCTCCAGCGACTTGAGGTGTCTTCTGTACATCGTCCATGCCTCAGATCTATACAGGAGGGCAGACATTACTACAGCCATGAGCTTGGTGGTAGATTTGAGGGCCTGGTCTTCAAACACTCTTTTCGTCAGACAGCCGAAGGCTGCACTGGCGCACTAGAGGCGATACTGAATCTCCGCTTCAATGTCTGCCTTTGTTGATAAGAGGCTCCAGAGATATGGAAAATGGTCCACGTTGTCCAGGGCCGCGCCGTGGATCTTGATGATTGGAGGGCAGTGCTGAGCGGTGGTGACAGGCTGGTGGAGGACCTTTGTCTTATGGATGTTAAGCGTAAGGCCCATGCTTTCATATGCCTCAGTGAATACATTGACTATATCCTGAAGCTCAGCCTCTGAATGTGAGCAGACGCAGGCGTCGTCCGCATACTGCAGCTCAACGACAGAGGTTGGGGTGATCTTGGACCTGGCCTGGAGGCGGCGTAGGTTAAACAGCTTCTCACTGGTTCTGTAGTTTAGTTCCACTCCAGCGGGGAGCTTGTTGATTGTGAGGTGGAACATGGCACCGAGGAAGATTGAGAAGAGGGTTAGAGCGATGACGCAGCCCTGTTTGACCCTAGTCCGGACGTGGATTGGGTCTGTAATAGATCCGTTGGTAAGGATCACGGCCTGCATGTGATCGTGAAGCAGGCGAAGGATGTTGACAAACTTTTGGGAGCATCTGAAACGGAGGAGGACGCTCCATAAACCCTCACAGTTGACAGTGTCAAAGACCTTTGTAAGATCGAAAAAGGTCATGTATAAGGGCTGGCGTTGCTCCCTGTATTTTTCCTGCAACTGTCGCGCTGCAAAGATCATGTCTGTTGTGCTCAATAGGGGACGAAATCCGCATTGTGATTCCGAGGGGAGCTCCTCGGCCACAGGGAGAAGATGATTGAGGAGAACTCGAGCGACAACTTTCCCAGTGGCTGATAGCAGGGAGATTCCTCTGTAGTTGCCGCAGTCGGACTTGTCCCCTTTTTAAAAAATGGTCACAATCACTGCATCTCTCAGATCTCCCGTCTTGCTCGCCTCCCTCCAAATGAGAGAGATGAGGTCATGTATCCGCGCCAACAGCACCTCTCCACCATACTTTAGCGCCTCAGCAGGGATTCCATCTGCACCCGTAGCCTTGTTATTCTTGAGCTGTTTTATGATTTTGCCTACCTCGTGTAACGTCATCGTGAAGCAGGCGAAGGATGTTGACAAACTTAACAATAAAGGTACAACAATTATCATGGGTGACTTTAATCTACATTTAGGTTAGGCTAACCAAACTGGTAGCAATACTGTGGAGGAGGATCTCCTGGAGTGCATAAGGGATGGTTTTCTAGACCAATATGTCGAGAAACCTGTCATGTATCCTACATGGTTACTGCTTATACTATTACAAGGTATGCCACCAGAGGGCACCACAGTGGGAGACTTATAAGTTACCTGTACAGGTGTGCCAGGCCTAGTATAAAAGGCAGGCCACCATGTATGATCACTCTGGAGTTACATTAAATGGACTAAGGTCACTACAGTTCAAGCACAACAAACTGTTTCGTGGAGTCATTATTAGAGCATCTGAAGACATAACAATTGGCGACAAGATTACGGACCTTCACACGAAAATGGCTAATCTTGGTACGTTGCAGCAGTTCGCCAATGGTGATGATTGGGAAGCCTTTGGGGAGAGGCTCGACCATTTCTTCATAGTAAACGACCTGGCAGGCAACAATCCAGCCACACTGGCTGATAAGCGCAGAGCTATCCTGCTAACCAGTTGTGGGCCCACCGTCTAAGGCCTCATCAGGGACTTGCTGGCACCAGCGAAGACAACGACCAAGACATATGAGGAGCTTGTAACGCTGATCCAAGAACAACTGAAGCTTAAAGAAAGCATCCTCACAGCTAGACACCGGTTTTACACACACCAACGGCCCGAGGGCCAGGAGATCGTAAAATATGCTGCAGACCTCAGGAGGCTGGCGGCACCGTGTAATTTCACCGACCACCTCATCGAAGCGCTGCAGGATATCTTTGTCATCGGAATCGGCCATGAGGGCTTTCTTCATAAACTACTATCTGCGGATATCACAGTCACACTGCAGAAGGCCATCTCTGTGATCCAAGCATTCATGACCTCGACCTGCGGCACTAGGCGGATGACTCATCGTCAGGACTCAAACCCGGCAAGTACGGTGCACAGAGTAGTGCCTTTTAGAGGCTGGACTGTTCAACGTGAATCTTCGCAGAGGAGAGAGAAAACAGGCCCCCGAGTCCCTTAACTCAGAGTCCGCCGTGGGGGGCTAATCGAGTAGCACCATGCTAGCATTGCAGAGGGAATCATAGGGCTCACCAGAGCTGTTTTAAAGACAACGTATGTAAAGGCTGCAGCAAAAAGGGCCACCTCCAGTGAATGTGTAAAAGAAATATGACTCACTGTGTTACATAGAAACACAGAAAATAGGTGCAGGAGTAAGCCAATCGGCCCTTCGAGCCTGCACCACCATTCAATATAATCATGGCTGATCATGCAACTTCGATACCTCATTCCTGCTTTCTCGCCATACCCTTTGATCCCTTTAGCCGTAAGGGCCAGATCTAACTCCCTTTTGAATATATCTAACAAACTGGCCTCAACAACTTTCTGTGGTACAGAATTCCACAGGTTCACAATTCTCTGAGTGAAGAAGTTTCTCCTCATAGAAACATAGAAACATAGAAAATAGGTGCAGGAGTAGGCCATTTGGCCCTTCGAGCCTGCACCACCATTCAATAAGATCATGGCTGATCATTCACCTCAGTACCCTTTTCCTGCTTTCTCTCCGTACACCTTGACCCCTTTAGCCAAAAGGGCCATATCTAACTCCCTCTTGAATATATCCAATGAACTGGCATCAACAACTCTCTGCTGTAGGGAATTCCACAGGTTAACAACTCTCTGAATGAAGAAGTTTCTCCTCATCTCAGTCCTAAATGGCTTACCTCTTATCCTTAGATTATGTCCCCTGGTTCTAGACTTCCCCAACATCAGGAACATTCTTCCTGCATCTAACCTGTCCAGACCCATCAGAATTTTATATGTTTCTGTGAGATCCCCTCTCATCCTTCTAAACTCCAGTGAATACAGGCCCAGTCGATCCAGTCTCTCCTCATATGTCAGTCCTGCTATCCCGGGAATCAGTCTGGTGAACTTTCGCTGCACTCCCTCAATAGCAAGAACGTCCTTCCTCAGATTAGGAGACCAAAACTGAACACAATATTCCAGGTGAGGCCTCACTAAGGCCCTGTACAACTGCAGTAAGACCTCCCTGCTCCTATACTCAAATCCCCTAGCTATGAAGTACAACATACCATTTGCCTTCTTCATCGCCTGCTGTACCTGCATGCCAAATTTCAATGACTGATACACCATGACACACAGGCCTCGTTGCACCTCCTCTTTTCCAAACTGCCGCCATTCAGATAATATTCTGCCTTCGTGTTTTTTCCACCAAAGTGGATAACCTCACATTTATCCACATTATACTGCATCTGCCATGCGTTTGCCCACTCATCTACCCTGTCCAAGTCATCCTGCAGCCTTTTAGCGTCCTCCTCACAGCTCACACCGCCACCGAGCTTAGTGTCATCTGCAAACTTGGGGATATTACACTCAAATCCCTCATCCAAATCATTAATGTATATTGTACATAGCTGGGGACCCAGCACTGAGCCCTGCGGCACCCCACTAGTCACTGTCTGCCATTCTGAAAAGGACCCGTTTATCCCGACTCTCTGCTTCCTGTCTGCCAACCAGTTCTCTATCCACGTCAGTACACTACCCCCAATACCATGTGCTTTAATTTTGCACACCAATCTCTTCTGTGGGACCTTGTCAAAAGCCTTTTGAAAGTCCAAATACACCACATCCACTGGTTCTCCCTTATCCACTCTACCAGTTACATCCTCAAAAGAATTCTAGAAGATTTGCCAAGCAGGATTTCTCTTTCATAAATCCGTGCTGACTTGGACTGATCTCATCACTGCTTTTCAAATGTGCAGCTATTTCATCTTTAATAATTGATTCCAACATTTTCCCACTACCGATGTCAGGCTAACCAGTCTTTAATTCCCTGTTTTCTCTCTCCCTCCTTTTTAAAAAGTGGGGTTACATTAGCTACCCTCCAGTCCACAGGAACTGATCCAGAGTCGATAGACTGTTGGAAAATGATCACCAATGTATCCACATTTTCTAGGGCTACTTCCTTAAGTACTCTCAGTCCTAAATGGCTTACTCCTTATCCTAAGACAGTGACCCCTGGTTCTGGACTTCCCCAACAACGGGAACATTCTTCCTGCATCTAACCTGTCCAATCCCGTCAGAATTTTATATGCTTCTATGAGATCCCCTCTCATTCTTCTAAATTCCAGTGAATATAAGCCTAGTCGATCCAGTCTTTTTTCATATGTCAGTCCTGCCATCCCGGGAATCAGTCTGGTGAACCTTCGCTGCACTCCCTCAATAGCAAGAACGTCCTTCCTCAGATTAGGAGACCAAAACTGTACACAATATTCAAGGTGTGGCCTCACCAAGGCCCTGTACAACTGCAGTAAGACCTCCATGCTCCTATACTCAAATCCTCTCACTATGAAGACCAAAATGCCATTTGCCTTCTTCATCGCCTGCTGTACCTGCATGCCAACTTTCAATGACTGATGTACCATGACACCCAGGTCTCGTTGCACTGCTCCTTTTCCTAATCTGTCGCCATTCAGATAATATTCTGCCTCCCTGTTTTTGCCACCAAAATGGATAACCTCATATTTATCTACATTATACTGCATCTCCAATGCATTTGCCCACTCACCTAACCTGTCCAAGTCACCCTGCAGCCTCTTAGCATCCTCCTCACAGCTCACACTGCCACCCAGCTTAGTGTCATCTGCAAACTTGGAGATATTACATTCAATTCCTTCGTCTAAATCATTAATGTATATTGTAAATAGCTGGGGGCCCAGCACTGAACCTTGCGGTACCCCACTAGTCACTGCCTGCCATTCTGAAAAGGACCCATTTATTCCTATTCTTTGCTTCCTGTCTGCCAACCAGTTCTCTATCCATGTCAATACCCCCAATACCATGTGCTTTAATTTTGCACACTAATCTCTTGTGTAGGATCTTGTCAAAAGCCTTTTGAAAGTCCAAATACATCACATCCACTGGTTCTCCCTTGTCCACTCTACTAGTTACATCCTCAAAAAATTCTAGAAGATTGTCAAGCATGATTTTCCTTTCATAAATCCATGCTAACTTGGACTGATTCTGTCACTGCTTTCCAAATGCGCTGCTATTACTTCTTTAATAATTGATTCCAACATTTTCCCCACTACCGATGTCAGGCTAACCGGTCTATAATTCCCTGTGTTCTCTCTCCCTCCTTTTTTAAAAAGTATGGTTACATTAGCTACCCTGCAATCCATAGGAACTGATCCAACGTCTATAGAATGTTGGAAAATGACAACCAATGCATCTACTATTTCTAGGGCCACTTCCTTAATACTCTGGGATGCAGACTATCAGGCCCTGGGGATTTATCGGCCTTCAATCCCATCAATTTTCCTAACAAATTTTCCTGATTAATAAGGATAGACTTCAGTTCCTCCTTCTCGCCAGACCCATGGTGCCTTGGTATTTCCGGAAGGTTATTTGTGTCTACCTCAGTGAAGACCGAACCAAAGTATTTGTTCAATTGGTCTGCCATTTCTTTGTTCCCCATTATAAATTCACCTGATTCTGATTGCAAGGGAACTACATTTACCTTCACGAATCGTTTTCTCTTCACGTACCTATAGAAGCTTTTGTAGTCAGTTTTTATGTTCCCTGCAAGCTTACTCTCATACTCTATTCCCCCCCCCCCCCCAATTAAACCCTTTGTCCTCCTCTGCTGAATTCTAAATTTCTCAGGTTTGCTGCTTTTTCTGGACAATTTATATGGCTCTTCCTTGGATTTAACACTATCCCTAATTTCCCTTGTTAGCCATGGTTGAGCCACCTTCCCCGTTTTATTTTTACGCCAGACAGGGATGTACAATTGTTGAAGTTCATCCATGTGATCTTTAAATGTCTGCCATTGCCTATCCACCATCAACCCTTTTAGTATCATTTGCTAGTCTACCCTAACCAATTCATGTCACATACCAGCAAAGTTATCTTTCTTTAAGTTCAGGACCCTAGTCTCTGAATTAACTGTGTCACTTTCCATTTTAATGAAGAATTCGACCATATTATGGTCCATCTTCCCCAAGGGGCCTCTCACAACAAGATTGCCAATTAATCCTCTCTCATTGCACAAGACCCAGTCTAGGATGACCTGCTCTCTAGTTGGTTCCTCGACATATTGGTCTAGAAAACCATCCCTTATACATTCCAGGAAATCCTCCTCCACTGTATTGCTACCAGTTTGGTTAGCCCAATCTATTTGTAGATAAAGTCACCCATGCTAACTGCTGTACCTTTATTGCACGCATCCCTAATTTCCTGTTTGATGCCATCCCCAACCTCACTACCACTGTTTGGTGGTCTGTATACAACTCCCACTAGTGTTTTCTGCCCTTTGGTGTTCCGCAGCTCAACCTATACAGATTCCACATCATCCAAGCTAATGTCCTTCCTTACTATTGCGTTAATCTCCTCTTTAACCAGCAACGCTACCCCACCTCCTTTTCCTTTCTGTCTTTCCTTCCTGAATATTGAATACCCTTGAATGTTGAGTTCCCAGCTTTGGTCACCCTGGAGCCATATCTCCGTAATCCCAATTACATCATATCCGCTAACAGCTATCTGCGCAGTTAATTCATCCACTTTATTACGAATGCTCCTCGCATTGAGACACAGAGCCTTCAGGCTTGTTTTTTTAACACTCTTCGTCCTTTTAGAATTATGATGCAATGTGGCCCTTTTTGATTTTTGCCTTTGATTTCTCTGCTCTCCACGTTTCCTTATCTCCTTTATACCTTTTGCTTCTGCCCCCATTTTACTTCCATCTGTCTCCCTGCATAGATTCCCATCCCCCTGCCATATTAGTTTAAACCCTCCCCAACAGCACTTGCAAACACTCCCCCTCGGACATTGGTTCCGGTCCTGCCCAGGTGCAGACTGTCCGGTTTGTACTGGTCCCAGCTCCTCCAGAACCGGTTCCAATGTTCCAGGAATTTGAATCCCTCCTTCTTGCACCATTCCTCAAGCCATGTATTCATCTTAACTCTCCTGCTATTTCTACTCTGACTAGCACATGGCACTGGTAGCAATCCTGAGATTTTTAATTTAACTCCTAGCTCCCTAATTTCAGCTTGTAGGACCTCATCCCATTTTGTATCTATATCATTGGTACCTATATGCACCACGACAACTGACTATTCACCTTCCCCCTCCAAAATGACCTGCAGCCGCTCCGAGACATCCTTGACCCTTCCACCAAGGAGGCAACATACCATCCTGGAGTCTCGATTGTGGTCACAGAAACGTCTATCTATTCCCCTTACAATAGAATCCCCTATCACTATAGCTCTTGCACTCTTTTTCCTGCCCTCCTGTGCAGCAGAGCCACCCATGGTGCCATGAACTTGGCTGCTGCTGCCTTCCCCTGATGAGTCATCTCATCAAACAGTACCCAAAACGGTGTATCTGTTTTGGAGGGGGATGACCGCAGGGGACCCCTGCACTACCTTCCTTCCACTGCTCTGCCTGATGGTCACCCATTCCCTACCTGCCTGAGTAACCTTTACCTACGGTGTGACCAACTCACTAAACATGCTATTCACGACATCCTCGGTATCGCGGATGCTCCAGAGTTGATGAAGAGTTTGCAGATGGCCATGAATCCAGCGCGGATTATGAAACGAT
This sequence comes from Pristiophorus japonicus, assembly GCF_044704955.1. Classification (NCBI taxonomy): domain Eukaryota; kingdom Metazoa; phylum Chordata; class Chondrichthyes; family Pristiophoridae; genus Pristiophorus; species Pristiophorus japonicus. Next base: position 100,096,359 of record NC_091977.1, on the reverse strand, counting down.
AGTCAAAGAGGCAGCTCAGCCCCACGATGAGCTATATAGCATGTTTTGCTGCACGAGCAAATGTTCTCCGTTGAGGATGGAAGTCGAGATAAACGCCGTTCCAGTCTTCATCGAAGTGGACACAGGGGTGAGCCAGTCAGTAATGAATCAATAAGCTTTTGAGAGGCTATGGAACAATCAGGCTGAACGGCCCAAGTTGGTCCCGGTTCAGGCAAAGCTGCGCACCTACACCGATGAACTTATCCCAGTCGTTGGTAGTACGGCATTAAAGGTACTCCAGGATAGCGCGGTGCGCAAGTTACCTCTGTGGATTGTTGCAGGTGATGGACCAACGCTACTCGGAAGAAGGTGGATGGACAAGATCCATTGGAGCTGGAAAGATTTCATCCCTCCAGCGATCGATGTCTCCCGCGCTCAGAGGCAAAGCAAACCCCCACCTGAGGTTGGATCCGGCACCAGAGAGCAGGCCAACACAGCACCCGAGGCACAGCACGACTGCGTGGAGATGATCCAGCTGAGACGACCTGAACGCACCTTCCAGGCTCCAGTGACAGGACTCTGGAGGAAGGGAATCAGACCCAGAGGCAACTTCCCAGCTTCAGTGGAGGAACCCGGGGAGAAGAGGATCACAGCAATCGACATCGTGGATAAAAAAAAGATGGCGCCCAGACCACGAGGTGAGGCGCTGAAGAAAAAGATGGCGGCGGCCGGACCACGAGGTACAGCACTGATGGAGCAACACGTGGCACCAAGCGAAGTAGAGGATTGGGGTAAAGATAGCAAGGCTCTCTTAAAGGAGGCCTGCAACTCACCACACTTAAAGGGACAGTTCCACACTCTCAATCAATGTAACAGCAACTGTGAGTTAGATGTAAAATATGTAATTGATGATCAGAGTTGTGTATATGCAATAAGCAAGGAAAAGTCATGCGATTGCAATCGGAGCGACAGGTTATGTACAATAAGTAATGAAACGTTGTGCGATGTAGAATTTCAGCTGCATACAGTCAATGCAGCGGGCAAATACCCATCGGGAGCACACAGGTCCAGCGAGCTACCCAATGTTGTAGCCTGCGTCCCTGGGACCAGTGTGGCCACAAGCAGCTAATATATACAAGCTGCAGAGTAAGCGATGTCAGGAGGGCAACGGTATCGATACCCTGCCCCCGATCGGCTCCACCTTTCAGGTACCCGATGGCACCAACCGCCACGAGCCTGAAAGAGCAAACTGCACTAAGGTGCAGCCCCCAGACCCTATCGCCACCAAGGCTACACCCGGGAACGAAGGGTCACCTGCAACGGGTTTCCCAAATGGGACTGGGACCAGCCAGGATCCCAAACCAAATAACGCCCAGGTAAACGAGTCAGCAGTTCCCTGTGCACTGCTAGACGACTGCTCCTCAGGGAGCAACAGTGACCCAGGGCTCAAGGAGAGGACAGGGAGGTCACAGGCATCTGTGAACCTGCCCAACTCTAGAAGCAACGGCAAAAGCCCCGAGAGCAGGCAACTTGAGCCAACCGGGTTCCCACTGCCAGCACTGGGCACGGCGCCACTACCTGACTACTTGGACAGCATCCAGCAGTCCTGGCACTAACATGTCCTCATGCACTGGTGCTGACCCCAGCACTGACTCCAAGAATATTCCAAAAATGTACCACGGATGCAATACTGTAAATGCAAAATTTTTTTGGGGACTTGAATGTATATGAATGTAATGAGCCAATGACACAATCTTTATGTGGCGGGGGAGAGAATGGAGTGGTCATGGACACGCAAACAGAAATCACCAGTAACTCTACTGCCAATGAAACACCACCTACTCATCCAAGATGGAAACGACCCGCCAAGGGTCAACCAGATAGAGCTAAGCCCAGAGCACAGTCAATGCAAAGGTGATTTGCACTGAAGGCTTGGGGGAGAGTGATGTCATGTATCCTACATGGTTATTGGGTGCACTATTAAAAGGTGTGCCACCAGAGGGCACTGCAGTGAGAGACTTGTAGGTTACCTGTACAGGTGTGCCAGGCCTAGTATAAAAGGCCTCCATGTATGATCCTCACTCTGGAGTTACATTAAGTGGACTAAGGTCACTACAGTTCAAGCACAATACATTGTCTCGTGGAGTCATTGTTAGAGTATCTGAAGACATAACAGAACCAACTAGAGAGCAGGCCATCCTAGACTGGGTCTTGTGTAATGAGAGAGGATTAATGAGCAATCTTGTCATGCGAGGCCCCTTGGGGAAGAGTGACCATAATATGGCAGAGTTCTTCATTAAGATGGAGAGTGACACAGTTAATTCAGAGACTAGGGTCCTGAACTTAAAGAAAAGTAACTTCAATGGTATGAGACGTGAATTGGTTGGATAGACTGGCGATTGATACTTAAAGGGTTGACGGTAGATAGGTAATGGCAGACATTTAAAGATAACATGGATGAACTACAACAATTGTACATCCCTGTCTGGCGTAAAAATAAAACGGGGAAGGTGGCTCAACCGTGGTTAACAAGGGAAATTAGGGATAGTGTTAAATTCAAGGAAGAGGCATATAAATTGGCCAGAAAAAGCTGCAAACCTGAGGACTGGGAGACATTTAGAATTCAGCAGAGAAGGACAAAGGATTTAATTAGGAGGAGGGAAATAGAGTATGAGAGTAAGCTTGCAGGGAACATAAAAACTAACTGCAAAAGCTTCTATCGATATGAGAAAAAGATTAGTGAAGGCTAATGTAGGTCCCTTGCAGTCAAAATCAGGTGAATTCATAATGGGGAACAAAGAAATGGCAGACCAATTGAACAAATACTTTGGTTCTGTCTTCACTAAGGAAGACACAAATAACCTCCCAAAACTATTGGGGACCAAGGGTCTAGCGAGAAGGAGGAACTGAGGGAACTGAGGGAAATCCTTATTAGTCCGGAAATGGTGTTAGGGAAATTGATGGGATTGAAGGCAGATAAATCCCCAGTGCCTGATAGTCTGCATCCCAGAGTACTTAAGGGAGTGGCCCTGGAAATAGTAGATGCATTGGTGGTCATTTTTCAACATTCCATGGACTCTGGATCAGTTCCTATGGATTGGAGGCTGGCTAATGAAACCCCACTTTTTAAAAAGGAGGGAGAGAGAAAACAGGGAATTATAGACCGGTTAGCCTGACATCGGCAGTGGGAAAATGCTGGAATCAATTATTAAAGATGTAATAGCAGCGCATTTGGAAAGCAGTGACAGGATCGGTCCAAGTCAGCATGGATTTATGAAATGGAAATCATGCTTGACAAATCTTCTAGAATTTTTTGAGGATGTAACTAGTAGAGTGTATAAGGGAGAACCAGTGGATGTGGTGTTTTTGGACTTTCAAAAGGCTTTTGACAAGATCCCATTCAAGAGATTAGTGTGCAAAATTAAGACACATGGTATTGGGGGGTAATGTATTGATGTGGATAGAGAACTGGTTGGCAGACAGGAAGCAAAGAGTGGGAATAAATGGGTCCTTTTCAGAATGGCAGGCAGTGACTAGTCGGGTATCGCAAGGTTCAGTGCTGGGACCCCAGCTATTTACAATATACATTAATGATTTAGATGGAGGAATTGAATGTAATATCTCCAAGTTTGCAGATGACACTAAGCTGGGTGGCAGTGTGAGCTGTGAGGAGGACGCTAAGAGGCTGCAAGGTGACTTGGACAGGTTAGGTGATCGGGCAAATGCATGGCAGATGCAGTATAATGTGGATAAGTGTGAAGTTATCCACTTTGGTGGAAAAAACAGGAAGGCAGATTATTATCTGAATGGTGCCAGATTAGTAAAAAGGGGCGGTGCAACGAGACCTGGGTGTCATGGTACATCAGTCATTGAAAGTTGGCATGCAGCTACAGCAAGCAGTTAAGAAAGCAAATGGCATGTTGGCCTTCATAGTGAGAGGATTTGAGTATAGGAGCAGGGAGGTCTTGCTGCAATTGAACAGGGCCTTGGTGAGACCACACCTTGAGTATTGTGTGCAATTTCGGTCTCCTAATCTGAGGAAGGGCATTCTTGCTATTGAGGGAGTGCAGCGAAGATTCACCAGGCTGATTCCCGGGATGGCAGGACTGACATATGAAGAAAGACTGGATCGACTAGGCTTATAGTCACTGGAATTTAGAAGAATGAGAGGGGATCTCATAGAAGCATATAAAATTCTGACGGGATTGGACAGGTTAGATGCAGGAAGAATGTTCCCGATGTTGGGGAAGACCAGAACCAGGGGTCACAGTCTAAGAATAAAGGGTAAGCCATATAGGACCGAGATGAGGAAAAACTTTTTCACCCAGAGAGTGGTGAACCTATGGAATTCTCTACCACAGAAAGTTGTTGAGTCCAGTTCATTGAATGTATTCAAAAGGGAGTTAGATGTGGCCCTTACGGCTAAAGGGATCAGGGAGTATGGAGAGAAGGCAGGAGTGGAATACTGAAGTTGCATGATCAGCCATGATCATATTGAATGGTGGTGCAGGCTCGAAGTGCCGAATCGCCTGCTCCTGCACCTGTTTTCTATCATGGGGGGAAATGTCTCCTACTTGTCCACCATAACTTCAGTGGAAATGTTGTTTACACCGTTTTTCCGCAGCTCTTCTGCCAAAGTTATGGCAGATGGAGGGAAGAACCACTGCAGAAATTCATCCCTCTGGATATGAACTCGTAATCCCTCATTCCATCACAATTTACAGTGGTGCTCCATTGCACTTTGTTTCACTGATTATTTTCATTAAGTTTTGGCAATATATAAAGTAACTGTAAATTATAAAGCCTAAGCCAGAGGGACAAGCAATTTTATCAGTGAAGTGATAAAACACATTTTCTAGACGTCAACTCTATGCTCTCTTGAAGCACAATTTATTTACAAAATAATCAAACAACACACCTACTAAGGGCACTCTTATTCAACCTCAACCTTTCCTGCTCCAGCCACTCCGTCTGCTTCTCAATTTTCTTCTCCCAGATAGTTTTCAGATCATATTTAGGGCCAGCTGCTCTCTCCCGATTGGACAAGAAAGACAAACTGTCCATTTCCTAGAAGAAATAAGTACACTGTGACTGAAGTTCGTGATTCAACAGCTGTACATTATGACAATCTTCACAGCAACAGAACCCTGCTTTTCTCAGGGTTCTACTAACACAATTTTAGTCTTTTTTGTATCTTGCTGATGCCCATGTTTATCAGTTTAAGGAATGATGCGCTGGAAATGGTACATTTTTTGCACCAAATGACTGAGCAGCGCTTCTAGTGAGATATAGCCACAGATTACAAGCAGCTTAAAGTTAATCAAATTCCAACCTTGGAACAGCATCTTTCAGTGCAATGCAAAATGATCATTACTTATTATAGAGGGAGAAGTAGAAAATTAAGTAGTTTCTTCGTCTTCTTCAGGTTATGTGTTCCTTCATTTTGCAAGTGACAGTGAACTTGGATATTTTAATTTTGCATTTTTGGTTTGCTTTTGCTGTATTTACTTAGGTCCTTGTTCTTTTTTGCATTTCAGTGTTTTCTCTTTTTTTCTTTTACCACCTACCTTTGAAGGCACACAGACATGATGTCGTAAATTATGGAAAATGCACTGGAGAGAAACCCTGTCCAATTACCATATTTTTGAAGCTTCAATGAGGTTTGCAGAATGAATCTCCTGATTCCCCAATTTCCATTTTCCGACTTGCCATCCAATTCTGCCCCCCAACTCCCCCCACCCTCACCAACCTCCAGTTGTACAGCTGGTGTATGTGAATAGAAAATCTCCTTGTTGCTTTTATATTCCTGTGCTTCTATCAATTAGATTTTTGAGAATTATTTTTTCCAACTTCATTCTTACCCTCTGATTTGGTTCTGTTTGTGTTCCTACATGAACCATTTAAAAGTATAATTTTAGCAAAGGAAAACGTAACAGAAAATATGACTTTATTGAAAATTAATAAAATCACTCCATATATCAAAGATTTAATTGCAACTTCCTCCCATCCCCTCCCTTTTCCACTACTTTGTTCCCTTCCTCCATACCCTGCACAGTGACCTGCTGAGGTACATTCTACAGTCAATCTAAGGTACCTCACCTAAGTAGCTAGTCCTGAAGTGCAGCACAAACAGCACAAGGTAGATTGCAGCCAACCCCGATCCTGTCTTCACCTAATGTTCACGTACACACTTCCAGTAGCTGGATACCAATCAGGAATAGGAACCCTGATCATTTTGTTGCTTCACTACTCCACAGGCACTGAGGACAGCTCCAGCGTACCAGCTGCTGCCCTAGCTAAGATCAGCCAATGCAGCACAGACCAGGGACTGAACCTGGATCCTTCTTGGTCTGTGTGGCTCAGTTAATCACTGCCTTAGCCAATTGAACCATTAGAGGAGCGAGTCGATTGCAATTTAGATTATGAGTTACAGAATATTCCATCATTGTTCTTAAATGTTTGTGCTGATTTCTTTTTAATATTCTACGCACCCATGCACTGAACGAAAATAATTTAAACTAAAAACTCACGTTAAATAATGCCAGAAAAAATCTCGTCAGCCTTAAAAACATCAACAGTTCTAAACATTTCACTAAATAAAACCTATTTTAATTAACACCACCTTATCTTTTGCAAGCATGGTTTCAGTGTAAGATTGATTTTTTTTGTTAATATGAACTGATGCTCATTTCTAAATGTTGTACCATCTTCTAGAGTATCCTGCAGACATACACTGTATAGGTTGAACACCAGTTTGATTCTTTATTTGAAACACAATTTGTTCATTTACAAATCCATTTACAAGTATTGTTACTTATCATCAGTATAAGTTAAAATCATCATTATGTCTTAATTTAAATTCAGTTAAAGCATCAGAAGGATTGCATGTTATTTTAGTCAGTCTTTTTTTTTTACTTTGAATTTGTACAACACTTAATTTGACAGCAAGCCTGCACTTTAAAAAGTGTTAAATTCTTTTTATTTTATAAGATTTATGACACAAATATATAACTTTAGAAAATATTTTTACTGAATTTACAACCCTGTAATTTGAAATGCAGTCTCACTACATGATTTACTGTACATATTTCCTAGAATGTTGATGGATCTAATATGATGAAAGATTGGCTTAAATCAGGACAGGCTTCCAGCTGAGAATATGTGGCAGCCATATTTGACACTCGCTCTTAACAACAGCACATTTATTCAAAGATCTCCTTACATCATACAAACTCACTTAGTAGAAATAGTTGGAAACAATTGTGATCCACTATAAATACCTTGAAATGTTTAAAGACATGGCCAAATTTTTGAAGTACAGTAATGAGATCCATAGAGGAGCACAGCATTAAGGGAGTTAATTTAACAAAATACATAAAATAGCATTTTAAAATACAATTCACTTACCAGAAGCAGAAGAAAAAATTGTTCCTCTAGTGAAATGATTGTTCCTCGAACTGCGGTGATGCCTATCTGTTTAGGGACGTAACCAGAGTGGGTAGTGGTCAACCTACACGAGCAATGTTTCTTTATGTTGTGTCTCCGCCCTGTTTATATGAGAGCTGGTGACAAAGTCTATTTTGAATAGAGGGCTTGTATCATTCCATGCATTTTGCAGCATAGTATGTGTGATGATATTATAGGCTGTGGGCTCCAGAAACATTGCCCATGGGGTGGGATAGTTACTGGCAGATGTCATTAAACTCCTGCAAGCCAAACATAACTTGGCAGAGATGGAATGGATATTTCTTTGAAAAGCACATCATTCACTTCAGTGCAGCTTTCATGGGACTTGCTCAAATTTGCTTTTGGCCTAACAGGAACTGGAAGTGTGAAATTGCTTGTATAACAATTCATGACGGAATATCGCATTACATGGAAACTGGCAGAGAAAATAAATTTGATTCCTGACTCGTGATATCTTCAAGTGAGACTTCAGAACTTGACTGTTAAATGTCACCGGGTCACTCATTAAAGGACTGCAACAGCATCCTTGCACATGTCAAATTATGTTAGAGATTCAAATGCTCCAATTGATTTGTAGCTATCATTTTAGTTCTTATATTTCTGTCACCATAACACAAGTGAAATGTAACACACCAAGGAAATTTGGTTTGCAACCAGTTTTCAGGTTTACTGTCTTATAAGATGGATGACATTTTAAATGATATAGGACTACATTTTATTTGTGTAAAAGATTAATATTTATGCACTAATTTGTTTTCCTCCTGCAGCTTTCTCCTCTTCTGAATGTACTGACTCGCATTGGGTACAGTTTCGTAGGCCCGAGTAGTAATTCAGCTAAAGTCATTCTTCTTGTGTGAGCCCGGACGGTGAATGAGTGTCAGCAGGTTGTTCAACTGTAAAAGGGGCTTGATGTCCATAAAAAAATATATATTCCAGCATGGTTAGTGAATAGCAATTGGGAGTGATTTTTCCCTTCCCTAGTTTGGGTCACTGAGACTAACAATTATATCCACATCACTAGCTGATTAATTCAGCTCACACAACTTAGACCAACGATTGAACCTGAGGTCTCCCTGGTTTGTATAGCTCCCTGTCACACCATGTGGTGTACTTACTCACTGCAGGTAATTTTGACTTTGTGCGATAGTGCAAAACCGGTGATAGCGAATCGGCAGCCCATTTCTTATCTCTCCCGATTTTTATTTCTATTGAAAAGATATAAAATGTGATGCTGATTTTACTTTTCATCCATTTTACACTATTACACAAAGTCTAAATTATCCCCACTGAGTCACCAAAGAAGTTTTTCTTTCAATTTTCCCCTCCAGTTTTCTCTCCTCTTTTCTGAAGGCATTGGCTCACTGGAGTATAGTGTCATGGACCAGCAGTCACACTCTAGCACTTTGTCCCAAGTGGGCATTATTTATGTGTGCGTCTTGACAGTGAATGTTGCTAGGCTATCCAACTATGGAGGACATCACACATACACATCCACCCACAGGCATGCAGATAGAAGAGTGTGAGGTTAAAGAATATGACATATTTGGTATCATTACTAAGTTGTGCATGGAATTCTGCTGTGTAAGTTATTATATAACACCTTTCATAACCTCAGGATATCCCAAAAGTGCTTTGTAGCAACCAGTTTGCAATGAGATAATGACCAGATAACCTGCTAATTGAGGAACTAATGTTGGCCAAAACACCAGGAAAACTCGTGCTCTAGTTTCCATGGGATCTCATACAAACACTTGAGAAGGCAGATGGGTCTTTGTTTAATGTCTCATACAAGAGACAGCACCTACCAATATTTCAACATTCCCTTAGTATTGCACTGAAGTGTCAGCCTAGATCACGTGTTAAAGTCTCAAGTGGGGCTTGAAGCCAGACTCAGAGGCAAGATGCTACCACTGATCTAAGGCTGACATCAATCCCATGGCTATTATATGGCTGACATTACTAATCCATGGAAGCTATAAGAAAATGTGGAGTGCCTTTTACTCAAAACCAAGTATTATCATTTTCGGTATGCTTTAGTATGCTTTTAGAATACTTTAGTATCTGTCTAGCTTACATGTGATTTTTAGTGCATTGCTGCAGTTAAGTAAAAGTCAGCTGTGAAACAACGTGAATGTTGAAAGAGAAAAGGGTAATACTAATGCATTGTAATAAAGTCCCCAGACATAGGTTAAATCTCTATAGCTCAGTGTCTGATTTCAGAAAACATGCCAAACCTTTTCAAAATTTACTTTGATCTTTCACTGTTGTTCAAATTCATTGTGGGTGGGCAATTGGCTTGTAACTTCTGTCTATGTATTTTGTAACAAACATCTTTAAATTCTTAAGAAAATTGGAGAAACAGATATGGCTCAACAGGGTTACAATAGATTATGGTAATAATGAATTTTCAGCATTACTTAGATGTGGCTATCTGAAGCATATGGAACATAAGAACATAAGAATTAGGAGCAGGAGTAGGAGTGATTACCTACCTATTAGTTTCCAAGAATGATTACACAGAGATAAAGACTGGAATTTTTCCGGCGCTCAGAGAACAGGATTGGTGGCAGGTCAGCTGTTAAATTTAAAATGATTGACAGCAGGTTGGGACCCCACTGTCAACCTGCCGCCACGCTACTTTCCCAGATGTTGGGTCTGTCATTACTGAACAGACCTAACATGCAGCAGCGGGGGGAGGCATTTTAGGTCATTATGACCTTGTTAAGAGCCTATTAAAAAGAATTTTGAGCTGAACTTACCATTTTACTCGGTTGTCCACAAGGTTCATGCTGCTCAGGGATCACGTTAGGTAAGGACATCGGGAGTTGTGTGACCATGAATTCATTTCAGGTGACAGAACCTCCCTGCGTGTTGTGATTCACTCCATAAGCATGTGGAGGGAATTGTGGGAGAGCCTGGGTGCAGCCGTGCACCTTTGTGTAATGCTTGTCAGTGTTTGCAGCAATTCAATGCTGTAGAACACGAACAGCACAACTGTCAAAATGAATATGGACATGGTTCCTTTATGGAAACCGGCTGATGACCCGTCATCAAATGACATCATCAGACAGGCTTCCTTCAATTGTCTGGGAAAAGCGCTGGGCTGGCTTACCAAGTCCAATCAATAGAAAATCATTTGTACAGAACGGGCTGGAGCCAGCAGCGAGGTTGGGACCCACCACATACCCCTGCCGCATCTGACCCACCAAGGTAGATGAAATTGCTGCCCAAGTTTCCGAAAGTTAATTTCTTTGGATGTTAGAGAATAATGATCATCTGAAAGTGATCATACAAAGATTGGATATCGAAGAGTGATGACACATAGAACAATGGACATGTAGGAATTTTTAAATATTCTTTCCTGGGATGTGGGCATCACTGGCAAGGCCAGCATTTATTACCCATGCCTAACTGCCCTTGAGAAGGTAGCTTCTTAAACCACTGGAGTCAGTGTGGTGAAGGTGCTCACAATGCTGTTCAGGAGGGAGTTCCAGGATTTTGACCGAGTGATGAAGGAACGGCGATATCATTCCAAGTCAGGATGGTCTGTGACCTGGAGGGAAACTTGGAGATGATGGTGTTCTCATGTGCCTGCTGCCCTTATCCTTCTAGATGGTAGAGGTCACAGATTTGGGAGGTGCTGTTGAAGAAGCCTTGGCAAGTTGCTGCAGTGCATCGTTCAGATGGTGCACACTGCGTCACATGATTATAGATGAATTCAAGTGGATTTTAAGATTTTCAGCAGTGTAAAAATGAAATCAATTTTTCAATTATAGAATCAAAGGGCTGAATCTTAACTCAAAAATGGGTGGGTTGGGGTTGGGTGAAAGGCTAAAATTTAAAAAATCTGAAACAGGGACCTAACCTGCCCATTTCTGGTTTTAACAGAGGCGGGTCGTAGGGCAGATGACCAATCCACAAGCGGGCCAGTCACTTAACTATTATAATGAGGCTGGCTGCCTTCATTTTAACAATCATTTTATTTTTAACTTAAGTTGCCTGGGTTTGCCAGGCAGAGAGAAAGCTAGTAAGTGAAAGGAGGTGAGAATCCATGAGGTGTGTCTTTACAACACTGTTTGTGGACCAGGAGGGTTTCCTCCCAGCCCAACAAGCTACCCAGCAACCCCTCCCCACAGTGATTTTTCTGCTCCCACTCCACCATCAGACCGCCCCCAACTACCATCTGCTCCCCCTGACCACCAACAGACACCTTGTGATCAGGATCCCCTCACCACAACGGGGAACCCCCCCCACTAGACCTACCTGCTTTCATCGGTTGCCGTCTTGTGCTGCAGGCTTTGCCGCCCGACAGGCCTCTAGTCTGTTTATCAGGCTGCCTTTGGGCAGGAAACCGACAGAAAACAATTTAAAAGAGCCCTGCAGTTAAAAACTGCAGGACATTCGGGAAACCCACACTTCCGGGTTTGTTGACCTCAAAACAGCAGGATCCCACCCACCCACCAACATGGAACATGACTTCGGGCTAAAATCCAGGTCATGGAATCTTACAGCACAGAAGATTTTTTGATCCATTTTGTCTGTGCCGGCTCTGGGAAAGAGCTCTTCTATTTAATCCCATACCCCAGCTTTTTCACCATAACCCTGCAAATTAGTCCTCTTCAAGTACATGTCCAATTGCATTTTTGAAAGTGCCAATGGAATCTGATTCCACCACCCTTTCAGATAATGCGTTCCAGATCACAGCAACCCTCTGTTAAAAATAATTCTCATTTCCCCTAGAGTTCTTTTGCCAATTATTTTAAATCTATGCCCTTTGGTTACCAACCCACTTGCCAGAGGAAACAGTTTCTCCCTCCTTGCTCATAAATTTGAATACCTCCATTAAATCGCCCCATAGCCTTCTCTGTTCTAACAACTTGTATTTATATAGCACCCTTAATGTAGTAAAATATCCCAAAGCGCTTCACAGGAGCATTATAAAACAAAATTTGACACCGCATTACATAAGGAGATATTAGGGCAGATGACCAAAAGCTAGGTCAAAGAGGTAGGTTTTAAGGAGCATCTTAAAAGAAGGAAAGAGAGGTAGAGAGGTGGCTGAATTCAGGAGGGAATTCCACAGCTTAGGGTCTTGGCAGCTGAAGGAATGGCCACCAATGTGGAGCAATTAAAATTGGGGGATGCACAAAAGGCCAGAATTAAAAGGAGAATCTAAGGAGAACAATCCCAGCATTTCCAATCTCTCCACATAATTGAAGTCCCTCATCCTCTGTACCCTCTCCAAGGCATTGACAGCTTTCCTAAATAATTGTACAAAATACTCTAGCAGAGACCTGATCTGTGATTTGTAAAGGTTTGTCATGACTTTCTTGTTTTTGTATTCAATGTCCCGATTTACAAAGTCAAGTATCCTATACGCTTTCTTAACCATCTTATCAACTTGCTCTGCTACCTTCAAAGATTTGTGAATATGTACAAGTCCCTCTGCTCTTGCATCCCCTTAAAAAAAGATTATACTGCCTCACCATGTGGTGCCTTCCCAAATCCATCACTTCACACTTAGCCATCTGCCAGTGGCCATTTCACCAGCCTAAGTCAGTCCTCCTGAAGTCTGCTAATATTCTCTTCATTCTCTACTACATTTCCAAGTTTTATATCAACTTCAAAATTGTAGACCCTATACCCAAGTCCAGGTCATTTATAGATAAGAAAAGCACTGGTCCCACTACTGACTGACTAGGGAACTCCATACCTCTGAAGTCAGAGAAACATTCATTCACCACTCGCTGCCTCCTCTCCCTTAACAAATTGCATACCCAAGTTACCACTTTCCAAATAAGTCTGTTATGTGGTACTTTACACACACATCTATATCTACATGTCTACTGTACTACCTTCATCAATCCTCTCGTTACTTCAAAAGAACTCAAGTTAGTCTTTCGCTTCTGGGATCTGGGTTGAAATCTATCCGTGTGAGGAGATGAAAGTTTCCTCAAACTGCTGCCTGTAACGGGTTCTTCATGAAATGAATGTAGCAAGTTTCAATCTAGTTCCTAGTAGACATGATCCCACAGCACAAAATTGGCCTCCCCCTCCCCTTCCCCCCCCTCCAGATTGAGTGTTCCCCCAATGAGTGGATGAAGCAAGGCTGTTGAGTGTCTGCCACCTAGCGATGGAAGCAAGGTAGTTATACAGCACTGCACAGATAGTTATGGACTCCTCCACATATACATCCAATCTGAATAAATGTTCAAATGACTCCATGAACACTGATGTTGAGCAGTCAAATACATTTGTTGGCAGATTCTGCAGCTAAAGGAGGCCTTAAGTTAGCATGCTGGCCTACAATTCCACCTCCAGACTATTGCTCTGTGCTTCACCAAATACTGCTTCCTACAACTCTAACTGATCCATCCTTCCCTAGCTGTGGATATTTTAAATGGGAAACTGGGTAGTAGAGCAAATTGACTTTTCATCCCAAAACTCCAGTTTTAATCCTGTTCACTCACTGGATGAAAGGCTCCTGTGTTTACTGGCTGTAAATAGAATGAGCTTGGACAGTCTAACTCCAGACAAGCTGATAACTTAAGACTGCCCCTGATTTGGCAGTGGTAGTAAATGGAAAATTTCACTCAGTTGAAGATTTGTCACTGATTAATTCGGGGGTTGGGGGCCCACATACCTTCATCTATCCATGCTATAATTGACGTGGAGATTTATTGATCTAAAGTTTATATTCCTGCATTAGAAAAAGTGTTTAATTTACCATCAACTTGCTGCCGAAATTCACAAAGAAGGAAAATAATTTAAATCAGTACATTAAAAAGTATGTTCTTGAATACCACCCAAGAACACCACAAGGCACAAATTGCAAGGCTCCATGAGCGCAGGTTGGAGACAGAAGTACAATGTTGTAGTGTGGATTCAGTGACCCAGGCTCGTGTCCAACAATGCACTGCACCCGGGCAAATCATTTCTGCATTTATTTTAAAATGATTTTATTTATTTTGAAATGCACACCTACCAGAAAGTGGGAGCATTTGTAATCATCCACTAGGTGGCAGTACTACTTAGACTTTGAATATGAATCTTTATACAAAGTTGAGTGTGAAATACTGGCCATCTTCAGGTGCAGCTCAATATTTCCAGAAGAAACAGCTTTGAATTCCAAGTAAATGCAGATAGGAATGATAGAATAATTTCATTTCACTTTATTACTGGATTTATGCCCATTGTACATAAACATTAGCCATTTAAACAAGTCATTAAAGCAAACTTTAGCAATCAAGATACTTGCAATTAAAATTGGTAAAAATGCTTTATTTACAAATTAAAATGAACATTTATAGCAGTGTAAGTATTTACATCTATTTTATAGTTTTAATTCTTCACTGAAAGAATTTAGCTTTTCAGCCACAGCAACATTTTCCATTGAAGCTATTTCCTGATTATCCAGCTCCCCACACTAGAAATACCTGCTTGTGGACACAGGAGAGTAGAATAAAGCTCAACTATGATGCACTTGTAGTTGAATAGCTTGCCAAAATTCACCAGCTAGGCTTTCTTATGAGTAGTCATTTGTGTCAGTTACTGGTGGTTGACTGGCATCCATGGAGAGGGAAGAAAATTTCACCAACTGAAGCAACTCAAAGACCTATGAAATACTTCCATTAGGTTATAGTACAAATGCTATGGCAAGGCACACCACAGGCAAGCATCTCATTAGCATCAGGCTGGAGCCATCACCAGTCAATGAATCATGTTCACTGCCATAGTAATCATCCTGGTCTGGATCTAAAGTGCAAAAGAAATTAGGACATCACTTAACATTTAACAAGCAAGGCGTTTTATTGAGAACAAAATAAGGGGGTGGGGAGGAAGGGAAATGAGAAGAATCCCTGCACAGCCTAAGCATCATAAATTGCAAACATGCCTACAAGGAATAGGTTTATGATTATAATTTCACTGTACCTAGCACACAGGAAATCTATTCCCAAAGTTACATTTTCATGTAACTATCAGGGTAGCAGGTTTGCAACAAGACATCTGACTGAATAAAAACAGCAGCCATCAAGTGAATCTCAATAGGAGACAGATGGAACCATTTCCCAAACAATGGGAAGTGGTTCTGAAACGATGCATACTGAATGCTTCAGTTTGGGGGAAGGGTCAAAGTTTAGGTGCGGCACTGATTGGTGTGAATGGTTTATTTACACAACAGGATTTTCTTCACTCAG
This sequence comes from Pristiophorus japonicus, assembly GCF_044704955.1. Lineage (NCBI taxonomy): Eukaryota > Metazoa > Chordata > Chondrichthyes > Pristiophoridae > Pristiophorus > Pristiophorus japonicus. Next base: position 100,080,715 of record NC_091977.1, on the reverse strand, counting down.
AACAAAGAAAATGTCCTTGCACATAATCTTCTCCCCTTCCTGCTCATCATACTAGCTTATGTTAATAGTTCCCACTCCTCAGGTACTGTGTCTCAACCCACTACCCCCCACCCTACCTTTCAAATCAGCCCCTCAATAAAAAAAAACTCACCCTCGACTCCTGCTTTTGCAAACTATCTCCTAATCTCCAACCTCCCTTTCCTCTCCAAAGCCCTTGAACGTGTTGTCTCCTCCAACATCCATGCTCATCTTCCCTACAACTCCATGTTTGACTCCCTCCAACAATCAGCTTTCTGTTCCTGTCACAGTACTGGAACAGCCCTTAAAGTCACAAATGACATCCAATGTGACTGTGGCAATATATCCCTAGTCATCCTTCTCTACAGCCCTCAATATGGTTGACCACACCATTTGCCTCTCCATCATCCAGCTGGGTGCAACTGCACTCACCTGGTTCCATTCTTATAGTCATAGTCGGAGAATCACCTGTAATGACTTCCCTTCCTGCTTGCACATGGTTACATCTGGAGTCCCCCAAGGATTTATCCATGACCCCCTCTTATTGCTCATCTAAATGCTGCTCCATGGCAATATCATCCGAAAACACATTATTTTCCACATCGACACCCAGCCCTACCTCACCACCACCTCTCGACCACTCCACTGTCCTTGATTTGTCACATTGCTTGTCCAACATCCAGTGCTGGATGAGCAGAAACCTCCTCCAACTAAATATTGGGAAGACCAAAGCCATGGTCTTCAGACCCTTCTACAAACTCTAACCTAGCCACTAATTCCATTCCACTCCCCAACAACTGTCGGAGTCTGAACCAATCATTCCCAACCTTGATGTCATATTTGACCGCGAGACGAGCTTCGGACCACAAATCTGCTCTATTAACAAGACCACCTACTTCCACTTCCACAACATCGCCAGACTCCGTCTATCTGCTGCTGAAACCCTCATCCATGCCAGTTACCTCTAGACTGGACTATTCCAATGCTACCCTATCCAAAACTCTGCTGCCACCCATACCCTAACTGATAGGAGAGACAAGAACTAGGGAGCATAATCTTAAAATAAGGGGGCACCCATTTAAAATGGAGGAGAAATTTCTTCTGATGGTTGTAAATCTGTGGAATTTGCTGCCTCAATGCTATGGAAGCTGAGACATGGTCTTAAATTTAAGACAGATAGACAGTTTAACAGAAGGGAATAAGGGGTTATGGGAAGCAGGCAGAAGTGGACCCGAGTCCATGATCGAATCAGCCATGATCGTATTAAATGGCAGAACAGGCTCAAGGGGCCGCATGGCCTGCTCCATGTTCTTATGTTCTAACTCGCACCAAGTCCCATTCACCAGTGCTCACGGACCTACATTGGCTCCTGGTCCAGCGACACCACGATTTTAAAATTCTTATTCTCGTTATCCCTCCATGGCCTCATCCATCTCAGTCAGCCCCATAACACCCAGAGATCTGTGCTCATCCAATTCTGGCCTCTTGCACATCAGACAATTTTCAAATTGCTCCATCATTGACACTATGCCTTCAGCTGCCTCGGCACCAAGCTCTGGCATTCCCTTTCTGCCCTTCTTTAAGATGCTCCTTAAAACCTGCCTCTTTAACCAAGCTTTTGTTCATCGATCCTAATGTGGCTCTGTCAAATTTTGTTTGTTAGCACTCCTCTGAAGTATCTTATGACATTTTGCTACATTAAAAAGGTGCTATATAAATGCAAGTTGTTGTACGAACACAGAACTCCAATGTCTCAGTCGGTAATGGACCATTTCATTACTGGCTTTGAGTTTGCCTTGGTTGAAACTGGCTGTCATATGATCAACTAGCCTCAGTCCGATTAACTGGCAGAGGAAATAGAGGGCGAGGCAGAAGGCATAACACCAGGATTCCTGCTGCTCATCACTATCTAGTGGCACTTGCTTGAAAATGGAAGAGTCTGGACCAGATCTGATTTTCCTGAGGTGATCCCTACAATAGGCTGTTGATCATCATTGCAAGGCTTCCACAAAGAATGGCCCAGTGGTCCAGACTCCATTTTCAAGCAAGTGCCACTAGATAGTGATGAGCAGCAGGAATGCTGGTGTTATGCCTTCTGCCTTACCCTCTATTTCCTCTGCCAGTTAATGGGACTGAGGCTAGTTGATCATATGGCTGCCCTGGTTGAAACTGGCCAACTCGAAGCCAGTTATGAAATGGTCGAATACCGATTGAGACCCAGCATGAGTCATGACCATCACTTCTATGTTCCTAGTACTGAACAAGTCTCCCCATGCATACTGCAGGCTAGAGTTCACAGCACTGCTGACTTTGACTATCATAACCTGCAGCATTAATTAACAACCACATGTATTTACATAGCACCTTTAAATGTAGCAAAACATCTTAAGGCACTTCACAGGAGGGTTATAAAACAAAATCAGGAAGCCGAATCCTTGCCCTTAATGGCTGGCCCGCAGCCCAAAATGAAACAAAAGTATGTGCGCATTTGCTGCAGCTCTGCTGCCTCCTGCAGTGAGGTCTTAGCACCTCTCCTATAGTATTGCTGACGGTAGGATGGTAGAATGTCACTGGCACGGTGCTATAAAAAAGGTGAATGCAGCACTACACTATTACTAGAAGGCAATGTATTTGTCTTTGTTAATGGAGAACTTTACCATTTATACACCTGTTCCTTGTGCCTTGGAACTTTTATTACATTAAAGCCACTCTAACTGCAAGTTATTGTTGGAAGGCAGAGAACCACGTGGAGTTCTGGTTCATCATCATCATAGGCAATTCCTCGAAATCAAGGAAGACTTGCTGCCACTCAAAGCAAGTTCTCAGGTGGCTGTAACGTCCATTGCAGGAATTACAGTCTCTGTCACAGATGGGACAGACAGTGGTTGAAGGAAAGGATGGGTGGGGAGTCTGGTTTGCCGCACGCTCCTTCCGCTTGGTTTCTGCATGCTCTTGGCGACGAGACGAGAGGTGCTCAACGCCATCCCAGATGCTCTTCCTTCACTTTGGGCAGTCTTGGGCCAGAGATTGCCAGGTGGCAGTGGGGATGTTACACTTTATCAAGGATGCTTTGAGGGTGTCCTTAAAGCATTTCCACTGCCCACCTGGGGCCCTGGCTGCACAGGCACAGGCAGCCCTCCACTACCTCAGCCAAGTATTTTCTTCATACATATTTCAATAGGCATCATAGCAGGAATACCTCAAGAGCCAAACTATAGTGGCCCTACTACTCCTCCCATATCTCGTTCATTCAGAAGTACAATTGTGACTAATTCTTACCTTTAACTAAACATGGTACATTTAAATGGGTTTGTAATTGGCATCATTCATGCAGAATATATGCTCCGTGTAGCGCTGAAGTGCTACAACGTCCCTCCCCTTCCATTAAAAGGGGAGAGCTGCTGCGCACGGCCCTTTGGTGGCCGCCACTGGGCCACCAGGAACGTGCAAGACTGGGCTGGCAGTTCAGCACCAAAGACAGAGTGGTGGGCTGCACAATGGCGGCCCGATCCATGCTAGGACCGCCAAAGATGGCAGCCCGGGGCACTGCATGCATCCCCTTTAAACAGCACCCTGGGAGCTGATGTCCACCAGCTTCGCAACCAGTGAAGCTGGGGTTGACATCCACCAATGCCAGCCTTGCGGTCCACAGGGCAATTTCCCCCACAGGGGCAGTAAAGGGGTTGGCGCGGTGTGGAGGGGTCAACGCGCACGGTGATGTAGTCATCAGTGGTTGCACAGCAGCCCAGGGCTGCTGTGATAGCACCCACATCCCGCAAACCTCTGGGGCCATTTCCCACAAGGCAGTAGCGCACCCCCCCCCCCCTCCTCCTCCTCCTCCTCCTCCTCCTCCGGGTAAAAGCTGTCTTTCGCCCCATTAACGCCCCCTGGAGCCACTAATGCAGCAATTCCTCCCTCCCCCCCACGCAGTCATAAAGGCCAGAAGTTCCTAGGTTTGATCCCCACTAAGTTTGCAGATCTCAACTGGGGTTGGTACGGTTACAATAATAGGCATGGTTTAAAGGAGGACATTTGGCCATGGTTTCCATTTATAACTGCTATTCAATGTTCCCTGCTAAAAATGAAAGTGTGTCAGCAATGGACTTCTACTTAGCTGCGACATTCTCTTGTTGAACATCCCAAGGCACTCTGTCTAGGCTCACATAAAGATTGCCACTTGGATGAGGAACTGAAGGGTAACAAGCCCGTTGAATTATACCAGAGTGAAGGAGAACACCTTCAGAAGGAGGAGAGAATATTGGTGGAAAAATAAAATATCTTGCTGACACCTATTGCCTAGAGTTTAAACTCGGGCGTAAAGAATAGGCAGTTGGACAAAGCCGCTGGAGGTACTTGGCACCCAGTTCCAGAACAGGTACTACTGGTGGTACGCCAGTATTTCCTAGAGATTAAGGAAAGGGGGAAGCAGGGAAATTGATCTCAACACTTACCACAGTTTGCAACCTTTCCAAAAGCTTCAATGCAGTGTAAGCGTCCATAGCTACATTTACACCAGGTACAATTCTTCAAAACCCACTGGCCATCTAGAAATTTGCCACACCCCCTGTCAAGAACAGAAATGTGACATACAATTTAAGTAGAAATTATCAGAACACAATATTTGAAAGAAAAAAAAGCATTAGGAGTGACACATCATCTTACTTGAGGCGCTCATCCAGCTCACAGTATCGGCCGATGAAGTGGACCGGACACGCGCAGAAGCTGCCCAGGATACATGTTCCACCGTTTTTGCAGCAACTCCTATCCAGTGTCTTGCCTGGAGGCCAGCAAAACCAATTAATGCAAAATCTCAATATATAAAAATGATAACCAAGAACTGAAAGACAATTAGGCCAGTTGTATACACTATAGACTACTGGTGTGAAGCCAAAATCTCTTCATTAACAACTTGCAGTTATATAGCACTTTTAAACATACTGAAATGTCCCAAGGCAGCATTAACATTTGACACTGAGCTACACAAGGAGATATTAGGGCAAATGACCAAAGGGCTGAAGGAGATCACAGATCAGAGGGGGTGAGGCCATGGAAGGATTTGAAAACAAGGATGAGATTTTTAAAATTGAGGCATTGGTTAACTGGGAGCCAATGTAGGTCAGCGAGCACAAGTGTGATGGGTGAATGGGACCTGGTGAGAGTTAGGACACAGACAGCAGAGAGCAATTTCCCTTCCTGGCTCCCAGTTAGCTGATATTGTTAATACTTATCTCTCTTCAGGTACTGTCTCCTCACCTTGCAAATCTGCTGTCATCACCTCTCCTCAAAATACTAACCCAGGTTCCCTCTGTCCTTGTAAATTATCACCCCATCTCCAACTTGCCTTTCCTCTCCAAAGTCCTTGAACATGCTGTCACCTCCCAAATCCATACCCATCTTTCCTGGAATTCCATGTTTAAATCCCTCGCAATCAGCTTCTGCCCCTGCCACAGTACCAAAACAGCTTTTATCAAAGTCACAAATAGCATCCTATGCGACTGTGACCAAGGTAAACTATCCCTCCTCATCCTACGACACACTTGAGTACACCATCCGCCTCCAATGCCTCCCCTCTGCCGTTGAGCTGGGTAGGACTGTCCTTGCCTGATTCGCTTCTTATCTATTCAGCCACAGCCAGAGAATTAACTTGCAATGCCTTCTCTTCCCACTTGTGCATCATTACCTCTGGAGTCCCCAAAGGATTGGTCCTTGGCCCCCTCCTATTTCTCATCTAAATGCTGCCCCTCAGCAACATCATCCGAAAACAGATCAGGTACCACATGTACACTAAAAAAAAGCTCTCCACTATCTTCAAGTTGTCAAGACTACTCGTCAGACATCCAGTATTGGATGAGCAGACATTTCAACTAAATATTGGGAAGAGTCAAGCCATTGTCTTTGGTCCCCACCATAAACTTTATTCCCTAGCCAATGACTCCATCCCTCGCCCTGGCAATTGTCTGAGGCTGAACCAGACTGTTCACAACCTTGGTGCCATATTTGACCCCGGTATGAGCTGCCCTACATATCTGCACCATTGCTATCAGCCATTTCCACCTCCGCAGCATCACCAGACTCAACCTCTGCCTCAGCTCATCTGCTGCTGAAACCCTCATCCATGCCTTTGTTACCTCTAGACTTGACTATGCTAATGCTCTCCTAGACAGCCTCCCATCTTCTGCCCTCCAGAAACTGAGATCATCAAAAACTCTGCTGTCCATATCCTAACTCACACCAGGTCCAGTCCATCCATCAACCCTGTGCTCGTTGACCTACATTGGCCCTTGGCTCCTGGTCCAGCAATGCATCGATTTAAAAATTCTCATCCTGGTTTTCAAATCCCTCCATGGCCTCACCCCTCCCCATCTCTAACCTCTTCTAGCCCTAAAACTCAGATCTTGACACTCCTCCAATTCTGGGCTCTTGCACATCCATGATTTTAAATCACTCCACAATTGTTGACCGTGCCTTCAGCTGCCGAGGACCCCCCCAGTCTGGAATTCCCTGCCTAAGCATCTCCACTTCTTTCTTTACAATGCTCCTTAAATCCCACCTCTATCCTGTCCTATTACCTTCTTTTGTGGCTTGGTGTTTGATAACACTCCTGTGAAATGAATTGGGATGATCACTACATTAAAAAAGGTGTTATATAAATGCAAGTTGTTGGTTCAAAACTACATTTTTATAGACTGGACTATGCTGACACACTCACGTTCTCTCCCCCCCCCCCCCACCCACCCAATTGGTGGCTATGCCTTCAGCTGCCAAGGTCCTACACCTCCTTGCTTCTTTAAAACACACTTTAACCTACCTCAAGCACACTTTTGATCATCTGCCCCAATATTTCCTTATATGCTTCCATGTCAAATTCTGTTTGGGAACATTCCAGTGAAGTGCCTCGGGACTTTTTACTATGGTAAAGGCGCTATATAAAACACAAGTTATCGTTTAGGATGACCAAGTTTATGGAGGGTATAACATGGGAGGCCAGCCAGGAGTGCATTCGAAATGGTCAAGTCTAAAAAAGGTGATAAAGGCATGGATAAGGATTTCAGCAGCAGATGAGCAGATTAACACAGACTGTGTACTTAGAGTTGAGATCAAGCAGAGACCATCTTGGAGAAGAAGTCTTGTGGCAGGTACAATCAAACTGAAGTTACCCCGAACCTCTTGTGCAATGTTTATTTATTAGCGAAAAGCCCACGGCTCTTTACAACCATTAAAGTTTAAATTGCATTCATGGACCAATGAGCAGAACTGTACGAATACTTGCAGAGTGCCTCTGCTGGTTGGCCAGTCAGGAACTTAAGCTATAACACAAGCCCACTGGCTCTGTTGGACAACAGGCCATCCCATACACATTCTGACAGCATGGCCAGAATTTAAATCTGGAGATATAGAAATTAAACTCATGTCCTGCACAAGTGTTTTAATTAGCTAACGGACAAGTTAAAATAAGCACATGAAGGTTGACGTTAGGGAATACAGTTGCTTTTTTGAGAAACCCGTTGCAGAGAAACATAACTGGGACATCTTATAAACATGAAACATATGATGGCGCTATATTCGGACCCTTATCGGTGACAATATCGAAATAAGTAATCTGTCGGCTTAAAAGCTATAGAAAGTAAAATAAGGAGGCTCAAGTTTAGTTCTGTAACTGACGGGCATGTAACTTACTGTCCGTCAGCCCAATGAAGCGAATGATGTTCGCAGTGTCCGAAGAGTTTGGTTCTTGACGTTTGCTATTGAACAGGTTAAACTCAGTTAGAGAATTGGGGTTTTTCCCGAGAGGCTTCTGAATGGCGGACTTTGAAATCTGCTGATCACAATTCTCATCGCCTCCACAGTCTGAAACAGACAACACAGAAGATGTTCCGCGGAACTTTTACCGAGAACTAATTGCTAGTCAATACAGTAGATCAATCAATAGAACGAGTTGCTACTTACCATTCCCTAATCCCACAACCTGGAAGGGTAATAGCACTAGAAGAAATCTGCAAGAACAGGGATAAGGTTACTACCACACACTCAGTGGTTACCATTATTATATTTAATTATGTTTTAAAGACACACGGGCTTACCTGGCAACTGCTGAAAATTCCATTACCCGCATTAAAGAACAACATATGTTGACATTGTTTCTGGAACATAAAGCCTGTTCCTGGCTGGAGCGAAATGAATTCTGAGCTCCAGACAGTCAGTAACACCAACCCATTAACAATTATCAGGTAATTCTCACCTTCCCAGCAGCGAATCTTGAATACCAATCCTTTGTATCAAATGAACGAATGCAATCAATATTCAACAAACCGCTTTAAGAACAAAAGATAAGAACCAATTCACTGATATTTATTGATACTCCCAACGTGACATTCCTTCCTTTCTAGTTACAAAAAGTACTTTAGACTTTAGGTTCATTTAACAAATGTTTTCCACTTTCTTATCAAATGTCCACACAGACTCGAATTTTAAATTGAAACGTAAAATATAGTTATTTTATGATCATGATATATTTTCATTAATTTATGAAAGGCAGGGCTTCATAGTGTTTCTGAATAGAGAATAATATTTGATAAGGCATTTAAATTAAATTATGCAACTATTGGTTCGGCAGACAAATTAAAATATCAGAGCTGACATTTTTACTGGTATCTAATGTTGCAAACGCTGACTGCAGTGTAAATATTTACAGTTTAATTCAGTTTATACCGTATACATTTTAACTTCCAGTTAAATAATTGCCACTTTCCGCTATCAATTTAATCAAGTGTTGTATTTCGGGAGAAGCATACTCGCTGGCTGTTTGTTTTGTCATTGTCTTTTAGAGTTTTATAAATCCCTTTCTCCGGGGATAATGCAATCAATTATCTACAAGTCCTACTGCTGTTGTTTTGACTGAATATATTTCATGCAACATCATTGTCTTATTCAATTAGCATGATTCAGTACACGTGGACAAGCTGTTCAAAATAAACCTGAAATGGTGGAAATAAATCAAACAGTGTAGATAAAAAGAAATAACTTGTTTCCAGTGGGCAACACTGAGGAGGCCACACTTATTGCCCATAGAAGGTTTTGGGCCTTCTACTATTGGTCTCTTTTGGTTTACCTGCAAGGAGACCCTGGATTGCCCCAGTGTCATCAAGAAAGAAAGAAAGACTTGGATTTATATAGTACCTTTCACGATCACCAGACGTCTCAAAGTGTTTTACAGCCAATGAAGTACTTTTGGAGTATAGTCACTGTTGTAATGTAGGAAACGCAGCAGCCAACTTGTGCACAGCAAACCATCACAAACAGCAATGTGATAATGACCAGAACCCAACTAAAATAAATCTAACAAGTGTTCCCTTTTTAGAGAGGCACAACTAATAAAACCCAACTCATACAAAAGGAAGGAAGCTTAATAAATTAAATAATATTATTTCCTTATCCGCTACACACCCCAGTCCCTGTGGTGCCCACCAGTCATTGAAAGGCCTCAAGCTTCCTGGTAAACACCGTGCACTTCTTTTCCAGGGCCCCCGGGTGCGGACAAAGCCACGAAAAAGAAGCAGGCAGCCAGCCTTCTACCATTTGCACTTTTTCTTTTTATCTCAAACTTTACGTGATTGGCAACTGATATGGCAATGTTCAAACAAGCTCTGTCATTAACTCAGTAAATGTGCTAATTAGTTGAACACATTTCATCTGTATTTACTCATGTTCACACTTCATTTTCCTCGGGAAAATAATTAGCTTCAGAATCCCTTCACTGGATTTCACCCCCGTGATCAAATCTTCCAAAGTTTTTGAAATGTTTGTTTCTCTTCAGCATAAATGGTAAATAGTTTTCCATCTTTTAACATGTTTTTTGTCTCTTTAGTAATTCTCCCTTCCCAGTTTTGCATATGAAGTGAGAGTTCGCCAGGTATTTTGCAAAATCATAAATTAGCTTTAGAAGGGGGTAAATAATAAATGAAAGTAATAAAATGTAAATGTTTTTTCAGGGCTTGCACCCACCCCTGGTGGGGCCCGCTCATGGACTTCTGGAAGCCAGTCCACCCATACTTCTGGGTATACCAACCTACAGTGTGTCCCACTGAGATCAGGGAAGTGGGAACTCCTAGTATAGGGAGTTTCTGCCCTGAGTCTCGACCCCTCCCTTACGTCCAAGGGACACAAACTTGAACAGATATGGCGGACAACTGGTTTAGCCATTCACTGCCAGAACTGGCTGGACCACATAAAGCACTATCGGGATCTGCTCTTGTCTATCGAAACTGCTCACTATTCGAGAATCATTCTGGAATGCAAAGATAAGCCCTGGCTTCTTTTCTCTACTGTTAACCATCTTCTTAAACCCCTCTCCCCTGTATCCTCCACCCTCACCTCCAACAACAAGTGTGAGGAGCTCATGGACTTCTTTGTCTCTAATATTGAGACCATCCAATCAGCTGCCTCTGCTACTTCGCTTCCTTTTCCCTAGCCCACTGGGCCAAACCTCCTCTTAGGTTCCCCTGTGCATGAGTCCTGAACTCACATTTTTCTCCAGTTTCACTCCAATCTCCCCTCATGACCTCTCCATGCTCATCCTGTCCATGAGACCACTTCTTGCTTCCTCGACCCTGTCCCTGTACCCTGCTGACCACCTAGCTTCCTTTTCTGGCTCCCATGTTAGCTGACATTGTTAACGATTCTCCCTCTTCAGGTACTGTCCCCTTCTCCTACAAATCTGCCATCATCACCGCTCTCAAAAATACAACCCCTGACCCCTCCATCCTTGCAAGCTATACTGCCCCATCCTGAACCTCCCTTTTCTAACCAAAGTCTGTGAATGTGTAGTCCCCTCCCAAATCCGTGCCCATCTTTCCCGGAACTCCATGTTTGAATCCATCCAATCAGGTTTACAACCTTGCCACTGCATCGAAATGGCTCCCATTAAAGGCACAAATGACATCCTTGTCCTCTTCAACTTCTCTGCAGCCTTTGACACAGTTGACCAGTCCATCCTCCTCCAATGCTTCTCCAGCTGGGTGGGACTGCATTCACCTGGTTCCATTCTTATCTATCTCATCGTAGCCAGAGAATCACCTGCAACAGTTTCTCTACCTGCTCCCGTATCGTTACCTCTGGTGTCCCTGAAGGATCTATCCTTGGCCCCCTCCTATTTCTCATCTACATGCTGCCTCTTGGCGACATCATCCGAAAACACAGTTTTCACATGTACGCTGACGACACCCAGTTCTACCTCACCACCATTTCTCTTGACCCCTCCACTGTTTCTAAATTGTCATGAGCAGAAATTTTCTTCAATTAAATATTGGGAAGACCAAAGCCATTGTTTTTGGTCCCGCCATAAACTCCGTTCCCTAGCCACTGACTCCATCCCTCTCCCTAGCATCTGTCTGAGGCTGATCCAGACTGTTCGTAACCTTGGCGTCACAGTTGACCCTGAAATGAGCTTCCGACCACGTATCCGCGGCATAACTAAGATGCCTATTTCCACCTCCGTAATATCACTCATCTCCGCCCCTGCCTCAGTTCATCCGCTGCTGAAACCCTCATCCATGCCTTTGTTACCTCTAGACTTGACTATTCCAAAGCACTCCTGGCCGGCCACCCACATTCTACCCTACATAAACTTGAGGTCACCCAAAGCTCGGCTGCCCCTTTCCTAGCTCTCACCAAGTCCCGCTCACCCATCATCCCTGTGCTTGCTGACTTACATTGGCTCCCGGTTAAGTCGAGATTTTAAAATTCGCATCCTTGTTTTCAAATACCTCCATGGCCTCACCTCTCCCTAGCTCTGTAATCTTCTCCAGGCCCCACAACCCCCCGAGATATCTGCACTCCTCTAATTCTATCCTCTTGCGCATCCTTGATTATAATTGCTCAACCATTGGTGGCCATGCCTTTAGTTGCCTAGCTCCTAAGCTCTGGAATTCACTCTCTAAACCTCTCTGCCTCTCTATCTCTCTTTCCTCCTTTAAAACGCTCCTTAAAACCTACCTCTTTGACATCTGCCTTAATTTCTTCTTATATGGCTCAGTGTCAAATTTTTGTATTATAACACTCCTGTGAAGCGCCTTGGGATGTTTTATTATGTTAAAGGCACTATACAAATACAAGTTGTTGTTGTAATGAAATGTTTTGTTTATGCTGAAACGCAGACATACTGCTTATTCTCTGTGGTTTTTTGCTTGCAGCGGGACATCAATCTTTGATACCCAGAGACTCCAGTACAGCCAGTACAGTTCAGGACGGTTGGCAATCCTACCCAGTATAGAAAGGACACTAAGGCCTAGAAATTGACCTCCTTAGCGCCTCCCATTATCTCCTCTGGCTGGTGGGGGGGCCGTGGGGGGGGGGGGGGTGGTGATAACGGGGTGCTAAGCACTTATCGACTGGGCGCGGCGATAACATCGACATCCAGAAATTGTGACATCGTCGGCATGCACATCATACCCAGTAACAGCTCGGACCCGAACTTGGGTTCCGCCCTCTGTAGCATCGCTAGGCGAAAACACAGGCAGCTGCAGGAGGCGATCATCGGGAGGCTGGGCGCTTCTGGGCGATGCTTAAAGGCAAGGTGCCAAGGTATGTTCAAAGAAAAATTTAACTGCTCTCTTTCAGGTTTGTTGCCGCTCTTGTTTGCCCGTGATCGATCAGCCCGGCACCCTGCTGCAATACATCGGGCTGATTGGGTCAGATCACGGCTGCTGTCGGGGAGAAGATAAGTTTTTATTTTGCAGAGCCTGCAGCGATGGCCCTTTCCTATAAGGGAGGGAAGGAGCCTTTCAACACAGCTGTGCTGCATGGCCCAGAGTGCAGCACTGCTCAACTTAGCATACCCGCCTGCTGTCTCGTGCTCTCCAGGAAGGAAGTGGAGTGCTTGTTTTAACATTCCACTTCCTTTGTGAAGTGCTACCCCGGAATTTTTTTAAGTAGAAATAGATTAGCGCCTGGCGCCTTTTAAAAGTTAGTGGTCCAAGCGGGGCACTCCCCAACTACTTCCCCTAAAGCCATACAGACCATGTGTGAGTATGTGAGTGTGTGTGGGTGTGTGGGTGTGTGTGTGAGAGTGTGTGTGTGTGGGTGTGTGTGTGTGGGTGTGGGTGTTTGTGTGAGAGTGTGTGAGTCTGTGGGTGTGGGTGTTTGTGTGTGTGTGTGAGTGTGTGTGTGGGTGTTTGTGTGAGAGTGTGTGAGTCTGTGGGTGTGGGTGTTTGTGTGGGTGTGGGTGTGCGTGTGAGTGTGTGTGTGTGAGAGTGTGTGTGAGAGTGGGTGTGTGTGTGAGTGTGTGTGGGTGTGGGTGTTTGTGTGTGTGTGAGTGTGTGTATGCAGGTGTTTGTGTGAGTGTGTGTGTGCAGGTGTGAGTGTGTGTGGATGTGGTGTTTGTGTGTGTGTCTGTGAGTGTGTGTGTGTGGGTGTTTGTGTGTGTGTGTGTGTTTGTGTGTGTGTTTGTGTGTGTGTGTGCGCGTGTGTGTGGGTGTTTGTGTGAGTGTGTGTGTGTTTGAGAGTGTGTGTGAGAGTGTGTGTGTGTGTGTGTGTTTATGTGTGTGAGAGTGTGTGCGTGTGTGTGTGAGCGCGTGTGTGTGTGTGAGAGAGTGTGTGCGTGCGTGTGTGAGTGTATGTATGTGTGTGAGTGTGTATGAGAGTGTGTGCGTGTGTGTGTGAATGTGTGTGTGTGTGAGAATGTGTGCGTGTGCGAGTGTGTGTGTGTGTGTGTGTATGTGTGTGAGTGTGTGCGTGTGTGTGTGTGAGCGCGTGTGTGTGTGTGTGTGAGAGTGCGTGTGTGTGTGTGAGCGCGTGTGTGTGTGTGTGAGAGAGTGTGTGCGTGCGTGCGTGAGTGTATGTATGTGTGTGAGTGTGTATGAGAGTGTGTGCGTGTGTGTGTGAATGTGTGTGTGTGTGAGAATGTGTGCGCGTGTGAGTGTGTGTGTGTGTCTGTGGGTGTGAGAGTGTGTGCGTGTGTGTGTGTGTGTACGTGTGTGAGTGTGTGTGTGTGTGTGACCTCCACCAGCCTGTCCCCGCCACACAGCACTGCCCTCCAATCATCAAGATTCATGGCGCGATCCTCGACGACGTGGACCATTTCCCAAATCTCGAGAGCTTCTTATCAGCAAAGGCAGACATTGATGCGGAGATTCAACACCGCCTCCAGTGCACAAGTGCAACCTTTGGCCGTCTGAGGAAAAGACTGTTTGAGGACCCGGCCCTCAAATCTACCACCAAGCTCATGGTCTACAGGGCTGTAGTAATACCCGCCCTCCTGTACGAATCTGTGGCATGGACGATGTATAAAAGGCACCTCAAATCGCTGGAGATATATCACCAATGATGTCTCTGCAAATCCCCTGGGAGGACAGGCGCACCAACATCAGTGTCCTCGTCCAGGCTAACATCCCCAGTATTGAAGCACTGACCACACTCGATCAGCTTCGCTGGGCAGGCCACATAGTTCGCATGCCAGATACAAGACTCACGAAGCAAATGCTTTATGCGGAGCTCCTTCATGGTAAACGAGCCAAAGGTGGGCAGCGGAAGCGTAACAAGGACACCTTCAAAGCCTCCCTGGTAAAGTGTGACATCACCACTGACACCTGGGAGACCCTGGCCGAAGACCACCGAGGTGGAGAAAGTGCATCCAGGAGGGCGTTGAGTTCTTCGAGTCTCAACGCAAAGAGCGCGAAGAGGTCAGGCGCAGGCAGCGGAAGGAGCACGCGGCAAACCAGGCCAATCCATCCCTTCCCTCAATGAATGTCTGTCCCACCTGTGACAGAGTCTGTGGCTCTCATATTGGACTGTTCAGCCACCAGAGAACTCACTTTGGGAGTGGAAGCAAGTCTTCCTTGATTCCGAGGGACTGCCTATGATGATGATGATGTGTGTGTGTGTGTGTGTGTGTGTGAGTGTGTGTGAGAGTGTGTGTGTATGTGTGTGTGTGTGAGTGTGTGTATGTGTGTGAGTATGAGTGTGTGTGTGTGTGTGCAGCAGAGCAGGTCTCCAGTCGTCCTGGTTAACCCTTGCCACTGGATAAAGGCCTAGCTCTATTAAGCCCGTGTGGTGGCTGATGTGCAACGGTCACCACACGTTAAAAAAATCCATGCACAGGCATCTTCCACCCCTTCAACTGGAGTTCAGGACTGGAATACCGGGTCCTTCACTGAAATATCTGTGAACTCATGTGGAAGCAAGTCATCCTCGTTCGAGGGACCGCCTACGATGATGACGATGATGATGAGAGACCATAGATTCACTAGGGGATGGCAGGAATGGGAAACTATAGTTATGAGGGGTGACTTGAGATAATGGGACTATTTCAACTGGAGAAGAAAAGGCTAAGAAGAGACCTTATTTAAAAAAATTAACATTTTCACTCAGTGAGTGAGGAGAGAGGTTAAAAGACATTTAATTACTCAGAGGATAGTTGAATCGTGGAATGCTTTGCCACACAGGAAGTGGTTGAGGTAAAGACACTGTTTATTTAAAGGGCAATGTTAAGTATTTGAAGTAAAGGAAGACATAGGACTATGGGAGAGATTGCAGCAGTGGGATTAGTTTTGGATTTCTCTAGTAAAGAGACAGCACAGACTCGGTGGGTCAAAAGGTCTTATTCTGTGCAAAAACATCTATGGCTCCATGGATGTGAAGTCCTCTTTAATTGAGCAACCTGCCACAATTAACTGTCCAGCCTCACACATGAAGAATAGTGACTTGGGCAAGCTATTAGATAATGAGCAGTGTCCCAGCCTAATTAACTGCTTTCAGGAGAGAAGGGAGGGTAGAAAACTTAGGGGAGCAAATAAACTGGGTGGCGGTGTGAGCTGTGAGGGGGACGTTAAGAGGCTGCAGGGTGACTTAGACAGGTTAGGTGAGTGGGCAAATGCATGGCAGATGCAGTATAATGTGGATAAATGTGAGGTTATCCACTTTGGGGGCAAAAACGCGAAGGCAGAATATTATCTGAATGGTGGCAGATTAGGAAAAGGGGAGGTGCAACGAGACCTGGGTGTCATGGTACATCAGTCATTGAAAGTTGGCATGCAGTTACAGCAGGCGGTGAAGAAGGCAAATGGTATGTTGGCTTTCATAGCTAGGGGGTTTGAGTATAGGAGCAGGGAGGTCGTACGGCAGTTGTACAGGGCCTTGGTGAGGTTTCACCTGGAATATTGTGTTCAGTTTTGGTCTCCTAATCTGAGGAAGGACGTTCTTGCTATTGAGGGAGTGCAGCGAAGGTTCACCAGACTGATTCCTGGGATGGCTGGATATGAGGAGAGACTGAATCAACTGGGCCTTTATACATTGAAGTTTAGAAGGATGAGAGGGGATCTCATAGAAACAAATAAGATTCTGACTGGACTGGACAGGTTAGATGCAGGAAGAATGTTCCCGATGTTGGGGAAATCCAGAACCAGGGGACACAGTCTTAGGATAAGGGTTAGGCTATTTAGGACTGAGATGAAACATAGAAACATAGAAAATAGGTGCAGGAGTAGGCCATTTGGCCCTTCGAGCCAGCACCGCCATTCAATAAGATCATGGTTGATCATTCCTTCAGCACCCTTTCCTGCTTTCTCTCCATACCCCTTGATCCCCTTAGCCGTAAAGGCCATATCTAACTCCCTCTTGAATATATCCAATGATCTGGCATCAACAAGTCTCTGCTGCAGGGAATTCCACAGGTTAACAACTCTCTGGGTGAAGAAGTTTCTCCTCATCTCAGTCCTAAATGGCCCACCCCTTATCCTAAGACTACGTCCACTGGTTCTGGACTTCCCAAACATCGGGAACATTCTTCCCGCATCTAACCTGTCCAGTCCCGTCAGAATCTTATACGTTTCTATGAGATTCCCTCTCATCCTTCTAAACTCCAGTGAATAAAGGCCCAATTGATCCAGTCTCTCCTCATATGACAGTCCAGCCATCCCTGGAATCAGTCTGGTGAACCTTCGCTGCACTCCCTCAATAGCAAGAACGTCCTTCCTCAGATTAGAAGACCGAAACTGTACACAATATTCCAGGTGAGGCCTCACCAAGGCCCTGTACAACTGCAGTAAGACCTCCCTGCTCCTATACTCAAACCCCCTAGCTATGAAGGCCATACCATTTGCCTTCTTCACCGCCTGCTGTACCTGCATGCCCACTTTCATTGACTGATGAACCATGACACCCAGGTCTCATTGCATCTCCTCTTTTCCTAATCTGCCGCCATCCAGATAATATTCTGCCTTCGTATGTTTGCCCCCAAAATGGATAACCTCACATTTACCCACATTATACTGCATCTGCCATTCATTTGCCCACTCACCTAACCTGTCCAAGTCACCCTGCAGCCTCTTAGCGTCCTCCTCACAGCTCACACTGCCACCCAGTTTAGTGTCATCTGCAAACTTGGAGATATTACACTCAATTCCTTCATCTAAATCATTAATGTATATTGTAAAGAGCTGGGGTCCCAGCACTGAGCCCTGCGGCACTCCACTAGTCAATGCCTGCCATTCTGAAAAGGACCCATTTATCCCGACTCTCTGCTTTCTGTCTGCCAACCAGTTCTCTATCTACTTCAGTACAGTACCCCAATACCATGCGTTTTGATTTTGCACACGAATCTCTTGTGCGGGACCTTGTCAAAAGCCTTTTGAAAGTCCAAATACACCACATCCACTGGTTCTCCCTTGTCCACATTGCTAGTTACATCCTCAAAAAATTCCAGAAGATTCGTCAAGCATGATTTCCCTTTCATAAATCCATGCTGACTTGGTCCGATCCTGTCACTGCTTTCCAAATGTGCTGCTATTTCATCCTTAATGATGGATTCCAACATTTTCCCCATGACTGATGTCAGGCTACCTGCTTTCTCTCTCCCTCCTTTTTTAAAAAGTGGTGTTACATTAGCTACCCTCCAGTCCATAGGGACTGATCCAGAGTCGATAGACTGTTGGAAAATGATCACCAATGCATCCACTACTTCTAGGGCCACTTCCTTAAGTACTCTGGGATGCAGACTATCAGGCCCCGGGGATTTATCGGCCTTCAATCCCATGAGGAGAAACTTCTTCACTCAGAGAGTTGTTAACTTGTGGAATTCCCTGCCGCAGAGATTTGTTGATGCCAGTTCATTGGATATATTCAAGAGGGTGTTAGATATGGCCCTTACAGCTAAGGAGATCAAGGGGTATGGAGAGAAAGCAGGAAAGGGGTACTGAGGTGAATGATCAGCCATGATCTTATTGAATGGTGGTGCAGGCTTGAAGGGCTGAATGGCCTACTCCTGCACCTATTTTTTATGTTTCTATGTTTCTATAAATGGCATTCAAGAGGGCATATGGACTTGGAAATATCGAACAGTGGTAATTATTGTACTGTTGTGAAAAACGTTTATTAACATTATCTGATGCCATTTCCCTAATATTGAGCTGGCTTCTGCTAAGCAAGAAAATGGGATGTGCCATTAGAGAGGCACTTTCACAGGGGTTTGGGTATTGGATTTCTTCAAGAAACCCTGAATTCCAGTTGAACTAGTTCTTCTGTCTGATAGAACTGGGAATGGCAACTATTTACATGCAGTCTCCACACATTCATCAGAACAATGCACAGTGCCTGGAAACTACTGAATATAGTGAGCTTAGAACTGACCATGGGATTTGCATAAGTACTATACAAAAGTGTCAATGTCAAAAAAGCTTTTTCATACTTTACTTGGGTGCTGATGCTTTATTCTGGCTCGAGTTTCCATCCCTCTCCCACTTGTGCTGGGGGGTTAAAATTACCACCAATATTTGAGTGAAAGCCACTTTTGAAATTAATGAAATAATAAACTCACAGTTTCAAAAAACATCCGAGTTTAGTATCTATTCGTATTTTCATACCCTTATTTTTTTTTCAAAAATATACTTTATTCATATAAAATTTTCACAATACATTGGAAAATAGTTCAGTATTTTGCGGTCAGCAATTCCATACAATTTGTTTGGATGCCGACAGCAGTTCCATACAATGCACTAGGTTGCATTTCATTTCAAGGTACAGTTTAGTACAATTCGTAAATCACGTTACATGTAGTACTGTGAAAATAAGGGTATTACATGGAGCAGATGAGAACAGGTTTACATTACATTCCAGGATACATTTCAATACCGATCACGAATCACGTTACATGTAGCACTATGCTGATGAAAGCAGTACACGGACTGGATGGGGATACATTTACATTTCTTTACAAGTTACTAAACAGTGCAGAGACTTTCATTATACATGGCACAACACAGGTGTTTTTCAGTACATGGTGCTCTATGTATACAAGAAGATTAACAAGTACAGCCCGAGGGGGATCTGATTCCATCCCCTGGGTTTACCGTGGCGGAAGGGCCTTAAACTGTGACTCTTCCCCGTCGTGCCTTTGCGGCGACTGAACCAACCTTTAGTGCGTCCCTCAGCATGTACTCCTGGACCTTGGATTGCGCCAGTCTGCAACACTCGGCCGTGGACATCTCCTTGTTCTGGAAGACCAACAAGTTTCGGGAAGACCAAAGTGCGTCTTTCACCGAGTTGATGGCTTTCCAGCAGCAGATGATGTCTTGTCTCGGTGTGCGTCCCTGGGAACAGTCTGCAGAGCACAGAGTCCTGTGTTACGGAGCTGCTTGGGATGACAGCAACCACTGCATCTCCTTCCAGACCTGCCTTGCAAAGGAGCAATCCCGAAGGAGATGGATGACAGTCTCGTCCACACCACAGCCGACTTGGGGGCAGAGTGCCGTGTCTCTGAAACCCCGGCTGTGCATGAAGGATCTGACAGGTAGGGCCCTTCTCACCGCCAACCAAGCTATGTCTTGGTGCTCGTGTGAAAGCTCTGGCGATGAGACATTCTACCAAATGAGTTCGACAGTTTGCTCGGGGAACCGCCCAAGAGGATCCATCATCTCCTTCTTCTGTAGGGCATCCAGGACCTTGCGTGCTGACCATGGCCTTGTGGTCAAAGGTGTTTTTCTTGAAAACTTTTCCACGAAGGACAGGTGGTCAGGCATGGTCCAACTGGTTGGAGCGTTCCGCGGCAGCCTGGCCAGACCCATCCTTCGCAACACCGGGGACAGATAGAATCTCGGCACGTACTGATACTTGTACCCTTATGTTGTGTTGAGAATAATATTTCTCTATGTTGTGAAAAAAAACACGTTGAAAAGTATAGCAGTGAGCTGCTGCTGTACACTATCTTTCTTGGAGGGGCAAACATTCCTTTTGCGGGTGGGGGATGGTGGGCAATAGAGGAACATTTTATGACCAGGGGCTTAGCCAATGCGAAGGTACGAAATGGAGCTAATTTTGCTGGTACTTGGGCTGATTTAAATGCCCCAAAATACATTGGATGGTCACAAATCTGAGCCTCCCCCACTTTCCATAACTCTCCTCCAATCACAGCAATTACTTCACTATACCTCCTTCTGTTGTCATTTGCACACTCTACACCTGCTATTGTCCTCACAATTCCAACCCTCACTTCCCCATAGTTGTATAAATAAATGTTTATGTAAATGATGATTCTTTTTTAAATTTAAATGTATAAAACAAAGCACAAAAAGCCAGGGGGAAGATAAAGATGGACCGAATAGCCTCGTTCTGTGCTATCATTCTATGATTCACAGGTGCTTAAATCGTTATTGTCTATCTCTCATAGCTGCCTCTCTAAAGTAAAAATAAACTTGGCAACAGTTTTCATGGGAAACCTGAAAAAAGCTTTTTATACTCCGTTTTCTTTTCAAATTACGTTGGGGGAAAAAACAAACAAATCCATGAATTGTGTCATGGCCTGAGGAAAAACATGCTCCCAGTTGCACAGAGAAAATCCTACTAATGCACGCTAGGAGATTCTCCACACTGCACATGCTGAGATTGATGCACCATTTTTTAGCAGGCAGAGTGATAGCCACGAGAAAAATATTTTCCTCTTTGAGCCTCTGCTGGGTGCACATAGACAGTGTAGCTGGCATGTGCTATGCCTGTAAGGGGAGGGAGACACTGGGGCCGAAATTGCCCCTTTCCTTAAGGCCTCTTAACACCGGAAATCAGCAGCCACGCTACGGAGTGCAATGGCCGGCGACTTTTCGTGTAATGGCTGCCATTATCAAAATTCTGCTCCTGCTGTACCCGGCAGTGACCTGCCCCCCCCACCCACCCCTTACCGCTCCGCTGCTGCCGATTTGTGCTAAGTGCGTCATCACAGTGCGCACCGCCGATGATCCTCCCCATGGCAAAATTCCACTGTGAAAATCTTCCCCCCGCCGGATGGTGCCAAAACCTGCTTTTTCCCAGCAGTGCAGTGAGGCTGTGGCCTTCTGCAAAGGCAGTGTGGCTCTCATTAAAGGGGAGGGGCTGCTGCCGCCATGTTTTTTTTGTCGGCTGACAGCCATGTCGGGCCGACATTTATCCCTCCGGGTTCGGTCGGTCCGCCAACAGGCAGTCTGGCACTCTTGGGTGCCAGGCCGCTCACCCGGCCGAAACCCTCCCTGGTGCCCCAGTGGAATAAACTTTAGAAATCGTGCAGGCTCTTCCCTTTAAGTGAAGGGGAGAGCGGTGGTGACACGGCGTTGTGATGACTGACAGCGGTGGTCACTACACACCCACCCCCCAACTTCCGTCTCTCTGCTGTACTCACCGCCCCACTTCCGCCCCCATTATGAACAACTTCCGGTCCGCCTGGTAAAAAAAACAAAGAGCAGAATTTCACTCAAGAGGCCACCTCAACCACCGCGGCGGTGAAAACACTCGAAACGGGTTGTGTGCGCCCCATTTCAGGCGGAGGGCAATTTCGGCCCCACTTAGTTTTCCTGGCTCAGGCCACTTGCATACCCTGGATGCATTTCTAGCACAGACTCAACCCCCACCTGAGCCTTGCACTGCGATCACGTGGCTGAAAACAGGAGCATCACCGCAGGCCTAAGAGGCATCGGGCCTTCTGGCTGCTGCTGTCGAAGGCCGCAAGGATCAAATATCATCCTGGAGGTGGGGAAACCGGCAAAACCAGGCCTTTATCTTTTTTCCTTGAACAACCATCAGGCTGTGCCCAGGTCCCCTTCACACCCTCTAGTTTGCAGGAGCCCAGTGCAAGCTCTAATATTAGGTTTCTTTGGCAATTGTCTGCTTGGGTGTTCAAAGGGCGGATGCAGAGGAAATTTAGATGAGGGCTGGGAATGCCCCTTGCAACCTCATTGTAATACTAATTTGGGGCCTGCACCTACTCCAAACACAGGCCCCCTTATGTCAGATCTGGAAACCCCAGTGCAGTGTTTTGGGGAAGAGACCAGGTGCAATGTCCCCATTTCCTCTTTGCATTTTAGAACTGCATATTTCCGAGATTCAACAAAGAGGAAATTCTCCCCTATTTATTCCAGCCCGTGTTTTTGGAGAGTCCGAGGCTCTTGTGTAAAAACTTTAATGAAGGTAATTAAATACAGAAAAGAAAATGTTATCAGTATGTTTGATTATATTATTGTGAGATATGTAAATTTGTTTATAATGTTAGAAACCTTGGGCCCGAAATTGGTGGACTTGCTGTCCGCTGCCACCGAGTTTTCTCGGTGGTCTCTCTTGTTTCTGGGTGCACTCCTCTCCGAGCGAGTTTGGTGGAGTCCTCCCGCCAGCGGGGAGAGAAGACCGCTGGGTACCGTTCACTGGCATGTGCCGGCGTGCAATGCCCACAAAAGCCCTCCCGCCCACTGCATTGCCAGTTTGGTCCGGGCGGTCCTCCGCTCCAACAGGGGAAAAGACCGTCGCGTGGATGCAGGTCTTACCACAACGGTAAGTATGAAGACCTGAAAAAAAAGGTCGTCCACTTCTTTTCTTTATTTCTTTTGCAGGGATTTAGATGGATGGGCTCCCCTGAAGGATTTCTGGTGTTTTTTTTGTTGTTTTGAACATTTTTTTATTTTATCAGTTTCCCCCCTTCCTGGGCCTGACTCAATCCTTGGCAGTACTTTGCTGAGGATTGCATTTTGCCACCGAGAATGGGAGCTGCCACCCAGAATCGGAGTGCGTGGCCCATTTTTGCCGCCGGGCGGTCTTTCCCACATTTTTCCGTGAAACCTTCGCCCAAAGTATTGTCAGGATCTTAGCAGTCCTTTGACCGGTACTTGGGCGGAACTTAGCTATCACCAAACTCGAGCCCATTATTTTAAACAATATTTGAATTTGTGAGGAAAAAATGACAGATAGATCTTTGTGCTTTGGTTGGATCTATTTCTGTTTTGTTAATTGTAGACTTTCATCACTTCTCATAGTCATAGAGCTTTGTAGCGGGCAAAAGGTTTATTACTTTTTTTTGGAGTGATTTGATTCTCTTTTTTATTTTTATTTTGACTTCAATGAAAAATAAAGTCTGATCCTGTCAATTTCCCACCAGACGGCTTAGGTTAAAATGACCCCCTTTGCACATCTGAGCTTTTTGACTAGAGGATTTGAAAGATTTTAAACATATTTTTTTCAACATGGCTTTTATTCCGTTGAGTATCAAAGAGTTAACTGGACAGCCCAATAAGTTAAGTTTCAAACACTGGCTTAATTTCCAGTCAGATGATCATGGCCTGGTTACAAGCCCCAGACTGTCCTCAAGAGCACTTGGGTTCTGTCGCACTCAGTGGAGCCACTAGATGGAGAGCTGCATAATACATGAGTATTTTACCCTGACGAGCATCTGGACCCAACATAGAACACCCTAGTTCTCTGTAACCTTACATATTGTAGCATGTACACCATTTAACTTTTAAAAGTTACAGAGTTAATCTTGTACTTTAAGGTAAATTTTGCCAGCTTGCACTGTGCCCATTCCACCAAAACAAACCAAGGTTTCTATATTGTTTATACAGATTACAAGTTACCAAAGGTGTCAGCCGTAGGCTAGATGGTAGCACCCTTGCCTCTGAGTCAGAAGGTTGCCAAGTGTAAGGGGGGGGGGGGGTGGTCCCGGGGGTCAGGTTCACCTCTGACCAACTTGAGCGGTTCGAATCGCTCCCACTCCCTTGGGTTCTAGACTCTGGGTTTATTTGGGGGATGTGATAAAGTGCAAAGGACAACTGGTTTGGTGGAAAAGAACTTTTGACTTTATTGAAGGCAAGAAAATACAATGTCAAACTTATAATCACTCGAATAAAGAACAATACATTACACATTTAAAGGGGGGGGGGTACAGTAAAATTACACCTCCCACCTCCCAATACCTAATTCTAGCTAGATTAGACTCCAGGGCAGGCAGGGACTAAGCTTACCAATCCTTTCTGGTCAGTTAGAGGTAGCCCACGATTTTGGGGTTCGTTGAAATCTGTAGGTTCTGCTTGCCATACCCCGAACGTCGGAGAAGACTTCTAGCTGCGTAATCTTCAGTTGGGTTGAGTCCACTGATGCGGTAAGGCACGTTTTGGATCTATGGGGTAAGTACCCGGTTTTCTTTGTTAGAAATACGTTCAAAGTCTCTATAGGTAATGTTTTCACCTGTTGATAGTCAGGCCTTAGATTGTAGAGTGGAAACTTTTCGATCCTTCGGTTTCTTCCAGTTGGAGTTTTGTTTCGAGTTTGGTCAATCGCGGTGGTTTTTCGTTATACCATGTTGGCTGTGGTCAGTTGTTGCTGCGATGGTGATGTTCTTCCTTCAGGACTTCAGGACTTCGAGGCTAGAGAAGTTAGTTTACAACTGTCACGTTGGTTTCTCTCCTTGTTGATGACACAAGCGTGGTCTCAGTTGTATGGCAAAGTATGTCATCCAGTGTCTCCTGAGGTAGTAGCAACTTTGTAGCTACCTAGCAACCTAACCTCTGTTCAAACAGGGGACAGTTATACGGTTTGAGTTGTTCTAATCTTCGCGCCAAATCAGTTCAGAATTCTTTGTTTAAATTTGGTGGGCTTGACTCTTCTTTGTAATATTTTGGCAGGCTCATTAAAAGTTAATAAGTTTTGGGTGGGTTGATGTTCGAAAACTGTTTCCTGATGGAAATATTAGCTTGGTAATCGCAATGTCCTTTTGTACTTAGTTTGTCGCATACAGGATGGATTGGGGCTCGAGGGGCTAGATGGCCTACTCCTGTTCCTAATTCTTATGTTCTTATATGCTGAAATGGTTTTCCAGATTCATGTTGATGGTTGGCTATCTCTGGCTTATTTGTTGTAATGTTAATGTCTCTTTTGGAGAAGGATTCTCGAATACCCATTTCTCCAGACAAGTTACGTTAGTCCCAACACCCAGACAAGTCCAATAATCAAGTTGTCTCCTGTTAGTTCTTTAGGCCCACCCACAGCCTTGAATCTGTCTTTTAAAATCCAAAATTCGATTAAAGTTTGTAGTTTCTTCCATAAGCACTTTCCAAACTTTCCAGTAGATAGTCCCAAATTAAATTTCCTTTCGAATGAGCCCAAACACGGGGGGGGGGGGGGGGGGGGGGGGGTCTCGTGAATTTTGCATCCTTTCTGTCCCCCCTGTTGACACTCCACACTCTTGAGTGTCAGTCAAGGTAAGCAAAATTCATGCTCCCGAGAGTCAACCTTCCCTTCATTTACACTAGCTAAACATTAACATGCATCCCCCATTGAAATGCAATGCAATTTACAGGCGAATCAAACTTATAATTCGGTTACAGCATAGAGGAGATACGATGCCCCTCCTTTACTCAGTTTTCACAGTTAAATAACGGTATACAGTCAAACACAGTTTAAGTAAAGTAAAAATAAAGGTACATAGTCAAAATACATTCTCAAGTAACATAAAGGTCCATAGTCAAACACATTTTAAGTTCAGTAAAATAAAGGTTCATAATCGAACACATTTTAAGTAATACTCTTACAATAATCGATATTTTTCATTTTACAGCAGGTAAAATCAGACACAAATTAAACATTGTAGTATGGTTCACCCCTCCCTGTGCGATTCCCAAGTTCGGCCAAGGAGTGTACAGCACCCTTTGGTGCTTGATTTGACGGCCTCTGCATTTCACTCAGCAAATGAGATACCATAAGTAAAGAATAATCGCGAGTTGACAGATGACTAAAGTGTGGGAAGTGATTTGGATCCAGACTGGGACTTCTATATTTCTGAAAAGGTCCCACCAAGGCGGAATGGTGATCATGAGAATCTTTTTCCCTATCTCAATTGTTTTCTGTTCTAGAGTGTAGAAGTGTTTTTGTGAGATTATTACAGCTTTTAGCAGAGCGGTAAGATGTTCGGGTAGAGGGGGAATTGCATAGCCAAAGTGTACAACATAATCCTGCAGGTTTGTAATGCTTTCCTTCACAGTGAGGTGGACAGTGGAGGGTTCAGGAATGGGGACAATCCGTTCCTGGACCACTTGAACTGATGCCTCAGGTTTGAAGCAAAAACTGCTGTCACTTACCAGACACCAGAAGTGTCCATGTTGGTAGTGGGGCGCACTGGTGGTGACACAATATGTCCCACCCCCTGTGTATGCTATCTGTGGAGAGACGTGGTTTGGTACCATTACCTCCATGGTGCAGTTAACAGGCTGTGCACCAGCAGCTTTAAACCCACACTGTGACTCCGAATGGGCACTCAAGTACTGGGGACACAGTATTATGTGTGCACCCCGGCTCCGGCACCCGGAGAGGTCAGTACCCGTTACAGCGTGCTCCCACTTTATGATATAGGGTGGGACCGCTGCAAAACGAATGTGGGCACCTCCCTGAATAACTCCAATGTTCTCCACCCGGTATACCGATGCAGGTCGGGCTGTCCCACCCATGACCGGCATCCTTAATACTATCCCCATAATAGTGTGGTTAGATTCCCCATAGTCTACTGGGACAGGATAGGCTTCAGAGGCTAGGCGGAGCTGGTACGGGCTTAGTGAATTGCTGTAGGGATAGAGGGCTGTGAGGTGCTTGTTCCTAAGCCAAGAGGGGACTAAATCTTGTTTTAAATCCTCCAGGTTGTTGCGGTCCTCGCCCAACAACCATGCCCCATACAGCACGCACACCTCGTTCTGTGCAGCCTGGTCCAAAGTATTTCTATCTTCTCATATGAGTGCATTCACTGTCTGTGCATGTTTTTCCAGCTCAGCCACTATTTCTTTTAAATGGACAGTCATAGCCTGGTCCTCGTGTAGCTCTGAGCCTACTACTGTGTTCTCTTGTTTCAGGATTTTCCTCAATTGGTTCTTTAAACTGTTTATCTGTGTTTGCAGTTCTATGTCATCTAGGCTATTTATTACAGAGGATGCTGTATTGTAGGTAGTGAAAACATTGTTTATGATTCCCCTTCTAGGTTCTCCCGAGCCCATGGTGTCCCTAGCGTTTAGGGTGTATAGGTCTGCTTTGTCTACATTTCCAAAGTCTAACTCACAAAATTTCTTGAACATATCTCTAAGTAGGACCTGGTATAGCAGCTCTGTTTCCTTCGGGCACAGTGCAGGTAGGTGTACCTCCGTAAGGTTTAAAATTACTGAAACTACTGCATAATGTACCCCCGGTATAAACTTTTTCAGTCGGTACCAATACTAATCCGATCCCAGGTCCCTTGGTGGTGGTAGGACACCTTTCTATTACTGTGCATATTGGCGGGGTTGTGGGCAGGGGTTTCTTAATGTGTGCTCTTAGTTCGGTGACATTAACTGGGAGTGGGGAGTGTGGGACTGCACACCCGTGTAGGCTAGAATCCCACCCCATCGCTTCCCCTTCATCTTGCCATTGCCTGGCGAAGGCGATCGATATGCCTGCGGG
Source organism: Pristiophorus japonicus (assembly GCF_044704955.1). Taxonomy (NCBI): domain Eukaryota; kingdom Metazoa; phylum Chordata; class Chondrichthyes; family Pristiophoridae; genus Pristiophorus; species Pristiophorus japonicus. Next base: position 100,053,007 of record NC_091977.1, on the reverse strand, counting down.
ACAAATATTCTCTGATCCCCATATGCAAACGTAAATTCCTTGTTCGGATTCCCACCATTTGTCCCAACACACTTTTACTCCTCCCCGTGTCCCTGTGATGGTGCGGTACGTGTCATTACCGAGTCTTTCCCAGTCCGATTCCTGGTCCCATGCATCCTTGCTGAGTTTTCTGAGCCACCACCATCTTCCCAGGGGAATGTTTCCGTTGCAAGTTAAACATACACGTTTTCCTTCTGTAACACTGACTCGGGCAGCGATAATCCGTAATCCAGGGGCATGGAACTGAGGCCTCCCCATAGGTAAAACCTTCCTGGTTGGAGTAGCGGGTAGAATTAAATCCCAGCCACCCTGGCCACCTTCCCTTGTGGGCATAAATGGCGAGTGCCACCTCCGGCGGTTACGATCGGTGCTCATCCTCCTGAACACCCGTAAATTAGGGATTCTTCCACGTCTGCTCGGTCGCCGCTGCTCATCCTTATCAGGGCGAGCAGGAACAGGATCCTTCTCATGGCATCCTCTTTCCTGTAGGGGCACATAAACTGATTGTCCAGCCCTGAGAAAGCTCTCTGGCTTGACAAAGGTGACCGAATTCCAATTTGGGCTCATGGTCTTTAATTGACTGGCTGTCTTATTTTGTTCCTTGTGGACTCATGTCTGCTTCTAACTTTTATCTCATAACCGTTTTACTCTTATCTTACCGATGCTTCCTTAATAGCCATACCAGTAGATTCTTCTTACTCCCTCTTAAATAGCTGCACAGGTAGATTATTTTCCTTACCCCAGTAAGTAATACATATATACTTATATCACACATAATCTTACATTACTCTAAATTACTACTAAACATTCTTAAATTCATATTGCTATATATGTACATCTGCCACCCGTCTCCGGGTGGCCAGGTTAATTCCTGCCTTCTTTCTTTCTTCTTCTTGCGCTGGGTGTCCAGCGAGGTCGGTAATAGGTCGGCCTGCACCGCCGGACCCGGAGTGTCCTGATCGGAGGTGGGTTCGAGTCCCACACTATCGGGGGAATGTCCCCTCTGGTGTGCAGCACACCGCTCCTTTGCGGGTGACTGCCTTGTTCGCTTCTTCCCCTGGGGGTTGTTCTGCCTGGTCGAGGGCCAGGGGCTGGGGACTCCCACTTGGTGGCTGGTCCACCGCTATCTCTTCTGAGGGTCCCTCGTTGCCCGAGGCTACCGGCTGGGTGTCCCTGCTCACGGGCTGGTCTCTGACCTTAGGTGCCCTTTTGCATCTGGTCTCTTTCCCGGGGCTGAACAATTTAAATTGGAGCACTGGTGACCACGGTGTTTTTGGCCATGGTGTGCGGGGAGTCCTTCTTAAGGCTCTGGCTGCTGGGGGCGCATACGAGTCCCAAATGATTGGGGGTACAGCTCCTCCAGTTACAGTCCACCGCTCCTCGAGGTACAGTCTATGGGTCTGCCACTCCAGAGACTTGGGCACATACTCTAGGCTGACTCTTCAGTGCAGTAATGAGGGAGTGTTGCACTGCTGGAGGTGCCGTCCTTCGGATGAGACATTAAACTGTCTGCCAGATCAGGTGGATGTAAAAAATGCCATGGCACAATTTTGAAGAAGAGTGTCATGTATGCAATCTTCATACAATTGTAACCTTCATGTAACTGTAACCTTCATGCAACCACACTGTATGCTGTATATATGTCCTGGAAATGCACACCTTGACCACAGGGGGTGAACTTGTGGGAGACACTCCTCACCTGGGCACTCAGGTATTTAAAGGGAGGTCCCATGCAGGGTCATCACTTCTTGGTCCTGGGAATAAAGAAAGGTCACGCTGTGACCGTGTCTGCAGTACATGCCTCGTGTGATTCAGTAGCAAGGTGCAGGGACACCACATTTGGCGACGAGAAACGGGAATCACCGAACCACAAGGATGACCACCGGTAGCACAGAGGAACATTACTGTGTGGGTGAGGACTGGGATGACTTAGTGGAAAGACTCCAGCAGAGCTTTGTTACAAAGGACTGGCTGGAAGCGGCAGCAGCTGACAAGCGGAGGGCGCATCTACTGACCAGCTGCGGACCAAAGACGTACGCGCTGATGAAAGACCTGCTCGCACCCGAGAAGCCGGCGGACAAGTCCTTCGAAGAGCTCAGCCAGCTGATCAGTGAGCATCTCAAACTGGCGAGTAGTGTACACATGGCCCGGCACCGGTTCTACACACACCGGAGTCGGGAGGGACAAAACATCTCGGACTTCGTTGCGGACCTGCGGCACTTGGCCAGTCTCTGTAAGTTCACAGACGCCTGCAGGGGGGAGATGTTAAGGGATTTCTTCATTGAGGGCATCAGTCATGCCGGGATTTTCAGAAAGCTCATAGAGACCAAGGACTTGACTTTAGAAAGGGCGGCGTTGATAGCTCAGACCTTCATGGCAGGGGAAGAGGAGACCAAGCTAATTTACCCGCGCAGCTCTGGTTCCAACGTGATGATGGACCAGGGAGTTAACATTGTGAACGCGGCTCGGGACCCCGCAGGCAGGCAAGGGCATTTTGAAACCGCCCAGGCAGCAACAGACTCTGGGGTGGACCCGCAACAGGGACAATGGAAAGGGGATCGGCAATTCACGCCATCTCGAGGAACAATGCATCCCGTGATGGGACCATTGACACCCCACCATCAGAGCGCTTAGAAACAACCAAAGGGACAATCAGAGAGGAATGCCTGGTAACAGCCCTTTTGTTAACAATAACCTCAGCTCATGCTGGAGGTGTGGGGGTAGACATACTGCGAAAAGCTGCAGGTTCCAGCAATTTATCTGTAGGAATTGCAACATCAGTGGACACTTGGCCAGAATGTGCAGGAAGGCTGTAGCGAGGCTAATCTATGAGACAGAGGAACCAGATGAGGGGTCTGCAATGCAGGATGATGCTTGGGGCAAAGACATGGATGCTGAAGTTCAGCGGGTTCATGTGGCTGACGTCCACAGCTCATGTACCAAAATGCCACCCATGATGATGAAAGTTTTATTGAATGGCATCCTGGTGCGCATGGAGCTGGACACGTGAGGCAGCCAGTCCCTTATGAGTGCCCAACAATTTGAGAGACGATGGCCACACAGAGCTAGCAGGCCAAAACTGGAACGCATTGACACGCAGCTACGGACGTACACCAAAGACATCATCCCAGTACTAGGCAGTGCAAACTTGGTGGTAACACATAATGGGTCAGAGAGCCGGCTGCCACTCTGGATTGTCCCGGGAAATGGCCCCACACTTTTGGGGAGGAGCTGGCTAGCCGAGATGAACTGGAAATGGGGGGATGTGCAGGCCATTTCATCTGTGGAGCGAAGCTCATGCTCACAAGTCCTACAGAAATTTGGGGCACTGTTTCAACCTGGTGTCGGGACTTTCAAGGGCACAAAGTAGTGATACGCATCACCCCGGACGCCAGACCAGTGCGCCACAAAGCCAGAGCGGTGCCGTATGTGATGCGTGAGACAATTGAAAGTGAATTGGATAGGCTGCTCAGAGAGGGCATAATCTCGGCAGTTGAATTCAGTGACTGGGCAAGCCCCATCGTTCCTGTTCTCAAAGCGGAAGGCTCGGTCAGGATTTGTGGTGACTACAAGCCACCATCAACCGAGTGACACTGCAGGACCAATACCCACTTCCGAGAGCGGAGGACCTTTTTGCCATGCTGGCAGGTGGCAAGCTGTTCACCAAGTTGGACCTCACTTCGGCCTACATGACTCAGGAACTGGCTGAAGAATCCAAGCTTCTGACCACTATCACGACGCACAAGGAGCAATTTATCTACAACAGGTGTCCGTTTGGCATTCGTTCGGTGGCCGCTATCTTTCAGAGGAACATGGAAAGCTTGCTCAAATCCATTCTTGGAACAATCATATTCCAAGACGACATCCTAATAACGGGTCGAGACACCGAGGAACACCTCCAAAATCTGGGGGAGGTGCTACACCGACTGGACCGGGTAGGCTTGCAGTTGAAAAAGCCCAAGTGTGTGTTTTTGGGCAGGAGAGTTGCTGCAGACGGGATCCGGCCCACCGAAGCTAAAACGGAGGCGATCCGTCGGGCGCCCAGGCCTGGCAACACATCGGAGTTGCGATCATTCCTAGACTTTTGATCTACTTCGGGAACTTTCTGCCGAACTTAAGCACATTATTGGAGCCGTTACACGTGCTCTTGCATAAAGTTTGTGAATGGTTTTGGGGGGACGGTCAAGAACAGGCTTTCAATAGAGCGCGGAACCTCCTTTGTTCTAACAAGCTGTTGACCTTGTACGACCCCTGTAAAAAACTGGTTTTAACATGTGATGCATTATCCTATGGGGTTGGGTGCGTGTTGCAGCAGAGTAATGATGATGGCTGACTCCAACCGGTGGCTTATGCCTCCAGGTCGCTCTCCGAGGCAGAGCGTGGATACGGCATGGTCGAAAAGGAAGCACTCGCTTGTGTTTATGTTGTGAAAAAGATGCACCAGTACCTTTTCGGTAGGCGGTTCGAGTTAGTAACGAACCACAAGCCGTTAACATCCCTGTTTTCCGACAGCAAGGCTGTCAATGCCAATGCGTCAGCTCGCATACAGCGATGGGCTCTCACGCTGGCTGTGTATGACTACACCATACGGCACCGGCCAAGCACCGAGAATTGCGCTGACATGCTCAGCAGGCTTTCACTGGCCATCAATGAGGGGGCGTCAGAGCAAAGCGCTGAGATGGTCATGGCCGTCGAGGCTTTTGACACCGCAGGGTCCCCCATCACAACCTGGCAGATCAAAATCTGGACCAACAGAGACCCCCTCCTATCCATGATAAAGAAATGTATTCTGACTGGGGATTGGGCGCCCGAGGAGGTCAGACCGTTTCACAGACGGATGGATGAGCTCTCCATCCAAACTGACTGCCTGCTAGGGGGCAGCTGGGTAGTCATGCCCCAGAAAGGAAGGAAAGCATTCATCAGGGAACTCCACAGCGAGCACCCTGGCATCGTGCTAATGAAGGCCATTGCCCGGTTACATGTATGGTGGCCGGGTATTAACTCAGACCTGGAACACTGGGTTCGTAGGTGCACGACATGTGCCCAGCTGGGCAATGACCCCAGGGAGGTCCCACTCAGCCCGTGGCCCTGGCCCACCAGGCCATGGTCACATATTCACGTAGACTACGCGGGCCCGTTCATGGGAAAAATGTTTCTGATCGTTATCGATGCATACTCGAAATGGATCGAGTGCATCATATTAAACTCGTGCACGACATCCATCACAGTGGAAAGTCTGTGCACGGTTTTCACGACCCACGGCTTGCCATCATTCTGGTCAGCGACAATGGCCCGTGCTTCACCAGCCATGAATTCCAGGAGTTTATGTCGGGTAATGGCATCAAACACGTCCGGACAGCGCCGTTCAAGCCGGCTTCCAATGGCCAGGCGGAACGTGTGGTCCAAGTCATAAAACAGGGCATGCTCCGTATCCAAGGACCCTCCCTTCAGCACCGCCTATCACGCCTCCTGCTGGCCTACAGGTCCCGGCCGCATTCGCTCACGGGAGTCCCGCCAGTGGAACTACTCATGAAATGCACGCTTAAAATGCGACTGTCCCTCATTCATCCAGCCCTGGCAGACATTTTTGAGGGCAAGTACCAGTCCCAAACCAAGTGCCATGATCGAAACGCAAGGAGGAGGTGTATAGAAATTGATGACCCGTTATTTGTTCTTAACCATGCTTTGGGACCCAAGTGGCTTGAGGGCACTATAATTGGCAAAGAGGGGAATAAGGTCATAGTGGTCAGACTCAACAATGGGCAGATATGCCACAAACACTTGGACCAAGTAAAGAAAAGGTTCAGCATAGACACTGAGGAACCTGAGGAAGAGCATGAGATGTTACCCACACCACTGCCAGTGGACGAGCAACAAGGACATTCACCAACATGCACAGTCCCTGCGGCCAGCCCGGACAGGCCGGAATCACCTCAGGTGACAGATATGCATGCCAAGGCTCAGCCACCAGAGCCCCAACTGTGGCGCTCCACGAGAGAGCGTCGACCACCTGAAAGACTTAACCTTTGACACAAAAAGACGTGAGGGGGGAGGTGATGTCATGTATGCAACCTTCATACAACTGTAACCTTCATGTAACTGTAACCTTTATGCAACCACACTGTACACTGTATATATGTCCTGGAAATGCACACCTTGACCACAGGGGGTGAACTTGTGGGAGACACTCCTCACCTGGGCACTCAGGTATTTAAAGGGAGATCCCACGCAGGGTCATCACTTCTTGGTCCTGGGAATAAAGAAAGGTCACGCTGTGACCGTGTCTGCAGTAGATGCCTCGTCTGATTCAGAAGCAAGGTGTAGGGACACCACAAAGAGCATCAGAGTTCTCCCTGACCAGTAAATATTCCCTTTTATTCCTTCTAACTTTCCTTTGTAGCTTTCACTGCACTTTCTATACTCCTCATGATTTTCTTTGATATTGTTAGTCCTGGCTTTATCATGTGCAGCTCTTTTTATTTGCATATTTTAATTTATAGAACCCTTTACTAACATCAATATTTGATGCACCCCATTTTCACCTTAAAAGAATAAGTTGCCCTGGATGCATTGTAAAAATCCTTCCCTACTTTGACCACATAGAATCATAGAATCATAGAAATTTACAGCACGGAAGGAGGCCATTTTGGCCCATCGTGTCCGCGCTGGCTGACCAAGAACTATTTAGCCTAATCCCACTTTCCAGCTCTTGGTCCATAGCCCTGTAGGTTATGACACTTTAAGTGCACATCCAAGTATTTTTTTAAATGTGGTGAGGGTTTCTACCTCTACCACCCTTTCAGGCAGTGAGTTCCAGACCCCCACCACCCTCTGGATGAAGAAATTTCCCCTCATATATCCTCTAAACCGCCCCCCAATTACTTTAAATCTATGTCCCCTGGTTGTCGACCCCTCTGCCAAGGGAAACAGATCCTTCCTATCCACTCTATCCAGGCCCCTCATAATTTTATACACCTCATTCAGCCTCAGCCTCCTCTGTTCCAAAGAAAACAAACCCCACATCTCCAATCTTTCTTCATGGCCAAAATTCTCCAGTCCAGGCAACATTCTTGTAAATCTCCTCTGCACCCTTTCCAGTGCAATCACATCTTTCCTGTAATGTGGTGACCAGAACTGCACACAGTACTCCAGCTGCGGCCTAACCAGTGTTTTATACAGTTCAAGCATAACCTTCCTGCTCTTGTATTCCATGCCTCAACTAATAAAGGCAAGTATTCCATATGCCTTCTTTACCACTTTATCTACCTGGCCTGCTACTTTCAGGGATCTGTGGACATGCACTCCAAGATCCCTTTGTTCCTCTACACTTTTCAGTGTTGTACCATTTAATGTATATTCCCTTGCCTTGTTAGACCTCCCCAAGTGTATTATCTCACACTTATCTGGATTGAATTCCATTTGCCATTGTTCCGCCCACCTGACCAGTACATTCATATATTCCTGCAATCTGCAGCTTTCTTCTTCATTATCGACTACACAGTCTATTTTAGCATCATCTGCAAACTTCTTAATTATGCCCCCAACATTCAAGTCCAAGTCATTGATATACACCACAAAAAGCATGGGACCCAGCACTGAGCCCTGCGGAACTCCACTAGATTCAGCCTTCCAGTCACAAAAACACCCATTAGCCTTTTCCCTTTGCTTCCTGCCTCTGAGCCAATTTTTGTATCAACTTGCCACTTTGCTCTGGATCCCATGGGCTTTTACTTTCATAACCACTCTGCCATGTGGGATCTTATCAAAAGCTTTGCTAAAATCCATATACATTACATTATACGCACTGCCCTCATTGACCCTCCTGGTTACCGCCTCGAAAAATTCAATCATGATCTTCCCTTAACAAATCCAGATCTTTCCAAATGAGGATTTATCCTGTCCCTCAGGAATTTTTCCAATCAATTTCCCTCCAGTGAGGTTAGGCTGACAGGCTTGTAATTACTCGGTCTATCCCTTTCTCCCTTTTTAAACAAAGGTACAACATTAGCAGTCCTCCAGTCCTCTGTAGGGAGGGAGGACTGTAAAATGATGGTCAGAGCCCCTGCTATTTTCTCTTTTGCTTCTCTTAACAGCCTGGGATACATTTCATCCGGGCCTGGGGATTTACCCACTTTCAATGCAGCTAAGCCCCTTAATACTTCCTCTCTCACTTTGTTTATCTCATTAGTATTTCACACGCCTCCTTCCTCATTGCAAAGTCTGCATCACCCCTCTCTTTTGTGAAAACAGATGCAAAGTATTCATTAAGAATCATACCCATATCTTCTGCCTCCACACAGATTTCCTTTTTGGTCTCTAATAGGCCCCACTCTTTCTCTAGTTATCCTCTTGCTCTTAATGTATTTATAAAGCATCTTTACTTGATTTTACTTGTCAACATTCTTTCATGCTCTCTCTTTGCTTTCCTGATATCTTTGTTAATTGCACTCCTGCACTTCTTATAATCCTCTAGAATCTCTGCAGTAGATATATTCCCACCTATCTTGAGATGGTTAGAATTAACCAATATCAATGCTCTGTTGCTCTTGGGTACCTCTCTGAACTGTTTGCAGATCTCATTCTCAATCTCATCTCCACTGTTGAGTGGCCTGTATTGTACACCAATATAACTGAACCATTTCCCTTCATATTCCTTAATTCTATTCATATAGGTTGCATCAAATGCAACTTTGTAGAACATTCTTGTGTTCTAGTAATATGATAAAATCCTTTACTAACACCGCTGTTGAACTCCGATGTATTGGGTGTCAGCCTTGGTTCAGTGGTAGCACACTGTTAGAATATTTTAAGATGATTTTAAAAAAGTCAATAAATCTCAGCATTCCTTTCTTTTAGCATTTTTAGTCGTAGAGCAAATGTGAAAGAAAAGGAAATCTTAATCCTATATCTATGTATAAACAATAGACAATTTGGAAATGCAAGAGCAGAGAATGAAAACTTCCAGATCTAGGGAACGGGATAAACATTTTGCCGAAGCATTTATTGTATTTTCAACAAAGCTTGTAATACAAAGGCAAAGGCAGAAAAATTAGAAGCTGGGTAAACATCTAAAAATGCTGCCTCAGCTAAACGTGCACCCTTTGTATTAGGTGAGCACAGACCAAGGTTGTATTATAATATAAGAATAGAACCATGTCCCCTGTAAAGATATTGTTCTCAAGGTCCAAAGTCATACAGCTGCACGAAGGGCTTGGAGGCCAGGAACTGCTCACTCCAGGATTTGTATGGTCTCCTGGGTCAGAGAACGTTCTCAAGGTAGTTGGAGCCTGAGAACCAGGTTATAATATTTGTATGTAATTTAATATAAATGCAAAACTAAATCAGTCACTATAATAAAGCTTGTTATTATAAAAACCACTTATGCGTGAATCGTAAGAGGAGTTATTGCCGCTTGACTGACAATCCCTTTATTGTGACGGTAACCACTAAGATATCCATTAATACATTCTCACTGCTGGTTTAAGCCCCACACCAGAGACTTGAGCATATGATCTAGGTTGACACTTCAGTGAAGTATTGCAGGAGTACTGCATTGTTCAGAGATGCTATCTTTTGGATGAGATGTTAAACCAAGACCCAATCTGACCTCTCAAGTGGATGGGAAAAAGATTTCAAGGCACTATTTGAAGGAGATCAGGGAATATCCCAGTGTCCTGACCAACATTGATCTATCAACCACACCACAAAAGCAGGTTATATGGTCATTTACTTCATTACTGTTTGTGGGATCTTGCTGTGTAAAAGCAGCTGCTGCATTTCCCTACATTACAACAGTGACTACATTTCATTGATTGTGAAGTGCTTTGAGACGTTGTGAGATCATGAAAGTCAATGTATAAATGCAGATTCATTCTTTCTTTCTTTATTAAGTTCCTAGTTCTGTCCAAAACTAAGTCATGCCCCCATTCTAGTTACTATGTCATATCTTTCCTGTTTGATTTTGATTACTTTGTGTATTCATGTATCTACTACTCAATTGTGAATGTTGACCATTATTCTTTGTCCAAGCTTTTTTTAATTAACTTTTTGATATCCCTAGCCCCTTCTACAACAGTGATGTAAAAAAAATATATCTTTCACTATTGGTGAGCTTTTTTCTCGTCTGGTAATATTTTTGCATTCTTTTCAGCTAAATCTTCTGCTCTCCCTCTCTACTTATCTCCTTGTCATATGAATTTAAAGCTTCCCCCACTGCTGCACTATTTACCTCTCCACAAGGATATTAGTGCCATTTTGGTTGAGGTGGATGTGCTGACTTCTCTTGTTCCAGAACTTGCTCTCACATTCCAAGAGTGTGAAATCTTCCCTGAGAAGTTCTGCCACACACTAATGTCACTATCAGATTTGTTACCCACGTATCTCTAACACATAATGGAAGAGCCTCAGTAGCATTGACATCAATATGAGCAAAAGGTCCACTGGGCCGTAGGACTTCCCTAAACTGTAAGTCTTCTATTGCCCTTTGGAGCTTTTTGATTGAGTTAAAGAAATTACCACCTATGAGTTTTGCTCTACGCAATGTTTGTAACTTTTCTGCTGTGTTCGTTTAAAGTACAAGTTTCTGTTTTCATAAAATCAAAAATAAATCACTAAAAAAAACAAAGGGCTGATTTTCTTGTCAGGTATAATGGAATTAGAACTTTAGGAGGTGGGACTTCTGCCTGGTCTTTGCCTGGAACCCGAACCCAAGCCTATTTCCATGGTCAGGGTAACTTATATGTGTAGGGCTGTCCCTGGACTTGGTGTGGCATCTGATTACTGCCACACATGTGACAGCCTAGGGTGACAGGCAACGTCAGCTGAAGGAATTTTAAAAAAGTAATTCAATTAAAAAAAAATTACCTTTTTGACTAAGGCAATTAATCACTCCTAATACAACACACCTAACATCATTTCTGGTAGAAAATCCCAGAAATGGCATGGCTGTAAAGCGAAACCAGTGGAACAGCTCACCGCAAAATAATCCTTCCCTGTCCGCAACAAGTTACTAACCAGGAAAATCAGCCACACAGAAATCACTGATCCATTTAGAAAAAAATGGAACTCATAATAAACATCAATATTGTTTGTGTGCTTTAAATCATTGAATGCTGGCACAATATTCAAGAGTAACATATTCTCAATAATGCTGCAATGGCTTCTGCAATGTCAAGCTACTGTGCAACATTGCAAAAGCTATGAAACGGATCTGGATAAAAATGTGTAATCTCAGATGGGATATGACAAGAAAGCACAGCATGCCATGATTGTTTCTCAGCTTGATATCCCCATGTCAGTTCAGTTGACAGTTTGACCTTTGAGGCTCTGTTTTGATCCACGTGTTTTGGATGTTTCATGGAACACGTGTATCTGGTGTACAGCTTTCAGATTGGATCAACAGAATACAAAAATAGTACATTACAGCAACCGAGAGTAGAGTCACACTGGAGGTTTGGCAACTCTGACCTACCAAGCAGAGGATGCATGACAGAGAAACTATAAACACTGAGGTACGTATCAAAACTGAACTGAAACAGAAAAGTCTGGAAAGTTCAGCAAGCAAAACATTGTTTTCAATTTGGTAAGTAAAAAGGTTAACACAGATAAGCTGATATTATGTTGTAATGTTCTGATGATGACAATGATCACGTTATATTGTATTTCAAAGCTCAATTCAGCCTAATTTAATTAACTGGGATTCAGCATCATGGCTTATGCTTAATCAGAGAGTTTGATACCAAGGAAATGCTATGATGTTATGTTACTTGAAGTGGGATTATCAATTCCTAGTTTTAATCTTAATTTTAAATTGGAACTGGAATAATCTGGATTGGAATCAATCCGGACTGTGACTGAAAATTATTTGGGAAAATCTAAAACTTGTGCTAATGTGGTTGATTTAGATTTGCATGTGTTGGCTGAAAAGTTTGGAGGGAAAGGAATTTAATTCTGGCAGCAATGTTGGAATATGGTATCCAATCCCTCTTTGTTTAACTTTTTAATGTGTTAATCCGCATTAGACTATTGGGCTAAGAGTTCATGGCGTCACGGTGGGATGTGTATATAAATCTGATACAGATGGCCTAGAGAAAAGTATGCAGTTTTGTAGTGTATATCTCTCTGTCCAATTAATGTTAATCTAGTAAGGAATGTGGTTTCAGGGTCTTTATGATTAAATAGGATATACAGCACAGAAACAGGCCATGCGGCCCAACCAGTCCATGCCGGCGTTTATGCTCCACTCGAGCTTCCTCCTGTCTTTCCTTATCTAACTCTATCGGCATAACCCTCTGTTCCCTTCTCCCTCATGTGCTTAACTAGCCTCCCCTTAAATGCATCGATACTAGTCGCTTCAACCACTCCCTGTGGTAACAAGTTCCATATTCTCACCACTCTCTGAATAAAGAAGTGTCTTCTGAATTCCCTATTTGATTTCTTGGTGCATATCTTATATTGACAGCCTTTAGTTTTTCTCTTCCTCACAAGTGGAAATACTCTGGGGGCGAAATTGCCCTTTTTTATAGCCGGGGGCGCTACCGCCTCCCGGGAAATTGCCCCGGAGGTTTGGGAGGCACTGTCCCGGCAGCACCACGCCGCACCCTGTGGTTAGCACCCCAGGCCACTGCGCAAACGGTGATGATGTCATCACAGCGACCCCTATGTCAACCCTTTAATAGCCCACGGAGGAAATTGCCCCATGGGCCTCGAGGCTGGCATAGACAGATGTCAATACAAGCTTCGCGGGTCGCGACGCTGGCGGACAACCGCTCTCGGGGAGCTCCTTAAAGGGGAGGCCCGCAACGCCCCGGGCTGCCATCTTTTTTTGTCTGGCAACTCTTGGGTCGGCTTGACCATGGCAGCCCTAGCGTGGTCCAGCCCGGCACTCCATCCTCGGTACCCGGCTGCTGGCCCAGTCGCACGCTACCCTAGTGGCCCAGTGGAGGTCATCAGAGGATGTGCAGAGTGCGAACCGACCCTCCCCTTTAATCGAGTTGAAGAGCATTAGCGCTATGCGGAGCTTCCGTGTAGCGCTTCCCTCAATGCACCAGCAGCGCCCCGGTTACCGCCCCCAAAGGAAGCTTCCTTTCAGGGACGGTAAGGGCAATTCCGCGGCAGGGGTGAAACTTCTGCGCTGGGCACAGGAAGTCCCAGCCCCAGAAGGTTACTGCCCCCAATCGGGAGCAAGGCAATTCCCCCCCCCCCCCCCCCCCAGCCTGTTCATCCTTTCCTGATAGTTATAACCTCACATTTCTGGTATTAACCTTGTAAATCTTTCTTGCACCCTCTGCAGTGCCTTTATGGTGACCAGAATTATACACAATGGAGTATTGTGGTCTTACCAAGGTTCAATACAAGTTTAGCATAACTTCTCTACTTTTCAATTCTATACCTCTAAAAATAAACCCTAGTGCTTGGTTGCTTTTTTATGGCCTTATTAACCTGTGTCACTACGTTTAGTGATTTGTGCATATGTACTCTGAGATCTCTTTGCTCTTCTCCCCCATTTAGATCCTTATTTTCCAATGTGACCTCCATATTTTTCTTACCGAAATGTAATACCTGTGATAATATGTGCTGAAATTCATTTGCCAAATATATGCCCATTCTGCACGTTTATTAATGTCTTCTTGTAATTTGTTCCAGTCATCCTCAGTATTGACTGTCCCCCCCAATTCGGTGTCATCCGCAAATTTAAAAACTATGTTTTAGATTCCAAAGTCTAAATCGTTAATATAAATTATGAACAACATTGTTCCCAGCACTGAATTTTGTGGGAGCCCACTTTTCCACCTCCTGCCACTCTGAAGTCAGCTAGAAACCAAAAATATAAAAATTAATAGTCATCATGGATGTCAAAAGGGAAAGTCTTGCTTGATTAACTCATTGAATTCTTTGAAGAGGTAACAGAGAGAGTAGACAAGGATAGTGCAGTAGATGTAAATTATCTAGATTTCCAAAAGGTCTTCGATAAGGTACCACATAATAGACTAATGAATAAGGTCAGGGAATGCAAAGTCAGAAGAAATGTAACAGAGTGGATAGCTGGGTGGGACTGCAATTGCCCAGTTCCATTCTTATTTATCTAATCATAGCCAGAGAATCACCTGCAATGGCTTTTCTTCCTGCTCCCGCATTGTTACCTCTGGTGTCCCCCAAGGATCTATCCTTGGTTGGCACCCTCCTATTTCTTATCTACATACTGCCCCTTGATGACATCATTGGAAAACACAGCGTTAGTTTCCACATGTACGCTGCTAATACCCAGCTCTACCTCACTTCTCTCGACCCTTCCACCATCCCTAAATTGTCAGACTGCTTGTCTGACATCCATGGATATGTGGCCGGAAGCTCATCTCAGGGCCAAATATGACACCAAGGTTGCAAACAGTGTGGTTCAGCCTCAGACAGATGTTAGGGAGAGAGATGGAGTCAGTGGCTAGGGACCGGAGTTTGTGGCGGGAACCAAAAGCAATGACTTCGGTCTTCCCAATAATTAATTGGAGAAAATTACTGCTCCTCCAGTAATGTGGCAGGGGCGGAAACCTGATTGGAGGGATTCAAACATAGAGTTGTGAGAAACATGGTCACGGATTTGGGACGCGACAACATGCTCAAGGATTTTGGAGAGGAAAGGGGTTTGGAGATTGGGTGGTAGTTTGCAAGGACGGAGGGGTCAAGGGTCGTTTTTTTGAGGAGAGGGGTGATGACGGCAGATTTGAGGGAGAGGGGGACAGTACCTGAGGAGAGAAAACCGTTAACAATGTCAGCTAACATGGGAGCCAGAAACAGAAGTTGGGTGGTCAGCAGTTTGGTGGGAACAGGGTCGAGGGAGCAGGAAGTGGGTCTCATTGACAAGATGAGCTCGGAAAGGTCAAGAGGGACAATCAGAGAGAAACTGGAGAAAGATGTGAGGTCAGGGCTAGGGCAGGGGAGGTCCTTAGAGGAAGTTTCGCCCGGTGGGCTAGGGGAAGGAAGGGTAGAGACAGAGGCAGCAGAATGGATGGTCTCAATCTTAGAGACAAAGAAGTCCATGAGCTCCTCACACTTGTTGTCGGAGGTGAGGGTGGAGGGGACAGGGGAGAGAAGGCTGAAGTAGATGGCTAGCAGCAGAGAATAGAATTCAGCTTTTATCTTTACATTCCAGAATGATTCTGGAATAGTGAGCAATTTGGCAGATGAGAGCAGGACCCAATAATGCTTTATGTGGTCCAGCCAGATCTGGCGGTGAATGGTTAAACCAGTTGGCTGCCATATCCATTCAAGTCTGCGCCCCTTGGACTTGAGGGAGTGAAGATGAGGGCCGTACCAGGGGGAACGGCCAGGGTGAGACAGGACGGCAGGTTTGGCCTCACCATGGTTACATTTACGTCACTTGATGCTGCACATCCTGGCTGCCACATGATGCGCCAGATTGGCACCACCCCACACCAAGATCATAAAGCCCAAGCCATTCCTTTCACACACATCACCATTGGCGGGGGAGGAGGAGGGGGTGCTATCGGTATGTCTCACTATTCATTGTAACTTACTAAGCCACTTCCAAAGGGTAAAGTGCTGAAAATAAAGATTTCAATGTTTGACAACATATTAGCAGAAACTTTACATCAGCATTGGCAATAACATCCAAGTGCCTACCCTTGTATGTTGTTAGTTGGTATGATTGGACAAGGATGAGGGTGAGTGTGAGGGGTGACTAGTGAGATGGGGATGTGATAATGTAGATAGAGAGAGAGGGATGGGTGGAGGTGCAAGATAAGTTGGTGTGAGTAAGGATGTACAGGAGTAGGGTGGTGAAGGCAAAGTGATAGGGGTGTGATGGGTGGCACAGCAGGGTGAGGTTGAGTGTGGCTTTGCAGTAACGTTTCGTGATCTACTGAGACCATTGAAAGGTTTGCGCCACTGCACCCAGCTCAACCTGATGACATCCTTGCTTGTGTCCTCCTGTACAATCTGCAACCAAGCTGCGTTGGTGTCCTGAGGAGGTTTCTTCCGCCATGGGCAGGGAAGAGCACCTACATAAGAACATAAGAAATAGGAGCAAGAGTAGGCTATACAGCCCCTCAAGCCTGCTCACTATGCAGTCTCCTCTACATTGGAGAGACCAAGCACAGATTGGGTGATTGCTTTGCTGATCACCTCCTTTCTGTCCGCAGCTGTGACCCTGAGCTTCTGGCTGACTGCCACTTTAATTCTCTGTCCCACTCTGACCTCTCTCTCCCTGGCCTTCGATACTGTTCCGATAATGCTCAACCCAAGCTTGAGGAACAATTGCTGAACTTTCTACTAAGCAGTTTACAGTCTTCTAGCCTTACCTCTGAGTCGGAAGGTTGTGGGTTCAAGTCCCACTCCAGGAACTTGAGCACAAAAATCTAGGTGCAGTGCTGAGGGAGTGCTGCACTGTTGGAGGCGCTGTCTTTCGGATGTGACGTTAAACCAAGGTCCCGTCTACCCTCTCAGGTGGACGTAAAAAATCCCATGGCACTATTTCGAAAAAGAGCAGGGGAGTTATCCCCGGTGACATGGCCAATATTTATCCCTCAATCAACATAACAAAAACAGTTTATCTGGTCATTATCACATTGCTGTATGTAGGAGTTTGCTATGCGCAAGTTGGCTGCCGCATTTCCCACATTACAACAGTGACTACACTCCAAAAGTACTTCATTGGCTGCAAAGCACTTTGAGATGTCTTGTGGTCATGAAAGGCACTATATAAATGCAAGTCTTTCTTTTTACCATTGATTTTAACAACTTTTGACCTTAAACAAGGGTTTGAT
Source organism: Pristiophorus japonicus (assembly GCF_044704955.1). Taxonomy (NCBI): domain Eukaryota; kingdom Metazoa; phylum Chordata; class Chondrichthyes; family Pristiophoridae; genus Pristiophorus; species Pristiophorus japonicus. The sequence goes on along the minus strand of NC_091977.1, from coordinate 100,036,190 downwards.
AAGGCAGATGCAGAGAGGATGTTGCCACTCACAGGGGAATCTAGAACTAGGGAGCATAGTTTCAGAATAAGGGGTCGTCCACTTAAAACTGATATGAGAAGGAATTTCTTCTCTCAGAGGGTTGTAAATCTGTGGAACTCTCTGCCCCAGAGAGATGTGGAGGCTGGGTCATTGAATATATTTAAGGTGGAGATCGACAGATTTTTGAGCGATAAGAGAGTAAAGGGTTATGGGGGAGCGGGCAGGGAAGTGGAGCTAAGCCTATGATCAGATCAGCCATCAACATAGGCAGTCTCTTGAAATCGAGGAAGACTTGCTTCCACTCTTAAAGTGAGTTCTCAGGTGGTTGAGCAGCCCAATACGGGACCTACAGTCTCTGTCACAGGTGGGACAGACAGTGGTTGAAAGAAAGGGTGGGTGGGGAGCCTGGTTTGCCGCAAGCTCCTTCCGCTGTCTACATTTGATTTCTGCATGTTGTCGGCGATGAGACTCAAAGTGTTCAGTGCCCTCCCGGATGCTCTTCCTCCACTTTGGGCGGTCATAAGAACATAAGAATATAAGAATTAGGAACAGGAGTAGGCCATCTAGCCCCTCGAGCCTGCTCCGCCATTCAACAAGATCATGGCTGACCTGGCCGAGGACTCAGCTCCACTTAGCCACCCGCTCCCCGTAACCCTTAATCTCTGGTCTTGGGCCAGAGATTCCCAGATGCCAGTGGGGATGTTGCACATTATCAAGAAGGCTTTGAGGGTGTCCTTGAATAATTTCCTCTGCCCACCTGGGGCTCGCTTGCCATGTCGGAGCTCCGAGTAGAGCGCTTGCTTAGGGAGTCTCATGTCGGGCATGTGGATGATGTGGTCCGCCCAACGGAGCTGGTCGAGCGTGGTCAATGCTTTGATGCTGGGGATGTTGGCCTGAGCGAGAACTTGGTGTATCCTCCCAGTGGATTTGCAGGATCTTGCAGAGGCAGCAGCGGTGGTACTTCTTCAGTGCTTTGAGATGTCTGCTGTATATAGTCCACGTCTCTGAGTCATATAGGAGGGCGGGTATCACTACTGCCCTGTAGATCATAAGCTTGGTGCCAGATTTGAGGTCCTGGTCTTTAAAACACTCTCTTCCTCAGGCGACCAAAGGCTGCGCTGGTACACTGGAGGCGGTGCTGGACCTCATCATTGATGTCTGTCCTTGCTGATAGTAGGCTCCTAAGATATGGAAAATAGTCAATGTTGTCCAAGGCCTCACCGTAGATTTTGAAGACCGGGGTGGAGTGCCGTGTGGCGGGGCAGGTTGGTGGAGGACCTTTGTCTGACAGATGTTTAGTGTAAGACCCATGCTTTCGTACGCCTTGGTGAAGGTGTTGACGATGGCTTGGAGTTCGGCATCTGAGTGTGCAGACACAGATAGAACCAGTGGGAACTTGTTCAACCATCGCCACCTCCAGGCTAGATCCAAGCTCATCCCATCCTCTGTCATCAGATCAGTCTCATCGCCGAGAAGATGCAGAAATCAAGAGCAGGCAGCGGGAAGAGCATGTGGCAAACCAGTCCCACCCACCCTTTCTCTCAACGACTATCTGTCCCACCCTGTGACAGAGGCTGTCTCGTATTGGACCGTTCAGCCACCTAAGGACTCATTTTTAGAGTGGAAGCAAGTCTTCCTCCATTCCGAGGGACTGCCTATGATGATGATAATGATGATGCATGGCGGAGCAGGCTCGAAGGGTCAAATTGTCTACTCCTGCTCCTATTTCTTATGTTCTTATGTTCTTAACATTGTTCCCATCTTCTCTTGGACACCAGGTGCTGGTAATGTAAGATGGGTTCACCAGAGCTGCTTGGAATGGGGGAGGTGTAGGATGGTGCTTGGGATGGGCATCCCCTATCGGTACATGGTCTGCCTCCCTGGGATCTACCTGCCTTTCTTCCACCATTTTTCTGGGCCACAGGAGCCTTCAGGCAGCAATCAGGAGCAGTAATAAAGATGTAATATGCTGGAAATACATAGAACGTGCATCAGCATCTGAAAGAAAAAAATATAGGTTTTTGTTGAGGGTGAAGACCCTTCACTGGATCAGGATTAGGAACCCTGGCTGATTTATTTGCTCTCCCTTGCAAAAATAATGCTGAGGACCACTGAGGACAACTGTAGCAGCCCAACCTCTGTCCGGGTGGAGACTGAATAACTCAGCCCGGACGAAGGGTCAAACCTGGGACTTTAGGAGACAAAATTATAAAATTAAAGAGTGATCTAAACATGTGCTGTAAATGTGAGAAGAGCGCTTATGTTTCCATTTTTTCCGTTTTGACACTTGATCCTTTTGAACCCCAAGAATAGATTAGCGCCTTGGAATAAATCCACGCTCTCTGTAATTAAAGACAAATGGACCAAACATTCTTTTAAATAATTTTTACCTTTCTCTGCCATTTTCTCTCCCCTCTTGAAAGCATTGACTTCATGTTGGCTCCATCCAGATACCTGGCTCAAGTCATCATTGTTCTTTTGTCAAAACCTTGATAGTGAGTATCAGCAGCATATTCAACTGTAGAAAGACATCACAGCCAAGCTGATCCTGTCCTCAGCCTAGTCCACACATGCATATTTCTTGCAGGGGCTCACTGCTTAGCAATTAGGAATGGGAAATCTGGCCAATTTTCCCTTCCTTAACCCAGAGTGTCCAAGATCAATTGTAGTTTCCCTTCTGCCAACCCCAAGAGAGATTAGCTAATTCAGGACAGATCCAGAATCATACCTGGAACTTTGCCGCTCAGCTATTCACTGCAGTAAGCCTGCTGAACCACTGAGGCGACCAATACCGAAATTCTGAACAGAATTATTTGGCCGAGGCACTGCTGCTTTTGTCCATTCCAGGTTTATGAGGTAAGCTGGCAGTTGAACTGACAGCTGACATAGTAGTTTGACATTGACAGAAGGGTGTTAACCTTGGGATACAATTACTGGAGAAAGGTTAACTGTAGAAAAATTCTGTGACCAGTATAAACTGTATTTTATTTGAAAGAAAAAAAATGAGAGATTTGCATTTATATAGTGGCTTAGCACAACTCAAAAGGCTTCATATGTAATGAATGACTTTGATGTGCAGTGATTGTTGTTACATAAGCAAAGGGAGCAAAAAGTTTCTACACAGAAGACCTTACAATACTTAATCTGTTCATTAATGATGTTAGTTATTGGGAGAACTCCTTTCTTTGTGTTGTGGACATTTAACATGTACCTGTACAGAACAGAAATGGGGCTTCGTTTAACAATTCACCTGAAGAACAGCATCTGAGACTCCCTCAAAACTGTATTGAAGTATCAACCTAGATATGAGCTCAAATGCTTTCAGTTTTGGGAACCGCACCTTAGGAAGGACATATTGGACTTGGTGCAAGTACTGCGCAGATTCATCAGAATTATACCGGGCCTCAAAGGGTTAAATTATAAAGAAAAGTTGGATAATCTTGGTTATTTCTATTCCTTTGAATTTAAATGGTTGAGGGGTGATCTAATCAAGGTTTTTAAATGATAAAGGAATTTGATAGGGGAGACACAGAGGCCACGATTTCGGCAACAGTGGTGAGACCGGTGCGGACGACATTGTGGCATGTGAGGAACATGCTCCCGGCTCCATCCCATCCTCTCAACATAACGGTTTGCATCATCATATGGGTTCCTGAAAGAGACCATGGCCAACTTTTTTTTGACAGTTGTTCTGTCAGTGTTCCACAGCATTGAGCTGCTGCATACACTGACAAGCACTGCACAAAGGTGCACGGCTGCACCCAGGCTCTCCCACGACTCTCTCCAGAGCACATAGAGAAGTCCTCTTCCCTTCCAATGGACAGAAGAGACATCCCCAAGACACCAATGCAGCTTGGTTGCTCATTGCACAGGAGGGCACAAGTAGGGATGTCGTCAGGAGGACCTGGCTGCAGTGGTGTAAACCTTTCAATGATCTCAGTAGATCATGAAACGTTACTGCAAAGCCGCACTCAATCTCATCCTACTGTGCCACTCATCACATCCCCATCATTCTGCCTTCCCTACCCTATCCCTGCCCTTACTCACATCAACTTACCTTGCAACCCACCCATCCCTCTCTCTCTATATATACATTATCACTTCCCCATCTCACTAACCACCCCTCATACTCATCCTCATCTTTATCCAATCATACCAAATAACAACACACAAGGGTAAGTACTTGAGTGTTTTAGTCAATATACATGTAGAATTTCTGCTAATGAGTTGTCAAACATTGAAATCTTTATTTTGAACACTTTGGTGGAGAAATTTGGTTGCGCCTTATTTGGGGCGGTAACCCAGGCGGAGTCGTAATTTTAGTGCCTTGAAAACGTTTGTGTCTTCCGCCGAGAAATTCGTCAGATTCGGTTGAAGAGCTGAGAGGGGTGCTAAATCAGCCGTTCCAGCTAGAGGGCGTGATAACGCAAGTTTGGTCAGTAAATGTGGTGGACCCATTACAAGTCAGACCCCGGGAACAGCCGAGTCTTAAAGGCGCGGCAACTCAAGTTTGCGCATGCGCAGTTCCATCTCCACAGGGTCTTCAGAGCACGAAAATGGAGGAGCAAGGAGGATGGCAGCTATTTCCCCGTTTCTTGCCCACTGCCCTTGATGCCTTGCTGGAGACAGTGGAGAGTCGCTGGAGTGCCCTCCAGCCTGGAAAGGGGATGAATGCGAGCGCCTTGGGATTTCAGAAGGCTCTGGAGGGAGGTGGTTGAGCACGTTACAGCCTGGAGCTCAGTGCCCACAACAGCGACCCAATGTTGCAATACATTCAACGGCCTTACTATGGTCATCAGGGTGAGTACCCTTTCCATTCACCTGATGCAGCAGTAGCCATTGAGAGGTAGACCAAGATCACGCGACACCTGCATTCTGCCATGTCGTCAGAGCGTACTGGCATCAATACACTGTTTGCTCTGATGCAGGGTCAAATTAATGCCACGCAAGCACTGACTGCTACCATTGTGTCTGGAGCCCCATCAGTCCAACGGGGAGCTAACGGTGCCAAAGTAGGCCAGCAATCTGCGCTCGCCCACATTGCTCCGGATGCTGAGGCTCTGCCCCGGGGGAGTGGCAGGCCATCGGTCGAAATGGAACGTGATGTCCTCTCTCAGGAGGACATAGAAACATAGAAACATAGAAATAGGTGCAGGAGTAGGCCATTCGGCCCTTCGAGCCTGCACCGCCATTCAATGAGTTCATGGCTGAACATGCAACTTCAGTACCCCATTCCTGCTTTCTCACCATATCCCTTGATTCCCCTAGGAGTAAGGACTTCATCTAACTCCTTTTTGAATATATTTAGTGAATTGGCCTCAACAACTTTCTGTGGTAGAGAATTCCACAGGTTCACCACTCTCTGGGTGAAGAAATTCCTCCTCATCTCAGTCCTAAATGGCTTCCCCCTTATCCTTAGACTGTGACCCCTGGTTCTGGACTTCCCCAACATTGGGAACATTCTTCCTGCATCTAACCTGTCTAACCCCGTCAGAATTTTAAACGTTTCTATGAGGTCCCCTCTCATTCTTCTGAACTCCAGTGAATACAAGCCCAGTTGATCCAGTCTTTCTTGATAGGTCAGTCCCGCCATCCCGGGAATCAGTCTGGTGAACCTTCGCTGCACTCCCTCAATAGCAAGAATGTCCTTCCTCAGGTTAGGAGACCAAAACTGTACACAATACTCCAGGTGTGGCCTCACCAAGGCCCTGTACAATTGTAGCAACACCTCCCTGCCCCTGTATTCAAATCCCCTCGCTATGAAGGCCAACATGCCATTTGCTTTCTTAACCGCCTGCTGTACCTGCATGCCAACCTTCAATGACTGATGTACCATGACACCCAGGTCTCTTTGCACCTCCCCTTTTCCTAATCTGTTACCATTCAGATAATAGTCTGTCTCTCTGTTTTTACCACCAAAGTGGATAACCTCACATTTATCCACATTATACTTCATCTGCCATGCATTTGTCCACTCACCTAACCTATCCAAGTCGCTCTGCAGCCTCATAGCATCCTCCTCGCAGCTCACACTGCCACCCAACTTAGTGTCATCCGCAAATTTGGAGATACTACATTTAATCCCCTCGTCTAAATCATTAATGTACAGTGTAAACAGCTGGGGCCTCAGCACAGAACCTTGCGGTACCCCACTAGTCACTGCCTGCCATTCTGAAAAGTCCCCATTTACTCCTACTCTTTGCTTCTTGTCTGACAACCAGTTCTCAATCCATGTCAGCACACTACCCCCAATCCCATGTGCATTAACTTTGCACATTAATCTCTTGTGTGGGACCTTGTCGAAAGCCTTCTGAAAGTCCAAATATACCACATCAACTGGTTCTCCCTTGTCCACTCGACTGGAAACATCCTCAAAAAATTCCAGAAGATTTGTCAAGCATGATTTCCCTTTCACAAATCCATGCTGACTTGGACCTATCATATTACCTCTTTCCAAATGCACTGCTATGACATCCTTAATAATTGATTCCATCATTTTACCCACTACCGATGTCAGGCTGACCGGTCTATAATTCCCTGTTTTCTCTCTCCCTCCTTTTTTAAAAAGTGGGGTTACATTGGCTACCCTCCACTCCATAGGAACTGATCCAGAGTCAATGGAATGTTGGAAAATGACTGTCAATGCATCCACTATTTCCAAGGCCACCTCCTTAAGTACTCTGGGATGCAGTCCATCAGGCCCTGGGGATTTATCGGCCTTCAATCCCATCAATTTCCCCAACACAATTTCCCGACTAATAAGGATTTCCCTCAGTTCCTCCTTCTTACTAGACCCTCCGACCCCTTTTATATCCGGAAGGTTGTTTGTGTCCTCCTCAGTGAATACCGAACCAAAGTACTTGTTCAATTGGTCCGCCATTTCTTTGTTCCCCGTTATGACTTCCCCTGATTCTGACTGCAGGGGACCTACGTTTGTCTTTACTAACCTTTTTCTCTTTACATATCTATAGAAACTTTTGCAATCCGTCTTAATGTTCCCTGCAAGCTTCTTCTTGTACTCCATTTTCCCTGCCCTAATCAAACCCTTTGTCCTCCTCTGCTGAGTTCTAAATTTCTCCCAGTTCCCGGGTTCGCTGCTATTTCTGGCCAATTTGTATGCCACTTCCTTGGCTTTAATGCTATCCCTGATTTCCCTTGATAGCCACGGTTGAGCCACCTTCCCTTTTTTATTTTTCCGCCAGACAGGAATGTACAATTGTTGTAGTTCATCCATGCGGTCTCTAAATGTCTGCCACTGCCCATCCACAGTCAATCCCTTCAGTATCATTCGCCAATCTATCCTAGCCAATTCACGCCTCATACCTTCAAAGTTACCCTTCTTTAAGTTCTGGACCATGGTCTCTGAATTAACTGTTTCATTCTCCATCCCAATGCAGAATTCCACCATATCACATCACATTCAATCTCCCGACACTACCATTCCACCTTTGCACCCCAGCCATCGCACATTGCTGCCGCCCATTCACAGACGGTGCTATCAGCAGCCGGGCCTTCCAGGCCCAGAGCTGGTCCAGTGCGTCATGCTAGGATATCTGTCCTGTCTCCCTCAGACACACAACAGCCCTCAAATGGCCTTGCTGCAGGCACTGAGGACCCATTGAGTAGGAGCAGTAGGCGAGGGAGGGGGGTGACGCAGAGAGGTGGGAAATGTTTACGCAAGACCCACTGATGAAAAGTGACGCCATGGGCCCTATGTAGAAAAGGTGTAAATGTTATTCATCTGTTGTATTATTTGAAGGGGTAGATGCCCCATTTTGTTTTCTTTGAGGGGGTGGGGTCTGTGTACATATGTTGTAAATGTTATTCATCTGTTGTATTATTTGAAGGGATGGGTGGCCCATTGTGTTTTCTGAGGGGGGTGGGGTTTTTGGGGTTGTTTGAGGGATATGTTTCCAGTAAAATATAACGTTGAACGTTTCCTTCAGCCTCTGGTGCATGACTGTTGACTTGTAATGGATAGGTGGCATTACTGTGCCACAATACGAGCTCATTATTAGCTGCATCCCTCAGCACACTCCATTTGAGCGAAGCGTTCCCTTATGAGCCGCCGCCGAATAGCCCTGCCGCCACCAACATTGGCATGCTGCCTCTGCCGTGGATGCTGCTGGTCCTCGTTGTGTTGCTGTTCATTCGGGGCGTCGGCATGCTCCTGGTCCTCCTCCTTCTCCTCCTCGTCCTCCTGAAGTGGCCCTGCAATCACCACTGTCAAGGCCTGGGCCCTCATGATAGCCAAGATGTGCAGCATGCAGCATACCACAATGAATAGCGAGACCTGTTGAAGGCAGTATTGAAGGCTGTCTCCAGAGCGGTCCAGGCATCAGAATCGTTGCTTCAGCACTCCTATTGTCCACTCTATGATGTTGCACGTGGTGGCATGGCTCTCATAGAAACATAGAAACATAGAAAATAGGTGCAGGAGTAGGCCATTCGGCCCTTCAAGCCTGCACCACCATTCAATGAATTCATGGCTGAACATGCAACTTCAGTACCCCATTCCTGCTTTCTCGCCTTACCCCTTGATCCCCCTAGCAGTAAGGACTACACCTAACTCCTTTTTGAATATATTTAGTGATGGTGCTAAAGAAGGCCAACAAGTTATGGTGACACATTGTGCTCCGTATGCTGAGGCCCATATATATCTCATAATAGCGTTCATCCGGCTCTGTGGTGTGGTTGCGGAGGGAGGTCACCAGGCCGTATCCCTTGTCCCCGAACAGCCAGCCTCGGCCTTGCAGTGGTGGCTGAAACAGTCGAGGCACAGTGCTCTCCTGCAGGATAAAGGCATCATGCGCGCTTCCAGGATAGCGAGCATTGACTGCAAGGATGCGCTGCATGTTGTCGCACACCAGCTGCACGTGGTGTGGACTGCGTAAGGTGCAAGGTGGGACAGTCAGTGCTGGGAGCCGGAATGCTGTCAATCTGAGAAAGAACAGGACCTTCCGGTTCCTGGGAACCACTCACACTCACACGGGGCTGGGCCTCAGCATACGGAGCACGATGTGTCACCACAACTTGTTGGCCTTCTTCAGCACCATCACTTCCCCGTTGGACAATGTGGAAGACAGAGAGGGTGGCACCAGTCAGTGACCGCATGACATCACCAAACTGGAGCATAGCTTGTGCTTGCGATGCGATCACTGCTGCGACATCACCCATTGCACGCGCCACACACTCTGGCACGCCATGTCGTTGCTGGGGGCCACCTGCCTCTGTGAGTGAGCAAGGATGGGCTCGCAGGAGTCCTGAGATGCAGGGACAATGCATGAGGCAGCATTTCGCAACACTCGCAGCAAGGGGATCCCACCCAATGCACCCATGAGCTCGCGGTGCATCTCTGTGTTCTCACTGGACATTGCCACCAAGTCCAGGTCCACGTCTGCCTGTTCTTCAGTGGGACTACTCACCCTCTGGGAAGCTGGCCTCTGAGCTTCCCCTCATGCTCGGCATTGCTGTAGGCCATTGGGGCCAGGAGCCTCAGAGTCCTCAAACCCCAGGAAATCGGGTTCATCCCAGATGTAGTGTCGGCAGACGGGGCAACTGCTGGGCTGAGGTTCAGGCAGCAGACTTTCATCCCCTCCCTCATCGTCTCCCCCATGGCCAGATGTAAATGGTTCCTGACAAGGCTGTCGCACTTGCGGCTGGTCATCTGCAAGCAGAAAACAACAGATGTGTGGTTAGCAGCAGGGGAGGGGACAGGATGATAACAGGAAGGTGGCATTGCACATGCACATGCACATGTAAAGGGGCTGGGCCATTTCATATTAGGGGTTAATGAATTCACATCAGGCCCGTTCTATTTACATACCCTCACTACCCGAAGTGGGCTCGTTATCGGCCCCGGCCAATGTCCGAACTGGGGTGCCCATGAGGGCCAAGACTCACTGCTCCACATCAGTGAGCTCCAACAGCTCAGACTGTCCATCTCCCCTCTGTTGTGGGAGAGCTTGGACTGCAATAAGAACAATAAGAAGGGTTCAGTAAGGGTCCACCTCCTGTTGTGCCACACATGTCTTCCATAGTTCAATAGCTGCCACTGTGTGGATGTGCAAATGCCTTCACTTCAATCTGTGCGGCTATCGAGTGAGGTTTTTCAAAGTTTGGGAGTAGGTGAGAGGAGGTAGCATAGCGGTTCAGGGTGATGGTATCATCATTATAGGCAGTCCCTCAGAATTGAGGAAGACTTGCTTCCACTCTTAGCATGAGTTCTTAGGTGGCTTAGGGGCGGAGGAGCAGTGAGAGATCGGGGCCCAGGAGCATCGTGATCGGGGCCTAGAAGAGGCGAGAGCACAGAGGCAGCACGGCCAACCCACACTGCGATCTATGGATAGTAGGAGCATGTGTGCGCACTAGGTCCGTGCAGCAGAGCTTGGTCTCCAGTTGTCTTGGTTAACCCTTGCCACTGGATCAAGACCTAGCTCTGTCAAGCCCGTGTGATGGCTGGTGTGCAACGGCCACCCCATGTTAAAAGAATACATGCACAGGCATCTTCCACCCTTCAGTATGTAGTTCGGGACCTGGAATGTCAAGTCCCTTATTGAAACACCTGTGAAGTCATCCCTTTTTGGTGTGGAAGCGGGTCATTCTCGATACAAGGGACTGCCTAATACTAATACTCTTAGGTGGCTGTACAGTCCAATACGAAAACCATAGTCTCTGTCACAGGTGGGACAGATAGTCCTGGAGGGAAAGGTTGGGCAGGGAGCCTGGTTTGCCTTATGCTCCTTCCGCTGCCTGCGCTTGATTTCTGCATGCTCTCAGCGACGATACTCAAGGAGCTCAGTGCCCTCCCGGATGCACTTCCTCCACTTAGGGCGGTCTATGGCCAGGGACTCCCAAGTGTCAGTGGGGATGTCGCACTTTATCACGGAGGCTTTGAGGGTGTCCTTGTAATGGTTCCTCTGCCCGCCTTTGGCTCATTTGCCGTGGACGAGTTCCGAGTAGAGCGCTTGCTTTGGGAGTCTCATGTCTGGCATGTGAACTATGTGGCCTGCCCAGCAGAGCTGATCAAGTGTAGTCAGTGCTTCAATGCTGGGGATGTTGGCCTGGACGAGGATGCTAATGTTTGTGTGTCTGTCCTCCCAGGGGATTTGCAGGATCTTGCGGTGACATCACTGGTGGTATTTCTCCAACGACTTGAGGTGTCTCCTGTACATGGTCCACGTCTCTGAGCCATACAGGAGGGCGGGTATTACTATGGCCCTGTAGACCATGAGCTTGGTGACAGTTTTGAGGGCCTGGTCTTCAAACACTCTTTTCCTCAGGCGGCCAAAGGCTGCACTGGCACACTGGAGGCAGTGTTGGATCTCATTGTCAATGCCTGCTCTTGTTGATAGGAGGCTCCCGAGGTAGGGGAAGTGGTCCACATTGTCCAGGGCCACACCGTGGATCTTGATGTCGGGGTGCAGTGCTGTGCTGCGAGGACAGGCTGGTGGAGGACCTTTGTCTTACTGATGTTTAGCGTAAGGCCCATGCTTTCATACGCCTCGGTAAATGCGTCGACTATGTCCTGGAGTTCAGCCCCTGTATGTGCTCAGACACAGGCGTCGTCCGCGTACTGTAGCTCGACGACAGAGGTTAGAGTGGTCTTGGACCTGACCTGGAGACGGCGAAGGTTGAACAGCTTCCCACTGGTTCTGTAGTTTAGTTCCACTCCAGCGGGGAGCTTATCAACTGTGAGGTCGAGCATGGCAGCGAGGAAGATTGAGAAGAGGGTTGGGGCGATGATGCAGCCCTGCTTGATCCCGGTCCGGACGTGAAATGGGTCTGTGATGGATCCGTTGGTAAAGATCACGGCTTGCATGTCGTTGGGGGCATCCGAAACGGAGGAGGACGCTCCATAGATCCTCGCAGTTGACAGTGTCAATGGTATTTGTAAGGTCGAAGGCGGCCATGTATAAGGGCTGGCGCTGTTCCCTGCATTTTTCCTGCAGCTGTCGCGCTGCAAAAATCATGTCCGTTATGCCCCAGATGGACGAAATCCGCACTGTGACTCCGGGAGGAGCTCCTCGGCCACGGGGAGAAGACGGTTGAGGAGGACTCTAGCGATGATTTTCCCAGTCGTTGATAGCAGCGAGATTCCTCTATAGTTGCCGCAGTCGGACTTGTGCCCTTTTTTAAAGATGGTCACGATCACTGCATCTCTCCTCCCTCCAGATGAGAGGGGTGAGGTCATGTATTCGCGCCAGTAGTGCCTTTCCGCCATACTTCAGTGCCTCAGCAGGGATTCCATCCGCTCCTGTAGTCTTGTTGTTTTTTAGCTGTCTTTTCTACCTCATGCAGTGTTGGGGTCTCACTGAGGTGGTGGCGGGTAGCATGCTATGGAAGAGTCTCGATTGAGGAGATCTTCAAAGTGTTCCTTCCAGCAGGCCCTGACTGCCTCGGTGTCCTTGATGAGTGTTTCTCCGTTCTTGGCCAGGAGTGGGGTGGGGCCTTGGGAGTTTGCTCCGTATGTGTCCTTGACTGCGATGAAGAATCCTTGCACATCATGGCTGTCGGCCAGCTGCTGTATCTCCTGTGCTTTCTCCATCCACCACCTGTTCTTTAGGTCCCGGGTTTTTTGTTGGACTTTAGCCTTTAGCCGTCTGTAATGCTGCTTTGCTGCTCCCGAGTTGGGTTGCTGTTTAAGGCTCAGAAATGCCTTGCGCTTGCAATCTATTAGTTCTTGAATCTCCTGATCATTCTCATCAAACCAGTCCTGGTGTTACCTGGTTGAGTGACCGAGCGTCTCTTTGCAGACACTGGTTATGGAAGCCTGGAGGGCAGACCAAGCACTGTGGGCATTCTGCATCTTGGGGTCATCAAGACATGCCAGGTTAGCTGGGTCCTTAAGTGCCTCGGCAGTGACTTTTTTGCGACACTGCTTCTGCTGCCCCCTTCGTTTTGGGGCTATGTTGATGTCAATGATGGAACGGATTAAGCGGTGGTCCGTCCAGCAGTCGTCAGCTCCTGTCATGGCGCGGGTGATGCATACATCCTTGCGATCCCTGGCTCAGACGATTACATAGTCGAGCAGATACCAGTGCTTAGAGCGAGGGTGTTGCCACGATGCCTTGTATTTGTCCCTCTATTGGAACAAGGTGTTGGTGATGACAAGTTCATGCTCTAGACATTTTGTCAGGAGTAGGTTACCGCTGGAGTTGGTTTTCCCTACCCCCTCTCTGCCAGTCACGCCTCCCCAGAGGTCTGTGTCCCTGCGGACCCTGGCGTTGAAGTCGCCGAGGAGGATCAGTTTGTCACACGCGGGGACGCAGGTCAGGGATTTTTCGAGGTTGGAGTAAAAACCCTCTTTGACCTCATCTGTTGCATCGAGTGTTGTGGCATAAGCACTGATGACTATGGCACACTGGTTCCGGGATAGGGTGAGTCGAAGCGTCATGAGGCGTTCGTTAGCCCCGCAGGTGGAGTCTTTGAGGCGGTCAACCAACTCGTTTTTGATGATGAAGCCAACTCCGTGGAGACGGCGTTCTTCCTCTGGTTTCCCTTTCCAGAAGAAGGTGTAACCTCCACCTTGTTCCTTGAGCTGGCCTTCCCCTCCCCGCCGGGTCTCGCTTAGGGCGGCGATGTCGATATCAAAGCGTCTAAGTTCCTGGGCAACTATGGTGGTGCGGCGTTCCGGTCTGTCGCTGTTGGGGTTGTCCATGAGGGTCCTGATGTTCCAGGTCCCGAACTTCATGTTAGAGGAGTGGAAGATGCCTGCGTGTGAGTTCTTTTAATGTGGGATGATCGTTGCACACCGGCTACCACACGGGCTTAGCTGAGTACAGTCTTGGTCCAGTGGCAAGAGGGTCCAGGATGACTGGAGACCAGGCACTGCTATAGGGGCCTACGGCGAGGTGTTGGCCGCAGGCTCAGTGCTGGGTAGAGCCCTTGATGATAGGTGGTCCAAGGCTTGGTTGGGGGCAGGTATTGGGGGGGCCAGTAGTGCACTGGGGTTCAGAATGGGGGGGGCAGGGGGGATCACAGCCATTGTACTCACCATGTGCTGAAGAAGGAGAGGAGACCAGGCCATCAGTGGGGAAGGAGAGGTCCAGATGCGGGGGGGAGGAGGTGGAGGCCTGATAGCCAGGTCCAGCCGCCCAGTCGCCGCAGGAGGTCCAGCCAGGAGGCCCAAGTCGCACCGAGTCACTGCAGGAGGTCCAGCTGGGAGGCCCAAGTCGCGCCAAGTCACCGCAGGTGGTCCAGCCGGGAGTCGCCGATGTGTGGTGCGGCAGGAGACCTGAGGTAGGCCTGAACTTTTGGGATTCGCGGGGGTGGGGTTAGGGTGGGAATTTAAGTCTTTAAGACCCCCTATTCAGTTCCAATAGGGCTAGGACTGGGGCTTGGGGAAGTTTAGACAGTGGGAGGGGGAGGTTGAGGGCCGAGGAGCTGTTTAGCAGGGGAGCTCCCTCGGGACATATTAGCAGTGGGAATGGTGTGCGAGGATGCTTGACAAAGATTAGGGTACAAGAGGGTATATGCATCTTGAATGCAGAGGCAATGGCTGGAGAAGTGAGCCTTCAGCTTTCTGCAGCATTCTACAACCCACACCATGGCCTGCAACACATTGAGAAGGGGTAGCTCCATCAAAGGCTTAACATTGTGTGAGACATTGATCTTGGAAGTATGGCAAGCCTACATAAATGTGAAGGATACTCACCCTGACAAACTTCGTGAGGTCGTTGAACTTCTTGCAGAATTGTGTGCCAGTTCTGGCCACCGTGTCTGCCGCTGACACCTCCTGGGCAATCTCCCACCAGATTCTCTTAAAAATGCTGGGCAACGGCCTCCCTCCCCCAATCAGATGGAGTGCAGATCACCTCCTTTCAACGGCCTGCACTAAGGCCTAGCAGCCTCTGCAGAGAATCTTCTGGCACGCTGCCCGTCTTCTTGCTGTGCCATCTCTGCCGAAGTAGGCCGGGTCATCTGCACATGCGCGCAAGAAACCACGTGATCTAAAGTCCCGACTGCGCCAGTGAAAATTGAAACGCGTCTGTGCGTGCACAAAATGGCACCTTTTTTTAACACCGTGATTTTTGGCTGGGGCGTACAAACTTCCTTGTTTAACGTCTGATTTAGCGCCCCTGATCATGGAATCTCATTTTTTGGCGAAATTTGCAGGCGAGGACGCAAACCTTTTCCAGACGGTATCAGGACTGCCATTACTGCACCGAAATGTCAAAAGCCGAAAATCCAGTCCTATGAGTTTCTGCGGTTGCCCTGGTTAGGGAAGGCTCTTCAAATTGCGTTTATTTTCTTAGGCATACAGGCACGTTTTAACAGAGTTTACATACCAAAAAATTGTTAATTACTACATTATACTTACATTTATACACCATTGAAACGTGTAAATAGTTCAGTCCAGTTTATTTTAAGTCATTTTTAGTGATTTAAAATGAGGTTACTCACAGGTGGAGAACTGGACACTTATTAAAAAGGCTTATTTTTTGTGATAAACCCATTTTCAACTGAATTAATAAAACTGCACCAGGTTACCTCTCTTAAATACTGAAAGGAATATGTTTTGATGAAAAACCAAAAAAAACATTATGTCCAATCCTGATTTCCTTGGTTCATGGAAAATTTTATGTTTGTGATTATGCAAATGTATTTAGTGGAAACTTAAACTATAACCTAACCAGCGCAATTTTTGACACATTTTGAGCACAATTTCCCGATATCCCATAGTAGGTAACACACTGAAAAATCATAGAACCCATAGTGAATGAGTAGCTGTTACACCATTTGATCAAAGCCAATTTGGCTCCAGAGCAAGCCTTATGATACTCTAGCTTGAAGGCTTAGGGCATATTTACATTACAAGCTTCACATTGGTGCTATGATTTCTGTTTCACACCGATCTGAACTTTCAATGTGAATCAGAGTCAGGGCTCGAGCCAGCTCTGGAATGAACCAGGCGGGACTCACTGGGCGCTGAAGTGCCACAGTACTTCAGCTAGACACTGCATGGAGAGCCATAGGTAGTTCCCATCCAGGCCTAGTATAAGTTCCCATTGACAAGATCGGCACAGAATTAATCATAGAATGATAGAATCATAAAAGTTTACAGCACGGAAACAGGCCATTTCGGCCCATCGTGTCTGCGCCGGCCAACAAGAGGCTATCCAGCCTAATCCCGCTTTCCTGCTCTAGGTCCGTAACCCTGCAGGTTACAGCACTTCAAGTGCACATCCAAGTACTTTTTAAATGTGGTGAGGGTTTCTGCCTCTACCATCCTTTCAGGCAATGAGTTCCAGACCCCCACAACCCTCTGCATGAAGAAATTTCCCCTCAAATCTCCTCTAAACCTTCTACCAATTACTTTAAATTTATGCTACCTGGTTGTTGACCCCTCTGCTAAGGGAAATATGCCCTTTCTATCCACTAGGCCCCTCATAATTTTATACACCTCAACCAGGTCTTCCCTCAGCCTCTTCTGTTCCAAGGAAAACAAACCCAGCCGATCCAATCTGTCCTTATAGCTAAGATTCTGCACACCCGGCAACATCCTCATAAATCTCCTCTGTACCCTCTCCAGTGCAATCGTAACCTTCCTGTAATGCGGTGACCAGAACTGCATGCAGTACTCTAGCAATGGCCTAACCAGTGTTTTATACAGTTCAAGCATAACCCACCTGTTCTTATATTCTGTGCCTCGGCTAATAAAGGCAAGCATTCCATATGCTTTCTTAACCACCTTATCCACCTGGCTTGCTACCTTCAGCAATCTGTGGACATGCACTCCAAGGTCCCTGTGTTCTTCTACACTTCTCAATGTGCTACCGTTTAATATGTATTTCCTTTCCTTGTTAGCCCTCCCCAAATGCATTACATCACACTTCTCTGGATTAAATTCCATTTGCCACTGTTCTGCCCACCTGACCAGTTGATTGATATCTTCCTGCAGACCGCAGCTTTCTTCTTCATTATCAACCACACAGCCTATTTTTTTATCGTCTGCAAACTTTTTAATCATACCCCTATATTCAAGTCTAGATCATTGAAGTATATCACAAAAAGCAAGGGACCCAGCACTGAGCCCTGCGGAACCCCACTGGAAACAGCCTTCCAGTCACAAAAACACCCATCAACCATTACTCTTTGCTTCCTGTCTCTGAGCCAATTTTGGATCCAACTTGCCACTTTGCCCTAGATCCCATGGACTTTTACTTTCATCACCAGTCTGCCACGTGAGACCTTATCAAAAGCTTTGCTAAAATTCATATACATTACATCTTACGCACTGCCCTCATCGACTCTCTTGATTATTTCCTCGAAAAATTCAATCAAGTTAGTCAGACACGACCTTCCCTTAACAAATCTGTGCTGACTATCCCTGATTAACCTGTGTCTTTCTAAGTGTAGATTTATCCAATCCTTCAGGACTTTTTCCAATAATTTTCCCACAACTGAGGTTAGGCTAACTGGCCTGTAATTACCTGCTCTAACCCTTTCTCCCTTCTTAAACAAAGGTACACCATTAGCAGTCCTCCAGTCCTCTGGCACCACACCTGAAGCCAGAGAGGATTGGAAAATGATGGTCAAAGCCTCTGCTATTTCATCTTTTGCTTCACTTAACAGCCTGGGATACATTTCATCCGTGTCTGGGGACTTATCCCTTTCAAAGCTGCTAAACCCCGTAATATCTACCTCCTCTCTCACTATGTTTATTTCATCTAATATTTCACACTCCTTCTCCTCGATATCAGTCTGCATCACCCCTCTCTTTTGTGAACTATACCCACATCTTCTGCCTTCACACACAGGTTACCCTCATGGCCCTTTCTTTAGTTATCCTCTTGCTCTTAATATATTTATAAAACATCTTTGGGTTTTCCTTGATTTTAGTTGCTAAGAATTTTTCATGCTCTCCCTTTGCTTTCCTAGTATCCCTTTTGGATCTCACCCCTGGACTTTCTATACTTCGAGAGATTCTGCAGTATTTAGCCCTCAGTGTCTGTCATAAGCTTCTCTTTTTTTCTTTATCTTACCCTGTATGTCCTTGACATCTGGGGGGTGTGGATTTGTTCATCCCACTCTTCTTCTTTAAGGGCACATATTTGGCCTGAATCCTGCGGATCTCCTCCTTGAATGCCTCCCACTGCTCTGACACTGATTTATCTTCAAGTGGCTGTCACCTCTCAGCTTAGTAAATTTGTCTTACCCCAATTTAGAACTTTTATTCCTGGTCTAACTTTGTCCTTTTCCATAACTACCTAGCACCTAAATGCTCTCCCACTTATACCCCTTCCACCTGCCCAGCTTCATTCCCCAAAACTAAATCCAGAACCGCCCCCTCCCATGTTGGGCTTGCTACATGCTGGCTAGAAAAGTTCTTTTGAATGCATTTTAGGAATTCCGCACCCTCTATACCCTTCACACTAATGTTGTCCCAGTTAATATTAGGATAGTTGAAATCCCCTACGATTACTGCCCTATAGTTTTTGCACTTCTCAGAAATTTGCCTACATATTTGCTCTTCTATCTCCCTCTCACTATTTGGGAGTCTATAGTACACGCCCAGCAGTGTGATCGCCCCATTTTTGTTTTTCAGTTCGACCCATATGGCCTCGTTTGATGATCCCTCTAACATATCATCCCTCCTCACAGCTGTAATAGTTTCTTTAATCAATACCGCAACCCCCCCTCCCTTTTTACCCCCATCTCTATCCCGTCTGAAAATCCTGTAACCAGGAATGTTGAGCTGCCATACCTGCCCCTCTTTTTGCCATATCTCTGTAATAGCTATAATATCATACCCCAAGTGTCTACCTGTGCTCTCAGCTCATCTGCCTTATTCACTATACTCCTTGCATTGAAGTATATTCCATTTAGTATAGCCAGACCTCCTTGTTGACTAGTTTGCCCTTGTTTCCTCTGACTTTCAAATTCATTTTCTACATTTTTGCTTTCCAATTCCAGCTTTACTCCCCCCCCCCCCCCCTCTGAATCTATTCTCAGGTTCCCATCCCCCTGCCAAGCTAGTTTAAACCCTCCCCAACAGCATGAGCAACTCCCCCTCGCGAGGATATTGGTCCCGGCTCTGTTGAGGTGCAATCCGTCCAGCTTGTACAGGTCCTACCTCCCCCAGAAGCAGTCCCAATGCCTCAGGAATCTAAAGCCTTCCCTCCTGCACCATCTCTCCAGCCACACATTCACCTGCTCTATCTTCTTATTTCTGTACTCACTCACTAACACGCGGCACCGGGAGTAATCCGAAGATTATTATTTTTGAGGTCCTGCTTTTTAATCTCTCTCCTAGCTCCCTAAACTCTGCCTGTAGGACCTCATCCCTCTTTCTATCTAAGTCATTGGTCCCGATATGGACCATGACCTCTGGCTGTTCACCCTCTCCTCCCAGAATTCCCTGCAGCCGCTCAGTGACATCCTTGACCCTGGCACCAGGGAGGCAACATACCATCCTGGAGTCACGTCTGCGGCCACATTAACTCATTAAGAAATTGCCGAGTAGAAAAATCAGAGAAAAAAAGGTATAATCCTGTATCCAACATAAGTTTCAACAACAAATAACCATGACATTAATTAAAATTCTGTATTTATAATTGAAATTGTTCGAAGATTATTCTTTTCTAACTGCAGACTGTTCTATCAACAGATAAAAAGGAGAGTAGAAGGCGCCAAAATGGCTCCTGTTGTTGTAGTTTTTGATCTGTCTTCTGCAAGAAATTTATGGGAAGGAAGAATAAAAAAACATAAAGAACGACAGAAAAGAGAAAGAGAAAGGCAGGAGAAAAGTGCATTGGCAAAGTAAGCTGTGTTTGGTGCTGTACCAAAGCAATTCATGGATCAAAAATACTTACCAGAATTCTAAGATACTTATCTTTTGCTGCTTAAACAATGTCCAAATTGTTTGTTAAAGTAAATTCAATAGCAACCTGTTCATCTCTGATTTTAAAAAAATGCACATTTCCTATAAGCTGATAATGCTTTGAAAAGTTTGATAGTTTTAAAATAGTTTATAGGCTGGTGAAAGGCAACACTGGTTTACAATGATGTTATGGAACTTCTGTCTACTAACATTTTAAGATATGATTTTGAAACTACACCAATTTTTGGGAAAATTTAAAAATCTCATCTCATTTTATATTCTTTTATTAAAGGATTAATGAGGAGTGGACACTAAGACTTGAACGTAGAAGGAGAGCCATTAAGAATTATAGTGAGCAGAGAAAAAATCTAATGAATGCTGATGTGGATGTTCGGCTGAACCTTTTAAATGAAAGGGACACTGAGCTTGTTGGATGTAGAAACCTATTTTTACCAGAATCGAAAAAGAATATCATAATCGAGGAGAAAAGATTTATTTTTGAACTGCAAGGAATAGAGTGGAAGGTGTGTGTAAAAAAAAAAATGTCCTGTTCGAAAATACATTAATGATATTTTTTCTGGCACCGAAAGGTTACGGTAGCATAGTGGCTATGTTACTGGATTGGTAATCCAGAGGCATGGACTAATGATCTGGAGACATGAGTTCAAATCCCACCATGGCAGCTGTGGAATTCAAATTCAATTAAATAAATCTGGAATAAAAAGCTAGTATCAGTAAATAGTAGCCACCGGATTGTCATAAAAACCCATCTGGTTCACTAATGTCCTTTAGGGAAGGAAATCTGCCGTCCTTACCCGGTCTGGCCTAAATGTGACTCCTCTTAACTGCCCTCTGAAAGCCACTGAGTTGTATTCAAGAAGGCAGCTCACCACCACCTTCTCGAGGGCAATTAGCGATGGGCAATAAATGCTGGACTTGCTGGCGACGCCCACATCCTGTGAATGAATTAAAAAAAAGGAATGGATCAAGATAATCAAGAGAAGTTTCAAATCCAGTCTGGATTGATGGGATGAAAATCACTCTGGCTCTAATTGGAGTGAGTTGAGCAAATTAAATCCTCACACACACAAACTGTAGGGAAATATCAAGATAATGCCATAGGGGCTGTAATCTGCCAGTTGGGATTAATACATATGTTGGTTCAGAGAAGTTTTATATCTATATATAGTTTATGTTATGTTCTTATTCTGACAGTGCTGGATGATGACACTTGATGCCTGAAATGAGAATATGCTTTGTTCCTCAGCACTGACATTCTTCACCTTATTAAGCACAAAATTAATTCATTCAAAAAATAACTGTAATCAAATGGTAACCGAAATATCTAGAATCTTGCCTGAAACATATGAGTGCATGGTGTCAAGACCACTTCAAGCACAACATGCAACTCCACTAGCACTCTCGCCTGGGTTCACAAAATCAGGTCATTTAAAGAATTAGAATGTATTCCCTGCATAAATTGGCCCAGGTACAGAGAACGCACTAATGAGGGACGTGGATGGGGCAGGGTCAATTGGAATATCAGATGCTCTATATCCACAAGTCCTTGTGGGAAAATTTTAAAGGTAAGTGGTATTGCCTCGGGGATGGGAGAAATTTCCACAATTTAAAAGGGCTGAAAAAGTTTTTTCAAATGTTTTGATTCTTTCCAAATGTTGTATATTGGGGTGTGGGGGAGGTGGAATGCTAAAAGCAAAGCATGGGTGAACCCTATGTTGAGGCAGAAAATGAAGTCTGTGATCAATTGGTGAGGGGGCACAGCTCTCAAGCCTGTTTGACAGCTAGAAAGGTGGATGTGCTACTCCATGAGCTGGGGATGCAAGGAGGGTTTGCCCTGTTGGGCTCTCCAAGTCACCTTTCCCATAATGCAGGAGGTAATCCCCTCTCCCCTGCCCGCACTGTTCCCACTGGGTTAATATCAACCCTTAAGAGTCACACATGGAAAATATCTAAAGGAAATAAATCATGATTGGCTCAAATAAATAAAACAAGGACCGATAACTAATCAGTAGTAATGTTGTGATGCTGAATGGCTCTAATATGAGTACTATACTATCAGTGAGCAACTGAAAAATATATAAAAGAAAACACGGCAAAAGTAACCAATAAAGAGCCAGTAAGTGGCACAAAGCCAACTAATGAAATAGCTCAAAACATTTTTCTAAAATGATTTTAGTGGCTATATTGCCTATCTCACTGAGCCTTGAAAATACTTGGATAATAATAGATTTGCTTTTACGGTTGCAGAGCGCAGATTACCTCTGGGTCCCAATACGCAACCTATAAAAATGTAGCTATTTTACTAGAGAATTTATGAACATAGATTTATTTGTCACCTATGGGCCTGTATGTTCCATAAGGTTACCATAGTAAAAGCTTGAAGGAGGTGAATTGATTGTTTAAAATGATTTGTAAGTGTTCAAATCATTTCCAGGTAGAGTATTGCACTGTAGAAATGTTACTTTATAATGTGATTGTATCTTATTTTTTCTGCAGGAACTTCCTGATTCCTTAAAGGACAAGACTTACCTTAAAGAGTGGCATATTAAGAAAACAAGCATAGAGATCATTCCATCCTTTATTGTCATATTCCAGGATCTGATTGTGATGGATTTAGCCAGGAATTATATCAAGGAACTTCCAGCCGAAATAGGTACGCACCATTTCTATTGAATTCAGAAGCCATGAACTTGAATTTATTATCTAAACCCCATGTTTTCATATTTTTGATACTTGTTCCTTTAAAATATGATATGCTGTTGCATAGTGGACAGAGAAACCTGTTCTTTATTCATGAAGCACTCCTACATAATTCACTAACACTGCAGTAGACATGAATCACTTATCTGAGATTTTATGGAGTGAAATGCATGTTCCTTACCCAACATATTTCATTCTGTTCATTTTATTCATCACAGCAAAAACATCATAAAGACAAGACAGCCTGACACAGGCCGAGAGACTCCAGCTTCATCAGCGGAGTTCTCTACCCATAATTCCATTCTTGCACAAAGTAGTTGAGCAGAGGCCAAGAGTTTCCCTCAAGAGGGGGGGACATGGGATTGCCAGTCTCTCTCAGCTGCTCTTGTGTAAATTCTGGCTTTTGGTTAGTGGGTATTAATGGAAACTGGAAACAGGCCCCAAGCCTGTCCTACAGCCAGGAATTGTGTCACACAACAACGAAAACAACAACAACTTGTATTTATATAGCGCCGTTAACATCGTAAAACATCCCACAAGGAGACTTTAAGGGGAGGGTGAATAGAAAATAAAACAAACTTTCACAAAATAACAGCCCAAACTTTAGCTTGGGGCAGGAATCGGGGACGAGGTGTGGGTGGGGGGAAGCGGGGGCTGAATTGTTTGGGTATGGGGGGCGAAACAGGGGTGCGGGAAGCTGAATCGGGTGGGGGGCGAATTGGGAAGGGTGTAGGGGGCAAAATGTGGGGGAGGGATGGTGCAGGGGCCGAATTGGGAGTGCAGGGGTGAATTGAGGGGTGAGGGTCGAATGGGGGGGTGGGTTAAAAAAGCACCCATTATTGGATGCTGAGGCTTCCTGCTAACAATGCAAACTGAGAAAATCGGCCCTTCAGCATCTGAACTTTGATTACAAAATCAGTTTGCAAGTATTGTTTGACAACGACTGGAATTTTCCTGGGTGGGGTTTAATTAGACATGCAGGGCAAGCTCGCAGCGAGATCCCTGGTACCAGGCTTCTCCTGACGCTGAGAAAAAGAAATGTTAAAAAAATTATCTTTCCTTATAGCTAAAATATTTCACTTAAAAAAATTTAGTTGGTCATGAGTTAGAAAAGGACGCAAATTAAGTGTAAACAGTCTGAGGTATATTTTCCCATTGACAAAATTCAGGTACAAATGCTTAATGTAATGAATGTAATGACTCAAAAGACTTGTTACTGTAAACTGTCTCAGGTGTAAACCTGATCCAACTTTATTTGCGCCCAAAGTAACCCGCGTGACATGGTACCCGCGCTTATATACCAGTGACCGTGCACACGCGCGTACAGCCCGATGACCTCCGACAGTGGAGCTCCCTGGTGTCTGGTGACCCCAAGCATAAATACATAACAACATCCCGTTTCAAGATCTTAATATCAGTCTTTTTACAAATTAAAATGGTCATCTCAGTTCAACTTCAGTTCTAGGCGAGTGTTCTGAGTCAGTTGTGACTGAAGGCTGAGTAACCAATCTGATGGGAGTGGTAATGACCACATCAGGGACTGGAGGTCCAGTTTCAATAATGACAACAAAGTCCTCTGGTGAATGAACATTGGTTGGTTGGTCACTGACTGCATCTTCCTCAAGTGGTTCCAGTTCATCCGTGTGCCACAGTTTTATCTGATCAACATGTTTGCCCATTCTTGAGCACGACAATAAACACTCTGTTACCCTCCTTGGCCATAGTTCAGTACATAAACCGGATCATTGACAGAGATATCATGTGACACAGCAGCACGATCATGATACCATTGCTGACTATGACATCTGTTTTCAACATGATCATTCAAATCTGGATGAAGAGAGAGCTTGGTCTTGAGATTTCTCTTCATCAGTAGTTCAGCAGGGGAGACCCCAGTAAGCGTATGAGGTCTAGTCCTGTAACTGAGCAATATACAGGACAAGCGAGTCTGCAGTGAACCCTGAGTTACACGTTTCATACTCTGTTTGATCATTTGAACAGCACGCTCTGCTTGACCATTAGAAGCAGGTTTGAATGGGGCTGACCTCACATGTTTAATACCATTGAGTTTCATGAACTCTTGAAACTCCAGACTTGTGAAGCAAGATCCGTTGTCGCTCACAACAATGTCAGGCAAACCATGAGTAGCAAACATGACACGAAGGCTCTCAATAGTAGCCGTAGATGTACTGGATGACATAATAATACACTCTATCCACTTTGAATATGCATCCACCCCAACAAAAAACATCTTTCCCAGGAAATGGCCCGCAAAATCGATGTGGATCCTCGACCATAGTTTAGATGGCCACGACCAAAGACTCAGCGGAGATTCCGCTGGTACTTTACATAGCTGCATGCAAGTGTTGCATTGTTGCTCACATGATTCCAGATCAGAGTCAATTCCAGGCCACCATACATGAGCCCTAGCAATGGCTTTCATCATGACAATACCAGGATGAGTGCTGTGTAGTTCACGTACAAATTTTTCTCTACCTTTCTTAGGCATAACAACACAATTACCCCACAGTAAACAATCTGACTGCTCGGACAGTTCACCTTTGCGACGGTTGTAAGGTTTTGTCTCATCACACATTTCCATAGGTATTGCAGACCAATCACCACTGAGGATACAACGTTTCACAACCGATAAAATAGGGTCGTGGCTGGTCCAGATCCTAACTTGTTGAGCAGTGACAGGAGTTCCTTCACTCTCAAAAGCATCCATTACTAACCGTAGATCTGCAGGCTGAGGCATCTCCACTTCAGGTGTGGGCAACAGCAGACGACTCAGTGCATCAGCACAATTCTCAGTGCCCGGTCTATGACAAATAACATAATCATAGGCAGACAATGTCAACGCCCACCTTTGGATACAGAACGATGCATTGGTATTAATACCTTTGTTTTCCAAAAACAATGAAATGAGTGGCTTGTAATCTGTTTTGAGTTCAAAACGAAGACCAAACAGGTACTAATGCATCTTTTTGACCCCATGCACACAGGCCAAAGCTTCTTTTTCTACCATGTTGTAAGCTCTTTCCGCCTTTGACAAACTTCTCCAAGCATACGCAACAGGTTGTAGCTTACCTGACTCATTTGCTTGTTGGAGTACACAGCCAACCCCATATGATGAAGCATCACAGGCCAATACAAGGCGCTTACACGGATCATAATGAACAAAGAAATTGTTTGAACAGAGCAGATTCTTAGATTTTTCAAAGGCTCTATCTTGAGGCACACCCCAGACCCAGTTGTCGCCTTTTCTGAATAGCACGTGCAGTGGCTCTAACAAAGTGCTCAATCTGGGTAAGAAATTACCAAAGTAGTTAAGTAGCCCAAGGAATGAATACAGCTTCACAATCTGAGGCCTGCGTGCATTTTTGATGGCCTTGGTTTTCGAATCAGTAGGCCTGATGCCATCAGCAGCTATCTTCCTCTCCAGGAATTCAACTTCAGGTGCCATGAAGACACACTTCGAATGTTTCAGCCTGAGTCCCACTTTGTCCAGACAATGTAGGACTTCAAGATTGTTCAGATGTTCAGTAGTGTCACGACCTGTGACCAGAATGTCATTTTGAAACTCGACAGTTCAATAGACTCTCCATGTTCCGCTGAAATATGGCTGCAGCCGAACGAATTCCAAAAGGACACTTGTTGTAGACAAACAGTCCTTTATGGGTGTTGATGCAGATGAGTTTCTTCAAAGTATTGACAAGTTCCTGTGTCATATAGGCCGACGTCAGATCCAGTTTAGTGAACGACTTTCCAACAGCTAGCAGGTCATCGGTCTTCGGTAACGGGTACTGATCCTGTTTTGAAAATTGGTTAATCGTAACCTTGTAGTCTCCACAAATCCTGACTGTGCCATCACTCTTCACACAGGAACAATAGGACAGGCACACTCATTAAACTCGACCGGTGATATGACCCCTTCACATTGGAGTCTGTCAAGCTCAATTTCAATCTTCTCCCTCATCATGTAGGGAACAGACCGAGCTTTATGATAGACAGGCCTTGCATCAGAATCCAGGTGAATCTGCACCTTGGCTCCAATAAAATTACCACGCCCGTTTCAAACAAAGAAGGAAACTTCTTCAACACTTGAGCACACGAAGTGTCATCCACCGATGACAACGCTTTAATATCATTCCAATTCCACTTGATTTTCTCGAGCCAATTCCTGCTGAACAGCTTTGGATCATTACCTAGGACAATCCATAATGATAGATCATGAACCACACCATATGACATCTTGACTACTGCATTGCCAATCACCAGTATGAGTTCCTTAGTGTAAGTACACAACTTGGCATTGACTGGACTCAGCTTAGGCTTCACAGCCTCAGTGTCCCACAGCTTGTCGAATGTCCTTTGGCTCATTATCAACTGACTTGCACCCGTGTCCAGCTCCATTGATACAGGCACGCCATTCAGCTTCACATTGACGATTATTGGCTGGCTCCTTCCCAAGAACGAATACGGATCATACACTTCCTCCTCAGGTTGTGTATCCGGGCCAGCATTGGATTGGTTATCATCAGCAACGTGATGAGCGGAAGCACGCTTGCTCAGTTGTGGGCACATTTTCTGAAGATGCCCCACTTTCGAACAGCCATTACAGGAGTACTGTTTAAACTGACACTGATGTGGCCGATGATTGCCCCTACAACGGCAACAGGGTGAAATCGGATTCGTACCATTTGCCGTACCTTGAGCAGCTACAGGTTTCGCATAAGCAGTCAAGTTGCAATCGATGACACAATCTTGTTTACAGTACTTGCCGTGGAGCTCCGACTCTTCGATGATGTCTGCCTCAAATCATCATCAGTCGTCATGCAAGCCTGGGCAGTCGCGATGGCTTTGCTTAAATCCAACTTCTCTTCGGCCAATAACTTCCGAAGAATTACATCATGGTTGATGCCTATCATGAAGAAATCTCGTAGCATATCTTCCAACACGTTCCCGAACGTACACGGCTCAGCAAGACGTCGCAGGTCGGCGAAGAATCCCGACACATCCTGGCCCTCAGCACGAACATGCGTGTAGAAGCGATAGCGTGAGATGATGATCCCCTCTTTTGGCTTAAGATGGTCACTCACCAAAGCACAAAAATCCCCATATTCTTTGTCCGTTGGATGTAAAGGCGAGAGAAGATTCTTCATTAGGCCATAAATTTTTGGACCACAAACGGTGAGGAAAACCGCCCTGCGCCGAACTGCGTCAGCCTCTCCCTCCATTTTGTTGGCCACAAAATACTGATCTAGGCGGTCGATAAAATCCGCCCAATCCTTGCCATCCGTGAATCTCGCCAGAATTCCAATAGTGCCTATTGTATATGCGAAGGTTCTTAAGTTACCTCGTCGCCAAATATAATGAATGTAATGACTCAAAAGACTTGTTACTGTAAACTGCCTCAGGTGTAAACCTGATCCAACTTTATTCGCGCCCTAAGAAACCCGCGTGACATGGTACCCGCGCTTATATATCAGTGACCATGCACACGCGCGTACAGCCCGATGACCTCCAACAGTAGCGCCCCCTGGTGTATGGTGACCCCAAGCATAAATACTTAACACTTAACATGCTCATAGTACATTCCACTGTGTACTATTTTTATGCAGCTGTTAAGCCATTTTAAATAAGTTAATATCTTCCTAAGAATAGTATGAAGTGGAGCGTAGTACAAGTGCACTAAAGAACCAATTTTCCGAGCCTATGCTGCCAGCAGGGAGCACCACCCACAGACTGCATATATCTTGAAATCACAGGGACACTGCCCAGCAATGCCCGGCTATGTGAGGTTGGCTGCCGAACTCCCTGCCGACAGCAGACCTGAGAACATCGGGTCTTCACCATTTGTCTGAACTTTGATGATCTAAAATCTGTTCTCTCTTTGAAGTGGGACTGGACTTTTCTAGGGTCGGATTTAATCCCAGCTGAATTCCTGCTATCAGGTTTCTCCTGACCAATCCAGGGAACAATCGGAACAAGGCAAACAACAGGAAAACTTGGCAGGAACCTGGGCCCTACCTCCTCACTGACATTTGCATTAGAGGGTGAGGAGTGGCCAGCCAGTGGTGGTATCTGCAGTGGTTGGGGAGAGGGAAATTAATGTTGGGGCAGGTCTTGCTGCCCAATTGTACCTCATTTCCTGCTGCTGCTCAGGTAGGATCCATGGGGAAAATCCAGCAAATAAAAAAGATGGTCAGCTAGATAAGTGACTACTTGGGTTGGCTTAACTAAGAAGACTGATTCAGACTTGCGAGATAGGAGAAACGTCTTTACGCATAGAGTGGTTAGAATGTGGAACAATGGAGTGGTTGAGGTGAATAGCATACTTCTTCTTTTGTATGGTAGTAGCAAAGCAAATAAAACGTCAATATTTAAGTCAGATATCTAGGCCAAAGCTTCTGCTGTAACAGCGTGGATATCTTGTAGGCTGCCTGAGAATTTCCTCTAAGGACAGTGCTCAATGATGTGTTCCAGAGTTTGATAAGGAGCTCTACAGTCACATGATGGGGATGTTTTAATCTTCCATCTATGGAGAAGGTGGCAGCATCCACCATGACCAGTTCTGAGGTGGTTGGTGGTTGTCCACTGTTTGCGAGGAAGGTTTGATCCTTCAGGTTGTACTGTGGGATTCTCTATAATGATTTCAATTGGTATGTTGCACTTCTTCCAAGCATTTCACCATCAGTCATCAAGGCTGAGGAGAGATCGCTGAAGGGCTTTGGCGACGGTCTAAAATGGCTTTCTAGATTTGAAATGGGTTGGTGGATTGGCATGTCTTTTGCTGATGTAGTGGTTGTATTCTCTGGAGACTGCATATTCACAGCCTGGGTGTGATGGTGCAATGTTTGCAAGCACGGGCAGCCATGGTATTGATGTCGATAAAACCGTACCGGTGATAATTCTCATGGTAGAATTCAGTTGGACATCAAAGGATTTGACATGCGGATTTGATAGCTGTGCCAGAGAGCAGTACTCTGCTGTAGAGTGCACTAGACCAAGTGCTGCTGTACAGAGGGTTTGAGTGTCTGCTCCCCATGTGGATCCGGCAAGTTTCTGGATCAAATTGACCCTGCTCTTTAGTTTCTTCCCAAGGTTCTGGAGATGTTGTCTATATGACAGGGTGCAAGCAAGCATGACTCCTAAATAGGAAGGTTTTTTGGCATGGTTTGCCTCTGCGCCACAAAAGGAGACTTTCAAAGCTTGGTTTGCTTGAATGGTGTTGATGTGCAAAGTCGAGGTGACGGTCTTTTGCTGGTTTGGCCAAAGTCACCAGCAGCGGCGGTATGCCTCCATCGTCTGTAAATCACTGGTCAACATCTCCGGTGATGGATAGATTCATGTTTTGCGCGGCCAAGGTAATGTCATCAACTGTTTTAGGCAGGTCATTGGTGTAAATGTTGAATAATATGGGTGCTAGGACAGTACCCTGTGGGAATCCGTTGTCCAATGTCCTATATCTGCTCTTCTGGGTGCCATAGTACACACGGAAGCGTCGGTTGCTGAGCATGGCGTTGAGAAGATGGATCGTTGTTCTGCAGGGTAAAATGGTGGAGAGCTTGAAAAGCAGTCTATGCTTCTATACTGTGTCATATGCCGCTGACAGGTTCACAGGTGCCACAGAGGTCTTGAGCTGGCGCTGGGAGCCTGCTTCAATGTGCGTTGTTAAAGATACCACTTGGTCGCATAGCATAGATGCATTTAAGGGGAAGCTAGATAAACACAAGGAAGTAATAGAAAGTTATGCTGATAAGGTTAGATGAAGAGGGGTGGGAGGAGGATCCATGCCGGGGCACAAACACCAGCATGGACCAATTGGGCCGAATGGCCTGTTTCTGTGCTGTAAATAAATTCTAATTCAAGCATGAGCTGGCAACAGATCAAAGTTATTTCTTCCCAATTTATTGCTCTGGCACTGTAGACACAACTCGAGATCTTGCTCGAATGATAGATGATAAACAGTTAAAGCTGATAGTCAATCTGGGAATAGATAGGCCTATGTTTAAAGCCTTAAAGTGTGCTATTGGTCAAAGTTTGGCACAGTTGGTTTCTGTAGCAGCCAGCCTGCCAAAGGAAAGAACTGGAACGGAGGCTGTTTATAAGCTGATTTTTTTATAAAATGCTGATTTAATAAACTTTCAAATCCGTTCTGTAAGTTCAGTTCAAACAAGCAGAGATGTTTCACTCATGTTATCATGAACAGTAAAAAGCCGGCTTTTGATTTTACATTTCTCTAAAATTGACAAATTGTCCAGGCTGTCCTAACACTCCCATTTCTTTGTGTTTGTTAAAGAGCTTCTAGCTCAGGTATTACATGGGAGGTTTTTAGGGAATGGATATGTGGATAAAAAATTGTGAAATGGTATGTTTACACAACTATCATTGACCGCACAGCTTAAAGGTTGTGTTCCAAGGCTGCAAAGGTATGAAAGAATATTGCATATAAGATCAACTTGGGACAAAAACAGAGACCATGTTGTTGACATACCATTCTTGAGCCTTTAAATGAGGCCACACATTGCCTGTTTTCCAGGCACTAACCAGCCTATTAAGCACCCAATATGGCTGGCAGGATGTACATGCATATTTTTGACCAGAGGTGTACCACTTGCCATATTGGGAAATGAAAATAAAATGTTGTACAAAGTCCATGCCTGAAACAGGCATTACTCTCCGCACATGCAAATAAGGGGTCTGTTTGATGCCTCCACTGCAAAATTGACATTGACTGGCTTCATTCAATAAAACCACACCTCGGGACCACCAGCTATCAAAAAGGACCTTTTATTTGCCAATTTAATCCCCTTTTTCTTGCTGCTTCTCACCTGAGTCTTGCTGGGGTATGGTTCCACAGGTGCCAGTGGCATTCCAGTGCCTCAACCAAGGCATTATTCTTCATGTGAGAAGCTCGTGAGTGATGGCAAGCCACTTGTTCATGGGAGGCATTACACACAAACCCGATGCTGTCTTCACCAATGTCTACACATGGGGTTTCCAGCAAGGACCACTGAATAGCTTTGAGCATGAACATGGATTGTTTTGCTCCACCCCAGCCCTTGGGCTCTCTGACCACTTGAAATGCTATATGTTCTGCCTTAAAACTAATTCATTCAGCTGAGACTGAGAGAATCAAACCTAGGACATTCTGGGCCGTATGGCTCAGCTACACATCTCTTTACCTACTGACCCATTGATGGCCTCGATCTATTTCAGTGATCCCAGAAAGATTTTCGATACCTTGAAGCCTGCAGTACTGCCCATTTCCAAATTATATTTTTTATATACTTTTATTCCTTTATCGCACCAATTTTCTTCTTTCCTTTCCCTGAAATATTGATTACTTGCTGGGAAAAGGCTCCTTCTTAGATTGTCAACCACAGTACCTCACCCAAGTAGCCATATTTCATACACAAATCTTAATAATGAACATTGATAGATTATTTCACTGCAAGATGCATCCCAGTCAAGTCCAATCCTGTGGTCGGGTCACTATATAAAATGGGTGTTCTTTTTATATAGTGAGTACTCAACAATGGTCAAAATTGATTAGCTAACATCTGTTTTGCAAGCTTTATACAGTCACATGATTTTCTTTCCTTCCTATTTGCCCTCACATTGGGTCCATTTGCTAAGGTGACCAGAGTTCATGTAGACAATGGCCTAGAAATTGCGGATGGAGGCATACCTCCGGAGTACTGGCAACCAGGCTGCGAACAGTTGCTGTCTCAGACCTCGAGGCAGAAGGCAGCGTAATGGCCCTTGGATCCCAGGGACGCAAGCAGTTCGGAAGCATCCTCGAATCACATGGGCCCGGTCCTCCAATGACAAAGGAGAATTGCATTTCAATCATCTACGAAGGAAATCCCCTAATGATATGCAATGGAATCCCAAAATGTAAAAACCATATAATTAACAGAATTGAATTTGAATCATAATTACCTTCAGTCTACCAAACTCAATAAAAAGTTAATTTTTTGATAATTTCACACATCATTAAAACAATAATCTGGGTCAATATTTGCATAAACTCATTTAATAAAGTGTATGTGCATAATTTTGGATATATAAAGGTTTAATTTAAGGCTTATGCTGATGCAAGCAGACCCCAATACTACTTGCATCAACCATAAGACTTACGTGGACAATGGCTGGCCGGTCACTGAGCAAATAGTCCAACTCTGCACCAGCGATGTATCAAAACATATTTATGTTTCTTTTGGAGTGCAGTTCTTTTTTCCTAACGTTCCTTGATCTGATGACTTTCCCTTTGTCCTGGCTCTGTACTTTGGGAAGTTGGAGCTTATATGCCTCTAAAATCTCCACATCACAATGACATAGTGTGGCACTTGTAGTTCAGATGGGCTCGCACAGTGTGTCCAATAGAAATGACTGACTGCCCACAGGTGTGGCTATGATGACATTGTTTTAGCCACATTCACTAATATTAGTAGAAATGCCTTACATACACTCACACAGTACAGGTAAATGTACTTCTCGTATATATTTACTGAATAAACATTTACCATTATTCAGTTACCAACGAGTAAAGCACTCACAACAACTAAAAACATTCGCACTCTCTGCTTTTCATCTTACCATTTTACAAACAAATGCACAAAAAAATTAAAGTACACGTGCTTTCCTGTGTGAATAAGAGTATTGAGATCACACGCCAACAATATTGTCTATTACTCATTTTTTATATGCTAATCGGAAATGCAATGATCTACTTCTGGATTCCCAATTAGTCCAATTAGTGCCTAACGTATTGGACAGTACGGGGCAAGAACTTGCTCAGGTCTTGCATTTGGAGTATATGTAACAATGTAATCAAATTCAGGTGAAATATTCCTTGCACAAGACTTTAAGAATTCCCCAGTCTCCTGGCATTTTGACAACATACAAATTTGTAAGCTCTTGAGAATAATCTCTCCAAACTTGGAAGGATTAATTGAAACATAAATAAAGTACAGTGCAAAGATATAACAAAATGGAATGCAGGTGGGTTTGGATCTCATGCGGTGTGAAAATTTTTAAAATTTCAAACTCAAAGCCAACCCACCTCGAACTCACCAACTTCCGGTTTTAACGGCGGGTAACCAACCCTCTCCCAGGAAGTGGGTTGGTCATTTAAATATTACAATGAAGTTGCGTGCCTCAGATTTGATCTCTCTTCCAGCTTTAACGCTGGCCATCCCGGGCCTCGTGCATGGAAGAGGCAAGTGCTTTTCCAGCAGTGTTTGTGGGCTAGGAGGAGCAGAAGTGCTTCCTCTGGCCCCCCAAGCAAACCTGCTTCCACCCTCCAGGATCACCGCGCACCCCCCCCAGGATTCGGACCACCACTGCCCGCTATCACGACTCCAACAGCAGGCCCCCTACCTGCTCCTGGTCTGTGGCCTCCTCCGCAGTGTTCACCTCATGACAAGGAGCCAAGCTTGTCAAGGGAACCCGCTGGAAAAAATAGTCACACGCTGTGGAGGTAAAACAATAGTTTCCCGACCACATTTCCCTCGCTTGTAAAACCCAACCCAATTAAGATTGGGGTCTTTATCTCTAAGGAAGGGTAATTTTTCACACAGTTAACAAATGTACTTATTTTATTAATTAACAATTAAAAATTGTTGTTTTGCTAAAGATTAATTATGAATATTTAGTTGGGGTGAAATTCGATAACCAGGAGCTAATTATAATGATTGCCGCACATAGCCCAGCGCTGAATGCATTGCTGACATCTGCGCACTCAGCAGGCGGCCCAAGTACTCAATGTTTGTGTGAATCTAGCTTTATTTAACCTTTACTTAAGGATTACACTCGGAGGCCGAACTCCAAGCCATCGTCAACACCTTCGCCGAGGCATACGAGAGCATAGGCTTTACGCTAAACATCTGTAAGACAAAGGTCCTCTATCAAACTGACCCCACCACACAGCACTGCCCACGAGGCCTTGGGCAACGTGGACCATTTTCCATACCTCGGGAGCCGACTGTCAACAAGAGCAGACATTGACGACAAGGTCCAACACTGCCTTCAGTGCGCCAGCGCAGCCTTCAGTCACCTGAGGAAGAGAGTGTTTGAAGACCAGAACCTCAAATCCGGCATCAAGCTTATGGTCAACAGGGCAGTAGTGATACCTGCCCTCCTATATGGCTCAGAGATGTGGACTATATACAGCAGGCACTTCAGAGCGCTGGAGAAGTACCACCAACGCTGCCTCTGCAAGATCCTGCAAATCTATTGGCAGGATAGACACACGGTCAGTGTTCTACCTCAGGCCAACATCCCCAGCATCGAAGCATTGCCCACACTCGATCAGCTCCATTGGGCGGGCCACATCATCCTCATGCCCGACACGAGACTCCCAAAGCAAGTGCTCTACGTGGAGCTTTGACACGGCAAGCGAGCCCCAGGTGGGCAGAGGAAACGCTTCAAGGACACCTTCAAAACCTCCTTGATAAAGTGTAACATCCCCATCGACTCCTGGGAATCCTTGGCCCACGACCACCCAAAATGGAGGAAGAGCATCCGGAAGGTCGCTGAGCACCTCAAGTCCCATCACTGAGAACAAGCAGAAACCTAGCGTAGACAGTGGAAGGAGTGTGCATCAACCCAGGCTTCCCACCCACCCTTTCCTTCAACCATTGTCTGCCCCACCTGTGATTGTCCCGCATTGGACACCTCAGTCACCTGAGAATTCACATTTAGAGTGGAAGCAAGTCATCCTCGACTCCGAGGCACTGCTTATGATGATGATGACTTAAAGCTAGCCTGTGCCTCTTAAAGGCAGTCTGCACCTCTTAAAGGTGAGCTGTCTTCTAGTGATGAATCTTAAAAAGTGCTTCAGCACTAACCCAAATGGCTCAACAAGTCAGGGAAAGAGCACCCAGAATCTTGGATGCAGCACTGAAGGCCATGTTGCAGGGGATCAAAATTGGAGCCCCTCCCGCTCCTCACCGACCTTCAGACCTCCTGCTCTTCTCTGATCTCTGGGCCTCCCACTCCTCACCGACCTCAGGTCCTCCTGTTCCTTGCCGACCTCCGGGCCTCCCGCTCCTCGCCAACCTCCAGGCCTCCCACTGCTGAGTGCGTTACTCCCCTGTGCCCCACTGATTTCGGATTAGACTCCAAACTGCGTATTCGACCTCTGCCCACTCACAGGCCTCGTCCGGGTAGGTAAGTGATTGGCTGGTTGATTGATATGTATCTCTCTTTCCCCTTTATAACAGATAAGTCTAATTAGGGGGATGGCAGGGCATGTCCTGTGGCATGTGGGAAGTTGTGGATGCTTTGCGCTGCCTAGACAACCATGTGTGCAGGAGATGTCTCCAGCTTCAACTAGTCGAGCTCCACGGTTTGGAGCTTGAGCAGCGGCTGGAGTCACTTCGGTGCATCCGCGAGGCTGAGAGCAACGTGGATAGCACGTTTCAGGAGGCGATCACCCCACAGCTTCAAAGCATGCAGGCAGAGGAGAAGTGGGTGACCACCAGACGGAGGAAGAATGCTAGGCAGGTAGTGCAGGAGTTCCCCCGTGAGTCCAGCTCGCTTCCCAACTGATCTTCTGAGCACCGGTGAGGGCGATGGTGCCTCTGGGGAGTGCAGCCAGAGCCAAGTCCAAGGCACCATGGGTGGCTCAGCTGCACAGGAGGGAGGGACAAAGAAAAAAAGAGCTTTAGTGGTAGGGGATTCAATAATTAGGGGAATAGAGAGGTGTTTCTGCGGCTTTAGACATGACTCCAGGATGGTATGGTGCCTCCCTGGTGCCACGGCCAAGGATATCACAGAGCAGACGCAGGGCATTCTGGGGGGAGAGGGTGAACAGCCAGAGGTCGTGGTCCATATCGGGACCAATGACATATGTAGAAAGAGGGATGAGGTCCTGCAGGCAGCACTTAGGGAGCGAGGAGAAACATTAAATAGTAGAACCTCAAAGGTAGCAATCTCCGGGTTACTACCGGTGCCATATGCTAATGACTAGAAGGATAGAGAGGATGAATGCGTGGCTGGAGAGTTGGTGCAGGAGGGAGGGCTTTAAATTTCTGAGGCATTGGGACTGCTTCTGGGGGAGATGGGGCCTTGTCAAACAGACGGGTTGCACCTCAACAGCGCCAGGACCAATATCCTCACGGGGAATTTTTTTAGTGCTGTTCGGGAGAGTTTAAACCAGCTTGGCAGGGGGATGGGAACCTGAGAAAAAATTTAGTAGGGAAGGAAGTATAGCTGAAATTGAAAAGCAAGAATGCAGAAAGTGAATCTGTAAGACAAAAGAAACAAGGGTTAGTAAGTAGTAATCAAGGAGGTCTTCCTGTGCTAAATGGTATATACTTCAATGCAAAGAGTATAGTGAATATGGCAGATGAGCTGAAAGCACAGGTAGACATAGAAACATAGAAAACAGATGCAGGAGTAGGCCATTCGGCCCTTCAAGCCTACACCACCATTCAATAAGATCATGGCTGATCATTCACCTCAGTACCCCTTTCCTGCTTTCTCTCCATACCCCTTGATCCCTTTAGCCATAAGGGCCATATCTAACTCGCTCTTGAATATATCCAATGAACTGGCATTAACAACTCTCTGCGGTAGGGAATTCTACAGGTTAATAACTCTCTGAGTGAAGAAGTTTCTCCTCATCTCAGTCCTAAATGGCCTACCCCTTATCCTTAGACTGTGTCCTCTGGTTTTGGACTTCCCCAACATCGGGAACATTCTTCCTGCATCTAACCTGTCCATTCCCTCAGAATTTTATATGTTTCTATGAGATCCCCTCTCATCATTCTAAACTCCAGTGAATACAAGCCCAGTTGATCCAGTCTCTCCTCATATGTCAGTCCAGCCATCCCGAGAATCAGTCTGGTGAACCTTCGCTGCATTCCCTCAATAGCAAGCACGTCCTTCCTCAGATTAGAAGACCAAAACTGAACACAATATTCCTGGTGAGGCCTCACCAAGGCCCTGTACAACTGCAGTAAGACCTCCCTGCTCTTATACTCAAATCCCCTAGCTATGAAGGCCAACATACCATTTGCCGTCTTTACCGCCTGCTGTACCTGCATGCCAACTTTCAATGACTGATGTACCATGACACCCAGGTCTCATTGCACCTCCCCTTTTCCTAATCTGCCGCCATTCAGATAGTATTCTGCCTTTGTGTTTTTGCCCCCAAAGTGGATAACCTCACATTTGTTCACATTATACTGCATCTGCCATGCATTTGCCCACTCACCCAACCTGTCCAAGTCATCCTGCAGCCCCTTAGCATCCTCCTCACAGCTCACACCGCCACCCAGCTTAGTGTCATCGCAAACTTGGAGATATTATACTCAATTCCTTCATCCAAATCATTAATGTATATTGTAAATAGCTGGGATCCCAGCACTGAGCCTTGCGGCACCCCATGAGTCACTGCCTGCAATTCTATAAAGGACCCGTTAATCCCGACTCTCTGCTTTCTGTCTGCCAACCAGTTGTCTATCAACGTCAGTACATTACCCCCAATACCATGTGCTTTAATTTTGCACACCAATCTCTTGTGTGGCACCTTGTCAAAAGCCTTTTGAAAGTCCAAATGCACCACATCCACTGCTTCTCCCTTGTCCACTCTACTAGTTACATCCTCAAAAAATTCCAGAAGATTTGTCAAGCATGATTTCCCTTTCATAAATCCATGCTGACTTGGACAGATCCTGTCACTGCTTTCCAAATGCATTGCTATTTCATCTTTAATAATTGATTCCAACATTTTCCCCACTATTGAAGTCAGGCTAACCGGTCTATAATTACCCGTTTTCTCTCTCCCTCCCTTTTTAAAAAGTGGCGTTACATTAGCTACCCTCCAGTCCATAGGAACTGATCCACAGTCGATAGACTGTTGGAAAATGATCACCAATGCATCCACTATTTCTCGGGCCACTTCCTTAAGTACTCTGGGATGCAGACTATCAGGCCCCGGGGATTTATCGGCCTTCAATCCCATCAATTTCCCTAACACAATTTCCTGTCTAATAAGGATTTCCTTCAGTTACTCCCTAGACACTTGGGAGTATGACATTATAGTCATCACAGACATGGCTGAAAGAGGGGTAGGTTTGGCAGCTCAATATTCTTGATTACAGGATTTTCAGACAGGACAGAGATGGGGGTAAAAAGGGGGTGGGGTCATGGTATTGATGAAAGAAACTATTATAGCTGTGAGGAGGAATGATATGTTCGAGGGATCATCAAATGAGGCCATATGGGTCGAACTAAAAAATAAAAAAGGGGCGATCATGCTGCTGGTCATGTATTATAGACCCACAAGCAGTGGGAGGGAGATAGAAGAGCAAACATGTACGCAAATTTCTGTGAAGTCCAAAAACCATAGGGCAGTGATAGTAGGGGATTTCAACGATCCTAATATTGATTGGGCCAAATGTAGTTTGAAGGGTATAGAGGGTGCGGAATTCTTAAAATGCATTCAAGAGAACTTTTTTAGTCAGCATGTAACAAGCCCAACATGGGACTTCTGGATTTAGTTTTGGGGAATGAAACTGGACAGGTGGAAGGGGTATCAGTGGGAGAACACTTGGGTGCCAGTGACCATAATTCAGTCAGATTCAAGGTAGTTATGGATAAGGACAAGGATAGACCAGAAATAAAAGTCCCAAATTGGGGAAAGCTAACTTTGTGAAGCGCTGAAGTCATTTGGCCACAGTGGACTGGAAACAGCTACTTGTCATATACTGTAGAATCTCTGGAGGAATATAGAAAGTTCAGAGGTGAAATTAGAAAGGATATTAGGAATGCTAAGAGAGAGCATGAAAAATTCTTGGGAAGTAAAATCAAGGAAAACCCAAAGATGTTCTATAAATATATTAAGAGCAAGAGGATAACTAAACAAGGGGTATGGCCTATTAGAGACCATGAGGGTAATCTGTGTGTGGAGGTGGAAGATGTGGGTATGCTTCTTAATGAAAACTTTGCATCTGTTTTCACAAAGGAAAGGGGCAATGCAGATACTGCTATCGAGGATTCTGGATGAAATAAACATAGTGAGAGAGGAGGAACTTAGGGGTTTAGCAGCTTTGAAAGTGGATAAGTCCCCAGGCCCAGATGAAATGCATCCCAGGCTGTTGAGCGAAGCAAAAGAGGAAATAGCAGAGGCTTTGACCATCATTTTCCAGTCCTCTTTGGATTCAGGCATGGTGCCGGAGGACTGGAGGACTGCTAATGTGGTACCCTTGTTTAGGAAGGGAGAAAGGGATAGGCCAAGTAATTACAAGCCTGTCAGCCTAACCTCAGTGGTGGGAAAATTATAGGAAAAAATCCAGAAGGACAGGATAAATCTACATTTAGAAAGGCAAGGATTAATCAGGGATAGTCAGCACAGATTTGTTAAGGGAAGATCGTGTTTGACTAACCTGATTAAATTTTTTGAGGACGTAACCAGGAGGGTCGATGAGGGTAGTGCGTACGATGTCGTGTAAATGGACTTCGGCAAAACTTTTGATAAGGTCCCACATGGCAGACTGGTCACGAAGGTAAAGGCCCATGGGATCCAGGACAAGGTGGCAAGTTGGATCCAAAATTGACTCAGAGGTAGGAAGCAAAAGTTAATGGTTGATGGATGTTTTGTGACTGGAAGGATGTTTCCAGTGGGGTTCCACAGGGCTCAGTACTGGGTCCCTTACTTTTTGTGGTATACATTGGCTGCCTGAGGAAAAGAGTGTTTGAATACCAGGCCCTCAAAACTGCCACCAAGCTCATGGTCTACAGGGCTGTAGTAATACCTGCCTCCTATATGGATCAGAGGCCTTGACCACATACAGTAGACACCTCAAGTCGCTGGAGAAATACCACCAACGATGTCTCCGCAAGATCCTACAAATCCCCTGGGAGGACAGACGGACCAACATTAGCGTCTTCGACCAGGCCAACATCTCCAGCATTGAAGCACTGACCACACTTGATCAGTTCCACTAGGCAGGCCACATCGTTCGCATACCTGACACAAGACTGCCAAAGCAAGCGCTCCACTCTGAACTCCTTCACGGCAAATGAGCCAAAGGTGGGCAGACATCCTGAAAGCCTCCCTGAAAATGTGCAATATCCCCACTGACACCTGGGTGTCCCTGGCCAAAGACCGCCCTAAGTGGAGGAAGTGCATCTGGGAGGGCGCCGAGCAACTCGAGCCTCATCGCCAAGAGTTTGCAGAAATCAAGCGCAGGCAGCAGAAAAAGCGTGCAGTAAACCAGTCCCACCCCCCTTTCCCTCACCGACTATCTGTCCCACTGGTGACAGGGACTGTGGTTCTCATATTGGACTGTTCAGTCACGTAAGGACTCATTTTTAAGAGTGGAAGCAAGTCTTCCTCGATTCCGAGGGACTGCCTATGATGATGATGAGATTTCAATATAGGAGGTATGATTAAGAAGTTTGCAGATGACTCTAAAATTGGCTGTGTGGTTGGTAATGAAGAGGAAAGTCATGGACTGCAGGAGGATATCAATCTACTGGTCAGGTGGACAGAACAGTGACAAATGGAATTTAATTCGGAGATGTATGAGGTAATGCACTTGGGGAGGGCTAATATGGAAAGGGTATACACATGAAATGGAAGGTCACTTAGAAGTGTCGATGAACAAAGGGACCTTGGAGTGCTTGTCCATAGATCCCTAAAAGTAGCCAGCCAGGTGGATAAGGTGGTTAAGAAGGCATATGGAATGCTTGCCTTCATTGGCCAAGGCATAGAATACAAGAGCAGGGAGGTTGTGCTTAAATTATATACTACACTGGTTAGGCCACAGCTGGAATACTGTGTGCAGTTCTGGTCACCATATTATAGGAAGGACGTGATTGCACTGGAAAGGGTGCAGAGGAGATTTATAAGGATGCTGCCTGGAATGGAGAATCTTAGCTATGAGGACAAATTGGATCAGCTGGCTTTGTTCTCCTTGGAACAGAGGAGGCTGAGGGGATACCTCATTGAGGGTATAAAATTTTGAGGGGCCTGGATATAGTGGATAGCAAGGGCCTATTTCCCTTGGTGGAGGGGTCAATTACAAGGGGGCACAGGTTTAAGGTGGTTGGTGGAAGGTTTAGAGAGGATTTGAGGCAAAGCTTCTTCACATAGAGGGTTGTGCGGGTCTGGAACTCACTGCCTGGAAAGATGTAGAGGCCGAAACCCTCACTACATTTAAAAGGTGCTTGGATGTGCACTTGAAGTGCCGTAACCTGCAGGGTTATGGACCTAGAGCTCGTAAGTTGGATTAGAGTGGATAACGTTTGTTGGCTGGCGCAGATACGATTGTAAGTACTTCAGGGAATCTAATGCGGCCAGAGTGATCTCCTGGACGAGTTTTGATCACCTGGTTGGGTCGGAGAGGAATTTTCCCAGATTTTTTCTCAAATTGGCCTGGGTTTTTATCTGTTTTTTTTGCCTGTCCCAGGAAATCGCATGGCTCCAGGTGGGGTGGAGTTTAAAATGTTGCAATACATTGGTATCGCAGTTGTGTGGGGCAGACTGGTTGGGCCGGATGCTCTTTACCGGTCCGCCATTGTCCGAAATAGCCTCCTTCTGCGCTCTAAATTTCTATGTTGTTTCTATGAGAGGTCCTTTATCCACAGGGGGTCAGAAGGACCTCCAGAAAGAAGTATTTGGGGCCAGATTGCCGAGGCAGTCACTGCCAGCAGTGTTTCCCCCTGGATCTGGCTCCAGTGCCCAAAAGAAGTTTCATGACCTCAGAAACCCGTGGTCAAGTTTAGTGAATTCATCTTCAAAAGCCATCTCCTACCAAAAGCACCATTAGCTTCACACACTGCTCAATGCACAATCTCCCCTCCCTGATCACTCACCTATCAACGATCTCTACCAAACACAAGGCACACTTCACATTCCTAGCTTCACCTCACCCTCTTGGAGGAGACGGTGCTGGTCATTCTTGGCAGGGACATGGCTGAGCCCTTGGCCAGTGGTGGGGCTGATAGTATACAAGATGCCAGTATCCTTATATGTTATCCTCCGTCTCATGTCCCACTTCCCCCTCATCCCACAATATCTTCTGATTTACAAGCTGCACATGGTGTAAGCATGCACCTCTTGCTTTCCCAGCCTCCTTCACCACAACCCTACCCTAGTGCCTTCCTCATTTCAGACACCCAAGAAATCCAGCTTGTCCAGTAGTGGTTGGCCAAGAAGCGGGAAAGGAGAGTGAAAAAGAAGAAGAAACACAGTCACTCAATTTCACATTCTCAGCCACCAGCTCCTCGAGATTTTCCTGCAAGGCCATCTGCAGCCTCCTCCACTGAAAGTCAGAAGCCTTCCACCAGCCATGCTGCAGCCACTGGGGTAACACTAGGTAAGAGCACAAGGATAGGCAAATACACTCACTCAGGGAATACACAATGCTGATTAGTTGATTTTTTGATGTGATATTGAATGCATAAGAACATAAGAACATAAGAAATAGGAACCGGAGTAGGTCATATGGCCCCTCGAACCTGCTCCACCATTCAATAAGATCATGGCTGGTCTGATCATGGACTCAGCTCCACTTCCCTGCCCGCTCCCCATAACCCCTTGTCCCCTTATCGTTTAAGAAACTGTTTATTTCTGTCTTAAATTTATTCAATGTCCTAGCTTCCACAGCTCTCTGAGGCAGCGAATTCCACAGATTTACAGCCCCCTGAGAGAAGAAATTTCTCCTCATCTCTGTTTTAAATGGGCGGCCCCTTATTCTAAGATCATGCCCTCTAGTACTAGTCTCCCTCATCAATGGAAACATCCTCTCTGCATCCACCTTGTCAAGCCCCCTCATAATCTTATACCTTTCGATAAGATCACCTCTCATTCTTCTGAACTCCAATACTCAACCTTTCTTCATAAGTCAACTTCCTCATCCCCAGAATCAACCTAGTGAACCTTCTCTGAACTGCTTCCAAAGCAAGTATATCCTTTCATAAATATGGAAACCAAAATTGCACGCAGTATTCCAGGTGTGGTCTCACCAAAACCTTGTATAGCTGCAGCAAGAGTTCCCTGCTTTTATACTCCATCCCCTTTGCAATAAAGGCTAAGGTACCATTGGCCTTCCTGATCAATTTGCTGTACCTGCATACTATCCTTTTGTGTTTCATGTACAAGTACCCCAGGTCCCGCTGTACTGCGGCACTTTGCAAACTTTCTCCATTTAAATAATAACTTGCTCTTTGATTTTTTTCTGCCAAAGTGCATGACCTCACACTTTCCAACATTATACTCCATCTGCCAAATTTTTGCCCACTCACTTAGCCTGTCTATGTCCTTTTGCATATATGGATAAAGTTGGATTGGAAAGTTTGCTTTGTGGTGGCTTCTATTTCAGCATTGTGGCCAATATGATGGTCAGTAACAGAGGGAAGGTAAGGTGTGAGACAAATGTTGAAAGGGGAATTGGGACTGTGTTCACTGGTACTGGAAGCGGATGATTCGATCCCAGATATCCCGGGCAGAAGGGGGCTATCTGGGTTGCCTCCTTCCTTCCGCTTTCTCCTCTTCTGCTTCTTCCTCTTCTGCTTCTTCCTCTTCCTCCTTCTTCTCCTGTTTTTCCTCCTCCTGCTTCTGTGAGCAGCTTGTCTTCTTTACTGCCTCTGCTCCAGCTCCGTGACATGCTGAAGTCCAAGGGCAACTGCATCTAGAGCCCCCAGGACTGGGAGCAAGTGGTGTTCTCAGAAGCCTTCATTTAAGAGCCAAAGCCTTGCAAACATCCTGAAACACTCCCTGCACTCCCTTCACACTTTAACAATTTTTAAACTGTCTTACAACAAGCCACTTCTCAAATAAAATGTAAAGAAACTAGTTCAGAAGCAATAATCTAAACTTAGCTGAAAGTTGCATGTGTCCCTTTAAGAAGTGTGTTGAGGGGTCTGTTGTACAGCTGAATGCACCACAAAATGGGACACCCACTATGGTGAGTACTGGAGGGTTCCTCCCATGCAGTCTAGGCAGCGGAACCTTTGCTTCAATAAGCCCATGGTCTGCTCGATAATGGTCATGGTGGCAGCATGGCTCTCATTATGAGTGCTGGGGAGGAGTGTTGGGGTTGGAGAGGGGAGTCATGAGCTAGGTGGAGACCGGATAGCCCTTCGAGCTTGACGTGGAAGAGTGCTGACACACCGGTCTGGCGGAGGACGAGGGTGGGGGGTGGGGGGGTGGGGGTGTGGGGGGTGGGGGGGGGATGGGGGGCAGTGGAGAAGGTTTGGAGCTAATCTCAGTCCCAAGGCATCCTGAATGTTTAATGGTCTGATCTGAGTTCTCAACCTTACAGGCTCCCCACCCCCCCAGTATGCCAGGATTCCAGCGTTGATTTTATCAAAGGTGTTATTCTTGACGAACATCTTACGTCACAGATGAGTTTTCCTTTTTGAGTGAATGCATTTCTACCAGTTAGCAGT
Source organism: Pristiophorus japonicus (assembly GCF_044704955.1). Classification (NCBI taxonomy): domain Eukaryota; kingdom Metazoa; phylum Chordata; class Chondrichthyes; family Pristiophoridae; genus Pristiophorus; species Pristiophorus japonicus. Next base: position 99,991,207 of record NC_091977.1, on the reverse strand, counting down.
ATTTTAAAGTTACTGTTGTTATGGTTACCATATCTACTTGCTCTGTTTGTAATTGCTAACTGAAATAACAATAACAAAATATTTTATTTGAGGACAAAAACTACTACCACTGTTACAGATTTCTATACAACCATTCCTCCTCATGGAATGTTTGCCAGCATTATCAAATGGAATACTAAGGAGACGAAATTGCCACTTTTTGAGAGATCCGTTAGCGCCTCCGGGGGGGGCAAGACACATTTCGCCCTGGGGTGGGAGGGGGGCGGGGGGTGGGGGGAGCACTACTGGCACTCAGGAAATTTCTCGGGAGTCATTGGAGGCGCTGTCATGGCGGTGCCAAGCCCCGGGCCACCACGCAACCGATGATGATGTCATTGCCGTGTGCGGTGACTCCTTTCTGCCCCACGGCCTGTGAGTCTGGCGTGAGCGGATGTCAACAGCGGCTTTGCTAGTCACAAAGCTGTCCAACATCCACTCGCGGGGCAGAAGTTAAAGGGGAGGACGCCAGCGCTCCGCGCCGCCATCTTACATTTTTTGCTGAATCTTGGGTCAACTCATTTACCTCTTTTTTTGCATTTTGGGTGCCGGGTGCTGGCCCAGTACCACACCGCCATCAGGGGCCTTGCAGAGTGCGCTGCAGCCCTCCCCTTTAAACGAAGGGGAGGGGCATTGAAGTGTATCAGCGCTACACAGAGCATCGGCATAGCGCTCCCGATCGCGCCCCGTTAGTGCCACTGGTCCCGCTCCTAAAGGAAGTGGAGCATGCGAGATTGTGCTCCACTTCATTTGAGGAGCGGTAAGCCCAATTCAGCGGCCAGAGCGGAACTCCCACGCCGGGCGCAGGAGATCCCACCCCGAGTAAGTTATAATGGGTGTAAGAGAAAAGATAGCCATTCATGGCTAACTAAAGAAATAAAGGATGGTATCCAATTAAAAACAAGGGCATACAAAGTGGCCAAAACTAGTGGAAGGACAGAAGATTGGGAAGCTTTTAAAAGCCAGCAAAGAATGACTAAAAAAATGATTAAGAAAGGGAAGATAGACTATGAAAGTAAACTAGCGCAAAATATAAAAACAGATAGCAAGAGTTTCTATAGGTATATAAAAAGGAAAAGAGTAGCTAAAGTAAATGTTGGTCCCTTAGAAGACGAGACCGGGGAAAGGGGAACATGGAGATGGCAGAAACTCTGAACAAATACTTTGTATCAGTCTTTACGGTAGAGGACGCTAACAATATTCCGACAATGGATAGTCAAGGGCTAATGGGGGGAGGAACTTAAGACAATCACAATCACCTAAGGAGGTGATACTCAATAAGATAATGGCAGATAAATCCCCTGGATCTGATGGCTTGCATCCTAGGGTCTTAAGAGAAGTAGTGGCAGGGATTGTGGATGCATTGGTTGTAATTTACCAAAATTCCTTGGATTCTGGGGAGGTCCCAGCAGATTGAAAAACCGCAAATTTAACACTCCTATTTAAAAAAGGAGGCAGACAAAAAGTAGGAAACTATAGACCAGTTAGCCTAACATCTGTGGTTGGGAAAATGTTGGAGTCCATTATTAAAGAAGCAGTAGCAGGAAATTTGGAAAAGCAAAATTTGGTCAGGCAGAGTCAGCATGGATTTATGAAGGGGAAGTCACGTTTGACAAATTTGCTGGAGTTCTTTGAAGATGTAACGAACAGGGTGGATAAAGGGGAAGCAGTGGATGTGGTGTATTTGGACTTCCAGAAGGCATTTAACAAGGTGCCACATATAAGGTTGCTGCACAAGATAAAAGTTCACGGGGTTAGGGATAATATATTAGCATGGATAGAGGATTGGCTAACTAACAGAGAACAGAGAGTCGGGATAAATGGTTCATTCTCTGGTTGGCAATCAGTAACTAGTGGGGTGCCGCAGGGGTCAGTGCTGGGACCCTAACTATTTACAATCTATATTAACGACTTGGAGGAAGGGACTGAGGGTAATGTAGCCAAGTTTGCTGATGATACAAAGATGGGAGGAAAAGCAATGTGTGAGGAGGACACAAGAAATCTGCAAAAGGACATAGACAGGCTAAGTGAGTGGGCAGAAATTTGGCAGATGGAGTATAATGTTGGAAAATGTGAGGTCATGCACTTTGGCAGAAAAAAATCAAAGAGCAAGTTATTGTTTAAATGGGGAAAGATTGCAAAGTGCCACAGTACAGCGGGACCTGGGGGTACTTGTGCATGAAACACAAAAGGATAGTATGCAGGTACAGCAGGTGATCAGGAAGGCCAATGGTATCATGGCCTTAATTGCAAAGGGGATGGAGTAAAAAAGCAGGTAAGTCTTGCTACAACTATATAAGATATTGGTGAGGCCACACTTGGAATACTGCGTGCAGATTTGGTTTCCATATTTACAAAAGGATATACTTGCTTTGGAGGCAGTTCAGAGAAGGCTCACTCGGTTGATTCCGGGGATGAGGGGGTTGACGTCTGAGGAAAGGTTGAGTAGGTTGGGCCTCTACTCAGTGGAATTCAGAAGAATGAGAGATGATCTTACCAAAACGTATAAGATTATGAGGGGGCTTGACAAGGTGGATGCAGAGAGGACGTTTCCACTGATGGGGGAGACTAGAACTAGAGGGCACAATCTTAGAATAAGGTGCCGCCCATTTAAAACAGAGATGAGGAGAAATTTCTTCTCTCAGAGGGTTGTAAATCTGTGGAATTCGCTGCCTCAGAGAGCTGTGGAAGCTGGGACATTGAATAAATTTAAGACAGAAATAGACAGTTTTTTAAACGATAAGGGGATAAGGGGTTATGGGGAGCGGGCGGGGAAGTGGAGCTGAGTCCATGATCAGATCAGCCATGATCTTATTGAATGGGGGAACAGGCTCGAGGGGCCATATGACCTATTCCAGTTCTTATATAGCGCCCTTAGTGACCACCAGACATCCCAAAGCGTTTTACAGCCAATGAAGTCACTGTTTAAAGTCACTGTTGTGATGTAGGAAACATTACTGCATATGTAATAATGTTTCCTACATTTCACAAGGATAAGTCTCTGATACATGTTCAATACTGTTAATGAGCATACAGCTGACACACATAACTAATTGCATTGTCCAGCACTAGTTCTGCCTGTTGCAGGAAGGAGCTTATATTACCCCCAATTTACTCAATTTCTAAAAATAAAGGATTTTAGTTATTGTTATTTCAATCATCAATTAGGGTTAGGAACAGAACAAATAGAAAAGGCTATTTCAGTAGCCTTGAAATAATTTTAACAGGTAGAAATAAATGTTTTACCTGAAAAAAAGAGACCTTATCGCTATTGTAAGGCCTTTGGTTTGGATGACATCTACTGGAAGCTATTCATCATCATCATCATCATCATCATCGAGGTTTGGTATCTGAACACAGCCTCACTTATCAAATGTTTAGCAGTTAACTTGATAGGGTTGCTGAGAAGCAAGTAGCTCTGGTGAAAGTCTACAGATGGATATAAGCTTGGAGGCAGAGTGGGAGCGGAGCAGGGGTGGAGCCTGAAGGTAGCAGGTTCGCTGTTTTGAGTACAGGAAACCTGGAAGAATGAGTTTCCCTCAGGTCCTGCCGATGTTAACGGCAGGAACTGATTAACATTTTCTCCGTTTCCCGACCAGAGCCAGCCAAATGGAGAGTCTGGCTAGCTATCGGGTGGGTAAGCCTTCGGCACTAGGCCACAGCTGTGGAGTGGAGAGGAGAGAGGGAAGTTTCGGTGGCCTCGGGGGTGGGGGAGATCGGAAGGGTCGGTGGTGGAGGAGATTGGAGGCCTTGGGTTGGGTGAATTGTGGGCCTTGGCGGGGAATTGGAAGGGCCTCAGGTGAGAGTGGTGGGGTAGATCGGAAGAGTCGGGGGGGGTAGATTGGAAGAGCTGGGGGGGGCAGATCGGAAGAGTTGGGGGGAAATCGGAAAGGCCTCATTGAGGAGATTGGAAAGCCTTGTAAGGGAGATCGGAAGAGTCAGGGGGGCAGATCAGAAGGATTGAGATCAAGGAGATCAGAAAAGTCGAGGGAGTGTCCAATCGCGGGAGGTGGACAAAGCAAGTAAACTAGATCCAGCAGGTAAGCAGTCCTCACCTCCCTTTAGCTGTTGGGTTTCTCGAGGCCCAGGAAACCCAGCCGGCCAAGGTTAAATTTAAAATGGTAGTTAATTCTGAGGCACACAACCTCATTATAATATTTAAATGACAAATCCGCCTCCTGTGAGCAGGTTGGTTGCCCGTCCCCAGTCCCACCTCTGTTAAAACTGGAAGGGTGGGGGGAGGTTTCAGATTTTTTACATTTTTACATGCCACCCAACCCAACCCCACCCGTTTTTGGATGTTAAAATCCCTCCCCCCTCCCCCTGCAACATTTCAGATTGGTAAAACCACCCTTTTTAGGGGCAGTGAATGTGAACATGCAGTAGTCAGGAGGAAGGCATAACCTCACACATTTTATGGGGATTTGTACTGCTCACCATGCCACTTGGGAGGAGTGTCTGTTGCTTGCTATCAGCCAAGAGAAGGCTCACATCTGTGTTAGTCAGCTGTCTAATAACCACTACCCTACCAGAAGAAGATAAATGAGTTCTGTTTGGGTTCCAGTTGGCTCCCAGGTGGCAGAGCTGATGATGGGAAATTGGAGCTGAGTCAATCCTCTGTAGCAAACTGTTAGCTGAGCTTTGAGCCAGGCAGGTTTGCAGTACTCCAGGTGCCACTCATGATTACGCAGATGGGACCTGGAGGGAGAAGTCAGGTGGTCATTTTTCATGTGTTAACCCGGACAATGAGCATCAGAGGGTTAATGCCACATGGGGACATCAAGCCCAATTCTGTCCTCACCACACATCAAAGTGCATATTTTTAGCAGGGAGCACTGAATAGCAATAAGAAGCAGGAAAGTTTCCCTTCCCTATCCCTGGGATGCTGAGGCCAATTGCAGCACTCCACGTGCTGCTCTGGCTGAGCTGGTTTACCACAAACTAAGGATTGAACCTGTTTAGTCTGGTTCAGTTTCCTACAGTGTGTTTAACCAATATGACATATGGGGACCTACGCCATGCTGCTTTAATTGAATCTTTTCATTTCCATTCCATTTTCAAAGAATAATAGCCTAGGAATTATTGTTGGAATGTTTAATCGATGGGCATCATTTTCCTCCGTCTGCTATTTTAGCAGAGTTGTTAACCTGGTTATTTTAAATGTGTTAATGCCCAGGAATCCCACACAAATGTGTTAACCACTTCTACACTAATGTCATAAACAGTGATTTGTGGGCTAATATTACTGTCTATTGCTCATGCAACATATTTCACCAGATCTCAGTACACAAGCCAGTTCTACATTTATCTCTCACAAGACTGCTAAATGTCATTGATATTATTCCAAAATTGTTCAATTGAGATAATTATTCAGTATACAGTAGTTAATTCTTTAAAAAAAATTAAAATGAAGTTTGCTGTTGTCAGATATTAATTTGAATACTTGTGCTGGTTGTGCTGCAGGGGCATAGCTTATTGATAGAAAAGGAATGGTTTGTGCAATTGTTATTAGGTTCAATTTTATCACTGTGTTCTTTTGATTTATGTTTTGGAGCTCCCTCTCTAGCATAAGCTAATAACAGAGTCAATAATCTCTCTCCCTTGGGCTAAATCTGCCAGCAGAGTATAAATGTCATGATGACAGGTTAACCTTGTTGTACTATCTCACATTATTACCCTTCACTCTGCATTACTGATCTCAAAGGATATTAATTTAGGTAATCTCTCATACATCTGTCCAATTTATCATATGCACAATTTAGAGCAAAATCTCCACGGGGGAGTGTAATCCTTTCATTACTTGTCTCTTAATTTAATTTCTGTGAATTTCTCACTATTTCTTATTCCTGTGATCAAAGCATGCTGTGCGGATTCAATTAAGCTTTCTGAATTGCTATGTTATCTATTTCCTGCTAAGATTTAGTCATTTATTTTGCACTTGAGGAATCACAGGGCAAGTTTTCCAATCACATTGTTAGCAGTAATGTATCTTCGTCCATGACACACTTTGGCTTGAATATCAATGCTTTATTCATGGATTATTTCTTGAACTGCGTTTTTGAATTCCTGAAATTGTGGAAAGCATCACACGATTCAAGCATTTTGGCAGCTTTTTAAACAGTTGTACACTAATCAGTTACTATCATTTAATCTTTGCTACAACATGCATTCCTTGAAGGGTTCTATTATAATTTTTAAAAGATCAAAGTCAGCCTAACATTTTCCACTGTTCCATGACACAAATGTCAGTCAGCCTACTCCAGTATTGCATTCACCAACTGCTACATGACTGCATCATGAACTTCTATTCTAGCGATTTCCCACAGAACAAATCTTTTTCTAGTTTCAGTTTTTAAAAATTAAATAACATATATATAATCATTCAATACATGATATAAAAAAGGGACTTGATCGTTTACAAAAAATAAACCACTATTTCAAAGAAGCGCACAGGAGTTCTGCCAATATTTATCCCTCAACCAACATCACTAAAAAAAACGAATTATCCAGCCATTATCATATTGCTGTTTGTGGGACCGTGCGGTGCCCAAATTGGCTGCTGCGTTTCCTACATTACAGCAGTGACGACACGTCACAAAGTATTTCATTAAATGTAAATTGCTTTAAGACATCCTAAAGTCTTGAAGGGTGCTATATAAATGCAGATTTAAGAAACTGTTGGCCCGAAATTCCGATTGCATCATTGCATGGATGAGGAAATGGCGAGGGAGAGGTGGGGTGGGGGGAAGGGGTAGAGGATTTTAAATTGGGAACTCCCTGGAGGAAATGCAAACCTGATTACAACCAGGATGTAAAAGATGCTTCTGCATAAAGGGCCAGCAGCAGGACTGGAGGAATCAGCCAACCTGGGTGCAGGATGGCAGCCAGATTGAAAACAATCAGTGACAAACTTCAAGCAGTTAGACCTGATTGTCCTTCCTAATGGCGATAGAGATCAGGTGGGATGGTCTGTTTGGGTTTAGAAGCTGGAGACCGGCCAAGAACATTGTATGCATTTTGTGGAGGGAGATAGCTATAGCAGTGAGTGCCACCTCCTTGAACTCCAGGACACCTTTGTAGTGCAGGAAGAAGTCTAACAACCTCACCAGAGCAGCCACAGTAAACTACCTGCTCCCTGTAACTGATCCTTGTAGTCTCTTTATATGCCTGACATCTTTCATTCATTACCCTTATGGTGCCAGAAGAGTCAGAGGTGAAATCTGAGTGGGGATTAGAGGCTCCACAGAAATCAACCCTAGCCTCCTCAGCCTATGGACATAGATCTCTGGGGTCTTTCTGTAAAAAGGAGGATGCTGGATCTGAGACAGATGGGAGGAGTTAAGGAGAAGTCCAATGTCATTCTTGTTTAATACAATCTTCTGAAACTTAACTCATCAGGTAGGAAACTCACGGGATTGGTTGAAATGGTGGTTTTACACCCTGCCCAATATTACATGCCACTAACTTTGAGAGAGGATATTCATTATTTTTAATATTTTTTTTAATAATCCTGTCTGCTTTCATACTAAGCCATATAGACCAAAAGGTTCCAGGTCTGATTCCCAATTTGTGCTGAGTTATCTGTTCCTCGCCTAGGCATCAGTAATGCCCCTCCAATTGGCCTAAGTACCCCTGGTTTGGGAAGGGGAGGGGGGGGTGTGGCGGGGGAGGAATTAGCCAGGGATTCTGCTCTATTTGCCATCCAGTGACACTTGCTAGAAGAGTGTCCTGTGGTTTTCGAATGAGGATGAGTGTGGGGTTAGATATGGTGCCCCATAGGGTCAAATAGCCTATCAACATTCATGCTCAAACCCAACACATGAATGATGGCCACTTGGATGGAGTACCCAAAGAAAGAAAGGGAGACATGCATTTATATAGTGCATTCACAATCTCAGGATGTCCCAAAGTGTTTTACAGCGAATGAAATACTTTTGAAGTGTATTCGCTGTTGTAATGTAGGAAACGCAGCAACCAATTTGTGTATAACAAGGTCCTACAAACAGCAATGTGTTAATGACCAGATAATCTGTTTTTAGTGATGTTGGTTGAGGGACAAATATTGGCCAGGTCACCGGGAAGAATTCCCCTGCTCTTCTTCGAATAGTGCCATGGGATCTTTTACGTCCAACTGAAAGGGCAGATGGGGTTCGGTTTAAAATCTCATCTGAAAGACGGCACCTCCAACAGTGCAGCACTTCCTCAGTACCACACTGAAGTGTCAGCCTAGATTATTGTGCTCAAGTCTTTGGAGTGGGGCTTAAACCATGACCTTCTAATTCAGAGGGGAGAGAGCTTCCAACTGAGCCATGGCCGGCACCAAGGTGACGGATGCCCATGGAGCTGTGCCCAGTAGAAATGCAGGATAGAAGGCGAGTAAACGACAAAAAATCTAAACATAAAGAAAATCCTGCCATCCAATTACTCGCTGAGTAAACCGGACCTGCCAGATGCTTCCTTACAGTAAAGATTTAAGATGCTGACAGTAGGTCTGATTGTGTTTTGACAGGCAAGATGACCAAATTGAAAGAGCTGAATGTTAGTTTCAACAAACTCACTTCCATTCCACTGGAGCTTGGGGACTGCGAGAACCTAGAGAAACTGAATCTGTCGAATAACCTGGAACTGTCAGAGCTCCCATTTGAGGTAATATCTTTGTATTATATGACTAAGGATCTACATGATGCAGATGATTTTTGATCAAGCTCTGTACATGTCATAACCTGCTGCCATTGAAAATGTGTGCATATACAGAAGTGTATATTGGTTCAGTTGTTCAATTGAAGCTATTTAAAGTGCTTGCACTTTGCGTTGTGGTGTATCATTGTGATACTGCTGTATTGATTATCCTATTGTGATTTCCAATGTGTCCTATATCATCGCATGTTATTTTTAAGCACTATGTAATTCTCCCTTCCTATTTCTGTATTTTTAAGCACTATGTAATTCTCCCTTCCAGCCCTACAATCCTCTGAAATCTCGGCACTCCTCCAATTCTGGGCTCTTGCACATCCCCGATTTTAATCACTCCATTATTAGTGGCCATGCTTTCAGGTGCCAATGCCCTTCCTAAGCATCTCTGCCTCTCTACCTCTCTCCTCCTTTAAGATGCTGCTTAAAAACTATCTCTTTGACGAAGCTTTTGGTTACCTGCCCTAATATGGCTCTGTGTTTAATAACGCTCCTGTGAAGCAGCATGTGACATTTTACATAAGAACATAAGAACATAAGAAATAGGAACAGGAGTAGGCCATACGGCCCCTCGAGCCTGCTCCGACATTCAATAAGATCATGGCTGATCTGATCATGGACTCAGCTCCACTTCCCCACCCACTCCCCATAACCCTTTATCCCCTTATCGCTTATAAAGGCTGTAAAGTCCTGTCCCCTCAGTACAGATTCACACGAGGCATGTAGTGAAGTCAAGGTCACTCTGGACCTGCACCTTTATTTCACAGCTCTGGAATGCTGCACTTGCCTGAGACCTGCCCTTATATACCTGTCTCTTGCAAGTGCACCCCTGGTGGTAAGGTATGCTGGTGGTTACAGGTCATATCTTATTACAGTCATGTATAGCATGTTAGGATACAGTTATACATAATAATGTAAGATACATGACATCACCCTCCCCCAAGGTCTTATTGTCTTTATAGGTTCAGTCTCTCAGGGAGTCTACGCTCTCTCGTGGAGCGTCTGAGTTGTGGTTCGGTTGTTTGCCTTGGTGTCTGTTTTTTTGGGTGTGGTTGCTGGTATCTCGCCTGGGCTGTCTGTTTCGATTGGTGTGATTGTTGTTGACTCGCCTGGGCTGTCTGTTGGGATTGCCCTTTCCTCAGGTTGTTCCCTCTGTCCACCAGGTATGGTGCGAGTTCCACATTGTAGTCTGCCTCTGGTTCCGCAGTGTTGTTGGTAAATCTGCTTTTGACTTGGTCTACATGCTTCCGGCAGGTTTTGCCATTGTCCATTTGTGCTACCAGTAGCCTGTTTCCTTCCTTGCCCGTTACTGTTCCTGCAAGCCATTTGGGACCCCTGCCATAGTTTAGTACAAACACTTTGTCCCCTATCTCAGTCCATCTCCCCCTTGAATTTCTGTCATGGTACTCAGTCAGCTTACGGCGCTTTGCCTCAACGATTTCGTGCATGTCTGGGAAGATTAACGAGAGCCTTGTTTTTAAAGACCTTTTCATCAACAGTAGCGCGGGGGGGATCCCAGTCAATGAGTGTGGACGAGATCTGTATGCCAGCAGCAGTCACGACAGGCGACCCTGCAGCGTGGGACCTTGGATTTTAAGCATGCCTTGTTTAATGATTTGCACTGCTCTCTCCGCCTGGTCGTTGGAGGCCGGCTTGAACGGTGCCGTCTTGACGTGATTTATGCCGTGGTCAATTATAAAGTCTTGGAATTCTGCACTGGTGAAGCACGGACCATTGTCACTGATCAATATGTCAGGGATTCCGTGCGTTGCAAACATGGTTGCGAGGCTCTCCACAGTGGTGGAGGTTGTGCTCGAGTTTAAAATGGTGCATTCGATCCACTTTGAAAATGCATCTACAACTACGAGGAACATTTTGCCCATGAATGGGCCCGCATAATCTACGTGCACCCGCGACCACAGTTTGGTAGGCCAGGGCCAGGGGCTCAGTGGAGCCTCCCTGGGGGCATTGCTGAGTTGGGCACAAATGGTGCGCCTTCGGACGCAGAGCTCCAGATCCGCGTCAATACCAGGCCACCAGACGTGGGATCTGGCTATGGCCTTCATGAGAACGATCCCCAGGTGCTCGCGGTGGAGCTCCTGGACAAATGTCTCTCTGCCTCGCAGAGGCATGACTACTCGGTTGCCCCACATCAGGCAGTCTGCTTGTAGTGATAGCTCATGCATGCGCCTGTGAAAGGGTTTTAATTCCTCGGGGCAGGCATCACGAGCCTCTGCCCAGTCACCGGTTAGGACACATCTTTTTACTAAGGATAACGTGGGGTCGCTGGTCGTCCAGGCTCTGATTTGGCGAGCCGTCATGGGCGAACCTGTGGACTCAAAGGCATTGATTGCCATGACTATCTCACAGTCCTGTTCGTCAGACCCTTCCGTGGTCGCCAGGGGTAGCCTGCTAAGCGCGTCGGCACAGTTGTCTTTGCCTGGTCTGTGCCTTATGGTATAGTCGTAGGACACCAGCATGAGTGCCCACCGTTGAATTCGCGCCAAGGCGTTGGTGTTTATTGCCTTGCTCTCAGATAGGAGGGACGTTAGGGACTTGTGGTCGGTTTCTAACGCGAATTTGGCCCCGAAAAGGTATTGGTGCATCTTTTTGACACCGTACACGCACGCGAGCGCCTCCTTCTCTACCATTCCGTACCCGCGCTCCACCCGCGAAAGTGACCTGGAGGCATAAGCTATGGGTTGTAATTTGCCCGCACTATTGACATGTTGCAAAACGCACCTGACTCCATACGCTGACGCATCGCATGTGAGAACTAGCTTTTTACCTGGGTCAAAGAAAGTCAAAACACTGTTGGAACACAGAAGGTTGCGTGCCTTATTGAAGGCGCGTTCCTGGGCGTCCCCCCAAAACCAATCGCACCCCTTTCTGAGTAGAATGTGGAGAGGCTCCAGCAGCGTGCTTAAATTCTGCATAAAGTTCCCAAAGTAATTGAGTAGCCCGAGAAAGGCGCGCAGTTATGAGACATTCTGGGGCCTGGGTGCCAGGCGAATTGCTTCTGTTTTGGACTCTGTTGGGCGGATTCCATCAGTGGCAATCCTTCTGCCCAAAAATTTAACCTCGGGTCCGAGAAACTGGCACTTGGATTTCTTGACTCGTAGGCCTACCCGATCCAACCGCTTTAGTACTTCCTCCAAATTACGGAGATGGGAGTCGGTGTCCCTGCCCGTGATAAGTATGTCGTCTTGAAATACAACCGTGCCCGGGATGGACTTGAGCAGACTCTCCATGTTGCGCTGGAATATGGCAGCTGCCAACCTGATGCCGAATGGGCATCGATTGTACATGAAAAGGCCTCAATGTGTGTTGATGGTGGTGAGTAGCTTGGATTCCTCGGTCAATTCTTGCGTCATATACGCAGATGTGAGGTCTAATTTTGAGAAAAGTTTACCTCCAGCCAATGTGGCAAATAAGTCCTCCGCTCTGGGCAGCGGGTACTGGTCCTGTAGGGAGACTTTGTTTATGGTAAATTTGTAGTCCCCATAGATTCGTACGGATCCATCAGGCTTCATGACTGGGACGATGGGACTTGCCCAGTCCTTAAATTCCACAGGTGATTTTATGCCTTCCCGCAGAAGCCTGTCTAGTTCGTGTTCAATCTTTTCCCTCATCACACAGGGTATAGCTCTGGCCTTGTGATGGACCAGTCTAGCATCCTGTGTGATGTAGATTTTGACTTTGGCCCCTTTGAAATTGCTCACACCTAGCTGAAAGAGATGTTCAAATCGCTTTATAACTGTTGAGCAGGAGGTCCATTCCGCTAATGACATGGCATGGACATCATCCCATTTCCAGTTTAGTTTTGCCAGCCAGCTTCTCCCCAGCAGTGCTGGGGGGTCTCCGGGGACAATCCACAAGGGAAGTTGGTTCACTGTCCCTTTGTGTGTGACAGAGAGCATGGCGCTGCCGAGGACTGGTACCATTTCTTTGGTGTAGGTCCTTAGTGTGGTGTCGACCCTTGTGAGTTTTGGTCTGTCTCTTTTATGCGGCCACAGTTGTTCAAATTGTTGAGCGCCCTTGAGAGATTGACTCGCTCCCGTATCCAGCTCCATGTTGACAGATATCCCGTTGAGTAGGACCCTCATCATTATAGGAGGCGTCCTGTTGTAGGAGCAGCGGCTATTGATTGTGTTGACCCGCTGTACACCGGTGTCCCGGGTACTGTCCCCACCATCTTCTGATCCGCTTTCCGACCCATCCGATTCGTATACCAGCCGAGCTGCTGTTATTTTGCACATGCGGGCCAAATGCCCTGTATATTCACAATTTCTGCAAACAGCCTGCTGAAATCGACATCCCCTTGCCGAGTGCCCACCCCCACACCTCCAGCACAGACCTGTTCCATTGTTCAACGAGTTTCCAAAGAATGAGCTGCGTCTGGCTGATCTCTCTTGAGCTTCTCTGTTTGTAGTTGATTGCTCGCATTGTGGGTTGATGAGGTGTGAACGGCCGTTCCTGTAGCCCTTGATGGCTTCTGCCTGCTGTTGAGAACCTGTTCTCCCGGTTTTGTCTGTGTATGGGGGTAGCAGCTTGTTTAGTGCTGTGAACTTCTTGTTCCAATATTTCGTTAGTTGTCGTACCTGCATTGTAAATCAATCTCGTTTCTTCTTCCCCTACCAAGAATGTCTGTGCAACCAGTGCTGCTGCCTCTAAGGTCAGGTTCTTGGTCTCTATGAGCTTTCGGAATATGCCTTCAATGAAAAAGTCTCTCAGAATTTCTCTCAGTTCATCGGAGAACTCACATAAACTAGCCAACCTCCGAAGTTCCGCCACGAAGTCGGGTATGCTCTGGCCCACACAGCATCTGTAGTTGTAGAACCTGTGTCTGGCCATGTGTAGGCTGCTCGCTGGCTTCAGGTGGTCTCTTACCAGTGTGCTCAATTCTTCAAACGACTTGCTTGCTGGTTTCTCGGGTGCCATTGAAGCGTATGTTTTCGAGCCACAGATGGTCAAGAGATGGGTTCTTCTCTTGTCTGCCTTATCGTTGCCTAACCAGTCTTTGGTTACAAAGCTTTGCTGGAGCCTTTCTATAAAGTCCTCCCAATTGTCTTCCGCATTGTACTTTTCATCTGATCCGTTGTTTGCCATTCTGTGGATTCTGTAATCCCGTAACCCGTCGCCACTGTAAAGTCCTGTCCCCTCAGTGCAGATTCACACGAGGCATGTAATGAAGTCAAGGTCACTTTGGACCTGCACCTTTATTTCACAGCTCTGTAATGCTGCACTTGCCTGAGACCTGCCCTTATATACCTGTCTCTTGCAAGTGCACCCCGGGTGGTAAGGTATGCTGGTGGTTACAGGTCATATCTTATTACAGTCATGTATAGCATGTTAGGATACAGTTATATATAATAATGTAAGATATATGACACATGCGTTATATAAATGCAAGTTGTTGTTATTCAATCAGAACTACGTTTCATTGAAGATCTGAGTGTAACAGCATGTGACTGGCATTAGTTACCTGCAGAGGGCAGTTCTGTATTAGTTCCAAAAACAGCCTTGGACTAACTGCATAGATCACACTTTTAAAATGTTTGCCACTTTGGAGAAAATTCACAACTAGATACAACATTTAAAACTATATGGAGTCAGTGTTTAAGACTGTTGCGTCCTTAGTGCACCCATTACACAATGTAACGAATCAGAAAAAGGGCAGAGATCCAAATTCCAGTGGGCTTCAGTGTGTGCACAGAAAGCTCCCACCGGAAACAAGCACCATTTTAGTATTAAATATGGACTGGGTTGTCAAGCAAGTAATTTTCTGACATTCATGCGTTCAGTGTTAATCACATTCTTAAAAACAATGGGGGTAACCTTCGCCTTTACCAGTTGAGAGGTGAATCGAGAGGGCATATCTCACGCCCATTATAAAAAACGCATGTTTTTAATTTCCATTGATTTCAAAGGAATGAAAATCAAGTGGATTCTACAATGGGCAGGCAATCTGCTCCACCAGATGACCACCTAAGTAATGTTCCCGTAAAGCTGCGCGGCTGCACCCCAAAAAAAATTAGAGAGAACTTTGCACCAAAGTGGTGAAGACACAAGTACACCCTGGCATGTCATGCTTTCACTGACACTTCATAAACAAAAGTATATGCCTGCATAACCTGCTAAGATGCCACTAATCATATGTCAGGCTATAAAACACTTGGCTGGCACTCACTGGGTCCTGGTCTTCGGAGAGCTAAAGTAGTGCTATCTGCTACAAGGGCACTTGCAGCCACTGTGTGGCAAAGGCCTGGCACAGCCATGAAGTAATGGAAGTCTGCAGCTTCAAGCCTGTCTCCACCTCTTTTCCATGCATGCTGTAATGCAGATTTATTCTGCTCAACATTTATTTTATAGATTGTCATGGTGACAGCATTGTTCCCTTTCTCTGGTGTGCCAGGGCCGAGTGGCCCTACACTTGGCCAGCACCTCACAGCATCCAGTATCACTCAGTCCTACCCTCGTAAGCACCAGTTACGATGCATCCACCTTGGAGAACTTAAAGTGAGGTAGAGGTGGGTGCACCAAGTGATGCACAGAGTACATCTGAGCAGGAACAGGTGGTCGTGCTGAAAGAGGAAAGAGACCCTGCTTTCGAAGGCCAACTCACAATCATCCTTGGCTGTTGATCCCTGGGATCCAGGCTTTACAAGGCATGCTCTTAAAAGAAGACACTTTCTGAGCATAGGACATTTATAGAATCATTGAAGACTCTGCTGAAAACCTGCAGCTGCTGGAGGCTAGTGTGTAGGAGACCAATATCCACATCTGTGCAGTGGTAATGGGATGGATTTTCAGAACTGCAGACCACCATGGAGCATTTGGCAAGTCCACAGTTATTTGTAACAGAGCTCCCACAGCTAGAGTCCTTAATGCCAGTCATAGCATTTCTCATCAATGTTCACACCGGTCCTAGACTCTCTCCGCTGGTTTCCACATGCTCAAATATCACATGGAGAGACCCATTACTGAGGGCTTCACAGATCACATTGGTGCCATCTACTCTGCTGTCACGTGGATCAGTAAGCATTATGAGGCAGTGCCGTGTAACTGGGGCAAGGATGGAGCAGACCAACAATATATTTGGACCCTTATATCACCCCCTCCCCTTTTAATGACTGCAGATGTGGCAGGAAGTGTGCAAGACACTGCAGAGCCAGTAGCTGAGTCATCTAATAACTAGCAAAAAGAGCTGAGAGCCACTTCATCCCCAAGAGACTTCAACTGAGATACAACACACAGCCATCTCTCTGACACCAGCCATAAGGGGAGCACCTAGAAGGAGTAATAGACTAGGATCTGGAACACAAGCCATACAGTTTCATTAAAGGGAAACACTGGGGTGCTAAACACTAGGCACAGACTGGCATCACTTTAGGGCAGAATCTGTGAAGATAGTTCCCAATGGTTGTTGTCTGTACAGTAGTTGGTGGCATCGCGGGTACAGCCAATCAGGTTCTGTTGGCCATTGATAACCCTAGTGTGCCTTCTTTCACATAGTACCACTGACAGTTTGCGGTGATTGTCATGCTTCTGTGGCATTGCAGTTAATCAAGCATTAATACATCATATTTGTGCCATCCCAACTTTGGGAAGAGGAGCTTCCATTGGCACTTGGAGTGCCAAAATGAGATATATGCATCTCTGTCTGTGTGGGTACCATCAGATAGTCATAGGACTCTTCTGGTGTAGTCTACCATCTCCTGTTGGTCGTCCTATTCCTGAAAAAAGTCAGAGGATTCTCATCTGGGAACCTGTTAGTGGCAATAAGGTATTGTTGGCAAAACAAGACGCAGCATAACAATTGGTGCAAAAGTTCATGAGATTTGAAGTGCCGGCAGAAAAAAAATGAAGATAACAGTGGTCAAGAAATGGTTGAAGGACACTTATGTTAACATTACTATTCCCTTTAAATGAATTTCAATATTCCATTATTAGCAACCTTGGAAGCCCATTTAACAAGGTGCAATTATGAGCAAGTGTCTTGCACAAAACAACCACCACAAAATTGTGGCCAGGACCTTGGGGGAGTAATTTATATATTTTTAATGCAACGCCCCATGTTTTACATGGTAGATATTGGCATACAATGTAATGAGTGGAGAGCTGGCTTTACTGAACTCCACCCAATTTTCTGGCCAGGTTCACCTGATTTCCATTTGTAAATTGGCCGAACGCAATCTGAGAATCTAGGTTCAGATGTCCAGAAAAACCCAGATATAAAAGTCAGCTTCAGAATTAGGGCTAGCATAAAATATTATCATTGTATAAGTTTGAATTTTGATTGTTTTGAAGTACAGTTGGTATAGTTCATTTAAGACTCAATACAACACAGGAATTACACATTATAGCCAATAATACCCACATCAGTAAAAGTAACAAAGGCAAAGAGGAATAAATTATTTTAAGTAAAAGCACGCCCATAAATCAAACACTCTAATTGAAAAAGGATGCAAAGCACCACCTTTATTCAACTGAAACTTCAACTGTTGATAAAACATCAGTTGTGTTTACTTTGTATTCTGAATGTGATATTTTATATTTCCTCAAAACAATATTTCATTACAAAATCAATAGCTCTGTTCTGAAGGATTCAAATAGAAAACAGAAGGTAGAAAGTACTGAAACACTGATGCAGGTAAAGTCAACATTCAAGTGATATAAATGAACAAGTGCTGGGTGTACAGTGTTTACTAGATTTTGTTGGAGATGAAAAGGGTTTTACCTTTGTATGGAACTATCCAATATCTAAATAAGGTGCAAGTAAGATGTCAAGATTCACCTTTCAAACAAATGTCCACTGGAGCTATGCAGATGGCTTCTTTGTCCTGTGGTGCATCCAGCCTATCTATTTAAGTCAGAGTCAAAGGAATATTGGAATTATAACATATTCTAACCAATATTACACTTTACTTAGGTGTGCTTTGTCATGTATGTAACCTTTATATAACAACACTGCAATACTGTATATATGTAAGAAATGCACACCTTGATCACAGGGGGTGAACTTGTGAGAGACACTCCTCACCTGGTCATCCAGGTAGATAAAGGGAGGTCCCACGCAGGGTCATCACTTCTTGGTCCTGTGAATAAAGGTCATGAAGTGACCTTGTCCATAGAATGTGCCTCGTGTGGATTTATGGTATTGTGTAAGGACTTTACAGTGGCGACGAGAAACGGGAATCAACGACCCACGAGAATGGCCACCGGCAGTACAGATGAACAGTACTGTGTTGGGGAGGACTGGGACGATTTCATTGAGAGGCTCCAGCAGAGTTTTGTCACGAAGGACTGGCTGGGAGACGAAGCGGCCGACAAGCGAAGGGCTCATCTGCTGAACTAAGACTTACGCACTCATGAAAGACCTGCTAGCACCCGAGAAGCCGGCGGACAAAACCTTTGAAGAGCTCAGCAAACTAATCGGTGAGCACCTCAAACTGGCGAGCAGCGTACACATGGCCCGACACAGATTCTATACACACCGACGTCAGGAAGGACAGAGCATACCGGATTTCGTTGCGGACCTCCAGCGCTTGGCCAGCCACTAAGTTCACAGAAGCCTGCAGGGGGGAGATGCTAAGGGATTTCTCTATTGAGGGCATCGGTGAGGCTGGGATTTTCAGAAAGCTAATTGAGACCAAGGACTTGACCTTGGAAGCGGCGGCGTTGATGGTTCAGACTTTTATGGCGGGGGAGGAGGAAACCAAGATAATATACGCGCGCAATTCTGCCTCCAACGTGGCGATGGATCAGGGAGTCAATATCATAAACGCGCCATAGAGCCCCGCAGGCAGGCAAGGGCAGTTCGACACACTCCAGGCAGCAATAGACCCAAGAGTAAGTTTCCAACAGAGACAATGGCAGGCTGAACAGACATTTACGCCCCCCCCATTGGACAATGCGGCCCGGGATGGGGCCATTGACACCCACTAACAGGGTGCTCAAGAGCAGTCAAAGGGACAATCAGCAAGGAATGCCTTGTAACAGCTCTTTTGTTCACAACAATGGGAATCTCAGTTCATGCTGGAGGTGTGGGGGCAGACATGTTGCCAGGACTTGTAGGTTTCAACAGTTCATCTGCAGAAATTGTAACCTCAGTGGCCATTTAGCCAGAATGTGCAGAAAGTCTGTAACCAGGCTAATACACGAGGCGGATGAACCAGATGAGGGGTCTGCGAGGCAGGAGGACGCTTGGGGCAAATCAGTGGACGCTGAAGTTCAGCAGGTTCATGTGGCAAACATTCACAGCTCATGCACCAAAATGCCACCTATGATAATGAAAGTCCTATTAAATGGCATCCCTGTATGCATGGAGCTGGACATGGGGGCCAGCCAGTCACTCATGAGTGTTCAACAATTCGAAAAGCTGTGGCCATTCAAAGCCAGCAGACCCAAACTAGAATGCATTGAGACGCAATTACGGACGTACACCAAAGAAATCATTCTAGTGCTGGGCAGTGCAATGTTGGCGGTAACACACAATGGATCGGTGAACCGGCTGCCGCTCTGGATTGTCCCAGGCAATGATCCCATATTGTTGGGGAGAAGCTGGTTAGCTGAGATTAACTGGAAATGGGGGGATATGCAAGCCATGTCATCTGTGGAGCGAAGTTCATGCTCACAGGTCCTACAGCAATTTGACTCACTATTTCAACCTGGCGTCGGGACGTTCAAAGGTACCAAAGTAGTGATACGCATCACCCCGGATGCCAGACCAGTGCACCACAAAGCCAGAGCTGTGCCGTATGTGATGCGGGAGAAAATTGAGAGCGAGTTGGACCGGTTGCTGAGAGAGGGCATCATCTCGCCCATTGAATTCAGCGACTGGGCGCGCCCCATCGTTCCCATCCTAAAAGCGGATGGCTCGGTCAGGATCTGTGGCGACTACAAGGTCACTATTAACCGGGTGTCCCTACAAGACTAATACCCACTCCCGAGAGCGGAGGACCTTTTTGCCACGCTGGCAGGCGGCAAGCTGTTCACCAAGTTGGACCTCACTTCAGCCTACATGACCCAAGAACTGGCCGACGAATCTAAACTACTGACCACCATCACCACGCACAAGGGACTGTTTGTTTACAACAGGTGTCCGTTTGGCATTCGGTCAGCGGCCGCGATTTTTCAAATCCATTCCCGGAACGATCATATTTCAGAACGACATCCTCATCACCGGTCATGACACCGAGGAACACTCCACAACCTAGAGGAGGTGCTACGCCGACTGGACCGGGTAGGCTTGCGACTCAAGAAGTGTGTGATTTTGGCTCTCGAGGTCGAGTTTCTGGGCAGGAGGGTTGCTGCAGTCTTTGCGACCCACGGCTTGCCGGACATTCTTGTTAGCGATAATGGCCCATGTTTCACAAGCTACGAAATCCGGGAGTTCATGTCGGGTAATGGCATTAACCATGTCAGGACAGCACCGTTCAAGTCGACCTCCAATGACCAGGTGGAACGTGCGGTCCAAATCATAAAAGAAGGCATGCTCCGGATTCAAGGACCCTCCCTTCAATGCTGCCTATCGCGCCTCCTGCTGGCCTATAGGTCCCGACTGCTCTCGCTCACGGGGGTCCAGCCTGTGGAACTACTCATGAAACGAACACTCAAAACTCGGCTGTCCCTCATTCATCCTGTCCTGTTTGACATTGTTGAGGGCAAGCGCCAGTCCCAAAACGAGTACCATGACCGAAATTCAAGGGGGAGATGTATAGAAATTGATGACCCCGTATTTGTTCTCAATCACGCTTTGGGGCCCAAATGGCTTGAGAGTACTGTAATAGACAAAGAAGGGAATAGGGTCATAGTGGTTAAACTTAACAATGGGCAGATATGCCACAAGCATCTGGACCAAGTAAAAAAAAAAGGTTCAGCATGGACACTGAGGAACCTGAGGAAGATCATGAGATGGTATTCACACCACCGCCAGTGAACGAGCAACAAGAACATTCAGCAGCATGCACAGTCCCTGCGGTCAGCCCGGACAGGTCGGAATCACCACAGGTGACAGACACGCATACCAAGGCTCAACAACCAGAGTCCCAACTGCGGCGCTCCACGAGTGAGCGCAGACCACCCGAGAGACTTAATCTATAATCCCAATAAGATGTTGAGGGGGTGGTGATGTCATGTATGTAACCTTTATGAAACAACACTGCAATACTGTATATAAGTAAGAAATGCACACCTTGACCACAGGGGGTGAACTTGTGGGAGACACTCCTCACCTGGTCATCCAGGTATATAAAGGGAGGTCCCACGCAGGGTCATCACTTCTTGGTCCTGTGAATAAAGGTTCAGGTCATGGAGTGACCTTGTCCATAGAATGTGCCTCGTATGGATTTGTGGTATTGTGTAAGGACAATACATACTTGATTCTGACAACAACTGGACCAGCTAGTCTTTTCCCACCTGTCATCTTTGTAATTGTATGTTTGTAAATGAAAGTGCTTGCTTCCTTGATGGCTGAGGGACAAAAGCATGGCCTTGTGGAGCATTACGCAGACCTCCTCAGTTCCTGCTGAACTGGCCTCTCAGCAGGGATGGTACACTTGGACTAGGAAATGGAAAATTCCAAAAGGGTTCCTGCTCCTGATCACTATCCAGTTTCCCAGCTGCAACATTCGCACGTGTGGACATCAGGCGAGAACAGGACCAGGCTTAGTTATGATGCCCACAGTTCAATTTCCTGCTGGCACTCCCTACCTTGACTCACATGTGAGGAATGAGCATTTGGGTAAGGCACCAGAGGGCTGCCAGCACCTGTGGAACTGCATTACAAGAAGAATTTAGCACCTGAGGAAGAGGAGGGGAGAACATTGTGGGGGGGGGGGTGGTGGTGCAAAGATTCATGTTGGAAAGATTCAGTAGGCCATTGAGCTCCTCGAGCCTGCTCCACCATTCAATTAGTTCATGGCTGATGTGTACATCAACACCATTTACCCACCGTTGCTCCATGACCCTTGATGCCCTTGCCTAATAAAAATGGGTTGGGATGGTACCAAAAGCATAATTTAACAAAGTTGTCTAGCTTGTGCTACCATGACGCTGTTAGTGGTGACACTGGCCACAATACAATAAGCAGCACAGCTGCAGCCAGCATTGCCATCGTTTTGTTAAAACAATTGAATAGGAAGCTTCTTCAGACCCAGAGGAATGGCCAGGCCTAATGACGTAAATGTCCCGGGAATGCCCAATATATAAATATGTCTATGGAATAAGGAGAAAAAAATGGTCATGGCTGAATGTGGAAAATTGCATTCAGAGATAAACATTCAAGGAGACTTCTGATCAATGCAGAAAAGCTGGTGGGTCTAACTGTGGTTTCAGATTCAAGCCCTATCAGAGGCTAACATTTTAAGTGACTTCCCAGTCTCGATGATTGGTGTGTGGTTCCCATTCCGGTTGTACATCTTTATCATTTCCTGTATTGATGCTGCTCTGTGTAGGGGAGAGTAAGGGGATAGGTCTCAGATTTACTTTTTACTGTCAGGTTTAAAGAAAAAAAGAGCACAAAAGCTAAATTAATATAAAAAGACTAATGATCTATTCAGCGATTAGAATAATTTAATCCACACATCGGTAGAAGGCTTCTGCCATGTT
Source organism: Pristiophorus japonicus (assembly GCF_044704955.1). Lineage (NCBI taxonomy): Eukaryota > Metazoa > Chordata > Chondrichthyes > Pristiophoridae > Pristiophorus > Pristiophorus japonicus. The sequence goes on along the minus strand of NC_091977.1, from coordinate 99,968,869 downwards.
TGTAGTGCAGTGCAACCAAAATCATTTGTATTTTGTTTCTGTTTCAGCTACGTGATCTGCAAAAACTCAGCTACTTAGATCTATCCTCAAACCAGTTTCAGAGCATGCCTATCTGTGTGCTTCGGATGTCAAACCTCAAGAGCCTCGACATTAGCAGCAATAAACTGAAGGACCTGCCTCAGGATCTAGACAGGTGAACATGAAAAGAGAGTTGTGCAACACCTGGGGCTAAAAATTCGATTAGGCATGAGAACGGGCATGGGGATTACGATGCATGCCCTCACCCGTTCAATGTAATGCAGGCAGCATGTGACCTTTGTGGTGCTTGCTAATGACCATGATTGCTGCATTCAGCCCAGCGCTGAGTGCACTGCTGAGTGGCTGGGAGTCAGCAGGGGGCTGAAGTTTGTGTGAGGCTAGCTCTAGTTAAAGCGACTATCCACATCTTAAACACAGTTTTCACCTCTTAATGGTGAGGTGCATTCTGCATTCAACAGCTGCTGGAACTGCTTGAAAAGGATACTGTATGTAAAGAATGGCAGAGAAAGAGCACCAAGTTTCTCGTATGCAGCATTTGAAGTCTTATCGCAGGGGGTAGAAAGGAGGAGATATGTCGTCTTCTCGCTGGGGACCAGGAGGACCTCTAGACACACAGTCAGAAGACAGTGGGAGCAGAAAGCCGAAGTTGTCACTGCCAGTTGTCTTGTCCCGAGGTCCTGGATCCAGCTCCAAAAGAAGTTCAATGACCTCTCACGAGTGGCCAAGGTCAGTGAATGCATCTTTAAAAGCCGTCTCTCACCATCTACACCATCAGCCTGTGCTCAATGTATCACATCCCCATCACTCACCTACCAACTCTATCAATCACGACTCAAACCTCACCACCTCACACACTTGCCACTGCTGCAAGCATCACACCTTGGCTTAGTGCCCAACAGATGGGCCTATATCGGGTGCAGTCTAATGGCCAGTAATATTTGGCTTAGGCACTCTGTACTACTTAAAGGGAGGTGCTTTGTTGCAGAAGCACATCATTGCTGAAGCCCTAACAGAACAACCTAGAGAGAAAGCACGAAGGATTTCAGATACTGCGCTCGAGGCCATGGTAGTGGCAATTAAAGAAGGCGGAATGCACTGTTCCCACAGGGTGGCAGGAAGCCATTGAAGATTATCAGTAGAAGGCTCTGGCAGGAGTTAGCTAACTCCATCACCATCACTAGTCTTGTTCCAAGGACATGGATCCAATGCTAAAATAAGTTTAATGACTTCACACAGCTGGTCATGGTGAGTGAAGGCTTCAACAAATGCCATATCCCATCATCTGCACTACAAACCTCACACACTGCCCATCACTCACCTACCAACAATCTCTACCTATCACCACTGAAACCTCACAATCACAGCTTCACTTCACCCTCACAACCTTACCACTGCTGCAACACTCACACCCACACTTCACATCTTGCACACACTGACAGCTATGCAAGTATGGCAGGCACATCACCAAAGCACATTGCACTACACTCACTGACGCACTTCCATTTTTCTTGCACGCCAAAGTTGCTCATAACCGTTGGGAACAACAGCAGACAGTATGTAGCCACTGTACAGACCCTCAGCCACCTGGAGGAGTCTGTGCTCAACATCATTGGAGGGCAGTGACTCAGGCCATGGCAATGGGAGAGGTGGAAGCCCTTGCTGATAACGATGATATGTTCATTTCAAACACTTATGCTCACATCCCACTTCCCCCTCATCCCCCTCATTCTCACTTACAAGCTGCTGATGGTATATTATTGGATATCTTGCTATTTCCCCGACTCAACGCACCACAACCCGATTTTTATGTCTTCCTGCTTTCAGATATCCAATAACTGCCAGCAGGCCAGCCTGTCCCTCATGCTGTGGAGGAGAGTGAAGGAGAAGCAGAAGAGACACCATCATTACATCTGCCACTTACAGACACCAGCTCAGGAACTGAGACTGTGCGGAATGTAGAGGGTAGTATAGAGGCAGGATCTGCACATGGTGAGGCACCGGGCATGAATGGGGTGCATGCAAGGCCAGGGGAAAAAGATAGTTTTAGGACCAGCTCCCCGAGGGCGAGTTCACACATGTGTTCTGCTGTACATGACTCAGATGATGACCTCGATGGGGCAGCCTTCAGAAGAAGAGTGATGGCTATGCACACCGAAATGCTAGGAGCAATAGCAAGCTTGCCAAAAACCTCTTGGTAATGTCAAGGAGCATGGAGGACTCCGACTCCCCCATTGGACGGGCTTTGCACAGAGCTTTGAGCCCATGATTTCCAGGATAGAAATGATGGACAACTTCAGGAGAGACCTAGTCAACCCAGCCATGATGCTGCTTGTGATGGGCGATGTAACTGCTTCCATTTCAGCACAGACGGAAGCAACCCAATGTCTCAGTGGTGCGGTGGAAGCTTAGACTGCTCTCATGCAGTCTCATGAATCATGGTGGCTGGAAGATTGCTGGGACACTGGACTGACTCAGGATGAAGGCACCGTGACTGCTGCCAGGATAGTAGGCATTGACCACAAGGATGCACTGGGCATGGTCACACAACATCTGCACATTAAGTGAGTGGTCGACTTTGCAGTATGCAGAACATCTCAGGATTGGTATGCAGTGCCCACAAAGCCATGTGGGTGCAGTTGATGGCGCTCTGCACCACTGGGAAGCCTACGCTCATTAAAAAAAACCACATGTGCGCTTCTCCTTCAGCTGTGGCTCAGTGGGTAGCACACTCACCTCTGAGTCAGAAGGTTGTGGGTTCAAGTCCCACTCCAGGTACTTGAGCACATAATTCTAGGCTGACACTGCAGTGCAGTGCTGAGGGAGTGCTGCACTGTCAGTGGTGCCTTCTTTCGGATGAGACGTTAAACCGTGGCCCTGTTTGCCCTCCCAGGTGGACGTAAAAGATCCCATGGCACTATTTCAAAGAAGAGCAGGGGAGTTATCTGGTGCCCTGGCCAATATTTATCCCTCAAAAAACATAACAAAAACAGATTATCTGGTTGTTATCACATTGCTATGTGTGGGAGCTCGCTGAGCGCAAATTGGCTGCTGCATTTCCCACATTACAACAGTGACTATGCTCCAAAAGTACTTCATTGATTGTAAAGCACTTCGAGTCATCTGGTGGTCGTGAAACGCACTTTATAAATGTAAGTTTTTCTTTATTTTTGCAGAGAGCCTCTGTGACCTCCCGGTCAACTAGGAGATATTAGCTATGTCTCCTGCTGCAGACTGGAAGGATCTGGTGGTGAAAAAATTGATGGCCACAGTGACCTCGAGGGCCACTGGCAGCACCATTATCGCCCTGCTCTCAGGCTGCAGGTCTGGTTGCAGGAGGTGGCAAAATTCTGTGACCACCTCCTTGGTGAAGTGGAGCCTCCTAATACATGCTCCTCACTTAAGTGGAGATAGGAAAAGTGATCTCAGAAGACCCTAGATGGGTAATATTGTATTCCTAACACAGATGAGACTGCACACAGGGAGGTTAAAGTAACAGTGACTTCAGTCTTTAATAAGACACTCCAGAGTGAGTAACAGGCCTTAGGGGCCGGCTTATATACAGTGCTCCCGAGGGATGCTGGGATCCCTTGGGACTTCAGCGGATGAGCTCCCTGGTGGCAGAACATGGGAGTGCATGCTTTACAGATACACAATATCACTCCCTCTCCCCCCCCACAAAGTCAAAGTGAAAACTATTTACAAGGTGAGGCGGTCGGGAGCCTCTCTTTCCCTGGTGGAACGCCTCGGTACAAATGTCTGTTCTGGTGTGTTGGCTGTGCCCTCGCTGGGCTGGCGTGTTGTTGGCCCTGCAGGGCTGCTGGGTGAGCCTGGCCTTGCTGGGCTGTTGGGCGTGATGGGTTCGATTTCCTGGTCCGGCGTGGTGTCGTTGATCCTTTGGGTGTGTGTTGTGGGCTCGAAAAAGGTGGTGTCTGCTGTGGGTTGTTCTGGGCAGTCTGTGAACCGCAGCCTCGTTTGGCCCAGGTGCTTTCTGCAAATTTGTCCATTGTCTAGTTTGACTACAAACACCCTATTCCCTTCTTTAGCTATCACTGTGCCCGCGATCCACTTGGGACCATGTTCATAGTTTAGCATATACACAGGGTCATTCAGATCAATTTCCCATGACACAGTGGCGCGACCATCGTTTACAGTTTGTTGCTGCCGCCTGCTCTCTACCTGATCGTGCAAGTTGGGGTGAACCAGCGAGAGTCTGGTTTTAAGTGTCCTTTTCATGAGTAGCTCAGCCAGGGGCACCCCCGTCAGCGAGTGGGGTCTCATGTGGTAGCTGAGCAGTACTCGGGACAGGCGGGTTTGGAGTGAGCCTTCTGTGACTTGTTTAAGGCTCTGTTTGATGGTTTGTACTGCCCGCTCGGCCTGCTGGTTTAAACGGGGCCGAGGTGACATGTTTGATCCCATTGCGGGTCATGAATTCTTTAAATTCGGCACTGGTGAAACATGGCCCGTTGTCACTGATCAGTATGTCAGGCAGGCCGTGGGTGGCAAACATGGCCCTCAGGCGTTCACTGGTGGCGGTGGCGGTGCTTCCCGACATTATTTCACATTCAATCCATTTTGAAAAAGCATTCACCACCACCAGGAACATTTTACCGAGAAACAGGCCCGTATAGTCGACATGGATCCTTGACTATGGTCTGGAGGGACAGGACCAAAAATTTAGTGGTGCCTCTCTGGGCGCGTTGCTCAACTGAGCATATTCGCTGCATTGCCGTACACAGGACTCGAAGTCAGAGTCCATACCGGGCCACCACACGTGGGATCTGGCTATCACTTTCATCATTACTATACCCGGGTGTGTGCTGTGGAGATCCGAGATGAACATCTCCCTGCCCTTTTTGGGTAGCACTACGCGGTTACCCCACAACAGGCAGTCTGCCTGAATGGACAGCTCGTCCTTTCACCGCTGGAACGGCTTGATTGGCTCTTGCATTTCAACGGGGATGCTGGCCCAGCTCCGATGCAGTACACAGTTTTTTACGAGGGACAGCAGAGGATCTTGGCTGGTCCAAGTCCTAATCTGGCGGGCCGTGACAGATGGTTTATCATTTTCAAATGCTTCTATGACCATCAACAAGTCTGCGGGCTGCGCCACTATCAACAAATTTGCAGGCTGCGCCATTTCCACCCCCGTGGTGGGCAATGGTAGCCGACAGAGAGCACCTACACAGTTCTCGATGCCTGGCCTGTGGCGGATGGTATAGTTATACGCTGATAGTGCGAGTGCCCACCTTTGTATGCGGGCTGAGGCATTAGTATTTATCCCCTTGTTTTCAGCGAACCGGGATGTGAGGGGCCTGTGATCGGTTTCCAGCTCAAATTTGAGGCCAAACAGGTACTGATGCATTTTCTTTACCCCAAACACACATGCTAATGCCTCTTTCTCAATCATGCTGTAGGCCCTCTCGGCCTGAGACGAGCTCCAGGAAGCAGAGGCGACAGGTTGCAACTTCCCCGCAACGTTAGCGTGTTGTAATACACACCCGACTCCGTACGACGACGCATCACATGCTAGCACAAGTCTTTTACACGGGTTATACAATACAAGCAGCTTGTTGGAGCATAAAATGTTTCTGGCTTTCTCAAAAGCAATTACTTGTTTTTTTCCCCATACCCAGTTCTCACCTTTGCGCAATAACACATGTCGGAGCTCTAAGAGGGTGCTTAACCCTGGTAGGAAGTTACCAAGATAGTTGAGGAGTCCCAGGAACGACTGCAGCTCTGTGATGTTCTGTGGCCTGGGCACGTTCCTGATAGCCTCTGTCTTGATGTCTGTGGGCCGAATGCTGTCCGCCGCAATCTTTCTCCCCAAAGACGCCACTTCTGTTGCCATGAAGACGCATTTCGACCTCTTCAGCCACAGCTCTATGCGATCCAGTCGCTGGAGGACCTCCTCCAGGTTTTGTAGGTGCTCAGCGGTGTCCCGACCCGTGACCAATATGTTGTCCTGAAAGACTACCGTGTGTGGTACCGACTTGAGTAGGCTCTCCATGTTTCTCTGGAAGATCGCTGCAGCCGACCGAATTCCAAACGGGCATCTGTTGTAGATGAACAGTCCCTTGTGCGTGTTGATGCAGGTGAGGCCCTTCAAAGCTCCAGCTCCTGCGTCATGTAGGCTGAAGTCAGCTCGAGCTTGGTGAATGTCTTGCCTCCTGCCAGCATCGCAAATAGGTCATCTGCCTAAGGTAGCGGGTATTGGTCCTGTGGAGAGAAATGATTAATAGTTACTTTATAATCGCCGCAAATCCTGACCGTGCCATCACTTTTGAGTACTGGAACAATCAGGCTGACCCACTCACTGAATTCCACTGGGGTGATGATGCCCTCGCGTTGCAGCCTGTCCAGCTCGATTTCCACTCTCTCCCTCATCATGTGAGCTACCGCTTGTGCCTTGTGGTGAATGGGTCGTGCCTCTGGGATCAAGTGGATCCGCACCTTCTCCCCGGAAAAGTTTCCAATGCCTGGCTCAAAAAGGGAAGGAAATTTGTTAAGAACCTGGGTACATGACATCAACATGTGATAGCGCTCGGATGTCACCCCAGTTTCAGTGGATTTTGCCCAGCCAGCTCCTAAGCAGTGTGGGGCCATCGCCCGGGACAATCCACAGTGGTAGTTCGTGCACCGTGCCCTCGTAGGTGACCTTGACCATGGCGATGCCCAGGACAGTGATAAGCTCTTTGGTGTATGTTCTCAGTTACGTGTGGATGGGGCTCAGGGCTGGTCTGAGTGCCTTGTTGCACCACAGTCTCTCAAACATCTTTTTACTCATGATGGATTGGCTAGCACCAGTGTCCAGGTCCATGGTAAGCCATTCAATTTTACATTTAGCATTATAGGTGGACATTTCGTCGAAAATGTGTGCACCCCATGTACTTCAGCATCTGCCTCCTCTCTCTGAGGCTCGAAATTGCTTTGATCCATCATGGACCGATCTTCCTCTGCCATGTGGTGGTTAGCAGGTTTTGCAGAGCTTGCAGCTCGTTTGCAAGCTCATTGGAAGTGCCCCATTGTTCCACAGCTCTTGCAAACATACCCTTTGAAGCAGCATGAATAGGCTGAATGGAAGCCTCCACAACGCCAACAAGGTGTGAATTGCCTTGCATTCATCCTTTGTTGCGGACTCTGAGTCATCTGGTCACCTGAGGCCTGCTGTCAGTTGCAGACTCATGGGTTCTGCCCTGTACATTTCTGCTCGCAAACACAGTTCCAGTTAATTTGTGAACATTGCTAGCACTTGTGTGCTGAGAGATTTGTTTGGTGTTATCACTGGTGGACATAAATGCCTGTGCTATCGCAATGGCCTTACTGAGGGTCAGTGTCTCTGCAGTCAAAAGTTTTTGTAGGATGGTCTCATGGCCAATGCCCGGTACAAAAAAGTCTCTGAGCATTTGCTCCAGGTAACCATCAAACTCACATTATCCTGCAAGTCGCCTTAGCTTGGCAACGTAGCTCACCACTTCCTGACCTTCAGATCGCTGGCATGTATAGAACCGATACCTCGCCATTAGCATACTCTCCCTCGGGTTAAGATGCTCCCGAACCAGTGTACACAGATCCTCATACGACTTATCTGTGGGTTTCACCGGAGCCAGAAGATTCTTCATGAGGCTGTAGGTCGGTGCCCCGCAGACCGTGAGGAGGACCACTCTCCTTTTTGCAGCGCTTCCTTCTCCATTCAGCTTGTTAGCTACAAAGTACTGGTCTAGCCATTCGACATAGGTTTCCCAGTCCTCATCCTCCGAGAACTTCTCCAGGATGCCCACAGTTTGCTGCATCTTTGCATTGGATTCGTATACTCATCACCAGTTATTGTGTTCCTAACACAGATGAGGCTGCACACAGGGAGGTTAAAATATCAGTTACCTCAGTCTTTAATAAAACACTCCAGAGTGAGGAACAGGCCTTAGGGGCCGGCTTACATACAGTGCTCCCAAGGGATGCTGGGATCCCATGGGACTTCAGGGGATGAGCTCCCTGGTGGCGGAACATGGGAGTGCATGCTTTACAGATACACAACAGGAAAGGCCTCCTGTTGAGAGCCCTCCTGGCCCTTCTCCTCCTCCCTCTGCATGCATCGTCTCTTCTTTGCTGCCTTGGCTCCATCTCCCGATGATACTCAAGTGCGAGGGGAACTAAAAGTATAGCCCCCACGACTGTAAACAAGTATCGTGAGCAGAAGCTTTTAAATGACAATGAAGATGTTCTCCACTTGCACCAACACTCCCTGTCACCTCAGGAGCTTAGAAAGCTGCAAGAGTCGCAGAAAATGACAGAGAGCCAATCAAACTGAAAAACCATGCTGCAAAGTGTTGATGATGATCCTTTTAAATAGCGCTGCTGGAGGCTCCTTCCTGCTACTAATGCTTGGTCAGCAGGTCATGATTAACACGGGCCGGTAAGTGGAGCGACGAAAGCGAAAATGGCAGATTGGATGTCAAGTGAGCGTTGCACACTCACTGACATCATGATCGGCCTAATCTAAATATCTGTAGGCATCAGCACTGCTACGGACCTGTCCAAAATGGCGACGGCCATGGGACCTGCCAGAAGCGGGAGGAAACAAGGCAACCACCATTAATGGCCAGCAGTAAACTCCTGAATTTCTAGGCCATTGTTTTAAATAAAAACATCCAGATTTTCTTTTGGATGCAAATAATTTTTTTAAACTTCTATTAGGTAAAGAATACTGAGCTACTCAGGATAGTATTCTCCTTTACTGTGATTGGGAAGCTTGGGCTAATATTGTGTTCTTTTTGTAATGTGTATTTTTCATATTATACACAGACTCAATGAGCTACAGTCCCTTTTCCTTCAGAAGAACAAGCTGACCTACCTGTCCAAAGTCTTGTGCAGGATGACTAACCTAAAGATGTTAGTTGTCAGTGGCGAGGACATAAAGATGTTACCAACTGCTCTGATGACTGACCCCAATCTAAAGTAAGTGCTGCAATATAATTTTTCTTTATTTCACTTTTGTAAATAATGAAATACTCTCTCCCTCTCCATTTATTGCCCTCTATTTCTCGCTTTAAGCTCCCACTTTTGCTTACAGTCACCATGTGGCCCTTCAACTGTAAGGTCTGGTACCTCCATGATGTTCTGAATGCTACTGTACGACTAATTGACCTACCTGCTTCTGAGGGGTGCGAGGTGGAGCCAGTTTCAATAGATTACTCCGACCTCCTAAACTGGTCCATGTCACTGCTGTGTTAGTTTCCATTTACTGTAAAGATTCTGGCTGACAAAGCTTATCCAGTGTCAGTCAAAGCTGAGATTTAAATTCTTGCTAACTATTGTTAGCTATGAGGCTACTCCCGCACGTTAGTCACTAACAGAATTTCTACTGGTGCACATGAAACATAGAAACATAGAAAATAAGTGCAGGAGTAGGCCATTCGGCCCTTTGAGCCTGTACCACCATTCAATATGATCATGGCTGATCATGCAACTTCAGTACCCCATTTCTGCTTTCTCTCCATACCCCTTGATCCCTTTAGCCGTAAGGGCCACATCTAACTCCCTTTTGAATATATCTAATGAACTGGACTCAACAACTTTCTGTAGTAGAGAATTCCACAGGTTCACAATTCTCTGAGTGAAGAGGTTTCTCCTCATCTCGGTCCTAAATTGCTTACCCCTTATCCTTCTAATGTGACCCCAGGTTCTTAACTTCCCCAACAATGGGAACATTCTTCCTGCATCTAACCTGTCCAATCCCATCAGAATTTTATATGTTTCTATGAGATCCCTTCTCATTCTTCTAAACTACAGTGACTATAAGCCTAGTCGATCCAGTCTTTCTTCATATGTCAGTCCTGCCACCCGGGAATCAGTCTGGTGAACCTTCGCTGCTCTCCCTCAATAGTAAGAATGTCCTTCCTCAGATTAGGAGACCAAAACTGAACACAATACTCAAGGTGTGGTCTCACCAAGGCCCTGTACAACTGCAGTAAGACCTCCGTGCTCCTATAATCAAATCCCCTCGCTATGAAGGCCAGCATGCCATTTGCTTTCTTTACTGCCTGCTGTACCTGCATGCCTAACTTCAATGACTGATGTACCATGACACCAGGTCTCGTTGCACCTTCCCTTTTACTAATCTGTCACCATTCAGATAATAATCTGCCTCCCTGTTTTTGCCACCAAAGTGGATAACCTCACACTTATCCACATTATACTGCATCTGCCATGCATTTGCCCATTCACTTAACCTGTCCAAGTCCCTTGCAGCCTCCTACCATCCTCCTCGCAGCTCGCACTGCCATCCAACTTAGTGTCATCTACAAACTTGGAGATATTACACTCAATTCCTTCGTCTAAATCATTAATGTATATTGTAAATAGCTGGGGTCTCAGCACTGAACCTTGCAGTACCCCACTAGTCACTGCCTGCCATTCTGAAAAGGATCTGTTTATTCCTACTCTTTGCTTCCTGTCTGCCAACCAGTTCTCTATCCACGTCAATACATTACCCCCAATACCATGTGCTTTAATTTTGCACACTAATCTCTTGTGTGGGACCTTGTCAAAAGCCTTTTGAAAGTCCAAATACACCACATCCACTGGTTCTCCCTTGTCCACTTTACTAGTTACATCCTCAAAAAATTCTAGAAGATTTGTCAAGCATGATTTCCCTTTCAAAAATCCATGCTGACTTGGACCGATCCTGTCACTGCTTTCCAAATGCGCTGCTATTACGTCTTTAATAATTGATTCCAATATTTTCCCCACTACCGATGTCAGGCTAACCGGTCTTTAATTCCCCGTTTTCTCTCTCCATCCTTTTTTAAAAAGTGGGGTTACATCAGCTACCCTCCAATCCATAGGAACTGATCCAGAGTCTATCGAATGTTGGAAAATGACCACCAATGCGTCCACTATTTCTAGGGCCGCTTCCTTAAGTACTCTGGGATGCAGACAATCAGGCCCTGGGGATTTATCGCCTTTGAATCCCATCAATTTCCCCAACACAATTTCCTGACTAATAAGGATTTCCCTCAGTTTCTCCTTCTCGCTGGACCCTCTGTCCCTAGTATTTCCGGAAGGTTTATCGTGTCTTCCTTAGTGAAGACAGAACCAAAGCATTTGTTCAATTGGTCTGCCATTTCTTTGTTCCCCATTATAAATTCACCTGAATCTGACTGCAAGGGACCTACATTTGCCTTCACTAATTGTTTTCTCTTCACATATCTATAAAAGCTTTTGCAGTCAGTTTTCATGTTCCCTGCAAACTTACTCTCATACTCTATTTCCCCCCCCTAATTAAATCCTTTGTCCTCCTCTACTGAATTCTAAATTTCTCCCAGTCCTCAGGTTTGCTGCTTTTTCTGGCCAATTTATATGCCTCTTCCTTGGATTTAACTCTATCCCTAATTTCCCTTGTTAGCCACGGTTGAGCCACCTTCCCCGTTTTATTTTTACGCCGGACAGGGATGTGCAATTGTTGAAGTTCATCCATGTGATCTTTAAATGTTTGCCATTGCCTATCCACCGTCAACCCTTTAAGTATCATTCGCTCGTCTATCCTAGCCAATTCATGTCTCATACCATCGAAGTTATCTTTCTTTAAGTTCAGGATCCTCGTCTCTGAATTAACTGTGTCACTCTCCATCTTAATGAAGAATTCTACCATATTATGGTCATCCTTCCCCAAGGGGCCTCGCACAAGATTGCTAATTAATCCTCTCTCATTACACATCACCCAGTCTCGGATGGCCTGCTCTCTAGTTGGTTCCTCGACATATTGGTCTAGAAAACCATCCCTAATACACTCCAGGAAATCCTCCTCCACCGTATTGCTACCAGTTTGGTTAGCCCAATCTATATGTAGATCAATTACGAGGGGGCATAGGTTTAAGGTGGTTAGTGGAAGGTTTAAAGGGGATTTAAGGGGAAGCTTCTTTACACAGAGGGTTGTGGGGGTCTGGAACTCGCTGCCTGGCAGGGTGGTGGAAGCAGAAACTCTCACCACATTTAAAAGGTGCTTGGATGTGCACTTGAAGTGCCGTAACCTGCAGGGTTATGGACCTAGAGCTGGTAAGTAGGATTAGACTGGTTGTCTGGCGCAGACACGATGGTGAGTACATCATGGAATCTAATACTGCCAGAGTGATCTCCTGGACTAGTTTCGATCGCCTGGATGGTTCGGAGAGGAATTTTCCCAGATTTTTTTCCTCAATTGGCCGAGGTTTTTAATCTGTTTTTTTGCCTCTCCAAGGAGATCGCATGGCTCCGGGTGGGGTGAAGTAAAAAATGTTGCAATACATGGGGTATCGTAGTTGTGTCGGGCGGACTGGTTGGGCCAGATGCTCTTTACCTATCTGCCATTGTTCATTGGTTTATACGTAACCTTCAGGGCTGCTGACTGAGGGCCATGTGGCTCTTTGACGGTCTGCGCGGACACGATGGGCCGAAATTGCCTCCCTCTGCGCTGTAAATTTGTTTCTATGTTTCTATGGTAACACTGGCACAGCACAAATTGACAAATTGCTGTTTTAAGAATTAGCTTGGATGTTTTAGCAACCTTATTTTCAGCCGGTCAGTCAAATAGATTTATCACTTTCTTTCTGTTTGATTTGTTTTGTTTGGCCTTGTGTATTCCATAAAAAGCAGCATTGCACTTTGGTAAAATGATTTATCAAAGTTGCCTTCGCTCTGTTGGCTTTGTTACTGATCAGAGAGGAATGTCCCACAATATAGTGTATATCACCAAAGAGTATATTCAAGCAAAGAGTGAACTTAACCCTTTACTGACTGCATTAAGTAGCATTCCTGCAAAATAAATGAACTGAAAATAGCTATGGAAGAAAAAAAGCTAAGAAAAATTATTGTAGCTGGCATGATCAAAAATTGCAAATCTAGCAGAAAATCAGGAATACTCCTTTTCTTCCTATATTTCGGTTTTCAAAGCAGCTTTGGCATATATCAATTATAAGTAAACAGGTACAATATTTCTAAAATTTGCTTTACTTTTATCATTTTTGAAACTATATTACTTTGTTCTGTCAGGGCTGCCACATGTTACAACAGCACACACATAAGAACATAAGAAATAGGAGCAGGAAAGGTCACCCGGCCCATCGAGCCTGCTCCGCCATTCAATAAAATCATGGCTGATCTGATCATGGACTCAGCTCCACTTCCTTGCCCCTCCCCATAACCTTTTATTCCCCTATCGCTCAAAAATCTGTCTATCTCTGCATTAAATATATTCAATGACCCAGCCTCCACTGCTCTCTGGGGCAGAAAATTCCATAGATTTACAACCCTTTGAGAGAAGAAATTTCTCCTCATCTCAGTTTTAAATGGGTGGCCCCTTATTCTGAGACTATGGGCTATAACCTCCACTTTTGTGTTTATTGCCCAAAAATGGGCGTTATTTCTGGCATGGGCGTTAAAAAAGGGTTTTCTGATCGCCGGCTTCTCGCCCATTCTCAAAACATCTAGTTTCCATTTTTGAAAATGGGCGTTACCGCGAGCAATAGCAAATGGGCAGTAGCGTTAAATTTTTTTGACCTTCTGCCGTAAAGTGTCCTTAGCAACAGCATGGCAACGCTCGATTCCCTCGATTCAGGAGGTCAAGCGTCATCATGACATGCGCAGGAGAGGAGACAGAGAGAGAGGGAGCAGAGAGGGACTGAAGGCATGTGTGGCTGTGGTGTGTGCTTGTTTGGCTGTTGTGGGAGGAACGACGGAGATTGACCAGCAGCAAAAAGCCTACTAAGCACCAAGAACATAGTTGGCACTGAGTTTTTGTCCAACAAATAAGATATAACATGGAAGGGATGGAGGAGACCCTGGAGCTGGTAGCCAGGAACACTGGTGGCAGAGGGCTCCCAGTGGTCCGGAGCACCGCACTGCACCCCAAGGTGATGCACCCCCATTGCCAACCACACGAGAGCCAGCAGCAACAACTTGCTTCTGGCTCGGAGCACCTTCCCACCTTGGGACGGTCCTCTCCCATATCCGTCCAAGCAGTGCTTCGGCCATCACCCCCCCCCCCCCCCCCCCCCCCCCAATGAAGCATTGCCTAAGGACTTCCTCAGCCAGGCGGCTTGGAGTCAGGAGAGGAAGGGGGAGGAGTGGGAAGGGGGAGGGGTGGGTAGGGGTAGAGGGGTGGGAAGGGGTAGAGGGGGACGGGCGAAAGGGTTGGTTTCAGACTAATGTTCGGTTCAAATGTTTTTTATTTAACAAAACCTTGTTGCACATTGGCTCAGATAGCTGCACCATTACACGGTGGTGATTCCTTAACATCAAAGGGTATAATCACGCTCAACTTCAATCTACTTAAACTTTAACTGTCACCAAGGTGATGCCCACCATTGATGTATGACCTGCACACCCAGCAGTGTGTCAGCCTTGTAAATAACACCAATGTTATTTCAGGCAAAGAGATCATTGATGAGCTCCTGACGTAAGGCTCTTGCAGCTATCATGCCACCATGGGCCCTTTCCTGCAGTCTACAGGGGGGGCGGGGGCATGATTTCAGCGTCAGCCTGATTATCTGGACCGATGTCAGCGTCCACCTCCTCGTTCTTCTCTTCCTCTCTCTGGTGAGGTGGACTGTCAGACTCATCAGGCAATTCTTGTCCCTTCCTGATAGCCAAGTTGTGTAGCATGGAGCACACAATGACGAATTGAGCTACCTGCTCAGGGTGGTATTGGAGCTCGCCTCCTGAGTGGTCCAGGCATCTAAAGCGCTGCTTCAGCACTCCAATGGTTTTCTCCACAATATTGCGAGTTGCTCTGTGGCTCTCGTTGTATCACCTCTCGGCCTTTGTTTGGGTGTCACACAATGGGGTCATCAGCCAGGTGGCGAGGCCATATCCTTTGTCACCAAGCATCCAGCATTGACCTTGTAGCTCATTGTTAAACAAGTCAGATACAGTGCACTCACGCAGGATGTGAGCATCATGGATGCTGCCCGGCAATTTAGCATTCACTGCCATTATAATTTGCTGGTGGTTGATGATCAGTTGGACATTCAGGGAGTGGAATCCCTTACGGTTCCTGAACACCTCTGCATCCTGAAAAGGTGCCCGCATCACGATGTGTGTACAGTCTATTGTTCCCTGCACCTTGGGGAAATTTGCAATTCTGGAGAATCCTGGAGCCCTTTCACTCTGTGCCTCCCTGGTCATAGGAATGCTGATCAAGTCCCTCCTGCATGTGTACAAGGCTTCAGTGACCTGTTAATGCAGCGATGTGTGACATGCCGAGAAAGTCTGCAAATGTAGCCAGCTGTGACCTGAAAAGAACTTGAGGTGTAGAACGACAGTGCCGTGGTGACTTTGACCTCGACGGAGAGTGCAGTACTGATGGTGCTGGCAGGCTGCAGATCTGCCCTTATCAGCTGGCATACCTCAGTGATAACCTCTTTGTGGAAGCACAGTGTCCGAAGGCAGGTGGTGTCAGGCAAATCGAGGTAAGAATGCTTCTCCTTGTACTTGCGGGAGGTGTAATGTCTGATCCTCCTCATCTGTCTGTCACTTCTTACATTGGGCACATAATGCAGTGGAGCATTCCTTCAGCGATGTCGAGTCTGCTGCATGTATTTGGTTACCAAGAGAGAGTGAGCAAGGACAGGCCCCATTGCAGTAGCTTTCTGTTTTCCGCCGATTGCTCACAAACAAGGAATGTCCCGATGAAGACACCTCTTCAATTCCAATCGGTCACAGTGTGGTCAAGATGTTTTTACAGATGTTCACATCAACTCCAATGACCTGCAGAGTACATCCGAACTCCGCCAAGATTGAAGCACAGCAGCCTTTTAAAGGACGCGACATGTGATCAAGAACATGGCGTCCATAACGCTGTGATTAGTTCCGGTTAGTTTCACTTTTTGTGGCCGTTTTTTTGGGCGAGCGATATTGTGAGCGATATCTCTGCAAGGTGGTGAAATTGACGATGGGTAATCTCCATGGCCACTAGTTTGGGTAAATATGTTCTTTATGACAAAAAACAGTGAGCAGGCGTTAATATTGAATCTCGGCATTAATTCCGTGCGGAACGTAACGCTGGGCGATATTATGGGCGTTGAATTCGCCCATTCTGCCGATTCTGCCCCCAAAAAGTGGGCAGGCGGTAATATTTTTTCCGGCATTAAGCACATGTGGAAAGTAACGCTCGGCGATAAGTTTCTGAAAAATGCCTGTCAGTTTCCATTTTGTGCCAAAATGGGCGATATATGGCCGTTATATGTCATTTCAACAGTAAAATGAGTGTTAAGTGGGCATTAAGAATGCAAAAAAAGTGGAGGTTCTAGCCCATTGTCCCCTAGTTTTAGTTTCCGCTATGAGTGGAAATATCCTCTCTGCATCCACCTTGTCGAACCCCCTCATTATCTTATATGTTTCGATAAGATCACCTCTCATTCTTCTGACCTCCAATGAGTAAGGGCCCAACCTACTCAACCTATCTTCATAAGTCAACCCGCTCATCTCCAGAATCAACCTAGTGAACCTTCTCTGAACAGTCTCCAATGCAAATATATCCTTCCTTAAATACGGAGATCAAAACTGTATGCAGTACTCCAGATGTGGCCTCACCAATACCCTGCTTTTATACTCTATCCCCCTTGCAATAAAGGTCAACATTCCATTTGCCCTCCTTATTACTTGCTGTACCTGCATACTAACATTTTGTGTTTCATGGAGAAGGACTCCAGGTCCCTCTGTACTGCAGCACTTCGGAATTTTTCTCCATTTAAATTATAATTTGCTGTCTATTTTTTCTGCCAAAGTGGATAACCTCATATTTTGACACATTATACTCCATCTGCTAAATTTTTACCTACTCACTTAGCCTGTCTATATCCCTTTGCAGATTTTTTGTGTCCTCCTCACACATTGCTTTCCCACACATGTTTGTAAGATCAGCAAACTTGGCTACATTACACTCGGTCCCTTCATCCAAGTCATTAATATAGATTGTAAATAGTTGAGGCCCCAGCACCGATCCCTGCGGCACATCACTAGATACTATTTGTCAACTGGAAAATGACCCATTTATCCCGACTCTCTGTTTTCTGTTAGTTAGCCAATACTCTATCCATGCTAATATATTACCCCTAACCCTGTGAACGTTTATCTTGTGCGGTAACCTTTTATGTGGTACCTTATGGAATGCCTTCTGGAAATCCAAATATAACACATCCACTGGTTCCCTCTTATCCACCTGCTCGTTGCATCCTCAAGAACTCCAGCAAATTTGTCAAACATGATTTCCCTTTCATAAAACCATGCTGACTCTGCTTGATTGAATTATGCTTTTCCAAATGTCCCGCTTCTGCTTCCTTAATAATGGACTCCAGCATTTTTCCAATGACAGATGTTAGGTTAACTGGTCTATAGTTTCCTGCTTTTTGTCTGCCTCTTTTTTTAAATAGGGGCGTTACACATGCGGTTTTCCAATCCGCTGGGACCTCCCCAGAATCCAGGGAATTTTGGTAGTTTACAACCAATGCATCCACTATCTCTGCGGCCACTTCTTTTTAGACCCTAGAATGTAAGCCATCAGGTCCAGGGGACCTGTCGGCCTTTAGTCCCATTATTTTACCAAGTACTACTTCTTTGGTGATAGTGATTGTATTAAGTTCCTCCCTCCCTATAGCCCCTTGATTATCCACTATTGGGATGTTTTTAGTGTTTTCTACTGTGAAGAACAATATGTGTTCAACATCTCTGCCATTTCCCTGTTCTCCATTATTAATTCCCCAGTCTCATCTTCTAGGGAACCAACATTTACGTTAGCCACTCTTTTCCTTTTTATGTACCTGTAGAAACTCTTATATTCTGTGTTAGTTTACTTTCATAATCTAGCTTCCCTCTCTTTATCATGGTTAATTAAGAGTAATGCAGTTAGATTTAGTTGAGCATTATATTGTAAGGTGCACAGTTTGCTTCCTTAGGATGACACAGTTTCTAGCCCTAAAAATCTTGTGGCACCATTGTTCCACTGTGCAGTGGGGCAGAATTTACACCTGGTACTTTCACTTACCAATGAGCCCATCCCAAATCACAGGAATGGGATGATTGAAATAAT
Organism: Pristiophorus japonicus; assembly: GCF_044704955.1. Classification (NCBI taxonomy): domain Eukaryota; kingdom Metazoa; phylum Chordata; class Chondrichthyes; family Pristiophoridae; genus Pristiophorus; species Pristiophorus japonicus. The sequence goes on along the minus strand of NC_091977.1, from coordinate 99,950,772 downwards.
TTGTGCAGGGATCAGTGTCTCTAGAAGTAACAATAGTGGTGCCCACCTCGCGGAGGTAGCTGAAACTCAAATTGGCATCCTGCTGCTCCAAAAGGGGAAGCCTAAATCACGCTGAAGAAAAATGCCAGGATTTTTTAAATTATTCCAGATTGCGGTAATGTATGGCCCCTGCAGTAATGGTACCCACTCCTTCAAGGATCGATTGCCCTTTGCCTTTGCAGCGTCAGGGCCTAAGTTAGGCCTGCAACAGGTCCTATGCCTGCTCCCAGGAGACTTGGGTCCTGTTGGGCCTCTAAGTGGCACATCTGGTGGAATTTCCCTGGGTAGGCAGAATAAAAATATATTACTTTTATATGTCATTCTGATCATCCTCTTATTCATAGTAATACACTTGCAGAATTGACATGTAATTGGAAAATTAATTTCAATACAGATAAGTGTGAGGTGGTGCATTTTGGTGGGAAGAATAAGGAAGCTACATACTCCTCGGAAAATAAGAATCTAAGTGGAGTAGAGAAGCAAAGGGACCCAAGGGTACAGGAACACAAATTACTAAAAGTAGCAACGCAGGTTAATAAGGCCAAAAAGAAAGCAAACAAAGCACTGGGGATAATTTATAGAGGGATAGAATTGAAAAGCAGAGAACTTATGTTCAACTTGTATAGAACCATGTCCAGATCACATTTAGAGTACTATGATAAAAACAGAAGACGCAAATAACCTTCTGGAAATACTAGGGGACTGAGGGTCTAGGTGAGAAGGAGGAACTGAAGGAAATTCTTATTAGGTGGGAAATTGTGTTAGGGAAATTGATGGGATTGAAGGCTTTAAATCCACAGGGCCTGATAGTCTGCATCCCAGAGTACTTAAGGAAGTGGCCCTAGAAATAGTGGATGCATTGGTGATCATTTTCCAACAGTCTATCGACTCTGGATCAGTTCCTATCAACTGGAGGGTAGCTAATGTAACACCACTTTGTAAGAAAGGAGGGAGAGAGAAAACGGGCAATTATAGACCAGTTAGCCTGACATCAGTAGTGGGGAAAATGTTGGAATCAATGATTAAAGATGAAATAGCAACGCATTTGGAAAGCAGTGTCAGGATCGGTCCAAATCAGCATGGATTTATGAAAGGGAAACCATGCTTGACAAATCTTCTAGAACTTTTTGAGGATGTAACTGGTAGAATGGACAAGGGAGAACCAGTGGATGTGGTGTATTTGGACTTTCAAAAGGCTTTTGACAAGGTCCCACACAAGAGATTGGTGTGCAAAATTAAAGCACATGGTATTGGGGGTAATGTATTGACGTGGATAGAGAACTGGTTGGCAGACAGGAAGCAGAGAGTCAGGATCAATGGGTCCTTTTCAGAATGGCAGGCAGTGACTAGTGGGGTGCCGTAGGGCTCAGTGCTGGGACCCCAGCTATTTACAATATACATTAATGATTTAGATGAAGGAATTGAGTGTAATATCTCCAAGTTTGCAGATGACACTAAGCTGGGTGGCGGTGTGAGCTGTGAGGAGGATGCTAAGAGGCTGCAGGGTAACTTGGACAGGTTAGGTGAGTGGGAAAACGCATGGCAGATGCAGTATAATGTGGATAAATGTGAAGTTATCCACTTTCGTGGCAAAAACACAGGCAGAATATTATCTGAATAGCGGCAGATTAGGAAAAGGGGAGGTGCAACGAGATCTGTGTGTCATGATACATCAGTCATTGAAAGTTGGCATGCAGGTACAGCAGGCGGTGAAGAAGGCAAATGGTATGTTGGCCTTCATAGGGGATTTGAGTATAGGAGCAGAGAGGTCTTACTGCAGTTGCACAGGGCCTTGGTGAGGCCTCACCTGGAATATTGTGTTCAGTTTTGATCTCCTAATCTGAGGAAGGATGTTCTTGCTATTGAGGGAGTGCAGCGAAGGTTCACCAGACTGATTCCCGGGATGGCAGGACTGACATGTAAGGAGAGACTGGATCAACTGGGCCTGTATTCACTGGAGTTTAGAAGGATGAAAGGGGATCACATAGTAACATATAAAATTCTAACAGGACTGGACAGGTTAGATACAGGATGAATATTCCTGGTGTTGGGGAAGTCTAGAACCAGGGGACATAGTCTAAGGATAAGGGGTAAGCCATTTAGGACTGAGAAACTTCTTCACTCAGAGAGTTGTTAACGTGTGGAATTCTCTACCGCAGAGAGTTGTTGATGCCAGTTCATTGGATATATTCAAGAGGGAGTTAGATATGACCCTAACAGCTAAAGGGATCAAGGGGTATGGAGAGAAAGCAGGAAAGGGGTACTGAGGTGAATGATCAGCCATGATCTTATTGAATGGTGGTGCAGGCTCAAAGGGCCGAATGGCCTACTCCTGCACCTATTTTCTATGTTTCTATGTTTGTACGCTAGAAATACTCAGTAGATCAGGCAGCATCTGTGGAGAGAGAAACAGTTAATGTTTCAGGTCGATGACCTTACGTCAGAACTGGAGAACGGTGCACAATTTTGGTCTCCATATTATAAAAAAGATATAGAGACATTGGAGAAGATGCCAAAAATATTTACTAGAATGATACAAGAACTGAGTGGTTATAACTATCAGGGAATATTGAACAGGCTCGGCCTGTATTCTCTAGAAAAGAGAAGGCTGAGGAGTGATCTGATAGAGGTCTTTAAAGTTATGAAAGGATGTGATAGGGTAGATGCAGAGAAGTTGTTTCCACTTGTAGGGGAGACCAAAACTAAGGCAATAAATATAAAAGCAAAATACTGCGGATGCTGGAATCTGAAATAAAAACATAAAATGCTGGAAATCCAGCAATAAGTATAAGATAGTCACTAATAAATCAAATAGGGAATTCAGGAGAAATTTCTTTAACCAAAGAGTGGTGAGAGTGTGCAACTCGCTACCACAAGGTGTAGTTGAGGCAAATAACAGATACATTTAAGGGGAAGCGAGATAAGCACGAGGAAGGAATAGAAAGTTATGCTGATAGGTTTAGATGAAGACGGGTGAGAGGAGACTTGTGTGGATCATAAACACTGGCATTGGCCAGTTGGGCCGAATGGCCTGTTTCTGTGTTGAACATTCTATGTACAACATTATTACCACTATCTACTGGTGTCATGCCTTCCTGTAACTCTGCAAATCTACATCAACAATATTTAATTCTGTTTTTAAATATCTTTCACCTGTTGATTTGAAGAGTTGTGTAGGAGGCACGGTATCAGAAGTGGAGGTGAGCAAGCAGTTGGAGGCTTTGTGAAGGTTATTCTGGTGCTGGCACTTTCTTTTGGCTATTGTTAACGTTGCTTTTGCCTCTGCTATTGTTTACAGGTTGGCTCATTTGATAGCACTCTTGCCTCTGATTCATTTGGTTGTGGGCTCAAGACCAACTCCAGCAATTGTGTATATAATCTCGGCTGAAGAGAGATAATCTAGTGTTGAGAGAGTGCTGTAATGTTGAAGGTCACATCATTCAACTGAAATGTTAAACTGAGGCCCCATCATTCGGTTCTCTTGATAAAAAGTCCCATGGCATTAGTTGAAGGAGAGTTGGCAGTCAGACAGTGAGGTCATGTGCCTTTTTTGAAACTCTGCAGTATAGAAATGGTTCTTCTTTTTTTCATCCTCCAGAAAAAAGTGCTTAATGTTTTGCTTTTTTTATTCGTTCACGGGAAGTGGGTGTCTCTGGCAAGGCTAGCATTTATTGTCCATCTCTAATTGTCCTTGAAAAGGTGATGGTGAGCCGTCTTCTTGAACCACTGCAGTCTGTGCGGTGAAGGTACTCCCACAATGCTGTTAGGTAGGAAGCAATGTTCCCTTTAAGCTGAGCTTTGTTCTGCATGGCCTGCTTTGTTTTTAACGCATGGTCCCTTTAGATTTCTGCGCATGTGCGGTATGTACATTGTAAAAGCGGAGAGCGGCCTGCGAGGAACCTTTTAGATTACTATACGGCAACACATGCAGCAGCTTAGCAGAAACATTGGTGAGGAAGTCCAGGACTTTGACCCAGCAATGATGAAGGAATGGCAGTGTATTTCCACATCAGGATGGTGTGTGACTTTGAGGGGCACTTCAAGGTGGTGGTGTTCCCAGGTGCCTGCTGCCCTTGTCCTTCTATGTGATAGAGGTTGCAGGTTTGGGAGATGCTGTCGAAGAAGCCTTGGTGAGTTACTGCAGTGCATCATATAGATGGTACACACTGCAGCCATGGTGCACCGGTAGTGGAGGGAGTGAATGTTTAAGGTGATGGATGGGGTGCCAATCAAGCGAGCTGCTTTGTCCTGGATGGTGTCAAGCTTCTTGAGAGTTGTTGGAGATGCACTCATCCAGGCAAGTGGAGAGTATTCCATCACACTCCTAACTTGTGTCTGGTAGTTGGTGGAAAGGCTTTGAGGAGTCAGGAGGTGAGTCACTTGTCACAGAATACCCAGCCTCTGACCTGCTGTAGTAGCCACAGTATTTATGTGGCTGATCCAGTTAAGTTTCTGTTCAATGGTAACCTCCAGGATGTTGATGGTGGGGGATTCAACGATGGTAATGCCGTTAAATGTTAAGGGGCGATGGTTAGATTTTCTCTCGTTGGAGATGGTCATTGCTTGGCACTTGTGGTGCAAATGTTACTTGCTACTTATCAGCCCAAGTCTGAATGTTGTCCAGGACTTGCTACATGTGGGCACGGACTGCTTCATTATCTGAAAAGTTGCAAGTGGAACTGAGCACGGTGCAATAATCAGTCAACATCCCCACTTCTGACCTTATGATGGAGGGAATGTCATTGATGAAGCAGCTGAAGATGGTTGGGCCTAGGACACTGCACTGAGTAACCCCTGCAGCGTTGTCCTTGGGCTGAAATGATTGTACTGAATAAGAGGCCAATCTATAAGCCGAATAGATTAAACCGCTGCCCTTTCCTATGAACAGATATATTGATCTGCGGGAAAATCCACTTGACAGTTTTGAAGACGAGATGCTCGGTGAAATCTTTGAAAATGATGAAGATCGAGAAGAATTTGAAAAAGACTTGATGCAAATGTACTTTCAGGATCTGAAAGAAAGAGGTAACTGCTGGATTATCTTTACAATACATTGTCTGCCTATAAATAACAGTAAGGGGAAGTAGTGGTGTAAAGATAAAGGGATGGATTTTAGGTGCTTATGTTTTCGGGACGATAATGACGACGGGGTGGGAAAGTTAGCAGCTGGGAATAGTTTGTGTCTTAATTGTTAAGTTTGGGCATCTGGGTCCTGTGTCAGGGGACACAACACTAAGGGATACGTTGTACACTCTTGGCGCTAGGATGGGAAACTCCCAAGCGGAACAGCCAGCCAGGGACCGCTCAGAGAGGCCTGGAGTGGGGGGGCGGGGTGGGGGGAACCTAATAAAAATAAACACAAAAACATACCCAAAACATAGCCCACGCCACTGCAACACAAATCACACAAAAAAAATTGAAAGATAAAACAATCACACTTACTTTTGGAGTCCATTATTTTCCTCTCCGCCAACAGGACCACACTGATTTCCCAGGCGGTCATTGTGGGCGCATTTCCGGGCAAACAGATCGGGCAAGACTCAAAACTAGTGCTGGTGTCGCAACCAGAGGTGTTGCACACCGGGCGCAGCTCTTCCGCATGGTGCTGCTCGGTGAACCTGGAGTGCAAAGGACTGGAAAATCCAACCCTAAGTTTTGCTGCCATAGCTTTGTTCATTTGCATGCAAATTGGAGCTTTCTTTCCATTGAGAAACTAGGTAAAGACCCATATCGCAGGTTTGGTTTTTAACTGGAAGGGTAAAAAGAGTAGAAAAGGTGAGTAAAATCAAGAAGGAGTAGTTAGGCATCAGCAAACTTTTGTTTTAAAGTCTTCAACAACTTGTAGGAGAGAAAGACAAAGGGAGGAACTAAGTCCCATAGTTTTAACTTCTAGGAAATAGAGTTAGATTAGGAGATGGTGCAATGAGTGTCAATTTCAGCACAGTGAGTTAGTAGGATCATAGAATCATAGAATGGTTACAGCATGGAAGAAGGTCATTCAGCCCGTCGCGCCCGTGCCAGCTAAGCAGAAATTGGCGGAGATACTTAACAAGCACTTTGCTTCAGTGTTTATAGAAGAAAAGGATATTGGGGAGGGGTAAGTTCTGAATTGGTTAATAGCGAGATGAGAGATATTAGAATAAATAAGAGGAAATGATTGGATAATTTAGTTAAGCTAAAGGAGGACGAAGTGCTGAGATCTGATGGGATGCCTCCAATGATCCTAAGGGAAATGGAAGAAGAAATAACAGAAATTATACTTCACAGTTCTATTGTGAGTGAATGGGTGCATAACGAGTGGATATTGGCCAATTTAATACTCATTTTCAAAAAGAGAAACAGAGTCAACCTGGGTAAATATAGGCCAATTAGCTTAACATCTGTGGCAGGGAACATTTTGGAATCTTTAATTAAAGATGATATTACTGAATATCTAAATGAAGAGAAAATAATTAAAAGCAACCAACATGGATTTCAGAAAGGAGAATTGTGCTTGATATAATTCTTTGAGGAAGTGACAAACATCATAAATGAGGGAAATGCAGTTGATGTAGTGTACATAGACTTTCAAAAAGCCTTTGTCAAGGTATCACATAGGAGACTATTAGAAAAGCTTATGGAGTACAGAATTGGGGGAGTGCAGCAAATTAGATTAAAAACTGGTTAAAAGGAAGGAAACAAAGATTAGAGGGGAATTCTAATTCTATTTTAACAGCCGAGGTTCATTTAAATGCAGCAAGCAAGCTGCCTGCCTAAAATTAGTGTCCAGAGGCAGCTCGCTGGGTCCTGACTGGGGAATATCGGGAAGTCTGGATGCTGCCAGTTGGCCCTCAGGAAAGTCATCAAGGTGGTGAGGGTTGGGAGTGTACCAAGAGTGAGAAAGGATGGGGTGAGTCTGGGGCAATAGCGGCCCGGATTTTCTTTGTAGGGGCTGGAGGAACTTAACAAGGTAAGTTTTGTACTTGCTTTTTAAGACCTCTGCTACTACTCCAATTACTTATGTTAAGCTAAGTATTAATGGCAGACTATCTGCTTATTAGTCCATAAAACAACAGCAGTGTAAAAAAGACCGTGGGCGGAAACAGTGTACCATTTTCATTTTCACTTCCATCCTGCCCGCTTTCTGTAGCGTGGAGGACATTAAGATCCCTCTTAGTAATTAAGAGCAGTTTATCAGAGTGGTTGGAAACAGGGGGTGGGGTTGGTTGGCTTCCATATTTACCCTCCCCAGTCCTGGTAGCAGTTACCAGATTTCTCAGCAGTAGTTGCTTTTATTTTTACATGACCAAACCCCCTTTTTAAAAAAAAACATTAGCATGTCTTCCAACTTGTGCTGGATATTTAAATACTGTACTTTGTGGATGGCTAGGTTCTAGGATTTAGAAAAGTAGTTTAACTTAATGAGACTGTGTACATCACCTGGAGCTATTTGGAACATTGTAACAAATATATTGGTGCAAAATTTTATCACTGGTTCTCGTCATAATATATCTTAATTCACTTCAATAAAAAATTACTCTGTGCAATTTGTGACCCATCCTGGGAATGAAAATCGGACGGGTTCAATAAGGGCAGGCAATCTACTCCATCTGTTTACTGCCCAGGTGAAAAAATTAAAAATGATCCCCAATCCATCAACACCAGCAATATTGGCTGATAGTATCAAACAATCTTTGTTTTGCTTTGCTGCAGAAACAGTTCCTGCCTATACTACAAGGGTATCCATGAGCCTACAGCTCTGACAACATGCACCACCAAAATTCATCAAAACATGAACAGGATCTCAAGATAACAGAAGATGCGTGATGCTTTGTGAAGAACTATCCACTCCATTAATGAAATGATATACAGACAGCTTGCCATGGAATATTAGAACGCACTTGCGTCAGATTTAGAGATATAGAGGACAGTTGGAACATGATTTTGCTGCGGGTACGTTGCTTTTACTTGTGGCACGATTCAGTGACTGACCAGTACGTGGTTTGTTGATTGAATGAAAATGCTCGGAGAGTTACATGACCAAATGTTAATGGTGAGCAATAACATCATCTGGATGTCTCTAACATGGATGTATAATAGTTATTTTAGTTATAATGGAAAGATTGTGAAGTAATACTTTTGGTGCCATTCTTGGCTTGATTTTTAATTCAGAATGTTGCAGCAGAATCTAGTCACAGTTAGAAAGATATTTTAGGATGTTACCTGAAGCCATATATTCATACATGATATTTTCTTCTTTTCATTTATTGTAAAATAAGAGTATTTATATCTGCATTGGGCAATTACTCACACCTTTATTCCTCTTTATACGAGACATTAATTAATGTTAAAAATCCAACAGTATAATTTAGGATCCTCTCAAAAGTTCCTAAAACGATTTCAATACTTAAGGTAACTTTCCACCATCTATTAATCCTCTCAAGTGGAGGAAAGTCCATTATTACCCCCTTCAATAATTTCTCTGCTCTCTTATAGTCTGCAAAGACAAGCATAAATGACTTTATTCATTCACTGGTCATATTTCACAGCAGCTCTGCAGTAAGCTCAGTATTGCAAGCATTTTTGAATTATCTGTCAAGTTTTTTTTCTCCGAATGGACAATAATTGGACTTTCAAAATCGAGTGGCTCCCAGCAAAATGAGTCTGGCATAAAACAATATACTAACCAGTCTTGTCTCAGTTAACAGTAGCATTACTGAACAGAGGAGAAATTAGGATGGCAGGTCACTATGAATGCCAATGTGTTTGGATGGAATTTCTCTGTGAATGCTGTTTATGAGAGCAGGAAAAGCAGAAGCCTGGTGGAAGTGCCTTTTTACTACCACTGGTAAGTGTAAACCCCTTTATTGCTTTTCTATTTACGACCTACCAGTGCCAAAAATATGTCCATAATGTTCATGTTTTCAATAATGTCACAATAAATTAACATTTGTAGCAGATGCTTTGTAATGAGATCAATTAGAAATTGTCATCTTATTCTCCAATTTAAATAATGTAAAGTAAATTATCATAAGAACATAAAACAGAAGAAATAGGAACAGGAGTAGGCCATACTCTCGAGGCTGATCTGATCATGGACTCAGCTCCACTTCCCTGCCCGCTCCCCATAACCCCTTATTGTTTAAGAAACTGTCTATTTCTGTCTTTATTTATTCAATATCCCAGCTTCCACAACTCTCTGAGGCAGCAAATTCCACAGATTTACAACCCTCTGAGAGAAGAAATTTCTCCTCATCTCTATTTTAACTGGCAGCCTCTTATTCTAAGATCATGCCCTCTAGTTCTATTCTCCCCCATCAATGGAAACATCCTCCCTGCATCCACCTTGTCAAGCCCCCTCATAATCTTATACGTTTCGATAAGATCACCTCTCATTCTTCTGAATTCCAATGAGTATGGGCCCAACCTACTCAACCTTTCCTCATAAGTCAACCTCCTCATCTTCGGAATCAACCTTGTGAACCTTCTCTGAATTGCCTCCCAAACAAGTATATCCTTTTGTAAATATGGAAACCAAAACTGCATGCAGTATTTCACCAATACCTTACATAGCTATAGCAAGACTTCCCTGCTTTTATAACTCCATCCCCTTTGCAATAAAGGCCAAGATACCATTGGCCTTCCTGATCACATGCTGTACCTGCATATTTTTATGTTTCATGCACAAGTACCCCCAGGTCCTGCTGTACTGTGGCACTTTGCAATCTTTCTCCATTTAAATAATAACTTGCTCTTTGATTTTTTCTGCCAAAGTGCATGACCTCACACTTTCCGACATGAAACTCCATCTGCCAAATTTTTACCCACTCACTTAGCCTATCTATGTCCTTTTGCAGATTTTTTGTGTCCTTCTCACACATTGCTTTTCCTCCCAGCTTTGTATCATCAGCAAACTTGGCTATGTTACACTCAATCCCTTCTTCCAAGTCGTTAATATAGATTAGAAATAGTTGGGGTCCCAGCACTGATCCCTGCAGGACCCCACTCGTTACCAACCAGAGAATGAACCATTTATCCCGACTCTCTGTTCTCTGTTAGTTAGCCAATCCTTTATCCATGCTATTACCTGCAACCCCATGAACTTTTATCTTGTGCAGTAACCTTTTATGTTGCACCTTGTCAAATGCCTTCTGGAAGTCCAAATACACCACGTCTCTTTATCCACCCTGTTCATTACATCCTCAAAGAACTCCAGCAAATTTGTCAAACATGACTTCTATTGTGTTCCTAACACAGATGAGACTGCACACAGGGAAGTTAAAGTAACAGTGACCTCAGTCTTTATTAAGACACTCCAGAGTGAGGAACAGGCCTTAGGGGCCGGCTGATATACAGTGCTCCCAAGGATGCTGGGATCCCTTGGGACTTCAGGGGATGCACTCCCTGGTGGCGGAACATGGGAGTGCATGCTTTACAGATACACAACATCACTCCCATTCAAAGTCAAAGTGAAAACTATTTACAACGTGAGGCAGTCGGGAGCCTTTCTTTCCCTGGTGGACCGCCTCGGTACAAATGTCTGTTCTGCTGTGTTGACTGTGCCCTCGCTGGGCTGGCGTGTTGTTGGCCCTGCAGGACTGCTGGGTGAGCCTGACCTTGCAGGGCTGTTGGGCATGATGGGTTCGATTTCCTGGTCCGGGGTGGTGCCGTTGATCCTTTGCGTGTGTGTTGTGGACTCGAAAAAGGTGGTGTCTGCTGTGGGTTGTTCAGGGCAGTCTGTGAACCGCAGCCTCGTTTGGTCCAAGTACTTTCTGCAAATGTGTCCATTGTCTAGTTTGACTACAAACACCCTACTCCCTTCTTTGGCTATCACTGTGCCCACGATCCACTTGGGACCATGTCCATAGTTTAGCACATACACAGGGTTATTCAGATCAATTTCCCATGACACAGTGGCTCGACCATCGTTTACATTTTGTTGCTGCCACCTGCTCTCCACTTGATCATGCAGGTTGGGGTGAACCAGCGAGAGTCTGGTTTTAAGTGTCCTTTTCATGAATAGCTCAGCCGGGGGCACCCCTTTGAGCGAGTGGGGTCTCGTGCGGTAGCTGAGCAGTGCTCGGGACAAGCGGGTTTGGAGTGAGCCTTCTGTGACTCGTTTGAGGCTCTGTTTGATTGTTTGTACTGCCCGCTCTACCTGCCCATTGGAGGCTGGTTCAAACTGGGCCGAGGTGACATGTTTGATCCCATTGCGGGTCATGAATTCTTTAAATTCGGCAGTGGTAAAACATGGTTCGTTGTCACTGACCAGTATGTCAGGCAGGCCGTGGGTGGCAAACATGGCCCTCAGGCTTTCAATGGTGGCGGTGGCAGTGGCAGTGCTTCCCGACATTATTTCACATTCAATCCATTTTGAAAAAGCATTCACCACCACCAGGAACATTTTACCGAGAAACGGGCCCACATAGTCGACTTGGATCCTCGACCAAGTTCTGGAGGGCCAGGACCACAAACTTAGTGGTGCCTCTCTGGGCGCATTGCTCAACTGAGCACACACGCTGCATTTCCATACACAGGACTCTAAGTCAGAGTCAATACCGGGCCACCACACATGGGATCTGGCTATTGCTTTCACCATTACTATACCTGGGTCTGTGCTGTGGAGATCCGAGATGAACGTCGCCCTGCCCTTTTTGGGTAGCACTATGCGGTTACCCCACAACCGGCAGTCTGCCTGAATCAACAGCTCATCCTTTCGCCGCTGGAACGGCTGGATTAGCTCTTGCATTTCAATGGGGATGCTGGCCCAGCTCCCATGCAGTACACAGTTTTTTTTACTAGGGACAGTAGAGGATCTTGGCTGGTCCAAGTCCTCATTTAGCGGGCCGTGATAGATGATTTATCATTTTCAAACGCTTCCATGACCACCAACAAGTCTGCGGGCTGCGCCACCATCAATAAGTTTGCAGGCTGCGCCATTTCCACCCCCGTGATGGGCAATGGTAGCCGTCTGAGAGCATCCACACAGTTCTCGGTGCCTGGCCTGTGGCGGATGGTATAGTTATACGCTGATAGGCTGAGGCATTTGTATTTATCCCTTTGTTTTCAGCGAACAGGGATATGAGGGGCTTGTGATCGGTTTCCAGACCAAATTTGAGGTCAAACAGGTACTGATGCATTTTCTTTACCCCGAACACACACGCTATTGCCTCTTTCTCAATCATGCTGTAGGCCCTCTCGGCCTTAGATAGACTCCTGGAGGCATAGGCGAAAGGTTGCAACTTCCTCGCAATGTTAGCTTATTGTAATACACACCCGACTCCGTACGACGACACACCACATGCTAGCACAAGTCTTTTACACAGGTTATACAATACAAGCAGCATGTTGGAACATAAAATGTTTCTGACTTTCTCAAAAGCAATTACTTGTTTTTTTTCCCATACCCAGTTCTCACCTTTACACAATAACACATGTAGGGGCTCTAAGAGGGTGCTTAACCCCGGTAGGAAGTTACCAAAATAGTTGGAGTCCCAGGAACGACAGCAACTCCATGACGTTCTGTGGCCTGGGCGCGTTCCTGATAGCCTCTGTCTTGGCGTCTGTGGGCCGATTGCCGTCCGCCGCAATCTTTCTCCCCAAATGAACAGTCCTGCGTCATGTAGGCCGAAATCAGGTCGAGCTTGGTGAATGTCTTGCCTCCTGCCAGCGTCGCAAATAGGTCATCTGCCTCAGGTAGCGGGTATTGGTCTTATAGCGAGAAACGATTAATAGTTACTTTATAATCGCCGCAAATCCTGACTGTTCCAGTACTCAAAAGTGATGGCACGATTGGGCTGGCCCACTCGCTGAATTCCACTGGGGAGATGATGCCCTCGCGTTGCAGCCTGTCCAGCTCGATTTCCACTCTCTCCCTCATCATGTGAAGTACCGCTCGTGCCTTGTGGTGGATGGGTCGTGCCTCTGGGACCAAGTGGATCTGCACCTTCGCCCCGGAAAAGTTTCCAATGCCTGGCTCAAAAAGGGAAGGAAATTTGTTAAGAACCTGGGTACATGAGGCCTCATCGACATGTGGTAGCGCTTGGATATCATCCCAGTTCCAGCGTATTTTGCCCAGCTAGCTCCTTCCAAGCAGTGTGGGGCCATCGCCCGGGACAAACCAGAGTGGCAGTTCATACACCGTGCCCTCGTAGGTGACCTTGACCATGGCGCTGCCCAGGACAGTGATAAGCTCTTTGGTGTACGTTCTCAGTTTTGTGTGGATGTGGCTCAGGGCTGGTCTGAGTGCCTTGTTGCATCACAGTCTCTCAAACATCTTTTTACTCATGATGGATTGGCTAGCACCAGTGTCCAGTTCCAAGGCTATGGGTAAGCCATTCAATTTTACATTTAGTATTATAGGTGGACATTTCATCAAAAATGTGTGCACCCCATGTACTTCAGCATCTGCCTCCTCTCTCTGAGGCTCGAAATTGCTTTGATCCACCATGGACCAATCTTCCTCTGCCACGTGGTGGTTAGCAGGTTTTGCAGAGCTTGCAGCTCGTCTGCAAGTTCGTTGGAGGTGCCCCATTGTTCCACAGCTCTTGCAAACATACCCTTTGAAGTGGCATGAATAGGCTGAATGGAAGCCTCCACAATGCCAACAAGGTATGAATTGCCTTGCATTCATCCTTTGTTGCAGACTCTCAGTCATCTGGGTCACCTGAGGCCTGCTGGCAGTTGCAGACTCATGGTTTCTGCCCTGTACATTTCTGCTCACAAACACAGTTCCAGTTAATTTATGAACATTGCTAGCACTTGTGTACTGAGAGATTTGTTTGGTGTTATCACTGGTGGACATAAACGCCTGTGCTATCGCAATGGCCTTGCTGAGGGTCGGTGTCTCTACAGTCAAAAGTTTTCATAGGATGGTCTCGTGGCCAATGCCCAGTACAAAAAAGTCTCTGAGCATTTGCTCCAGGTAGCCATCAAACTCACATTGTCCTGCAAGTCGCCCTAACTTGGCGACATAGCTCATCACTTCCTGACCTTCAGATCACTGGCACGTGTAGAACCGATACCTCGCCATCAGCACGCTCTCCCTCGGGTTAAGATGCTCTCGAACCAGTGTACACAGCTCCTCATACAACTTATCTGTGGGTTTCACCGGAGCCAGAAAATTCTTCATGAGGCTGTAGGTCGGTGCCCCGCAGACCGTGAGGAGGACCGCTCTCCTTTTTGCAGCGCTTCCTTCTCCGTCCAGCTTGTTGGGTACAATGACTAGTCTAATCATTCAACATAGGCTTCCCAGTCCTCACCCACCGAGAACTTCTCCAGGGTGCCCACAGTTTGCTGCATCTTTGCTTTGGATTCGTATTCTCGTCGCCAGTTATTGTGTTCCTGACACAGATGAGACTGCACACAGGGAGCTTAAAGTAACAGTGACCTCAGTCTTTATTAAGACACTCCAGAGTGAGGAACAGGCCTTAGGGGCCGGCTTATATACAGTGCTCCCAAGGGATGCTGGAATCCTTTGGCACTTCAGGGGATGCGCTCCCTAGTGGCGGAACATGGGAGTGCATGCTTTACAGATACACAACAACTTCCCCTTCATAAATCTATGCTGACTCTGCCTGACCAAATTTTGCTTTTCCAAATGTCCTGCTACTGCTTCTTTAATAATGGAGCAACATTTTCCCAACCACAGATATTAGACTAACTGGTCTGTCTCCTTTTTTAAATAGGGGCGTTACTTTTGCAGTTTTCCAATCTGCTGGGACATCCCCAGAATCCAGGGAATTTTGGTAAATGACAACCAATGCATCCACAATCCCTGCCGCTACTTCTCTTAAGACCCTAGGATGCAAGCCATCAGGTCCAGGGGATTTATCTGCCTTTAGTCCCATTATCTTACTGAGTACCACCTCCTAAGTGATTGTGATTGTGTTAAATTCCTCCTCCCCATAGCCCCTTGACTATCCACTGTCAGAATTTTGTTAGTGCCCTTTACCGTAAAGACTGATACAAAATATTTGTTCAGAGTTTCTGCCATCTCCATGTCCCCCATTACTAATTTCCTGGTCTCGTCCTCTAAGGGACCAACAATTACTTTCGCCACTCTTTTCCTTTTTATATACCTATAGAAACTCTTGCTATCTGTTTTTATATTTTGTGCTAGTTTACTTTCATAGACTTTCCTTTCTTAATCATTTTTTTAGTCGTTCTTTGGCTTTTAAAAGCTTCCCAGTCTTCTGTCCTCCCACTAGTTTTGGACACTTTGTATGCCCTTGTTTTTAATTGGATACTGTCCTTTATTTCTTTAGTTAGCCACGGTTGGCTATCTTTTCTCTTACACCCTTTCCTCCTCACTGGAATATATTTTTCTTGAGAGTTGTGAAATATCTCCTTAAATGTACACCACTGTTCATCAACCGTCCTACACTTTAATCTATTTTCCCAGTCCACTTTACCCAACTCTGCCTCATACCTTCATAGTCTCCTTTATTTAAGCTTAGTACGCTGGTTAGAGATCCAACTTTCTCACCCTCCATCTGAATTTGAAATTCAATCATGCTATGATCACTCATTCCGAGGGGATCCTTGTACTAGGAGATTGTTTATTAATCCTGTCTCATTATGCAGGATCAGATCTAAGATAACCTGCCCCCTGATTGGTTCTGTTACATACTGCTCAAGAAACCCATCCCTTATACACTCTAGGAACTCTTCCTCAAAGCTACCCTGCTCAATTTGATTTGTCCAATCAATATGGAGGTTAAAATCACCCATGATTATTGCTGTTTCCTTTTTACAAGCCACCACTATTTCCTGGTTTATGCTCTGACCAACAGAGTTGCTACTATTAGGGGGCCTATAGATTATGCCCACCAGTGACTTTTTCCCCTTATTGTTCCTTATCTCCACCCAAACTGTTTCAACACACTTATCATTTGAGCCACTATCATTTCTTACTATTGCAGTGATTCCATCCTTTATCAATAGAGCAACCCCACCTCCTTTTCCTTTTTGTCTGTCCTTCCGGATTGTCAAGTACCCCTGAATATTTAATTCCCAGTCCTGGTCACCTTGCAACCACGTCTCTGTAATGGCAATCAGATCATACCCATTTATCTCAATTTGTGCTGTCAACTCATCTATTTTGTTATAAATGCTACGTGCATTTAGACAAAGTACCTTTAAGTTTGTTTTTTCACCCTTTTTTCCTGCTGGTTTCCTCTCTCCTTCAAACTTACTTTCTTTCTTTTTGCTTTCTAATTCCTGCTTTACTCCCCTCCCTACTGAATCTATTTTCAGGTTCCCATCCCCTTGCCAAGCTAGTTTAAACCCTCCCCAACAGCACTAGCAGCCACCACCTTCTGCCCACCCCCCTGCGAGGATATTGGTCCGGGTTCTGTTGAGGTGCAACCCATCCGGCTTGTACAGATCCCACCTCCCCCAGAAGCATCAGGAAACTAAAGTCCTCCCACCTGCCTCATCTCTCCAGCCACGTATTCATCTGCTCTATCCTCCCATTTCTGTACTCACTAGCTCGTGGCACTGGGAGTAATCCAGAGATTACTACCTTTTGAGGTTCTGCTTTTTAATCTCTCTCCTAGCTCCCTAAACTGCCTGCAGGACCTCATCCCTCTTCCTACCTATGTCATTGGTACTGATGTGGACTACGACCTCTGGCTGTTCACCCTCTCCCCCCAGAGTGCCCTGCAGCCGCTCAGTGACATCCTTGACCCTGGCACCAGGAACGCAACATACCATCCTGGAGTCACGTCTGCGGCCGCAGGAACGTCTGTCTGCTCCCCTTACTATTGAATCCCCTACCACTATAGCTCTTCCCTTCTTATTCCTCCCCCCCCCACCCCCATGCAGCTGAGCCACCCATGGTGCCATTGACTTGGCTCATGAACCTTGTTTAATACCATAACACACAGGTAAGCGAAACGAAATCATTTCTTTATACCACTAATAAACACTCTCCATCAAAATTTATTATTCCAGACTAAATGGATTGTTTTACTAAAATAAGTGGATCTCTTCTTTGGAAAAGATTGAATTTGTGTGCTGTGTGAAGTGAAATTATAAAGACGGTTCAACATGGTCATACAGACTAGGGAGCCCCCATGTTCAATTTTTGGCCCATGTTGAGGTTGCCAGTCTCAGAAGGTAGCAATGGTGGTGTTATAATTGGCTTCAATGTCGCTATGAGGGGAGGAACATTGGCGGAGATTCCCAGTTTTGATTGTCCTCGAGTAACCTCTTATTGGAAGTGTATGTGCGAGAATGTCAGATGAGGACAGGATTAATGTTGACTGTGATAGCCCAATAACACTCACCATCCAGGCTCATACATAAAGAATAGCCATTTGGATGAGCTACCAGAGGGTTGCTGCCAGCTATAGAATTAAGGTCCCTATTTTCGCCATCATTGGGCGCCGATTATTTGGCGGCCAGTGATTTTTTTGGCGAGGTGGGTCAGTTTAAATTTTCACCAAAGTGCTGGCGCCGGCGCCGACTATCAGCGCCAGAGTTTTTGGCTCCAGATATATTCGCGCTGGTCTATGTAGAACAGTGGTCTCCGCGCTGTTTCTGGCGATTTAGGCCATTTTCCCCATTTTTTTTTAAATGGCGCACAGAGACCTAAGAGCCTGTTTTTAGAAGCCTACCTTAAGTTAATGAAATTGGTGCTGGCCCACTTCTATCCCTGGCCAAAGGTCCTCCACGCCAGACTGAACAACAAACTCCAGGTAAAAATAAACCAGGAAAAAAGAAACTTACAGAAGAGCCTTTTCCACTGAAGAACAAACTCCAGGCAAATTGCAACATCCATTAGAGCCTTTTCCACGCACCCGACCCAACCCACTGCAATCCCTGGCAGTGACTTTTTTCTTTACAGCGCAGGCGCAGTGATTTTTCGACGCACACGATAAGCTCCGCCCCCCGAAATGGACTCGGATAGTGCGGCGCTAAAAATAACTTTTAGGTCGTGGAAACTGCCATTTTTTTTTGCCGCTAATGGCGGGTGGGGGGTTGCGGGGGACATACGTTAATGTACATGGGCACCAGAAATCTTTATTGTGGAAAATAGGGGCCTACATTCTATTGCCTTCAGTAGAGGTAGCTTAAGAGGAGAAAATAGAAGAAAACTGAATTGCAAAAGATATCAAATAAAGAATAATACTCGATATGCTTGAATATCTTTTAACATTTTGCAAAGTTTTATTATATTACAATTAACATGTAGCAACTTAATTTTGCAATTATATTATAAGCTTTCTATGTCAGCTGTGGCTCAGTTGGTAGCACTCTCACCTCTGAATCAGAAGGTTGTAGGTTCAAGGTCCACTCCAGAGACTTGAGCACAAAATTCAAGCTGACACTCCAGTGCAGTACTGAGGGAGCGCTGCACTGTCGGAGGTGCCATCTTTTGGATGAGATGTTAAACCAAGGTCCCGGCGTCTGCTCTCTCAAGTGGACGTAAAAGATCGCATGACACTATTTTGAAGAAGAGTAGGGGAGAGCTCCCGGGTGTCCTAACCAATATATATCCCTTAATCAACATCACTTAAAAAAACGACTATCTGTTCATTATCACATTGCTGTTTGTGGGAGCTTGTTGTGCGCAGGGGAGTTATCCCCAGTGTCCAGGCCAATATTTATCCCTCAATCAACATAACAAAAAACAGATTATCTGATCATTATCACATTGCTGTTTGTGGGAGCTTGCTGTGCATAAATTGGCTGCCGTGTTTCCTATATTATAACAGTGACAACACTTCAAAAGTACTTCATTGGCTGTAAAGCACTTTGGGATGCCCGGTGGTCCTTAAAAGCGCTATATAAATACAAATCTTTCTTTCTAAGATTTATTTTTGCAGTTTTTTCACAGTAGAATATATTTATGATGATTGTTTATGATAAATTTTGTATTGGAATGTATGAAAATTACTTAGAAACATACTGACTCCGCTTAACATTAATAACTGATAGTATAAACTGCCGTGATGATTGTACCTGTGCGGTTTCCTGCTCTCGCCCAGAACTGGAAAATTTCATTCCCTTTGCTTCCAATTTCCACTCTTCCCTCACCTTCACATGGTTCACCTCTGACTCTTCCCTTTCCTTCTTTGACTTCTCTGTCTTCAGTTCTAGGGCTAGGCTATCGACAAACATCCATATAAGCCCACTGACTCCCATAACTACCTAGACTACACTTCCTCCCACCCTGTAACGTCATGTAACGACTCTATTTCATTCTTCCCATTGCTCCATCTCCGTCGCATCTGTTCTGAGGATGCCACATCCATACCAGTGCTTCCGATATGTCTTCCCTTTTCCTCAACCGAGGATTTTCCTCTACCGTGGTTGACATGGCCCCTGATCATGTCCGTTCCATTACCGGCACTTCTGCTCTTACCCCTTCCACTCCCTCTCAGAACCACGATAGGGATCTCCTTATCCTCACCTTTCACCTAATAGCCTCCACAGTCAACGGATCATCCTCTGCCACCTCCAGCATGATCCCACCACAAAACAGAGCTTCCACTCCCCTTTCAGCATTGCGAAAGGGACTGTAACCTCCACGATACCCTGATCTGCTCCTCAATTACCCCCAAATCCCCTTCCTGTGGCACCTTCCCGTGCAAGCGCAAGAGATGCAACACCTGCCCTTTTACCTTCTTCCTTCCCACCATCCAGGTCCCTAAATACTCCTTCCAGGCGAAAAAACGATTTACTTGTACTTCTTGCAATTTAGTATACTTTATTCGCTGCTCACGACGTGGTCTCCTCTACATTTGGGAGACCAAACGCGGCTTTGCTGAACACCTCCATTCAGTCCGCAAGCGTGCCCTGAGCTCCCGGTCACCTATCACTTTAAGTCTATGCTCGACTCCCGCTATGACCTCTCTGTCCTTGGCCTCTTGCACTGTTCCAACGAAGCTCAACATAAGCTTGTGAAACAGCACCTCATCTTTCTATTAGGCCTTCTGGACTTAACATCTAGTTCAACAATTTCAGACAATAACCTTTGCCCCTATTTTTTCAGATGGCAGCTGTTGATGGTTCTGCTATGCCCATTTATACCTCTTCTAGACCCATTTTTTTTCTTTACTTGTCCTATTACCATCTCCTTTTGCTTTGTACTATCATATCTTTTGTCATTTAATCTCTCCTGCCTTCCACCTTGTCACAGACCTTCCTTTTTTTTTCTTTCCTCCTCTCCCCCTTTCCCTGCCCTGCACTTGCTTATAATCTGTTACATCTCTAACTTTTTCCAGTTCTGACAAAAGGTCATGGACTTGAAACGTTAACGCTGTTCATTTCTCCACAGATACTGCCTGACATGCTGAGTATTTCTCGCATTTTCTGTTTTTATTTCAGATTTCCAGCATCTGCAGTATTTTGCCTTTATATAAACTGCCATGTGCTTACTGCAAAATATCCTGCTTTATTCTTTAATAGTTGGAATTCAATTAAATGTATACAAAAAAAAATGCCTAAGCTTTCCTAGGGTATTTTACATGTTAGTTTGTCAATCACTTGGCGATAAATGTTATATATGTGGCACATCAAAACTGTATTGCAATCAATGCATAAATTCATTTTACCATTGGACAAATATGATCTCCTTGTTTGTCAGTGCAATTCTCTTTTGCAGTGTGCCACAAAAGACAGGAGGCACAGATTGATTTATTAACCTACTCAAGTGTGAATGTTTTTTTTTAATTTTAAGGCAGCAAAACTACAGTACTGTAAAAATACTCCTCTTTTCCATGGAGATATTCAGTGATGCTATTAAAAAATATTGTTCATGGCCTTCAATTTGCTTGCCATTTTTGGTATGTTTAGGGTTTGAAAGTGGTATACTAGAAATTTTGTGGGTAGATTCTGGGCTTGGATCCATTTCCACTGGGTTTTCACCCCCTAATGGCTGCGTGATAGTTTGCAAGGTGATCTGATGCCTGCCATATGTACATTCACCAATACTGCTGGTAGTTCATTAGCATACATTATAATGAGAAGACATGATATTAGGGTTCCCCATTCTGATGGCTTGCACCAAGGATAATTTAGAGTTCAATAACAGATAATACCTGTCGCCCATATCAGTTGAGACTGATGGAAATGCTTTACTTTGAAGTCTACAGCCTGAAGAAACTTTCAAGAGTGATTACTGGAGATGACATAGGGCTAGATTTTCCACTTTTTTTGCATGCTTAACGTCCACTTTACCGCTGAAATGATGTATAACCCCCATATATCACCCATTTAGCCACAAAATGGAAACTGACGGGCATTTTTCGGAAACTTATTGCCGAGCGTTATTTTTCCCATGTGCATAACACCGGGAAAAAATAATACCGCCCGCCCACTTTTTTTGGGCGGAATCCATCAGAATGGCCGAAACTAACGGCCATGAGATCGTCCAGCGTCACTTTCACCACCTCGCACACATATCGCCCACAATATCGTTCCCCCAAAAAACGTCCGTAAAATGTGGAACTAACTGGAACTAATCACAACGTTATGGACGCCATGTTCTACATCACAGGTCGCATCCTTTAAAAGGCTGCTGTGCTTCAACCTTGGGGGAGTTTGGATGTACTCTGGAGGTCGTTGGAGTTGATGTGAACATCTGTACAAACATCTTCACCATACTGTATCCGATTGGAATTTAATAGGTGTCTTCATCGGGACATTCATTATTTGTGACCAACTGGTGGAAAACAGAGAGCTATTGCAATGGGGCCTGTCCTTTCTCACCTTCTCTTGATGACCAATTACATCCTGCAGCCTCGAGATGGCCAAAGGTACACTCCACAGCATTATGTGCCCAATGTAAGACGTGCCAGACTGATGAGGACGAGACGTTACACCCCCCGCAAGTACAGGGACAAGTAGTCTTACCTTGACTTGCCCGACACCACCTGCCTTCGGAGACTGCGCTTCCACAAAGAGGTTATTACTGAGGTCTTCCAGCTGATAAAGGCAGATCTGCAGCCTGCCAACACCATCAGTACTGCACTGTCCATCGAGGTCAAAGTCACCGCGGCACTGTCATTCTATGCGTCGGGTTCTTTTCAGGCCTCAGCTGGCGACATTTGCGGTCTGTCTCAGCATGCCACACATTGCTGCATTAGACAGGTCACTGAAGCCCTGTACGCATGCAGGATGGACTTGATCAGCTTCCCTATGACCAGTGAGGCACAGACTGAGAGGACTCTAGGATTCTCCAGAATGCAAACTTCCCCAAGGTACAAGGAGTAATAGACTGTACGCACATCGCGATGCGGGCACCTTTTCAGGATGCAGAGATGTTCAGGAACTGCAAAGGATTCCACTCCCTGAATGTCCAACTGGTTGTTGACCAGCAGAAAATTATACTGGCAGTGAATGCTAAATTTCCGGGCAGCATCCATGATGCACACATCCTGCGTGAGAGCACTGTATCTGACTTGTTTAATAATCAGCCACAAGGTCAATGCTGGATGCTTGGTGACAAAGGATATGGCCTCGCCACCTGGCTGATGATCCCCCTGCATGACACCCACACCGAGGCCGAGAGGCGATATGAGAGCCACAGAGCCACTCGCAATATCGTGGAGAAAACCATTGGAGTGCTTAAGCAGCACTTTAGATGCCTGGACCACTCAGGAGACGAGCTCCAATACCACCCTGAGCAGGTAGCTCAATTCATGGTGGTGTGCTCCATGCTGCACAACTTGGCTATCAGGAAGGGACAAGAATTGCCCGAAGAGTCTGACAGTCCACCTCACCAGAGAGAGGAAGAGAAGGACGAGGAGGCAGACGCTGACATCGGCCCAGACAATCAGGCTGACGCTTCAGCATGCCCCCACCCCCCTGTAGACCGCACGAAAGGGCCCGTGGTGGCATGATAGCTGCAAGAGCCTTACGTCAGGAGAAATCAATGAGTGCTTTGCCTGAGAGAACGTTGGTGTTATTTACAAGGCTGACACACTGCTGGGTGTGCAGGTCATACATCAATGGTGGGCATCACCTTGGTGACAGTTAAAGTTTAAGTTGATTAAAGTTAAGTGTAATTATACCCTTTGATGTTAAGGAATCACCAGCGTGTAATGGTGCAGCTACTGAGCCAATGTGCAACAAGGTTTTGTTAAATAAAAAACATTTAAACCGAACATTTGTCTGAAATCGTCAGTATTTCTGTAATAACCAACCTTTCTCTCCTCCCCTCTTGACTCCAAAACGTCTGGCCGAGGAGCTCCTCAGGCGATGCTTCATTGCGGGGGGGGCGGATGATGGCCGAAAGGCTGCTTGGACGAATACGGAAGAGGACGGTCCCGAGGTGGGAACGTGCTCCGAGCCAAGGTGTTGCTGCTGGCTCTCGTGTGGTTGGCAATGGGGGTGCAGCACCTTGGGGTGCACTGCGGCGCTCCGGGACCACTGGGAGCCCTCTGCCACCAGTGTTCCTGGCTACCAGCTCCAGGGCCTCCTCCATCCCTTCCATGTTATATCTTATTTGTTGGACAAAAACTCGGTGCCAACTATGTTCTTGGTGCTTAGTAGGCATTTTGCTGCTGGTAAATCTCCCTCGTGCCTCCCACCACAGCCAAATAAGCACACATCACAGCCACACACGTTTTCAGTCCCTCTCAGCTCCCTCCCTCTTTGTCTCCTCTTCTGCGCATGTCATGCCGACCCTTGACTTCCTGAATTGCGGGAATCGAGCATTGCCATGCCGTTGCTAAGGATGGCGACACTTTACAGCAGAAGGTCAGAGAGATTTAACGCTACCGCCCATTTCATATCGCTCGCGGTAACGCCCAATTTTAAAAATGGAGACTAGGTGCTTTGAGAATGGGCGAGAAGCTGGCGATCCGAAAACCCATTTTTACCGCCCACACTGGAAATAATGCCCATTTTTGGGTGATATGCACAAAAGTGTAAAATCTAGCCCATAGAGTTTGTAAAATGCAGGACTGGCCACTGACAGCCATAGGGCCTCTGAGATTACTGGGAGATTTATGTCCCCACCCAAAATAAGAGGCTCTGAGTATCAGATATGGAATTCTGGGAATTCCCTTGTTTGTTATTTTAATGGAGGAGGAGGAGAAGGAGGACCAGTGTGGGATGATTGAAAGGAAAGTGAGACAGTTTTTGAGGAAAAACTGGAATAAAAAAATCAGAAGACTAGCATCTCTCTGAATGTGAGTCTGAATCAAATTATGTCACAATCTCAATTGAAGCTAAGCATCTTGCCGACTGAACTATTTCAATCGTAAGCTTCTTTTACCTTTTCTGTCGGGAAGCTAGCCTTGCCTACAAGATATTAATTCCCCTGCTGCCCACTCAAAGAATTTATAGGCCACATAGATCCTATGAAGACCCTAAGGAGGAGCTCTGTGTTAGAAGAGTTTGCTTCAGCTGTGAGGCAATATGAGGATTATGGCAGCTATTCTATGAAGACCTGCGGCCAAGATCATCTCCGGCCACCTCTGTCTCCGGCTGTGAATGTTACGACTGCATTGAACTTTTATGCCACAATCTTACTTCCAGCAGCAGAGGATGATCTGTGTAATATCGCCCATGGGCCATCGGTGGGTAACTGACACACTTTCTAGGAGAGCTGGAGAATTCATCCAGTTGGCATGTCAGCAATGCAGCACTGCCAGGCAGTTTTATTGTGCTACTGGTTTCTCCAAAGTGCAGGGTGAAATAGATGGCACCAACATGCCATTGCAAGCTCATTTAAAGCAAGGATCGGGCTTCCAATGACTACCGAGGCTCACTGTTTTAGTGAAGATCATACACTAATATTGTGTGGAGTGGTCGGCACGAGTAATCGTGGTCTGCACAAAGTAATCTTAAATAGTGCACTTAAACAAAGTGTTAAACTTGGGAATTTGGAGAGAGTGGGAATTCGAAGCAAAAGGGAAGGAGCTACTGCTTTTGCCTCCACAGGACAGCAAGCAGGTGATTGGTTGGTGAGTATTACAACATTATTTTTCTCTAAGCAAGGCAATGGTTTAAACTAAGAACTGGGGAACTATAACTAATACTTTATTAAATAAATAACTTAACTAGATAAATGAATGAAATAATGCAACAATCGATAATCACTTGAATAAAAACTTTAATAACTATAAATTAATTCAGGTTATCAACAAGCAAATAAATAAAAAAGACTCGAGATGGCAGGGCAGGCTATGTGTCGGGACTGTAGTATATGGGAGATTGTCCTGGATTCTAACATCTGCAGGAAATGTCTTTGCCTTCAGTCACTCCGGCTCAGAGTCATTGAGCTGGAGTGTGAGTTAAATATAAGGGAGAGGGACGAATTTCTGGATAGTTTCATTCAGAAAACGGTCACACCCCAGAGGAAAGCACAGGTTTAAGAAAGGGAGGATGTGCCTGTTAGGGAGCCTTAGGAGAGGTTGAGAAGGAGGTCCCACAGACACTGGCCTTGTCCAACAGTACGATGTACTCGCTATGAGGACAAGGAGAAAGACTGCGGGGAAACATAGAAAATAGGTGCAGGAGTAGGCCATTCGGCTTTCAAGCCTGCACCACCATTCAATATGATCATGGCTGATCAGGCAACTTCAGTACCCCATTCCTGCTTTCTCTCCATACCCTTTGATCCCTTTAGCCGTAAGGGCCATACCTAACTCCCTTTTGAATATATCTAACAAACTGGCCTCAACAACTTTCTGTGGTAGAGAATTCCACAGGTTCACAATTCTCTGAGTGAAGAAGTTTCTCCTCATCTCGGTCCTAAATGGCTTACCTCTTATCCTTAGACTGTGACCCCTGGTTCTGGACTTCCCCAACAACGGGAACATTCTTCCTGCATCTAACCTGTCCAATCCGGTCAGAATTTTATATGTTTCTATGAGATCCCTTCTCATTCTTCTACATTCCAGTGAATATAAGCCGAGTCGATCCAGTCTTTCTTCATATGTCAGTCCTGCCTGCCCGGAAATCAGTCTGGTGAACCTTTGTTGCACTCCCTCAATAGCAAGAATGTCCTTCCTCAGATTAGGGGTCCAAAAACTGTACACAATATTCAAGGTGTGGCCTCACCAAGGTCCTGTACAACTGCAGTAAGACCTCCCTGCTCCTATACTCAAATCCTCTTGCTATGAAGGTCAACATGCCATTTGTCTTCTTCACCGCCTGCTGTACCTGTATGCCAACTTTCAATGACTGATGTACCATGACACCCAGGTCTCGTTGCACCTCCTCTTTTCCTAATCTATCACCACACAGATAATATTCTGCCTCCCTGTTTTTGCCACCAAAGTGGATAACCTCATATTTAATCTACATTATACTGCATGTGCCATGCATTTGCCCACTCACCTAACCTGTCCAAGTCACCCTGCAGCCTCTTAGCATCCTCCTCACAGCTCACACTGCCACCCAGCTTAGTGTCATCTGCAAACTTGGAGATATTACATTCAATTCCTTCATCCAAATCATTAATGTATATTGTAAATAGCTGGGGTCCCAGCACTGAACCTTGCGGTACCCCACTAGTCACTGCCTGCCATTCTGAAAGGACCCGTTTATTCCTAATCTTTGCTTCCTGTCTGCCAACCAGTTCTCTATCTACGTCAATACATTACCCCCAATATCATGTGCTTCAATTTTGCACACTAATCTCTTGTATGGGACCTTGTCAAAAACCTTTTGAAAGTCCAAATACACTACATCCACTGGTTCTCCCTTGTCCACTCTGCTTGTTACATCCTCAAAAAATTCTAGAAGATTTGTCAAGCATGATTTCCCTTTCATAAATACATGCTGACTTGGATCGATCCTGTCACTGCTTTCCAAATGTTCTGCTATTAAATCTTTAATCATTGATTCCAACATTTTCCCCACTACCAATGTCAGGCTAACCGGTCTATAATTCCCGTTTTTCTCTCTCCCTCCTTTTTAAAAAAAGTGGGGTTACATTAGCTGCCCTCCAATCCATAGGAACTGATCCAGAGTCTATAGAACGTTGGAAAATGACCACCAATGCATTCACTATTTCTAGGGCCACTTCCTTAAGTACTCTGGGATGCAGCCTATCAGGCCCTGGGGAAATATCAGCCTTTAATACCATCAATTTCCCCAACACAATTTCCTGACTAATAAGGATTTCCTTCAGTTCCTCCTTTTCGCTAGACCCTCGAACCCCTAGTATTTCCGGAAGGTTATTTGTGTCTTCCTTAGTGAAGACAGATCCAAAGTATTTGTTCAATTAGTCTGCCATTTCTTTGTTCCCCATTATAAATTCGCCTGATTCTGACATTTGTCTTCACTAATCGTTTTTTATTTCACGTACCTATAGAAGGTTTGGCAGTCAGTTTTTATGTTCCCTGCAAGCTTACTCTCGTACTCTATTTTCCCCCTCCTAATTAAACCCTTTGTCCTCCTCTGCTGAATTTTAAATTTCTCCCAGTCCTCAGGTTTGTTGCTTTTTCTGGCCAATTTATATGCCTCTTCCTTGGATTTAACACTATCCCTAATTTCCCTTGTTAATCACAGTTAAGCCACCTGCCCCGTTTTATTTTTACGCCAGACAGGGATGTACAATTGTTGGAGTTCATCCATGTGATCTTTAAATGTCTGCCATTACCTATCTACCGTCAACCCTTTAAATATCATTTGCCAGTCTATCCTAGCAAATTCATGTCTCATACCATCGAAGTTACCTTTCTTTAAGGTCAGGATCCTAGTCTCTGAATTAACTGTGTCACTCTCCATCTTAATGAAGAATTCTACCATATTATGGTCACTCTTCCCCAAGGGGCCTCGCACAACAAGATTGCCAATTAATCCTCTCTCATTACACAAGGCCCAGTCTAGGATGGCCTGCTCTCTCGTTAGTTCCTTGACATATTGGTCTGGTAAACCATCCCTTATACACTCCAGGAAATCCTCCTCCACCGTATTGCTACCAGTTTGGTTAGCCCAATCTATATGTAGATTAAAGTCACCCATGATAACTGCTGTACCTTTATTGCATACATCCCTAATTTCCCGTTTGATGCCATCCCTACCCACAATGCAGACCGAGGCACCATGGTGAGAAGGCTGTCCAAGGGCAGAGGGAGGGGGGAGGGTGGAGGCGGGAAGCAGAATAGAAGTGTGGTAGTGATAGGGTATTCTATAATTAGGGGAATAGATAGCATCCTCTGTAGCCACAAATGAGAATGCCGAAGAGTGTGTTGCAAGGGTAGGGGATATCTCGAGGCAGCTGGAGAGGAATTTAGAAAGGGAGGAGGTAAATCTAGTTGTCGTTGTCCATGTCAGAAAAAAATGACATAAGTAGGAACAGGGAGAAAGTCCTGCTGAGGGAGTATGAGGAGTTAGGAGCACAATTAAAAGCAGGACCTTGAGGGTAATAATCTCTGGATTATTGCCCGAGCCATGCGCAAATTTACACTGAAGCAGTCAGATCAGGGGAATTAACACGTGGCTAAAGTGGTGGGAAAAAGAGGTTCCTTTTTATGGGACACTGGCACCAGTGCTGGGACTGAAAGGAGCTGTACCGATGGGACGGGCTCCACCTGAACCGGAATGGGACCCATGTCCTAGCGGAAAGGGTAAATAGGGAGGTGGCAAAGACTTTAAACTAGTAAGACAGGGAGAGGGAGCTACAACAAATGAAACCAGCCGAAATATAAACAAAACAGGAAAGGAGAGCACAGGAAAGAATAAAGTAAGGGAAAACACTGATGGCCAAGGAATAGTGTTACAGAACAGGAGTTTAAAAAGATGGTTAACAATAAATTGAGAGGAACTGCTTTTAAAAATGAGTTAAACTCTCTGTACAGCAATGCACACAGTGTCCATAATAAAATGAGTAACTGAAGAGAATAATACATTGCAGGGAACCAGATGTAATAGGGATTACTGAGACATGGATACAGAACAATCAGGACTGGGAATTAAACATTGCAGTGTATAACATGTTTAAAAAAGATAGAGAGGGAAATAGGGGAGGTGGAGTAGCTTTACATATTAGAGATAACACAATGGCCGTAGAAAAAAGTGACGCAACCATCAGCAAGACAAAAGTAGAATATGTACAAAGAGATAAAACATATTAAATGATCAATCACACGAATTACAACTACAGACCAACTAATAGTGGAAGGGAGGTGGAGGAATAAATATGCAAACAAATTAGGGAAATGTGTAAAAAACATAAAATAATAATCATGGGGGATTTCAATTACCCCAATATTAATTGGCTAGAAGAGGTAGGTAAAGGGGATAAGGGAATGGAGTTTCTACATTGTGTACAGAACTGCTTTCTAACTTAATATGTAAGAAGCCCAACAAGGGAGTATGGACTGGAGGGTAGCTAATGTAACACCACTTTTTTAAAAAGGAGGGAGAGAGAAAAGGGGTAATTATAGACCGGTTAGTCTGACATCAGTAGTGGGGAAAATGTTGGAATCAATCATTAAGGATGAAATAGCAGCGCATTTGGAAAGCAGTGACAGGATCGGACCAAGTCAGCATGGATTTATGAAAGGGAAATCATGCTTGATGAATGTTCTGGAATTTTTTTGAGGATGTAACTAGTAGAATGGACAAGGGAGAACCAGTGGATGTGGTGTATTTGGACTTTCAAAAGGCTTTTGACAAGGTCCCGCACAAGAGATTGGTGTGCAAAATCAAAGCGTATGGTATTGGAGGTAACGTACTGACGTGGATAGAGAACTGGTTAGCAGACATGAAGCAGAGAGTCGGGATAAACGGGTCCTTTTCAGAATGGCAGGCAATGACTAGTGGAGTGCCGCAGGGCTCAGTGCTGGGACCCCAGCTCTTTACAATATACATTAACGATTTAGATGAAGGAATTGAGTGGAATATCTCCAAGTTTGCGGATGACACTAAACTGGGTGGCAGTGTGAGCTGTGAGGAGGACGCTAAGAGGCTGCAGGGTGACTTGGACAGGTTAGGTGAGTGGACAAATGCATGGCAGGTGCAGTATAATGTGGATAAATGTGAGGTTATCCATTTTGGGGGCAAAACACGAAGGCAGAATATTATCTGAATGCCGGCAGATTAGGAAAAGGGGAGGTGCAACGAGATGTCATGGTTCATCAGTCATTGAAAGTGGGCATGCAGGTACAGCAGGCGGTGAAGAAGACAATTGGTATGTTGGCCTTCATAGCTAGGGGATTTGAGTATAGGAGCAGGGAGGTCTTACTGCAGTTGTACAGGGCCTTAATGAGGCCTCACCTGGAATATTATGTTCTGTTTTGGTCATCTAATCTGAGGAAGGACGTTCTTGCTATTGAGGGAGTGCAACGAAGGTTCACCAGACTGATTTCAGAGATGGTTAGACTGTCATATGAGGAGAGACTGGATCAACTGAGCCTTTATTCACTGGAGTTTAGAAGGATGAGAGGGGATCTCATAGAAATGTATAAGATTCTGACGGGACTGGACAGGTTAGGTGCGGGAAGAATGTTCCCAATGTTAGGGAAGTCCAGAACCAGGGGACATAGTCTTAGGATAAGGGGTAGGCCATTTAGGACTGAGATGAGGAGAAACCTCTTCACTCAGAGAGTTGTTAACCTATGGAATTCCCTGCCGCAGAGAGTTGTTGATGCCAGTTCATTGGATATATTCAAGAGGGAGTTAGATATGGCCCTTACGGCTAAGGAGATCAAGGGGTATGGAGAGAAAGCAGGAAAGGGGTACTGAGTGAATGATCAACTATGATCTTATTGAATGGCGGTGCAGGCTCGAGGGGCCGAATGGTCTACTTCTGCACCTATTTTCCATGTTTCTATGTTTCTATTTGCTATTGGATCTAGTAATGCGGAATGAACCAGAGCAGATAAAAGAAGTAAAAGTAGGGGAACATCTAGGCAACAGTGACCATCATATAATATGTTTAAGGTAATAATTGAAAAGGACATCAGTATGACAAAGACCAGGGCAATAGATTTGAGACAAGCTGATTTTGCAGGGCTGAGAATAGAACTTGGGAAAATAAAATGGATAACAATATTGGCAAACAATGATGTAGATCAGCAGTGGGACTATTTAAAACGGTGTCCAACAGTATGTGGAAAAAATATATTCTGCTAAAAAACAAGAATAAGCTAAACATTAATGAGACACCATAGATCGATAATGACATAAAGGGAAAAATTGTGGGTAAGGAAAAAAGCTTACACTAAATACATGGACAGCAGGGGAGAGCATGACAAGAGAGAATATGAAGAGATTAGGAGAGAAGTTAAAAAATAAAACAATTAGGAAGGCAAAGATGAACTATGAAATTAAATTATCAAGGAATATAAAACAAAATAGTAAACTATTCTACAGGTGGATAAACAAATAAAAAATGAAAGTTGAGATGGGAGTAGGGCCACCAAGGGAAGGTCAGGTAGCGATAGCGAAATGGTGGAAATATTAAATAATTACTTTGCTTCAGTATTTACCAGGGAGACAGATCAGGTGAGCATGACATCGGAAGATCAGATTAGAAATGATATAATCACATTTAAAATTAAGAGGAGATATATTGGCCTAAAATTCCCGGTCGAGGTCTTCCTGCGGGCAAACGACTGAAAAAAGGAAAATAAACGCGCACTTAACTCTTCCTGCTGTGCCCACTCGTGATCTCAGTCTTGAGGTCTTCACTCCCTGCACGTCGCAGCGCATGCACTTTGGGACATCCGTAAGCTGGAGCAGGAGTCACATGGCTCTGGGCAGCCAATCAAGATACAGTATTTTCTCATTCATAATAATGGGAACTCCGTAAGTTGGAGTTCCCATTATTATGATTGAGAACCCCTCCCCAAACACTAATAAAAAATAGAAAATATACACTACATATTTAAGATTCATTTAAATTAAAGTTATTAATGTCTTATCAAAAAAAATGTATCCGATTTTTAAAAGTTTTTTAAATTATAGTTTTAAATAAACTTACCATAGTGGGCAGAGTTTTTAACAATAAAATGTGTTTATTTAATTTCATTTTATTGTGTTTATGTATGTTTTAAAACACTTGCGCCTGTAAAAATAGGCTATGCGCCTGCTTTTATCAGGTGCAAGAATTTTGAGGACATTTGCTGGGCAAAATATGCATAAATCCCTCAATCTTGCCCAAGCAAATATCCTCGCTCCCAATCTGCAGATGATCTGTCAAGCTCCAGTTTGACAGATCGGAAAAGCCGGTTTTCAGCGCATGTGCATTGCGCGCTGAAAACCGGCTTTTCCGATGTCTTCCAGGGTCCGTAGAAACTTCGTAAGGGCCCGGGAGGCTGGGATTTATGGCCTATTAAATAAACTAATCAAATTCAAAGAAGAAAAAAACCCTGGTCTGGACCGTTTACATCTACGATTTTAAAAGAATCTAGGGAAGAGATAGCAGAAGCATTACTACACATATTTAATAATTCGTTAGAACAAGGTGTAGTGCCAGAGGACTGGCAGATAGCTAATGTAATACCTATATTTAAGAAGGGAGATAGAAGATGTCCAGGGAACTATAGACCAGTCAGCTTAACATCGCTGGTAGGAAAATAATGGAATCCCTACTAAAGGAGAAAGTAGAAGAACATCTAGAAACCAAAATGAATTTCAAAAGGGAAAGTCTTGCTTGAACTGAATTTTTTGACGGCGTAACAGAGAGAGTATTCATGGGTAATGTAATAGATGTAATTTAACTAGATTTTCAAAAGGCCTTTGCTAAGGTACCACATAATAGACTAATGAATAAGGTCAGACATGTGGAGTCAGGGCACAAGTAGCAGAATGGATAACTAGCTGGCGTCAACACAGAAAGCAGAGAGTCTGGGTAAAGGGTAACTATTCAGAGTGGCAGAAAGTAGGTAGTGGTGTTCCAGTGGTGATTAGTGCCGGGACTATTGTTAACGATTTAAACTTTGGAATCAAAAACACAATTTCGAAATTTGCAGATGATACCAAATTGGGGGGTGGCAATTGTCAATACTGAGGAGGACTGCAACAAATTACAAGAAGACATTTATAATCTTGAAGAATGTGCATATAATTGGCAAATGAAATTCAACACAGATAAATGTGAGGTATTACATTTTGGAAAAGAAAAATAGGGAGGTCACATATTACTTGGAAAATACGAATCTAAATGGGGTAGAAGAGCAAAGGGATCTCAGAGTACAAATATATAAATCACTGAAAGTAGCGACACAGGTTAACAAGGCCATAAAAATGCAAACCAAGCACTGGGGTTTGTTTCGAGAGGGATTGAATTGAAAAGTATCGAAGTTATGCTAAACCTGTATTGAACCTCAGTTAGACCATTCTTGGAGTACTGCGTAAATTCTGGTCATCATATTATAAAAAGGATATAGAGGCACTGGAGAGAGTACCAAAAAGATTTACAAGGATGATACCAGAAATGCAAGGGTATACCTATCAGGAATGGATGAACAGGCTGGGTCTCGTTTCTCTTGAAAAGAGAAGGCTGGGGGGTGATCTAATCGAGGTCTTTAAAATTATGAAAGGATTTGATACAGGAGATACAGACATAGTTTCCACTTGTGGGGAAGAGCAAAACTAGGACCATCAATATAAGATAGTAACCAAGAAATCAAATAGGGAATTCAGAAAAAACTTCTTTACCCAGCGAGTGGTGAGAATGTGGAACTTGCTACCACAGGAGTGGTTGAAGCGATTAGTATAGTTGCATTTAATGGGAGGCTGAATAAGTATATGAGGGAGAAGGGAATAGAGGGATATAAAGTTAGATGAGGAAAGACAGGAGGAGGCTTGAGTGGCGCCTTATCGCCGGCATGGATTGGTTGGGCCGAATGGCCTGTTTCTGTGTTGTATATCCTATGTAATCCTAGGTAATTCACCTGACCCTTAATTTCACTACAAAATCTTCCCTGTGATTCCATTATTTTTACATAAAATTGTTAAATATGGGAAAATGTTTCAATAGTTTGCCATCAATTTTTAAATTGAATGACTGAACCCTAAAGCGTAACCAAGCCGTGGACTACAAAACAATACAGAAATCAAACTGATTACTGATCAGCATGTTATTCAAATCTTCAGTGCCATTTATTGATAGTCCTGTATTCTTTAGTTTGGAAGCAAACAGCAATGATCATTTTGAAGAGTTCTAATCAGTTAGATGAGGCATTTCAACATTCAGAATCCTACTTATTATGTAGTAAGGCACAAATCAACAGACAGGGTAGGTTTCTTTGACGGAAAAAAACATACTTTAACAAATGGTTGTGGTGGGTCTTGACAATCCTGGTGTGTACAGAAATAGAATTGTGATTTGATTCTTCGAGATCTGCTGTTACTGAATTCTAGAATTTGCATGCATAACATTGTTTCAAAGTGAATTACCTGGCAATAATGGCTACCTTTTTGACAGAAAAGGTGAAAGAAGATTTTGATGGAATTAATCCAGTCAGCATGATAATTAGCATCAAGTGAAATTCTGATATAATTTGATTCAGACTCAGTCAGAGAGATGCTAGTCTTCAGGTACCTTACTCCAGTTTTTCTGAATGGCTTCACAGTAGCTGTTGGTACAGAATTGGGTGTTAGACACATAAGCCTGACAGCTTCCTTACAATGACTTTGAAAAGTCCACTTACCACAGTATTGAGGAACTGATGGATTTTAGTTCGGCCTCCTGGATTCATAATTAGGATTTTGTTATTCTGTGTGACAGATTTTACTGTGACTTCAGACTTGAAAGTATTTAAATGTCTAACTTATTGACAACAGTGATGCTAATTAACAAATGTGAACTGCATTTATCTAGCTCATTTACTATGGAACATGTGTTGTGGCTTACTTATATTAATATTACATAGAAACATAGAAACATAGAAAATAGGTGCAGGAGTAGGCCATTCAATAAGATCATGGCTGATCATTCCCTCAGTAGCCTTTTCCTGCTTTCTCTCCATACCCCTTGATCTCCTAAGCTGTAAGGGCCATATCTAACTCCTTCTTGAATATATCCAATGAACTGGCATCAACAACTCTCTGCGGCAGGGAATTCCACAGGTTAACAACTCTCTGAGTGAAGGAGTTTCTCCTCATTACACTCCTAAATGGCCTACCCCTTATCCTAAGACTATGTCCCCTGGTTCTGGACTTCCCCAACATCTGGAACATTCTTTCCGCATCTAAACTGTCCAGTCCCATCAGAATTTTATACGTTTCTATGAGATCCCCTCTCATCCTTCTAATCTCCAGTGAATAAAGGCCCAGTTGATCCTCATATGACAGTCCAGCCATCCCTGGAATCAGTTTGGTGAACCTTCGCTGCACTCCCTCAATAGCAAGAACGTCCTTCCTCAGATTAAGAGACCAAAACTGTACACAATATTCCAGGTGAGGCCTCACTAAGGCCCTGTACAACTGCAGTAAGACCTCCCTGCACCTATACTCAAATCCCCTAGCTATGAAGGCCAACATACCATTTGCCTTCTTCACCGCCTGCTGTACCTGCATGCCACTTTCAGTGCCTGATGAACCATGACACCCAGGTCTCGTTGGACCTCCCCTTTTCCTAATCTGCAGCCATTCAGATAATATTTGGCCTTTGTGTTTTTGCCCCTAAAATGGATAACCTCACATTTATCCACATTATACTGCACCTGCCATGCATTTGCCCACTCACCTAACCTGTCCAAGTCACCCTGCAGCCTCTTAGCATCCTCCTCACAGCTCACACCACCACCCAGCTTAGTGTCGTCTGCAAACTTGGAGATATTACTCTCAATTCCTTCATCTAAATCGTTATGTATATTGTAAAGAGCTGGGGTCCCAGCACTGAGCCCTGCGGCACTGCCTGCCATTCTGAAAAGGACCCGTTTATCCCGACTCTCTGCTCCCTGTCTGCCAACCAGTTCTCTATCCACGTCAGTACATTATCCCCAATACCATGCGCTTTGACTTTGCACACCAATCTCTTGTGCGGGACCTTGTCAAAAGTCTTTTGAAAGTCCAAATACACCACATCCACTGGTTTTCCCTTGTCCACTCTGCTAGTTACATCCTCAAAAAATTCCAGAAGATTCGTCAAGCATGATTTCCCTTTCATAAATCCATGCTGACTTGGTCCGATCCTGTCACTGCTTTCCAAATGCGCTGCTATTTCATCCTTAATGATTGATTCCACTTTTCCCCACTACCGATGTCAGGCTAACCGGTGTATAAAATATGAACTAATGAAGAGCATCTGTATCTGTTACAATGGCTGGGTATTGAACCAGAGACCTTCTTGCTTTATATGACACAACTATTCACTGTAGAAACTTGCTGACCCAGAAATCCTTGCTGCCAATATTCTAGAATTTGCCCTTTTATGTTGCAGAACGAATTTCAGAGCAACACAAATTCAATTGGCTTGTGCATGTGATTATGTAAAAATTGTAATGCTGGCTTTCCTTTTCTGGCCCCACACTTCAAGGAAGGTCCACACAAACTAGAAATCCCTGGAATGAGCACAAGAGTAATCCCTGTCCAATTCCCCTCCTTCCCTGCAGGGAAGTGCTAATTCTCTGCATAGCAACACAGCTGAGATCAAAAATTTATTGTAACGGAGGATGAAATCAATGTCCAGCAACTAGAGTGCTGCTGCAATGTGCTGTGGCAGTATCCTGACCAATATACATACCCTGTATTAATTTTTTTTCTTATCAATTTTCCCCTCCCCCTGCCTCCCACACCCCACTGAAGACAATGGGGCTGAAATTCAGCCTTCCTAATAAGGCCTGTTACCGACGGAAAGTGGCGACCACATGGCGGCGTTGAATGGTCGCCGATTTGTAATCGAATAGCCGCTGCTTGCAAAATTCCCAATGGTGGTTTTTCTGGCGGTCACCATATCCGCCCCGCTCCCCCCACTTCCGCCCCACTGCTGCCGAACCTCCTACAGGCGTCATCAAACGTGCACCACCGCAAGCAAAATTCACCGGAGAAAATCTTCCAGCTGCCGCACGATGCTCCCAACAATTTTTTCTGTTGGTGCACTGTGTTTGCACTGTGTGTAAAATGGCGGTGCGGCCTCCATTAAAGGGGAGGGCGCATTGCCGCGGCCAGCATCTTATTTTTTTTTGTCGGCCGACTGCCAGGTCGGCCCGACAATTATGTCCCTGGGTTCGGCCGGACTGCCAACAGGAGCCTTGCACCCACTCTTGGGTGCCAGGCCATTGGCCCGGCCGAAACCCTCTCTGGTGGCCCAGTGGACAAAACTTAAAAAGCTGCAGAGCTCGCAGTGGCTCTCCCCTTTAACTGAAGGGGAGAGACGTGTTGACATGACAGCGTGATTATGTCATCAGCCCGGTGCTGATGACTGTCAGCGGTGGAGAGTCCAACCCGCTTCCACTTCCGGCACCATTATGACGGTTTCTCCGTTTCCGCCCCTACTTCCATCCCCATTATGACCGACTTCTATACCACTCGAAAAAAAACGACAAAGAGCTGAAATTCGCAAGATGGGCCGCCGCATTCATTTTGAAGACCAAAACACATCAAAAATAGTAGGTGCGACCCGTTTCTGGCGGGGGTGCATTTCGGCCTCAATGCTGAGGTGAAGTTCCATAAGCACCCTCTGGTACCTTGCCCAAGTGGGCATTCTTCATGGCTGAAGTTCAACAGGGAGTATTTCTGGGTTATTCCTTCAAGGGTTAAGTCATGGCAGGAGAGCCCAGACCTGTGTCATGCTTCTCCTGTGTTATGTGGGAAGCCAGGGATGCTTCCAGTGTCCCTGACGACGATATGTGCAGGAAGTGCATTGTGGCACTGGAGCTGCACGTGGATTCACTCTGGAAGTTGTGAATAGCACGCTTAGTGAGTTGGTCGCACCGCAGGTAAAGGTTACTCAGGCAGATAAGGAATGGATGACCATCAGGCAGAGCAGTGGAAGGAAGGTAGTGCAGGGGTCCCCTGCGGTCATCCCCCTCCAAAACAGATAAACCGCCTTGGGTGCTGTTGGGGGGGGATGGCTCATCAGGGGAGGGCAGCAGCAGCCAAGTTCACAGCACCATGGATGGCTCTGCTGCACAGGAAGGCAGGAAAAAGAGTGGGAGAGCTATAGTGGTAGGGGATTCTATTGTAAGGGGAATAGATAGACATTTCTGCGGCTGCAATCGAGACTCCAGGATGTTATGTTGCCTCCCTGGTGCAAGGGTCAAGGATGTCTCGGAGCGGCTGCAGGACATTTTGGAGGGGGAGGGTGAACAGCCAGTTGTCCTGGTGCATATAGGTACCAACGATATAGGTAAAAAACGGGATGAGGTCCTACAAGACGAATTAAGGGAGCTAGGAGTGAAATTAAAAAGCAGGACCTCAAAGTGCTAGTCAGAGTGGAAATTGCAGGATAGCTAAGATGAATATGTGACTTAAGGAGCGGTGCAGGAGGGAGGGATTCAAATTCCTGGGATATTGGAACTGTTTCTGGGGGAGGTGGGACCTGTACAAACTGGACGGTCGGCACCTGGGTAGGACCGGAACCAATGTCCTCGGAGGAGTGTTTGCTGTTGGGGAGGGGTTAAAATAACATGGCACGGGGATGGGAACCTATGCAGGGAGACAGAGGGAATTAAAATGGGGGCAGAAGCAAAAGATAGAAAGAAGAAAAGTAAAAGTGGAGGGCAGAGAAACCCAAGGCAAAAATCAAAAAGGCCAAATTACAGCAAAAGTCTAAAGGGACAAAGTGTGTTAAAAAGACAAGCCTGAAGGCTCTGTGCCTCAATGCGAGGAGTATTCATAATAAGTTGGACGAATTAACTGTGCAGGCAGCTATTATTGAATATGATATAATTGGGATTATGGAGACATGGCTCCAGAGTGACCAAGGCTGGGAACTCAACATCCAGAGGTATTCAACATTCAGGAAGGATAGACAGAAAGGAAAAGGAGGTGGGGTAACGTTGCTGGCTAAAGAGGAAATTAACGCAATAGTAAGGAAGGATATTAGCTTGGATGATGTGGAATCTGTATGGGTAGAGCTGCGGAATGCCAAAGGGCAGAAAACGCTAGTGGGAGTTGTGTACAGACCACCAAACAGTAGTAGTGACGTTTGGGATGGCATCAAACAAGAAATTAGGGAGGCGTGCAATAAAAGTACAGCAGTTATCATGGGCGACTTTAATCTACATATAGATTGGGCTAATCAAACTGGTAGTAGTACGGTGGAGGAGAATTTCCTGAAGTATATAAGGGATGGTTTTCTTGACCAATATGTCGAAGAACCATGTCGAAGAGAGGGCTGGCCATCCTAGACTGGGTGATGTGTAATGAGAAAGGACTAATTAGCAATCTTGTTGTGCGAGGCCCCTTGGGGAAGAGTGACCATAA
This sequence comes from Pristiophorus japonicus, assembly GCF_044704955.1. Taxonomy (NCBI): domain Eukaryota; kingdom Metazoa; phylum Chordata; class Chondrichthyes; family Pristiophoridae; genus Pristiophorus; species Pristiophorus japonicus. The sequence continues at coordinate 99,911,463 of NC_091977.1, read as the reverse complement.
TATGGTAGAATTCTTTATTAAGATGGAGAGTGGCACAGTTAATTCAGAGACTAGGTTCCTGAACTTAAGGAAAGGTAACTTCGATTGTATGAGATGTGATTTGGCTAGAATACACTGGCGAATTATACTTAAAGGGTTGACGGTGGACAGGCAATGGCAAACATTTAAAGATCACATGGATGAACTTCAGCAATTCCCTGTCTGGAGTAAAAATAAAACGGGGAAGGTGGCTCAATGTGGCGAACAAGGGAAAGTAGGGATAGTGTTAAATCCAAGGAAGAGGCTTATAAAATGGCCAGAAAAAGCAGCAAACCTGAGGACTGGGAGAAATTTAGAATTCAGCAGAGGTGGACAAAGGGTTTAATTAGGAGGGGGAAAATAGAGTATGAGGGGAAGCTTGCTGGGAACATAAAAGCTGACTGCAAAAACTTCTATAGATATGTGAAGAGAAAAATATTAGTGAAGACAAACGTAGGTCCCTTGTAGTCAGAATCAGGTGAATTTATAATGGGGAACAAAGAAATGGCAGACCAGTTGAACAAATACTTTGGTTCTGTCTTCACAAAGGAAGACACGAATAACCTTCCGGAAATACTAGTGGACCGATGGTCTAGCGAGAAGGAGGAACTGAAGGAAATCCTTATTAGTCAGGAAATTGTATTAGGGAAATTGATGGGATTGAAGGCTGATAAATCCCCGGGGCCTGATAGGCAGCATCCCAGAGTATTTACGGAAGTGGCCCTGGAAATAGTGGATGCATTGGTGATCATTTTCCAACAGTCTATCGACTCTGGATCAATTCCTATGGACTGGAGGGTAGCTAATGTAACACCACTTTTTAGAAAAGGAGAGAGAAAACAGGTAATTATAGACCGGTTAGCCTGACATCAGTAGTGGGGAAAATGTTGGAATCAATTATTAAAGATGAAATAGCAGCGCATTTGGAAAGAAGTGACAGGATTGGTCCAAGTCAGCATGCTTGACAAATCTTCTAGAATATTTTGAGGATGTAACAAGTAGAGTGGACAAGGGAGAACCAGTGAATGTGGTGTATTTGGACTTTCAAAAGGATTTTGACAAGGTCACACACAAGAGATTGGTGTGAAAAATTAAAGCACATGGTATTGGGGGTAACGTATTGATGTGGATAGAGAACTGGTTGGCAGATAGGAAGCAGAGAGTCGGAATAAATGGGTCCTTTTCAGAATGGCAGGCAGTGACTTGCAGGCCTCAATGCTGGGACCTCAGCTATTTACAATATACATCAATGATTTAGATGAAGGAATTGAGAGTAATATCTCCAAGTTTGCGGATGGCACTAAGCTGGGTGGTGGTATGAGCTGTGAGGAGGATGCTAAGAGGCTGCAGGGTGACTTGGACAGGTTAGGTGAGTGGGCAAATGCATGGTAGATGTAGTATAATGTGGATAAATGAAAGGTTATCCACTTTTGTGGCAAAAACATGAAGGCAGAATATAATCTGAATGGCGACAGATTAGGAAAAGGGGAGGTACAACGAGACCTGAGTGTCATGGTACATCAGTCGTTGAAGGTTGACATGCAGGTGCAGCAGGCAAATGGCATGTTCGCCTTCATAGCCAGGGGATTTGAGTATAGGAGCAGGGGGGTCTTACTGCAGTTGTACAGGGCCTTGGTGAGGCCTCACCTGGAATATTGTGTTCAGTTTTGGTCTGCTAATCTGAGGAAGGACGTTCTTGCTATTGAAGGAGTGCAACGAAGGTTCACCAGACTGATTCCCGGGATGGCAAGACTCACATATGAGGAGAGACTGGATCAACTGGGCCTGTATTCACTGGAGTTTAGAAGAATGAGAGGGGATCTCATAGAAACATATAAAATTCTGAAGCAACTGGACAGGTTAGATGCAGGAAGAATGTTCCCGATGTTGGGGGAGTCCAGAACCAGCGTCACAGTTTAAGGGTAACGGGTAAGCCATTTAGGACCGAGATGAGGAGAAACTTCTTCACTCAGAGAGTTGTTAACCTGTGGAATTCTCTACCGCAGAGTTGTTGATGGCATATCATTAGATATATTCAAGAGGGAGTTAGATATGGCCCTTATGGCTAAAGGGATAAAGGGGTATGGAGAGAAAGCAGGAAAGGGTTACTGAGGTGAATGATCAGTCATGATCTTATTGAATGGTGGTGCAGGCTCGAAGGGCCTGCACCTATTTTCTATGTTTCTATGATAAGTGTCACAACCATGCCAGATTTTGTCCTCACTCAACATCCACACATGTTCATTTTCCACCAAGGGGTCACTGCTTAGTTACCAGGATCAGGAACACTGGCCAATATTCTCTTCCCTAATCCAGAGATTCTGATGGCAATTGTGGTACCCCTACCTCAATCCCACTGGAGATCAAACTATCTGAGGACAGACTAGGAATTGAAATGGGACGTTCCTGATTTACTCTCTGGTTAAATTCTCTGAGCCATGGGAGAAAAAAAAGACAATAAGAACATAAAAAATAGGAGCAGGAGTAGGCCATCTGGCCCCTCGTGCCTGCTCCACCATCAGTAAGATCATGGCTGATCTGATCTTGTCCTCAACTCTACTTCCTGCCCTCTCCCCATAACCTTTGACTTCCTTATCCTTCAAAAATCTTTCTATTTCCACCTTAAATATATTGAATGACCCAGCCTCCACAGCTCTATGTGGTAGAGAATTCCAAAGATTCATGGCCCTTTGAGAGAATAAATTCTTTGTCATTTCTGTTTTAAATGGGCGACGCTTTTATTCTGAGACTATGCCCCCTAGTTCTAGATTCCCCCACGAGAGGAAACATCCTTTCCGCATCTACCCTGTCAAGCCCCCTCAGAATCTTATACATTTCAATAAGATCACCTCTCAGTCTTCTAAACTCCAATGAGTATAGGCCCAACCAGCTCATCCTTTCTTCATCCGACAACCCCTTCATCTCAGCAATCAACCTAGTGAACCTAGTGCAAGTATATTACTCCTTAAATAAGGAGACCAATACTGTATGCAGTACTCCAGGTGTGCTCTCACCAACACCTGTACAGTTGTAGAAGGACTTCCTTTTTTTTATACTCCATCCCCCTTGCAATAAAGGCTAATATTCCATTTGCTTTCCTAATTACTTGCTGTACCTAAATGCTCACTTTTTGAGTTTCATGTACAAGGACCCCCAGATCTCTCTGTACCGCAGCATTCTGTAATCTCTCCCCAGTTAAATAATAATTTGCTTTTTTATTTTTCCTACTTAGATTTATATAGCGCCTTTCACAAGCAACGGGTGTCTCAAAGCGTTTACAACCAATTAAATGCTTTTTGAAGTGTAGTCACTGTTGTAATGTTGGAAATACGGCAGCCAATTTGCACACAGCAAGCTCCCACAAACAACAATGTGATAATGACCAGATAATGTTTTTGTTACGTTGATTGAGGGTCACCTCCCAGAAACATACCCATCTTTCCCGCAACTCCATATTTGAATCCCTCCAATCAGGTTTCCGGCCTTGCCACAGTATCGAAATGGCTCTCATCAAAGTCACAAATGACATCCTTTGTGACTGTGACAAAGGTAAATTATACTTCCATTGTCCTTCTTGACTTGCCTGCAGCCTTTGACATGGTTGGCCACTCCATCCTTCTCCAACGCCTCTCCACCGTCGTTCAGTTGGGTGGGACTGCACCTGCCTCGTTCCACTCTTATCTATGTAATCATAGCCAGAGAATCTACTGCAATGGCTTCAATTCCAGCTCCCACATCGTTACCTCTGCTGTCATCCAAGGATCTATTCTTGGCCCCCTCCTATTTCCTATCTACATGCTGCCCCTTGGCGATGTCATCCGAAAACGCAGTGTGAGTTTCTACATGTACGCTGATGGCACCCAACTCACTACCACTTCCCTCGATCCGTCCATAGTCTCTAAATTGTGTAACTGCTTGTCTGACATCCAGTTCTGACTGAGCAGAAATTTTCTCCAATTAAATATTGGGAAGACCAAAGCCATTGTTTTCGCTCCATACAAATTCCGTTTCCGAGCCACTGACACCATCCCGCTCCCCAACTCCTGTCTGAGGCTGAACCAGACTGTTCGCAACCTTGGTGTCATATCTGACCCGGAAATGAGCTTCCGACAACAGATCCGCAGCATAACAAAGACCGCTTATTTCCACCTCCGTAACATTGCCTGCCCTTGCCTCAGCTCATCCGTTGCAGAAACCCTCAGCCATGCCTTTATTAACTCTAGAGTTGACTATTCCAATGCACTCCTGGTTGGCCTCTCACATTCTACCCTACGTAAACTTGAGGTCATTCAAAACTCGGCTTCCCGTGTCCTAACTTGCACCAAGTCCCGCTCACCCATCGCCCCTGTGCTCACTGCCTTACATTGACTCCTGGTTAAGCAATGCCTCGATTTCAAAATTCTCATCCTTGTTTTCAAATCCCTCAATTGCCCTGCCCCTCCCTATCTCTGTAATCTCCTCCAGCCCCGGGGGCATAATTGTCGGCTGCCAACAAAAAACATGGCAGCAGCAGCAGTGCATCCTCCCCTTTAAGGGAAGCCGCACTGGCATTGCAGAAGGCCTCAGCCTCACTGGACCACCGGGAAAAACAGATTTTGGCACCGCCGGGCGGGCCGAAGATTTTCACAGCGGAATTTCGCTGTCGGGGTGGGGGCGGGGAGGTAGATCGGCGGTGCGCACTGCGATGAAGCATTTAGCATGGATTGGCAGCAGTGGCGTGGTGGGGGGGTGGGGGGGTGCGGAAGCGGGTCACTGCCAGGATACCGCAGGAGTGGAGTTTTGATAATGGCGGCCATTACACGAAAAGTCAGCGGCCATTGCACTCCGCAGCATGGCTGCTGCTTTCCAGTGTTAACAGGCAATTTCAACCCTCTTATCTGCAAAACAGAAACAAACTCAATCCCATAATGGAAGTGGGAACTTAATAATGTTATATAAAGTGAATTATTCAAGCATCCTCAAGCATAACATCATAGGTAATTTCCAGATTTATTGCATCTCTCCCTCTCTTTCTCCAAATGAAGTGTCTGACAGCATTGGGATCACTGTTACAGTGAATCACAAGAGACGCGTACACACTTAACAGGTAGAATTGTGTTTGTCACATTTTTTTAAGCTCATGCCATTTAGTGTTTCTGATCATGTATTTTAGTAAACAACCTCTATGTTTATACCTTTATGCTTAATTTCTTTTTTGTTTAATTCTTCTAACTATAGACATTTTAACACATTGTTGTAATAATGCCATCAAGTTTTCTGATATGAGAGGTTCAGCTTTTAACATTCCCCCCAACTTAAAAAAAAAAATGTCTAAGCCATGCTTCACTGCTCAACTGATGGCCTTTCCTCAGGTCTCTGGTGATGCTCCTTTCAACAGAATTCTGTAACTGTGACACAGGTTGACTCACTGTCCTATTTTCTCACCCTTCCTCAGCAGAAGCATTTCCTTTCCATATCTCACCTTTGTGTGTTGCCTTCCACATATAGCCTGAGGTTGATAACTCACTGCATGGGGAAATTTCAAGGGAAAACAAGTTCACCTCCATCACATTGTAGCACAGTGTACAAATGAACAAAATCACTGCGGTACCAAACCAAGGATAGATTGAGTTTTTAACTGCAACCATTATGCACTGAGCTACAAAATGCTGTCCATACAAATTGAAGGAATTCTGCTTTAACAAGGCAGTTTCCAAGTAAATTGTGTCAGGTAAATAATTTACAGATGAAACTTGTAAAATAAAAGCTGGATGTACTTACTAACTTGGCTACATTTTCTGAAAATGGGATGAAGTCCAACTTACTGTGGTTTAACAGTAGCTTTTAGATACAATAGAAGTGGTATTTTGTTTGTACAAATCATAACCTTTAGCTGCACTCATTAACATTATTGTGTGTTATGCTGCAAAAGACAAATATTATCTCACCACGCCTACTGCTGTGCCAGCAAATTATGAGCTTTGTCAAACACAATCTCTGGTTAAAGTTACATTCTTACTCAGGCACTCCCATATATTTTCTGAAACACATATTTTGAGACAAAGGTAACCTATACTATTACTCCAGAGCTTTCATTTTATACAAATACTACAAACGCAGTGCAATTTTTAAAAAATCATCAGTTTGTAGATTCATTCGTATAACCAAAGCACAACTGTAAGGCCACTAAAAACGTTAATCATGGTGTAAGAAGCTAAATCAACTCATTTGGTAGCACACTTGTCTCTCAGTCAGAGTGATGTGGATTCAAACCTAATCCAGGACATCTCACATCACTTAGGTTGCCACTGCAGCACTAAGAGTGGAGGAAGTGCATCGAGGAGGCGGAGCGGCAGCGTGGGGAGGCCTATAAAAGGCCCAACGTCGTCGGGAGGCCAGCGGGACATCGAGGAGGTGGAGCGGCACCTTGGGGAGGGCAGCTGGTGCAGCTGCAGCAGGGAGAGAAAGCAAAGAAGTAGAAAGAAATCAAAGGGTGACATCACAGCCAAGGGGGTAAGTGATTGGTGAGTAGTTTTTCTTTTTCTTTTCCTTTATCAGCAGGTAACCTTTATCATTGTTGTTGCTAAATTAAGTTAATCTAGGGGTTAAGTCATGGCAGGAGAGCTCAGATACGTGTCATGCTCCTCCTGTGCTATGTGGGAACTCAGGGATGCTTCCATTGTCCCTGACGACTACATGTGCAGAAAGTGTATCCGGCTGCAGCTCCTGACAGACCGCATTGCAGCACTGGAGCTGCGGGTGGATTTACTCTGAAGCATCCACGATGCTGAGGATGTCATGAATAGCACATTTAGTGAGTTGGCCACACCGCAGATAAAGGTTATACAGCCATATAGGGGATGGGTGACCAACAGGAAGAGCAGTGGAAGGAAGGTAGTGCAGGCGTCCGCTGCGGCAATCCTCCGCAAAACAGATACACCACTTTGGGTACTGTTGGGGGGGATGACTCATTAGGGGAGAGCAGCAGCAGCCAAGTTCATGGCACCATGGGTGGCTCTGCTGCATAGGTGGGAAGGAAAAAGAGTGGGAGAGCTATAGTGGTAGGGGATTCTATTGTAAGGGGAATAGATAGACGTTTCTGCGGCCGCAATCGAAACTCCAGGATGGTATGTTGCCTCCCTAGTGCAAGAATCAAGGATGTCTCGGAGTGGCTGCAGGAGATTTTGAAGGGGGAGGGTGAACAGTCAGTTGTCGTGGTGCATATAAGTACCAATGATATAGGTAAAAAATGGGATGAGGTCCTACAAGACGAATTTAGGGAGCTAGGAGCTAAATTAAAAAGGACCTCAAAGGTAGTAATTTCAGGATTGCTACCAGTGCCATGTGCTAGTCAGAGTAGGAATAGCAGGATAGCTCAGATGAATATGTGGCTTGAGGAGTGGTGCAGAAGGGAGGGATTCAAATTCCTGCGACATTGGAACCGGTGGGGGAGGTGGGACCAGTACAAACCGGACGGTCTGCACCTGGGCAGGACCGGAACCAATGTCCTCGTGGGAGTGTTTGCTAGTGCTGTTGGGGAGGAGTTAAACTAATATGGCAGGGGGATGGGAACCTACGCAGGGAGACAGAGGGAAGTAGAATGGGGGCAGAAGCAAAAGATAGAAAGAAGAAAAGTAAAACTGGAGGGCAGAGAAACCCAAGGCAAAAAGCAAAAAGGGCCACATTAGAGCAAAATTCTAAAGGGACAAAGTGTGTTAAAAAGACAAGCCTGAAGGCTCTGTGCCCCAATGCGAAGAGTATTCGGAGGTGGGCGAATTAACTGCGCAAGCAAGTAATGAATATGATATAATTGGCATCACGGAGACATGGCTCCAGGGTGACCAAGGCTGGGAATTCAACATTCAGGAAGGATAGACAGAAAGGAAAAGGAGGTGGGGTGGCATTGCTGGTTAAAGAGGAAATTAACGCAATAGTAAGGAAGGACATTAGCTTGGATGATGTGGAATCGGTATGGGTGGAGCTACAAAATACTAAAGGTCAGAAAACGCTAGTGGGAGTTGTGTACAGACCACCAAACAGTATTAGTGAGGTTGGGGACAGAATCAAACAAGAAATTAGGGATGCGTGTAATAAAGGCACAGCAGTTATCATGGGCGACTTTAATCTACATATAGATTGGGCTAACCAAACTGGTAGCAATACGGTGGAGGAGGATTTCCTAGAGTGTATTAGGGATGGTTTTCTGGACCAATATGTCGAGGAAGCAACTAGAGGACTGGCCATCCTAGACTGGGTGATGTGTAATGAGAAAGAACTAATTAGCAATCTTGTTGTGCGAGGCCCCTTGGGGAAGAGTGACCATGATATGGTAGAATTCTTGATTAAGATGGAGAGTGACACAGTTAATTCAGAGTCTAGGGTCCTGAACTTAAGGAAAAGTAACTTCGATGGTATGAGATGTGAATTGGCTAGAATAGACTGGCAAAGGATACTTAAAAGGTTGACGGTGGATAGGCAATGGCAAACATTTAAAGATCATATGGCTGAACAATTGTACATCCCTGTCTGGAGTAAAAATAAAACGGGGAAGGTGGCTCAACCGTGGCTAACAAGGGAAATTAAGGATAGTGTTAAATCCAAGGAAGAGGCATATAAATTGGCCAGAAAAAGCAGCAAACCTGAGGACTGGGAGAAATTTAGAATTCAGCAGAGGAGGACAAAGGGTTTAATTAGGAGGGGAAAAATAGAGTATGAGAGGAAGATTGCTGGGAACATAAAAACTGACTGCAAAAGCTTCTATAGATATGTGAAGAGAAAAAAATTAGTGAAGACAAACATCTTCCCTTGCAGTCAGATTCAGGTGAATTTATAATGGGGAACAAAGAAATGGCAGACCAGTTGAACAAATACTTTGCTTCTGTCTTCACAAAGGAAGACACAAATAACCTTCCAGAAATACGAGGGGACCGAGGGTCTAGTGAAAAGGAGGAACTGAAGGAAATCCTTATTAGGCGGGAAATTGTGTTAGGGGAACTGATGGCATTGAAGGCCAATAAATCCCCGCCCGGGACCTGATAGTCTGCATCCCAGAGTACTTAAGGAAGTGGCCCTAGAAATATGGATGCATTGGTGATAATTTTCCAACAGTCTATCTGGATCAGTTCCTATGGACTGGAGGGTAGCTAATGTAACACCACTTTTTAAGAAAGGAGGGAGAGAGAAAACAGGTAATTATAGACCAGTTGGCCTGACATCAGTAGTGGGGAAAATGTTGGAATGAATTATTAAAGATGAAATAGCAGCGCATTTGTAAAGCAGTGACAGGATCAGTCCAAGTCATAATGGACTTATGAAAGGGAAATCATTCTTGACAAATCTTCTAGAATTTTTTGAGGATGTAACTGGTAGAATGGACAAGGGAGAACCATTGGATGTGGTGTATTTGGACTTTCGAAAGGCTTTTGACAAGGTCCCACATAAGAGATTGGTGTGCAAAATTAAAGCACATGGTATTGGGGGTAATGTACTGACGTGGATAGAGAAGTGGTTGGCAGACAGGGAGCAGAGGGTCGGGTTAAACGGGTCCTTTTCAGAATGGCAGGCAGTGACTAGTTGAGTGCCGCAGGGCTCAGTGCTGGGACCCCAGTTATTTACATTGTACATTAATGATTTAGATGAAGGAATTGAGTGTAATATCTCCAAGTTTGCAGATGACACTAAGTTGAGTGGCGGTGTGAGCTGTGAGGAGGACGCTAAGAGGCTACAGGGTGATTTGGACAGGTTAGGTGAGTGGACAAACACATGGCAGATGCAATATAATGTGGATAAATGTGAGGTTATCCACTTTGGTGACAAAAACACGAAGGCAGAATATTATCTGAATGGCGGCAGATTAGGAAAAGGGGAGGTGCAACGAGACCTGGGTGCCATGGTACATCAGTCATTGAAAGTTGGCATGCAGGTACAGCAGGCGGTGAAGGCGGCAAATGGTATGTTGGGCTTCATAGCTAGGGGATTTGAATATAGGAGCTAGGAAGTCTTACTGCAGTTGTACAGGGCCTTGGTGAGGCCTCACCTGGAATATTGTGTTCAGTTTTAGTCTCCTAATCTGAGGAAAGACGTCCTTGCTATTGAGGGAGTGCAACGAAGGTTCACCAGACTGATTCCTGGGATGGAAGGACTGACATATGAGGAGAGACTGGATCGACTGGGCCTGTATTCACTGGAGTTTAGAAGGATGAGAGGGGATCTCATAAAAACATATAAAATTCTGACGGGACTGGACAGGTTAGATGCAGGAAGAATGTTCCAGATTTTGGGGAAGTCCAGAACCAGGGGGCACAGTCTAAGGATAAGGGGTAAGCCATTTAGGACTGAGGTGAGGAGAAACTTCCTCACTCAGTTTCTCCTTTAACCTGTGGAATTCCCTACCGCAGAACGTTGTTGATGCCAGTTCATTGGATATATTCAAGAGGGAGTTAGATATGGCCCTTACGGCTAAAGGGATCAAGGGGTATGGAGAGAAAGCAGGAAAGGGGTACTGAGGTGAATGATCAGCCATGATCTTATTGAATGGCGGTGCAGGCTCGAAGGGCCAAATGGCCTACTCCTGCACCTATTTTCTATGAGAGGGCGCTGAGCACCTCACGTCTCAACGCCGAGAGCATGCAGAAATCAAGCACAGCAGCGGAAAGAGCATGCGGAAAACCAGTCCCACCCATCCCTTCCCTCAACGCCTATCTCTCCCACCTGTGACAGAGTCTGTGGCTCTGGTATTGGACTGTTCAGCCACCAAAGAACTCACTTCAGGAGTGGAAGCATGTCTTCCTCGATTCCGACTGTCTATGATGATGATGATGATGATGATGCCAGACATCCAGAATCAGAGATCTCTCAACACAATGGATGTGAAGTGCTTACTAATTACTGAAACAGATTGCTTATTATGTAGGCTGTGGTGGAATCACTTCAAAGCTAAATCAATAGCATTTTAACCACATTTGGTCTTGCTGCCATTAAAATAAATCTTAAATACACTGCTTTGAAACAAAATCTTTCCTTTTTGTGGAAAATTGATCAAATATCCCAATGTGTACACCCTCCTTTTGACAATGTATTTGTAACTCAAAATAATAAGATACTATTGGAAAAGTTGAGAAAGGAAGGACTGCTGAATGGAGACTGTTCCAAATGAGCTTCAGCTGGGGTGGCATGCCTCATTAGTCTCTAAGTATGGTTGATACCTCCTTGACCTGGTATGCAAATGGCTACGAAATTCGTTACCAGAAGACTTTACAGTGACCAAGGAGGCACATCTCAAACGGAGTAAGCCTAGCAGAAATATGTATTGGTGAAGATCCCAGTGCATGGACTCCCTCTAACATACATTTTGATTTAATAGAAATACAGACTGACACTATAAACATTGGAGAGAGTGCTGAAATGACTTTAATTGAAAATCTACCGTCACTTTGAAATAAGATGTGAGAGAGTTTTAACAAAAGCAAAAGGATAAACAGTAATGCACCTATTGCATAAGAGTAGGGATAAGAATTGGTAATTCATGTGTTGACTAGTATTTTGCTAAAGGGGGAAATGTAAAATTTTTTAGATCTCTTTATAAGGATTTCTGCAAAGCATGTTATGTGGACCTGAACTGTGGAAAAACACTCCAGTTCATTTGGATAGTTATTAAAATCCTCTTTCAAACATGAATTGTGTTTGGAGACATTCTGAGCTGAGTAATGTAATGAGTTACTGCTGGTGGGAGCAACTTAATATGATAAATTAAAGCTGCCTGAGCAAATCTGGTAAGTTAACTTTACTGTTGCCTCCAGCAGTTCAGGACTTGGCACAAAAGCATTGTAACAGCAGCACGGGTGTCACAGGGTACCAGAATCTGTATTGAAAGAAAGGTATAAAAGCATCTTTACAATGAAATATATTAAGCCTTTCCAATAACTCAGTATGTGGTAAACAGTGATCAACTAAGCCCTAGAGCCCAGGTTTAACACTCTCTTGTGTGGAGATGATCTCTGCTGGAATCAGTAAGCATGTTATAGTTGTCATCAGTGCCCCATGGTAAGGAAAATTGGCCAGGGCTCCTGTTCCTGTGCTATCCAGTGATCGAGGCGAAACGTTGAAGTTGGTGGGGATGGGCTCGGTTGTGGTCAGGTTTACCCATAAATAATAGCCATGTGGGTGAGGTACCAGAGGTACAGCAGGTCTCCAGTCGTCTTGGTTAACCCTTGCCACTGGACCAAGACCGAGCCCTGTCAAGCCCATGTGGTGGCTGGTGTGCAACAGCCACCACACATTAAAAAAATCCACGCACAGGCATCTTCCACCCTTCAAGATGTAGTTCAGGATCTGGAATATTTGGTCCTTCACTGAAACACCTGTGAACTCATCCCTTTTTGGCATTGGAGCAAGTCATCCTCATTTCAAGGGACTGCCTATGATGATGATGAAGAGAGTGCTGCATTTTCAGAGGTGTTGATCTTTGGAAGAGATGTTAAACCATACCGCCACTGCCTTTTATGGTGGACCTGAAAGGTCCCATTGCACTACTTCAAAAAGAACAGCAAATTTCTCTGGTATTCTGTAATATAAGCTGTTGCCACCATAAACTGCTTAACTAGTTACTCATATTATTGCTGTTTGTGGGAGCTTGCTAGGTGCAAATTCGTTGCCGCGTTTCCTATATTACAACAGTGACTGCACTTCAAAGATGTCAACACATGCCGGTCAGAGAGGGATGTCAGCAGATCAGTGAGTGGGTTGTTGCAGCAAGTCCAATAGCGAGGTCAGGAGGTCGAGTTCAGTAGCGAGGTCGGGAGGTCGAGTCCAGCAGTAAGGACAGGACCCGAGTCCAGCAGCGAGGTCGGGAGGTCGAGTCCAGCAGCAAGGTCGGGAGGTCGAGTCCAGCAGCGAGGTCGGGAGGTCGAGTCCAGCAGCGAGGTCGGGAGGTCGAGTCCAGCAGCGAGGTCGGGATCCGAGTCCAGCGGCGAGGTCGTACTGAAGCATACGCGAATCTGGGCCTTACATTAAACATCCATAAGACAAAGGTTCTCTACCAACCTGCCCCCGCTACACAGCACTGCACTCCGAATACCAAGATCCATGACGAGATCTTGGAAAATGTGAACCACTTCCCATACCTTGGAGGCCTACTGCCAGCAAGGACAGACATTGATGACGAAGTCCAACACTGCCTTCAGTGTGCCAGTGCAGCCTTCGATCACCTGAAGAAAAGAATGTTCGAAGACCATGATCTCAAACCCAGCACCAAGCTCATGGTCTACAGAGCAGCAGTGATACCTGCCCTACTATATGCTTCACAGACATGGACTATGTACAGTAGGCACCTCAAAGCACTGGAGAAGTACCACCAATGTTGCATCCGCAAAATCTTGCAGCATTGAGGCATTGACCACGCTCGATCAGCTCCAACGGATGGGCCACATTGTCCATATGCCCGATACTAGATTGCCGAAACAAGCACTCTACTCCGAACTATGTCACAGCAAGCGAGTCCCAGGAGGGCAGAGGAAACCCTCAAAGCCTCCTTGAAAAAAATGTAACATCCCCACTGACTCTCGGGAATCCCTGGCCCAAGACCACCCAAAGTGGAGAATCATCCGAGAAGGTGCCGAACACTTCGACTCTCTTTGTCGGGAGCACGCGGAAGTCAAGTACAAACAGCAGAAAGAGCGTATGACAAACCAAGCACCCCACCCGTCCCTTCAACCACCACCTGCCCCACCTGTAACAGAGACTGCAGATCCCGCATTGGTCTCATCAGTCACCTTAGAACTCACATTAGTGTGGAAGCAAGTCATCCTTGACTCCGAACAACTGTCAATGTAGAAGAAGACACTTCAAAAGGTAGTAATTGGCTGCGAAGCGCTTTCGGATGTCCTGAGGCTGTGAAAGGCATATATAAATCGCAATAACTATTTGTACTAAGTCTCCCCTCTCCGCATGCGTCTCCAGACGTGAGAGTTAGGACAAATATTACCGACTCCACCCCTACTCCCCTCGCCAAGCACAATTCCTACTAACCCTTTTCTGCGCATGCATCCAACACCACGTTGTCTTCACTGAGCAGCTGACGTGTCCGCTGGGCCTCCCACAGCCCTGAGCCCCAAACGGGCGCCATGCCTCCCACAACGCCAGGGAGAGCGGGCGGCAGGGAGAGCGAGAGACAAGCGGGAAGAATGAGAAGCAGGGAGAGAGAGCTTGGAGGAGGTGAGGTGGGCAGAGAGAGAGCTTGGGAAGGGAGGGAGGGGTGGCAGAGGGAGAGAGCTTGGGGGGGGGAGAGCTTGGGGGAGGGGGCAGAGAGATCGAGAGAGCATGGGGAGGGGAGAGAGAGCTTGGGGGAGGGGGCAGAGAGAGAGAGAGCGCTTGGGGAAGAGAGAGAGAGAGCGCTTGGGGAGGGGAGAGAGAGCTTGGGGGAGGGGGCAGAAAGAGGGTGAGAGCTTGGGGAGGGGAGAGAGAGCTTGGGGGAGGGGGCAGAGAGAGGGAGCTTGGGGAGTTGAGAGAAAGCTTGGGGGAGGGCAGAGAGAGAGATCTTGGGGTGGGGGGAAGAGAGAGCTTGGGGTGGGGGGAAGAGAGAGCTTGGGAGGGGGAGAGAGAGCTTGAGGGGGTGCGAGAGAGAGCTGGGGGGGTGAGAAAGTGCTTAGTGGGGCAGAGAGAGTTTGGGAGGAAGAGAGAGCTTTGGGGGAGGGGAAAGAGGTTGGGGGAGAGAGAGAGCTTGGGAAGAGAGGGAGCTTGAGGGGGGGGGGGAAGGTGGGGCAGAGAGAGCGAGAGAGAGAACTTGGGGGGGAGAGAGAGAGAGCTTTGGGGAGGGGAAGGGAGAGAGCCTGGGGGGAAGCGGTGGTGGGGGGCGAAATCAGAGGGGAGAGGGAACTCAGAGAAGATGGATCACGTTCTTCCTACCCCCTGGTGCGTGCAAGCTCAGTGCATGTGTTACAAACAACATCGTTGGGGTGGATGAAATCCAGAAGTCACGACACTGTCACGATTCACTTCATACCCAATAAACATGTTAACAATCTGCACAGAATGCCCCATCTATGGGGGGGGGGGGGGGCGGGGGGGTAAGGTCTTGCACTTAGCTAAGTATCTTCAGGTGACGGAGGGATTGCTGGGTTAAGGGTCTTCAGCTGGCAGAGGGACTGGGGTAATGGACTTCAGCTGGGGAAGGGATGCACTTACGCTGGGGTAAGGGACTTCAGCTGGAACTTGGTGGCTTTTGGGGAGATCTATCCTCTGTGGCTTCTGAAGTCAAAATGGATCGAGTTACAAATTGGAAATTCACTCAGAACTTAGGTTGAGTGGTTCCAGCCACACATTCCAGAGGAACTTCAGGATGTGGCTTATCCTCCAAAGGGACCAATCAGAGAAATGGATGCATTTCAGTTAGTACAAATAGACGCATACAAATGCAAATCTTTCTTTCTCATTATGAGCCAACAGCTGGAGTGCTCCCTCTAGTAACTAAAAGGAGTCCTCCAGGGTGTCCTTGGAGAGGGAGCACGCGGAGTCCAACGGTACGCTCGCGGCCTTCCGCGAGAGGTGGGCACCGGAGGGACTGGAGTGCATCATCACGCCCGGCAGCCAAATTTTAATTTGATTTTACGTTTTAAAGTTTAATTTGTTTTAATTGCCGGTGCTTTTAGTGTCCCCCTCCCCTTTTATAGGGGGCACTGGAAAAAATGTGATTTTAGCGCCCAAAAAACCAAAAGGAGTCCTTGGGCCTCCCCCTCCCCGGATCGTGGCTGCAGCCCCGCCCCCCTCAATCCCTGGGGAACTCCTCTCCCCCGCAGCCCCTCAATCACGGATCCCATCTGCAACCACCCCAATCGGCTCCAGATCCCAGCCCCCTCTGACTGCCAGCGGCCTTTCCCATTATCATCATAGGCAGTCCTTTGGAATTGAGGAAGACTTGCTACCACTCTAAAAGTGAATTCTCAGGTGGCTGTACAGTCTAATGCGGGAATTACAATCTCTGTCACAGGTGGGGCAGACAGTGATTGAAGGAAAAGGTGAATGGAGAGTCTGGATTACCACACGCTCCTTCCGCTGTTTGCGCTTGATTTCTGCATGTTCTCGGTGACGACACTCGAGGTGCTCAGCGCTCTCCCGGATAGGACCTCAGCTGCAGCCACCAAATTCAGCTCCTGCCCACCAGCCAGCAAGTGATTCCAGATCTGATGAAAGTTAGAAACATAGAAAATAGGTGCAGGAGTAGGTCATTCGGCCCTTCGAGCCTGCACCGCCATTCAATAAGATCATGGCTGATCATTCCCTCAGTACCCCTTTCCTGCTTTCTCTCCATACCCCTTGATCTCCTTAGCCGTAAGGGCGATACCTAACTCCCTCTTGAATATATCCAATGAACTTGCATCAACAACTCTCTGCGGCAGGGAATTCCACAGGTTAACAACTCTCTGAGTGAAAAAGTTTCTCCTCATCTCAGTCCGAAATGTCCTACCCCTTATCCTAAGACGATGTCCCCTGGTTCTGGATTTCCCCAACATCGGGAACATTCTTCCCGCATCTAACCTGTCCAGTCCCGTCAGAATCTTATACGTTTCTATGAGATCCCCTCTCATCCTTCTAAACTCCAGTGAATAAAGGCCCAGTTGATCCAGTCTCTCCTCATATGACAGTCCAGCCATCCCTGGAATTAGTCTGGTGAACCTTCGCTGCACTCCCTCAATAGCAAGAACGTCTTTCCTCAGATTAGGAGACCAAAACTGTACACAATATTTCAGGTGAGGCCTCACCAAGGCCCTGTACAACTGCAGTAAGACCTCCCTGCTCCTATACTCAAATCCCCTAGCTATGAAGGCCAACATACCATTTGCCTTCTTCACCGCCTGCTGTACCTGCATGCCCACTTTCAGTGACTGATGTACCATGACAGCCAGGTCTCGTTGCACCTCCCCTTTCCCTAATCTGCCGCCATCCAGATAATATTCGGCCTTTTTGCCCCCAAAATGGATAACCTCACATTTATCCGCATTATACTGCAACTGCCATGCATTTGCCCACTCACCTAACCTGTCCAAGTCACCCTGCAGCCTCTTAGCGTCATCCTCACAGCTCACACCGCCACCCAGTTTAGTGTCATCTGCAAACTTGGAGATATTACACTCAATTCCTTCATCTAAATCGTTAATGTATATTGTAAAGAGCTGGGGTCCCAGCACTGAACCCTGCGGCACTCCACTAGTCACTGTCTGCCATTCTGAAAAGGTCCCGTTTATCCTGAATCTCTGCTTCCTGTCTGCTAACCAGTTCTCTATCCACGTCAGTACATTATCCCCAATACCATGCGCTTTAATTTTGCACACCAATCTCTTGTGCGGGACTTTGTCAAAAGCCTTTTGAAAGTCCAAATACACCACATCCACTGGCTCTCCCTTGTCCACTCTGCTAGTTACATCCTCAAAAAATTCCAGAAGATTCGTCAAGCATGATTTCCCTTTCATAAATCCATGCTGACTTGGTCCGATCCTGTCACTGCTTTCCAAATGCGCTGCTATTTCATCCTTAATGATTGATTCCAACATTTTCCCCACTACTGATGTCAAGCTAACCGGTCTATAATTACCCGTTTTCTCTCTCCCTCCCTTTTTTAAAAGTGGTGTTATATTAGCTACCCTCCAGTCCATAGGAACTGATCCAGAGTTGATAGACTGTTGGAAAATGATCACCAATGCATCCACTATTTCTAGGGCCACCTCCTTAAGTACTCTGGGATGCAGACTATCAAGCCCCGGGGATTTATCAGCCTTCAATCTCATCAATTTCCCCAACACAATTTCGCGCCTAATAAGGATATCCTTCAGTTCCTCCTTCTCACTAGACCTACTGTCCCCCAGTATAATCGGAAGGTTATTTGTGTCTTCCTTCATGAAGACAGAACCGAAGTATTTGTTCAATTGGTCTGCCATTTCTTTGTTCCCCATTATAAATTCACCTGAATATGACTGCAAGGGACCTATGTTTGTCTTCACTATTCTCTTTCTCTTCACATCTTTATAGAAGCTCTTGCAGTCAGTTTTTATGTTCCCTGCAAGCTTCCTCTCGTACTCTATTTTCCCCCTCTTAATTAAACCCATAGTTTTCCTCTGTTGAATTCTAATTTTCTCCCAGTCCTCAGGTTTGTTGCTTTTTCTAGCCAAATTATATGCCTCTTCCTTGGCTTTAACACTATCCTTAATTTCCCTTGTTAGCCATGGTTGAGCCACCTTCCCCGTTTTATTTTTACTCCAGACAGGGATGTACAATTGCTGAAGTTCATCCATGTGATCTTTAAATGTTTGCCATTGCTTATCCACCGTCAGCCCTTTAAGTATCCTTTGCCAGTCTATTCTAGCCAATTCACGCCTCATACCGTCGAAGTTACCTTTCCTTAAGTTCAGGACCCTAGCTTCCGAATTAACTGTGTCACTCTCCATCTTAATAAAGAATTCTGCCATATTATAGTCACTCTTCCCCAAGGGGCCTCGCACAACAAGATTGCTAATTAGTCCCTTCTCATTGCACATCACCCAGTCTCTGGTTGGTTCCTCGACATATTGGTCGAGAAAACCATCCCTAATACACTCTAGGAAATCCTCCTCCACCGCATTGCGACCAGTTTGGTTAGCCCAATCAATATGTAGATCAAAGTTGCCCATGATAACTGTTGTACCTTTATTGCACATATCCCTTATTTCTTGTTTGATGCTGTCCCCAATCTCACTACTACTGTTTGGTGGTGTGTACACAACTCCCACTAGCGTTTTCTGCCCTTTGGAATTCCGCAGCTCCACCCATACAGATTCCACATCATCCAGGCTAATGTCCCTCCTTACTATTGCATTAATTTCCTCTTTAACCAGCAATGCCACCCCGACTCCTTTTCCTTTCTGTCTATGCTTCCTAAATGCTGAATACCCTTGGATGTTGAGTTCCCAGCCTTGGTCACCCTGGAGCCATGTCTCCGTGATGCCAATTACATCATACCCGTTAACTGCTATCTGCGCAGTTTTAATTAGTCCACCTTATTTCGAATACTCCTCGCATTGAGGCACAGAGCCTTAGGCTTGTCTTTTTAACACACTTTGCCCCTTTAGAATTTTGCTGTAATGTGGCCCTTTTTGTTTTTTGCCTTGGGTTCCTCTGCCCTCCACTTTTACTATTCTCCTTTCTATCTTTTACTTCTGACTCCATTTTATTTCCCTCTGTCTCCCTGCATTGGTTCCCATCCCCCTGCCATATTCGTTTAACTCCTCCCCAACAGCACTAGCAAACACTCCCCTTCGGACATTGGTTCCGGTCCTGCCCAGGTGTAGACCGTCCGGTTTGTACTGGTCCCACCTCCCCCAGAACCGGTTCCAAAGCCCCAGGAATTTGAATCCCTCCCTTCTGCACCACTGCTCAAGCCACGTATTCATCTGAGCTATCCTGCGATTCCTACTCTGACTAGCACGTGGCACTGGTAACAATCCTGAGATTACTACTTTTGAGGTCCTACTTAATTTAACTCCTAGCTCCCTAAATTCATCTCGTAGGACCTCATCCCGTTTTTTTACCTATATCGTTGGCACCTATATGCACCACGACAACTGGCTGTTCACCCTCCCTTTTCAGAATGTCCTGCACCCGCTCCAAGACATCCTTGACCCTTGCACCAGGGAGGCAACATACCATCCTGGAGTCTCGGTTGCGGCCGCAGAAATGTCTATCTACTCCCCTTACAATTGAATCCCCTATCACTATCACTCTCCAACTCTCTTTCCTGCCCTCCTGTGCAGCAGAGCCAGCCACGGTGCCATGAACTTGGCTGCTGCTTCTCTCCCCTGATGAGTCATCCCCCTCAACAGTACTCAAAGGGGTGTATCTGTTTTGCAGGGGGATGACCGCGGGGGATCCCTGCACTCCCTTCCTTGCACTGCTCTTCCTGTTGGTCTTCCATTCCTTATCTGGCTGTGTACCCTTTACCTGCGGTAAGACCAACTCACTAAATGTGCTATTCACATCATTCTCAGCATCGTGCATGCTGCAGAGTGAATCCACCCGCAGCTCCAGTTCCGCAATGCGGTCCGTCAGGAGCTGCAGGCGGATACACTTCCCGCACACGTAGTCGTCAGGGACACCGGAAGCGTCCCTGACTTCCCACGTGGTACAGAAGGAGCATAACACGTGTCCGAGCTGTCCTGCCATGACTTAACCCTTAGATAAACTTAAATTGGCAACAACAATGCTAAAGGTTACTTACTGATAAAGAAAAGAAAAAAGAAAAAAGAAAAGCTACTTACCAATCACCAGCCAATCACTTACCCCCTTGGCTGTGAAGTCACCTTTCGATTTCTTTGTACTTCTTTTTTGCCACCCTGCTACAGCTGCACCGGTAGGCCTCCGACGACTTTGGGCCTTTATAGGCCTCCCCACGCTCGCCTCACCGACGCTGCTCTGACTGCCGCCTCTTACAATGTTAGGCTTTTATAGGCCCCCCCCACACTCGCCTCACCGACGCTGCTCCGACTCCAAGTTCATCCACCTGAAATATTAACTCAGTTTCTCTCTGCACAGATGCTGCCTGATCTGCTGTGTATTTGCAACATTTTCTGTTTTTATTAAACATTTCCAGCATCCACAGTATTTGGCTGTCGTTTTAGTGGATCTGGCCAGAATCAGGTGGGACTCTGGGAACATTGATGTGAATGAGGCCTGGCTTTTAAGATTAGGTCTCCACATCCCTGAGTTCTCTGCTTTGGGGCTCATGTGCACCGTGCCCAACTTTCCGCCACAGAAAGTACTTTAAAACAATTCATTCATGGGATGTGGGCGTCGCTTGCAAGGCTAGCATTTAATGCCCATCCCTAATTGCCCTTAAGAGGCTTGCTAGGCCATTTCAGAGGACAGTTAAGAGTCAACCACATTAGGGTGGCATTGGAGTCTGGCAGTATTGTGGTGAGGGGTGTGAGTATTCAGGGCAGTTGGAGCAAAAGGTGGTAGGATAGCATGGGAAAATATGGGCACTTGGTGCAGAAAGTGGTAAAAATGAGCAGAAAATGGTGGGAAGACATGGGTGTTTAGAACAGAACTTGGAAAAAGTGTTAAGAGAGTGCAGACACGGGAAGGTTTGGATGCTTGGAGTGGGTCATGGCAGAAACTGAGTGATGGAGGGAAATGGATATTCTGGGCAGGAAAAACAAAAGTCAGGAAATGCAAGAATTGGGAAGCAAAAGGAATGAGGCAGCAATTGGGGCAGCAAAAGGAATGAAGCATAGCACCTGCAGTTGAAGCAGAATGAGTTTGGGGAAGAAGAATGTAAGCTTTCAATTCCATTCCCTCTCTGTTTTGGGGAAGCCCTCATTAAAGTATATGCAATTTCAATAACAGGGCTTCCCAAAATCATGGGGAAGCATTAGACAATTTTCCTCTGAGGTTCAAAAGCATAATTCAGCACCAAGACAGGGTACTGCTTTTCATGTGCAGGAAGAGGACTCCCAGAATAGCTTCATGACGACTTTGCGGAAACCCTTTTAGGTAAACTGGAAATGCTTTAAATAACAGGGGCTTCCTCAAGTTTGTGCTATATACAAAGTTAATATATTATATCGATATAGATCTGTAGCTTGCCAGTATTGTAACAATTTTTAAAAGTCTTCTGTGATATTCAGGGATAGTTATCTGTGTTTCTTTATATGGGGGCTACATAAAACTGTCTGGTATGTAAGTGCGCACTTCAAACGGAATTATCTGACCTCTGTTTATGTGGATTGCTTAACAAATGTTGGGAGACAAAACGTCGATCCAGGTGATAGAAATAATTAATATTGATCACTAGGCTATCAATCACTTATACTTTCATCAATGGCCTTTGCAATGATCTCATCGGAGGATCCTACGAGCAAGATTCTTGCAGTTTGGCTGTGTCCTGAAGGCCTGCGAGTTGCTTGTCTGGTACTCAAGGCATTGTTAGTTACCTGGGAAAACTTGATTTGATTGGAGGGCCTTTGAAGTGTTTCAGATGGGTAAGTTTTGAATAATTGTGAATATTTCACCACCTTTCTTTATATTATCCTGGACAGTCAGTGATCTTCCTGTGCCTGTGCCATTATGCACAGGGAGCTCACAGGAAGTAATGGTAAAAAAGGGAAAATCTACAAATGTTGGAAATTTAAAATAAAATCAGAAATCACTGGAAATACACAGGAAGTCACACATCAGTAAAGAGAACAGACAGCTTATTATGTTTTGGGTGTACACCGTTCATTTGAGTTATAGTAATGAGTTGAGCGAGGTCAGCTCTGTAAACAAAATGCACCTACTGGTCCTAAGGTGGTGGAAGCGGAAACAATCAATGATTACAAAAGGAAATTGGATAGGCACTTGAGGGAAATAAACTTGCAGGGCTACGGGGATAGCGCGGGAGACTGGAACTGACTGGATTGCTCTAGAGAGAGCCGGCATGGACTTGATGGGCCGAATAACCTCCTTCTGTGCCTAATGACTGTATGACTGGCACTGGATGATATACACTTCTACCTCTTTGTCATTTTCCTTCTGATTTTGTTCCCTCTGTTCCTGAAAGTACTGACTTATGCTGAAGTTAGCTCCTTTCTGATACCTTACCATATGCCCCTATAAGCCGAGACATCGAAGCCCAGAAATTCCTTGGGTGCTGATCCTGGAAGAGCTCTCCAGCACTGAGACCACTGGAGTGTGCAGGATCATTTGGAGAGCACCGTTACATTGAGCACATCTCTAGCAGTTGGGGTTGTCCTGAACACCATGACACCGCCCACATTGCCCTCGGCCCTCTTGAGCAAAGAGGCCGATCTGATTATCTTTGTTTTCAATGTTTTTAAGTCTTTTAGGCTCCAGGCTCGTTGCCTGTCCTGGAGCTCACAGGTGGGGCCCACATATGCCTCTTTGGAGGCCGGTAAGCCTTGGTGTAAATAGCATCACAGAAACGCCAGGCCATCTTCCAATCTCAGGAGTGGGAACTCCTAGATTAGACAGTCTACGCCACTTTGCTGTCATATGCCTTGTAAGGGCAATGGAAGTTCCACCGTTTACAAGGTAGCTAGGAAGCTCCAGGAGGGGCTGAATTTTAACAAGAGCGAGTGGATTTGGGTGCAGGTGGGTAGTTAAGTGCTGAAATTGATAACTTCCCTTTTTTCCCTGATAAGCCCTCTCTCTTCTCCTCTGATCTCACACCATCCTCCCTCTTCTGTTAATTTCTACTGAAAAACACCTATTTCAAGCGATGTTATTGTGGCACAAGGGCCCTTATCTGTCTAGTGAAACACCTTTATCAGTCTGGTTCCTATGGTTGCATAGATACCAGCCCCAGCTGCGTCTTGTTTCCCTCAAGTTATTAAACTCCGCTCTTTTCAAGGTCATGTGACTTCATGCCTTTTCACTGCTTTGTTCAGCCATAGTTTACTGTGATAAAAATGTCAAGCTGATCAGTGTTTTTCCCATCAGTCTTTTCGCTTAGCTAATTACTTTGACTTGTAAGCTAATTCTGTGTATAAGCATTAATAAACAAATTTGTTATTGCTTGCATATATATGTGTATAAAGAAAATAAGTGTTGATAGTAGACAAATTAATAAGTAAATTGATTATAATTTTAGAGAACTTTCCAGCATTTCCAGTTTTTGTTTCACATTTTCAGCCTCAAGGTCTTTTTGCTTCTTATTTACTGGATAGTATCAGGATTCGGCTTAAAAACAGAAAATGCTGGGAACACTCAACAGGGCAGGCAGCATCTGTGGAGAGTGGATCTGGCTGCCTGCCTTCCTCCTGCGGCTTTGTCCGCGCCTGGGTGGCGCTCGCTGAGCACATGGTGTCCAACAGCCTGCAGTGCCAGATTAAGGCTGTGAGGGGTCTAAGGCTAATAGGAGGGAAGGGCCTATATATGTACTATATATTGCATACAATTCATAAAATCAAACAAATATAATTGTATATTTATCCAAATGTAACAACTAACAACTAAAAAACAAGAGAATGGTTTCTTCCTGGCTTTAAACTGTGATATCAAACAAAACATTCTCTGAATACATAGTTTCAAACAAAGACTGGTAAGTTCCTGGCCTTGACTGTGGCAACCAAAAATCAAAACTATGTACATTAAAAAAACAGCAAAATGAATGATGATCATTACACCAGGAAACAGATTAACCATTTGAAGCCAATTATAAAAATGAATGAAAATCTTACATACATAGACAATAATAAACTATAAAATATGACATTAAAAAACTATTAAAATGGTTTGTTTGGCACACATATATGAATAACTTAACAGTAAATAATGTGTTGTCATTCTGATGACATTATGAGGACAAATACTGACAAGTTGATAAAACGAGGGATGGCAAAGCCTAATCCTTGCATAGTTACATGCAAAATTTAAAATTTAGAAAGGTAGGCTAGAAAGTATTTTAGTGAATCAGTTTTTCCAAGAAAACAGTATGGAGATGACTATCTTGACTCAAAAATGACTTGACTTGAGAACACACATCAGAATAACATAAGAATGTAGGAAGAAGAGAGCAGCTAAGGGTCACTAGGGCTTATCGAAGCTGCCCTCCCCCAAAAAACAAATGCATAATTCCAATATAGTCTTTCAGACTTAATTTGGAATATTCCTGCTTTACCCCTAGTAGTTTCTAGTAGGATATCTAGGTGTATCTATGAGGGATATCGAGGGGTATCTATGAGGACATACATACAGTACTAAATACTTTTGACATTTGACTTTGACATCTACATTTCCACTTTCAAAAGATAAATGAAAATTCTTCATCCTTTTGTAAGCATTCACAATTATCAAACCTGATATTATTTATGCATTTATCCTATGAACAGCATACGTAACTCTTCGGGTGAATTTTTTGGATATTTATATGTTTCAAGATTGTCACAGACTTTTATACACACTTTGAGCCATAAGGACACAATATTTTGCACCTCTGAAAATATACAGATCTGATGATATGCAGTTATATATGATATTGCTTAACCAACCTTGTGACAAAGAACATCGCCGGAAAATTGCCGGCCCAACTTTCGTGTCACATCGCCGAGGTGATCACCCGCACATCACCCAGCGTAACTTTCAGCACATCGCCAGGTTGATCACTCGCCAAGAAGATCGCTGGTGAAAAGCTGCTTTTACCTGGCCTTCCTCACAGAACTCAGCACTACGGACACCATTTTGAACGTTGGAGGAAGTGAGGAGACTTTAAACAAGGGGCTTATAATTTGATTCAGTGTCTGTGTATATGCTGTTCCTTATTTTACTTTCATTGGGCCCAACATTGGCCATGACTTGCATCAATTTGTTTGGAGTAAGTTGTTTTTTCTAGCATAAGTTAGAAAATGCCATTTTTCCCAAAATATTTGCTCCAAAGTCAGTTAGGTACGATTTTTTTTAGGTCAAGTTTTTTTTCTCAAAAGGGGGCATTCCCAGACACTTACGGCAGTTTTGGCCATTTATGCCACTTTGGCCAGCAAAAACATACTCCTAATCCACTTAGGTCAGCGTATATGGCCAGCTCTGAAAAACCTTGCGGGCAGTTAAGAAAAAGCAGTGCACATTCGGCAGACATTAGGGCAGGGATAGGGGAGGGAAGGGAACTGGAGAGGACCTCAACAACCAAGCAGCAAACATTAAGGATACAATAAAAAAAGAAGTAAATCCTACCTTATCTTTAAAGTCTGCCCAGGAAAGGTAGCAGGCCAGCCTGTGCGTGAGGCCATTCGGCCTGAGATAGGGGAGGGAAGATGTGCACCAGAGAAGTCACAGTTGCTGGGCCGGGGCGATTCGGCGGGGCGGGGGGGCCGCCGAGCGACCGGAGGAATCACAGCTCGTGAGTCTGGAAGTCTCATCTCTCCACACCACCCCCCCACCCCGCCCAAAACTCTCCTCCTTCCCCCCCCTCAAGCAAAAGTTTCAAGCACAGCCACTAAATAAAAAATAAAAGCAAAGTCCTTACCTGCCCGGGAACTCAGCGGGCCAGCCGGCCGGTGCGGGAGTCCACTTGGCCGGGATAGGATGCGGCGAGCTCGGGCATCCCTTTGGCCTTGAACAGGGGCTGCGAGCATCGGGTCCTGCTCACAGGACGTGCTGGGAGGGCAGGAGCATGCGCGCAGCTCTCACTGAGCATGCGCGCAGGTGCCGGCAGTGCTTTCTGTGCTGGCCTGTTGCTCCGCCCCCTCCTTCAGCCTCCACGCCACGTCACGACTCCGGGGACTCCGAAGAGTGGCCAGGATGGGGCCCCTTTTTTCTGGCGCCCTTTCCAGTGTGCAAAGTCGCCGCACTTCAGGTCAGTGCGCAGAAAAAAGGGGTTGGGCAATGTTGGGCGCATTTAATCTCCCACTCAGAAATGGATTACAAAACGAAGTCTGTATAAATGCAACAGCTGGCTTTCAATAGTCCCTTAGACTTTTTAATTTTAGTAATCAACCATGCAGCAATTTAAAATTCATAATACTGTTAATCTTTGTTAATCATTATTAATATTAGATATTTGCAGTGGAAGTGACCAACAAATAACATTGAATAAAATGGCATAGCCAGGATACTGAATCCCGAACATGCATTACCCACTGGTTCATTATGTCTTTTTACGCCAAAAGCAGGATAAGAGGTTGAAATTGGCAAAATTAGTCTTTATGTTAGAAACATCTTCACACAAAGAGCGAATAATACTTGGTGGATGTGGGTGTGGGGAGAAGGTTTATTATTTGTAGCAAAATTGTAAACGTGGCTCCCGAATTTCTGCGGAACTCGGAGGGTATCACTCGTAGTGACTGATGTGCTCAACTATAAGTTCCAGTTTACTAATTATGCCATTGGCAAAATTTGACTCTAGCCTGTGTCAGTAATTTGATGCTGACTTTCTGCTAGTCAGAAAATAGAACTCCTGTCTTTCAAACTTGCTTTGATCATTTTATTGCCACAATGTAATTTCCAAAATGGGCTTAACGTGGCAGTTAACAGTTATTGTGAGTGAACTATATACAGCACCAATTGAGACAGTTATTAGGGAGCAGATCTAATGTTACGTAATATAATCTAATATATTATCTCATGAGATCTAATCTATTATAATCTAATCTGATGCAATGTTCATGTAAAGTTTCTGGTAATGTGCTATCAAAACATTGAAACATTTATTTTCAACACTTTGCGTTCATGCGGACAGATTTGTATGCACCTTTGGAAGTGGCTCAGTGAGTTGCAGTGAATGGTGAGACATAACGGTACCCACCCCGCTTCAATGGCCATGAGTGTGAAAGGAATGGCTTGGGCATTGTAAGGATGCTTTGGTGTATTGGTGTGTTGGTGTGGGGTGGTGCCAACTTGGCGCACCATATGGCACCCAAGGTGTAGTGTCAAATGAAGTAAAGCTGGCCATTGTTAGGTCATCCCTGGTGGCCTGGCTATTGTTGTACAACAGTTGCATTAATCTTTAACTTAGCTTATGTTATTAGAAGACACTGCACAACAATTGTAAAATAAAATGTTTTAATAATTTAACAATTTAACTAAATTTTTCAACTGTAACAAACCCCCCCCCACCCCCAACAATAAATTTAAAAAACAGCAACAATAAGAAAATACAACAATAAAACATCCCCTCCCTACCTGTGACCATGTTTCCCTCCAGATCCTGTATCCCCCCGCATCTTAACCCCACCCCGCTTTGGTCCCCGTATACCGCGACGGGTCTGGCGTGCAGCGGGCAACGGCAAGACTTCCTGCCATGGTGGGGGGTGATGGTGTTGCGATCGCCTGTTTGGGGGGGGGGGGGGGTGTTGGCGGGGAAGACGAAGCTGGGGCATCGCCTTCCGAGTCAGAAGGATGTGCTTCCTCCTGACTCGCTTGTGTACTGGTACTCATGGTGTGTGTGACAGCGACACCTTGGAGTTCAGTACTGTGTCACGCCAACAACGTATGCCACAAGGCCTGCACATGCATCTCCAGGAGCGTCTGCTGCGAAACCTCCGCTTGCACAGCACATACCCGGAACATGTCTCTCGTGAACACCACGAACGCCTGGAGATGCTCGCAACTAATTGCGACAGTCTCCTCACACAGTGTGATCAAGCCCTCTATCCGATCGGCCAGAGGAGGCGTGTGCTGAACGCGCTGACCCGACCTCCGTGAGCTCGGTGTGTGCACTGTAAAGCGCCTTGGCGTCGTCGGCTGCATGCCGCTTGGTCCCGGTACCTCTTCCGTCGAAATCGACAAAGTGGCCGGAGGGATGAAAGGAGCATCCTCTTCCGTTTCCATAACATCTTCCTCCTCTGGGTCGGTAGTCTCCTCCTCTTCACCATCTGTTGTGAATGACACTTGCAATGTTGCAGGTGCGGCCTCCCTTTGCGCCTCTGGAGCTGGTTAACCTGCAAAACACAATTGAGCTTATTGAGCTTATTAGAACAGAATGGATTCTTGAGCTGCGCTGGCATATGTAGGAGGAGCAGCAATACTACAATAAATGTGACCGAGAGACATTACTTATTATTGCATCATATGCTAGTACATATGGTAGTACATCTATGTGGAATTCACTGCCCCAGAGATCTGTGGAGGCTGGATCAGTCGGAGATAGACAGAATGATAAGGGAGTGAGAGTTTATGGGGAGCGGACAGAGAAGGGGACAGATGGCCAGCCCCTGCTCTTATTTTTTATGTTCATGTTGTCAACCTGATAGTAGCACAGAGGCTGCATGTATAACATTACATCATTCGTATATTATAATTAAATAACGTTACATTACTTTAACATTGCTTGACACATTACTCACATAATGCGTGGGAGGGTTCTGCAACATTACAGGTGGTGGCCGAGCGATTGTGGGTGTCCACAAGTGCCACCGCACGTTCCTCGAGGTCGGTTAGTTCCGATAACTGGGCAGGGCCCCCTCCGGTGCACTTCTGCTCTGAGCGGTTGTTAGATATCTTCCTCTGCAAACATGAAAAGAGCATGGCATAAGCTAATTGACTCGGTAATATCATGGAAAGACAACAGTTTCCAACGTTACATGCAAGTAGGGTTAGTATCCACAATTGATGCACGGTTATAATAACGATCCGCGTGTGTAGGAGCTGATGCTTGACACATACATCTCTCGCGACTACAATCTCCATTAAACTCGGCAATGACAGGAGCTAGTGTCCCAGGGCAGACAGTGAGCAAGGGCAGCTCTCCCCCAGTTCATGCTGGGTCCTTGTGTAAGTGACAGCAGCCAGAGAGACTTAAAAAGGGCACAGATTCATAGCTCTGTCCAGATCTTAGCAGGGAATATATATGTATGTAAGAATAACAAAATTAAATTCAATCCAGCAGATTTACTATTATAATTATAATTACAATTTGCATCATTACAATATAAAATCTATACTTACTCTTGCCAAAACAACAAGGCTGTTCCAGCGCTTCCGTCACTGGTCGGGCCCTCTCGCCTCATGGGACGCTGAGGAGACGACGTCGACGATCTTGGCCCAGAGCTTTCTGTAGACCCGGGGTGGAGGTTTCCTATGCCCACCCGGGTTAATTGGGTCCACCGGGAGTGCATCTCCTGGATGAGGGACTCATTGGCCTCGTCCGAAAACGGCTTTGCCCTCCGTCTCCCCCCTCCACATCACTGTCAGATGAGGACATTTTATATTTTTATGTCTTTTTATCTCTTTTCTTTCTTATCTTTATCTCTACTATGCTTTGCTGCTTTCCTCCTCTCTCTGTATCCTCTCTCTCCCTCCCCGCCCTCTCTTTGCCTTCTGCACATATATGGATGACCCGACCTCCCAAAATGCAGGAAAATCTGTTTACCAACAAAAAACGCATGCGCAGAAGGCCGTTGCTAAGGAAGCTTTGCCTTCCACATTGCTGGGCTGTCGCTGAGCCGAAAGTCGTGATCCAAAAAATGGGCAATGTTCTAACGATCATGAAGGCTGACACATTGCCAAGGCTGGAACATTGCCCAATTTTGGGGCGATAGCCAGCAGAGTGGAAAGTCTAGCTCTTATGGTTAATCATATAAAAATTAGGGCCTAGTGTCGCAGGCTTAAAAAAATGAGGGTCTAAGCCTTATTAGCCTATGGGTTAAACGGGCCCTGCCAACAGGGCACTGGTTTTCTATTATTTGTGCCTCTTTAAAATGGTGCACTTTAGTTTTGATGACACTGGTGCCTTTTCGTAAATAAAACGCTCAGGTCATTATCACTTTATTTTAGAAAAGACATCGGTAACGTTTCATCAGAACAGGATCAGGATCCCTCAGATTCCAGCATCCGCAGTATTTCGCTTTTGTATTAAGATCCCTGGCTTGACTTTTCCTTCTCCCTAATTCAGGCGCACCGGTCAATGCACTGAAAGATATGAATACAGCGCGGACGTACATTCGCGCCAGGTTGTCCTTGGAGATGGAGCACGTAGTGTCCACCGGTACGCTCGCGGCCTTCCGCGAGAGGTGGGCGCCGGAGGGACTGGAGTGCATCATCACCCCTGGCAACCAAATTTTAATTTGATTTGATATGTTTTAAAGTTTAATTTGTTTTAATTGCCGGGTTTTAGTGTCCCCCTCCCCTTTTATAGCGGGCACTTGAAAAATTTATGATTTTAAAGCCCCAAAAAAAACAAAAAATCCCCCAAAAAACAAAAAAAGGGCATTTGAAAAAAGTGTCTGGAGTGTCCCTCAGATGGGGGACACTCGATCTGTCTATTTTGTCCCCCCCAAAAGAGTTGAAAACAGCGCGGAGCTCAGCGGTCACATTTTCCGGTTATTTGCCCCGCAGCGGCGGCCAGCCCGTGCAGGGACTTCAATTGGCGAGCCATCCTGGTCCAGCGGGGGCAGCAGCGAGCTGTGGGTGCGAGGCGGTGGAACGCCGTCGTCTCTTGTCCCCGGCTGGCGGGCTGACTCCTTGGCGGAGCTGCGAAGGTGGCGGGAAAGTGGCCGGGAACGGTAACCCTTAGCAACCGAGGGACTGAGCGAACAAGGGAGCGAGCTGGTGCCGCGGGCCCAGCCTTCAGGTCGGGGACTGAGAGCGAGCTGCCGATCATGTAACGGCGCGGCCGCCGCAGCGCTGACCCGACCCGACGTGTGACTGGTGACTGAGCCACCGCTGCCCCCCCCCCCATCTCCCTCCCTCCCTCCCGGAGACCATGAGGTGAAAACCGTGCCAGGGTCCCAACTTCACGATGGCCGAGGAGCTGTTCTGTAAAAGCGCCGCCGTCCTTATCAAGTGCAAAGAATGTGAAGACAGGTGAGGAGAGAATGGCGGAGACTTGTACCCGCCACATCTGTCAGAGCGTAAGGATGCAGAGCGACGGGCTGTCTTGCGCACTTAATTTTAAAATCACGTGAAGTTTAAAAAATATGATTATTTTCTACTAGACATGTTTTTAAGCAGCTCTCTGGCTGCGCTCCGCGATCCGGGTTGGGATGAGTGCAGGGTTTGCGCACGGGCCCTGCTGGCAACCCGCCCGCTCATTGCAGTGCTTGTGTGCCGGATGATGGGGGGAGAGAGAAGCCCCATGACACTTGGCAAGTGGTTAGTGCTTACTGTACTCTACAAAACAAGATTGCACGATTTGGTCCTTTCTTTAAAATAAAACACAAGTTTTGTCTTATCGGTCAGTTGTAGGGTGGGTTCTGTTTATAAACTCAGCCTGATTAGTAGTTACGTTAATGTGAAAAAAGCGGCGGCTGAGGCTTCCAATAGTAGGAAGATCTGTTCACGAGAAATTTGCCGTTTTGTTGGGACTCCCATCCAACTCAATAAAAGGATGAAAACAACTTGATTCACTTTCTAGTTTTGTATGGCAGATTACTTGGTATGATCAGTTGTACAAATGGTTTGTGTTTGATGTATTTGTGCCTATTTATAGAGTTTTGATCATTGTACATACTCAGGATTAATGGTCTACATTTTATTGCAAGTTGTGCCTCATGCATTGAATTTATTTACAGACTTTTTTGTAGTTTAAAGTAGAAAAGTTATGACAACTGCAGTTTCTTTTTATTCATTCATTCATGGGAAGTGGGCTTGGCTACCAAAGCCAGCATTTATTGCCCATCCCTATTTGCCCTTGAAGGTGGTGGTGATGAGCTGCCGCCTTGAACCATTGCAGACCGTGGGTAAAGGTTCCCTCTCAGTGCTGTTCAGTAGGGAGTTCCAGGGTTTTGACCCACAGATGATGAATGAACGGTAATATGTTACCAAGTCAGGATGGTGTGTGACTCAGGAGTTGGTGGTATTCCCATGCACCTGTTGCCTTTGTCCTTCTAGGTGGTGGAGGTGCTGTCGAAGACACCTTGGTGAGTTGCTGCAGTGCATCTTGTAGATGGTACATGGTGCACTGGTGATGAAGGGAGTGAATGTTTAAGATGGTGGATGGGGTGCCAATCCAGCAGGCTTCTTTGTCCTGGATGGTATCGAGCTTCTTGAGTGTTGTTGGAACTGCACACATCCAGGCAAGTGGAGAGTATTCCATCACATTCTTGTCTTGTACCTTGTAGATGGTGGAAAAACGTTGGGGAGTCAGGAGGTGAGTCACTTGACACAGAATACCCAGCCTCTGACCTGCTCTTGTAGCCACATTATTTATGGTCAATGCTGAGCCCCCCCCGCCCCCAGGATGTTGATGGTGGGGGATTAGATGACGGTAATGCCATTGAATGTCAAGGGAAGGTGGTTAGACTTTCTCTTGTTGGAGATGGTCATTGCCTAGCACTTGTGTGGCACGAATGTTACGTACTATTTATCAGACCAAGCTCAAATGTTGTCCAGGTATTGCTGCATGTTCATGGAGCGCCCTCCTTCCATTAGTTGTTTAATTGTCCACCCCACTCATGGCTGGATGTGGCAGGACTGCAAATTTTGATCTGATCTGTTGGCTGTGGAATTGCTTAGCCCTGTTTATAGCATGCAGCATTTTGCTGCCTAACTTTAATTCAGGTGGACTTCGTGAGCTGATTGCAGTAATATCTAGAAGAATGGATGGTTCTGGGGTCTCTGCTACTTGTTGTTTAATGGCACATAGTAAGATTGGACTTTTGATCTGCTAAACTCTATTTTGATTGAATACAAAAATATAACACTGGAATACTGGACAACAAACAAACTTATCATGCAGTTAGTGTACAGAGGACGACTTTAGCGATTTGGAACAACACTGCCTTTGAGTAAAGCATCTATTGTGGATGAATGTTGAAGGAAAACTGGAAAGGAATATAGGGCACAGATTGTTCTGCTTGAGTTTTGTGGTGTAATCATATATCTTGGATTTCATTTTTATGATTTTTGCTCCAAATGAGTGGTCACAAAGTGAGCTTGGCAATCTTTTTATGATTTCATTTATGTTTATAGAATCATAGAAAGGACATTCAGGGACACAGGCGGAGGCCATCGGTGCATCGAACCTGTGCCGGCTCTTTCAAAGAGAATTCCAGTTAGTCCTATTCCCTGGCTGTTTCCTCCTATCCCTGCAATTTTTTTCTCCTTCAAGTATTTATCCAATTGCCGTACTTTATATAACAAGTATTGAAGTACCTGTAATAACATTTCTTCCTTCCTTCCCCCCCCCCCCCCGCCCCCCATGTACTTTTCTGATTCTTTCTGCCTCCTCTCTCTTCTCTCCCTCTCTCTCGGCAACACTTTCCCTCAACCGAAACCATCAAAAAGAGATTAACTGGTCATTTATTTAATTTATAAGTTGGCTGCTGTGTTTGCCAACATAACAACATTGCATTTCAAAAGGAATTCATCAAAAATGGGTGGGAAAGCAAATTGTGAGGAGGACACAAAAAGGGATGTAGACAGGCTAAGTGAGTGGACAAAAATCTGGCAGATGGAGTATAATGTGGAAAAATGTGAGGTTATCCACTTTGGCAGAAAAAATAGAAAAGCAAATTACAAGTTAAATGGAGAAAAATTGGAAAGTGTTGCAGTACAGAAGGACCTGGGGGTCCTTGTGCATGAAACACACAAAATGGAGACAAAAGCAAAAGACAGAAAGGGGATGAGTAAAAGTGGAGGGTAGAGAAACCCAAGGCAAAAAACAAAAAGGGCCACTGTACAGCAAAATTCTAAAGGGTCAAAGTGTAATAAAATGGCAATGAAAGCTCGGTGCCTCAATGCAAGGAGTATTCGGAACCCACAAGAGGACTCTGAGCTAGTTAGCGTGGGTGAGAGCTCAGATGAACAGGACTCCCAAGAAAGAATGCAAAAGGCAGGAGGCAACAGAGCAGAGTAGCACTGGGGTAAGTGTAAACCACAAGGGACAATATGTATGAATGTAAAGGGGCTGCAGGAGGGGTCAAAACTAAAAATCATGGTTAAAACACTCTACCTAAACGCACGCAGCATTCGAAATAAAGTAAATGAGTTGACGGCACAGATCATTACAAATGGGTATGATTTGGTGGCCATTACAGAAACGTGGTCACAGGGTGGCCAAGACTGGGAATTAAACATACAGGGGTATCTGACAATTCGGAAAGATAGACAAGAAGGGAAAGGAGGTGGGGTAGCTCTGTTAATGAAGGATGATATCAGGGCAGTTGTGAGAGACGATATTGGCTCTAATGAACAAAATGTTGAATCATTGTGGGTGGAGATTAGAGATAGTAAGGGGAAAAAGTCACTGGTGGGCGTAGTTTATAGGCCCCCAAATAATAACTTCACAGTGGGGCGGGCAATAATCAAGGGAATAATGGAGGCATGTGAAAAAGGAACGGCAGTAATCATGGGGGATTTTAACCTACATATCGATTGATCAAATCGCATGGGGTAGCCTTGAGGAGGAATTCATAGAATGCATACGGGATTGTTTCTTAGAACAGTAGGTTACAGAACCTACAAGGGAGCCAGCTATCTTAGATCTGGTCCTGTGTAATGAGACAGGAATAATAAACGATCTCCTCGTAAAAGATCCTCTTGGAATGAGTGATCACAGTATGGTTGAATTTGTAATACAGATTGAGGGTGAGGAAGTAGTGTCTCAAATGAGCGTACTATGCTTAAACAAAGGGGACTACAGTAGGATGAGGGCAGAGTTGGCTAAAGTAGACTGGAAACACAGACTAAACGGTGGCACAATTGAGGCACAGTGGAGGACTTTTAAGGAGCTCTTTCATAGTGCTCAACAAAAATATATTCCAGTGAAAAAGAAGGACGGTAAGAGAAGGGATAACCAGCCGTGGATAACCAAGGAAATAAAGGAGAGTATCAAATTAAAAACCAATGCGTATAAGGTGGCCAAGGTGTCGAATCCTGGATTCTTTTACCTCAATCTGGTTCAGCAAAATTACTGAAACGAATACGGTTTGTGCTTTAAACAAAGCAAGCTTTTATTTAAAAAGCAAATCCCGATCGGGGACTTTATCAGACAGAAGGAATGCAAGTCTGTTTGAACGCACTCACTTCCTACGGACAAAGTGAAGTTACATTGTAAAGGGACGATGGTTATACATTTTCGGCAAAAGATAACAAGATAGGGCCAGAGTGACATCCCAGCTCAGCCCATCTCTTTTGATCCCTCCTTCCCTTTGTCCACTCATAAGCCGACCCAAGCATGGTCCGATTTTAAACAAAGATCTTCTGTCAATGTTTCAGGTTAATAACATGATTTAATAAGACCTTGAGGTTTTTCTGCAAGCTGTGGGTTTTGTTTCAATATGTGTTAGTGTTGTAACATTTCGCAGTCTCGAGTCTGAGATGCCATGGCTATTCCTCCATGAATTGTTTGTTAGCTTATACTGTCCCTATACAATTCTCACGTTCTCAACTTCAATGTCTATACATTTTTAAACATTCACATTCCCCCCTTTTATCATTTCATGATAACACTTAGGATCATTCTAGGAGTATCGCATTCATCCGTTCACAATCTATTTCCTGAATCATATTGTTGTTAGTGTCGAGTAGTTCTTTAGTTCGTTGGATCATAATTCGGGAGCCCTTGACCACAACTTTACAACAAACAATCAAACCAGCTAGATCCTTCTGCTGGTGTGGATAACTTCTTCACCTTCCTTCTTATGTGATCAGCGAGATTGGTTATGTTTTCTGAACTATCAGGAATGTAAGTGCAACATTCAGATCCTATCAGGGCACACGTTCCCCCTTTCTCAGCTAACAGGTAATTGAGGGCCATTCGGTTTTGTAATGCTACGGTCCTTATTGCTACCATTTCAGCTGTGATGCCCTCCAGAGCTTCAGCAGTAATGCATTGGCCCCCCTCCTCTCGTGATAGTTTGGCTCTTAATCCATCTGACAGTCTCAGTTAGGGTTAGTGGAACTCCCCCTTTGGAATCTATAGGGAATGTGAACACACCCAACATCTAGAAAAGTTCCCATTTTGCGCATAAACATAAGACATGTACAAAAAGGTGTTTACATGGAGCTCTCGTCTCTGTCTCCCCTCCCATGCGCCGAAACTGTCATATATCAACACTATTATACAGACTGTGGCATTCAGACAGTTTCATCTTATGGCTCAGGATTCAGATAAATAGTCCAATTATTTTGCTGATTAAAAAAGTTCAGTTTTCCCGTCTCTCTTCTCAGGTCACCGTCTGTGTAGCTGGCTGTCTATCACTACGGGTAAAAGTTCAAACTGGTCCACGTTCCAATTAGGATGCCAACGGCCTTGTTCAGCTATGGAGAAGAGGAAGTCTGGAACAGAAACAGGAGTTAGAATAACCAGTAAAATAGGTTCGTTAGAGGGTGGTGAGCTTGCAGTGGTGCAGGTGAACCCAGGCACTTTTCCCCTCAACTGTCTGCAGTGGGGGTAGTGAGTAACACCTGAAAAGGCCCCTCCCATTGTGGCTCTAATCCCTTCCGAATCCATACTTCCCTGGTGCCACGAGGGACAATTCAGGTAAAACTGGGAGGTCGAGGTGAGCATCTTGAAACTGGTTGTGAGCTAGTCGCAGAGCCTGAGTCAGAGAAAGAACATAGGTGGTCATCAGTCGAGCTGAGATACCATATCTAGGAATAATTTCCCTCATTAACACCTTAACAACAGTTTGAGCCTTATTGTCCAAGGTAGGGTAGGCTTCAATCCATCTGCTAAACACATCTGCTATTACTAACACATATTTGTAACACTGAACTTTTTGCAACTCAATGTAGTCCAACTGAAATGTCTCAAAGGGACCTTGGGGTAAAACGCCCCTACCTGAATCACAGGGGACTCCCTTCCCTGGATTATGTTGCTGGCAAACCAGGCAACGACTACTGATGTTCTGGGCGAGCGCCTGGAGTCTAGGATGCCACCAAGTAGCCAAAAGTGTATCACTCGTGGTTCTTGCTCCACAATGAGTAGCAAAATGCATACAATCAATAACCCATAGAGCCAACTTGTCAGACGTGCAAGTCTGTTCCGCGGGAGTGGTCCAGAGTTTAGAGACATTGTCATAAGTACATCCATAATATTTCCACAACAGTTTATCTTTTTCAGGAGCGTCCTCCTGTGCTTTAATAACATCTTGGATGGTTGGCATTGGTTTTTCCGAGGCTAACTTATCCTTTGCAGGATTTTTAGTCTGACTCATCATTCTAGGCACTACCATCTGTTGGTCACGAGAGGCCTGTTTGGCCTCTTGGTCAGCACAACGATTCCCTATATCAACCAGAGAATTTCCGGTAGTGTGGGCGGTACATTTGACAATGGCAATGCGTTTGGGGAACATGAGGGCTTGCAACAAATCAGATACTAGCTGTTTATGGGATATCTCATTTCCCTGTGAGGTTAGGAATCCCCTATTTTTCCATAATTGTCCGAAATCATGGGCCACCCCAAAGGCATACCTAGAGTCGGTATAGATATTGACTTTGAGATCTTTGGCCAAGATACAGGCTCGGGTGAGGGCGAATAGTTCAGCTTGTTGGGCAGAATAGGCAGTTTCAAAAGCGGCAGATTCCAAGACCTGATTCTCCTGGTTTACTATGGCGTATCCTGAGATTCGTGTACCTTCTGGATTAATTCCGTCAACATACATAATACAGTCTGGATCTTCAATTGGTACATTAACTAAATCTTCCCTGACTGATGTGGCCTCTTAAATTAAAGATAAACAATCATGACTGGGTTCTTCCTCATCTTGGGCTGGCTCAGTAAGAAAACAGGCCGGATTAATTGCAGTACAGTGCCGAAAGGTCAGTTTAGGATTGCCTGTGATTTCAGTGGGTTCTGTCGGATAGAGGGCCAGTCCACATTGCCCTGCACTGGGATCTCTATCGGATCAATGGGTGTATAACCCACTTGGGAGGGGTCCTCTGCCCACACATGAGGATCCACATAGTCAGGTATGCCAGAGCCAGTATGATGCTGCAGAGTCGTTAAGACCTTCTCGGGGTCCCCGTGGAATTGGACTGTTCGGCCATGTTTTACAATTTGCACATCCCGGCTGGTAGGGTCAGCCTCATCTATAGCCTGGCGCACCATAACTTCCAAATCTTTAGCGTGGTGGGGCTCTTTTTTCAACCACGCTGCCCCTCGCTGCAGCAGGAATGCCATCTTGCCTCTGTCCTCGAGGTCGACTGCCTTGATCCTTTGATCTTCTTCCCCAGGAGTCCTGCCACTGGAGCTGGGAAGGTATTTTTAGATCGTTCCAGTCGGATCATTGCCACGCAGTCGTGATGGATGGTCTGTGCCTCAGGTGCTGCACTGGTCTGTTCTCTGGTGCCTGGCCCAAGCAAAGGTGAGGTTTTGCTCTGCCTCTGAGCATGGGGGACATCGATTGCTGGAGTGAAGAGGTCTTCCCATTTCCACTAGGATCGTATGCTAGGGTCACGTGATAGGGTGCCTGCGGCAGGTCCAGAGACCACCACTGAGGGGTTCTAGTGGTATACTGCCGCTTAAGGGTTCCCTGTTTTACAATAATCCCATCATCTCCACACTCCAAATGCAACTGGAATTTGCAGAAGAGGTCTCTAGCCATCAAGTTACAGTCCAGATTGGTTGTGATAACAAATCGATGTTCCACCGATTCTTCCTGGTAACCCATTTTAACCGGTTCTGACACCGGGAATGTCGAGATTTGTCCCAGGAATCCTGAAAGTTCCTGTGTTTCAGTAGAGGCAGGGAGTTTAAGCTTTGATTGTACAGAAGACATGAAGGCTCCCGTATCTATCAAAAAGGGTTGCCACTCATTCAGAATTTTTAACAATATCATTGGTTCGTCGTCCGGGGAGGATCCCTGCACAATCAAGCTGCGTAGTCAATCGGGGGACAATTGACCAAAGGGGTTGTTCTGGGAGAAGTTAGTGTAAGATCCTCCTCTCCCCCCTTGCCCCCCTCCTCTTCCTCCTCTTCCTTTTCCATGCTGACGGTAGGGGCAATTTTTATTCCAATGTCCTTCCTGCCCACAATTAAAACAGTCAATTCCTCTTACCCAGTCCCGGCCTCTTCCCATACCATGCCGGGGACAATAGGGAGGTTTATTATCAGGGCTCGGGCCGTTTGGTTGTTTAGTATAACCGTATCCTTGCTTATCCATCCAATCCTGTATGCAACACTGCGGTTCTATTGATCCTTCCTCCCGAGATGGCTCTTCCTTTCTAGTCACGTATTCAGTCTTGACCCGGGTTGGGGGCGCATCTCCCCCCTCCCCTTTCTTTTCCTGCCAATAATATCTAACTGCCCTTTCCATTTGTCCGGATAGCATGAGCAACCGAATAGGGCAGGCACTGAAGTAGGATAGCGCAGAATTGAGGAGAATCCTCTCCTGCCCTGAAGGCATTATCTCCTGATTGACTCCCGTATATTTCAATCGGCAATTTCTTCATGCTTGGGTTTAGTTTCTAATACTGTGGCCATACTGATGGGCTTCTGAAGGGTTGTGGTGAGAGAATTGAAGATAGCGTTTAGGCGATCCTGGATATCGTTAGGGTGAGCAACCAACAATGCATCATGAGTAAATCGGGTGTGTTCAGTTGGGCTCAAGGTTTGCTTTACCAAGGCCCACAGGTCCCTTGATTCTGCATTATAAACTGAAATCGAGATATAGTTCTGCCCTTTCGAGTGTGAGATCTGGTCCTTTCGGCTATATTGCTTGTGAACTGGGGATCCGAATCGCTATCAGAGGATGAGGAGTCAGTTTGGGTTTGTTGCTTTGGTGTTATGAGGTTATTTTTAACTCCTCTTGCCGGAGTGTAAGTTGGAGGGTGTTGGGAAGAGGACTGGAGCAAGGGGCCAGGGGGTGCGGGAAGCGCCGTTGGGCGCTGAGTCAGTGACCACTCATCAATTTCATCATCAGCCTCGGTTAACACAAAGCCAGCCATTTGACTACGTAGTCGGTCAATACCTTTCTCAGAGGTCCCAGAGGATCTCTTAGTAAGTTTCTCGTGCGCACATTCTTTTTTTTAAGACGTCTACAGTTTTAACATGTGTTCCCTCTGTCAATGAGAGTCCTAGTTTAATAGCATTTATTTGCCAACTTGACAGAAGTGATGCATCTTTTAATTTTTGACAATAGTGTCGCCATGTTACAATTAAATTTTTGTCCCCTTTTCCTCGTCCCCTTCTCCAAATTAATCCCTGTGCTGTTTTTGCTACCTCTACGCTTCTAGTGCCACCTAGAGGCCACTGGTCATCTCCTAATAATTTGTTCAGGCTCCTGATAATTTTCTAAAGTCTTCAGCTCTTTCAGGGAATTCCTCACATAACTTTTGTAGCGGACCATCCGCATCCGTTGCTTTATCCAACTGATTACCCATTTTCACGCTGTCCCTCGTATTACCGTGTCGTCGTGCAATTTGAACAAACTTAAAATAAACACAGACTTTACTGAAACTAACACTGACTTTGAACAAACTCAAAATAAACACAGACTTAACTAAATCTAACACTGATCCGCGTCGCCGCGCGATTTAAAACACTTAAAATAAACACAGACTCCCGCGTTGCCCCGCGGTTCGCGTTGCCGTGCGATTTAAAACATTTAAAATAAACAAAGACTTACTGACACCAGCACTGACTTTGATATCATGCCGCGCGTTCGCGTCGTCCCACGTTCACTCGGCCGCGCGCTTGCGCCGCTGCACGTCCCGCACCGCCACGCGTTCCACGCTGCTGCGCGTCTGCGTCAGCCCTCCTTCACTTGGCCGCACGCTCGCGCCGCTGCACGTCTCGCGTCGCTGCGCGTTCGCGCCGGCGCGCGCTTCTCTCACCCTACCTTTCAAGTTGCTGCGTGATTTAAATTCAATCAGTGCCTAGACGGGCCAAGTGATATACGAGGTCGACGTCACATCTGACTTGAACACCTATCCTCTATTTAATTCCCCATAAGCCTTACTTAATTCCCTGTGAGCCTAATTTTCTAAATTTGATTTCTTATGAGCCTTATTTAATTTCTTTTAATCTCCAAATTTCCCTATCCTTTCGCGTCACTGCGCAGTTTAAATCCAATCAGTCAATGAAAGCCCTAATTTAATGGAGTTTTTCTGCCAACTGGACAGGAGTGATTTTTTTTTTGTAGACTGCTGTGGAATTTTTCTCATAATTTAAAATCTCAGAACATTTTTTTTTTCAGCACCTATTTACTTTTTTTTTCTTTTCCATAACTAGAGAGAAGTCTGGCACGTAGGCTGTGGACTGCTTTTCGTTATCTCGATTGTTCCAGCCTCAAGGTCGTGTTATTTAATATAATTTTTTTGAATCCTTTTGAATCCATCTCAGTTGTTTTGCTGTGCCTTCTCTGAATGTTTTCTTTCGACAAATAAGTGAGCATGTTAAAATCCTTTTTTTTTAAACCACCGGGACCATGTAATTTTTTCTTTTTTTTTACTCAACAAACCTATCCTTTGTGCATTTCCTAGCTCCGTAACTTATCATCCGAATATACGTAATTCAATAAGGTTCACACTCTTAAACTTCCCACATACAGGACAACACTACGAAGGGTTAAAAAAACTTTCATTCTGTTTGAAAAAGTAGGTGGAGCTAAAACAAACCACAACTCCCCGGCTTTTTTTTTTACAGTAAAAATCACAGAAGCATTTCTCATTTAAACAGACGTTCACAAGAGTCTCTTTTCTTTCCTATTAATTTTTGGATCCATGATTGATCATCTATCCCTATCTAGCTCGAACTATAACCTATCTTTCCAAGTCGCCGCTTGGTTTGCGTCATCGCGCAATTTCCCTATCTCTATCCCTATTCTAAGTTTGAAAGGTATTCACCAGATTGTCCTGGATCTCGTTCAGACACTACCTGAGAACCAGCGAGTGGCTAAACTTTCCTCAGACTTTTGAAACCGGGGGAAACTGGAGCAGTATTGAAATCATACTCACTCCAGTGGCCACTTTCCCCTCGTCTCGTCCAAGGCCAGTCTGGCTCTTAATTCGCAAGTTTTCGGCAGTCGTCTGCTGAGATCCCACTTCTGACACCAAATGTTGATTCCTGGATTCTTTTACCTCAATCTGGTTCAGCAAAATTACTGAAACGAATACGGTTTGTGCTTTAAACAAAGCAAGCTTTTATTTAAAAAGCAAATCCCGATCGGGGACTTTATCAGACAGAAGGAATGCAAGTCTGTTTGAACGCACTCACTTCCTACGGACAAAGTGACGTTACATTGTAAAGGGACGATGGTTATACATTTTCGGCAAAAGATAACAAGATAGGGCCAGAGTGACATCCCAGCTCAGCCCATCTCTTTTGATCCCTCCTTCCCTTTGTCCACTCATAAGCTGACCCAAGCATGGTCCGATTTTAAACAAAGACCTTCTGTCAATGTTTCAGGTTAATAACATGATTTAATAAGACCTTGAGGTTTTTCTGCAAGCTGTGGGTTTTGTTTCAATATGTGTTAGTGTTGTAACATTTCGCAGTCTCGAGTCTGAGATGCCATGGCTATTCCTCCATGAATTGTTTGTTAGCTTATACTGTCCCTATACAATTCTCATGTTCTCAACTTCAATGTCTCTATACATTTTTAAACATTCACAAAGGTTAGTGGGAAACTAGCAGATTGGGAAAATTTTAAACGACAGCAAAGAATGACTAAGAAAGCAATAAAGAAAGGAAAGATAGATTACGAAAGTAAACTTGCGCAAAACATAAAAACGGAGAGTAAAAGCTTTTACCGATATATATAAAATGGAAAAGAGTGACTAAAGTAAATGTTGGTCCCTTAGAAGATGAGAAGGGGGATTTAATAATGGGAAATGTGGAAATGGCTGAGACTGTAAACAATTATTTTGCTTCGGTCTTCACAGTGGAAGACACAAAAACCATGCCAAAAATTGCTGGTCACGGGAATGTGGGAAGGGAGGACCTTGAGATAATCACTATCACCTAGGGGGGTAGTGCTGGACAGGCTCATGGGACTGAAGGTAGACAAGTCCCCTGGTCCTGATGAAATGCATCCTAGGGTATTAAAAGAGATGGTGGAAGTTATAGTAGATGCATTCGTTATAATCTACCAAAATTCTCTGGACTCTGGGGAGGTACCAGCGGATTGGAAAGCAGCTAATGTAACACCTCTGTTTAAAAAAAGGGGGCAGACAAAAGGCAGGTAACTATAGGCCGGTTAGTTTAACATCTGTAGTGGGGAAAATGCTTGATGCTATCATTTAAGGAAGAAATAGCGGGACATCTAGATAGGAATAGTGCAATCAAGCAGATGCAACATGGATTCATGAAGGGGAAATCATGTTTAACTAATTTACTGGAATTCTTTGAGGATATAACAAGCATGGTGGATAGAGGTGTACCGATGGATGTGGTGTATTAGGTTTCCAAAAGGCATTCGATAAGGTGCCACACAAAAGGTTACTGCAGAAGATAAAGGTACGCGGAGTCAGAGGAAATGTATTAGCATGGATAGAGAATTGACTGGCGAACAGAAAGCAGAGTCGGGATAAATGGGTCCTTTTCGGGTTGGAAATCGGTGGTTAGTGGTGTGCCACAGGGATCGGTGCTGGGACCACAAGTGTTTACAATATACATAGATGACCTGGAAGAGGGGACAGAGTGTAGTGTAACAAAATTTGCAGATGACACAAAGATGAGTGGGAAAGCGGGTTGTGTAGAGGACACAGAGGCTGCAAAGGGATTTAGATAGGTTAAGCGAATGGGCTAAGGTTTGGCAGATGGAATACAATGTCGGAAAATGTG
Organism: Pristiophorus japonicus; assembly: GCF_044704955.1. Taxonomy (NCBI): domain Eukaryota; kingdom Metazoa; phylum Chordata; class Chondrichthyes; family Pristiophoridae; genus Pristiophorus; species Pristiophorus japonicus. Next base: position 99,867,344 of record NC_091977.1, on the reverse strand, counting down.
AGGTCATCCACCTTGGGGGGGGGGGGGGGGGGAACAGTAAAAGGGAATATTATTTGAATGGGGAGAAATTACAACATGCTGTGGTGCAGAGGGACCTGGGGGTCCTTGTGCATGAAACTCTTTTTGGAAAACCTTATTAACTGACAGCAAACTTAAATATTAAGTTCATTTTGAGCAGGTCCCAGTGAGATTTGAACTGATGACCCTTGGTTTACAAGACCAGTGCTCTATCCCCTGAGCTAGCATCCCAAAAAGTTAGTTTGCAGGTGCAGCAGGTAATCAGGAAGGCGAATGGAATGTTGGCCTTCATTGCGAGAGGGATGGAGTACAAAAGCAGGGAGGTTCTGCTGCAACTGTATAGGGTATTGGTGAGGCCGCACCTGGAGTACTGCGTGCAGTTTTGGTCACCTTACTTAAGGAAGGATATACTTGCTTTGGAGGGGGTACAGAGACGATTCACTCGGCTGATTCTGGAGATGAGAGGGTTACTTTATGATGATAGATTGAGTAGACTGGGTCTTTACTCGTTGGAGTTCAGAAGGATGAGGGGAGATCTTATAGAAACATTTAAAATAATAAAAGGGATAGACAAGATAGAGGAGGTTGTTTCCACTGGTCGGGGAGACTAGAACTAGGGGGCACAGCCTCAAAATACGGGGGAGCCAATTTAAAACCGAGTTGAGAAGGAATTTCTTCTCCCAGAGGATTGTGAATCTGTGGGATTCTCTGCCCATGGAAGCAGTTGAGGCTAGCTCATTAAATGTATTCAAATCACTGATAGATTTTTAACCAATAAGGGAATTAAGGGTTATGGGGAGCGGGCGGGTAAGTGGAGCTGAGTCCACGGCCAGATCAGCCATGATCTTGTTGAATGGCGGAGCAGGCTCGAGGGGCTAGATGGCCTACTCCTGTTCCTAATTCTTATGTTCTTAAGTAGCAGGCAGGTACAGCAAGTAATCAGGAAGGCAAATGGAATGTTGGCCTTTATTGCAAGAGGGATGGAGTATAAAAACAGAGAAGTCCTGCTACAACTGTACAGCGTATTGGTAAGGCCACACCTAGCTTACTGCATACATTTTTGGTCGCCTTATTGATGGAAGGATATACTTGCATTGGAGGCTGTTCAGAGAAGGTTCACTAGGTTGATTCCGGAGATGAAGGTTTTGATTTATGAAGGTAGGTTGGGTCTATACTCATTCTTCTGAACTCCAATGAGAGGTGATCTTATCGAAACACATGATAATGAGGGAGCTCGACAAGGTGGATGCAGAGAGGATATTTCCACTCAAAGGGGAAACTAAAACTAGGAGACTTAGTCTCAGGATAAGGGGCCGCCCATTTAAAACTGAGATGAGGAGGAATTTCTTCTGAGGCTTATAAATCTGGAACTCTCTGCCCCAGCGAGCTGTGGAGGCTGGGTCATTGAATATATTTAAAGTGGAGATAGACAGATTTTTGAGCGATAAGGGAGTAAAGGGTTATGGGGAGCGGGCAGGGAAGTGGAACTGAGTCTGTGATCAGATCAACCATGATCATATTGAATGGCGGAGCAGGCTCGATGGGCCAAATGGCCTAATCCTGCTCCTATTTCTTATGTTCTTATATAATGTGAAGCTCTTTGTGATGTCCTGTGCAATAACATGCAAATGCAAGTTCTTTTTTAATTTATCTGATTTTCATCCGTGGCTAACAATGAGATTGTTTCATAGGGATCAAAATTGTGCAGGAGTTGCTCTGTTTTTTTTGGAGCAACTTGTTTTTTGTGGAGTACCTTAAAAATCCCCATTTTGCACATTCAATTTGCGCCAGTGTAAGTGAGTTAGTTAGGATTTGTTTAGTTTAATTTTTTTCAAAAGGGAGCGTTACCAGCCACCTATGCCATTTTTGGCCATTTAGGCCACTTTGACAGCTAATAGTTACTCCAAACTAAGAAATCAGCGCAGGTAGGTACTAATGACTTAACTAAAGAATGTGAATAGGATCAAACAGCTATACAGGACATCATATGACAAACTTGCGCAAAATTAATTTACTATAGAACAGAAGCATTTATGGAAGCTTAAACTACAAAAATAAAAGAGCTAAAGAGACAAAACATATTTACATAATTTTTCAAAATATCCAAATAAAAAATAGAAGTACCTCCTGCTCGCAATTCTTATGTTCTTATATAGGAAAGTATTTTCACCAACAGGGTTAAGGAAAGTCTTGAGTGAGCTCATTTTAAATTATTGGCTACACAGTTATCACCCCCCAGATCAAAACTCTTTCCTTCTCTTCCCCCTCCCCCGGATCAAAACTCTCCCCGCACCAACCTGTTTGTTGTAGCCTTAGCCCGGGAAGGCAGCGGGCTGGTCTGTGTGGCAGGCCACTCGGTCCGGGATAGGGATGGGACGCATCGGGTCCCACGCTGCACGCATCCGAATCGGCAGGAGCTACTGCGCATGCGGAGAGCTGCCGGCACTGTTTTTCGTGCAGGGCCCTAGCTCCGCCCCCTAATCAACAGACCACGCTGCGCCATGCCATGGGAGAGGCCAGAGTGGCCAGAATCCGAAGACATCTCTTTGCCGCCGCTTTCAGCCCACAAAGTCGGCACATCTCTGGTGAGTGCGCCATGAAAACGGGTGGGCCAATTTTGAGCCCAAAAATTGCAATTCTATTTGTATTATTTAACCTGTTTATTGTTCAGAACAAATTACACAGAATTACATAGAATTTTCAGCACAGAAATAGGCCACTTGGCCCAACTGGTCTATGCTGGTGTTTATGCTCCACATGAGTGTCCTCCCGTCTCTCTTCATTTAACCCTATCAACATATTCTTCCATTCCTTTCGCGCTCATGTATTTATCTAGCTACCCTTAAATGCCCCTAAGTGGTTTGGACATCAAAGTCCTTGTGTTTTAGTTTTGATGGGGGTGCAAATGCTATTAGTTTCTTAAAATATCTTTGTTATTATTTCTGCCATTTTGTTTTATTGTATTAAATGAAGGTGAATTAGATTATTTGTAGGTGTTCATTTGAGTCTTGCCTTGGTCAGGAGGGTGGAACAGTCAGCCTCACCTTCATAGAGACCGTCAGTACTGCATAGAAATCAATCTGCTTGAATGGTGTGCAAACTGTAAAGCTGTATGATGCTGTAGAATTTATGATGCAAAAACGGTCAAAATTAAATTTAAAATTGGGTATGTGGAAACAAAATGTCATTTATTCACCTGCACTGATTAGTTCTCATGTTGTTTTGTAAAAGTAAATTTATTGTAGTAATTGGTATGTTTTCTGCAAGGAGCATTTCAGTTGTGCCCATTCACACTCCTCACCGTTTGTATTTTTCCTACTTTTCCTTGTTCCATGCTACACACTTTTTTTTTCTCCCAGATTTCTTGCCTTCCCCTTCTCAATAGTGTTGATTCCTTGCTGAGGTACTGCTTTACGGGTGTTGAATATTCTGAGTATGCCTGCAAATCACCATTCTTAATGATGAACAAGCCTTGACAGCCTCTTTCGGCTATCTGACTGCAGGAGTATCACAATTGAAGTGAATCCTCGGCTCATCTTCTAGAAACCCTCTTCCAGCAAGGGTCACTGGATCGTGATCAGAAGCTGGAACGCTACAGAGGCCAGTTTTAATGTCCTCTACACCATCATGAATTTGGGATCTTCCTGGCCTTTATGGCTCAGCTAAATCTGAAGAGTTGTTAAGGGAGCTCATGTATTATTTTTGTGGCCAGTATGGGGAGCTAGGGATGGGGTGAATCTTTCCTTGGCAGCCAGTTCTGCTGTTTCTTCACTCAGCTGACCAAGAAATGAGAGAAGAATGCATGACGTGGCTGGAGACAATAATGAAGATGGGTTGGTGCAGTGCATCAATATACAAGCAAGCTATAAAGTGTATGTGTTTGCGTTACTACATACATTGAGTACTGGTGTTGGCTGTACTGTTAGAAGGAGAGCTGAGCAAAGTTTATGCACTTCCTCAGTCAGTGAAAGACAAAAGATTTGTCATTCTGGTTTCTACTTCATACCTACTAGTTATGATGTGATATTGGAAACAAATTGCCCAATTCCTATTTTTGACATGGAATAATAAAATATACTACAGACCAATAGATCTTGGAGAGAAAAAAGAAAACAAAATCCGGGAAAATTCAAAATAATAATGCCCTACCAGGAAGTAGAAAGCCCTCCAGACTTTTAAAAGATGCTGAGGATGACTGGAATTATTGGATTTTTCTTCCTTACAGTGCACAAGCATTTTTGTTATGCTTGTATGCTTCAGTAACAGAATAGTTGTAGTTATCTTGCCTAATTTCACAAGCATGAAAATCTATATTTTCAGCAGCTTTAGGTTTTAGCTAATGGTTTAATCCCATCGCTTAACTTGCCATCAAAATGTCTTCTGAAATGTTTACTGTAAACGGACATTTGTGGTTTATATGTATGAAGTATTTGGTGTCGATTTTGAAAGTTTGTGAAAATGCACTTGCTGGGAAAGAACTTAGTACTGTTTGAGAAAGCAATATGAGAAATGCAATAGGTGGGAACACAAACTAAAACATCTGGGTTATCCTAAAATTAATCATATAGTCATTTTAATTTTAAATTTTTTAAGTTACATTTTCAGATTGCAAGATGGGTATGGAGGAGGAAGGCCATCGTAGGCAGTCCCTCGGAATCGAGGAAGACTTGCTTCCACTCCGAAAGTGAGTCCTTTGATGGCTGAACAGTCCGATACGAGAGCCACAGACATTCGTCGAGGGTTGATAGGGCTGGTTTGCTGCGCGCTCCTTCCGCTGCCTGCGCTTGGCCTCTTCATGCTCTTTACTTTGAGACTCGAAGAGCTCAACGTCCTCCCGGATGTACTTTCTCCACCTCGAGCGGTCTTCGACTAGGTTCTCCTAGGTATCAGTGGTGATGTCGCACTTTATCAGGGCGGCTTTGAGGGTGTCCTTAAAACGTTTCCGCTGTCCTCCTTTGGCTCGTTTAACATAAAGGAGCTCCGCATAAAGCATTTGCTTGGGAGTCTCGTATCTGGCATGCAAACTATGTGGCCTGCCCAGCGAAGCTGATCGAGTGTGGTCAGTGCTTCGATACTCGGGATGTTAGTCTGGTCGAGGACACTGATGTTGGTGCGCCTGTCCTCCCAGGGGATTTGCAGGATCTTGCGGAGACATCGTTGATGGTATATCTCCAGCGACTTGAGATGCCTTCTATACATTGTCCATGCCTCAGACCCATAAAGGAGGGCGGGTTTTACTACAGCCCTGTTGACCATGAGCTTGGTGGTCGATTTGAGGGCCTGGTCTTCAAACACTCTTTTCCTCAGACAGCCGAAGGCTGCACTGGCACACTGGAGGCGATGTTGAATCTCCGCATCAATGTCTGCCTTTGTTGATAAGAGGCTCCCGAGATATGGGGAATGGTCCACGTTGCCCAGGGCCGCGGCATGGATCTTGATGATTGGAGGGCAGTGCTGAGTGGCGGTGACAGGCTGGTGGAGGACCTTTGTCTTATGGATGTTAAGCGTAAGGCCCATGCTTTCATATGCCTCAGTGAATACATTGACTATATCCTGAAGTTCAGCCTCTGAATGTGCGCAGATGCAGGCGTCATCCGCATACTGCAGCTCAACGACAGAGGTTCGGGTGATCTTGGACCTGGCCTGGAGGCGGCGTAGGTTAAACAGCTTCCCACTGGTTCTGTAGTTTAGTTCCACTCCAGCGGGGAGCTTGTTGATTGTGAGGTGGAGCATGGCGACGAGGAAGATTGAGAAGAGGGTTGGAGCGATGATGCAACCCTGTTTGACCCCGGTCCTCACGTGGATTGAGTCTGTAATGGATCCGTTGGTAAGGATCACGGCCTGCATGTCATTGTGAAGCAGGCGAAGGATGTTGACAAACTTTTGGGGGCATCCGAAACTGAGGAGGACGCTCCATAGATCCTCACAGTTGACAGTGTCAAAGACCTTTGTAAGATCGAAAGAGGCCATGTATAAGGGCTGGCGCTGCTCCCTGCATTTTTCCTGCAACTGTCGCGCTGCAAAGATCATGTCTGTTGTGCCCCATAGGGGACGAAATCCACATTGTGATTCCGGGAGGAGCTCCTCGGCCACAGGGAGAAGACGATTGAGGAGAACTCTAGCGACAACTTTCCCAGTGGCTGATAGCAGGGAGATTCCCCTGTAGTTGCCGCAGTCGGACTTGTCCCCTTTTTAAAAAATGGTCACAATCACTGCATCTCTGAGATCTCCCGGCATGCTCTCCTCTCTCTCTAGATGAGAGAGATGAGGTCATGTATCCGCATCAACAGCGCCTCTCCGCCATACTTTAGCGCCTCAGCAGGGATTCCATCCGCACCCATAGCCTTGTTATTCTTGAGCTGTTTTATGGCTTTGCCTACCTCATGCAACGTTGGAGCTTCACTGAGTTGATGGCGGGTCGAGTGCTGCGGGGTGGAGTCGAGAACACTCGAGTCAAAAGCAGAGTCTCGATTGAGGAGATCTTCAAAGTGCTCCTTCCATCGGGCCCTGACAGCCTCAGTGTCCTTGATGAGTGTTTCCCCGTTCTTGGCCAGAAGTGGGGTGGGGCCTTGGGAGTTTGGACCGGAGGTGGCCTTGACTGCAGCGAAGAATCCTCGCATATCATGGCTGTTGGCCAGTTGTTTCTCCTGTGCTTTCTCCATCCACCACCTGTTCTTTAGGTCCCAGTGCTGTCTATAATGTTGTTTTGCAGCTCCCGAGTTGGGTTGTTGCTTGAGGCTCAGAAATGCTTTGCGCTTGCGATCTATTAGTTCTTCAATCTCCTGATCTTTGTCATCAAACCAGGAGGAATGCCATTTAGCCTATAATTATCATCCAGGCAAAAGCCTGCAGTGCCCCATCATGAAATCCAGTATGTATTTTTATAAAACAGGATTTTTATCTGCACTTATCCAGAACTCCCCAGATGTTGCCTGTTCAACAGAAGTGGTGTATAACTTAATTAGGAAGGGTGTAAATCAATTCTAGCTTGCAAGGTGTGTTGCAAGTTAGGTTAAGATAATTGTAGCTAGTTTGTAAATGACATGGTAAGAATCTCTTGATGTTTAATTTTTGTGTTTTAGTAATTCTAAATCAATGTTCATGGTATGTACTATGTACAAAATATGTATCACAGCAAGCAGCTCTTGAAGTTAGCAAGATTGCATACCGTGACCAATCGAAGCATTAAAAAATTCATAACCACGTTATTTTCTATATATTAATAGGGATAGCACTCTGCCTACCTTTGCATTTTCTGATAATTTTCCCCCCACTTCTTTCCAAAGGTTAAGAAAGCTTAATTTATTTATTAATGTGGCTATTTGAAGCTATTTAAAGGGTTTTAGGGCCATGCCTAGTAAGAATCGGGCCCAGACTTGCCTCCGATAAGATCCTTAGAACCAGGAGACAGCGAATCATAACAAAAAGCAAAATAACTGCAGATGCTGTAACTCTGAAACAAAAACAGAAAATGCTGGGAACAGTCAGCAGATCCATCAGTATTTGTGGAAAGAGCACGCAAGTTAACATTTTGGGTATCATAAACCTTTCATCAGAACAGGGGACACTTCAATCCTGTTGTTCTAGGTTGGAATTAAACTCTGGCCTTCGAGGTAAAGACCAGCATATAATCTATTGTGCTATCCAATCTTCCTGCATTCCAATAATTCTCCTAATTTCTCCTTACTTTTGTTAACTCAGCGATTTCTGCCCCACCCCCAGTTTTTCTAAGTTGCCCTCAGTTGGTATTAGACCAGCATTGAAGTGCCTTGGGATGTTTTACTACATTAAACATGCAGTTTAATGCAAGTTGTTAAATCCTTTTTGCTAAACAATTAAGCATACCATGATACCATGTCTACTTCAAAATACAGCAGAAGCATTATGCTTAATCATCCATCGTGTACAATTGCCACCTGTGACTATTCATTTTCCATGAAAACTGAAAAGCACATCTCTCTGCTGATTTGGCACGAAGTTTGCTGATCTGAGCCAAGATGGCAACTGGGCTGTTGCAATTGGATTTAAGTTCCCCTTGGCTGGGAGCTTGTATTGAGAAATAAAAACTCCATGGGAAATGTGATCCATCTGTGGCTAACTAAACAGGTTAAGGATAGTATTAGATTAAAAGAAGAGGCTTATAATGTTGCCAAGAAGAGTAGTAAGCCTGAAGATTGGGAGAGTTTTAGAAACCGCAAAGGATGATCAAAAAATTGACGGAGGGAGAAAATAGAATGAGTAAACTAGCAAGAAATATAAAAACCAATTGAAAGAGCTTCTACAAGTATGTAATAAGGAAGAGAGTATTTAAAGTAAATGTGGGTCCCTTAGAGACTGAGACAGGAGAAATTATAATGGGGAAAAAGGCAATGGCAGAGATGTTAAACAAATAGTTTGTATCTCTTTTCACAGTAGAAGACACAAAAACTTATCAAAAATAGTGGGGGACCAAGGGTCTAATGAAAGTGAGGAACTTAAAGTAATACATATTATTAAAGAAAAAGTACTGGAGAAATTAATGGAACTAAAAGTCGACAAGTCCCCCGGAACTGATGGCGTACATCCTAGGGTTCTAAAAGAGGTGGCTGAAGTGATAGTGGATGCATTGGTTGTGATCTTCCTAAATTCCCTAGATTCTAGAACGGTCCCAGTGAATTAGAAGGTAGCAAATGTAACACTGCTATTCAAGAAAGGAGGGTGAGAAAAAACAGGGAACTACAGGCCAGTTAACCTGATATCAGTCGTCGGGAAAATGCTGGAATACATTATGAAGGAAGTGTAACAGGGCACTTAGAAAATCATATGATTGGGCAGAGCCAAATGGTTTTATGAAAGGGAAATCGTGTTTGACAAATCTATTCAGGTTTTATGAGAATGTAACTAGCAGGGTAGATAAAGGGGAACCAGTGAATGTAGTATATTTGGATTTCAAAAGGCATTTGATATTCTCATCATCGGCAGGCCCTCGAAACGAGGATGACGTGCTTCCACACCAAAAAAAGCTAAGTTTACAGATGTTCCAATGAAGGACCTAAAATTCCAGGTCCTGAACGACATCCTGAAAGGTGGAAGATGCCTGTGCATGGATTTTTTTAATGTGTGGTGGTCATTGCACACCAGCCACCACACAGGCTTGACAGAGCTTGGTCTTGGTCCAATGGCAAGGATTAACCAAGACGACTGGAGACCTGTTCTGCTGCACGGACCTAGTACGCACACATATCATAATGTGGGCTGCCCCTGGCCCCGAACTCACGCCTCTTCTGGGGCCCAATCATGTCCCTCCACAGTCTCTCGCCACTCCTTCGCCCAACCTCGCCGCCCCTGCTGTACCTGCCCACGCTCCATTCACCGACTTGTACCTTGATGACGTCACTCTTCACTGCCGTCGCAGCTCGTGTTGCTCCCTGAGGTGGTATGCCTCCACACTGCTCTCAGGCCGCTGCTCGCCGCCCCTTTTATGGCCCTGACCTGCCGCTGGTGTTCTCACGCAGATCGGGGCCTCCATGCTAAGGTGCCACATGAAAGGTTGTTACACAAGATAAGGGCCCATGGGGTTGGGGGTACTCTATTAGCATGGATAGAGGATTGGTTAAAGGATAGAAAACATAGTCGGGATAAACGGGTAACTTTCAGGTTGGCAGGCTGTAACTGGTGGGGTACCGCAAGGATAAGTGCTGGGGCCTCCGCTATTTACAATTTACGTTAATGACTTAGATGAAGGGACCGACTGTAATGTATCCAAGTTTTCTGACTATACAAAACTAGGTGGGAAAGTAAGCTGTCAGGAGGATGCAAAGAGGCTGCAAAGGGATATAGACAGGTTAAGTGAGTGGGCAGTTAGGTGGCAGATGGAGTATAATGTGGGGAAATGTGAGGTTATTCACTTTGTGAGGGAGAATAGAATATCTTTTTAAACGGTGAGAAACTATTAAATGTTAGTGTTCAGAGATTTGAGTGTCCTTGTGCATGAAACACAAAGTTAACATGCAGGCACAGCAAGCAATTAGGAAGGCAAATGGTATATTGGTCTTTATTACAAGGGGGTTGGAGTACAAAGAGTAAGGAAGTCTTGCAGCAATTGTACGGTGCTTTGGTGAGACCACACCTGGAGCACTGTGCACAGTTTTGGTATACCTGCCTTCGAGGGGGAGCAGCAAAGGTTCACTAGATTGATTCCTGGGATGAGAGGGTTGTTCTATGAGGAGAAATTGAGTAGAATGGGCTTATACGCTCTGAAGTTCAGAAGAATGAGAGGTGATCATTGAAATGTACAAGATTCTGAGAGGGTTTGACCAGGTAGATGCCGAGAGGCTGTTTCCCTTGGCTGGAGAGTATAGAACTAGGGAGCATAATCTCAGGATAAGGGGTAGGCCATTTAGGACGGAGATGAGGAGAAATTTCTTCACTCGGAGGTTTGTGAATCTTTGGAATTCTCCACCTCAGAGGGCTAGAATGCTTTGTTGTTGAGTATATTCAAGGCTGAGAATGATTGCATTTAAGGGGAGGCTAGACAAGCATAGGAGAGAGAAGGGAATAGAGGGTTATGCAGATAGATTTGGATGAGGAAAGACGGGAGGAGGCGCGAGTGGAGCATAAACACCAGCATGGACTGGTTGGGCTGAATGGCCTGTTTCTGCGCCATGTATCCTATGTGATAGATTTTTGGACTCTAAAGGAATCAAGGGATATGGGGATCAAGCGGGAAAGTGGAGTTGAGGTCGAAGATCAACCATGATCTTATTGAAAGGCTCTCTTGCTCCTATTTCTTATGTTCTTATGGGAGGAGGAGAAATTACACATCAACATGTTAAATGTCAGTGAAAATATCCTCAGTTCGCTTTTATATTTTTTGATACAAAGCCTGTCAGATTCTCAGTTGGTAACAGTCTCGTATGTAAGTTTGAAGCTGGGGAGTTAAAAGTTTACCTTGATTTTTTTATGGTAATTTGAACAGAATATTATTTCACATAACATTACATGAAGGTACAGCAAGCAATTAGGAAGGCAAATTTCACATCGGATATACAGCACATAAACAGCCCATTCAGCCCAACTAGTCTATTCTGGCGCATGCTGCTAATGGGATGCAATGAAATAAATGGATTTTCAAAAGAATGTAAAACGACTTTACAGTAGATGCTTGTTTGTTTCCCCTCCCTTCCCCCCCCCCCCCCCCCCCCATCCTTTCCTGAAAACTGTTTTTGCATAATCCTCGATGGTGAATGTCATTGTGCTTTTCGAATATGGCAGCAGAACTAAGTCCCTCACTGTCTACATGTGCACACTTTTAATAGAGATCACGTGATAGTAATCTGGAATGGAAACTGGCCAATTTCACTTTCTATAACCCGCATTGTTGTGAATTGTAGCTGCCTAGGCTGAGATCAGCTCACAACATAGTCTGGGGGTCACACTCGCTGAGCCATTGGTGAGCTCTAATAAATTCTTTCAAAAAATATTTTTGCTACTGGTAGTGTGTTCTGATATTTTGATAGCAATTTCAACAAATTGTTGACTGCAGCAGAAGCAATTTTTGAAAATCTATGGCAATAATGTAGATAGGGCATTATTTATGCCTGTCAAAGTTTCATATTCCATATTTTTATACATCATTAATAGATCTTCAGTGAGTCAGAGGGTTTGCTGTTTCATAACAAGAAAGGTGGGTTTTTGCCATGTTTGATAATATCAGGGCCATTAATTTACAGTGACTGAATAAGTCAAATTCCAGTTTTATTAAATTGTATTCTGGGAATTTTACTGGTTTTAGGAATTGAATTCCATAACTTTATCCATTATTCTGTGAAAGTTGTAAATGAGTGTGGGTGTGTGTATAATATATATTATTATTATCCCTTTATACCTCTTTATTTAATTTTTAGCCTTTATTAATTTTAAAGCTGACAATACACAGCATATAATGTATGTACACCATTTGGAGGTATATATCGGGGAGAGGGAATGAGGTTCAGCTGTACTTGAGGTCCTGTACTTCACTAGCACAGTGAGATTGTTCTGGACTTTGGTCAAAATGGGAAATGGCCCTGGGCTTTGGCAGAATTAAGGTGAGGGTCATGGAGTTTGAAAGTGCTGCAGTGGGGCTACTGGAAATTGGGGTCCATTTGATCTGGTTTCACTGTGGAGGGGGAGCCTAGAGTGTCACATAACTGGAGGTTGAATTTCTGTCTACTTAGGGTACAAACTAAACATATTCCTATAAGGAGCAAAGATGGGGCATCCAAAGCTAGATTTCCCTGGGTGACAAAGGTAATAGAGGTTAAAATAAAATAGAAAAAAAGGTTTATGACAAGTGTAAGGTACAGAATATAGTCAAAATCCAGGCAGAATACAGAAAGTGCAGAGGGAAATTGAAAAAGTATATAAAGGGAAAAGAGTGTATGAGTAAAGATCAGTCGGCAACAGAAAAGGGAACCCAAAAATCTTCTATAAACATAAAAAAAATAAAAGGATAGTTAAAGGTGTAGCTGATTCGGGACAATAAAAGGAAATCTTCCTGTGGAGGCAGAGGGCATGCCTGAAGTAATGACTGAGTACTTTGCATCTGGTTTCACAAAAGAAGAGGATGATAATGTTGCAGTAGAGATGGAGGGGAGTAGAGATATTGGATAGGATAAAAATAGATAGGTTGGCATCACTCAAAGTTAACAAGTCGCTGTCCAGATGGGATGCATCCTCGGTTGCTGAGAGAAGCTCGGGAGCAGATAGCAAAAGCTCTGACCACTATCTCTCAAATTTCCTTGGATATGGGATTGATGCCAGGGGACTGTAGGATTGCAAATGTTACACCCCTGTTCAAAAAAGGAGCGAGGAATAAACCTGGTAAACTCTATCCTCGACCTCTTGCACTGTTTCAACGAAGCTCAATGTAAGCTCGAGGAACAGTATCTCATCTTTATTAGGCACTTTACAGCTTTCTGGACTCAACATAGAGTTCAATAATTTCAGATTTCAGACCTCTGCCCCTTTTTTCAGATGGCAGCTGATGATGATTCTGCTATACACATTTACACCTCTTCTAGTCCCATTTTCATCTCCTTTTGCTTTGTACAATCATACCTTTTGTCATTTAATCACTACCTATCACAGACTTTCCCTTTTGTTCTTTCCTCGCCTCCCTCCTTTCCCTGCCTTGCACTTGCTTAAAATCTGTTACATCTCTAAATTTTTACCAGTTCTGACGAAAGGACATCGACCTGAAACGTTAACTCTGTTTCTCTCTCCACAGATACGGCCTCACGTGCTGAGTATTTCCAGCATTTTCTGTTTTTATTTCAGATTTCCAGCATCCGCAGTATTTTGCTTTTGTAAAATTAATTTGCACTTGGAGAAGCAGTTACTTCACAACTGACTTATTCAGAAAATAGAAACACATGGTATTAAAGGGACGGTGGTAACTTGGGTACATAATTGGCTAACGGATAGGAGGCAGGGAGTAGTGGTGAACAAATATTTTTTTGACTGGAGAGAAGTATGCAGTGGGGTCCCCCAGAGGTCAGCATCAGGACCAATCCTTTTCTTGTATTTAAATGACCTGGACTTGGGTATAGGAGTACAGTTTTCAAGTTTGCCGATGATACCATGGGATTGGCTTCGCCATCAAAAATGAGCTAATTTGGGATCTTGGAGAGTCCCCTTACGGGATAAACGAACACCTCATGACCTTTCGGCTCACTCTAACCCGGAAGCAGTATGCTACGGTTATTAGTGCATACGCCCCAACCCTGGAAGCTACAGACGAGGCCAAAGAGGAATTCTACTCCAGCCTTGAACAATCCCTGTCCTGAGTCCCAACGGGCAATAAGCTGATTCTCCTTGGCGATTTTAATGCCAGAGTTGGAAAGGGCACAGACCTCTGGAGAGGTGTGATGGGTAGGGAAGGGATAGGGAAAACCAACTCCAATGGTATCCTACTCCTAACGAACATGGTCTTGTCATAACCAACACCTTGTTTCGTCAGAAAGACTTGTACAGGGCAACCCCCTCATTCCAGGCATTGATATCTGCTAGACTATGTCATCGTCCGAGTGAAGGACCGCAAGAATGTCCGCATCACCCGTGCCATGACAGGAGATGACGACTGCTAGACTGACCACTGCCTAATCTGCTTTGTTATCTCTATCAACGTAGCCTCAAAACGGCTGTGGCAACAGAAATGCTGCCACAGAAATATTAATGCTGAAGCACTCAAAGACCCTGCAAAGAAAACCCTATTCAGCCAACGCCTCACAGCCAACCTGACGACTTCAAATTAACCGGAACCGCAGAGCGTCCATAGTGCCTGGTTTGCCCTCAAGTCCACCATAATTAGCACCTGTGAAGAGACTCTTGGTTACTCTACCAGAAAACATCAAGACTGGTTCAATGAGAATGACCAGGAGATCCAGGAGCTAATAAACAGCAAACACAAGGCATTTTTGAATTGGAAACAACATCACAACTCGAGTGAAAGAAAGCAGATCTACAAACAACTGAAGGCCGAGATCCAACAAAAAACTCGTGACCTAAAGAACAGATGATGGGTAGAAAAAGCGCAGGAGATCCAGCAACTAGCCAACAATCATGATTTGCTACAGCCCAAGGACTCAAGGTCCTATTCCACTGAGCTAAGAATGGAGAGGTGCTCATCAAGGACAGAGAGGCAGTCGATGCCCGCTGGAAGGAGCACTTCAACGATCTCCTTAAGCAAAACTTGTGTCTTTGACGAGAGCGTCCTTGACTCCATCCCACAGCATGCTACCCGCCACCACCTTGGCACAATTCCAGCCCGGCATGAGGTTGAAAAGGCCATCCAACAACTGAAAAACAGCAAGGCCACAGGAGCAGATGGAATCCCCACCAAAATACTAAAGCATGGTGGAGAAGCACTATTGGCGCGAACCCATGACCTTATCTCTCTCATCTGGAAGGAGGTGGGCATGCCAGGGTATCTCACGCCGTAATCGTGACCATCTTCAAGAAGGTGATCAGTCCGATTGCGGTAATTACAGAGGAGTTTCCCTGCTATCTGTTGTCTCCTCCCTGTGGCTGAAGAGCTCCTCCCAGAGTCGCAATGCGGATTCCGCCCACTAAGGGCCATAACGGATATGATTTTTACCGTGCAACAAATCCAAGAAAAATGTAGGGAGCAGCATCAACATCTTTGCGTGGCTTTCTTTGACCTCACAAAGGCCTTTGATTCTGTCAACCGTGAGGGATTATGGAGTGTCCTTCTCAAATTCGGCTGTCCTCAAAAAAAAAAAAAAAAAAAAAATTGTCACCATCCTGCGCCTGCTTCACGATGACATGCAAGCTGTGATTCGTACCAACGGATCCATCAAAGATCCAATACAAGTGCAGACCGGGGTCAAGCAAGGCTGT
Organism: Pristiophorus japonicus; assembly: GCF_044704955.1. Classification (NCBI taxonomy): domain Eukaryota; kingdom Metazoa; phylum Chordata; class Chondrichthyes; family Pristiophoridae; genus Pristiophorus; species Pristiophorus japonicus. Next base: position 99,851,945 of record NC_091977.1, on the reverse strand, counting down.
GTCATCGCACCAACGCTCTTCTCAATCTTCCTCACTGCAATGCTTCATCTTACCTTTAACAAGTTCCCCGCTGTAGTGGAGTTAATCTACAGGACAAGTGGGAAATTGTTCAACCTCCGTCACCTCCAGTCCAGATCCAAGGTTGTTCCACCCTCTGTCATTGAATTACAGTATGCAGACGATGCTTGCGTTTGTGCACACTCGGAGGCCGAACTCCAAACCATTGTTGTTACCTTCACTGAAGCGTACAAGAGTCTGGGCCTTGCATTAAACATCCACAGGACAAAGATTCTCTACCAACCTGCCCCCGCCATACAGTACTGCTCCCTGATTGTCCAAGATCTCCTCATCGATCTTGATTGGTGTTGGTGCTGCTAGTGTTAGGGCTAATCGTGGTAGGATTCTGAGGACCAAGGTGAGAGAGTATAAAGGACACCCATGCTGATGGTGAGTAGAGATGACAGAAGCGATCTCTCAGTGGTGAGAGAGGTAATGAGATTGCAGCATGGTGAATCTGTTGTGGAAATGCAGTGAGGAAAAGTTTGTGGCTGAGGGAAGATATCTCTAAGGTGGAAGCTTTTACTAGACATTTGAAGCTGTCAATTCAACAACTGATTCAATGGCCACTGAACTCCTGCCTCAGCTTGACAGACTTAGTCCATGACCAACGTGGACCCTGTGGGTGAGCTATCAAATGCAGAAGGTGAGCTGAAATTCATTCTTAAGTGGCTCTAAACAAGCTACTAATTACCTGCATTGGGCCCCCTGCTGTTAACCTGCTGCTGCCTGTCGGGTCGGCTCAGCGCTGACGTTCCTGACATCGGGGAAAGATGCATGGTGGCGTTTTTACAGCGGGGCCCTGACCTGCTGAGGGGAAAAAAAACACTTTCCCACTCGACCCGCCACCGAAAATCCAGCCCTCTGTGTCTCTGGAAAGACTGACACACAAAAAATTGTGACTTTCATAGAACATAAAGCAAAAGCTGTAACAGTTATCAGTAGTCTGCCTTTTTTTCATGCGCACACATTTAAATAAAAAATGCAACCTCACTTTTCAAAAAAAACTCAACATAAATTTTACCTGAATCAAGATTTTGACATTTGTTCTGTAGCCTTCAAATAATTTTGCATGGAAACTCAAGAAAAAATATTCCTCAGACCAGCTAACCAAAACTGATGCAAAGCTGATGTCATTTCTGGGGAGATTTACAGGATTGGATGTAGAGCTATTTTACTGAGCACCCACACAAGCTGTTCTCCATAATGTGGAGGGAGTAGGTCTCACAGGACCCAATGGATACAATCATCAAAATACAGAAAAACAAAACCATGAAGTCAGACTGCAGAACTATCTTGACATCTTGCTTCAATATATACCTGCCAAGATTCTGATCTGACTTCATCTCGATTGTCTGCTCCTGAATATAATGGACGAGAGGACTCTGAAATTGCAGTACAGCTTCAAGTCTAGCCGAGGGACCATTTGTTGCTCATCAAATTGAGGAGAAGGACAGGGAGCAAGTCAAGACCAACAAATGGCATCTGTTTACTTGACCAAAGCTTTTGACTTCATCAGTCAGCCTGGACTTTGGTTGTCTGAAAAAGTTCTTGTCGGTTCTGAAACAGCTCCATGATAGTGTATTGACCGTATTCTGTCTGACCCATTTCCTGTTTCCTGATGCAAGGACATGTACTGATCCCTGCTCTATTTGCACTCTATGTGGCTATACTGAATGATGCAGTGAGGGAACTTTAGGTAGGAGTTGGGCTATGAATCTGCACAGGAAATTGTTCGCTCTGTCAAGACTGTGAGCATTGACTAAAGTCTCCAAACAAATTATTCAAGAACTTTTGCATGCTGATGACTGTGCCCTTGTGGCACTTTTCGAAGAGAATCTTCAGCTGATGATGGATAGATTCATAGCTTCCACAAGTAGTTACAGGCTTAGGAAGTCTGTAGAAGACTAAAGTGGTGTATCAACCAGCTTCTCGGAAGCTATATGTTAGACCAGGGGGTGTGCTACTAGTGAGGGGGGATGGGGAGGGGAAGCACTCCTGCTCCTTCCAGCCCACAAGGATTGCTCCACGAGGCTTTTCTCATCCTGCTGCAGCTACTGGGAATCAAGAGCCCCGGCTGCCTGCAGTAAGGCCTCACTTTCATACAGTATTTAAAATGCCAACCCACTTCATGGCAACAGTTTGGCTGCCCACTCCCCATCCCTGAGTAAAAGGTGAAAGTGGGTGGGTTGGGGTCGGGTTTTAGATTTTTTTTAAAGTTTAATTTCCCTCCCCCAGCCCCAACCCACCTGTTTTCTATGTGAAAATTCCCCCCATTATAAAGAAAGACTTGGATTTATATAGCCTCTTTCATGAACACCGGACGTCTCAAAGCGCTTTACAGCCAATGAAGTACTTTTGGGGTGGAGTCACTGTTGTAATGTAGGAAACATTATGAGACATAACCCAAGATAGGAGGTCTGGTTTCTGGTGATCCTGATTTGCAGTCTATAGTGGCATAGTATATAGCACACAAGACACAAACCGGCAATCTAGGTTGACACTTCTGTGCAATATCAAGGAACTATTGCATTGTTGGAGGTGCCACCTTTCAGATGAGTCGTTAAACTGAAGTCCCATCTGCCTTTTCCAGTGGACATAAAATATCCCATGGCATGTTTTCAAAGACGAGCAGCAAGTTCTCCTGGTGGCCTGGCCAACATTCATCACTACCAACAAAACAGATCACTGGTCACTTATCTTGTTTGCTGTTTTTTTGGACTTTGCTGTGTGCAAATTGGCTGCTATGTTTTCCTATGAAACAACTGTAGCTACATTTCAAAAGTAATCAGTTGGCTATGAATGTTTGGGGAACTCCAAGGGATGTGAAAGGCACTAGTTAAATGCAAGTTATTTTGTTTTAAGGACAAATCATCAGTTTTTGCTACTGTAAACAAGGGGGTATTTGGTTATTTTTTTAACCTTGATTGTAATACTTTTAGGCTGTTTTATAAGATCTTGTTAGCGTTTAGTGTCAGTAAGTATTGCTCAAGCTTCTTGACTTTGTGTGCTGCTTCTGACTACATAAATCCATGTTCTTATTCATTTGCCAATAAAGGTATTTCAAGTGCTGACGCTACCAATAGATGGTGTATTGAATCAGAATTTGTCCACCAGTAAGGCAACAATGCTAAAAACAACCCTTCCTAAACCTGCAGGTCCACATATATCAAACCATTGAGTAAGAAATATCCGCATAAATATGTAGAGAGTTGTATGGGTTTTGTGGACCAGATTGCCAAGACTCAGGGCTTCAAGTAGCCCCTGATCTGTGGTTTGGGCATCCCTGATGTAAATACGGACATTATCCAACAATATTTCGGGAAAGGATAAGTGAAAAAGTTTTAAAGGCATAATAATGAGGATGCAGAATAATTATATACTCATGATCTGACTGACACTAAATTAATTTTAATAAGTTAATTAAAAGTGAAATGAGGAGGAAGAATGAACTCTACAAATCCTGCAGGGAGAAAGATAAAGGAATTCACTGACTGAAACCAGTCGAAATATGTTACAAGGGCGCTGAGTCAAAAAGGAAGCTAGAAAAATGTGTAGCTCCAGACATAAAACATAACCAAAATAAATTCTTTCAGAAACAGCAAGAGGACAATCAGAGAGAGGTGAGAAGACGATAAAACGCAAACCAAGGATAAGCACGAGAGAGTTAATATACCAAATAATTACTTCCTCTTTGCAATCATTTCCCATTCACCGCACATATTTTTTTATTTTTAAAAACTGTTTTGTCATTTTTTTTTTCTTCTCCTGATTTTCCTGCTCTCTTCCTCCCTTTTGCTCTGTCCCTTCATCCTTTATTTCTCTCTCCTTGCCTTTTGCTTTTTCCTCGTTGTACTTATGTTTTTGTATTTTATCTTGACCGTGTCTCCTGCTTTTCTTTCTTCTTGCATCCTGTCTTTCTTCTATGTTTTTTGGTTCTATTTTTCCCCAATTCCCAGTGCCTTGTGGTAGCTGGTTTTGCTCTCCCTGGTGTCTTCCCACTTCCTCGATGCACCTGATTTGAGTTTTGCTGACTTTTGAGGCTCTTCCTGAGACTCACTGGTGGAGTAGTGTGCAAAGCTTTAAAAAATAAAATTGATAACATTAAAATAAACTTCACTCCGAACCCGAAGCTTGGGTTGGAAGAGGAGCCTGAAGAACTCTGAACAGGTGCGTGGGAGAATTGAGGAGAGGCTGGAGAGAGCAAGACTGGGATGTGGGAACTGCTAGTGGGTAGGGTTAGACTAGGAGCAACTAATCAGAGCTCCATTATGTTGTTACATGGCACCAATGGGCACTCACGCTGCTTAAACTGGGCAAACATTAATTTACTAGGCTCTCATTGCGTTGGATGTGTCAGTAAAGGAGATTGTCGGGAAGATTGTTCGGCTCATTTTCTTAGAACCTCTTCATAGTTCAGAGCAATAAACTCCTCGGGGAATTGTGACATTCCTGTCAGTCAGGGGTCCCTGACCAAATTTCACCCTCAAAAGAAAATAAACACGCCTCCGCCCTTGCCGACAGCACATACACTCCCAACATAATTTGAGCAGTAAAGAAAAATTACAGGAGTCAACTCATTACTGTTCTTGGTTTATACTCATCTGTTGACCTTTTATTACAGGAGGGAAAATGTTCGACTGACGGTAGGATGGCAATCCTCTTCTAATCCAGTTCACAAAAAGGTATAGTAATTGACCTTTTGTAGTCCAATCCCTTTATAATATGATTTTTTTTCACTACCTTTTTGTTTTAATCCTCCAATTGTGCATGCCAACAATAACAATAACTTGCCTTTATATAAATTCTAACATAGAAAATATCCCAAGGTGCTTTACAGAGATGTAATCAAACAAAAATGGATACCAAGACAAAGAAGGGCATATTTGGAGTGGTGACCAAAAGCTTGATGAAAGAGGAAGAAATGGAGGGGTGGAAGTAGAGTGGTTTAGGAAGGGAGTTTTGGAACTTGTGGTCCACGGCCACTTTGTGATATTCCCCTATGGGGTGAATGGAGAGGGGATGCAGAAGAAAATGTAGCCAGGGGAACAAAGTAATTTTGATGGGGGGGTGCGTGTTGTAGTGCAGGAGGTGGCAAGGCCATGGATGGATTAAGGACAAGTATGAGGATTTTAAATTGCAGTGTTAAGGGAGCATAGAAACATAGAAAATAGGTGCAGGAGTAGGCCAAATGGCCCTTCGAGACTGCACCACCATTCAATATGATCATGGTTGATCATTCACCTCAGTACCCCTTTCCTGCTTTCTCTCCATACCCCTTGATCCCTTTAGCCGTAAGAGCCAGATCGAACTCCCTCTTAAACATATCCAATGAACTGGCATTAACAACACTTTGCGGTCGGGAATTCCACAGGTTAACAACTCTGAGTGAAGAAGTTTCTCCTCATCTCAGTCCTAAATGGCTTACCCCTTATTTTTAGACTATGTCCCCTGGTTCTGGACTTCCCCAACATCGGGAACATTCTTCCTGCATCGAACCTGTCCAGTCCCATCAGAATTTTATTTGTTTTTTTTTATTTGTGTATATTGCAACACATCACATACATGTATATTGTAGCACATCACACATCTGTGTATATTGTAACACATCTCACGTGTGTATATTGTAACACAGCACATAGCGCAAACATTGTCACACATCAGACCGCGCGCACTGTCATACATCACACGGTGCGCACAATGTCACACATCACTCAATGTGCACACTGTCACACATCACATCGTGCACATTGTTACACATCACACACCGCGCATGTTGTCGCACATCACATTGTCACACATCGCACGATGCATACACTGTCACACATCACATCACGCACATCGTCACATATCACACGGTGCGCACATCGTCACATATCACACGGTGCGCACATTGTCACACATCACACACCGGGCACATTGTCATACATCACACACCGCGCACTTTCTCACACATCACAATGTAACCCCACTTTTTAAAAAAGGAAGGAGAGAAAACGGAATTATAGACCGGTCAGCCTGACATCGGTAGTGGGCAAAATGATGGAATCAATTATTAAGGATGTCATAACAGTGCATTTGGAAAGAGGTGACATGATAGGTCCAAGTCAGCATGGATTTGTGAAAGGGAAAGCATGCTTGACAAATCTAATGGAATTTTTTGAGGAGTAGAGTGGACAAGGGAGAACCAGTTGATGTGGTGTATTTGGACTTTCAGAAGGCTTTCGACAAGGTCCCACACGAGATTAGTGTGCAAAGTTAAAGCACATGGGATTGGGGGTAATGTGCTGATGTGGATTGAGAACTGGTTGGCAGTCAGGAAGCAAAGAGTAGGAGCAATTGGATACTTTTCAGAATGGCAGGCAGTGACTAGTGGGGTACCGCAAGGTTCTGTGTTGGGGCCTCAACTGTTTACATTGTACATTAATGATTTAGACGAGGGGATTAAGTGTAGTATCTCCAAATTTGCAGATGACACTAAATTGGGTGGCAGTGTGAGCTGCGAGGAGGATGCTATGAGGCTGCAGAGTGACTTGGATAGGTTAGATGAGTGGGCAAATGCATGGCAGATGAAGTATAATGTGGATAAATGTGAGGTTATCCACTTTAGTTGTAAAAACAGAGAGACAGACTATTATCTGAATGGTGACAGATTAGGAAAAGGGGAGGTGCAGCGAGACCTGGGTGTCATGGTACATCAGTCATTGAAGGTTGGCATGCAGGTACAGCAGGCGGTTAAGAAAGCAAATGGCATGTTGGCCTTCATAGCGAGGGGATTTGAGTACAAGGGCAGGGAGGTGTTACTACAGTTGTACAGGGCCTTGGTGAGGCCATACCTGGAGTATTGTGTACAGTTTTGGTCTCCTAACTTGAGGAAGGACACTAATGCTATTGAGGGAGTGCAGCGAAGGTTCACCAGACTGATTCCTGGGATGGCGGGACTGACATATCAAGAAAGACTGGATCAACTGGGCTTGCAGTCACTGGAGTTCAGAAGAATGAGGGGGGATCTCATAGGAACGTTTAAAATTCTGACGGGTTTAGACAGGTTAGATGCAGGAAGAATGTTCCCAATGTTGGGGAAGTCCAGAACCAGGGGTCACAGTCTTAAGGATAAGGGGTAAGCCATTTAGGACCGAGATGAGGAGAAACTTCTTCATCCAGAGAGTGGTGAACCTGTGGAATTCTCTACCACAGAAAGTTGTTGAGGTCAATTCACTAAATATATTCAAAAAGGAGTTGGATGTAGTCCTTACTATGAGGGGGATCAAGGGGTATGGCGAGAAAGCAGGAATGGGGTACTGAAGTTGCGTTTTCAGCCATGAACTCATTAAATGGCGGTGCAGGCTCAAAGGGCCGAATGGCCTACTCCTGCACCTATTTTCTATGTTTCGATGTTCTATGAGATCCCCTCTCATCCATCTAAACTCCAGTGAATACAGGTCCAATCGATCCAGTCTTTCCTCATATATCAGTCCTGCCATCCTGGTAATCAGTCTAGTGAACCTTCGCTGCACTCCCTCAATAGCAAGAACGTCCTTCTTCAGATTCAGAGACCAAAACTGAACACAATATTCCAGGTGAGGCCTCACTAAGGCCCTGTACAACTGCAGTAAGACCTCCCCGCTCCTATACTCAAATCCCCTAGCTATGAAGGCCAACATACCATTTGCCGTCTTCACCGCCTGCTGTACCTGCATGCCAACTTTCAATGACTGATGTATCATGACACCCAGGTCTTGTTGCACCTCCCCTTTTCCTAATCTACCGCCATTCAGATAATATTCTGCCTTCGTGTTTTTGCCACCAAAGTGGATAATCTCACATTTATCCACATTATACTGCATCTGTCATGCATTTGCCCACTCACCTAACCTGTTCAAGTCACCCTGCAGCCTCTTAGCGTCCTCCTCACAGCTCACACCGCCACCCAGCTTAGTGTCATCTGCAAACTTGGAGATATTACACTCAATCCCTTCATCTAAATCATTAATGTATATTGCAAAGAGCTGGGGTCCCAGCACTGAGCCCTACGGCACTCCACTAGTCACTGCCTGCCATTCTGAAAAGGACCCGTTTATCCCGACTCTCTCTGCTTCCTGTCTGCCAACCAGTTCTCTATCCACGTCAGTACATTACCCCCAATACCATGTGCTTTAATTTTGCACACCAATCTCTTGTGTGGGACCTTGTCAAAAGCCTTTTGAAAGTCCAAATACACCACATCCACTGGTTCTCCCTTGTCCACTCTACTAGTTACATCCTCAAAAAATTCCAGAAGATTTGTCAAGCATGATTTCCCTTTCATAAATCCATGCTGACTTGGACCGATCCTGTCACTGCTTTCCAAATGCGCTGTTATTTCATCTTTAATAATTGATTCCAACACTTTCCCAACTACTGATGTCAGGCTAACCAGTCTATAATTACCCGTTTTCTCTCTCCCGCCTTTCTTAAAAAGTGGTGTTACATTAGCTACCCTCCAGTCCATAGGAACTGATCCAGAGTCGATAGACTGTTGGAAAATGATCACCAATGCATCCACTATTTCTAGGGCCACTTCCTTAAGTACTCTGGGATGCAGACTATCAGGCCCCGGGGATTTATTGCCCTTCAATCCCATCAATTTCCCTAACACAATTTCCCTCAGTTCCTCCTTCTCACTGGACCCTCGGTCCCCTTGTATTTCTGGAGCAGAAGCTCGTGTCGGTCTGTGAGGATAGAATGGTAATGTCGAAGGGTGTGCCAGCGTACTTTATATTTATATTGGCTGTGACAACATCACGACTAATGCTGAATGCCTGCACATCAGAACTGGCCATTCTTTAGCCAAGCTGTTTCGATGCAGCTATGCCACTGGCATCTACCTGAAGATATATAAAAAGAAAGACTTGGATTTATATAGCGCCTTTCACGACCACCGATGTCTCAATATCTGGGAAATTTTCCTCACTATCCATAAAAAAATACCATTCCTAACCTGATGAACTATTCGCCCTACCAGCCTCCTCACAATCATCAGTAAAGTGAAAAGCCTCATCAATAATGAATATAAATGGCTCCCACTTGTCGATAGCCTGTTCAAAGATATCTCTGTCATAAGGTCAGGAGTGGGACTGTTCGCTAATGATTTCAAAGTGTTTATAATTCATAACTTCAACACTAATAAATTACCCAAGCCAACCTACAGCAGGTCATGGACAACATCCATAGGTTGAAAAATGAGAAATAACATTTATGCCATTTAGTGCCAGGCACTGACCATCTCCAACAAGAAACAAAAATATCCAAGATATCTTTTGCTGACTCTTCAAAGATACCACTGTTGGGGGGAAAACCCTGTGGTAGAAATAAATCTACTCCGAAACTACGTTAGAGAGTTGAAAACACACACACTTTATTAATACAAGGTACCAGGGGAGTTGTATGTAGGTCCCTCAACCAGGCAACAACTCAATTTGGGGTTGCACAAAATGAGTATTTAAAGTCGCAAACCGCAAAGGTCATATGTCACTGCTTTTACATGACCTGATTTTCTGGCATTTCAAAAAGTACCTACACAACAATTTCTACAGTCGTGTTTGTCCGGCTCACTTCCTTATCTTCGGCCAGCGTCTGGTATGTGGTTGGTTTCTGTGTTGCTCAGCGTCTTGTGACCTTTTCGCAATTGCTTATCTCATCCTGTCATTCAGTACATTTTCTAAAGCACAGCAATTTCGCACTAACGCTATTAGTCCTTCAATCCCTCATTTGGCCAAAATTTTTCATATGCATAATTCTAGGCCAACGTATACCCGGTCTTTATGCAGAAATTGGTGATGTGATGTGCTGGTTCCAGGGTCTCCACTCCGGGGTCCAGGTTCCCATCTCCTATCGCACCTCATTCTGCTGCTTGTAAAACCTATAGGTGTTTTGGGCGTGTGTACGCCACCTTCTGAGACACTGCTAGGTTCTCGTAGTTTGAGGGTGGTTGGGTTACAGGTCTGCTCGATAGTAAAGATGACAGTGCTTTGCTTATACAACATTTAAGTAACATACATAGGCAATACAGCATCATTACCACCACCACAAAGGTAACCAGACCTTGGATTAGTGACGTTCCCATAGATCCTAACCACCCTGAGAACCAGTCCCACAACGCGGAGGCTGGTGGTTGCTTAAGCTTTTTAACCTCTTCTTGGATATGCTCTGTCAGATTGGTAATTTCTTCCGAGTTATCCAGGATGTATGTACAACATTCGGCCCCGATGAGGGCACAGGTTCCCCCTTTTTCTGCCAACACACAGTCAAGGGTCATCCGATTTTGCAGAGCTACTGTGGGCTACCATCTCTGCATTAACCTTAACCAGGGCTTCAGCTGTATCGTTGGCCACCTGTTCCAGGACGGAAGCCATGTTAATGGATTCCCTTGCCAATTTACCCGCTCCATACCAGGGAAACGCAATGGCCCAGAATCTTTCAGTCTCCGTGATGGCTCGTCTGGCTCTCTGGTGGAGGTCCATTAGAGAACCCAGGTGATACATGCAGGGTACGATATAAGCCAGATAACAAGAACCATTTCCATTCTCGGGGCAACCAGGGGTAGGCCCTGTGACCGCACACAAAATGAGTCCCGTTGTAGGGCGTATATTTATTTATCGCTGGGGGGGTCCGATTGCACCGAAAAGTCACCGTTTCCGTTTAATGACGTGAGTGTCACCCTACCCCCTTTGGCAGGTAAGGTAAGGCTATATGTGCAGTTACTGTACCCCACAATAGGATCTTCCGGTCGTCCCTGCCTTGTGAGACACAGCCCCCCTCCCTGTCCCTTCTTGCACCTTCTCAGGAACGGTAGTAAATAGGAATCGTTATAGGTTGACTGTCTCCACCCACTACACTGTTCTGGATTATACCCATGATTTTTAAGTTTTACTATGGTGCTGCCGTCTACCTGTATGACATAAGAGCCAACGCGTGTGGATCCTGTTCTAACTCCAAACATCCAGCTGGCCGTCTCATTATCACTAAATGGGATTGATTGTAGGGGGATTCCTTCCTCTGAGTGTGTGGGGACATGGACACAGACCCAACAGCTGGCAACGTTGGCTTTTTTGGCATAGGTGTATGACATGTACAAGAAGGTGTTCACATATGACTCTCTCTTGGTCCGTGGGGGTACTCTGGTCTGAGTCCTCCCTAGGCTACATATTACAATTACACAAAAAAGCAAACTGCACATAAAATCGCATAACACATTCATCTTGGATCGTCTTTATTTCTTCCGGCGTTTTCTGCTGATGCGTCCGCCTTCAGTTTCCTAGAATGTGTATGAAGGCAGGGTTATTTGTTTTGTTCGCTTGTGCTGGGGTCGTTGGATTCATATTCTTTGAGCTGAGACCAATGTTTCCATCGGCTAACCCCACCCATATCTATGCACGTATCTCCGCTAATTAGGACTTCAAATGGGCCAGACCAACGGGGAGCAAACCCCGTTCGTCCTGGCAGACATTTTACCATTGCCTTCCCGCCTACCTGTGGGACCTCTCCCTGGTCCTCCAATTCCTTCTGTTCGGCCCTGCCTGCTTGCCGTTCCCTTACTTCCTTCCTCAATTCCTTAAGTTGCTTACTCAGTTCCAAGACGTACTTTCTAATCCGATCCCTCAGGGGTCCTACGTCGGATCCCCCAGTTATGATTCCTTCCGGCAGGCGCATTGCCCTGCCTGACATCAACTCGTATGGAGTTAATCCCGTCAATCTTTGTCTCATCAAGATTGTGGGTAGTAAATCCGCCCAAGCCTGTACCGTCTCTTGGATGGACTTTACTAGTGTTGCTTTTAAGTGTCATCATAAGAACATAAGAATTAGGAACAGGAGTAGGCCATCTAGCCCCTCGAGCCTGCTCCGCCATTCAATAAGATCATGGCTGATCTGGCCGTGGACTCCGCTCCACTTACCCCCCGCTCCCCATAACCCTTAATTCCCTTATTGGTTAAAAATCTATCCATCTGTGACTTGAATACATTCAATGAGCTAGCCTCAACTGCTTCCTTGGGCAGAGAATTCCACAGATTCACAAACCTCTGGGAGAAGAAATTCCTTCTCAACTTGGTATTTTGAGGCTGTGCCCCCTAGTTCTAGTCTCCCCGACCAGTGAAAACAACCTCTCTGCCTCTATCTTGTCTATCCCTTTCATTATTTTAAATGTTTCTATAAGATTACCCCTCATCCTTCTGAACTCCAACGAGTAAAGACCCAGTCTACTCAATCTACCCTCATCTCCGGAATCAGCCTCGTGAATCGTCTCTGTACCCCCTCCAAAGCCAGTATATCCTTCCTTAACTAAGGTGACCAAAACTGCACGCAGTACTCCAGGTGCGGCCTCACCAATACCCTATACAGTTGCAGCAGGACCTCCCTGCTTTTGTACTCCATCCCTCTCGCAATGAAGGCCAACATTCCATTCGCCTTCCTGATTACCTGCTGCACTTGCAAACTAACTTTTTGGGATTCATACACAAGGACCCCCAGGTCCCTCTGCACCGCAGCATGTTGTAATTTCTCCCCATTCAAATAGTATTCCCTTTTACTGTTTTTTTCCCAAGGTGGATGACCTCACTCTTTCCGACATTGTATTTCATCTGCCAAACCTTAGCCCATTCGCTTAACTTATCTAAATCTCTTTGCAGCCTTTCTGTGTCCTCTACACAACCCGTTTTCCTACTAATCTTTGTGTCATCTGCAAATTTTGTTACACTACACTCTGTCCCCTCTTCCAGGTCATCTATGTATATTGTAAACACTTGTGGTCCCAGCACCGATCTCTGTGGCACACCACTAACCACCGATTTCCAACCCGAAAAGGACCCATTTATCCCGACTCTCTGCTTTCTGTTCGCCAGCCAATTCTCTATCCATGCTAATATATTTCCTCTGACTCCGCGTACCTTTATCTTCTGCAGTAACCTTTTGTGTGGCACCTTATCGAATGCCTTTTGAAAATCTAAATACACCACATCCATCGGTACACCTCTATCCACCATGCTTGTTATATCCTCAAAGAATTCCAGTAAACTAGTTAAACATGATTTCCCCTTCATGAATCCATGCTGCGTCTGCTTGATTGCACTATTCCTATCTAGATGTCCCGCTGTTTCTTCCTTAATGATAGTTTCAAGCATTTTCCCCACTACAGATGTTAAACTAACCGGCCTATAGTTACCTGCCTTTTGTCTGCCCCCTTTTTTAAACAAAGGTGTTACATTAGCTGCTTTCCAATCCGCTGGTACCTCCCCAGAGTCCAGAGAATTTTGGTAGATTATAACGAATGCATTTGCTATAACTTCCGCCATCTCTTTTAATACCCTGGGATGCATTTCATCAGGACCAGGGGACTTGTCTACCTTGAGTCCCATTAGCCTGTCCAGCACTACCCCCCCTAGTGATAGTGATTGTCTCAAGGTCCTCCCTTCCCACATTCCTGTGACCAGCAATTTTTGGCATGGTTTTTGTGTCTTCCACTGTGAAGACCGAAGCAAAATAATTGTTTACGGTCTCAGCCATTTCCACATTTCCCATTATTAAATCCCCCTTCTCATCTTCTAAGGGACCAACATTTACCTTAGTCACTCTTTTCCATTTTATATATCTGTAAAAGCTTTTACTATCCGTTTTTATGTTTTGCGCAAGTTTACTTTCGTAATCTATCTTTCCTTCTTTATTGCTTTCTTAGTCATTCTTTGCTGTCGTTTAAAATTTTCCCAATCTTATATTTTCCCACTAACCTTGGCCACCTTATACGCATTGGTTTTTAATTTGATACTCTCCTTTATTTCCTTGGTTATCCACGGCTGGTCATCCCTTTTCTTACCGCCCTTTTTCACTGGAATATATTTTTGTTGAGCACTATGAAAGAGCTCCTTAAAAGTCCTCCACTGTTCCTCAATTGTGCCACCTTTTAGTCTGTGTTTCCAGTCCACTTTAGCCAACTCTGCCCTCATCCCACTGTAGTCCCCTTTGTTTAAGCAAAGTAGCATTGCACACTCGTTTGAGACACTACTTCCTCATCCTCAATCTGTATTACAAATTCAACCATACTGTAATCACTCATTCCGAGCGGATTTTTTACTAGGAGATCATTTATTATTTCTGTCTGATTACACAGGACCAGATCTAAGAGAGTTTGCTCCCTTGTAGGTTCTGTAACATACTGTTCTAAGAAACAATCCCGTATGCATTCTATGAATTCCTCCTCCAGGCTACCCCCTGCGATTTGATTTGACCAATCGATATGTAGGTTAAAATACCCCATGATTACTGCCGTTCCTTTTTCACATGCCTCCATTATTCCCTTGATTATTGCCCTCCCCACCGTGAAGTTATTATTTGGGGGCCTATAAACTACACCCACCAGTGACTTTTTCCCCTTACTATCTCTAATCTCCACCCACAATGATTCAACATTTTGTTCATTAGAGCCAGTATCGTCTCTCACAACTGCCCTGATATCATCCTTTATTAACAGAGCTACCCCACCTCTTTTCCCTTCTTGTCTATGTTTCCGAATCGTCGGATACCCCTGTATGTTTAATTCCCAGTCTTGGCCACCCTGCAACCACGTTTCTGTAATGGCCACCAAATCATACCCATTTGTAATGATTTGTGCCGTCAACTCATTTACTTTATTTCGAATGCTGCGTGCGTTTAGGTAGAGTGTTTTAATACTAGTTTTTAAACCATGATTTTTAGTTTTAACCCCTCCTGCAGCCCCTTTATATTCAGTGGCCCTTTTTGTTTTTTGCCTTGGGTTTCTCTGCCCTCCACTTTTACTCATCTCCTTTCTGTCTTTTGCTTTTGTCTCCTTTTTGTTTCCCTCTGTCTCCCTGCATTGGTTCCCATCCCCCTGCCATATTAGTTTAACTCCTCCCCAACAGCACCAGCAAACACTCCCTCCTGTTCATACGTTCTACCATCCCAGAGCTTTGCGGGTGGTCGAGGATATGAAACTCCTGCATAGCACACACCACCTTCATGATTTGTCCGGTAAAATGGGTTCCCTGGTCGGAATCGATTTGGATAGGGAAGCCCCAACGTGGGATTACTTCCTCTGCCAATATTCGGGCCACCGTGATTGTGGTGCAGTTTCGCGTGGCGAACGCTTCTACCCTCCGCGTAAACTGATCTATTATTACTAGACAGTATTTCTTGCCCCTTGAGGATGGTAAAGGTCCCGTGAAGTCTATCTGTATACACTCCCACGGCCCCCTTGGTCGTGGTTGGTGAGCCATTCTAACCTTAACCATCTTTCCTGGGTTGTGCTGGGCATATGTGCCACATTGCTGACAGTACTTAGCTACGTCCCGTCCCATTCTTGGCCACCACTAATCCCCAGTTATGTTTGTTATCATGACGTTCTGTCCGACATGACTTATGCCGTGGTGTAGTTCCATGAGCATTTGTCTAATACAAGCCGGGGCTATCACCGTCCCATCTTTCTTCCATACGAAGTCGTCACCCTGGCTCCCTCCTTTTGTGCCCCAATCTTTCTTTTCTTCATCATTTACATCGGCATGTAATCTCACAATGTATATATCTTCCTGGTAGTGATACTACATACAACTTCTTCCTGTACTTCTAAGGATATACCTGCTTCCTGTGCCGCTTTATCCGTTGCTTCATTGCCTCGTTGGACATTGTTTACTACTTTCTGGTGAACCTTAACCGTGATCATTACTGCCTCTGCGGGTTTACTGGCGGCTTCTAATAGTAGTCTGATTCAGCCCTCATGTTTGATAGCCTTCCCGCCTGAAGTGACGAACCCTCTCCTGGCCCAGGCAGTCATGTAGTCATGCACTACCCCGAAGGCATAGCGGCTATCAGTATATATATATTTGCCCGCCGGCCTTCAGCCAGTTGGAGGGCTTCAGTCAGGGCAGTGAGTTCAGCTACTTGGGCCAACAGTCCTCCGTCTAACCTTCCCTTTCGGACAGTGTTTAGCGCTTCGTCTACCACCGCCCATCCCGTATGCAGGGTCCCCTGAATATATTTCCGGGACCCATCCACGTACAGGATCAGCTTGGGGTTTTCAAGGGGAATCTCACTTATGTGTCCCGGTGAGTCCTCCCATTCCTGTGCCTGGCACTCATGAGGCTCACCCATGGATAAGAGGCCCTCTGCCGGGTTCTCCCCCGTGTCTCGTACAATTTTTACGGACCCATCTAAGGGAAGTAATACTGCTTCCCATTTGGCCCGGCGGACAGTGGACACGGAGCACAATTTCCCGGTGTTGAGCATTTCCACCAAGGTATGTTTGATATGTAGTCTAACCTCCCCTGTCATTACTACTGGCTCACTAACTATTACCGCCCACGTTGTGCAGTCCAAGGCTGCTACACATCTTGACAGACCTCCTGCCACGGGCGACTGTTGGGTGGAATAGTAAGCTACTGGCGGGCTCGGTCTCCATGCACTTGAGTAACTACTGCTCCGTAAAACCCGGAATGTGAAACGGTGCGTTCATATTTGGCAGTTCTAGGCCTGGTGCCGACATCAGGGCTTCCTTTATCTGGTCGTATGCTGTTTCTTGTTCCAGGCCCCACTCCACACTTTCTAGAACTGGTTTTCCTCCCTTAACTAGTCTCTGTATGGGTTCCGCGATTGCCGCGAAGTTGGCTATAAAGTTCCTACAGTAGTTAAAGAGTCCTAATACTTTACGCACTCCGGACCGTTTTCGGTCGGGGCATAATGCGAATTGCTTCCTTTCTGTTGTGGGACATTGTTTTTGTCCCCTGCGACAGTTGGTGTCCTAAGTACTGTACCTCCTTCAATCCTATCTGAGCTTTCTTGGGGTTTACCTTAAATCCCGCTTTCTTTAAGGCTTCTAGGGTTTCTATTCGAGCCCCCATATGTCCTCTCTCGTCCTTTGAGGCAATCAACAGATTGTCCACATATTGGAGAATGGTACTGCGGTAGGGGGCTAAGTCTACGATCTCCAAGGCTCGACTCAATAGTTCAGTGAAATATGGCCGGACTATTGTGAAAACCCTGGGGCATTCGTGTCCAAGTGTACTGCCTATCCCCTACTGTGAATGAGAATTTATCTTGGGACTCTTGGGTTAATGGTATGGATCAAAATCCATTAGCTATATCTAAGACCGTGAATATTTTATGTTCTGGTTTCAGTCCATTAAATATGGTAGCTGGGCTTGCTACGATGGGGTGCTGGCGGG
The DNA here is from genome assembly GCF_044704955.1 of Pristiophorus japonicus. Taxonomy (NCBI): domain Eukaryota; kingdom Metazoa; phylum Chordata; class Chondrichthyes; family Pristiophoridae; genus Pristiophorus; species Pristiophorus japonicus. The sequence continues at coordinate 99,834,684 of NC_091977.1, read as the reverse complement.
GAGTTACTTTACTTAACGCCGTATAGTCTATGGTCAATCGGTATGACCCATCTGGTTTCTTTACGGGCCAGGTTGTCAAGTTTGTAGTGATTTCGGCTTTCCGAAGGACGCCGCTCCACAAGCGGTCCTGCACTATTTGTTTTACAGCGCCTCGGGCTTCAGGTTTAATGGGGTATTGCTTATGAGGAGTGTGTTCGGGCCCAGGAATGACCACTGGTTTGGTCTTTACCAGCCCACAATCCTGCTTTGATTGAGCCCACACTTCCCTCATTTGTTCGCATATTGGGCCGTAGTCTCCTGCTGTATCCCAATCTCGGGTGAGAAGTTGCACGCTTCCGACCTTTGCGTGATTGTGCTAATTAGTCTGTTCCCCGTACGTCGCGATTTTGTGTCCTCCCTTATCTCTCCAAACGATTCTCTTATTCTGTGGGTCTATTAGTGCCCCTAACTGTTCCAGGAGGTCGATCCCCAATATGGTCCCTTCTGCATTTGGGCATACATAAAATTGTGCCGGGATCAGAATACCGGCTATCTCCAATAGAATTACTTCGCTTTGGTGGCAGATCCTCCCACGCCAGTTATATGGACTACATGTTTAGTTGTGGGTAAGGGAATATCTGTCATCGATACCGATGCTCTGCTCTGGTATCCACTAACATATCACACTGCCGGCCCCCTAACAGCGCTGCTATGTGAACACGCGGATCCTCTCCCTGCCCCACAGGGGCCGCTCGCCTTCAGTCTCTTCCTAAGTCCCTCAGCGTGTGATTAGCTGCTGTCGGTTCATCTCCTCTACTCTAAGGCCTGACTGACTCTTTCTTTTCTCCTTGGGCGCTCAGCATTTATCAGTGGCATGTCCCTTTTTCCTGCAATTGTCACATTGGACGGCTGGTCTTTTGGGGTCCCTACAGTCGGCGGCAAAATGACCCGTCTTGCCACAGTTGTAGCATTCCCTTCGGCCCGCACTCTTACTGCACTTAGCCGCGGCCACTTCTTGTTTTATTCCCCCAGAGTTAATGTGGCATGCCCACTGGACAGCTTGGTCATAGGTGTCTGCGACTACCACCCCCATTTTTAAGATCTTTTGACAGTTGGCTGAAAGGCCGTCCTTAAACATTTTCACGAAGACTGGGTCGTCTCTGTTCGGGGCCGCTTGTCCCGAGGATTCTTGGTATTGGAACCATAACCTCTCTCCGTAGTCATTGGCGTTTTCTCCCTTTTTCTGACGGGTCTGCATTATCAATCCCCAATTTGGAGTGGATGCTCCCATTAAGGCCTGCACAGCCTGGACAAACCCGTTGTGCCCTTGTCGCACCCACGGCAGATATCCATGTGCTGTCACTGTGAGGGGGTGCTAGTTCTGTCCACCGGTCCTTTGGACACTTAGCCCGAACTATTTGGTGGATATCTCGCTCATGCATATCGTGGGTCTCATACAATTCTTCTAACTTTTGTCAAAATTCTATATTTCTCTTCCGTGGTTGTAGACTTCCCAAATCCTGATTGATTCATTTGTTTTTCTGTGGGGGTGAAAGTGTAGTATTGATATCAGGGGTTCCCTTCCGGTGCGCCCTGGATTACCCTAAGAAGGGCTGCCCTTTCTGTATTTACTGAATCATCATTTGACCCTTCCATCTCGGTCTCCTCATCAAAGGGAGGAATCGAGGCCGCTACTGCGGCAACATAAGTCGGAGGGAGTTCCTAATCTGATCCTCCCCCACACTTGCCGGTTTGTTCATACCGCTCTCTCCATTTCTTATTCTCGGCTTCTGTTTCCTTACTTTTCTCTACTAATTGTTTGGTTTTATTTTGTAACACACATAACTGATATACTACAAGTACTCCGGCTTTCTTTGCCATTTTCTGTTTCTGTTTCTCCCACCAATTCTTTTGCTCCTTGGGGCAGCCAAGGGATCCCACCCATCTTTAATCATTTTATCTATTCAGCTCTTCTGGTCGTCTGCATAGAACCTACTAAGAGACCCTCCCGGCCCCCATTCAAGGTCTTCCCCTGACGCCATTATGTGATCTGACCTTCCCTTGCTTCCTCAGCGAATGAGTCTCTTCACGTGGGCCTTCTTCTACTCCATCACTTATTTATTGCGATGGGATTATCCCTCAACTCTTACACCAGTTCATGCGTATCACACAGTCACTCACAGGTTTCCGCCGTCACTTTGTCCTCCCGGTGTTCCCTTCGACCTTAATCCTTGGTCATCACGTGGGGCATTTGCCCTCCTAATTCCGGCTCAAGTTAGGTGATTGAGATAGTTTGTGACAATTGAAGTGACTGGGACACTCGTTTCTCTTGCACACCACTTATCTTACTTATATTCTACTTTATCTTAATTTCTACTCAATGTGTCTGTTATCAAACCTCCCCGAGTCTCACTTGTTCGTTGGGTGTCCGGCAGCCTCACCCCTGCCGGTTCGACGTTCCAATTTCTGGGATGTCGTGAAATCCGACCTTATCCCCGTCCGTTCGAGTCTCGGTCAGGAGGGCTTACACCGGCGGTACACCCTGCTCGCAGCGCCAAAACTGTTGGGGGGAAACCCCGAGATAGAAATAAATCTACTCCGAGACTACGTTAGAGAGTTGAAAACACACACACTTTATTAATACAAGGTACCAGGGGAGTATGTAGGTCCCTCAACCAGGCAACAACTCAATTTGGGGTTACACAAAATGAGTATTTAAAGTCGTAAACCGCAAAGGTCACATGTCACTGCTTCTACATGACCTGATCTTCTGGCATTTCAAAAAGTGCCTACACATCAATTTCTACAGTCATGTTTGTCCAGCTCACTTCCTTATCTTCGGCCAGTGTCTGGTGTGTGGTTGGTTTCTATGTTGCTCAGCATCTTGTAACATTTTCACAATTGCTTATTTCATCCTGTCATTCAGTACATTTTCTAAAGCACAGCAATTTCGCACTAACGCTATTAACCCTTCACCACCATATGAATCCCCAGCATCAAGATCTTGGGGATCACAGAAATTGGTTACTCTGCAACAAATGGTTCACCACCTGATCTCAAAATTCAGTAATTTACAAGACACAAGTCAGGAGAGCGATGTAACACAGCACTTTCCTGGATGGGTGAAGCCACAAGACCAAAGAAGCGAAACACCATCTAGGATAGAGCACTCCCCTGGCACTGGACTGGATATCCACACCTTCCACCACTGGTACAGTGTGGTTGCAGTACACACTATCAACTGGATGCATTGCAGCGTCTCAGCAAGCTTCCTCTGACAAAGCCTCTCACCCCCACAAGCTCTACCACCGAAAAGGACAAAAGCAGTTAATATAATCATGGGAACACCATCGTAACAAGCCATTCTGATTTTAATATATTTTATCCCTTTGTCGTCAGTGTCAAAATCCTGAAGTTGCCTACGTAACCCCATCGTAGGAGTATCATCACCACAAGCACTGTAGCAATTCAAAAAGGTGACCGACCATCACCTTCTCAAGGTAACTAGGGATGGGAATAAATGCTGTGTTCCCTGCATTTACCACATCCCAAGAAAAAATTAGTAACATTTGAGGACCTTGTAATAAGAATTCATAAAACTGGGTTTATTTATAATACTGTAATGTGTTCAGATGGCCACCTTGAGTATAAATAAAGTTTGGCTGGTTTATGTAGTCTTTTGAAGTCCAAGATTAATTGTCTTTTTGCTAAAGCCCTTTACATGCGTACCTGGATTAAGCACTTGGTGACAAGTGATCCTTGTAACCAGCAATGTACTTGGATGTCTAGAATATTAGAGTGGCAGGTATGTTACAAGATTTCTTGCATAGTCCTTCCACATTAATAAAAGCTAAGTTTGCTGTTTGGCTGATGAGAAAACTGAGATTTGGCACTGATGGAGGAGATCACCTCGAAGTTGAGAACAAGTGCTCATATTTTCAAGGTTTGGTGCCTACCATGATTGGTTGTAGAAGGGAAACAGCAGCTGCACACACAGACACCTGGCTGACAAAAAAAAATGATTGACCTTTTTGGGAAGGCTGGAAAATTATTCATCTAGTCTCTCTGTTGAACACTTCTAGGTGAAGCATTGTACAGGATGCATGTGGAGTAAAGGTGCCTTCACTGTGTTGAAATGCTGAGGTGCAATTGATGTCTAAAAATTAAGATTAACAAAACCATTTATTCCGGTGAATAGTTTCACAAATGGGAAGAGAAAAGTTAGCTGTGTTAGCAAACAAACACATGTGGCCCAGTCAATCCTGTCTGTTCCCATCGCATTTTGTGGATTTTCTACCATTTGCCAAAATTCAAAATTCTCATCCTTATTTTCAAATTCCTCCATGGCCTTGCTCCGCCCTATCTCTGTGAGCACGTCCAGCCCCACAACCCTCTGATGTTTGCACTCCTCTAATTCTGCCCTCTTGAGCATCCCTGAATACGATCGCATTGGTGCCTGGGCCCCAAGCTCTGAAACTTCCTGCCTAAACCTCTCTGCCTCGCTACCTCTCTTTCCTTCTTCAAGGTGCTCCTTAAAACCTACCTCTTTGACCAAGCTTTTGGTCACCTGGGCTAATTTCGGCTAGGTGTCAAATTATTTTCTCTCATAATACTCCTGTGAAACACCTTGGGATGTTTCACTGTGTTAAAGGCGCCAAATAAATACATGTTGTTGCCTTATTTGGGCTTTCTAGTTAGCTACATTAAAATCCATTTATCTACATTAAAATCCATTTATATTGAAGGAGGAGGAAAATCCTTGGGTGTTGTGCACATTAAAGTAGTTTTAGTACTTTTTCTGAAATGGAGAGAAATGTGCATGACGATAAATGCTGCAAAAAAAGCACACTAAGGCAATGGGGACAATTGAACATGTATGGTGAGCTATGTAAGACCTGCCAGCAACTATCGATATCGTTAATGCCAATGTCATGTATTATTGCACCAACAAAGTACCTCGACCAGTGACATTGGCATTAACTACATCAGTAATCTTGTGGCTTCTTTGAGTGAAACTTGATTCGTGTAAATTATTGCTAATTTTCTTGCAATTCGATTTGCTTCAATAATAGATTAAAACATTTCTGTAATATTTACGTTCACCATTTGAAGATTGCAGATTTTTATTTGCATATAATTGAAAGTTACAAAAAAAATCTGTCAATGTTATGGTGTGGCATGTCAAAGAACGAACATTGCACCATAGAACAGTATGTTACAGGTTCAAAGGAGTTTATTTTTTGTCTGCCTCTGCCATTGTTGAATTTTAAGTACCAACTGTTAACACTTGAGAGCTGTTTCAATTGTTTTTCTAAAAGATTAATTTCTATGCTTTGTCTTAGGATTTAACCATCCGTTTGACTGATGACACAGATCCATTCTTCTTGCATAATCTTACGATTGGTGAAGAAGATTTTCAAAGGTAGGTTATAAATTCTATAACTATTATTTGATAGAACATGTGTAAAGTTACTGGTTCTGTTTGGGTTTATGGGTCTCGTGGTTTGATGGTGTAGTTAGAAACATAACCCAAGACTATATCGCTTGACTTCAATAGTATTGTTACCCATGTTACTTTCAACTATTTTTTTTCCCCTATTCTGAAATTTTATAAAGTAATCAAGAAAGACACGGAAATAGCAATTGAACAGAAAGCAAAACCTGATGTATCTTAATAACTGAGGGTAGTTTTAATAATCATCTAAGTCCTAATTATTTTGAGTATTGATTATGAAAATAAAAGTCACAAATAAATGAATGACACCAGATGGTCAGAAAATGCCAGTCACAAGCGCATATAACAGTTTTACCAGTTGAAGTTGGAGAGACCAACTGAAGAAAAAGAGAGAAAACAAACTTGAGAAGACCAGGGGGTACCTTCTGAATGACCAGGCAAAATGCAGGGCGTTGGCATCATTTCAAGGAAGAGGGTAAAACTATTTCCACAGTTTGTCTCCTATACTCTTCCAGGAGGTTCCTTAAATTCTTTATAAAAAATAGCTCACCATACACCATACACCATGCTACTACTACAGTTCAGATTCTTATACCAAGCTTATTTTGGTATAATGTTGCACGTTTTGGAGCAAGAAATAATTCAAAAATATTTAAAATTTAAAAAAATGTGTGATTGGTTCAGTTTGCATGCTGAGTGACTTTTTAAAATTTGAGCAGTCAGATACACTCTTACACACACTCGGAATCTTTTTATTCATATCAGCTTATGTTAATTGCTGTCTCAGTTGAGAGTTCTTTTGTATTGTTAACATTTAATTAAAGAAAATACTTGGCTTTGCCTGGGGCATCAAATGTTAAATTGCAATATGAATTCTCTTATGACTCTAGCTAATCAAATTATGGATGCTTTTAAAGCAGCGGTTATTTTATAGATTTCAGATCAACATCTCCAACTTGTGAAACCTTAATATGTGTAAGGCTGTCACTGAGATAATGGCCCGGATTTTGCGGTCAGCAGTGAAGGAATGGCAGTCATTCCCTACGCTACAGCTGCTCAGAGTTTTCATGGGCTTTCAAGCGTAGACTTGCCGGCATACAGTGCAGCGCCCTCTACAGGGGATTTGTGGCGTCTGAGTAGTGAAAGCAATAACGAGACTCTTCAACCAATCAGATTGAAGAATCCTCAGAGTCACAGACTCTAAACCGGGAATTATAAATTAGATTAAAATCATGTATAGAAAGTGAAGTAGAGATTAGGAAAGAAAGATGGCATTAAGAGAGATAAAAGAGAAAGACAGAAAACATTTTATTAAAAAAATTAATTAAAAAAAATCTCCAATGCTAATTAAATTCTGAAGAAATGAGATGCCACACGTAAACTGCATTCAGGGCCAGAGAGGTTGTTTGGGAGTAATTATGACTGATCACGCCGTTAAAATCCACTTACTCTTGAATGTACCAGCCGTAACCTTTTTCTGGTGTGTTTAGTGGCTAAGTACTGCAACTTCATGCCGCTACATTGATTTCAGGGAGGTTCTGTTGTAGCACAGCCTATAAAGGAACAGGGCCACTTGGATCACAACTTCCGGATTTCCGTGTTTCACTGCTCATGTGGGGACTCAAAGTCACTGTCCAATTTACTCCATAGTATCAGTGAGCGCTGTTCGCCTCCCAGTGCAAAATTCGGGCCATTAGGTGCATAATGGTCACAATTCTAGTGCCTTCAATTATCTTGGGAGTTACATGGCTGAGTCACTGGGGCACAGAAGTCCATATTTTGCTTCAGCAGAAACTATGGGAATAAGGATTCTGAGTATTCTGAAATGTTTGTTAAACTCAACAGTTAAAATGTATAATGCTGGAGAAAGTTAAGTAGTATGTATAGTGACAGTTTTTACTGCTGATTTAGCTTGCTTGTGTATACATTTTTTTTCTAGCTAAATTTTTAATTTGAGTTTGTCTGTGGGTTTTTTTTCTACACAAGTTTAAGATTAGACAATGGGAAATCTACTGTATCCTGTATAAACTGGTGGCAAGAGTAGATTGTTAGCCCTGAGGCAAGCACAACTTTGTGCATCTGGAAGCTCCCTTTTGTGGTGAGCATGAGTAACCAGTGTAAATGGCAAGCCCAAATTGTATAAAAAATGTTTTTAAACCTATTAAAATTCAGTGCAACTTTCTCATTCTTTGAAGACTTGTCATGTTAGTTCTTCACATGGCACCGAATTGTCAGTAGATATTAACTGTAGTAAATAGTTTCATGGGAAATAATAAGGATCAATATATGTTCCAGTCCGGGAGTCGAGTTTCAGTACATTTTATAGTTTTGTTTCAATAATTCTTTCTACTTGCTAGAAGGTTAGATTTGAGGAGGGTGGGAGCTGATATATATTGTAAATATTCTTTCTTCCCCTCACCTCCATTTCTTCTTGACAAGATTGAGAGATAAGAACATAAGAATTAGGAACAGGAGTAGGCCATCTAGCCCCTCGAGCCTGCTCCGCCATTCAACAAGATCATGACTGATCTGACCGTGGACTCAGCTCCACTTACCCGCCCGCTCCCCATAACCCTTAATTCCCTTATTGGTTAAAAATCTATCTATCTGTGATTTGAATACATTCAATGAGCTAGCCTCAACTGCTTCCTTGGGCAGAGAATTCCACAGATTCACAACCCTCTGGGAGAAGAAATTCCTTCTCAACTCGGTTTTAAATTGGCTCCCCTGTATTTTGAGGCTGTGCTCCCTAGTTCTAGTCTCACCGACCAGTGGAAACAACCTCTCTGCCTCTATCTTGTCTATCCCTTTCATTATTTTAAATGTTTCTATAAGATTACCCCTCATCCTTCTGAACTCCAACGAGTAAAGACCCAGTCTACTCAGTCTATCATCATAAGGTAACCCCCTCATCTCTGGTATCAGCCTAGTGAATCGTCTCTGTACCCCCTCCAAAGCTAGTATATCCTTCCTTACGTAAGGTGACCAAAACTGCACACAGTACTCCAGGTGTGGCCTCACCAATACCCTGTACAGTTGCAGCAGGACCTCCCTGCTTTTGTACTCCATCCCTCGCAATGAAGGCCAACATTCCATTCGCTTTCCTGATTACCTGCAAACTAACTTTTTGGGATTCATGCACAAGGACCCCCAGGTCCCGCTGCACCGCAGCATGTTGTAATTTCTCCCCATTCAAATAATATTCCCTTTTACTGTTTTTTTTTCTTCCCCAAGGCGGATGACCTCACATTTTCCGACATTGTATTCCATCGGAAAATGTGAGGTAATACCTTGGTTAGACCATACTTGGAGTATTGAGTTCAGTTCTGGTTTCCATATTACAAAAATATAGAGGGACTGGAGAAGGTGCAAAAAAGATTTACAAGAATGAGACCAGAAATGTAGAAACATAGAAAATAGGTGCAGGAGCAGGCCATTCAGCCCTTTTAGCCTGCACCGCCATTCAATGAGTTTATGGCTGAACATCAAACTTCAGTACCCCCTTCCTGCTTTCTCGCCATACCCCTTGATCCCCCAAGTAGTAAGGACTTCATCTTACTCCCTTTTGAATATATTTAGTGAATTGGCCTCAACTACTTTCTGTGGTAGAGAATTCCACAGGTTCACCACTCTTTGGGTGAAGAAGTTTCTCCTCATCTCGGTCCTAAATGGCTTACCCCTTATCCTTAGACTGTGACCCCTGGTTCTGGACTTCCCCAACATTGGGAACATTCTTCCTGCATCTAACCTGTCTAAACCCATCAGAATTTTAAACGTTTCTATGAGGTCCCCTCACTGGGAGCTTATAGCTATCGGGAAAGACTAGACATAATGGGACTCTTTTTTTTTTCTCTAGAAAAGAGAAGGTTGAGAGATGGCCTCATAGAGGTCTTTAAAATATTCATACGGTTTGTTAGGGTAGACGTAGAGAAGATGTTTCCACTTGTGGGGGAGTCCAAAACTAGGGACCATAAATATAAGATAGTCACCAATAAATATAAGATAGTCACCAATAAATCCAATTTAAAAAAAAAAAAAATTAAAAAATCAGAAGTAACCTCTTCACTCAGTGGAGGTAATGTGGAACTTGCAATCACATGGAGTAGTTGAAGCAAAGAGCTCAGATGAATTTAAGGGGAAGCTAGATAAGAGGGAGAAAGGAATAGAATGCTGTGCTGATGGGGTAAGATGAAGTACGGTGAGAAGAGGCTCGCGTGGAACATAAACACCTGTTGGGCCAAATGGCCTGTTTTTGTGCTGTGAATACTGTACTACGTAACATCATAACTATTTAATTTTACAGTTTAAAGAATCAGCAAGGACTGCTAGTAGAATTTTCTGCTTTCCCCCAGCGATTCATAGAGCTTTTGGACCAATGTATCCAGGAACAAAGCAAAGAGGTGCCAAGGTGGGTTTGTATCTAGATACAGAAGTATTAATTTCTATTGATTTCAACTCCTAGGATTAGTTGTCCGCACTCTTTTAGACGTACAGTTTTGTAAAACAGTTAAACTTTTTACAGCCTTGAATTGTAAAAATCAAGTGAGTTTTCTATTGTACTAAATAACTAACATTTCTGATATGGACCATAATCTACAGATCTGTTGGAGTTTAGTCATTCATCCTGTTATTTCCAACCTAGGGTACACCACTGTAGTTTGGGTTTCCGTTACTGATCAGATTGTTGACTCCTGATTCAATTTTGGTAACAGTTCTAGCAATTTGGAGGGGGGTGGAGGGTGGTGGCATGTGGTTGGAGGGGAAGATGGATCGAAATATCATTTCATCAGTTCTGTGCAGTTCACTTTTTCCAATTATGTACCAAGAGGGTAACCTTAGACTTGAATTATCGAGCTGTACCTTATATATGGGCTGCCAACAATAAAGGGTTATATCTTGCTTGGCATTCTTCCCAGTCCTCAATCCCAATTAGGAGCATCCAAATTAAAATATTCAGGGACATTTGGGCACTGAATTGTCCAGACTGAAATGGTTCTTGATTGAGATTAAATACCAACAAGGCAGTCTTGCAGCATAGAAACCTTCAGAACTGTTTGCTGTTGGACATTTTAGTTGTGAAAGAGCTCTATGCAGCAAGGTGTCCAGCCGTGTGGATGAAGGTGTGTAGTACTAGAAGATTACAGGAGCAGAACTGAGGTACAAAATACATGCATCACCTTTCCAACAAATAGCATATGTGAAACGGATTGTAAAACAAAATCCTACTTTGTCCATATTTCTTTTAGGGGTCATTCTTGTAGTTTCCTAATCATGCAGCACATTCTGTACATCAGTTGTATCTACTGTTCTCTGCAGGTGTTTCATTCAGTTAACTTGCACAAAATACTATTTGTCGATACACCCATGTCATTGGCCTTCCAGTGTTTTGAATAGGCTTTTTGAATGTTCAGTTGCCCACCCTTCACCACCTCCTCAAAAAGGTGGTGGAAAAACTGGGATTGGCAGCGTGGAGGGTGTTCAGCAGAAGCAAAACACCAGATAGATTAGGAAACAATTTATTTTCTGTATACTTAAATAACCTAGTGTCAACCTTGGCTCTGTGGTAGCACTCTTGCCTCTGAGTTAGAAGGTCAGAGACTTATTCCAGAGACTAGGCTGACACGTCACTGCAGTACTGAGGGAATGCTGCACTGTCAAAGGTGCATTATCTCGGATGAGACGTTAAACTGAGGCCGTCTGCCTTCTCAGATGGACATAAAAGATCCCATGGCATGAGTCAAAGAAGACCAGAGAAGTTCTCATTATCCTAGCCAATATTTATGCCTCAACCAGTATCACTTAAACAGATTATTTGGTCATCTACTTAATTGCTATTTCTGGGACCTTGCTGTGCACAAATTGTTTGCTACTTTTCCCTGCATTACAACAGTGACTACTTAATTAGATATGAAGTGCTTTGGGACATCCTGAGGTTGTAAAGGGCACTATATAAATGAAAGTTATTTCTTTATTTCTAATTGTCTTCTAAAAATTTCTGATTTTAAAATTCTTCTCATTGTTGATTTTCCACAGGTTTATGCTTCAATTGCTAACTCAATCTCCAGCATTGGATCGCATGCCTGCAAGCTTAGATATAATAGAAACCAATCCATTCAAGCATCTCACCCATCTCTCCTTAAAGTTACTTCCAGGAAATGATAGTGATGTAAAAAAATATTTAGCAATCTGTCTTCAAAATGTGAAGGTTAGTTTCTACTGTCCATTTCTTATGAGAGTATTAGTTGTACTCTTATGTTTGTTCTGGTTAATTGCTGCAATAATGGAATGTTCCTCTCAGCACTGCTGTTGTAATAATCTGATGTGAATTTATTTAGTGATTTCTGGCTATAATATTTGTAACAATAATACAAATGCTTTTTTTACATTTTCCAAATTCTATTTTCATTACCTTTTTTAAATTTATCTCTTGCAAATTTAGCATTTCATTCCAAACTAAAATACATAGAGCTAGCTTAACCAAATTTAGCAAAATTCTGACAGCTCAGTTTTTTTTTAAGATGACAAAGAGAACAAGAAAGTACATTATAGTATAACTTGACATCAAATTGCCTGAAAACCAGAAGAATCGAGCTGGTCAGTACCTCCAACCGCAGTGGACTTCCACGTTACTCAAATAGCACCGCCTTCCGTAGGAGTTAGGCTTGGTTCATGCTTGGATGGGAGACTGGGAATACCAGGTGCAATAGGCTTTGCTGACTTCCACAGATAGAGCCCAGTCCGGCTTGATCTCAGAAGCTAAGCAGAGTAAGGCTTGGTGAGAGACTGCCTGGGAATACCAGATGCTCTAGGATTTTCAAATGAAGAAACGGATAAAGAATGTCAGGTTGCAAATACATCTGAGAATCGGGCTATGTATAGCAGGGTCAGAGGAGAAGTGAAAAAGAAAATATGAGAGGGTATGAGAATAGAATGGCAGCCAACATCGAAGGTAATTCAAAAGTCTTCTATAGGCCTAAATAGTAAAAGGGTAGTAAGAGGAGGGGTGGGACCGATTCGGGACCAAAAAAGAGAGCTATGCATGGTGGCAGAGGTTAAGGCTGAGGTATTAAATGAGTACTTTGCATCCGTCTTCACCAAGGAAGAGGATGCTGCCATAGACGTAGTGTTTGCGCTAGGTCCATGCAGCAGAGCAGGTCTCCAGTCGTCTTGGTTAATCCTTGCCACTGGACCAAGACCTAGCCCGTGTGGTGGCTGGTGTGCAACGGTCACCACACTTGAAAAAAAATTCACGCACAGGCATCTTCCACCCCCTCAATTGGAGTTCAGGACCGAAACATTGGGTCCTTCATCGAAAGATCTGTGAATTCGTGGAAGCAAGACATCTTCATTCGAGGGACCGCCTATGATGATTATGAATGGAGGAGATAGTGGAGACACTTGATAGGATAAAAATGGATAAAGAAGAGATATTACAAAGGCTGGCTGTACATAAAGTAGATAAATCACCAGAAGCGGATGGGAAGCATCCTAGGATGCTGAGGGAATTGAGGGCAGAAATTGCAGAGGTACTGGCCATAATACTCCAATCTTCCACAGGTGCCAGAGTAGTGCAGAATTGGAAATATTACACTATTGTTCAAAAAAGGGAATAAAGATAAACCCAGCAACTACAGGCAAGTCAGTTTAACCTCGGTAGTGGGGAAGCTTTTAGAAACGGTAACCCAGGACAAAATTAACAGTCACTTGGATGGGATTAATTAAGGAAAGCCAGCACGGATTTGTTAAAGGCGAATCGTGTTTAACCAACTTGATCGAATTTTTTGATGAAGTATCAGAGAGGGTTAATGAGGGTAATACGGTTGACGTAGTGTACATGGATTTCCAAAACACATTGACAAAGTGTCACAAAATAGGCTTGCCAGCAAAATTGAAGCCCATGGAATAAAAGGGACAGTGGCAGCATGGATACGAAATTGGCTAAGTGACAGGAAACCGAGAGTAGCGGTGAATGGTTGTTTTTTGGACTGGAGGAAAGTGTACAGTGCTGTTCCCCAGGGGTCAGTTCTAGGACCACTGCTTTTCTTGATATATATTAATGACTTGGACGTGGGTATACAGGGCACAGTTTCAAAATTTGCAGATGACGCAAAACTTGGAAGTATAGTGAACAGTGAGGAAGAGAGTGATAGATTTCAGGAAGACAAACAGGCTAGTGAAATGGGCGGATATGTGGCAGATCAAATTTAGTGCAGAAAAATATGCTTTTTGGTAGAAAGAATGAGGAGAGGACATATAAACTAAATGGTACAATCCTAAAGGGGGTGTATGAACAGAGAGACCTGGGGGTATGTGCGCATAAGTCGTTGAAGGTGGCTAGGCTGATTTGAGAAAGCTGTTAAAAAGGCTTACGGGATCTTGGGCTTCATAAATAGAGGTATAGAGTACAAAAGTGTGGAAATGATGATGAACCTTTATAAAACACTGGTTTGGCCCCAACTGGAGTATTGTGTCCAATTCTGGGTACCACACTTTAGAAAGGTGAAGAAAAGATTTACGAGAATGATTCCAGGAATGAGGGACTTCAGTTACGTTGATAGACTGGAGATGCTGGGGTTGTTCTCCTTGGAGCAGGGAAGATTGAGAGGAGATTTGATAGAGGTGTTCAAAATCATGAGGGGTCTGGACAGGGTAGATAGAGAGAAACTGTTCCCATTGACAGAAGGATAGAGAACCAGAGGACACAGATTTACAGTGATTGGTAAAAGAACCCGAGGCGACATAAGAGAAAACTTTTTTACGCACCGAGTGGTTAAGATCTGGAATCTACTGCCAGAAAAGGTGGTGGAGGCAGACTCAATTTTATCTTTCTAAAGGGAGTTGGATAAGTATTTGAAGGAAAAACATTTACATGGGCTTATGGGGAAAGGGCACTGGAGTGAGACTGACTAAGAGTCGGCATAGGCTCGATTGGTCGAATGGCCTCCTTCCGTGCTGCAACAATTCTATGATCTAAACACAATTTTTCTGGCACTACTGTGGCTGTCATGCAGAAGCACAGTTTTAATTAACCCGACATCAATATTGTCCTTTTTGTTCCTCTACCATGAATAAAATATCTATGTACCTGAGCTATCAGATTTAACCAATATGAAACGGAGTATGTTGCAGAGAACCTTGTGTCCATTTAGTCCTCCTTTATTGTGGATCTCTGGCCACTGATCAATAATCAGAGTATAATTATTTCCAGAACCATACCATTTCGTATTAAACTCCGCCATTCCGAATGATCTCTGACTAAAGTTGTAAAATCATATAGCGGAAGTGAGAAGAACCCAACTGAGGAGAAAATAAGATAAAAGATGTGTACAAGGTGGTTTAATTCTAATGTCAATACGAATTTTAATGGCGTATTGCTTAATGTGACAAAATTGCATCCTTTTTAAAATGTTTTTAAATGGTATTTAAATGAAGCATCATGTTATGAATAATACTGACCATTAACATGGCAAATTGTAATTGAGAAGCCCTTTTTAATAGACAAAATATAGCTAATTTAAACAGTTTTTTTCCTTTTTCAGATAGAAAATAGTTCACTACACGAAAGGTTGCATAGAACAGAAGAGGGCTTAACAAAAAGATTAAGCATTACGCAACAGGTTTGTAAATAAAAATCTTGATTGATGCAACATAATGGTGGCATGAACTGAAGCACCAGTGTGCATTGCTATGCATCAGAAGTGAAAGTTAGTTTGCCGACTCCGGACTTGAGCTGCCCTGAAGTTTTCGCCTTGAAGAAACATCAGTCAGGATGTCATTACCAATGTGATGCTTCAACACTTCCTGTTGGTCAACGAAGCAAAATGATGGAATTGGACTGAAAGTACTCATTTAATTGCGGATGCACATATGGCGCTTTGCCTTCCCCATTTTCAGACATATGAGCAGGCATTGAAAGCACAGAGTAAACTGATCAACTCCTCTATGACTGAGGCTTAATATATGTCTCCTTGACTTTTAAACTATTGACCATCCCATTCTTCACCATTGTTTCCCGTCGTCTACCTCCATGGCATCACTCTCGAGATTTTCTTCCTCTTTCGCAATATGTATCTTCAAGTAGTTTCTTCTTTGTCTGTGTGGTCACCTCTGCTGTGCCACACGGTTCCATCTTTGGTTCCCCCCTGACAATATCTGCAAGGAAGTGACTGGCTTCCACATGTACGCCATTAACACCCAACTCTTTCTCTGGCACTAATATTGATTGGTACTGTATTCCTGACTGCCTGTCAGACATCAAGTCCTGGATGAGTTATAACTTCCAGTAGTTCATCATTAACAAAATGGAAATTGTGATTTAATTCTCACTGGCACCTGTGCGTCTCTGGTCCATCAACCTCCTTGGATATTCACTTGGAAGGAATTGGTGGTGTAAAACCCCTCTGCATTCTATTTGATCCTGAGATGAATTTTCAGTCCCACAACTAGTCCATTACCAAAGCTGCCTTCTTGCATCTCAAAATATTGCTAACTTCCATCATTGGTCACCGCCGTTTCACTTGCCTTACCCCCACCCTCTGGAATCACTCACTCAGTATCTTACTGTAGCAGCTTGCTCACTGTTTTCAAGACCCTCCTCTTCAACTATACTTTTGTCCTCACTTGACCTCCTTTCCCTGCTCCCCAGATCTTGGTGTCCGTATGCTATCGACTAACCTGTAAAGCACTCTGTCATCTTTTGTCATGTAATAAGTGTTACAAAAATGTAAGTTGTTATCCTATCCCCTGGAATACCTTCTTGCTATATCTCTGTCTTCAAAAAACTCATTAAAAAGTTCACGTTATCAGTCTTTTCCCAACCTCTCAATTCCCTGCCACCCTCGAAAAAAAATTATTTCTCTTAATAAGAACATAAGAAATAGGAGCAGGAGTAGGCCATAAGGCCCCTCGAGCCTGCTCCATTCAATAAGATCATGGCTGATCTGATCATGGACTCTGGTCCACTTCCCTGCCCGCTCCCGATAATCCCTTATTCCCTTATCGGTTAAGAAACTGTCTCGCTCGGTCTTAAATTGACCCAGCTTTCACAGCTCTCACAGGGTTGTAAATCTGTAAATTTTGCTGCCTCAAAGAGAAGAAATTCCTCCTCATCTCTGTTTTAAATGGGCAGCCCCTTATTGTAAGATTATACCCCCTAGTTCTAGTCTCCCCTATCAGTGGAAACATTCTCTCTGCATCCTCCTTGTCAAACCCCCTCAATTTTATACGTTTTGATAAGATCACCTCACTATCTTCTGAATTCCAACGAGTAGAGGCCCAACCTACTCAACCTTTCCTCATAAGTCAACCCCTTCATCTCTGGAATCAACCTTCTTGCTCAGTGTCCATTTCAACATTCTTTTATGCAAAGAGGGGGATGGAAAGAAGGCCATCATGGGAGAGGGGAAAGACCCTGTAAATGGTACTTATTTCTTGAGCCGGCAGCTACTGCCTTCCTTTTACTGGTGGATTTCCCGAATCCTAGGAAACGTGCGCAGCAACTGTTCTATTTAAAAAAAAAATTAAATCCAAATGCACAGATGGGGCCTGCTTTAAATATGTTGACGGAGCCTGCTTTAAATATGTTGACGGGGCCCGCTTTAAATATTGTTCACCATTTGTATGATGAGGTATTTTGGGAGTTTTTTGTGCCTTTCCAATGCTATTTTAAAAAAAAATCTCTTTCAACATTGTAAGAAAATCTAGATTAGTAACTTAAATTCTAAAGACTGTTCCATCACTCTTGGCACACATTGGGAATGGAAATTGAGAAATTGTGCAGCCCCATTCCATAATTTCCCATCCAGTAAAATTAGTAGATCAAGTTTATGCAGTTTCCCAATATGCATTCCCGGCATGTGCTGGAGCACCGAAAGAAGGACTTGCATTTATATAGCGCCTTTCATGGCCTCGGGACATCCCAAAGCACTTTACAGCCAATTAAGTACTTTTGAAGTGTAGACAACTTGGCAGTCAATTTGCGCACAGCAAACTCGCCACAAACATCAATGTGATAATGTCCAGATAATCTGTTTTTTAAGTGATGTTAATTGAGGGATAAATATTGGCTAGGACGGCGGGGAGCACTCCCCTACTCTTCTTCGAAATAGTGCCATGGGATCTTTTACGTCCACCTGAGAAGGCAGACGGGTCCTTGGCACCTTTGACAGTGCAGCACTCCCTCAGTACTGCACTGAAGTGTTAACCTAGATTTTTGTACTCAAGTCTCTGGAGTGGGACTTGAACCCACAACCTTCTGACTCAGGCGAGAGTGCTACCCACTGAGCCACAGCTAACACTTCAATTT
Organism: Pristiophorus japonicus; assembly: GCF_044704955.1. Taxonomy (NCBI): domain Eukaryota; kingdom Metazoa; phylum Chordata; class Chondrichthyes; family Pristiophoridae; genus Pristiophorus; species Pristiophorus japonicus. Next base: position 99,816,946 of record NC_091977.1, on the reverse strand, counting down.
GGACCATGACAAAATCTTGATCTAAAGAAAATTAATCGAGCTTTTTTTATGGACCGAGTGAAATGGATGGTTAAAGTATGCATAAGAAGGAAACGGAACCTTTTAAGTGTATGGATACTATATTGTTTGCTGTACACACAGTACATTTCTACCTAATTTTCTGTTTTTATTTATAGCTGCAAAATAAGTCAACCTTACAAAGGGCATTTTAGTATTCTTAATTAGGCTTCTCTGTTTTGGCGAATCTGTATTTACTGCTGGATTTTCCTGTTTAGACCTTGGCAGATAAGAGTAAAGAACTGGACAGATTACGTAACGAATGGGCAACACATACAAACTTGCTATCAAACAAGCACAGCCAGGAAGTTACCACAGAGCGGGAGAAGGCTTTGCAGGTGAGAAATTGCAAAAATTCAGTATGGGACAGTAAAGTTGAAAGTTAACTGTAAAACTTGTTTTAATATAAATAATCAACACACTTGAAAGTTTAGGTAAAGAAAGAATTTGCATTTATATAATACCTTATCAGATCCTCAGAATGTTCCAGAGTAGTTTAGTCAATGGATCACTTTTTGAAGTACAGTCACTATTCTGTAGACAAATCAGAGCATTAAATGTGCACACAGCAAATAAAAGAATGACCAGTCAGTTTGCTTTTGCTGTTGATGAGGGAGGAATGTTGGCCAGGATACCGGCTCTTCTTTGAATAGTGCCAAGGGATCTTTTGCACCCACCTGAGCAGGTAAACAAAGCCTTGGCTTCATATTTCATCTGCAGCATTCCTTTACGACTGCACAAAAATGTCGTTCGAGATTATGTGCTCAAGTCTGTAGTGAGAGTTGAAATCACAATCTTCTGACTCTGAAGTGCCAAGCTGCTACATGGATAGAAATGGAGCATATTGTAGAAATTTCTAATGGTTGGAATGAAAAGTTTCTGCTGCTTGGAATGGTCTAGGGGTCCGCAATCATACGATCCTGAAAAGGTATCCAAAATGATAGTACCATGCTAAGTATGCTGCACAGTTATGCTCACAGAAGAGGAGTCACCATGCTACAGGGAAGAGGAAGGTCCAAAAAGCTCTGAGGAGAACATTACTAATGATCCCAAGGTTGAAGAGATGCCATCAGTAGTAGAAGTACAGGAAGGAAAACAAATCCATCAACCAATAGTAAACCAATTTCAAATAAAAATCAGCATTGCTGAATACATGTTCCCAATGAACTAGTCCACCAAAGGCTCTACACACTAATAGCTCAGCCAGCATGCATGCATATCCATTCATCAGCTACAGAAAAGTACCCCAGTACAAATTAACTCTAAAGTCAAAATTCAATTTTAACCACTTGGTGTGTTGATGATTTTTATTCCTTTCCCTTGTGTTTTTCACCTGTGGCAGTATATGGTGAGTGTATTCTACTATGATGTTGTGCTTCTCATTCTCATTTTCTTGTGCTGTGGTGGTTATCCTGCTTTCAGCTCTGCATGGTTCATTTGAGTGGGACAGCTAAACATGGAACCACTCTGAGGTACAGTTCCCTCATCTGTGCCTACTCCTGCCAAGCCCCTGCTGCTGGGCAGTCCCTCAGCATGCCCTGTGGTCTGCTTAGGCTCAGATTGCAGGATGTTGAAGCTTGATGTTGGGGTACTGTTCAGTGGTTTCTCCAGTATGGTGAATAAAGGAAGGAAAGACTCTGACATTGGAGCATCAGCTAATATGTTTCCATAGCTGCACATAGGGCCTCTGATAAGTGGAGGCAACCCATAAGGGGAATAGACAGACGTTTCTGCGGCTGCAAATGAGACTCCAGGATGGTATGTTGCCTCCCTTAGCAAGGGTCCAGGATGTCATGGAGCTGCTGCAGAGCATTCTGGAGGGGGAGGATGAATAGCCAGCTGTCGTGGTGCATATAGGTACCAATGATATAGGAGGGCGGAGAAATCAAGGGCAAAAATCAAAAAAGGCCACATTACAACATCATTCTAAAAGGACAAAGAGTTAACCAAAAAACAAGCCTGAAGGCTTTTGAGTCTCAATGCGAGGAGCATTCGTAATAAGGTGGATGAATTAACAGCGCAGATAGCTGTTAACGGATATAATGTAACTGGGATTACGGAGACATGATTCCAGGGTAACCAAGGCTGGGAACTCAACATCCAGGGGTATTCAATATTCAGGAAGGATTGACAGGAAGGAAAAGGAGGTGGGGTAGATTTACTGGTTAAAGAGGAGATTAACGCAATAGTAAAGAAGGACATTAGCTTGGATAATGTGGAATCTATATGGGTAGAGCTGCGAAACACCAAAGGGAAGAAAACGTTAGTGGGAGTTGTGTACAGACCACCAAACAGTAGTAGAGAGGTTGGGGATGGCATCAAACAGGAAATTAGGGACTCGTGCAATAAGGGTACAGCAGTTATCATGGGTGACTTTAATCTACATATAGATTGGGCTAACCAAACTGGTAGCAGCACTGTGGAGGAGGATATCCTGGAGTGTATAAGGGATGGTTTTCTAGACCAATAGGTCGAGGAACCAACTAGAGAGCAGGCCATCCTAGACTGGGTCTTGTGTAATAAGAGAGGATTAATTAGCAATCTGGTCGTGCGAGGCCCCTTGGGGAAGAGTGACCATAATATGGTAGAATTCTTCATTTAAGATGGAGAGTGACACAGTTAATTCAGAGACTAGGGTGCTGAACTTAAAGATAACTTCGATGGTATGAGACGTGAATTGGCTAGGATAGACTGGCGAATGATATAAAGGGTTGACAGTGGATAGGCAGTGGCAGACATTTAAAGATTACATGGATGAACTGCAACAATTGTACATCCCTGTCTGGTGTAAAAATAAAAAGGGGAAGGTGGCTCAGCCATGGCTAACGAGGGAAATTAGGGATAGTGTTAAATCCAAGGAAGAGGCATATAATTGGCCAGAAAAAGCAGCAAACCTGAGGACTGAGAGAAATTTAGAATCCAGCAGAGGAGGACTAAGGGTTTATTTAGAAGGGGGGAAATAGAGTACGAGAGTAAGCTTGCAAAGAACATAAAAACTGACTGCAAAAGCTTCTATAAGCTATGTGAAGAGAAAAAGATTAGTGAAGACTACTGTAGGTTCCTTGCACTCAATCAGGTGAATTCATAATGGGGAAGAAGGAAATGGCAGACCAATTGAACAAATACTTTGGTTCTGTCTTCACTAAGGAAGACACGAACAACCTCCCGAAAATAATAGGTGACCGAGGGTCTAGCGAGAAGGAGGAACTGAAGGAAATCCTTATTAGGAAATTGTGTTAGGGAAATTGATGGGATTGAAGGCTGATAAATCCCCAGGGTCTGATAGTCTGCATTCCAGAGTACTTAAGGAAGTGGCCCTAGAAAGAGTGGACGCATTGGTGGTCATTTTCCAATATTCTATAGACTCTCTGGATCAGTTCCTATGGATTGGAGGGTAGGTAATGTAACCCCACTTTTTAAAAAAGGAGGGAGAGAGAAAACTGAATTATAGACCAGTTAGCCTGACATTGGCAGTGGGGAAAATGTTGGAATCAATTATTAAAGATGTAATAGCAGTGCATTTGGAAAGCTGTGACAGGATCGGTCCAAGTCAGCATGGATTTATGAAAGGGAAATCATGCTTGACAAATCTTCTAGAATTTCTTGAGGATGTAACTAGTAGAGTGGACATGGGAGAATCAGTGGATGTGGTGTATTTGGACTTTCAAAAGGCTTTTGACAAGGTCCCACACAAGAGATTAGTGTGCAAAATTAAAGCACATAGTATTGGGGGTAATGTATTGATGTGGATAGAGAACTGGTTGGCAGACAGGAAGCAAAGAGTTGGTCTAAACGGGCCCTTTTCAGAATGGCAGGCAGTGACTAATGGGGTACTGCAAGGTTCAGTGCTGGGACCCCAGCTATTTACAATATACATTAATGATTTAGATGAAGGAATTGAATGTAATATCTCCAAGTTTGCAGATGACACTAAGTTGGGTGGCAGTGTGCGCTGTGAGGAGGATGCTAAGAGGCAGCAGGATGACTTTGACAGGTTAGGTGAGTGGGCAAATGCATGGCATATGCAGTATAATGTAGATAAATGTGAGGTTATCCACTTTGGTGGCAAAAACAGGAAGGCAGAATATTATCTGAATGGTGACAGATTAGGAAAAAGGAACCTGGGTGTCATGGTACATCAGTCATTGAAAGTTGGCATGCAGGTACAGCAAGCGATGAAGAAGGCAAAAAGGCATGTTGGCCTTCATAGCGAGAGGATTTGAGTATAGGAGCAGGGAGGTCTTACTGCAGTTGTACAGGGCCTTGGTGAGGCCACACCTTGAATATTGTGTACAGTTTTGGTCTCCTAATCTGAGGAAGGACATTCTTGCTATTGAGGGTGTGCTGCAAAGGTTCACCAGACTGATTCCCGGGATGGCAGGCTTATATTCACTGGAATTTAGAAGAATGAGAGGGGATCTCAGAAACATATAAAATTCTGACGGGATTGGACAGGTTAGATGCAGGAAGAATGTTCCCGATGTTGGGGAAGTCCAGAACCATAGGTCAGTGTAAGGAAGAGGGGTAAGCCAATTAGGACTGAGATGAGTTTTTTTGACCTATTATAAAAGTAGCAGTAATTCTGATTTATGTCCTACAGCGGTGTCTTTTTTTTTGTCAGGGACTAAAGGGAGAGTAACAATGGATGGTTAAAATGCAGAGTATTGTTTAGGGCAGTTCTTAATATATCTTTGAATGTAGTATTTTTTAAACTATCAGGATTTTGACATTTTTTGTTGGGAATGTACTTGTGTTTTGACTTTCCTTTCTGAAATATGTTTTTTTTTCCTATAGCACAAAATTATCTAGATAGTGTTGCAAAAAAATTAAATCATTCAAAGTAGCTTAGATGCTATGAAGACTGTAGGTTTCTATGGAAGGATAAGTTAGATGGGCCAAAGAGCCTCCATATATTTGTCTTTATGATTCATAAATATAAACAGTGTCTTGTGTTGTTCTGTCCACACCCCAGCCCTTACTGATGCTGACTTTTACACCTTTTCCTAGGCTCAAACACAGTACCACCACCAATGGGAGCAGCAGAAGAAGGAGACAGAGGCAGCACACAGTCAAACAGTACAGCACTTGGAAAGCAAGCTAGTTGAAATGGAAGCTATCAACAAGGATCTCACCGAGAGGAAATACAAATCTGAATCTTCAATACGAGAGTTGAAAGCCAAAGTATCTGGCATGGAAGAGGTTGGCAAAACCTTTTAATAGTTTTAGATTTTATATGTGATTGTATTCACAATGTTTACATTCCATACAGTAACTCAATTACTTTACACAAAACTATTGCTGTTAAGTCCCTGGTCCTTAATAGGTAAGTAAAGCAGTTGTCTAATGGCGTTGCAATGTAACAGCCATATTAATTTTTTATATATATGCCCCCTTTGTTGTGTGGTATCTAGGAGTGTCAAAGATCAAAACAGGAAGTCCTTTCACTGAGGAGAGAAAACACCACACTAGATGCAGAATGCCATGAAAAAGAAAAACTACTGAATCAGCTGCGAACAAGGACTGCTGTCCTGGAACAGGAAGTCAAAGATAAAGAGCAAATGGTTACAAGGACAACAGAAGTCTTTGAAAGTACGCAGGAGCACAAGGTAATGAAAGTCATATGAAATCTGTTGAAGTTTTCAGTTGCCTAATCAAGTAGAGCGGAGATGCACAGTCAAGCTGTAATGAGGTCCTCTGCGTGATACATCAGGGCCTATTTAGGGTCCTTAACCCTTAACCATTCTGCACTACAACAGTGATGAGATGTAACTCTCTGGTGCATAAGTGACATGAAGAAAAAATTTCCACTTTTATACGACTGACAAACTTGGAATTCTTCTATTTGAGACAATATAGTGATCTTCAGTTAATATCTTAAATTCCTAGAATGTATCGCTCTTATACCAAAGCTCGTAAATAATTTTAGGAATATTAAATTCAAAAGTTAATCTTTAATCTGACCATAGATGAGGATTTAGTTCTGCACAGTGAAGGTCAATGATTATTTCTATATTTGCGCGATGCATTCCAGGTATGCTTCTCTAGTGATTTTCTGGTTAAAGCAATGAGTAGTTGAGAGTTATACAGACTAGTGTATCAAATCTGGGACATTGTTAGACAATCTCAGCTGGAATGGCGACAGAGTGCTATAGTTGGCCTCAGCATCCATAGACTAGGAATGGGACATTAATCAGGATTCCTGCTCCTCATCACACTCCAGTGATTTCAGCTGGAAAACTGTGCATGTATGTGTGTGTGTGTATATATATATATATATATATGGATGTCACATGAAGACAGGATAAGGCTCCACTGTTTTGCCTCCCATAGTTGATTAGCCTGCTATTATTCACTGTCCAGATTTACATATGAAGAATATGGAATAGTCACTTAGGTAAGTTATCGGAGGGCAACCAGAGAGGATTCAATGTCTACAGGGAAGGAAGAGAGTAGTAAAGGGCAGTAGTGGAAAAAAGTGGTCCAGGTACTTTCAAATGATTATCAAGAGATGTAGAAATAATGAAGCAATTAGCTATTCTTGGGCTTTCTATTTTCAGGTATTTTCCAAATTTGGGTCAAAAATCGTATGTCATGCTTTTTCCAGAAGAAAATGAAACTGAATGTTTGTAACACAAAATGTTGACTTTAACTTGGGTTTAATCAAAACAATTTTGGTCGAAGCAAATGAATACTTGAAGTAATAAATGCTTACACTCGCTTCGAAAACTATAATGCCTAAAGGAATAGCTGGGCATTATGGTGCCTCCTTCTTCATGGAACATCTTCCAGCTGTCTACGACAGAGATCATATAATCATAGAATAATACAGCACAGCAATGTTCCCTGTAAGCTGTGCTTCATTCTCCCCGGCATGTTTCTTTTAATGTGCAGTGCCTTTAAATTGCTGCGCATGAACTGCACTTACAATGTAAAAGCCGGTGAGTGGCCTGCGTGGGACATTTGGGATTAGTGTGGCCACATACCTAGGAGTGAACATTGCAGCACAGAAGGAGGTCCCCGCCAGCTCTTTTGAAGAGCAATCCAGTTAGTCCCACTACCCTGCGAGATAATTTTTATTTTTGACTTGTTTTTTTAAAAAAAAACAGTTGCATTTAAATATCTTCCTATCCAACCTAGATCCTGTTTATGCATCATCTGCAGCAGCAGGTGCACCCCCTCCCTTGACATTTCGTGTATAGATAACCTGTGCTCTGTGTTTGCACACCAGCTTGACCATAACTTTTGAAAGCTGTTCCTGGAGGGCAGTGCTGGCCAGAAAACCATTTATTTTTTTAAAGTCTTTCAGATATGACTGCAGATGTGATGAGTTTGTAGTTGAGTATGTCAATAGTTTATTAGATGTGGCTTTGACAAACAGGATCAAGTTGTTCAGCTTGTCTCTTTACTTTTCCTTTTCACCACTTCTTTTTCGTAGACTTCCCGCCAGTCTTGCTTACTGGATCTTTATCATTTTTGCCCCCTTTGCCCCATCCTTCTGGATGAACATAAGAACATAAGAAATAGGAGCAGGAGTAGGCCATTAGGCCCCTCGAGCCTGCTCCGCCATTTAATAAGATCATGGTTGATCTGATCATGGACTCAGCTTCACTTCCCTGCCTGCTCCCCATAACCCTTTATTCCCTTATCTCTCAAAAATCTGTCTTATCTCCTCCTCATATACAATGATCCAGGCCCCACAGCTCTCTGAGGCAGAGAATTCCATAGATTTACAAACCTCTGAGAAGAAATTCCTCCTCATCTCAGTTTTAAATGGGCGGCCTCTTATTCTGAGACTATATCCCCCTAGTTTTAGTTTCCCCTATAAGTGGAAATATCCTCCCTGCATCCACCTTGTCGAGCCCCCTCATTATGTTATGTTTCGATAAGATCACCTCTTATTCTTCTGAACTCCAATGAGTATAGGCCTAACCTACTCAACCTATCTTCATAAGTCAACCCTTTCATCTCCAGAATCAACCGAGTGAACCTCCTCTGAACAGCCTACAATGCAAGCATACACTTCCTTAAATACGGAGACCAAAACTGCATGCAGTACTCTAGGTGTGGCCTCACCAATACCCTGTACAGTTGTAGCAGGGCTTCTCTGCTTTTATACTCTATCCTCCTTGCAATAAAGGCCAACATCCCATTTGCCTTCCTGATTACTTGCTGTACTTACATACTTACTTTTTGTGTTTCATGCACAAGGACCCCAGGTCTCTGTACTGCAGCAGTTTGTAATTTTGCTCCATTTAAATTACACTTTGCTTTTCTATTTTTACTGCCAAAGTGGATAACCTCACATTTTCCCACATTGTACTCCAACTGCCAAATTTTTGCCCACTCACCTTAGCCTGTCATATCCCTCTGCAGATTTTTTGTGTCTTCCTCACAATTGGCTTTACCACCCATCTTTGTATCATCAGCAAACTTGGCTACATTACACTCCGTCCCTTCATCCAAGGCATTTATATCGATTGTAAATAGTTGAGGTCCCAGCACCGATCCCTGCGGCACCCACTAGTTACTGTTTGCCAACCAGAAAATGACCTATTTATTCCAACTCTGTTTTCTGTTAGTTAGCCAATCCTCTATCCATGCTAATATATTATCCCCAACCTGTGAACTTTTATCTTGTGCAGTAACCTTTTATGTGGCACCTTATCGAATGCCTTCAAGAAATCCCAATACACCACACCCACTGCTTATCCACCTGCTCGTTACATCATCAAAGAACTCCAACAAAGTTGTCAAACATGATTTCCCTTTCATAAAACCATGCTGTTTCTGCTTGATTGAATTATGATTTTCCAAATGTCCTGTTGCTACTTTAAAATATGGACTCCAGCATTTTCCCAATGACAGATGTTAGGCTAGCTGGTCTATAGTTTCCTGCTTTTTGTCGTCTTCCTTTTTTAAATAGGGGCGTTACATTTGCGGTGTTCCATATCGCTGGGACCTCCCCAGAATCCAGGGAATTTTGGTAGATTACAACCAATGCATCCACTATCTCTGCTAGCACTTCTCTTAAGACCCTAGGAAGTAAGCCATCAGGTCCAGGGGACTTGTCGGCTTTTAGTCCCATTATTTTACATAGTACAGGTTGAGCATCCGGAATCCGAACACCGGGCCGCTCCGTGGCGGGGTTGTCCGGAAAATGTCCAAATTCTGGACTACCCCGCCTTGACGGCTCGACCGGCCACCCGGCCCAATGCCGCCTGACATCGGGGCCCCAGCCCTCGGTGGCCCGACCTCGTCTTCCCCCCCACCCCCACCCCCCCACAATCCCACCTACCTCAGCCCAGGAAAAGACATTCCGAAATCCGGAAATGCCCCAAATCCGGAACGGCCTCAATCCCGAGGTTTCTGGATTTTGGACGTCACACTGTACTAGTTCTTTCGTGATTGTATTAAGTTCCTCCCTCCCTATAGCCCCTTGATTATCTACTATTCCTATGTTTTTAGTGTTTTACACTGTGAAGACCGATACAAAATATTTGTTCAATGTCTGCCATTTCCCTGTATCCCATTATTAATTTCCCAGTCCCATCCTCTAGGGGACCAACATTTACTTTAGCCACTCTTCCTTTTTATGTACCTGTAGAAACTCTTATTATCTGTTTTTATATTTTATGCTAGTTTACTTTCATAATCTATCTTCCCTCTTTATTATTTGAAGTTGCTGTCCATGTTGATACTACATGTCTGTATGGCGAGAAGATGAAGTGCCTCCTGTGTCATGGAAGATGCCTGCATGTCACACCAAAACTGCCGGATGTTGAATAAATTTCTGTACTTTATTGAGATTAACCCTAAAATCAAAAGGCTTGCATATTCTGTGCCATTCCCGTTACCTCTTCATTAAATGGTCATTTAATTTAAGATGCTGTTTTTAGACCGCAAAGCTTTTCATCTGTTGTCTTGCTGTTGTTTAAATTTAAGTGTTTGTAAGGTTTTCAAAGGCATCAAATGAACTTTAAAGAGCGGAGTGGAGGATTTTACAAGGTTCTATAGGAGTTATTATTTTATACAAGTGATTCACTTTTATTTGCAGAAAAATCTAGAAGAGAGCCTGGAACAAAAGCAACAGCAAATGGGAAAACTAGAAGCTACTGTGAAGTCTCTTTCAGAAGAATTATTAAAGGTAATTAATTAGACTTTTTGTTGTGCTAGTGATTAGAGTCCGGCTGCATTTGCCACCAATCTACCTTGGATAAATTTATGTAGTTTAGAACAAAGAAGACTAAATATTTTTGGCCTAAAATTGATTTTTAAAGTTTTAATAATAAAAACACAAAATGCTGGAAATACTCAGCAGGTCAGGCAGCATCTGTGGAGAGAGAAACAGAGTTAAAGTTTCAGGTCAATGGCCTTTTGTCAGAGTTGGCTACGGTAGATTGGGAAACTAGATTAAAAGATATGTCGGTAGGTAAGCAATGGCAAACATTTAAATAAATAATTCATAATTTGCAACAAATGTACACTCCCTTGAGTAATAAAAACCCAATGGGAAAAATGGTCCAACCATGGTTAACAAGAGAAGTTAAAGCTAGTTTTAGATTATAAGAAGAGTGCCAAAAAGAGTTGCAAGCCTGAAAATTGGGAGGGGTTTAGAATGAAGCAAAAGATGACCAAGGAATTGATAGAGGGAAAAAATAGAATATGAGAGTAAACTAGCAAGATACATAAAAACAGGTTGTAAAAGCTTTCATAGATATTTAAAAGGAAGAGATTAGCGAAAGTAAACATGGTTCCCTTAGAGGCAAAGACAGGAAAACCTATAATGGGAAATAAGAAAATGACACAGACATTAAACTAATACTTTGTATCTGTCTTCAAAGTAGAAGACACAAAAAACTTTCTGGAAATAATGGGAAAACCAAGTGAGAATAAAGAAATTAGTATTAGTAAAGAAATAGTACTGGAGAAATTAATGGGACTAAAAGCTAAAAAAATACCCTGGACTTGATGGCCTACATCCTGCAGTTTTAAAAGAGGTGGTTAGAGATAGTGGATGCATTGGTTTTGATCTTCCAAAATTCTCCAGATTTTAGTATGATCCTGCAGATTAGAAGGTAGCAAACTTAACCCCCACTATTCAAGAAAGGAAGGAGAGAGAAAACAGGGAATTATAGGCCAGTTAGTCTAACAGTAGGGAAAATGCTAGAATCTATTAGGGACAGGTTAACAGAGTCCTTCGAAAATCATAATATGATTGGGCAGAATCAACATGGATTTATGAAGGGGAAATTGTGTTTGACAAATCTGTTAGAGTAGATAAAGGGGAGACCAGTGAATGTAGTATTTTTGGATTTCCAAAAGGCATTAGATAAGGTGCCACACGAGGTTATTACACAAAATTAGAGCTCCGGGATTGGGAGTAATATATGGATTGAGGATTGGTTAATGGACAGAAAACAGAGATTAGGGATAAACGGGTCATTTTTGGGTTGGCAGGCTGTAACTAGTGAGGTACTGCAAGGATCAGTGCTTGGGCCTCAGCTATTTACAATCTGTATCAATGATTTAGATGAGACAATGACTTAGATATAAATACAAGTTGTTGTTGGGACCAAGTGTATCCAAATATGCTGACTATACAAAGCTAGATGGGAAAGTGAGCTGTGAGGAGGACGCAAAGGGATACAAACAGGTTAAGCGAGTGGGCAAGAACGTGGAAGATGGAATATAACATGGAGAAATGTGAAGATATCCACTTTGGTAGGGAAAATAGAAAAGCAGAATATTAAGGTGAGAGACTGGGAAATGTTGGTATTCAGAGGGACCTGGGTGTCCTTGTACACAAATCACAGAAAGTTAACATGCAGGTACAGTAAGCAATTAGGAAAGCATATGGTATGTTAGCCTTTATTACAAAGGGATTGGAGTATAAGAGTAAAGAAGTCTTACTGCAATTATATAGGGCCTTGGTGAGACTACACCTGGAGTATTGTTCACAGTTCTCATCTTACCTAAGGAAGGATATACTTGGCTTGGAGGAACTGCAACAAAAGTTCACTAGATTGATTCCTACGAGGAGAGATTGAGTCGACTAGGCCTATATTCCCTCGCGCTTAGAAGAATTCAAGGTGATCTCATTGAAACCTATAAAGTTCTTAAGGGGCTTGACAGGATAAATGCTGGGAGGATGTTTTCCCTGGCTTGGAGTCGAGAACAAAAAGTCACAGTCTCAGAATAAGGGGTTGGCCATTTAGGACTGAGATGAGGAGAAATTTTTTCACTCAAAAAGTTGAGAATCTTTGGAATTCTTTACCCAGAGGGCTGTGGATGCGCAGTTGTTGAGTATATTCAAGACAGAGATCAATAGATTTTTGGATACTAAAGGAATCAAAGAATAGGGGGATAGGGTGGGAAAGTAGGGCCCAAGTTTCCACATGATTTGCACCTGATTTTTAGGAGCAACTGGTGGAAAACGGACTATCTTAGAAATCGCAATTCTCCACATTTTTTTTTCTGCAGTTCTAGAGTCAGTTCGAACAGTTTCACTTTGGAACAGAATTTTTTCTTCAAAAGGGGGCGTGTCCAGCCACTGACGCCTGATTTCAAAGTTTCCACAGTGAAAACGTACTCCAAACTAATTTAGAATGGAGCAAGTGAAGATTTTTGTAGAACTGAAAAAACCTTGTCTACACATTAAAAAATCAGGCGCAGGTTACAAATTAGGCGTCCAGAACGAGGTGGGGGGGGGGGGGGGTGAAGGGAAGTCATTAAATTCGACAATAAATCCTTATTTATACTTATACAAATATTATACAAATAAATCCAACCTGAATAAAAATTTATAAGCAAAGAAAAGATTAAATAAACCATCTTCCTACCTGTGTGAAAGTGCTTCAGCCAGGGAGAATGGTGCAGCAAGCCTCACAAGTTGAGGCAGCCGTTCGTTCCCGACGGCAGCGGGGGGGGGAGGAAGCCGTTCCAGACGGCGGGAGTGCGGGCCCGACCGACCGAACGAACGCAGCGGGGGGGGGGAGGAAGCCGTTCCCGACGGCGGGGGGGGGGTGGGGGGAGGAGACAGTGAGAAGGCTGCAGGAAGCCTCAGAAGTTGGTAAGCCATTCCCGACGGCAGCGGGGGGAGGCCGTCGGGAAACGGCTGCCTCAACTTCTGAGGCTTCCTGCAGCCTTCTCACTGCTGCAAGAAGCCTCAGTGCTGATCATGGAAGGGCAATGTGCTTTTATTAAAAAATGTTCAAAAATTAAACAGCTACAACGACAAAAATGGCCGAGTGCCAGTGTTTCCTTCACACTGCGCGTGCGCGAACGCTACAATGCGCACGCGCAGGGTTGCCGGCAGGAAAAAAACTAATTTAAGTGGTACCCGCCCCCTCCCACTTACAAAATCGGCACGAGTGGTAGGCTCCGCCCCCCTGGGCGCCGCGCCAAGCAGACATGGAGCTGCAGGACGCTCCAGAATCGCGCGTTTTTTTTTCGGTGCGAAAAACGGGCGCCCAGCTCGGAGGGGCGCCTGTTTTTTATCGTGTGGAAACTTGGGCCCGTAGAGTTGAGATAGAAGATCAGCCTTGATCTTATTGAATAGCAGAGCAGGGTTGAAGGCTTGAACAGCCTACTGCTCCTATTTCTTACGTTCTTTTCCTTCCCCGCCCCCAAATTATCTCCTCTTTTCTCTCCTCCTCTTCTCAAAGCACCAAAAAGGTGGCATGGCCAGAACAGTTGGTACAAAGCCTCCTGACCAGCTAGGTGCGAACAGAAAAGAAACCCCCAAAAAGTATCGGTTCAGAAATAGCAAAATGTTAGTACAATCTTACCTTTGGACTCTTAACGTCCCTTAAACAATACATCTTGACAGCCGTGGATGTCCATTTTATATGGGTGGGTAGATGACTCCGTGCTAGAAGAACATAAGAAATAGCCTGCTCCGCCATTCAATGAAATCATAGCCGAACTTCGACATAAACTCCACTTTCCTGCCCTATCCTTATATCCCTTGATTCCCTTAGTGCCAAAAAAATCTATCGATCTCAGTCTTGAATATATTCATCGATTGTGCATCCACAGAAATGCTGGGAAATTGCTTTGACATCTAATTAACATGACTGGGACCTAATTTTTGCTGCAAATGGTAGCTCCTGACAGTTGTACAGAATCCAGCTGGAAAATTGGATGTGGTGCGAAATGGGAGAAATGTGGCACAACAGATTTTCTTCCATTTTTCCAATCAGTAAAGCCAACTTTAATTGGATGGAACTGAACATTTACTTGAGTAAATTCACAATAAATACAGACCGTTTGTAGGTTTCGTTTAATCCACATTTTGTGAATTCAGAGGTATTGCCACTGTTGGTGTCCGCAGGTGAATGTTTAAAGGTGAATTATGACGTCTGCATTGCCCGCTTGCTTCTGTCTTTCATCATTACAATGGCACCTGCATAGTGTAAGGTTGTTTTTTGAACTGTGCTAAGTTGAGAAATGCCTGTTGACCAGTTGAACAACAACCAGAACAATAGCCTAAATTGGAGCCCCTGTATTCTTTATAGTGTCCCAGAATCATTACATTTTTGACATAGGTTTGAAGTAAGACAAAAATTATCTCGTTCAACTTACTAAAAATTGCAAATCTTCACTGTTTATTACCAAACTTTTTTTAAGGTTCATTAAAATGAATTTAAGCTTAAGAGATTATTGAAATTGAATTAACATGATTATGCTTTGGTGTAGGCCAATGAAATCATCAAAAAGCTGCAGGGAGACATGAAAAAACTGATGGAAAAAATTAAACTGAAAAATACTGTTACGATGCAACAAGAAAAACTTATAGGAGAAAAGGCACAATTACTCCAGAAGGAGCAACAAGAACTAAAAGAAGTTCAACAGACTCTGAGACAAAAGGAAGAGGAGGTAATCATAGAAATTTATGGCACAGGAGGCGGCCATGAGGCCCATCGTGTCTGTGCTTGACGAAAAAGAGCTATCCAGCCGAATCCCACTTTCCAGCTCTTGGTCCATAGCCTTGCAGGTTACTGCACTTCAGGTGTCTATCCAAGTACTTTTTAAATGTGATGAGCGTTTCTGCCTCTACCACCTTTTCAGGCAGTGCATTCCAGACTCTCGCCACCCTCTGGGAGAAAAAGTTTCTTCTCAACTCCTCTCTAATCCTTCGACCAATTACTTTAAATTTATGCCCCCTGGTTATTAGCCGCTCTGCTAAGGAAAATAGGTACTTCCCATCCACTCTATCTTAGAAACATAGAAAATAGGTGCAGGAGTAGGCCATTTGACCCTTCGAGCCTGCACCGCCATTCAATGAGTTCATAGCTGAACATGCAACTTCAGTACCCCGTTCCTGCTTTCTCGCCATACCCCTTGATCCCCCTAGTAGTAAGGACTACATCTAACTCCTTTTTGAATATATTTAGTGAATTGGCCTCAACAACTTTCTGTGGTAGAGAATTCCACAGGTTCACCATTCTCTGGGTGAAGAAGTTTCTCCTCATCTCGGTCCTAAATGGCTTACCCCTTATCCTTAGACTGTGACCCCTGGTGCTGGACTTCCCCAACATTGGGAACATTCTTCCTGCATCTGACCTGTCTAAATCCGTCAGAATTTTAAACGTTTCTATGAGATCCCCTCTCATCTGAACTCGTGAATACACAAGCCCAGTTGATCCAGTCTTTCTTGATATGTCAGTCCCGCCATCCCGGGAATCAGTCTGGTGAACCTTTGCTGCACTCCCTCAATAGCAAGAACGTCCTTCCTCAAGTTAGGAGACAAAAACTGTACATAATACTCCAGGTGTGGCCTCACCAAGGCCCTGTACAACTGTAGTAACACCTCCCTGCCCTTGTACTCAAATCCCCTCGCTATGAAGGCCAACATGCCATTTGCTTTCTTAACCGCATGCTGTACCTGCATGCCAACCTTCAATGACGACTGTACCATGACACCCAGGTCTCGTTGCACCTCCTCTTTTCCTAATCTGTCACCATTCAGATAATAGTCTGTCTCTTTTTTTTTACCACCAAAGTGGATAACCTCACATTTATCCACATTATACTTCATCTGCCATGCATTTGCCCACTCACCTAACCTATCCAAGTCACTCTGCAGCCTCATAGCATCCTCCTCACAGCTCACACTGCCAACTTAGTGTCATCGCAAATTTGGAGATACTACATTTAATCCCCTCGTCTAAATCATTAATGTACAATGTAAACAGCTGGGGCCCCAGCACAGAACCTTGTGGTACCGCACTAGTCACTGCCTGCCATTCTGAAAAGTCCCCATTTACTCCTACTCTTTGCTTCCTGTCTGACAACCAGTTCTCAATCCACATCAGCACACTACCCCCAATCCCATGTGCTTTAACTTTGCACACTAATCTCTTGTGTGGGACTTTGTCGAAAGCCTTCTGAAAGTCCAAATACACCACATCAACTGGTTCTCCCTTGTCCACACTACTGGAAACATCCTCAAAAAATTCCAGAAGATTTGTCAAGCATGATTTCCCTTTCACAAATCCATGCTGACTTGGACCAATCATGTCACCTCTTTCCAAGTGCCCTGCTATGACATCCTTAATAATTGATTCCATCATTTTACCCACTACTGATGTCAGGCTGACCGGTCTATAATTCCCTGTTTTCTCTCTCCCTCCTTTTTTAAAAAGTGGGGTTACATTGGCTACCCTCCACTCCATAGGAACTGATCCAGAGTCTATGGAATGTTAGAAAATGACTGTCAATGCATCCGCTATTTCCATGGCCACCTTAAGTACTCTGGGGATTTATCGGCCTTCAATCCCATCAATTTCCCCAACACAATTTCACGACTAATAAGGATTTCCCTCTGACCCCTTTTATATCCAGAAGGTTGTTTGTGTCCTCCTCAGTGAATACCGAACCAAAGTACTTGTTCAATTGATCTGCCATTTCTTTGTTCCCTATTATGACTTCCCCTGATTCTGACTGCAGGGGACCTACGTTTGTCTTTACTAACCTTTTTCTCTTTACATATCGATAGAAGCTTTTGCAGTCCGTTTTAATGTTCCCTGCAAGCTTCCTCTCGTACTTTATTTTCCCTGCCCTAATCATCAAACCCTTTGTCCTCCTTTGCTGAGTTCTAAATTTCTCCCAGTCCCTGGGTTCGCTGCTATTTATGGTCAATTTGTATGCCACTTCCTTGGCTTTAATACTATCCCTGATTTCTCTTGATAGCCATGGTTGAGCCACCTTCCCTTTTTTATTTTTACGCCAGACAGGGATGTACAATTGTTGTAGTTCATCCACGCGGTCTCTAAATGTCTGCCATTGCCCATCCACTGTCAACCCTCAAGTGTCATTCGCCAATCTATCCTAGCCAATTCACGCCTCATACCTTCAAAGTTCCCTTCTTTAAGTTCTGGACCATGGTCTCTGAATTAACTGTTTCCTTCTCCATCCTAATGTAGAATTCCACCATATTATGGTCACTCTTCCTCAATGGGCCTTGCACAACGAGATGGCTAATTAATCCTCTCTCATTTCACAACACCCAGTCTAAGATGGCCTCCCCCCTAGTTGGTTCATCGACATATTGGTCTAGAAAACCATCCCTTTTGCACTCCAGGAAATCCTCCACTGTATTGTTTCCAGTTTGGTTAGCCCAATCTATATGCATATTAAAGTCACCCATGATAACTGCTGCACCTTTATTGCATGCACCCCTAATTTCCTGTTTGATGCTCTCCCCAACATCACTACTACTGTTTGGAGGTCTGTACACAACTCCACTAGTGTTTTCTGCCCCTTGGTATTCCGTAGCTCCACCCATACCGATTTCACATCATCTAAGCTAATGTCTTTCCTTACAATTGCATTAATTTCCTCTTTTACCAGCAACACCACCCCGCCTCCTTTTCCTTTCTGTCTATCCTTCCTAAATGTTGAATACCCTTGGATGTTGAGTTCCCAGCCTTGGTCACCCTGGAGCCATGTCTCTGTGATGCCAACCACATCGTATCCGTTAACTGCTATCTGCACAGTTAATTCGTCCACCTTATTCCGAATACTCCTCGCATTGAGGCACAGAGGCTTTAGGCTTGCCTTTTTAACACACTTAGACCCTTTAGAATTTTGCTGCAAAGTGGTCCTTTTTGTTTTTGCCTTGGGTTTCTCTGCCCTCCACTTTTACTCATCTCCTTGGCCCCTTATTATTTTATGCACCTCTATTAAATCTCCCCTCAGCCTCCTCTGTTCCAAAGAAAACAACCCCAGTCTATCCAATCTTTAGTCATAGCCAAAATTCTTCAGTCCTGGCAACAGCCTCATAAATCTCCTATGTACCCTCTTTAGTGCAATCACATCTTTCCTATAATGTGGTGACCAAATTACACGCAGTCCTGTAGCTGTGGCCTAACTAGTGTTTTGTACAGTTCTATCATAATCTCTCTGCTCTTGTATTCTAAGCCTCGGCTAATAAAGGAAAGTATCCAGTATGCCTTCTTAATCGTCTGTCTACCTGTTCTGCTACCTTCAGGGATCTGTGGACATGCACTCCAATGTCCCTCTGTTCCTCCATCCTACCATTTATTGTGTATTCCCTTGCCTTGTTCGCCCTCCCAAATGAATTACCTCACGCTTCTCTGCATTGAATTCCATTTGCCACTTTTCGTCCTACATGACCTGTCCATTGATATCTCCCTGCAGTCTACCGCTATCTTCCTCATTATCAACCACATGGCCAATTTTTGTATCGTTTGCAAACTTCTAAATCATGCCCCTACATTGAAGTCTAAATCATTGATATATACCACAAAAAACAAGGGAATCCAGTATGGAGCCCTATGCAACCCCCTGGAAATAGCCTTCCAATCACAAAAAACATTTGTTGTCCATTACCCTTTGCTTCCTGCCACTAAGCCAGATTTGGAACCAACTTGCCACTTTCCCATGGATACCATGGGCTTTTATGTTTTTGACCAACATGCCATATGAGACCTTGCCCAAAGGCCTTACTAAAATCCATGTAGACTACATCAAATGCACTACCCACATCGACGGCACTCGTTACTTCCTCAAAAAATTCAATCAAGTTAGTCAGACACAACCTTCCCTTAAAGCTAGAAGGACAAGGGCAGCAAGCGCATGGAAACACCATCACTTGCAAGTTCTCCTGCAAGTTACACATCAGCCTGGAAATATATCGCCGTTCCTTTACCGTCGCTGGGTCAAAATCCTGGAACACTCTCCCTAATAGCACTGTGGGAGTACCTAACCACACAGACTGCAGTGGTTCAAGAAGGTAGCTCACCACCACCTTCTCAAGGGCAATTCTCAATGGGCAATAAATGCTGACCTTGCCAGCAACGCCCATATTCCAGGAACGAATAAGAAAAAAAAATCCATGCTGACTGTCCTTGATTAATCGGTGACATTCTAAATGATGAGTTATACTGTCCCTCAATTTTTTCCAGCAATTTTTCCATCACCGCGGGTAGCTTGATTGGCCTGTAATTACTCCGTCTATCCCTTTCTCCCCTTTTTAAACAATGGTACAACGTTATCAGTCCTCCAGTAGCATGCCTGTAGCCAGAGAGGATTGGAAAATGGCGGTCAGAGTCTCCGCTATTACCCCCTTGCCTGTCTTAAGTCATTTCCATAAACGCTCCAAATTTCTCCCTCATTGAGTACAAACGCAAGGAAGTTATGATGAACTTTTAAAAACACTGGTTTGGCTTCAGCTGGGGTATTATGTCCAATTCTGGGCACTGCACTTTCGGAATAATGTGAAGGCCTTGGAGGATGCAAAAAATATTTACAAAGCTGATTCCAGGGATGAGGAACTTCAGATAGATTAGAGAAGTTGGTGGTGTTCACCTTGGAGCAGAGAGGGTTGAGAGGAGATCTGATAGAGGTATTCAAAATCATGATGTATCTCGACAGAGTAGATAAAGAGAAACTGTTCCTGGTGGTGGAAGGATCGAGAACCAGAGGGCACAGATTTAAGGTGATTGGCAAAAGAACCAAAGGCAACATGAGGAAAAACTTTTTTACGCAGTGAGTGGTTATAATTTGGAATGTACTGTCTAAAATGATGGTGGAGGCAGATTAAATCGTGGCTTTCAAAAGGGAATTGGATAAGTACCTGAAGGAAAAAAACTTGCAAGGCTATGGGGAAAAGGTGGGGTAGTGGGACCAGCTGAAGTGCTCCTGCAGAGAGCCAGCACAGGCTCAACGGGCTGAATGGCCTCCTGTGCTGTAACCATTCTATTTTGTTAACAGCATGGGTTACATATCATCCAGGCCTGGCGATTTATCTACTTTCAAAGATGCTAAACCTCCTAATACTGCCTCTCACTCTGTTTATCCCATCTAATATTTCAAGCCCCTCATCCTTAAATACAATGTCGGCATCATCCCTCTTCTGTGAAGACAGACGCAAAGTATTCATTTAAGGACCATACCCATGTCTTCCTCCTCCATGCATTGGTTACCCTTTTGGTCTCTAATACGCCCTACATTTTCCTTAATTATTCTCTTGCTCTGTATTTATTTAAGATCTTTCGGATTTCCTTGATTTTACTTGTCAATATTTTTTCATGCCCTCTCTTTGCTTTCCTAATTTCCTTTTTAATGAAACCCTGGCTTTCTGTAGTATTGAGCTTTCGGTATCTGACAAAAGCTTCCCTTTTTTTTTCCCTTATCCTACCCTGTATGCTCTTGGACATCGAGGGGGCTCTAGATTTGAGAGTCCCACCCTATTTCTTTGTGGGAACATATTTGCTCTGGACCCTTATTATCTCCTCCTCGAATGCCTCCCACTGCTCTGACACTGATTTACCTTCAAGGAGCTGTTTCCAGTTCACTTTTGCTAAATCACAACTCAGCTTAGTAAAATTGCCCTTTTCGTAATCAAGAACTTTTACATTTGGTCTATCTTTGTCCTTTTCCATAACTATGCTAAATCTAACTGAATTACGATCGCTACCACCAAAATGCTCTCCCACTGATAGCCTTTCCACCTGCTGAGCTTATTTCCCTAAAACTAAGTCTAGGACTGCCCCCTCCCCCTCTCTTTTGTTTGGCTTGTTACATACTGACTAAAAGGTTCTCCTGAATATATTTTAAGAATTCTGTGCTCTTTATACCTTTAATACTAATTCTATCTCAGTTAACATTAGGGTAGTTGAAATCCCCTACTATTACTGCCCTATTGTTTTTGCACTTCTCAGAAATTTCTCTACATAGTTCCCTATCTCCCTCTGACTTGGGGTCTATAGTACATTCCCAGCAGTGTAAGTGCCCTTTTTTTGTTCTTCACTTCAACCTATATGGCCTCATTTGATGATCCTTCTAACATATCATCCCACCTCACAACTGTAATCAATATTGCTACCCCTATGGGCCCAAGTTTTCGCCCTCTGCCGAAAACTTACCTTGTGATTCTGCGAGTTCTTCAGGACGTCTTCATGCTCGGCGTGGCGCAGCACAAGGGGTCGGGGGCGGAGCCAGGTCCCGGCGCTGAAAACAGTGCTGGGACCTCTGCACATGCGCGCTAGAGTGTGTGCACATGTGCAGTAGCTCCAGGCCCCCGAGGCTGTGTGGGAGGGGCCCGAAGCACGCCGCCCCAAGCCCTGGCCGAATGGACTCTGGCCTCCCTCCTCTTCAGCTCCAGCTCCCTCCCGCCCTCCCTCCTGTTCAAGTCCTGCTCTGGCTCCCCACTCCCCCCCCCCCCCTCTTTTCCCCCACCCCCCTCCCCGACACGGACAGAGACAGAAAGGGAGACACTGGGGGGCCCCGACCCAGCACGCTGTTGGAGGGCTGACGGTGCAGCAGTTAGTGAGTAGAAACTTAATTTTTTATTGATTTTTAAAAAAAAAAAATTTTGTTTGATTTATTGGTTGATTTATTTATCATTTATTATTGATGCTCTTTATTTGTAAACTTTATTTGTAATGTTTGTAAACTTCCCTCCCCCCTCCACCCCCATCTCTTGTTCCCTACGCCTGATTTCTAAGTGTAGGCAAGGTTTTTCTGAGCGTACAAAAATCTATACTTACTCCATTCTAAGTTAGTTTGGAGTAAGTTTTCACTGCCTAAACCTGCAAAACAGGCGTGAGTGGCTGGACATGCCCCCTTTTGGAAAAAAAATCTGTTCTAAAATGGAACTGTTCTAACTCATTAGGACGGGAGCAAACTAAATGCCGAGAATTGCAATTTCTAAGATGCTCCATTCTAAACTAGTTGCTCCAAAAAAATAGGAGCAACTCAGGCCGAAACTTGAGCCCAATGAATCACAAGTCATTATGATCTAAATAAAAAAACAATTAATTGAGTTTTGAAGGGGAGGGAGGGAAGAAAGAGAGTTTATTTGAAAATTAGTTTTTTTTTAAAAAGCTGGTATTTTTAAAAATCTTTTTTAGGTTTGTAAGTTACAAGAGCAGCTTGATGCCACAGTCGAAAAACTGGAAGAAAGCAAGCAGCTTCTAAAGACAAATGAAAATGGTTAGTACTTGGAGCAAGAATATTATAACAACTTGCATTTATATAGCGCCTTTAACATAATAAAATGTTTGAACACTTCTTGGGAGGGTTATCAGACCAAATTTGACACTGAATCACAAGCAAATATTAGGATAGGTGTCCAAAAACTTGGTCAAAAAACTAGGTTTTATAAAAGGTAATATTTTTGTGTATGTGTGTAGAAATGCTGGAGGATAAATGCCAGCATGGACTGGTTGGGCCATATGGCCTGTTTCTGTGCTGAATATTCTATGTAATGAGACCTTGTGGTCAATTTTGTGAGGCTGCACTCCAGACACAAAACCTCACTCAGCAGGAGTATAGATTGGGGGGTTAACATTTTACAATTGTATTTCCTTCACTAAGGAATATATGCAAAAAACCACTGAAGAATGAAAGGATGGATGAGTTGAAATAGATACAAGAAATGAATCAAGTTATGGTATGCTTGCTGACATGAAAACTGTTTCAACGGTGACCGTGACAGCCAATCTGGATAGATTTCCTCTTCCAGTAACTTTTCAGGTTGGGTGCACTGAGAGATTTGGTGACAACCAGCAATTAATGAGGAATGAAGTGATGCAGAGAAAGATGCTGTAGTCTAATCTATAAGGATCAGCTGTTCAAGTATTTGGATGTGACCCAGAATGCTGATGTTCCTAGAAAGCTTCATTTTAAAAATAATTAATAATTGGAAGACATGGTAATGAGATATTGTGTAACAGTGTTTTGTGAACTGGTGCACTTTATCATTTACTACTGAAAATAGTATCTTTTCAATAATAAATTGAAAATCACAACACTGTAAGCGCACCTTGATTAAATATGTTTTTATTGCTTCAACTTTTTTTTTGGGGGGTGGGGTGAGGGAGGAGGAAAGAGCTTTCAATCTATAAGCTCCATTATTTAGCTTTTAAAGTATTGTAATATGCTGCTATTTATCTTTCACAGTAATATCCTGGTTGAATAAACAACTGAATGAAAATAAATTAGCAGCACTGCAAGAGACACCAGGCTCATTTGACCCATCAACAATATCTAGTAGCAATCTGTCCAGGCCAGGGGGCATGCAAAACAGTCTGGTAAGTGAACTACTAATTATATGACCAGAATCATATTGATACATGAATGAATTGATACAATTGCTTTTATAATCTCAAGATAGTGCATTTTCAGGTGCAAGCTCATAGGGAAAGGAGTGGACGGGGTCATGGGATGGGGAGCAGTGAGAACCATTTTTTAATTTTACCTGCATTTTCAGTGGAACATTAATGTTTGTTGCTGTTCTGCTTGATATTATACAATGCAAAACTTTTATTTCCAACTATTATAAAAGTGTCAGTTTGGTTCAGTGGAAGCATTCTCACCTCTTGAGTCAACATTTTGATTCCATGAGTGCAAAGCAGAGGATGCCAGGACTCTTCACCCCTTTACGTGCCTGATATCATCAAGTGCTTCCCCATAGATGGATTGCTATTCCTGCAATAAGTGCAGGTTAAGGACAGGCATTTAAATAGGCAGGAGGAGGCATTCCCAGCCCTTCCAGCGCATGATCCTATTGTTCACTGTGGGGGAAGGGGATGGAGGTGGTTACTCACTTTGTGCGGCGACCAGAAGATGTGGGCCCACCCAGCCCTTCTCTGGGAGATCAAAGGTTATCGCTTTTTTTTCTGAACGCAGACATATAACCAAGGAATAACACTGGAGGTTTTCTGAGGTTCTAGAACAGCAGCCAGAAATATCCCCTCATGCCAGGCATTGCCGCTCTCAGGCCTGCAGCAATAGCTGCACTTCCTGGTGCTAGATCCTGCATGAAGGTGGATCTGCATCGGGGAGCATCTCGGAAATTTAAACATAGAGCTAAGCAGTACATTGGACATGTTAAACAGTTTACTGCTTGTCTGTTTGTTTAAAGTGCCTGTGGGAAGTGTAGTGCTCAGCTGATTAATTTGTAAGTACAGTTCTGTGGACTACGTAAAAACCTTGCTAGTAGTGGCGTCTGCACTCCCAGACACCCCTTTTGGCAGCACAGAACCAGTTAATGTAACTAGGGATGATGCTCTCCAATGGAGCTAGTGCTCATGGGCTGCTCACTGCCACAAATGCTAAGATAGAGCAAAATCCATGTTCAACAAACACTTTGCCAAAGTAACAGCATTTATCATTGAATTAACTCCAGTTCAGTGGGTAAACTAGTTGTTACATGGCCTTTCAATTTGCCCCAGCAGAAACTTGCCAGATCTTTTAAAGCTCATTAATGAGCAGCACTAGATCTTTTTTAAGTTTATGATTTTAATTGGTTGCCATTTTATTGGGGTGTGGTGGGGTAAGGGTGCACAGAAAATGGGGAGTGCTGCAGAACGGGTAAAGACAGTGGCTTTGCATTCATTGCTGTTAAACGGCAGTAGAAAGCAGTTTTCTGTTTTTGGGATGTGTATAAGTATCTATATCATATGTTAACTTGGTGCTGATTTTTTTAAATGAAGGTCCTTGAATGCTAATATTTTGCTGTTGCTTTTCCTTTTGCAGCAAGCTTTGTTGCACCCTCCTTTCTCTGTCTTGATGCCACAGCCTGTCTCTTCTGCTTCGCCTTCAGATAATTACTCTAAGAGCTTTGTTTCTACTGTACGAATGAATACTCCATCCCTGAGGCCTGGTGTATCAGGACATGGTCTTCAGGCAGGCTTGATTTAACATTTATTTTTTATTATTCATACTTTGGTCAAATTTAAATGTTTTGGAATTCACTATGTTTTTAAAGCCTGATTGAAAATATTTTAAAATTGGTTGGTGTATACATACATTTAGGGCATTTGATGCAAACCACACTTAACTGTTTTGCTAGTTACCTGGAGCAATGTTATAATTATTATACATTTGAATATCAAATGTTTTAACATGTGGTTTGTAGATGTTTCATAGTAATTTTCATATGCATGATTTGCTAGATGCCTGTGCACTTGGGGTTCTACTTGTCTATTAATAGTGATATTTTGTAGCTGCTACAGTTTTACTGAAAACACAACCAAAGTCACTTTATTAATCAGAAAAACCATAATGTATGACAAGAACATCTTGCATAACTTTTCTAGGTGCACTTCAGTCCACTGCAGCTAAATCCTAGTGGCATTCCTGCATCTGAACCTAGATCGGGTCCTTCAGCTTCAACACCAACAGTAATGGCTGCCTCTTCTAAAAGGTATGGATTGATTCCAGCGACCTCGGCAATGAAGTCGAATTGATGCACTTTATATCAGTCTTGTTTTTAAATGCCACAACCAGTATTACATATTTCCTGTTGTGTGCTGTTTAGATTTAGCTTCTGTGTCAGATTAGAAGTTGGGGCACCCTGATGCAAACTAAATGTTTTGAGAATTTGCACATTTGAGGTATGAATTTGTGACACTAAAATCCAGTATTTAAAATCCCAGAAACAGTAAATAACTTTGGTGACTGGGAAGCTTGATGGCAATGGAGGTGTATAAGGACCACAGTGCAAACAGCTCAGAAAAAGCTTTTTTTCTGAAGTGTGAAAGAAAAGAAAGACTTGGATTTAGATAGCGCCTTTCATGACCACCGTCGTCTTACAACGCTTTACAACCAACGAAGTACTTTTGGAGTGTAGTCACTGTTGTAATGTGGGAAACGTGGCAGCTCTCAAATCCCAATGTGATAATGATCAGATAATCTGTTTGTTAAGTTGATTGAGAGAGAAATATTGTCCAGGGCTAATTCCCCTGCTCTTCTTGGAAATAGTGCCACGGGATCTTTTAGAAACATAGAAAATAGGTGCAGGAGTAGGCCATTAGGCCCTTTGAGCCTGCACTGCCATTCAATGAGTTCATGGCTGAACATGGAACTTCAGTACCCCATTCCTGCTTTCTCGCCATACCCCTTGATCCCCCTAGTGGTAAGGACTACATCTAACTCCTTTTTGAATATATTTAGAGAATTGGCCTCAACAACTTCCTGTGGTAGAGAATTCCACAGGTTCACCATTCTCTGGGTGAAGAAGTTTCTCCTCATCTCGGTCCTAAATGGCTTGCCCCTTATCCTTATCTCTGGTTCTGGACTTCCCCAACATTGGGAACATTCTTCCTGCATCTAACCAGTCTAAACCCATCAGAATTTTAAACGTTTCTATGAGATCCCCTCTCATTTTTCTGAACTCCAGTGACGACAAGCCCAGTTGATCCAGTCTTTCTTGCTGTCAGTCCCGCCATCCCGGGAATCAGTCTGGTGAACCTTCGCTGCACTCCCTCAATAGCAAGAATGTCCTTCCTCAAGTTAGGAGACCAAAACTGTACACAATACTCCAGGTGTGGCCTCACCAAGGCCCTGTACAACTGTAGTAACACCTTCCTGCCCCAGTACTCAAATCCCCTCACTATGAAGGCCAACATGCCATTTGCTTTCTTAACCGTCTGCTGTACCTGCATGCCAATCCTCAATGACGACTGTACCATGACACCCAGGTCTCGTTGCACCTCCCCTTTTCCTAATCTGTCACCATTCAGATAATAGTCTGTCTCTCTGTTTTTATAACCAAAGTGGATAACCTTACATTTATCCACATTATACTTCATCTGTCATGCATTTGCCCACTCACCTAACCTATCCAAGTCACTCTGCAGCCTCATAGCATCCTCCTCGCAGCTCACACTGCCACCCAACTTGGTGTCATCCGCAAATTTGGAGATACTACATTTAATCCTCTCGTCTAAATCATTAATGTACAATGTAAACAGCTGGGGCCCCAACACAGAACCTTGCGGTACCCCACTAGTCACTGCCTGCCATTCTGAAAAATACCCATTTACTCTTACTCTTTGCTTCCTGTCTGCCAACCAGTTCTCAATCCACGTCAGCACACTACCCCCAATCCCACGTGCTTTAACTTTGCACATTAATCTCTTGTGTGGGACCTTGTCGAAAGCCTTCTGAAAGTCCAAATACACCACATCAACTGGTTCTCCCTTATCCACTTTGCTGGAAACATCCTCAAAAAATTCCAGAAGATTTGTCAAGCATGATTTCCCTTTCACAAATCCATGCTGTCTTGGACCTATCATGTCACCTCTTTCCAAATGCGCTGCTATGACGTCCTTAATAATGGATTCCATAATTTTACCCACTACCGCTGTCAGGCTGACCGGTCTATAATTCCCTGTTTTCTCTCACCCTCCTTTTTTTAAAAAGTGGGGTTACATTGGCTACCCTCCACTCCATAGGAACTGATCCAGAGTCAATGGAATGTTGGAAAATGACTGTCAATGCATCCGCTATTTCCAAGGCCACCTCCTTAAGTACTCTGGGATGCAGTCCATCAGGCCCTGGGGATTTATTGGCCTTCAATCCCATCAATTTCCCCAACACAATTTCCCAACTAATAAGGATTTCCCTCAGTTCCTCCTTCTTACTAGACCCTCTGACCCCTTTTATATCTGGAAGGTTGTTTGTGTCCTTAGTGAATACCGAACCAAAGTACTTGTTCAATTGGTCTGCCATTTCTTTGTTCCCCGTTATGACTTCCCCTGATTCTGACTGCAGGGGACCTACGTTTGTCTTCACTAACCTTTTTCTCTTTACATATCTATAGAAGCTTTTGCAGTCCGTTTTAATGTTCCCTGCAAGCTTCCTCTCGTACTCTATTTTCCCTGCCCTAATCAAACCCTTTGTCCTCCTCTGCTGAGTTCTAAATTTCTCCCAGTCCCTGGGTTCGCTGCTATTTCTGGCCAATTTGTATGCCACTTCTTTGGCTTTAATACTATCCCTGATTTCCCTTGATAGCCACGGTTGAGCAACCTTCCCTTTTTTATTTTTACGCCAGACTGGGATGTACAATTGTTGTAGTTCATCCATGCGGTCTCTAAATGTCTGCCATTGCCCATCCACTGTCAACCCCTTAAGTATCATTCGCCAATCTATCCTAGCCAATTCACACCTCATACCTTCAAAGTTACCCTTCTTTAAGTTCTGGACCATGGTCCCTGAATTAACTGTTTCATTCTCCATCCTAATGTAGAATTCCACCATGTTATGGTCACTCTTCCCCAAGGGGCCTCGCACAACAAGATTGCTAATTAATCCTCTCTCATTACACAACACCCAGTCTAAGATGGCCTCCCCCTAGTTGGTTCCTCGACATACTGCTCTAGAAAACCATCCCTGATGCACTCCAGGAAATCCTCCTCCACTGTATTGCTTCCAGTTTGGTTAGCCCAATCTATATGCATATTAAAGTCACCCATGATAACTGCTGCACCTTTATTGCATGCACGCCTAATTTCCTGTTTGATGCCCTCCCCAACATCACTTGTCTACTTGAGAGAGCAGACGGGGCCTCGGTTTAACGTCTCATCTGAAAGGTGGCACCTCCGACGGTGCAGCACTCCCTCAGTACTGCACTGCAGTGTGCTGCTTTGTATAAGAACATAAGAAATAGGAGCAGGAGTAGGCCATTTGGCCCCTTGAGCCTGTTCAGCCATTTAATAAGATTATGGCTGATCTGATCCTGGCCTCCGCTCCACTTCCCTGCCCGCTCCCCATAACCCTCGACTCCCTCATCATTCAAAAATCTGTCTATCACCGCCTTAAATATATTCAATGACCCAGCTTCCACCGCTCTCTCAGGTAGAGAATTCCAAAGATTCACAACCCTGAGAGAAGAAATTTCTCCTCATTTCCGTTTTAAATGGGCGACCCCTTATTCTGAAACTATGCCCCCCTAGTTCTAGATTCCCCACGAGGGGAAATATCTTCTCTGCATCTACCTTGTCAAGCCCCCTCAGAATCTTGCATGTTTCAATAAGATCATCTCTCATTCTTCTAAACTCCAATGGCAAGGGGATGGGAACCAATACAGGGAGACAGAGGGAAACAAAAAGGAGACAAAAGCAAAAGACAGAAAGGAGATGAGTAAAAGTGGAGGGCCGAGAAACCCAAGGCAAAAAACAAAAAGGGCCACTGAATATAAACGGGCTGTAGGAGGGGTCAAAACTAAAAATCATGGTTTAAAAACTAGGATTAAAACACTCTACCTAAATGCACGCAGCATTCGAAATAAAGTAAATGAGTTGACGGCACAAATCATTACAAATGGCTATGATTTGGTGGCCATTACAGAAACATGGTTGCAGGGTGGCCAAGACTGGGAATTAAACATACAGGGGTATCTGACGATTCGGAAAGATAGACAAGAAGGGAAAGGAGGTCGGGTAGCTCTGTTAATAAAGGATAGGCCCCCAAATAATAACTTCACGGTGGGGCGGGCAATAATCAAGGGAATAATGGAGGCATGTGAAAAAGGAACGGCAGTAGTCATGGGGGATTTTAACCTACATATCGATTGGTCAACTCAAATTGCACGGGGTAGCCTTGAGGAGGAATTCATAGAATGCATACGGGATTGTTTCTTAGAACAGTATGTTACAGAACCTACAAGGGAGCAAGCTATCTTAGATCTGGTCCTGTGTAATGAGACAGGAAAAATAAACTATCTCCTAGTAAAAGATCCTCTCGGAATGAGTGATCACAGTATGGTTGAATTTGTAATACAGATTGAGGGTGAGGAAGTTGTGTCAGAAACGAGCGTACTATGCTTAAACAAAAGGGGACTACAGTGGGATGAGGGCAGAGTTGGCTAAAGTAGACTGGAAACACAGACTAAACGGTGGCACAATTGAGGAACAGTGGAGGACTTTTAAGGAGCTCTTTCATAGTGCGCAACAAAAATATATTCCAGTGAGAAAGAAGGGTGGTAAGAGGAGGGATAACCAGCCGTGGATAACCAAGGAAATAAAGGAGAGTATCAAATCAAAGACCAATGCGTATAAGGTGGCCAAGGTTAGTGGGAAAATAGAAGATTGGGAAAATTTTAAACAACAGCAAAGAATGACTAAAAAAGCAATAAAGAAAGGAAAGATAGATTACGAAGGTAAACTTGCGCTAAACATAAAAACAGATAGTGAAAGCTTTTACAGATATATAAAACGGAAAAGAGTGACTAAAGTAAATGTTGGTCCCTTAGAAGATGAGAAGGGGGATTTAATAATGGGAAATGTAGAAATGCCACAGACTTTAAACAATTATTTTGCTTCGGTCTTCACAGTGGAAGACACAAAAACCATGCCAAAAATTGCTGGTCACAGGAATGTGGGAAGGGAGGACCTTGAGACAATCACTATCACTAGGGGGGTAGTGCTGGACAGGCTAATGGGACTCAAGGTAGACAAGTCCCCTGGTCCTGATGAAATGCATCCCAGGGTATTAAAAGAGATGGTGGAAGTTATAGCAGATGCATTTGTTATAATCTACCAAAATTCTCTGGACTCTGGGGAGGTACCAGCGGATTGGAAAACAGCTAATGTAACGCCTCTGTTTAAAAAAAAAAAAGGGGGCAGACAAAAGGCAGGTAACTATAGGCCGGTTAGTTTAACATCTGTCATGGGTAAAATGCTTGAAACTATCATTAAGGAAGAAATAGCGGGACATCTAGATAGGAATAGTGCAATCAAGCAGACGCAGCATGGATTCATGAAGGGGAAATCATGTTTAACTAATTTACGCGAAGTCAGAGGAAATGTATTAGCATGGATGGAGAATTGGCTGGCGAACAGAAAGCAGAGAGTCGGGATAAATGGGTCCTTTTCGGGTTGGAAATCGGTGGTTAGTGGTGTGCCACAGGGATCGGTGCTGGGACCACAACTGTTTACAATATACATAGATGACCTGGAAGAGGGGACAGAGTGTGGTGTAACAAAATTTGCAGATGACACAAAGATTAGTGGGAAAGCAGATTGTGTAGAGGACACAGAGAGGCTGCAAAGAGATTTAGATAGGTTAAGCGAATGGGCTAAGGTTTGGCAGATGGAATACAATGTCGGAAAGTGTGAGGTCATCCGCCTTGGGGGGGGGGGGGGAGAAACAGTAAAAGGGAATATTATTTGAATGGGGAGAAATTACAACATGCTGAGGTGCAGAGGGACCTGGGGGTCCTTGTGCATGAATCCCAAAAAGTTAGTTTGCAGGTTCAGCAGGTAATCAGGAAGGCGAATGGAATGTTGGCCTTCATTGCGAGAGGGATGGAGTACAAAAGCAGGGAGGTCCTGCTGCAACTGTATAGGGTATTGGTGAGGCCGCACCTGGAGTACTGCGTGCAGTTTTGGTCACCTTACTTAAGGAAGGATATACTGGCTTTGGAAGGGGTACAGAGACGATTCACTAGGCTGATTCCAGAGATGAGGGGGTTACCTTATGATGATAGATTGAGTAGACTGGGTCTTTCAGAAGGATGAGGGGTGATCTTATAGAAACATTTGAAATAATGAAAGGGATAGATAAGATAGAGGCGGAGAGGTTGTTTCCAATGGTCGGGGAGACTAGAACTAGGGGGCACAGCCTCAAAATAAAACAGAGTTGAGAAGAAATTTCTTCTCCCAGAGGGTTGTGAATCTGTGGAATTCTCTGCCCAAGGAAGCAGTTGAGGCTAGGTCATTGAATGTATTCAAGTATAGATTTTTAACCAATAAGGGAATTAAGGGTTACGGGGAGCGGACGGGTAAGTGGAGTTGAGTCCACGGCCAGATCAGCCATGATCTTATTGAATGGCGGAGCAGGCTCGAGGGGCTAGATGGCCTTCCATTGTTCCTAATTCTTATGTTCTTATGAGTATAGGTCCACCCTTTCTTCATAAGACAACCCATTCATCTCAGGAATCAACCTCGTGAATCTTCTCTGAACTGCCTCCAATGCAAGTATATCCTTCCTTAAATAAGGAGACCAAAACTGTACGCAGTACTCCAGGTGTGATCTCACCAATACTCTCTACAGTTGTAGCAGGACTTTCCTACTTTTATACTCCATCCCCCTTTCAATAAAGGCCAACATTCCATTTGCCTTCCTAATTACTTCCTAATTATTGTGGGTATTTTTTTTTCTGCGTGAATTTGGAGTTGATTCCTTGCCGCTTCTGCTGCTGTCGTGGCTTTGCCCTTTTCTTCACATGCTATAGGATATTTCAATGTCTGCTCTACTCTACAATCCTCCCTCCCCTGTAAAGTAGTGTTTAAAAACCCACCTCGTCTTTCACTTCTGTCTCCTGACACCATAGCCAAGTTGGAAAACTCATTGTGCAAAGAGTTGTGGGCATGGTCGCACATTCTGCATAGAAAAGTATCCGGGGACCGGTCATGGGTCCCTCTTCGTTGTGCGTGGTGCCTGCATACCTGGCAGGCCATTATGCCCATGTTATTGCTAAGATCAATTGTATCCCGACCAGTATGTGTGAAATTATTCGAATCCAAGGATGGATGTTCACATTTATTTCCCAGTCCCAGACCTTTCTCCACCAACTCTGACTTTGTGGGCCCAAGTTTCCACATGATTTGTGCCTGATTTTTAGGAGCAACTGGTGGAGAATGGACTATCTTAGAAATTGCAATTCTCCACATTTTTTTTTCTGCAGTTCTAGTCAGGTAGAACAGTTCTACTTTAGAACAGAATTTTTTCTTCAAAAGGTGGCGTGTCCGGCCACTCACGCCTGATTTCAAAGTTTCCACAGTGAAAACGTACTCCAAACTAAAGTAGAATGGAGCAAGTGAAGATTTTTGTAGAACTGAAAAAACCTGTTCTACACATTAAAAAATCAAGCGCAGGTTACAAATTAGGCGTCCAGAACGAGGTGGGGGGGGAAGGGAACTCATTAAATTCTACAATAAATCCTTATTTATACTTATACAAATAAATCCAACCTGAATAAACATTTATAACAAAGAAAAGATTAAATAAACCATCTTCCTACCTGTGTGAAAGTGCTTCAGCCATTGTTCGAAGGAAACCGCCGTTTGTTGCCGCGCAGGGGAGGGAGGGGAAGGAGACAGCGGCTTGTTGCCGCGCAGGGGAGGGAGGGGAAGGAGACGGTGAGAAGGGAAGCCTCAGTGCTGATGGCAATGTGGTTTTATTAAAAAATGTTCAAAAATTAAACAGCTACAAAGAACTACAAAAATGGCCGAGTGCCAATGTTTTTTTTCACACTGAGCATGCGCGAACGCTCCAACGCGCACGCGCAGCGTTGCCGGCAGGAAAAAAACTAATTTAAATAGTACCCGCCCCCTCCCACTTACAAAATTGGCGCGAGTATAGGCTCCGCCCCCCTGGGCGCCGCGCCAAACAGACAAGGAGCTGCAAAGCGCTCGAGAATAGAGCGTTTTTTTTCTGGCGCCGTTTTAGACGCGAAAAATGGGCGCCCAGCTTGGAGGGGCGCCCGTTTTTTATCCTGTGGAAACTTGGGCCCTGTAAGTCTACATCGATATCTTCTTCCAGTACTTTGATTTTAGTTTGCAGTTAGTGGTAGAGCTTTACGATTGACCCACCCTGAGCCTCAATTCTCGTAATACTTCGGTTAGATGTGGGATAGGGACCTGATCTGGCTCGTCATAATCCTGCAAATGATCGTGGAGCTGATCGGTTACATCAATAACTTCGGGCTTCCGGTGCCTAACCTGGGTGATGTGCGCTTGCCCGATCGCGACAGGTCCTAGCGGCGCAAAGCAAAAGTTCGGCTGTGGTATCGGGCACTGCAGGTCATTATACTGGTATGAACGCTCTGTGGTAGAGACGCAGTATCTTCCCTTCCCTCCGTAGCCTGCCCTCGCGAAGTGCCTGTGTGCGGGCACTATTTCTAGTACACACCCGTCGGTTCGGTTAAACCCGCACTCGTCTAGCTCACCTCGGCCTACCGGGTGAGGGCATACTGTGATCTCCCCCCTTTGCTTGCTTTCTGTTAGGGAAATCCCGGTAAGTATGTCATTTCGACGAACGGCGGAGGTGGTGGTCAGATAGTAACGTATGGAGACATTTTCCTGTATTGCTCCGATATTCTCTAGTTGGTACAGGGGTAACGGCCCTGAGTCCGGCATGGCTATAGGGATCATCAGGACTATCCCTATCCCAATATTCCTACCCATCTGGCAATCTGGAATTGCTGGGTATACTCGGGTCAGTCCCTTCAGAGTACAATTATCCAGAGTCCCCCTCTGGTTAGCCAACTGAGCTAAATGTGAACTGTCTATCCAATCGGGTACTTCCCCGCGTTGGATCTGGTCGAGATTGTGGCGGATCTGTCCCACCATCCACAGACCATAAGCATGACAGAGTTGCCCCTGTCTTTGCTTTCCTGTATCTTTTTCTCTATCAATGAGGTGATTGATGGTTTTGGCGTGAGCTTCCAGGACTGAGATGCCATCCAACTGGATTTCGGCACCCTCCTTTCCTAGGTTGGCTTGCTCTTCCTGGTTTTGCTCCACCCTTTCTAATAACCCCTTCATCATCTCTCTAAGCTGTTTCACCCTCTCATTTAACCCTTGTATGTCTATCGCGTTTACTCGGAGGTCCCTGTATTGAAGCCGGTAGCAACATCATTAACTATTCCCCTCTTTAACCTGGGGGCTGACCCCTGTCTTCGGAATCTACTGGCACCCATTGCATCGGCAGCCTGCTGCATTACAACTTTACTTAATACATTGTACATTTTCCTTGACTGTTCTGTACAGTATTCCGGCATCTGGATGCCTAAAATATTGATCAGACAGGCACAATTTCATGTTTTACATTATCATACACTAATTCCCCTTCGTTGTACATTACAATCCCATTTTCTGGTACCTTAGTAGTTATGGGACAAGGCAGTTCCTCGGGCAATGTAGTGGTTCTTATGGGGCGCGGTGTCGGAGGGGGTGAGAAGCATACATACAATGATATTGCAGCCGCCCCCACCTCATCGTAGTACCCACACAGCCCCACTCCCTTTTTGCATGACTGATTGCTGGGACTGTCCCGGAGGCGCGCAAATTATGCCGAAAGTACATTCATCGGGCCCTTTGACATCCCTCCGTTTAATGCAGCTGCTCCTTATACCCATGGAGCACTGTACACATACCCGGTTCTTATTAGGATTCACTTGTAACCATGCATTAAAATAAGTCCTGTCCTTGCTCCAATCCTTGGCTGCTGGGATGCACATTCCATCCGTTAAATTAAACAAGACTCCATAGTTCATGTAGTTGTTTATTTCCTGAGTGCATTGCAATCAGTTGGTATCATCCAGTGTTGGCGTGGGTCTTGAGGTTCCCAGTATCATGAGTCCCCAGAGTCGAAGTCACCACTGCGGTCCCATCTTGGTGAGTGTTCTATCTGAAAATTTTAAACAGATAGCCTGGTCGTCACCAGGTGTTAGGTTCTGGTCTACTTGTGTCGCTGTCACTCTGTGGAATCGGAGGCAAGGATTAGGTTAACCATATTCTTTATAGTCGTACCATCTCTATCACTTCATGTCCCTGTCTGGGCTGCCGTCGGTTTGGCGTTTGAGCCTGCTGTGCTCGAGCCTGCACGATGACCCATCTAAATATTATCCAAACTCCAATCAACACCAGTCTGCTTTCTGCTGTCTGCTTTACCGTTAGGTTGGGTTTGTGGACTACACCTACCCACCGTGGGGTACATTGGCTCTGTTGCCATAGGTGATGGTGCTATGGCTGCGCACTGGACTATCCGTCTAGTCCCGTTTTTTAAAACATCTCTTCCAGCCTGTTTATCTTAGCTTTTAACTCTTGACCAGCTAGTTCCATTTTATTTTTATTCTGAATATCCCACCATTTCCTCTGTCTGTCAGGTGAGTCTTTATTTTATTAAGAAATCCAAATTAATAATGTCCAGTATAAAAAAAGCTGTCAATGGAAAGGGTTAACTCCTTTACAGGTTTGTAAGAAAGCCTGAAGTCGTTATGTGACTTCACGTAATCATCAGAAAAATTTTTTTTTTTTTTAAGTCTTTGTGCCTTCAAAACTTGCTTAGAAATTAGGAATCTGTTAAAACAGCATAAATCATTAGTAAAGTGGTCATAATAAAAATCTTCTCATCGGGAAAGACAGCATTTTAGATTAAACTCCAATTTTTTTCTTAACTTCTAATTCAAGTACTTGCCAAAGAATTTTTTTTAAAAAATTGATTCAAAACGAGACCACACATTTTTAATAGCTATTTTGTTTACTGAAATTCAATTTTGATTTTTTTTTAATTTCTCTCTCAGCACAAAATCTAAACTTCTGTGCCAGTTCCATTTTTTCTTTCTGTGCTGAGTTAGCATAGCTTAGATCTTCTCGTTATTTTCATACATTCCAACATTTTGTTTTTTTTTACGGTCCCATTCACTGGGCACATCTTGTGTTTTATTTCTCTCTCAGCACAAAATCTAAACATCCGTGCCAGTTCCATTTTCTATAAGAATTTAAAAATTCAGTAAGATTCTCTAATTCCCAGTTTTTTCTTTCTGTGCTGAGTTCGCATAGCTTAGATCTTTTCTCCTCGTTATTTTCAAAACTCTCCTGCTTGTTTAGACTGTTCGGGACTTTTCTTGATAAACACTGTCCATTTTGGAAATCTTTTCAAACTGCAGTGAAACTTTCTCATAATTTAAAATCATTATCAATGTAGAGTGTCTTTTACCACCTCCAAAATTTTTTTTTTCCAATTAAACCAATATCTTTTTCACAGTCAATATCAACTAGTATTTAGTAAGTTATGTCTTTTTCCATCACAAACACCCCCCCTTTTTTTTTTCAACACCTAATTAGTGCGTTACGTCCTTTTTTTTTAGATCACCTTTCTTCAAATGTTTTTTCTAAACTGCTAAAGCTTGCTGTTCCAACATTTTTCAAAAGTCCCTTTTACACCTTCGCAGATAGCTCTCCACTCGCCCAGGAGTTTGATCTGATCCGTGAAGGTATTTCTAGATTGTTTCCAAGCTTTTAATTTTATTTCTCCTTTTTTCTTTAAGGGATTTAATTTAATAATTAAATAATTTTTATTTTATAGTTGAATCCATCTCAGTATTTTGCTGAGCCTTCTCTTAATATCTCAAAATCCCAATTCGAATTTTGTAATTTCAATCTTTATTTAAAACTTTTTTTTTGAGCTAGAAGCTTTTTTTTTTAAAAGGCATTCTTTATCTCATTCCTAGACTAAATTTATGTCTTTCAACCCAATGTAATCAATGATTGCGTGTTTTATTTCGACACGTAAGTGAGCGTGTCAAATAAATTCTTTTTTTTAACCACCGGGACCATGTATTTTTTATCTTTTGTTCAACAAACTTGTCCTTTGTACATTTCCTAGCTCCGTAACTTATCATCCAAATAAATCCACACCTGCGTTTCTAACTTAAAATGTCTTAAAACTTCCCACATACAGGACAAAGGGTTAAAAAAAAAACTTTCACTCTGTTTGGAAAAGTGGGTAGTGCTAAAATAAACAAATAGTTGCACTCCTCTTCCAACCAGGCTTTCGGAAACATGAAAACATAAAAAAATTCATTCCGCAGTCAAAAAATCACACAAGGACTCAACGACAGACATTCACAAAAGTCTCTTCATTCAACAAAGCTTATTAATTTTTTTTTTGGCTGGCTCTATTCTTGGATCCAGACTTCACTTAAGATAATCACTATCAGGTTTTTTTTAAAATTTCTTACATATTGATTTACTTCCTCTGTTAGTTTTACGTGGGCTCGCAGTATCAAGACCACAGCCTTTTCATTTTTATCTTTATTTTCCTTCTCCCACCATTCCCACTGATTTGCTGGCAGGTCCTGAGGGTCCCATCCTGACTTAATCATCTTCTCAATTAGTTTCTTTTGTTTTTCCGCCAGGTGGCGGGTAAGGGACACTTCTGGTCCCCACTCGAGGTTATTTGTTTTATTGGCCATTCCTGGGTAGGACTAGAACCGTTAGGAATCTACTCTGAGGTCCGCTTTCTACCTAGCGTAACTTGTAGTAGACCGTCTCCTGGCTACTGTCAGGTCACAAGTTCTGCTGTTACACAAACTTATACAATTCTTAAAACGCGTTTAAGCAATTCCCGCAGTGCTCTACGTACCCTTAACGACTACCTACCACCGCTCTGCCCGTTGGTCCGACCCCGTTCACAGGTTTGGATTCCGTTAGCCGCTGTACACCGCTTGGTTCTACCCCGGGGTATATTTCAAATCACACTACTGGGTCCGGAAGATGTCTTTCCGTATCACGATCCCACGGTCCAAGTGTGTTCCCGGCACCTACTTAGTTCCTGGCTGTCACGTGGGACTAAAGTCCTCTTAATTCAGGCTCAGGCTAGGTGTTTGAGATATTGGACCGTCTCCTCGTGTCGATCAACCAGCATCCACCTTCCTCACCCGTTATAAAATTTTATTTAAGGTATACTCACCCAGTTTCTCCAAGAGCGTTCAGCGACCTCGAAATCCTGTTCGTGACGCCACTGTTAGTGTGAATGTTTTCTCGGAAGAATCACTCAACACTCAGAGTCGGTTCCAACGCCAATGCGGCCTTTATTTTCGCCGGCGGGATGGAAGCCTCAGGACTGGATCCAGGCACTTCTCTCTGCCGAACAAAGAAATTAATCGATATTTATATGTTTTACAATTGTTTTTTACAGTTACTCAGCCCACTTCGGCTGGACACAATCCAATCATAACGATTATAGATTACATATAGGTTTCTTTAACCCAATAGCATTCCCCTGATACCTCAGGGGCTGTCTGTTCGGTTTTTGTCAGCTCGGGCTGATTAATGACCTCGTTATGTGAGGTGGGCCCCCCCCCCCCTTATCTCTGTTCCTCGGGCTTTGCTGTGTGAAGTCCTTAATCGAAGGACATTCCAGATCAGGTACTATAATGGTTTGTTGTAGTTATCTTGTCTCAAGTGAGTGAGCCAAGGCATTCCCGGTAGTGGGCCTCACAGGGTCATTGCTCGGTCAACCCCAGTTCATTACTTGACTAACTGAGTACCCATCATGCTTGGGCAGCCATTTTATATGTGGCCACTTTAAACCTATATGAGTTTAGATATATTCAGCAGGTGCCTAATGCCTAGTGTTCTGATATATTCAGCAGGTGCCTAATGCCTACAACAGAATCCCTGCTGAGGCATTAAAGTATGGCGGATTGGCACGAATGCATGACCTCATCTCTCTCATCTGGAAGGAGGAGAGCATGCAGTAATCGTGACCATCTTTAAAAAGTCCGACTGCGGCAAGTACACATCGCTAGAGTTCTCCTCAACCGTCTTCGCCCTGTGGCTGAGGAGCTTCTCCCGGAGTCACACTGCGGATTCCGTCCACTACGGGGTACAATGGACATGATCTTTACGGCATGACAACTACAAGAGAAATGCAGGGAACAACAACCCTTGTACATGGCCGCCTTTGACCTTACAAAGGCCTTCACACTGTTAACCGCGAGGGACTATGGAGCGTCGTCCTCCGTTTCGGGTGTCGCCATCCTCTGCCTGCTCCACGACGCTATGCAAGCCGTGATCCTGACCAATGGATCCACCACTGACCCAATCCACGTCCGGACCAGGGTCAAACAGGGCTGCGTCATCGCGCCAACCCTCTTCTCGATCTTCGCTGCAGTGCTCCACCTCGCACTCAATAAGCTCCTGCTGCAGTGGAACTAAACTACAGAACCAGTGGGAATCTGTTCAACCTTCGTCTTCCCCAGGCCAGATCCAAGACCGACCCATCCTCTGTCGTCGAGCTACAGTACGCAGACGACGCTTGTGTCTGTGCACGTTTGGAGACTGAACTCCAAGTCATAGTCAACATCTTCACTGAGACGTACGAAAGCATGGGCCTTACATTAAACATCCGTAAGACAAATGTCCTCCACCATCCTGACCCCGCCACGCAGCACTGTCCCCCCTCCCCCCCCCCCCCAAGTCATCAAGGTCCACGGCACGGCCGTGGAAAACGTGGACCACTTTCCATACCTTGGCAGCCTATTATCAGCAAGGGCAGACATCGAAGATGAGGTTCAACACCACCTCCAGTGCGCCAGCGCAGCCTTCGGCTGCCTGAGGAAGTGTGTTTTCGCAGATCAGGCCCTCCAATCTGGCACCAAGCTCATGGTCTACAAGGCTGCAGTGATACCTGCCCTCCTGTATGGCTCAGCGGCATGGACCATGTACAATAGACATCTCAAGTCGCTGGAGAAATACCACCAACGATGTCACCGCAAGATCCTGCAAATCCTCTGGGAGGACAGATGCACCAATGTCAGTGTCCTTGATCAAGCCAACATCCTCAGCATCAAAGCACTGACCACACTCGATCAGCTCCGTTGGGCGGGCCACATTGTTTGCATGCCTGACAAAGACTCCCAAAGCAAAC
Organism: Pristiophorus japonicus; assembly: GCF_044704955.1. NCBI lineage: Eukaryota > Metazoa > Chordata > Chondrichthyes > Pristiophoridae > Pristiophorus > Pristiophorus japonicus. Next base: position 99,776,191 of record NC_091977.1, on the reverse strand, counting down.
ACTCTACTCGGAACTCCTACATGGCAAGCGAGCCCCAGGTGGGCAGAGGAAACGTTTCAAGGACACCCTCAAAGCCTCCTTGATAAAATGCAACATCCCCACCGACACCTGGGAGTCCCTGGCCAAAGACTGCCCTAAGTGGAGGTAGAGCATCTGGGAGGGCGCTGAGCACCTCCAGTCTGGTCACCGAGAGCATGCAGAAAGCAAGCGGAAGGAGCGCGCGGCAAACCAGTCCCACCCATCCTTTCCTTCAACGACTATCTGTCCCACCTGTGACAGAGACTGTCACCTAAGAACTCACTTCTAGAGTGGAAGCAAGTCTTCCTCGATTTTTGAGGGACTACCTATGATGGTGATGACATTCTGCAAATCCCTGGCAGTGTTTTTTTTTAAAAAGGACAGACCTGTCTCAACCCAATGTGGACCATGTTTTAGGATATTCATAAATAAGTCCCAAATGGTAAATGTGAATTACACTTTTGGGCTGCATTAGCAGCTCTTATTCAGCAGTCCTTGCTGTTCCTATCACCTCTCTGGGCTGCTTCAATGGCTGCTTTCTTCCCATCTCACAGTCATCCCACCCACTCCCCACAGAGCTAAAAAGGAATTGGGGCACGAGAAGCTGAAATGAGAAGTAAAGCAGGAGAGAGGGGGGAAACAGAGTAGAAAAGAGGAGTGATACAAAAGAGAGCAAGTGAAGTAGAGCAGAAAGGAGGGAAACAAACAATAAAAAAGTGAGAGAAAGCAAATAACCAGAAAAGGATAGAAAGTGAGCCCAAAAAATGATAAATGGGAAGGAGAGAAAGACACAGAAGTGGGAGGAGGGAAAGGAGGCAGAGGAGGGGCAAGGGGGTGGGAGGAGGGAGGGGGGGAGAGAGAGAGAGAGAGAGAGAGAGTCAGAAGCAACATTCCCTTTCAGTTGCGCAGTTGTTTGCCGATGCTGCGCAATCTGATACTGTTTTTTTCAATGTTAAGTGAAACTGCGAATAGGCCATAAAGACCCGTGCACCCAAAAAAAATTAGAGGGAACATTGGTCAGAAGGGAAGTTGTGAGAGGGAGCGATGGGGAGAAAGTCCAAAGGGAAGGTGGAGTAACTATTGTGTTTTATTAGTTTGTGTTCATCATTTTCTTACGGTAATATTTTATTTTGCAAACCAACCATTTTTTTTTAAAAGCACTACACCGTAATCCTGTTTTCTTCTTCGGCCTGGTTCACAAACTCCCAAAAGGGTTTGACCTTTAGAATCTTTGTTGACTGAAAGCGTTTTTTCTATAAATGCGCAGGTTGTCCCGATTCATTTCAATGTAATTACCTAGCTAGAGTGTTGCTAGGTGGTAAGGTAACGCATCAAAATATTTGGCTGACCTCCAGATGTCATCTGAGCCTTCAAGATGTGTTGGAGCCTGAAAATAAAACCTGTTTGATCTGATCTGGATGATGCATGCAGGAATACTTGCATTTATATTTTAAAGTTGAGCTGCAAGTTTATTGATAGCATGCTTTACCACTATAGTAGTACTTTGCTCAGAGTACTTGAATGAACTTTTATTCACTCAATGTTACTTGTAAGCAAATTTGGTATTTCACAACTTTATACTTTAAAGGGTAAGAGTAAGCTTATTAGCATTTAAGAAAAATCTTGGTTCAAGGATTTTCTTAAAAGGTTAGAGGGCAAAACACCTGTGTTACTGAATATACAGACCACTAAGAGCTATGATTCAAATTGTGGATCATGCTGATATTAAACCAGTGCAACATATTAATAACTTACCTGGCCACAGCACTCCTGGAGTTGGGAAAGGAAACCTATAGAGGGGTCTGATCCTGCTCCTTGTGACCACCATTGTAAAATACATGTGTGTGGACAACAAGATCAGGTTCAACTATGATGACCCCACAATCAAATAGCCTGCCAATATACTGTGTCTAGACTCATGCATGATGGGGCACTTGAGGTACAGAGTGCTGCAAGAGTTAAATAAAATGGAAGAACATTTGCAGAGAGAAAAAGGACAGTATTAGTTATTAACCTATGTCAGGCCATATTTAAAAGAGTAACTGTATCCTAATGCTAATTGATAAAAGATGGAGAAAAACAATGCCTTAGCTACCCCTATGTTTCAGTGGAATGTATAAATAAGCTAATCCTGTTCTAAACCTATGGGAGGGGATCATACAAGGTAGATCTTATCAGAGATTCATCTTACTGAGGTTTTAGCTTCCATGCAGACTACAATGGAATTTTTGGATAGGACCAAGAAACATGTTTGTGAACCAGTTTCAGCTATAAAGTATATTCTGGGTGACTGGGTATATTATTTGAAATGTTAATTATGCAAATTGGTCTGCAGAGTGTTTTGTTAATGGTTTTAAAAGTTAAGCATTTGAAATTGAAGAACTTGGTTTAATATTGTAAAACAGATGAGAAAAGTATAGAGGATTTGACACTGGCTTTGTGCTTGACAGGCTCATTGTAAAATTCTGTACAGCAGAACTCCTGAGGGCTTATTTGCTGGAATAAAAATCACTGCCAGGAGATAACTGGCTGAAATAGAGGAAACATTTGTATTTAGCTTGTCAGTTCAACTTGGAATTGTTCCATTTTCAACAAGTCAAAGGCTGTAATCTAAAGATCGTACACACCTTCCTCCAATCTGTAAAATATAATACTTGGTTGTACCTGTACTTTGTAAAATAGAATTTAAAAAAATGATATAATCTTTGTTAACCCTTCAGTCTGTCTGTGGTTTGAACATTTCTATCAATCATTTAATTAGAATTACTTGTTCATTGCAGTGAACCAGTTGGCTTGGATCTGAAATACTTACAAAAGAGGGAATGTGGTAAACCAATTTTGTCTCGAGGGGTACCACTACAGAAGGCATCATATCCATCTAGTACAGGTAGTAAAATAGTTGGACTTGGTCTAATTTGTGCATACATTTTACAGTTTATTTCCATGCCTGAATTAAAAAAATATAGTAATAGCTGGAAGACCAATGATGTTGAGATTTGTATGAAATGCTTTTTCCACTTTCATTTTTGTTAAAAAAAAAATTAGCGATCCTTTAATGAAAGCATAATTTACTTTTAAATCAAAGTTAATTAATTCAAATTATTGGGTATTTGAAGTTTTTAGTGCAAAAGAAATGTTGAATTATCAGGTAGATTGTAATCCAGGGATATAATCCAACTTGCTTTCTTCTGATACTGTTTAATTGTTCAATGTTGACACAGTTATAATGTGAATTACGGCGTCCATGCAATTTGTAAAATGTAAGCAAATGCCTACAAATAAGGAATATAAACATAAAATGCTTCAATTACTCAGCAGGTCAGACAGCATCTGTAGAGAGAGAAACAACTATCTCCACAGATGCTGCCTGACCACCTAAGTATTTCCAGCATTGTCTGTTTATATTTCAGATTTGTAGCATCTGCAGTATTTTGCCTACAAATAAGGGTCTGCAATATATCTGTGTGTCTGCATCAAGAACTAAATGCAAGAGTAATTCTATACAGGATGTGAGAAGAGCTTAATGTGATGACCCCTTTAATTTTCACTCCCTGTGGGGACATACATAACCTCTGCTCAATATCATTCCCTATCAGCAAGGCTGAGATGAGCAGAAACCAATGTACCATTCCACAGCACAGTGCATTAAGGTGTCGGGGCTCAATGCTTCTTTCCTTCAGTGTCTGTCTTTATTTCTCTGCCCCACCTACCCCTATGTTACAGGAAAAACTGTTGGCATTTTCCTAGGTCATCCACAATAAATAAGCCATGTAGCTAAATCTGGTGAATCAAGCTGAAACAGAGGATATCTTTAAAAAAACAAGTGGCTCTAGCATGTCAATTAAGTGTACTGTGGAATGTTTCAAAAGTAGCTGTTTGTCATATATTCCTCTCCTAAACCAAGACCTGCTCACCCATCTCCTTGACCTTGATATCTACATTGATACCCAATCCTCAATACATTAAATTTTAAATCTTTGTCCTCGTCTTTAAACCCTCCACAGTATTGTGCCTACCAGTCTGTGATCTCAAACATTCCGACCTGACTGGCCTTTAGAGCATCACCCCACTATTGCCCCCCCACTCTCTCACTCTTTATACCTTTTGGACCAAGCATTTGGTCATCCATTTTACACAAGATCACAAGAAATAAGAGCAGGAGTAGGCCATTTGACCCCTCAAGCCTGCTGCAATTATGGACTCAGTTCTACTTCCCAGATCAGCCATGATCTTTTTGAATGGCGGAGCAGGCTCGAGGGGCTAGATGGCCGACTCCTGTTCCTAATTCCTATGTTCTTATGTTCCCTGCCCACTCCCCATAACCCTTTAGTCCCCTTATTGCTCAAAAATCTGTCTGTCTCTGCCTTAAATATATTCAATGACCCAGCCTCCACAGCTCTCTGGGGCAGAGAATTCCACAGATTTACAACCCTCAGAGAAGAAATTCCTTCTCATCTCAGTTTTAAATGGGTGGCCCCTTATTCTGAGACTATGCTCCCTAGTTTTAGTTTCTCCTATGAGTGGAAATATCCTCTCTGCAACCACCTTGTCGAGCCCCCACAGTATCTTATGTTTCAATCAGATCACCTCTCATTCTTCTGAACTCCAATGAGTCTTGGCCCAAACTACTCAACCTAGCCTCATAAGTCAACCCCCCCACCCCCCCCAATCTCCAGAATCAATGAACAGTCTTCAATGCAAGTATATCCTTCCTTAAATACGGAGACTAAAACTGTGTGCAGTACTCCAGGTGTGGCCTCACTACTACTCTGTACAGTTATAGTCAGACTTCTCTGATTTTATACTCTACCCCCCTGCAATAAAGGCCAACATTCCATTTGCCTTCCTGATTATTGTACCTGCATACTAACTTTTTGTGTTTCATGCACAAGGACCCCTAGGTCTCTCTGTACTGCAGCACTTGGCAATTTTTCTCCATTTAAATTATAATTTTCTTTCTATTTTTATGCCAAAGTGGATAACCTCACATTTTCCCACATTACACTCCATCTGCCAAATTTTTACCCACTTACTTAGCCTGTCTATATCCCTTTGCAGATTTTTTGTGTCCTCCTCACAATTTACTTTCCCACCCATCTTACATTACACTTGGTCACTTCATCCAAATCATTAATATAGATTGTAAATAGTTGAGGCCCCAGCACCGATCCCTGCGGCACTCCACTAGTTACTATTTGCCAACCGGAAAATTACCCGTTTATCTAGATTCTCTGTTTTCTGTTAGTTAGCCAATCCTCAATCCATGTTAATATATTACCCCCAACCCCTTGAACTTTTATCTTGTGCAGTAATCTTTTAAGTAGCAGCTTATCGAATGCATTCTGGAAATCCAAATGTACCACATCCACTGGTTTCCCCCCCCCCACCCTGCTCGTTACATCCTCAAAGAACTCCGGCAAATTTGTCAAACACAATTTCTCTTTCATAAAACCATGCTGACTCTGCTTGATTGAATTATGCTTTTCCAAATGTCCTGCTACTGCTTCCTTAATAATGACTCTAGCATTTTCCCAACGACAGATGTTAGGCTAACCGATCTATAGTTTCCTGCTTTCTGTCTGCCTCCCTTTTAAAATAGGGGCGTTACATTTGCAGTTTTCCAATCCGCTGGGACCTCCCCAGAATCCAGGGAATTTTAGTAGATTACAACCAATGTATCCACTTCTTTTAGAACCCTAGGATGTAAGTCACCGATCCAAAGGACCTGTCTGTCTTTAGTCACTTTATTTTACTGAGTACTACTTCTTTAGTGATTGTATTAAGTTCCTCCCTCCCTATAGCCCCTTGATTATTCCCTATTGGGCTGTTTTTAGTGTCTACCGTGAAGACCGAAACAAAATATTTGTTCAAAGTCTCTGCCATTTCCCTGTTCCCCATTATTAATTCCCCAGTCTCATCCTCTAGGGGACCAACATTTACTTTAGCCACTCCTTTTTATGTACCTGTAGAAACTCTTTTTCTGTGTTTATATTTCGTGCTAGTCTACTTTCATTTTCTATCTTCCCTGGAGATAACTGTTTCTCTCTACAGTGGCTGCAGAGATAGTGGATGGGTTGGTCGTAATCTACCAAAATTCCCTGGATTCTGGGGAGGTCCCAGCGGATTGCAAAACCGCAAATGTAACGCCCCTATTTGCATAAGAACATAAGAAATAGGAGCAGGTGTAGCCCTTATGGCCCCTCGAGCCTGCTCTGCCATTTAATACGATCATGGCTGATCCAATCATGGACTCTGGTCCACTTCCCTGCCCGCTCCCCATAACACCTTATCAGTTAAGAAACTGTCTATTTCTGTCTTAAATTTATTCAATGACCCAGCTTCCACAGCTCTGAGGCAGTGAATTCCACAGATTTACAACCCTCAGAGAAGAAATTTCTCCTCATCTCTCTTTTAAATGGGCGGCTCCTTAGTCTAAGATTATGCCCCCTAGTTCTAATCTCCCTGAACAGTGGAAATATCCTCTCTGCATCCACCTTGTCAAGCCCCCTCATAATCTTATACATTTGGGGAGGGCATCAAACATGAAATTAGGGGTGCGTGCAATAAAGGTGCAGCAGTTATAATGGGTGACTTTAATATGCACATAGATTGGGTTAACCAAACTGGAAGCAATATGGTGGAGGAGGATTTCCTGGAGTGCATAAGGGATGGTTTTTTAGACCAATATGTCGAGGAACCAACTAGGGGGGAGGCCATCTTAGACTGGGTGTTGTGTAATGAGAGAGGATTAATTAGCAATCTCGTTGTGCGAGGCCCCTTGGGGAAGAGTGACCATAATATGGTGGAATTCTGCATTAGGATGGAGAATGAAACAGTTAATTCAGAGACCATGGTCCAGAACTTAAAGAAGGGTAACTTTGAAGGTATGAGGCATGAATTGGCTAGGATAGATTGGCGAATGATACTGAAGGGGTTGACTGTGGATGGGCAATGGCAGACATTAAGAGACCGCATGGATGAACTACAACAATTGTACATTCCTGTCTGGCGTAAAAATAAAAAAGAGAAGGTGGCTCAACCGTGGCTATCAAGGGAAATCAGGGATAGCATTAAAGCCAAGGAGGTGGCATACAAATTGGCCAGAAATAGCAGCAAACCCGGGGACTGGGAGAAATTTAGAACTCAGCAGAGGAGGACAAAGGGTTTGATTAGGGCAGGGAAAATGGAGTACGAGAAGAAGCTTGCAGGGAACATTAAAACGGATTGCAAAAGTTTCTATAGATATGTAAGTAGAAAAAGGTTAGTAAAGACAAACGTAGGTCCCCTGCAGTCAGAATCAGGGGAAGTCATAACGGGGAACAAAGAAATGGCGGACCAATTGAACAAGTACTTTGGTTCGGTATTCACTGAGGAGGACACAAACAACCTTCCGGATATAAAAGGGGTCGGAGGGTCTAGTAAGGAGGAGGAACTGAGGGAAATCCTTATTAGTCGGGAAATTGTGTTGGGGAAATTGATGGGATTGAAGGCCGATAAATCCCCAGGGCCTGATGGACTGCATCCCAGAGTACTTAAGAAGGTGGCCTTGGAAATAGTGGATGCATTGACAGTCATTTTCCAACATTCCATTGACTCTGGATCAGTTCCTATGGAGTGGAGGGTAGCCAATGTAATCCCACTTTTTAAAAAAGGAGGGAGAGAGAAAACAGGGAATTATAGACCGGTCAGCCTGACATCGGTAGTGGGTAAAATGATGGAATCAATTATTAAGGATGTCATAGCAGTGCATAACGAAAGAGGTAATATGATAGGTCCAAGTCAGCATGGATTTGTGAAAAGGAAATCATGCTTGACAAATCTTCTGGAATTTTTTGAGGATGTTTCCAGTAGAGTGGATAAGCGAGAACCAGTTGATGTGGTATATTTGGACTTTCAGAAGGCTTTCGACAAGGTCCCACACAAGAGATTAATGTGCAAAGTTAAAGCACATGGGATTGGGGGTAGTGTGCTGACATGGATTGAGAACTGGTTGTTAGACAGGAAGCAAAGAGTAGGAGTAAATGGGGACTTTTCAGAATGGCAGGCAGTAACTAGTGGGGTACCGCAAGGTTCTGTGCTGGGGCCCCAGCTGTTTACATTGTACATTAATGATTTAGACGAGGGGATTAAATGTAGTATCTCCAAATTTGCGGATGACACTAAGTTGGGTGGCAGTGTGAGCTGCGAGGAGGATGCTATGAGGCTGCAGAGCGACTTGGATAGGTTAGGTGAGTGGGCAAATGCATGGCAGATGAAGTATAATGTGGATAAATGTGAGGTTATCCACTTTGGTGGTAAAAACAGAGAGACAGAATATTATCTGAATGGTGACAGATTAGGAAAAGGGGAGGTGCAAAGAGACCTGGGTGTCATGGTACATCAGTCATTGAATGCAGGTACAGCAGGCGGTTAAGAAAGCAAATGGTATATTGGCCTTCATAGCGAGGGGATTTGAGTACAGGGGCAGGGAGGTGTTGCTACAATTGTACAGGGCCTTGGTGAGGCCACACCTGGAGTATTGTGTACCCGAGGAAGGACATTCTTGCTATTGAGGGAGTGCAGCGAAGGTTCACCAGACTGATTCCCGGGATGGCGGGACTGACCTATCAAGAAAGACTGGATCAACTGGGCTTGTATTCACTGGAGTTCAGAAGAATGAGAGGGGACCTCATAGAAACGTTTAAAATTCTGACGGGGTTAGACAGGTTAGATGCAGGAAGAATGTTCCCAATGTTGGGGAAGTCCAGAACCAGGGGACACAGTCTAAGGATAAGGGGGAAGCCATTTAGGACCGAAATGAGGAGGAATTTCTTCACCCAGAGAGTGGTGAACCTGTGGAATTCTCTACCACAGAAAGTTGTTGAGGCCAATTCACTAAATATATTTAAAAAGGAGTTAGATGAAGTCCTTACTACTAGGGGAATCAAGGGGTATGGTGAGAAAGCAGGAATGGGGTACTGAAGTTGCATGTTCAGCCATGAACTCATTGAATGGCGATGCAGGCTAGAAGGGCCGAATGGCCTACTCCTGCACCTATTTTCTATGTTTCGATAAGATCACCTCTCATTCTTCTGAATTCCAATGAGTAGAGGCCCAACCTACTCAACCTTTCCTCATAAGTCAACCCCCTCATTTCTGGAATCAACCTTGTGAACTTTCTGGGAACTGCCTCTAAAGCAAGCATATCCTTTCGTAAATATGGAAACCAAAACTGTACGCAGTATCCCAGGTGTGGCCTCACCAATACATTGTATAACTGTAGCAAGACTTCCCTGCTTTTATACTCCATCCCCTTTGCAATAAAGGCCAAGATTCCATTGGCCGCCATGATCACTTGCTGCACCTGCATACTAACCTTTTGTGTTTCATGCACCAGGTTCCGCTGTACTGCAGCACTTTGCAATTTTTCTCCATTTAAATAATAACTTGATCTTCGATTTTTTTCCTACCAAAGTGCATAACCTCACACTTTCCAACATCATACTCCATCTGACAAATTTTTGCCCACTCACTTAGCCTGTCTATGTCTTTTTGCATGTTATTTGTGTCCTCACACGTTGCTTTTCCTCCCATCTTTGTATCGATAGCATAGTTGGCTACGTTACAATTGGTCCCTTCATCCAAGTCGTTTAATATAGATTGTAAATAGTTGGAGTCTCTGCACGGATTCCTGCGCACCCCACTAATTACTGATTGCCAACCTGAGAATAAACCATTTATCCCGACTCTGTTTTCTGTTAGTTAGCCAATCCTCTATCCATGCTAATATATTACCCTCAACCCTGTGAACATTTATCTTGTGCAGTCTCCTTTAAAATGGCACCTTGTCAAATGCCTTCTGGAAGTCCAAATACACCACATCCACTGGTACTCCTTTAGTGAAGACAAATGTAGGTCCCTTGCAGTCAGAATCAGGTGAATTTATAATGGGGAACCAAGAAATGGCAGACCAATTGAACAAATACTTTGGTTCTGTCTTCACTAAGGAAGACACAAATAACCTTCCGGAAATACTAGGGGACCGAGGATCTAGTGAAAAAGAGGAACTAAAGGAAATCCTTATTTAGTCAGGAAATTTTGTTAGGGAAATTGATGGGATTGAAGGCCGATAAATCCCCAGGGTCTGATAGTCTGCATCCCAGAGTACTTAAGGAAGTGGCCCTAGAAATAGTGGATGCATTATTTTCCAACATTTTATAGATTCTGGATCAGTACCTATGGATTGGAGGGTAGCTAATGTAACCCCACTTTTTAAAAAAGGAGGGAGAGAGAAATTATAGACCAGTTAGCCTGACATCGGTAGTGGGGAAAATGTTGGAATCAATTATTAAAGATGTAATAGCAGCGCATTTGGAAAGCAGTGACAGTATTGGTCCAAGTCAGCATGGATTTATGAAAGGGAAATCATGCTTGACAAATCTAGAATTTTTTGAGGATGTAACTAGTAGAGTAGACAAAGGAGAACCAGTGGATGTGGTGTATTTGGACTTTCAAAATACATTTGACAAGGTCCCACACAAGAGATTAGTGTGCAAAATTAAAGCACATGGTATTGGGGGTAATGTATTGACGTGGATAGAGAACAGGTTGGCAGACAGGAAGCAAAGAGTAGGAATAAACGGGTTCTTTTCAGAATGGCAAGCAGTGACCAGTGGAGTACCGCAAGGTTCAGTGCTGGGATCCCAGCTATTTACAATATACATTGATGATTTAGACAGAGGAATTGAATATAATATCTCCAAGTTTGCAGATGACACTAAGCTGGGTGGCAGTGTGAGCGGTGAGGAGGATGCTAAGAGTCTGCAGGGTGACTTGGACAGGTTAGGTGAGTGGGCAAATGCATGGCACATGCAGTATAATGTAGTTAAACGTGAGATTATCCACTTTGGTGGCAAAAACAGGACGGCAGAATATTATCTGAATGGTGACAGATTAGGAAAAGGGGCGGTGCAATGAGACCTGGGTGTCATGGTACATCAGTCATTGAAAGTTGGCATGCAGGTGCAGCAGGCGGTGAAGAAGGCAAATGGCATGTTGGCCTTCATACGAGAGGATTTGAGTATAGGAGCAGGGAGGTCTTACTGCAGAGTTGTACAGGTCCTTGGTGAGGCCACATCTTGAATATTGTGTACAGTTTTGGTCTCCTAACCTGAGGAAGGACATTCTTGCTATTGAGGGAATGCAGTGAAGTTTCACCAGACTGATTCCCGGGATGGCAGGAGTGACATATGAAGACAGACTGGATCGACTAGGCTTATATTCACTAGAATTTAGAAGAATGAGAGAGGATCTCATAGAAACATATAAAATTCTGATGGGATTGGACAGGTTAGATGCAGGAAGAATGTTCCCGATGTTGAGGAAGTCCAGAACCAGGGGTCAGCCATTTAGGACCGAGATGAGGAAAAACTTCTTCATTCAGAGAATTGTGAATTTGTGGAATTCTCTACCACAGAAAGTTGTTGAGGCCAATTCGTTAGATATATTCAAAAGGGAGTTAGATGTGGCCCTTACGGCTAAAAGGGTATGGAGAGAAAGCAGGAATGGGGTACTGAAGTTGCATGATCAGCCATGATCATGTTGAATGCTGGTGCAGGCTCGAGGGGCTGTATGGGCTTCTCCTGCTCTTATTTCTCATGACTTCCGCTTCATAAATCCATGCTGACTCAGCCTGACTGAATTATGCTTTTCCAAATGTTGTGCTATTGCTTCTTTAATAATGGGCTCCAACATTTTCCCAACCACAGATGTTAGGCTAACTGGTCTATAGTTTCCTGCTTTTTGTCTGCCTCCTTTTTTAAATAGGAGCGTCACGTTTGCAGTTTCCCAATCTGCTGGGTCCAAAAAGGAGGCAGACAGAAAGCAGGAAACCATAAAGGGAATGTTAACGTCTCCCTTCCTAGCTATCTATGAAGCACCTGCAACAGACAGACCTGGCAATGATAGGGTAAGATGTCAAGATAGTGGACCGTAATTTGCGGCCCCTACGGGCACTTACGAGGTGCACACGTGTCCATAAGGGCAGCGCAAGTTGCGAGTTTTCACGCGCATGTGCGATAAACTCAGAACTTGCTATCTGTCAAGATTCTTCTTGACAGATCGTACGAATCCCTGAGAAAAAGGATCCCGTGGGCGGAGAGTTGGGCTATTTGCCCAACCTCTGCCCAGCGAATGCCTGTGAAATTCTTGCGCTTGGTAAAAGCAGAGGCAAGGCCTGCTTTTACCAGCATAAGTGTTTAAAAAAAAATTCATAAATAATTTATACATTAAAAAACCTGTGAAATAAGGTAAGTTTATTTTCAGACCCTTTAAAACATGTAAATTTATTTTTTCAAAAATACTTAATTAAATGCCATCTTAATCAATTTTAAATGTGATTTTTTAAAATTTATTTGAAGTGTCATGGTAATTTTTGGGATATTTCCATTCATACTTGTGGGGATTCTGTACATATGGACTCCCCATAAGTGTGCACTCCTGAGATATGTACCCAGAGAGGCCCAGGACCACCAGCTACGTGGGCATTTTATTTGCGAATCGGAAGCATTTCCCCGCAGGAAGCCTCCGACCGCAAATTCAGGGCTACTATGTTAATAAAAATTCTTCAGACTAGCTTTGGAAATGAGATAGTTGATCATTTTTAACCTTCAAATATAACTACTGTCTGTTCTCTTTACCCCCCTTCCCCCAATCTGTTTTCTGATGTTTATTTAGTGCCAACACGACTACCAGTGCCAAAGCAAGGAAATCCACCACCAGTGATGTCTGCCTACTTCCCAGGACAACAGCCAAGACTTCCTGCGTCATGAAGAAAGACAGTAACAAAACCTCTCAATCTAGATAATAGTCATGAAAGGAGACTGCAATTATGAGAAGGGAATTTCCTTTTTTTTTAAAGCGAGGCCTCCTGAACGTATCACTGCAGGTAGAGCAGTGGTACATTTAGACTTGTTTGTCTTTTGTAAGAAATGACTGAACTGGGCAGTGATATTTAGCACAAACCCAGGTGCTCATTCAAACTGCCAGAAAACACTATTGCCATTTTCAAAATATTAACTTGCGTACAAATATAATCTTCATTTGAGGGGAGGTCTCCTGCACAGGAGGCAGCAGTATACCAAAGTACATGTGGTAGGGTCAGGATTCTATATTTTGTGCCTTACAGATTACTAGAATGATGTGAATGATAGATGATCTGATAGAGATAATTTGGAGCAATCAAGATGTGTGTTTCAGGGCATGAATATTGGGTATTTTGTAACAGTGAAGAATATTGGTTGCCTTCTGCATGAAGAAACTAGGGCTTTCTTCCCTCTGTTCCCTCTTACCCCTACGCACACACTTTTGAATATGTCCTTCTATTTAAAATGAGTGTTTCTGTAACTACAAACTTTTAAGGGGTAAAACTCTCAGCATACTTTTTTCAATGGAAACAGTGACGATGTTTGTCCATTATGTTGTCAGCATTACCAATATATTTAGCAGCGCTCTTGTCTTTTGATTTTGTTTTGCTCAAACTATGCTATCTCTCATAGAACTTTTATCTTTATCTGGGATCACATGTATGCTCCTGTTGCTGTTTAACAAGAAAACTGTTTGTTAAGCTGCCTTAACAAGCTAGTTGGAAGTGCACTGTATGCCCGTTTTAAGCATCAAAATTTAGATATTTATCCACTAACTGAAACCAGTCTTGAGTTCAGTTTTCTTCAAATTATTGGAACCTCACAGTAATTCAGTATATACAATCAGTATTACAACACAGGAATGTGCCCGCCCTGCCAAACGCTGCAGGGAATACAGAATTGTTGATGTTTAGCACTGGAGGGGGAAGCAGCAAGTTCTGTCTTATTAGTAGGACAATAGTTATGTACTTTTTGTATCTGCAAAATAAATTTGATAGTTACATACTAATGAAATCTGGATGCGTTTTATCTGATAGTGCACATCAGAAATATTAAGTGCCATTATTTACTGTGCCCTATCAAATTATTTGCCTGAAAGTATGAATTATTGCAACTTATCTGTGTAGTTCTGAATTATATCACTTCAATAAGGTGACGAATATAATCACATCAGGGATTTTAAAGCACATCAGATGTACAGAACTGGCACGGCGTTTCCTATTGTGCTGTAACTAGTAATTTATGACATCTCTACTGAATATATGTCAGTGTACAAATTGTAACATATTTTGTATTTAAAATGAGTGTTGCATACATATTTTGACGGAATAAAATATATGTACTTTTGCAGAAGAATTGTGAGCTTTTCAATTTTTTTGTTAAAAGTTTGCTCAGATCTGCCATCAATAAGCATCGCTGGAATATGCAAGGGATGGGATACATTAAAGTTATTTAAAATAACATTACATACCATAATAGGAGAGTTCATGTACTAGAGGAGGGATGTACAATGAGACAAATGGTCCTTTATCAATCCTGAATTGTTTTGTGTTTTCATGTTCACCTTTCCTGAGGTCTGACACTTTCTGAATGTGGTTCTATAGGCAAGGGCAATCCTCCAGTACATTGCACCTAAGTGACCATTCTTCATATTGGAGCCTAGAGAGTGAAGCCGAAATATAGGGGCTTAATGCGGCCGGTAAGTCCTACTTTAATGAAAAAATGGTGGCTAACTCGCTTTCGACGGGACCTGCAACAGCCGCCATTTTGGGGAGGTCAGGAGTGAGCGATGCCAGCGCTCACACCAGATACTTAGATGAGGCAGATTGTGACGCCAATGAGTGTGCAACGCTGATTTAATGTATAATCTGCCATTTTCGACGTCGCCACTCCTTTTAACGCCTTTTCCTAATTGCGAGCAGCTGACCAAGTGTTCAACAGCAGGAAGGATCCTCCAGCAACACTTAAAAGGGATCAACACCTTGCAGCTGACTTGCATTTTCAATTCTGCTGGCTCTGTCTAAGTTTCTGCAAGTGTTCGGATGCTTTCTAGACTTAAAGTTGCTGAGGACATAGAGTGTTGCTGCAAGGGGAGAACACCTTGCTTTTCATTTAAAGGCTTCTGCTCACACCATTGCTTACTGTCATGGGGGCTCTACTTGCAGTGCCCCTCACACTTAAGTATGACAGGGAGATGGAGCACAGGCAGAAGAGAAGATGCTCGCAGGAAGGAGGAGGAAGGCTCTCAGCAGAAGGCCTTACCCAGCTAGGATCGTCCAAGAGCATTTCTCCTACCAGAACTTAAGTCAGGAGCAATGTATTAGGAGGCTCCGCTTTACCAAGGAGGTGGTCACAAAACTCTGCCACCTCCTGTAACCAGACCTGCAGCCTCAGAGCAGGGCTGGAACGGCCCCAGCAGATTGGAAAACCGCAAATGTAATGCCCCGATTTAAGAAAGGAGGGAGACAGAAAGCAGGAAACTATAGACCAGTTAGCCTAACATCTGTCATTGGGAAAATGCTGGAGTCCATCATTAAGGTAGTAGTAGCAGGGCAGTTAGAAAATCATATTACAATCCAGCAGAGTCAGCATGGTTTTATGAAAGGGAAATCATGTTTGGCAAATTTGCTGGAGTTCTTTGCGGATGTAACAAGCAGAGTGGATAAGGGGGAACCGGTGGGTGTGGTGTATTTGGATTTCCAGAGGCATTCAATAAGGTATAAAAGGTTACTGCACAAGATGAGAGCTCACGGGGTTGGAGATAATATATTAGCATAGATAGAGGATTGGCTAACTAACAGAAAACAGAGAGTTGGGATAAATGAATCATTTTTAGGTTGGCAAACTGTAACTAGTGGGGATCAGTGCTGTAGCCTCAACTATTTACAATCTATATTAATCACTTGAATGAAGGGACTGAATGTAATGTAGCCAAATTTTCTGCTGATACAAAGATAGGTAGGAAAGCAAGTTGTGAGGAGGATGCAAAGAATCTGCAAAGGGATATAGATAGGCTAAGTGGGTGGCTAAAAAATTTGGCAGATGGAGTATAATGTAGGAAAATGTGAGATTATCCACTTTGGTAGAAAAAATTTAAAAAACAATTATTTAAATGGGGAGAGATTACAAAATGCTGAAATACAGAGGGATCTTGGCGTCCTTGTACATGAAACATAAAAAGTTAGTATGCAGGTGCAGCAAGTAATTGGGAAGGCAAATGCAATGTTGGCTTTTATTGCAAGGGAGGTGGAGTATAAAAGTAGGGACGTCCTGCTACAACTATACAGGGTGTTGGTGAGATCACACCTGGAGTACTGCGTACAGTTTTGGTCTCCTTATTTAAGGAAGGATATACTTGCATTGGAGGCAGTTCAGAGAAGGTTCACGAGGTTGATTCCTGAGATGAAGGGGTTGTCTTATGAAGAAAAGTTGAGCAGGTTGGGCCTATACTCATTGGAGTTTAGAAGAATGAGAGGTGATCTTACTGAAACGTATAAGATTCTGAAGGGCTTGACAGGGTAGATGCAGAGAGGATAGAAACATAGAAAATAGGTGCAGGAGCAGGCCATTCAGCCCTTCTAGCCTGCACCGCCATTCAATGAGTTCATGGCTGGACATAAAACTTCAGTACCCGCTTCCTGCTTTCTCGCCATACCCCTTGATCCCCCGAGTAGTAAGGACTTCATCTAACTCCCTTTTGAATATATTTAGTGAATTGGCCTCAACTACTTTCTGTGGTAGAGAATTCCACAGGTTCACCACTCTCTGGGTGAAGAAGTTTCTCCTCATCTCGGTCCTAAATGGCTTACCCCTTATCCTTAGACTGTGACCCCTGGTTCTGGACTTCCCCAACATTGGGAACATGCTTCCTGTATCTAACCTGTCTAAACCCATCAGAATTTTAAACGTTTCTATGAGGTCCCCTCTCATTCTTCTGAACTCCAGTGAATACAAGCCCAGTTGATCCAGTCTTTCTTGATAGGTCAGTCCCACCATCCCGGGAATCAGTCTGGTGAATCTTCGCTGCACTCCCTCAATAGCAAGAATGTCCTTCCTCAAGTTAGGAGACCAAAACTGTACACAATACTCCAGGTGTGGCCTCACCAAGGCCCTGTACAACTGTAGCAACACCTCCCTGCCCCTGTACTCAAATCCCCTCGCTATGAAGGCCAACATGCCATTTGCTTTCTTAACCGCCTGCTGTACCTGCATGCCAACCTTCAATGACCGATGGACCATGACACCCAGGTCTTGTTGCACCTTCCCTTTTCCTAATCTGTCACCATTCAGATAATAGTCTGTCTCTCTGTTTTTACCACCAAAGTGGATAACCTCACATTTATCCACATTATACTTCATCTGCCATTCATTTGCCCACTCACCTAACCTATCCAAGTCACTCTGCAGCCTCATAGCATCCTCCTCGCAGCTCACACTGCCACCCAACTTAGTGTCATCTGCAAATTTGGAGATACTACATTTAATCCCCTTGTCTAAATCATTAATGTACAATGTAAACAGCTGGGGCCCCAGCACAGAACCTTGTGGTACCCCACTAGTCACTGCCTGCCATTCTGAAAAGTACCCATTTACTCCTACTCTTTGCTTCCTGTCTGACAACCAGTTCTCAATCCACGTCAGCACACTACCCCCAATCCCATGTGCTTTAACTTTGCACATTAATCTCTTGTGTGGGACCTTGTCGAAAGCCTTCTGAAAGTCCAAATATACCACATCAACTGGTTCTCCTTTGTCCACTTTACTGGAAACATCCTCAAAAAATTCCAGAAGATTTGTCAAGCATGATTTCCCTTTCACAAATCCATGCTGACTTGGACTTATCATGTCACCATTTTCCAAATGCGCTGCTATGACATCCTTAATAATTGATTCCATCATTTTACCCACTACTGAGGTCAGGCTGACCGGTCTTTAATTCCCTGTTTTCTCTCTCCCTCCTTTTTTAAAAAGTGGGGTTACATTGGCTACCCTCCACTCGATAGGAACTGATCCAGAGTCAATGGAATGTTGGAAAATGACTGTCAATGCATCCGCTGTTTCCAAGGCCACCTCCTTAAGTACTCTGGGATGCAGTCCATCAGGCCCTGGGGATTTATCGGCCTTCAATCCCATCAATTTCCCCAACACAGTTTCCCAACTAATAAAGATTTCCCTCAGTTCCTCCTCCTTACTAGACCCTCTGACCCCTTTTATATCTGGAAGGTTGTTTGTGTCCTCCTCAGTGAATACCGAACCAAAGTACTTGTTCAATTGGTCTGCCATTTCTTTGTTCCCCGTTATGACTTCCCCTGATTCAGACTGCAGGGGACCTACGTTTGTCTTTACTAACCTTTTTCTCTTTACATATCTATAGAAACTTTTGCAATCCGCCTTAATGTTCCCTGCAAGCTTCTTCTCGTACTCCATTTTCCCTGCCCTAATCAAACCCTTTGTCCTCTGCTGAGTTCTAAATTTCTCCCAGTCCCTGGGTTCGCTGCTATTTCTGGCCAATTTGTATGCCACTTCCTTGGCTTTAATACTATCCCTGATTTCCCTAGATAGCCACGGTTGAGCCACCTTCCCTTTTTTATTTTTACGCCAGACAGGAATGTACAATTGTTGTAATTCATCCATGCGGTCTCTAAATGTCTGCCATTGCCCATCCACAGTCAACCCCTTCAGTATCATTCGCCAATCTATCCTAGCCAATTCACGCCTCATACCTTCAAAGTTACCCTTCTTTAAGTTCTGGACCATGGTCTCTGAATTAACTGTTTCATTCTCCATCCTAATGCAGAATTCCACCATATTATGGTCACTCTTCCCCAAGGGGCCTCGCACAATGAGATTGCTAATTAATCCTCTCTCATTACACAACATCCAGTCTAAGATGGCCTCCCCCCTCGTTGGTTCCTCGACATATTGGTCTAGAAAACCATCCCTTATGCACTCCAGGAAATCCTCTTCCACCGTATTGCTTCCAGTTTGGCTAGCCCAATCTTTGTGCATATTAAAGTCACCCATTATAACTGTTGCACCTTTATTGCATGCACCCCTAATTTCCTGTTTGATGCCCTCCCCAACATCACTACTACTGTTTGGAGGTCTGTACACAACTCCCACTAACGTTTTTTGCCCTTTGGTGTTCTGCAGCTCTACCCATATAGATTCCACATCATCCAAGCTAATGTCTTTCCTAACTATTGCATTAATCTCCTCTTTAACCAGCAATGCTACCCCACCTCATTTTCCTTTTATTCTATCCTTCCTGAATGTTGAATACCCCTGGATGTTGAGTTCCCAGCCCTGATCATCCTGGAGCCACGTCTCCGTAATCCCAATCACATCATATTTGTTTCCCAATCCCAATCACATCATACGATGTTTCCCCTCGTGGGGTAATGTCAAACTAGGGGGGCATAGTTTCCGAATGAGTGGTCGCCCATTCAAAACTGAAAAGAGGAGGAATTTCTTCTTAGGGTCATGAATCTTTAGAATTCTCTATCCCAGAGACCGGTGGAAGCTCAGTCATTTAATATATTTAAGGTGGCGATAGACAGATTTTTGAATGATGAGGGAGTCGAGGGTTATGTGGAGCGGGCAAGTAAGTGGAGTTAAGGCCAAGACCCGATCAGCCATGAATTTATTGGATGGCGGAGCAGGTTTGAGAGGCCAAATGGCCTACTCCTGCAACTATTTCTTATGTTTTTATGACTGCTGTCCAAGTGGCCCTAAAGGTCACCGTGGCCCTCAATTTTATGTCACCGTTCCTTCCAGTCTGCAGCAGGAGTCATAGCTAACATCTCCCAGCTCGTCGTCCATCGCTGTAGCCGGGAGGTGACAGGCTCTCTACTCCAGGAAAAGGGACAGAGAAACAGACTGAGCATGCAAGTGGCTTTGCCAGGATATCGGGCATCCCCCACGGTGCAGGGTGCCATTAACTCCACTCGCATGGCTTTGTGGGAACTATAACAATCCTAAGATGTTCCCAAACTGCAAAGGTTACCACTCACTTAACGTGCAGTTGTAGTGCGACCATGACCAGTGCTTCATGATGGTGAATGCCACTATCCTGGCAGCAGTCATGATGCCTTCAGCCTGTGCCAATCTGATGTGCCAGCAATCTCCCAGTCACCACGTCAAACCTGAGGGTTGCTGCTCGAAGATGAGAGCTATCCACTCTGCACCTGGCTGATGACTCCCCTTCTCAACCCCACCACTCGTGACCAGCACTAATATAATGACAGCCTTGCTACCACGAGGAATGTCAACAAGCAGACCATTGGAGTTCTCAAAGATTCTGCTGCCTTGATTGCTTGGGAGGAGCCCTCCAGTACTCGCCGGAGCAGATGTCCCATTCTATGGTGGTCTGTTGTATGCTCCCCAATGTAGCCATTATGAAGGTGCAGCCCTTGCCACCAGGGGTTCCGAGACCACCTCGGGGGGGGGCAAACAGAACATCCCCGTTCCAGACGGGCTGCTATTGTCATCTGTTCAGATTCAGTGAATGAAACCCCAGCTCCTCATTTCTCACTGCTTCCCCATCATATCATCTCTCTGTCATGGAACATCATAGCATCCTCCTGGCACAAAGCTGAAATGAGAGCCACCACAAAACACATTCCAAACAAAATTCATAAATCTATCATACAAATTAAAATGACAATATTGACTCTATTCACCCTTGTGTATTTCCTTAATGCCTTTTCCTACTCTCGTGCTCCCCCAGTGGCTGCTAACTTTCAGTGTGGGAGACACAGAGAGCCCTGCAGGACGATCAGGAGCAGCTCTGGACCTGGAGGGCCCGGCTGTAGGCTGCACCACTTCAGCACAGGCGCCAGCAGTCTGCCCTGGTTGGCTGCTGGGCAGCAGCAAGGACATCATCATGGACAGTCCCTCGAAATCGAGTAAGACTTGCTTCCACTCAAAGTGAGTTCTCAGGTGGCAGTACAGTCCAATGCAGGACCTACAGTCTCTGTCATAGGTGGGACAGGCACTGGTTGAAGGAAAGGGTGGGTGGGGAGCCTGGTTTGCCGCATACTCCTTCCGCTGTCTGCGCTTGATTTCTACATGCTCTCGGCGACAAGACTAGAGGTACTCAGCGCCCTCCCAGATGCTCTTCCTCCATTTAGGGCGGTCTTGGGCCAGGGATTCCCAGATGCTGGTGGGGATGTTGCACTTTATCAAGAAGGCTTTGAGGGTGTCCTTGAAATATTTCCTCTGCCCACCTGGGACTCGCTTGCCGTGTAGGAGTTCCGAGTAGAGCGCTTGCTTAGGGAGTCTCGTGTCTGGCATGCGGACGATGTGGCTCACCCAATGGAGCTGGTCGTGCGTGGTCAGTGCTTCAATGCTGGAGATGTTGACCTGAGCGAGAACATTGACGTTTGTGCGTCTATCCTCCCAGTGGATTTGCAGGATCTTGCGGCGGCGGCAGCGTTAGTGGTACTTTTCCAGCGTTTTGAGATGTCTGCTGTATGTGGTCCACGTCTTTCAGCTATATAGGAGGGCGGGTATCACTACTGTCCTGTAGATCATAAGCTTGGTGCCAGATTTGAGGTCCTGGTCTTCAAACACACTTTTCCTCAGGCGACCGAAGGCTGTGCTGGCACACTGGAGGCGGTGTTGGACCTCATCATCGATGTCTGCCCTTGCTGATAATAGGCTCCCGAGGTATGGAAAATGGTCCACGTTGTCCAGGGCCACGCTGTGGATTTTGATGACTGGGGGGGGCAGTACTGTGTGGCGGGGTCAGATTAGTGGAGGACCTTTGTCTTACGGATGCTTTCGTACGCCTCGGTGAAGGTGTTGACAATGGTTTGGAGTTCGGTCTCTGAGTGTGCGCAGACACAAGCGTCGTCCACATACTGTAGTGCAATGACAGGATGGGACGACCTTGGATCCAGCCTGGAGTTGGCGAAGGTTGAACAGGTTCCCATTGGTTCTATAGTTTAGTTCCACTCCAGCAGGGAGCTTGTTGAGAGTGAGATAGAACATTGCAGCAAGGAAGATCAAGAAAAGCGTTGGTGCGATGACGCAGCCATGCTTGACCCCGGTCCGGATGTGGATTGGGTCTCTGGTGGATCCGTTGATCAGGATCACAGCTTGCACGTCATCGTGGAGCAGGCGGAGGATGGTGATAAACTTTTAGGGGCAGCCGAAACGGAGGAGGACGCTCCATAGTCTCTCGCCGTTGACAGTGTCAAAGGCCTTTGTGAGATTAAAGAAGGCCATGTACAAGTGTTGATGCTGTTGCCTGCATTTCTCTTGTAGTTGTCGCGCGGTGAAGATCATGTCCGTTGTACCCCTTAGTGGACAGAATCCATATTGCGACTCTGGGAGGAGCTCTTCAGCCACGGGGAGAAGACAATTGAGGAGGATTCTTGCAATGACTTACCCAGTGGCTGACAGCAGGGAGATTCCTCTGTAGTTACCGCAGTCGGACTTGTCCACTTTTTGACGATGGTCATGATTACGGCATCTCTGAGATCTCCTGGCATGCTCTTCTTCCAGATAAGAGAGAGAGGGTCATGCATTCATGCCAATAGTGCTTCTCCGCCATACTTTAGTGCCTCGGTAGGGATTCCAGCTGCTCCTGATGACTTGTTCTTGAGCTGACGGATGGCCTTTTCTCCTTGTGCACGGCTGAGGTTTTGCTCAGATGATAGCGAGTAGCATGCTGCGGGATGGAGTCGAGGACACTCTCATCGAAGGCAGAGTCTCGGTTAAGGAGATCTTCAAAGTACTCCTTCCAGTGGGCCCTGACTGCGTCAATGTCCTTAATGAGTGCCTCTCCGTCCTTAGCCAGCAGTGGGGTGAGGCTTTGGGTGCTTGGGCCGTAGGTGGACTTGACTGCGTTGAAGAAACCTTGCACGTCGTGGTTGTCGGCCAACTGCTCGATCTCCTGTGCTTTCTCCACCCACCAACTATTCTTTAGGTCGCGGGTTTTTTGTTGGACCTCAGACTTCACATCCGAGCGAGCGAGCTTAGCAGCAAGGACACTGGTAGAGTGGCAGTGGTGGGAGGACGAATGCTGTCATCCTGAGAGAGATGAGCAGGTTTTTGCTCCATAGACCCACTGCCACTCCCTCGGGTCGGCACCTCGGCATTCCTAGCAATCTGTCGGAGCACAGATCGCTGGACTGCAGCGACACCTTGCAAGCCCCTTTCGACACTCGTAAACCCAGTGATGATGGCAGCAGTCTGAGTTTGCGTGTCAGTAAGCTGAGACTGCATGAGAGCAGTCTGTGCTTCCACTGCAGCACTGAGATGTTGGGTCGTTTCCACCTGTGCTGCAATGGAAGCTGCGAGATTGCCCATCACTCCCAGCATCATCTGTGGATCCACAAAGTCTCCTGGAGTTGTCCCTCATTTCCAGCCTGGAAATAATGGGTTTCAAGCTCTGCGATGTGCAATGTTGGAGCCGGACTCCTCCATGCTCCTTGACAGTGACATGAGCCTCTCTGCCAGGCTTGCCATTGCACCTAACATTTCCGTGTGCATGCCCATCACCCTTCTTCTGATGGCCACTCTATCAAGGTCATCATCAGTGTTGTGTGGTGAACTTGTGCACAAGCTCTCCCTCTGGGAGCTGGCACCCGAGATATCTTTTCCCCCCGAGATACCCTTTCCCCTGGCCTGGCTGCAGCCCACTCGTGTCCGATGACTCACCATGTGCAGATCCCACCTCTATACTAAGCTCAAGTCCACGCAGTGCCATATTTTGAGCTGGTGTCTGTGAGTGTCAAATGCACAGCCGGTGTCTCTTCTCCATCAGTGTGTTCATGATGTTCACGGACAGGCTGTGCTGGTGGCAGTTCTTGAGTATCTGAAAGCAGAAAGGCACAAAGGTCAGGTTGTGGTGAGGGGTGGGGGGGAAGCAAGGTATCCATGCATACACCATTAGCAGCTTGTATGTGAGAAGAGATTGTGGGATGTGAGAAGAAGGATTAGGTATGACCATACCATCATCATCAGCTCGTCATGGACTCTTTCACAGCCCCTCCAATAATTTGGAACACTGATTCCTTTAGGTCCGTCAGGACCTGAATCCCTGCTTGACCGGCACCTGGGCAGTTGCGTGCCACCTTGGTCTGTAAGAGAAAGGAAAGTGTATCAGTGAATGTAGTACAATGTGTTTGGGTGATGTGCCTGCCATGATTGAATAGCTAGGTGTGAGTATTAAGTGTGTGAGGGTGAAGTGAAACAATGATTTTGAGGTATGAGTGGTGATAGCTAGAGATTGGTGGTAGGTGAGCGATGGGAATGTGATGCATTGAGCAGTATATGAGGCTAATGATGTAGATGGTGGGATATGGTATTTGCTGAAGTCCATTAAACTTTTTGCAGCACTGGACCCATGTCCTGGGGGCAACACTCGTCACCATGACACATTGTGCGATCTTCTCCCAGATCCTTCTGCTGATGACCTTTTGAAGGCTTCTTGCCCTCATCCGGATAAAGGACATCCCGTCGATGTTCTACCCCCAGGACCAAGGCCTTCAGTGCGGCATCCGAAAACTGTTTTGCCCTTTCTCTAGGGTGTAGCGCTATTCCTTCTCAGTTGACAATGAGGTGCTTCTACAACAAAGCACCTCCCTTTTAAGGTGTGGAGAGAGCCTAGGCCAAACTTTATTGGCTAGTAGACCGCACCAGATATTGGCTCCCCCGTAGAGCCCTAAACTAATCAGCAGCATATTTAGTGCTGAGATAATCGCAGCAATCATGTAAATGAGCAGGCAGCAAAATTTTGCGTGCTGCCTGAACCACGTAAAGGCAAGATAGACAAATAGTGCCCTTGCCCTGTTATGTCTCAAATAAAGCAATGTGACTGAGTACTTGAGTAAGTGTGACCTTAGTCTCTTTATTCTGACTCCAGAGTGCTGACACAGCATGGAAGGCCTGCTTATATGCAGTGCTCCCAAGGGATGCTGGGATCCCTTGGGACTCCAACAGATGCGCCCTCTGGTGGCGGTAGAATGCTGGTTACAAGCTGTTGCATACATAACATGCCTGTTTTTGGATCTTTTCCAATTTCTAGGCCTGAGTGCCAGAGAATTATTTGACTGCAAAGTGTGTCACAGACTAGTCCAATCCTGCACTTAGTCAACATCCACAGCACTTTCCAACAGAAGACATTTTCTTTCCCAATCCAGCAGGGCTGAAACAAATTTTAGTGACTCAACTGCAGTCTTTTTTTTTAAGTACTTGTTTAGCAATTTGAAGCAATAAAATACACCTAATCTTAAATCACATATCATCATCATCATCATCATAGGCAGTCCTTCGAATCGAGGATGACTTGCTTCCACATTAAAAAGTTCACAGGTGTTTCAATGAAGGACCTAAAATTCCAGGTCCCAAACTAAATATTGAAGGGCGGAAGATGCCTGTGCGTGGATTTTTTTTTAACATGTGGTGACCGTTTGCACACCAGCCACCACACGGGCTTGACAGAGCTAGGTCTTGGTCCAGTAGCAAGGATTAACCAAGACGACTGGAGACCAGCTCTGCTGCACAGACCTAGTGCGCACACATATCGTAGTGTGGGCTGGCTCGTGCTGCTCCTGGGCCCTCGCCTCTTCTGGGGCCCCAAACTCACGCCTCTCCTGGGCCTCGATCACATCCCTCTACAATCTCTCGCCGCTCCTTCGCCCTGACCTCGCCGCTCCTGCTGTACCTGTCCACGTTAAAATCACCGACCTGGATCACATAACCTGTTCGCTGTAAGTACTTTCCTGTCAGCATTCAGCAATAATAAAGCTGGAAAAATCTTCCAACACATTTTGTGTATGTATTATCCAGGTCTTCTGCTAAACCCCTTGTTTTGTTCATTGATGGGTATTAACCAGGTAATACAACTGGTAAATTATTTTAAATATTAATTCAACTGTTTTACAAATATGTGTCTATTCCTTTTGGTCATATAACCTTGCAGTGAACCACCTGGATGTCTTGTACTAACTAGCTCAAGGCTATCAATCACCATTGAATTGTCAACTCATGTAAGACAAAGATGTGCAAAATAATTGCATTCAATAATTGAATGAACAATTAACTTGCAATGATTATTGTGTTTGTGTAATTTACACAGTTGTTCGGTTTATAAATAAATATTAAGATGCATATGATTCATCACAGCAATTGTATTTTTAATTTGCATCAGCCTCGGAGTAGAAACTGAAGATGGGACAGGACTGGATGACCACATTGAGCAAATCTTCAAGTATGTTTCAATATTCAGTTACTGAACTCATTTAAATCCCCAAAAGCCATATGGTTTAATTTTCTGTTTGAGGTTTTAATATAATTAACTAACAGATCTAATGTATTTATCCATTTATATCATGTCCCAGTTCATTTTAAATAAAATGTCCTTTTTGGTAAATTATCTAAAGTCTAGTTCATGGAAATTATATTGTTACATTTGTAAAGGCAGCTTGATGTCACTGTAGCAACAAACAGTAAACATTTAGATTTATTGCTGCCAGCTTGACCCTTTCTTGGGTCATAAAGGCAGTTGAAGTGTATAAATCAATCTCTTTGTTTGCTTGATGTTAAAACATTTTATCTTGTACTGTAGTAACGACAATCAGATTTCAGATAATGTTTTTGGAGAGCATTTACGACAAGATTTGGCAGCTATTTTAATACATGCATGTTTTATCAGCATTTTTGACCAAGGATTTGCATGTAAGCAGCAGATGAACTGTCTGTTTTCTACACAAGCTCTGCCATTACTCAAGTCTCACCAACCACTGATTGAGCGTGACTTGCGCCAGTTTTTGGCCAGGCTGCTTCCTAGAGCTCACTGTCGGAGGCTGATATTTCTCACCACACAGGGATCAGTGTTGATAGACCTGGCCAGCCCATCTATAAAAGTAGAATTGTACTGTTATACACCAGAACTGATATTTACTCTAGGCAATGAAGATATGATGATGCTGAATTATATTGCCACCTGCATCACTGGCTGATTGGGTAAGCAGAGTTCTTTGTGTGTTTATGCTTATACATGTTTGCAGATCTTACTGGGGTGTAAGTGTTGTCTCTATCTTTGATATTAAGGAAAAGCTGACGAGCAATGACCTCCTTAACACGGAAGTTTTTTTAAAGTTTACAGGCAATCCAAACTGCCATCTTTCTGAAAGTTGGTTTGGACCTGTTGCAACTTGTGCCAAGATTCAATTTAGGACTGACCTTTGCCTCAATGCAGAAAAAAATGAAAGTTAACATTTATATAGAATCTTGACTTTCTAAAATTTAAACATGCCAATGTAGAAAATATTCAGTGAAGACTTAAAAAGAAAAACACTGCTCTGTAATTGATTTGTAAATGGGCCATAAGCCAAAAAATATGTCCTGCTTTGGAATGGATGATTTGCAAGATGTTTCCATGCATCCAATGTTTAACAAAAAACTTTGGACCTATTCAGTTGTAGTATTTAACTACCATAGTCCTAGAAGACTTGCTCTTAAATACATTACACATATTTCTTGAGTGAGTGCTTGGCTCAGTTGGTAAGAAGCACATCTGAGGCAGGATGTTGTGGATTTGAGCTGCTTGCCAGGAGTTTGAGCTCATAATCTAGTGACATTCCAGTGTAGTGTTGAGGGAATGATGCATTTTTGGAAGTGCAGTCCTTTGGATGAGATGTCAAACTGAGGCATTGTTCTGGTTCATTTGGATATTAAAGATCGATGGCACTAACTGAAGAAGTATTCTTACCTCACAATACCACTAAAATCAGATTAACTGATCATTCATTTCAAATTTGATGCAAATTATTGCCACAGTTGGCAACCTAATATTAATTGGTTGTGAAGCACTTACAGATCTTTCTGGTGCTAAATAAATGAAAGATTTTTTCTTATTGTGGTCTTTCCTTCCTACTCCAGTGTTGCCCCAAGCTCTGTTTCTTTGCTAAGCTTCTGCCTTTATTCTTTGTCACTGTCTAGGTGAGAGCTTTGGATTTACAGAACAAGCAATGAATCGTATTGTGTGTGCCTTTAGCACCTATTTTAGTGTCTAAACATATAATTAAATTGGAGTGCCTTGGAAGGTTAATCAAGCCTGTGCCAGTGTCTTTCTCCACATGGGTAACTTGATCTAATCCTACTTTCTTGATCTTAAATTTGTGCCCCCTTGTTACCATCCTGTAAAGCAGTGGAGCAAACTATTTACCTTCGAACCCTTTATAATTTTGAAGCCCACCATCAAGTCACCCTTAACCTTTTCAGTTCCATTGAAAAATCCCCAACTTCTCAAGACTCTATTCATCCCTGTGACTTCTCATCCTGGTCAATCTACACTACACTTTGTTATCTTTATATCCTTCCTATAATAGTGTCTAAAATGAACATAGAACTCCAACTGTGGCATATCTAAGGGCTTGTACAAATTCCACATTGCCTCCTCCCTTTTGCATCCTATACCTCTACATACAAAACTAAGGGTTAAGTGTGCCCTTTTAATGGTATTTTCTACTTGACTCCCATCTTTATCTGACTGCAGTGCAATTATTTATCTTTGAAATAGTAACCACACTCTATGACCTCCCCCCCAATGAGGAACAGTAACTTCAGAATCAGATTCAAGATTATGCTAAAGATGTGATTCACAGATGGGTACATTGTCTTTTAAGGATATTAACTGTATAATTACCTCTTTTGGAGAGGCACTTATACATATTACTAAGGTTAAAATACCCACCATTGAACACAAGCTGGTGATTTGGGGAGATTTTTATTCTTCCCAAAAGTAATGGACATGAAATTGCTAGGAGTGAATTTCTGAGAAAATGGTAAACTCTGCTTTTGAAGTTGTGGCCAAGGTCAAAAATGGTAACATTTGTTATGAACTGCACGATGATCACAATAGACCTGTACCTTGTTATACTGAAAATAAGCATGAGACTGGTGAAACAATAGACATTAGACCTGTTTAATTGCTCTTAAACATGTACCTTAAATGGAAGATCTGTAGTTGATGCATACCAAAATATATTGAAAAGTTATATGTACAAAGATCAAGAAAATTGCACATTTAATTTGTTTAATAAGCTTACTGCCCCCTGTTGATAATTCCACGTAAGAACAGGATTGATGATTGCAGTTTTGCAAGAAGCAAAGAGTTCTTATTTATTTCAGCATCCTCCACATACGAAGTCCAATTTATCAAAGGGCAAAATCATGTTAGATCAGAGGAAATGCAACAGAACCAGATATACTGATCTGTAGGTCCTGCATGCAGCGTACAGTTTGAATTCAACAGTTTTCTCTCATGGTTTTGTTTCCTGGGGTAACCAGGCATATGTGCATCATTTTTTAAAAGTTGTGTTTACTGATGGGTCTGCCAGAAGCTTTCAACTTTCCGCAGCTGTTTTTGTCAGTATTACAACCCATGTGTCGTTCTGAAAGTTTCACTAGAATCGTCGGTAGTCAATATGAGTCAGTTTGGTGTTACATTCTCTCACTGTTTACATGTGAATTGTTGAGACAGAAACATTTTAAGATAATGCAGGTATATGTATTTAGTGTTGATCTCTAAAGTTAGAAAAAACAAAATCTCCTAATTAGGTTTTAAAAACTATATATTTTCCTCAAAAGGACTTTCTGGGTATACGTAGCTATTTCCTTACATTTACATAAAGACTAGTTACAACCGCATTTGTTTGCGATGAAGAGGATGATAGAGGTTAATTTCCTAATGTGAACACAATGGCCCAGATTTTGCAGTTAGCGGCGAAGGGACAGCGCTCACTGCTGCCCAGCAAGATTTAGCGGGCTCTAATTTCCTCATTTCTGATGTCACTGAGTTCTCACAGACCACAAAGCATGAAGTAACAAGCAGGAAATATAATTCACATTTAAATCATTGTACAGAAAGTGAAATAAAGATTGGGACATAGACATGGGATTAAGGGACAAGCTTGAGGGCTAGAATTTCGATGACTTTGCGACCAGGTTTTCGCCGCGATTTCACCCTCCGCGACAAAAACCCGGTCGGCGGGATCTTCGGTGACCTTTATGCGGCAGCGCTTCCACGTACCGCCGGGGAGAGGAGCGCCGATGTGCAACACTACAAATAGCGCTTGTGATCGATTTTTGGCTTCCTTGGGACCAGTATTCTGTACCCAGAATACCAGCAGGGTCAAACCTGTGGTGCAGCCCTGCCAGCAGCGGTAAGTATGAATAACTGCAAAAAAGGTAAGTTAAAGTTTTTACTTTTTACATTCTTTTTTAGCGATTTAGTAGGTAAGGGTTTTGTGAATTTTTTTGTTTTTTCCAGTTTTTTGGGGGTGTTTCCCCTCTCGCAGGGCCATTGGTCCCGGTCTAAAGTTGTCGAAATTCGGGGTTTGTGCCACAAATCCTCACGCGACGCCGATTTTTACCGATGCGCAGAATTAAAGGCCGAAAAGCAGGCCTAAAAACGGCAGCGCAGTGCAAACAGTAATTTTGGCATAAAACTACTGTTTTCGACCGAAATTCTAACCCTAATCCATAAAAATGTTTAAATCTACAATTTTTAAATGTTCTTCTGAGGGAATGAGACTCCACGTAAAATTAGTTTTTCAGGGCCAAAGAGGTTGGATCAGTAGTAATTATATCTTAGTAGCAAGTTCCCTTAATTTTCTTTAGGTGTGCTGCCCTTTAAGGGGCTGCGCAGCCCATTCACAGTTTCATGCATTTAATATGGGAAAAGCCGGTCTTGGGCTTTGCAGAACCAGCAGAGAGCTGCTTGGCCATGCAGCTTAGAGGGACTGTTGCTTCATATGCCGTTAAAAACTCAGTTCATCTTGATTGAACAAAGCTCAACATTTTCATTGTTTGTTTTACAGCGAAAATAGTGCATAAATAGTTGGAAGTTCACGTCAAATCAGTGATTCTGTGCAGATTCCATCTGCAACGACAGCAACATCGTACCCTGTGGTGAAGGAGGGTATCACAGACAGCAACTTCCGGATTTCAGTGTTTAACTCCGCATGTGCGTAGTCAGAAGTTGCTGTCAGTCCGGGTCAATAATTGTACTTATTTGAGCTCTCCAATCCGTACACCTGTGGTATTGTTATGCTTTGGAACTAAAATAAGGAGTGGGGTTGGAGTGGTAATGAGTTTTTTTTTTAAAGAGGATCTATGTATTTGGGATTTTCATTACTACCTTTACCATAGAAAAATGGCTCAATCCACTTTACAGAAGCGTGAAGATAAAAAATTGATGCTAAGCCAAAGGAGAGAGTTGGAGAGGTGATCAAAAGGTTGGTCAAAGAGTTGGATTTTAAGGACAGTTCTTGTAGAAGTGGAGAGACAGAAGAGTTTAGGGCAGGAATTCAAGTGTGAAACTTGGGCGGCTGAAGATACAGCTGCTGAGAGTGGGCAAAGGGGAAGGTGGGGGGTGGGGGGGAGGGAATGCAGAAGAGAGTTTGGGATTCTGCGTAATGCCACTGGAGCTTGATTTATATATGCAAACTTTTACTTATATCCACAACAAAATTTAATTTTGAATTCGCCATCCCATCGTTTGTTCTGACCAAGCTAATTTTATCAATGTGTCCCTTGTATGAATTATTGGGAATTCCATGTTGGAAAAGCTCTGCAGTTTAAAAGACCTAGCAGTTCTAGTTCAGAACAAATATGGTGAAAACTAAATATAAGTGGCCAGCACCATAGTCATAGAATAGTACAGCACAGAAGGAGGCCATTCAGGCCATCAAGTCTGTGCTAGCTCTTTTAAAGAGCAATCCAGTCAGTCCCACTATATGCCAAAACACTTGCAATGAGTTACCACTAGAGGACACTTGTGGGGAAAAGTGACATGAACCACATTTTCTGAAGTGGGACAAACCGTCCTTCAGCAATTAAGGGGTTACATTGCACCTTGCACGCTATGGACTTTGTAAGGGGGTAAAAAGTACACTTAAGACCCAAATAGGGGTATAGCATGAAATCAGGTTAAAGGGCACAGCTCGTACTTATCTTTAAAAACTGCAGACCAAGCTGGAAAAGCCAGAGCAAGGTTAAAACTGTAGACCAACATTCCAATAGACTGAGATCGGCTCCACATGCTATGGGGAGATAAAGATGCTGCGAGACCACTCAACAGCCAGTCTGATAAGGGTTAACGAATGAATGTAGCTCCGCTGATTAGTTGTAGGCCAACCGGTGGTCGTAGATGAGTGCACAAGAACATTAAGCCTCTATAACTGTGTGTGAAACCATCACTTGGGGCAGGTCCTGTCTTAGGCAGCTGAGACTGAGATGCTTCCCCTGCAGATGCTTGAATAAAGATCAAAAAAGTGAATCCAAGGTTTCGTTTGATTGATTCCGTGGTCGTTATAAGGGCTGGTGTTGATTCCTTATTTCAGGGAATCCACCTTGAAGAAGAGAAGTCTTCTCTTTACCTCAACAATTGACATCATGAACTGGATACGGATTCTCCGACCCGGACGATGTGGCAGCTATTGGGGTGTGTAACTCTTATCTACCACCTACAAGTTAGAGCTGTAACATTGACTGGGAAGGAGGTAATCTGTATAAAGAACTAAGTTATAGTGAACCATGGAAACATAGGGATAAGAACGCCTTAGGTTAGGAGTATGTCCTGAAGCGTGACAGGTGACATGGAGCTAATACTAATGAACCTGTATTGACCATGTGCAGCGCAAGCAAGAAGGATTACATCAATAACCTACTGGGGCGGTGGTGTGTGATGACCCCAGCGATCTTTTAAAAAATGGCCAACGGAGTAGAATGGGGACCAGAGGGATCTCTGGTATATATGCTAGCAGTGAAGAATGTGAAACTAAAAAAGACATAACATTTATTAAGTGAAAGGATGTTGTTTAAAAGTTTCAGTTTGTATGAAAGTATGTGTGTTTGTGTGGAAGTTTTCTTGACTGGAATATTTGAAGTGGGAGTTAATCAATTTTTCATTTGTCTGAAAGCCTGTCTTTTAAAAGAGAAATGGTTGTCAGTATGTTTGTTTTTGGCTCCCCCACTTTTCGGACATGGAGCTGAAAGTTTTTTTAACCCTTTGTAATGCTGTATTGCATCTGGGAAAGTATGAATAAATTGAGTGTAAAAATGTTCATTGTGTACCTAGAATTGAATTAGATTTTAAGTTAAAAACGCAGGTGCGAATTTATCTTGATTTACGGAGCCGTGAAAATTGCGATTGTCTTATGTAGTTTAAAGTAAAAATGTGTGGTCTGTTTTAAATCAATTTGAATCATAAAGCACTGTCTTTTCAATTTGAACATTTAAAAAGCACCGTCGTCTTTAATGTCCCTTTTTAAAAAAGCCTGCATAAATTTCTCGGAGCTACAAGCTAAGGGAAGCTCCGCCCTCTTTTGCCTTCTGTGTAAAGTACAAAAACTAATTCAATATTTTTACAGTTCATTGGAAAGGTATCTGAAGAATATGGAAACTGATGCAACTTACTGTGTGCCATTTTATTTTGTTTGCTCTGTATTGTGTTTAGTTAATAACATATTGGCTATGAAAAAAATATATATTGGTCTCAATTTAATTAGAATTGACGGTATTAACCAATTAAAACCGGACTTTTATTGTGGCCACGGTGAAATTCTGCTTATTTCAAAGTGTGAATGTCCCTAGTTCCAGATATGAAACTTTCACCACATTGGAAAAAGAGATAAAAGACACTATGTTGATGATGATTTTTGCTAGGAAAAATATAGGATGTCGTTTGGTTGTTTGGAAAATTTAATTTTAAATTACAGGAAAATTTCTACTTCAGTAAAATAGATTTAAATTTTGGGTTTGGAAACCTTTTTAAAATGGATGATACAGGGCAGTTTGGAAATAATGCTGGAAAGTTTAGAGGCAATCTAAAATGCCATATTCTCTGATGAAAGACAGTTGTGCTAGAGGTGGGGAGATTGAGATGAATTGCGAGCACTTGCCTCTCGTATCGGGAAAGGTTTTAAAAAAAAAAGAATTACACAAAGTCATGTAATGACGTCATGCCTTCTAACAAACCTGCAACGGAGTTAACCCTTTCCGCTGACCTGTTTTATTTAGTTCACCAAACAACTTTTAACATCACTGCATGAAATTTTTAAAATATTGGACATTATTAATTTAAGTTTCTTATTGTATGTGAATGTTTTCCCACGTGGCAGAAGGAAAATAAGTTGTAACAATTATAAAGAATTTAAAAAATGTGTAATGCTTGGGGTCTTAGGACTAATTGGAGTAGGATACTGAAAGTAACACAAAAAACAGACGAGGATATATGACCTCAGGAGGAGGACCAATAAGACACGAGGATATTGTTAAGAAACTAGTGGAAGCCTCCCTCCTACCCCAAGAGTGTGCAATAATAAAAGTCAAAGCGCACATAAAAATTACTGATCAGCACCAACAGGGAAATACATGGGCAGATGAAGCAGCCAAGTGGGTGGCTGAGACAGGTAATCTGGCCGGGGAAGCCCAGATCGGAGCATGTACAATCGGGCCGGAGGAAGTAAACATGCTTAAGGTACAAGGAGAAGCCACTCCACAGAATAGGAAGGGTGGAAGCAGAGGGGAGCCCATCAAGGGACCGACGGGATATGGAGGATAGCCCCAGAATGCCCCAGGGGAGCCTATTAAACATATACCACGGGTATGTCCATATAGGTAGAACCAACATGATAAGTTCGATGTCCCGATGTTGGTGGTAGAAGGGAATGGGTAGAGATATAGAAAACCATTGTAGAAAGTGCGTGACATGCGCGAAATACAATCCAGGGGGAAAAATAAAGGTCAGGATGGGACATCAACCCTGACCAAAGGAACCCTGGGAAAACTTAAGTTAGATTTTACTGGACCGCTATCCAGTCACAAAGGGAAGGCATACTGCTTAGTTATAATAGATCAATTTACGAAGGGGGTAGAAGCTTACGCCACTAAGAATTGCTCATCCGAAACCATTGCCAGAATCATAACAGAGGAAGTAATA
Source organism: Pristiophorus japonicus (assembly GCF_044704955.1). Classification (NCBI taxonomy): domain Eukaryota; kingdom Metazoa; phylum Chordata; class Chondrichthyes; family Pristiophoridae; genus Pristiophorus; species Pristiophorus japonicus. Next base: position 99,741,310 of record NC_091977.1, on the reverse strand, counting down.
CCCCGATGGGGAAGGCCACTACAGTTGGACTCTGATCAAGGTACACACTTTACAGGGAAGGTGATGAAACCTGCGCTTTACTAGGGATTAGACAGAAATTCTATATCCCATACTACCCAGAGTCATCTGGATTAGTGGAACGAATGAATAGAACCTTAAAGACAGCACTAGCCAAGGCAATGAGACTGCCAGAAGTCTCGGTTACAGGAAGCGAGGAAGTAGGACCATATAAAGACAGGATCCAGAGGTTTGTGATGGAACTCTAAGCAGTTACATGACCTAAAAGCACAGGTTAGAGATCAGCAAATAATCAAAGACTTAGAAAACGACACTAAGGAACAAAAGGTCCAAATACCTCAAGTAGGCAGTCAGGTAATGGTGAAGAGAAACCCTGGTTCTCACCAAAATGGACCGGACCCCATCAGGTAATAATGGTAAATGACACGTGCACCAGCGTAGTTATAGGGGTATTGGCAAATGCAAACACTGGACCCAGTTGAAAAGACATAGGGCTGGACTTTCCACTTAGATCGCTAGGGCCCAAAAAATGGGCGATGTTTCAGCCTTCAGGAGCACTGGAAGATCGGCCATTTTTGGGATCGCTACTTTTGGCATTTTTGGGGGAGTGGGGACGGTAGCCCAGCGATCTGAAATGGATCTCAGTGATGTGGAAGGCAAGGCTTCCCTAGCAAACCGCCTTCTGCGCGTTTTTTTTTTGCAACCAAGTTTTCCCACAACTCGAGAGGTCAGGGGTCATCCACACATGTGCAGAAGGCAAAAAGTGGGGGATAGAGAAAGGAGAGCAAAGCAAAACAGAGTATGATTGTGATGGAAAAGAGATAGCGAGATTATTTCAAAGCAGTTTGTTTGATGGAATAGAAAATAATGTCATCATCATCCGACAATGACATTAGTGTCCATGATTTGGAGGAGGGCGGCAAAGCCCTTTTCGGACGAGGCCCTCATCTAGGAGGTGCACTCCTGGTGGGCCGAATTAACCCTGGGCGTACCGTAAGATTTGGGGTGAGATTGCCGATGTGGTCTCGTCGGCGTCCCATGAGGTCCGACAAGTGCTAGAACAGCCTGGTTGCTTCGGCAAGAGTAAGTATGAAATAGATTTTAAATTGTAATGATCCACATAATATGTAAATCTCCCGGATTAAAATTAAGCTGGTCATTCTTGCATATACTGAGGTGTCCGATCACCTTTACCCAGACTGTGTCTGTCTCTCCGGCTGCTGTCACTTACACAGTGACCCAGCCTGGATTGAGGGAGAGCTGCCCTTGCTCATTGTCTGCCCTGGGACACTTTGGGACATTAGCTCCTGTCATTGCTGAGCTCAACAGCTGTCCTGATTCCCACCACCCCCGGAAGCCCTTCAGTGGAGATTGTAGTCGAGAGAGATGCTCGTGTCAAGCATTAGATCCTAAACTCGATCTTTGTTATAACCATGCATCAATTGTGGATACAAACCCTATTGGCATATTACGTTGGAAAATGTTGTCTTACCATGATAGTATCTAGTCAATTAGCTTCTGCCATGCTCTTGTCACGTTTGCAGAGGACGATATATAACAACCGCAGCGAGCAGAGGCGCATTGGAGGAGGCTATGCTCAGCTGCAGTAGTTGACTAAACTGGAAGAACGTGCGATGGCACTTGTAACACAGTCGCTCGGCCACCATCTGTGGCGTTGCGGAACCCTCCCTTGCATCACGTGAATAATGTGTAAAGCAGTGTTAAAGTAATGTAACGTCATTTAATTATAATATATGAATGGTCATGTTATGCATGTAGCTTCTGTGCTACTCACAGGTTAACAACATAAGAACATAAGAAGTAGGAGCAGGCCATCTGGCCCCTTCCCTGTCCACGCCCCATAAACCTTCATTCCCTTATCATTCTGTCTATCTCCAACTGATCCAGCCTCCACAGCTGTCTGGGGCACTGAATTCCACATAGATGTACTACCATATGTACTGCCATATCATGCATTAACATGTAACATCTCGATCACATTTATTGTAGTAGTGCTTCTCCTATGTATGCTAACGCAGCGCAAGATTCATGTGTACCCTTCTGGTCTAATTGTGTTTTGTTGGTCGCCCAGCACCAGAGGCGCAAAGGCCACACCCTCCCCTGCCTCTGCAACAGCGCCAGCACCGTTGGAGGTGCTTATCACCACTAGTGGTGAGGAGGGGGATGAAGAGCACAGGACAACTGAGCCAGAGGTCTTAACAGAGGAGGATGCCGCTTGCACTCCTCTGACAGTTGTACCTGCAGCCAATTCGTTGGATTCGACAGAAGTAGTAGCGGGACCAAGCGGCTTGCAGCCGGCGACACCAAGGCATATAGTAGTGTTCACGCCGACCCCATGGAGGTCGAGTCAGCGAGGTCAGCATATGCCTCCACTGGCTGCTTGCATTGAGGGCTTGACCAGACTATGCATGGAGTGTCGCGATAAGTCACGACCTCCTCCAGGCGCTCGGGGTTTACACGGGGAACATGCCCCGAGTGTCCGCTCGCATATCGGAGGATATGCAACAGAAGATCTGGGAGATGCATGCAGACCGCCGCCATCCATACCTTCCGGCATGCGATAGTGTCAGGAGACGGCACTGCACCCCACGGTGCCGTCCCACCAACCACCAGCACAGATGCGAGTCAGCAGGAAGAACTTTCCTTCTGGCTTAGAAGTCATTTCCGCAGAAATGTCTTCTCCTCCGAGAGCCGATCGAGCCATCACATCGCCCCCGGGGAGTAAAGGACCTGGAGGAAAACACGGCAGTGGCGGGGGGGGGCGTTATTGTTATATGTTGTTATTCTTGTTCTTTTTTATTGTTGCTGGTGGGGGGGGGGAGGAGAAGAGTTACATTTCTAAAATAATTTTTACATCATTGTTAAATTAATACAAATATTTTATTGAATTTTACAATTGCTGTGCAGTGTCGTCTAATAAGGTAAGGTAAAACGAATACAATTGTTGGAAAACAATGGCCAGGCCAAGCAAGGATGAAACATAACACAACTGCAACTGTTGTCATTCCATAACTGGAACTGTCACCAATGCAAGTTCATGCAAAGCATTCATTTATGAGCTGCTGACTCAAGAGTTTTGCAGCCGTGTAACTCCCACGGGGTTTTTCCAGTCTTGCGGAGCGGCATGGTTTCATCGCCAGGCTGATTGTCCTCCCGAGGTCCTCATCATCCTCTTCCTCCTCCACTCTTTCCTCAGGTGGACCAGCAGCCCCATCTGGCAATTGTTGTCCTCTCCTTATAGCTAGGTTATGCAACATGCAGCACATCACAATAAACTCATTGGAAGCAGCCTACAATACCACACTGTCAGAGTGGTCCAGGTATCTCAAGTGCTGCTTCAGCACTCCAATTGTCTTTGACGATATTACGTGTAGCTATATGACTTTCGTTGTAACTCTTCTTGTCTGTCTGGGGATTACTCGGGGGGGGGGGGGGGGGGGGGGGGCCTTTATCCCCCAGCATCCAACCGTGACCTTGTGGCTGACTGTTAAACAGGTCAGAGACAGTGCTCTCACGCAAGATGTGCGCATCATGGATGTTGCCTCAAAAATTAGCATTTACTGCCATGATTATTTGGTTGGGGTAGACAACAAGCTGCACATACAGGGAGTGGAATCCCTTTTGGAATGCTGGATTCATTGTGCAAGTGCATCCGTGGATACGGATAATATCACACATACTGGTTGTGGTGCAAGGCGCAATATTGGTAATCTTGCTGTTGCTAGCCTGTCAGAAATATAACCGACTTAAGAGGCATGCCATAGCATAAACAATAGTCCAAAACATTGAATAAAGGGAATATACACAGTCTGGCAGAAAGGATTTATCTTGTATAACCTTGATGGGAAAGCCAACAGATGGGTACTGCAGTTCGGGAAGTAGCACTACCCAAGCAAAAGGACAACCCTGGGGCTCACACATGAGGAATTAATTGGGAAATGGCTTATCTTGGGCATATAGGCAAGGACCATAAGTGGGTAAAAAGTACATGTAACACCCAAATAGGGGTATGGCATGAAATTAGGTTGAAGGGTGCAGCTCGTGCTTGTGTGCTTATCTTTAAAAACTGCAGACCAAGCTGGAAAAGCCAGAGTAAGATTAAAACTGCAGAACAACACATTCCAATAGACTGAGATCGGCTCCATATGCTACGGGGAGATAAAGATGCTGCGAGACCACTCAGCAGCCAGTCTGATGAGGGTTAATGAATCAATGTAGCTCCGCTGACTAGTTGTAGGGCAACATGTAGTTGTAGAGGAGTGCATGAGGACATTACACCTCTATAACTGTGTGAAACCATCACTCAGGGAAGATCCTGTCTTAGACGGTTAAGACTGACGGACCGCATTGCAGAATTGGAGCTGAAGGTGGATTCACTCTGGAGCATACACGATGCTGAGAATGACGTGATTAACACGTGTAGCAAGTTGGTCTTACCACAGGTAAAGGGTCCACAGCCAGATAGGGAATGGAAGACCAACAGGAAGAGCAGTGCAAGGAAGGGAGTGCAGAGGTCCCCTGCGGTCATCCCCCTGCAAAACAGATACACCGCTTTGGGTACTGTTGGGGGGGATGACTCATCAGGGGAGGGCAGCAGCAGCCAAGTCCATGGCATCAGGGGTGGCTCTGCTGCACAGGAGGGCAGGAAAAAGAGTGGGAGAACGATAGTGATAGGGGATTCAATTGTAAGGGGAATAGATAGGCGTTTCTGCGGCTGCAACCGAGACTCCAGGATGGTATGTTGCCTCCCTGGTGCAAGGGTCAAGGATGTCTCGGAGCGGGTGCAGGACATTCTGAAAAGGGAAGGTGAATAGCCAGTTGTCGAGGTGCACATTGATACTAACTATATAGGTAAAAAACGGGATGAGGTCCTACGAGACGAATTTAAGGAGCTAGGAGCTAAATTAAATAGTAGGACCTCAAAAGTAGTAATCTCAGGATCGCTACCAGTGCCACGTGCTAGTCAGAGTAGGAATCGCAGGATAGCTCACATGAATATGTGGCTTGAGCAGTGGTGCAGCAGGGAGGGATTCAAATTCCTGGGACATTGGAACCGGTTCTGGGGGAGGTGGGACCAGTACAAACCAGACGGTCAGCACCTAAGCAGGAGCGGAACCAATGTCCTAGGGGGAGTGTTTGCTAGTGCTATTGGGGAGGAGTTAAACTAATATGGCAGGGGGATGGGAACCAATGCAGGAAGACAGAGGGAAACAAAATGGAGACAGAAGCAAAAGACAGAAAGGAGATGAGTAAAAGTGGAGGGCAGAGAAACCCAAAGTAAAAAACAAAAAGGGGCACTTTGCAGCAAAATTCTAAAGGGTTAAAGTGTGTTAAAAAAGCAAGCCTGAAGGCTCTGTACCTCAATGCGAGGAGTATTTGGAATAAGGTGGACGAATTAACTGTGCAGATAGCAGTTAACGGATACAATGTGGTTGGCATCACGGAGACATGGCTCCAGGGTGACCAAGGCTGGGAACTCAACAGCCAAGGGTATTCAACATTTAGGAAGGATAGACAGAAAGGAAAAGGAGGCGGGGTGGCGTTGCTGGTTAAAGAGGAAATTAATGCAAGGAAAGACATTAGCTTGGATGATGTGGAATTGGTATGGATGGAGCTACGGAATACCAAAGGGCAGAAAACGCTAATGGGAGTTGTATACAGACCTCCAAACAGTAGTAGTGATGTTGAGGAGGGCATCAAACAGGAAATTAGGGGTGCATGCAATAAAGGTGCAACAGTTATCATGGGTGACTTTAATATGCATATAGATTGGGCTAACCAAACTGGAAACAATACGGTGGAGGAGGATTTCCTGGAGTGCAGAAGGGATGGTTTTGTAGACCAATATGTCGAGGAACCAACTAGGGGGGGGGGAGGCCATCTTGGACTGGGTGTTGTGTAATGAGAGAGGATTAATTAGCAATCTCGTTGTGCGAGGCCCCTTGCGGAAGAGTGACCATAATATGGTGGAATTCTACATTTGGATGGAGAATGAAACAGTTCATTCAGAGACCATGGTCCAGAACATAAAGAAGGGTAACTTTGAAGATATAGGTGTGAATTGACTAGGATAGATTGGCGAATGATACGTAAGGGGTTGACTGTGGATGGGCAATGGCAGACATTTAGAGACCGCATGGATGCACTACAACAATTGTACATACCTGTCTGGCGTAAAAATAAAAAAGGGAAGGTGGCTCAACCGTGGCTATCAAGGGAAATCAGGGATAGTATTAAAGCCAAGGAAGTGGCAAAAAAATTGGCCAGAAATAGCAGCGAACCCGGGGACTGGGAGAAATTTAGAACTCAGTAGAGGAGGACAGAGGGTTTGATTAGGGCAGGGAAAATAGAGTACGAGAGGAAGCTTGCAGGGAACATTAAAATGTACTGCAAAAGCTTCTATGGATATGTAAAGAGAAAAAGGTTAGTAAAGACAAACGTAGGTCCCCTGCAGTCAGAATCAGGGGAAGTCATAACTGGGAACAAAGAAATGGCAGACCAATTGAACAAGTACTTTGGTTCGGTATTCACTAAGGAGGACACAAACAACCTTCCGGAATATAAAACATAAGAATTAGGAAACAGGAGTAGGCCATCTAGCCCTTCGAGCCTGCTCCGCCATTCAACAAGATCATGGCTGATCTGGCTGTGGACTCAGCTCCACTTACCCACCCGCTCCCCATAACCCTTAATTCCCTTATTGGTTAAAAATCTATCTATCTATGATTTGAATACATTCAATGAGCTAGCCTCAACTGCTTCCTTGTGCAGAGAATTCCACAGATTCACAACCCTCTGGGAGAAGAAATTCCATCTCAACTCTGTTTTAAATTGGCTCCCCCGTATTTTGAGGCTGTGCCCCCTAGTTCTAGTCTCCCCGACCAGTGGAAACAACCTCTCTGCCTCTATCTTGTCTATCCCTTTCATTATTTTAAATGTTTCTATAAGATCACCCCTCATCCTTCTGAACTCCAACGAGTAAAGACCCAGTCTACTCAATCTATCATCATAAGGTAACCCCCTCATCTCCAGAATCAGCCTAGTGAATCGTCTCTGTACCCCCTCCAAGGCTAGTATATCCTTCCTTAAGTAAGGTGACCAAAAGTACTCCAGGTGCAGCCTCACCAATACCCTGTACAGTTGCAGCAGGACCTCCCTGCTTTTGTACTCCATCCCTCTCGCAATGAAGGCCAACATTCCATTCGCCTTCCTGATTACCTGTTGCACCTGCAAACTAACTTTTTGGGATTCATGCACAAGGACCCCCAGGTCCCTCTGCACCGCAGCATGTTGTAATTTCTCCCCATTCAAATAATATTCCCTTTTACTGTTTTTTTTCCCCCCAAGGTGGATGACCTCACATTTTCCGACATTGTATTCCATCTGCCAAACCTTAGCCCATTCGCTTAACCTATCTAAATCCCTTTGCAGCCTCTCTGTGTCCTCTATTCAACCCGCTTTCCCACTCATCTTTGTGTCATCTGCAAATTTTGTTACACAACACTCTGTCCCCTCTTCCAGATCATCTATGTATATTGTAAACAGTTGTGGTTCCAGCACCGATCCCTGTGGCACACCAGTAACCACCGATTTCCAACCCGAAAAGGACCCATTTATCCCGACTCTCTGCTTTCTGTTAGCCAGCCAATTCTCAATCCATGCTAATACATTCCCTCTGACTGCGCGTACCTTTATCTTCTGCAGTAACCTTTTGTGTGGCAGCTTATCGAATGCGGTTTGGAAATCTAAATACACCACATCCATCGGTACACCTCTATCCACCATGCCCGTTATATCCTCAAAGAATTCCAGTAAATTAGTTAAACATGATTTCCCCTTCATGAATCCTTGTTGCGTCTGCTTGATTGCACTATTCCTATCTAGATGTCCCGCTATTTCTTCCTTAATGATAGCTTCAAGCATTTTCCCCACTACAGATGTTAAACTAACCAGCCTATAGTTACCTGCCTTTTGTCTGCCCCCTTTTTTAAACAGAGGCGTTACATTAGCTGCTTTCCAATCTGCTGGTACCTCCTTAGAGTCCAGAGACCTTTGGTAGATTATAACGAATGCATCTGCTATAACTTCCGCCATCTCTTTTAATATCCTGGGATGCACTTCATCAACACCAGGGAACTTGTCTATCTTGAGTCCCATTAGCCTGTCCAGCACTACCTCCCTAGTGATAGTGATTGTCTCAAGGTCCTCCCTTCCCACATTCCCGTGACCAGCAATTTTTGGCATGTTTTGTGTGTCTTCCGATGCAAAAGTACGTGAAAAGTACGTGATCCCCAGCAGTACGTGAAAAGCGCCGCCACAAACAGGCGTGTGAAGTTGCCGCTGACCGTTTATTGCCAAATATGGTGAAATATTGCCAAAATCCCGGTCGCAAAGTCGGCGAATTTCTAGCTCGAATTCATCCTTATAAATCACATCTGCAACAAAAGGTAACTCTGAATTCACCATCCCATCTGTTCTGGTTAAGGATCTAGCAATGTGTCCCTTGTAAGAATTATTGGGAACTCCTTTTTTAAAAAAAAAGACCCGAGTAGTTGTAGTTCAGAAGAAATATGATGCAAACCAAATACAGGCCAGGAAAGTGGGCTAGACTTTCCCCGAGAGCCCCTCAATGCCCGATCGCCCGCCCAGAAAAACTGCTAATGTTTGGTTAGTAATGCTGGCGAAAATTTACACTTGTTAAAACTAATTGCCTGGCAAGAAAATGGGCCTTGCACCATTATTCTCGACGGTTAATGGGAAACTAAGTAAAACGGGCAGTTTTTAAAAAAATGTAATCCGAGGCTGCAGTTGGGCCTAGGGAGGGGGGAGAAAACTTCAAAAAATGTCAGAAAAATAAAATTTAAAACATTCCCAAGACACTTTTACACATTATTTTTTTTTAATTTTAAAACCGCAATAAAAGAACCTTTAAGTTACCTTTCTTTGCAGAGTACTCACCTACCGCCCTGTTTAAACAGCTTTCACAGGGCGGTTCCCTCAGCGATCTGGACGGGCTTCCGTTGAGGCCAAACTTACGCTCTGCGATTTTCTCGGCGGTGCACGTCGGTGGTTTGGGCAATACCATTAAAAAACTAAGGGGGAAACTTTCACCGTGTGGAAAAACAGCTGTACCGCTGAGAAAATCGCCGAAAATAAAAGGAAAGTTTAGCCAAAACACTGGCGATGAGTTACCACTAGAGGATACCATTTTGCTACGCGAGTAAGTGATAAAAATCAGCCACAAAGTTTAACGAGTTTAGATTTTTCACATTTCCTTTTCATATTAGTTTCTGCAATTTGAAAATCAAATAGGAAAACCTACATCTGTTTCTCAAAATCTAGGCGAATGGATTGTCATAAACTGCTTGAAATAGTTCAGAAATAATGAAGACTTTAAGGCAGATGTCTATTTAACATTTATTTCAATGCTACTTGGACCACCTAAATATCCTCAAAAAAAGTTATCTTTCAATTCACCATGTTCTAAGGAAATGAAACATATTTTTACATTGCTCCCTCCAAGTTAATTCATGTTTATAGGTCCTAAAATTAATCATTTGTGGGTTCAGCATCTAGTGTTTTATTCATACGTCCAATTTCCAAATTCATAATCATTTTCTACATTTTTTATGTTTTATACGGAGATCATCCAATTCATTATTTGCGGCATCTCACACAACCCCAGAATAGCAATGACATTCCTCACATTTTTACCGAGATTTATAGCTACTTTCATAGCAATATTTTCATCCTTTCGACATAAGCTGCATTGCAGAGATCTGTAGTGAAGAACTGCATTGCACAGGGAAGCTCTGTGGAAGGAACATAAAACTGCAGGGAGGAGGAACGGACCAGCAGGAAGATTACCTGCAATTAAAAGAGAACTGTTACAAGAGTTAAACTTGGCAGAATATCTTGCAGAACCGATGCATTGCACTCCATCAGAAAATAAAATATTCACGTAAAACCCTCCATGGAGGGGTGAACTCTGTCCAGAATTGGACTATCTGCAATGTGTGCTGTTATGCAGCGACAAGATATGTGGGATTTTCCCCCGCCTTTCCCAAACAAAATAGAACTGAATTTCCTTTTCCAGATATGTTACAAGCACTTAAAATGAGAGAATGCTGCAGCGTTTAATTCTTTGCTGTGTTTTGCTTTACTAGCATTTTTGTGTAGCAGTATCCGAGGCTTTGCTGACTCAGTGTGTTAAACAAAGATAAATGTGGAGCTAGAAGACACAAACAGCTGGTTTCCTGTAGCAGATATGCAGCAACCGTACATCAGAATACACAGGCGCACAGCATTTTGGAGAGGATTAATGGGAACCTTAGGTGAATTTATAATGGGGAACAAAGAAATGGCAGACCAATTGAACAAATACTCCGGTTCTGTCTTCAAGGAGGAAGACATAAAAAACCTTCCGAATGTACTAGGGGACAGTGGGTCTAGTGAGAAGGAGGAACTGAAGGATATCCTTATTAGGCGGGAAATTGTGTTAGGAAAATTGATGGGATTGAAGGCCGATAAATCCCCGGGGCCCGATAGTCTGTATCCCAGAGTACTTAAGGAAGTGGCCCTAGAAATAGTGGATGCATTTTCCAACAGTCTATTGACTCTGGATCAGTTCCTATGGCCTGGAGGGTAGCTAATGTAACACCACTTTTTAAAAAGGGAGGGAGAGAAAACAGGTAATTATAGACCGGTTAGCCTGACATCAGTAGTGGGGAAAATGTTGGAATCAATCATTAAGGATGAAATAGCAGCGCATTTGGAAAGCAGTGACAGGATTGGTCCAAGTCAGCAGGGATTTATGAAAGGGAAATCATGTTTGACAAATCTTCTGGAATTTTGTGAGGATGTAACTAGTAGAGTGGACAAGGGAGAACCAGTGGATGTGGTACATTTGGACTTTCAAAAGGCTTTTGACAAGGTCCTGCACAAAAGATTGGTGTGCAAAATCAAAGCGCATGGTATTGGGGGTAATGTACTGACGTGGATAGAGAACTGGTTGGCAGACAGGAAGCAGAGAGTTGGGATAAATGGGTCCTTTTCAGAATGGCAGGCAATGACTAGTGGAGTGCTGCAGGGCTCAGTGCTGGGACCTCAGCTCTTTACAATATACATTAACGATTTAGATGAAGGAATTGAGTGTAATATCTCCAAGTTTGCAGATGACACTAAACTGGGTGGCAGTGAGAGCTGTGAGGAGGACGCTAAGAGGTTGCAGAGTGACTTGGACAGGTTAGGTGAGTGGGCAAATGCATGGCAGATGTGAGGTTATCCATTTTGTGGGCAAAAACACAAAAGCAGATTATCTAAATGGCGGCAGAGTAGGAAAAGAGGAGGTGTAACGAGACCTGGGTGTCGTGGTTCATCAGTCATTGAAAGCTGGCATGCAAGTACAGCAGGCGGTGAAGGCGGCAAATGGTATGTTGGCCTTCATAGCTAGGGGATTTGAGTATAGGAGCAGGAAGGTCTTACTGCAGTTGTACAGGGCCTTAGTGAGGCCTCACCTGGAATATTTTGTACAGTTTTGGTCTCCTAATCTGAGGAAGGACGTTCTTGATATTGAGGGAGTGCAGCAAAGGTTCACCAGACTGATTCCAGGGATGGCTGGACTGTCATATGAGGAGAGACTGGATCAACTGGGCCTTTATTCACTGGAGTTTAGATAGATGAGAGGGGATCTCATAGAAATGTATAAGATTCTGACGGGACTGGACAGGTTAGATGCGGGAAGAATGTTCCCGATATTGGGGAAGTCCAGAACCAGGGGACATAGTCTTAGGATAAAGGGTAGTCCATTTAGGACTGAGATGAGGAGATACTTCTTCATTCAGAGTTGTTGACCTGTGGAATTCCCTACCGCAGAGAGTTGTTGATGCCAGTTCATTTGATATATTCAAGAGCGAGTTGGATATGGCCCTTACGGCTAAGGGGATCAGGCGGTATGGAGAGAAAGCAGGAAAGGGGTACTGAGGCGAATGATCGGCCATGATCTTGTTGAATGGCGGTGCGGGCTCGAGGGGCACTCCTGCACCTATTTTCTATGTTTCTTATCAAAGTTGTTTCTGAAAGATTAATGGATTAGCAGGAATGAAACCCATGCATGCAAGCATACCACTCCTTCCCCCAGCTCTGAACTGTGGGAGGAAAATAACTGATTCATGCTGTTTTGTCCCCACTCATTTATCTCCTCTTTTCTCCTTATGATTGCTCTTGCTGGGATTTGGTTCCACATTTGCCAGTAGTCCCCAAGTCCTTCATCTATCAACCTACACGATGAGTGATAGAAGCCTCTTAAAATGTGGATGTGATAAGAGTCACAAGCTGATCCTGATCCCATCCACACAAGTACACTTTCCATAGAGGGCCAGATAACAATCTGGAGCAAGAACCTCAGCTAAATTTTTCTCCCCCTGGCTTGGGGATACATCATCGGTACTCCAGCTGAGATCAGCCAGAGACCAGGGATTGAAATTGGCACTGTACCTTCCTGATTCATGATTCAGTACATCACTCCATTGTCATGTACTTATCAAGCCATCATGGAAGTAGGCAGTGTTTGCAGATCAGAGGTACTGCATCATCATTGCATTTGGATCTTGAACTCCAAGCATAATCCAGTCTTGTAGGGACCATATCTGCAGTAAATCTAATCATGGTCCTAAAGTGAAAGTAATTCAAGTACATGAAATCACCAAGTGGGTGAATTTAACTCAACTGATACAAAATTGCCAACTTCACTGCTGAAAATAAAATGCTCAGCCCTAGTATAGATTTTTGGTATTAACCCCACATAAAAGTGGATATATCATGATACTCCAAATAGCAAAAGTTAAAAAAAGTGTCAAGTACAGGGAAGTAATTATGAATGTACAACAGAAAACTCAGCACCACAATGACCAGTTTGCTGGGTATACTTATTTTAATAAATTACTTTGAAGTTTTATGTACATTTTATACAGTTCCAGATGAGGCACATTTGAAGAACGTGGTAATGTAACTGTAACAGGACACAAACAATACCAGTGCCAAGATGCCTGCAGTTCGCTGCTTTTGTGAATTTCTATTTCGGAAAAATATATTTTATAATATACCTTCTTTTTTAAAATTCAAAATAATTTGTTTTTGGAATTCTCTTCACAATATACAACTTAAGCACAATCTGTGTGAATACAGATCATTACCAAACTCTACAAAGTAATCCAAAAATCAGATGGGCCACATTTTAAATCAATTTATAAGCTTTCAATTCAAAAATTTAGTTCAAGCTCAGTCCTTAGCACATCTGAAAAACGATGAAACCAGAACAAGTTTTTTTTTTCTGAAATCAAAAGTTTGTTTTAGACAGTAATGGATTGAGAAAAGCAATTGAGATGGGGTGTCTAGAGGTTTTGTTGTGCTAAAGGATCACTATTAAAATTGTGCCAATAGCAATCTAGCTGGTGAATTCACCAGTGGTGAACGACATCTTATAGTGCTGATCAGAAGGGCAGTTTTATCAATGCCCAATTTTAGAAAATTACACTTCTCTCAACACAATCCTGAGATAGACAGGCACAATTCCATGAGAGTCTGAATTTAGGTTTTTGCCACTCCTTTCCCTACACTATTTATCCCAGTATAAATTTGATATTATTCCTAACCGGATATAGGAGTTACAGAGTTTAAAGAGAAAACTAAAATAATCAAGTAAATGATCACCTTATTTTAAGGCATGATGTACCTTCAATGCTCCTGCTCAGTGCATTTCTTCACTTAGTATTTGATGGCAAAAAATAACTCCAGTTTCAAGGAAAAATGAAAAGGATCGGCGAGGACACATCCAGTTTTTATATTGGTTTCATGAGAAATTAAACAATGATTCAGGAAAAAAACTAATTTTAATGAGAATTTTGGGGGGGGGATGGGAAAATAAGATTTTCACTGGCTATATCAGACCATTTAAAATACACTATCAAGGGCAATTCAATTTCCAAAGATTACAAAAAATGTCTGAATGAAGAGTGCAACAGTTATAAATTTCCATAATCATTTCTAATACTCATTTCTACCAAATTAAGCTTTCTTTCTGAGATTACAAAATTGCTATCAATGGAAACATTTCATATGTCAGCTTACACTCCAATCAATAATGCTTCATGGTAACGTGCTTCTTCCAAACAGAATGAACTTCTGATAAAACAGGAGTTTCATAATATCAGGAAAGAGGTTTTCCTACATGCTAAAAGAACCTCCCATAAACAGCGCCCCACTGGTTCAAAAGTAAATCAGTCCAAATAAGCTGATGCCCTAATGCATACATCAGCAGAGAAGAGATGAAAATTAATAACAGGCCAATGAAGCTGTTTGCATATAGGCTGAAGCTGAGGTAGCAGATTACGTGTTTGAGGCTGTGCACGGTTAGCAGCTGAGGCCAAGTGTAAGGAAAGAACAAGGATGTGGTTATTCTGATGAATAGGACTACTTCCTTTTGTTTTAGTGAAACCCTTTTGACTTTAAAACAAAAAGCAGCTTTTCACTCAAGTACAAAAGGTTTCTCTAAATTTCCCACAATATTTTGTCTTAAATGTTAAATATAAAATTCATGTCAAAAATAGTATGATTAGATAAATCCATACATATTGTTCTTTAGAAAACTGCAGTTATTTTCACAGGTCAATTTATATTTGTACCTGAAGTTATCAGAAAATTAAAAAAAAACCTCAACCACAGCCTTCTCACAAAATGAAATAAAAGACATGGGATGTGCACGGAACATTTGAAATTTTCTCTTAACAAGACATACAAATGAAAAAAAAACCAAGTATTTCCTTTACTCTTAGCAGTTTAATTGTCGGGATATTGACATAAGAATCTATAGCTCAGTTATTACAACTTCAACAGTTATTAAATATAATTCTGCTTCTTTCATCTACAAAAAGTAGCCAAAGTAATGAATTTCATATTTCCACATTGTATTTTGTTCAAATTTGTAAGAAGGCTGAGGGAAGTTAGGGTTGTAGTTTCACAGATTGCATTCCTTAAAGCTTTGCAAATCAGGTGGAACTTAATGATTTGCATAGCCTTCTTCAAAAATCAATGTACTCATTTTTATGCAAGTCATTTAGCCCACTTCTCTTTGCCTGCCGCCCCCCCCCCCCCCCCAAAAAAAAAATTCTGTGGAGCTTCAGGGATTCAACAGAAACAAATAGTTACAATGGATTCTATTTCTTTTCTTTTGGGGCAATAGTATACAATTACCGCAGCCAAATGGAACACAAACTGAAATCCAATTAGGAAAGAGTTTATTGTTACAGGGGTAGTAAATAGATCAGATCAGCCTTCACAAAATTATGTTCCTTTCCCCCTTTCCACTGATGTACAAGTTACAACCCTGAGATGTGGCTCTGAATGAGTGTCTTCTCCAAAATTATGTGAGTGCTGATCACCAGCATCAAACGGAACTTCCTCCATCAGGATGAGACTTTGGACAGTACTTGAAGAACTGGCAGTGTGGGATACATATGTTCAAGTAGCTCGCATTAAAAATGAAGCAACCAAAACCGTATGGGCACATCCACTTCCATGGATCTTGAAGTCCTTCTTCAAAATGGTTTCCAATTTTCATAGGCCATTTGGTCTTTCAATGCCCAGTAGATCTAGTGGAGTTCAACACATTGTTCTTCATTTAGATCTGCTATTTTTTTTCCAAAGCTAGTAAAGTTGGTGTCCTCACACACTGCTGTCCTGCAGCAGCGGCTCATTGTCCTCGTCACTGCCAATGGGTGGAGTGGTGGGATTGTTGCCAAGACTGCTGCTATGCTTCCTTACATTACTGGCTTTACCAGACTTGCTATGCTCAGGGATAAATAAGGCAACCAAAAAAGCCACCAGGACTGTAATGGCTCCAAACAAGAAAGGCGGTCCAGGGATAATAGAATCCTGAATGAAAACGAAAAAGAAAATGAATGAATGAATGAGCGAATCAACAACTACCAACATAAGAACATAAGAAATAGGAGCAGGAGTAGCCCATACGGCCAATCGAGCCTGCTCCGCCATTTAATACGATCATGGCTGATCTGATCGCGGACTCAGGTTCACTTCCCTGTCCGTTCTCCATATCCCCTTAGAAACTCTCTATTTCTATCTTAAATTTATTCATTGTTCCAGCTTCCACAGCTCTGAGGCAGCAAATTCCACAGATCCACAACCCTCAGAAGAAATTGCTCCTCATCTCAGTTTTAAATGGATGGCCCCTTATTCTAAGATCATGCCCTCTAGTTCTAGTCTCCCCCATCAGTGGAAACATCCTCTCTGCATCCACCTTGTCAAGCCCCCTCATAATCTTATATGTTTCAATAAGATCACCTCTCATTCTTCTGAATTCCAATGAGTAGAGGCCCAACCTACTCAACCTTTCCTCATAAGTCAACCCCCTCATCTCTGGAATCAACCTAGTGAACCTTCTCCGAACTGCCTCCGAAGCAAGTATATCCTTTCGTAAATATGGAAACCAAAACTGCACGCAGTATTCCAGGTGTGGCCTCACCAATACCTTGTACAACTGTAGCAAGACTTCTCTGCTTTTATACTCCATCCCCTTTGCAATAAAGGCCAAGATTCCATTGGCCTTCCTGATCACCTGCTGTACCTGCATATTAACCTTTTGTGTTTCATGCACAAGTACCCCCAGGTCCCACTGTACTGCAGCATTTTGCAATATTTCTCCATTTAAATAATAACTTGCTCTTTGATTTTTTTCTGCCAAAGTACACTTTCCAACATTATACTCCATCTGCCAATTTTTTGCCCATTCACTTAGCCTGTCTATGCCCTTTTGCAGATTTTGTGTGTTCTCCTCACACATTGCTTTTCCTCCCATCTTTGTATCGTCGGCAAACACGTTACACTCGGTCCCTTCCTCCAAGTCATTAATATAGATTGTAAATAGTTGGGGTCCCAGCACTGATCCCTGCGGCACCCCACTGGTTACTGATTGCCAACCCGAGAATGAACCATTTATCCCTACTCTCTGTTTTCTGTTCGTTAGCCAATCCTCTATCCAAACTAATATATTACCCCCAACCCCGTGAACTTTTATCTTGTGCAGTAACCTTTTATGCAACAACTTGCATTTATATAGCACCTTTAACACTGAATAAATATTCAAAAACATTTCACATAAGATATTGGGAGGGATGGTCAAAGCTTGGTCAAAGAGATTTTAAGGAGAGTCTTAAAGAAGAGGGAGGTGGACAGGTAGAGGATTTAAGGAGAGAATACTAGCAATGGGCTCCAGACAGTTGAAGGCATGGCTGCAATGGTGAGGCAAAGGATGTGGCAGAAGCAAAAGACGCTGTCAGATGAATAGAGAGTTTGAGAGTAGGAGTTATAGGGCTGGCAGGGGTTACAAATGTTGCGTGGGGTAAAACATAGAAAGTAGGTGCAGGAGTAGGCCATTTGGCCCTTCGAGCCTGCACCACCATTCAGTGTGATCATGGCGGATCATGCAACTTCAGTACCCCATTCCTGCTTTCTCTCCATACCCATTGATCCCTTTAGCCGTAAGGGCCACATCTAACTCCCTTTTGAATATATCTAACGAATTGGCCTCAACAACTTTCTGTGGTAGAGAATGCCACAGGTTCACAATTCTCTGAGTGAAGAAGTTTCTCCTCATCTCGGTCCTAAATGGCTTACCCCTAATCCTTAGACTGTGACCCCTGGTTCTGGACTTCCCCAACATTGGGAACATTCTTCCTGCATCTAACCTGTCCAATCCCGTCAGAATTTTATAGGTTTCTTTGAGATCTCTTCTCATTCTTCTAAATTCCAGTGAATATAAGCCTAGTCAATCTAGTCGTTCTTCATATGTCAGTCCTGCCATCCCGGGAATCAGTCTGGTGAACCTTTGCTGCACTCCCTCAATAGCAAGAATGTCCTTCATCAGATCAGGAGACCCAAACTGCACACAATACACAAGGTGTGGTCTCACCAAGGACCTGTACAACTGCAGTAAGACCTCCCTGCTCCTATACTCAAATCCCCTCGCTATGAAGGCCAGCATGTCATTTGCTTTCTTTACTGCCTGCTGTACCTGCATGCCTACCTTCAATGACTGATGTACCATGACACCCAGGTCTCATGCACCTCTCCTTTTCCTAATCGGTCACCATTCAGATAATAATCTGCTTCCTGTTTTTGCCACCAAAGTGGATAACCTCACACTTATCTACATTATACTGCATCTGTCATGCATTTGCCCATTCACCCAACCTGTCCAAGTCCCCCTGCAGCCTCCTAGCATCTCGCACTGCCACCCAGCTTTAAGTCATCTGCAAACTTGGAGATATTACATTCAATTCCTTTGTCTAAATCATTAATGTATATTGTAAATAGCTGGGGTCCCAGTACTGAACCCAGCGGCACCCCACTATTCACTGCCTGCCATTCTGAAAAGGATCGGTTTATTCCCACTCTCGCTTCCTGTCTGCCAACCAGTTCTCTATCCACGTCAATACATTATCCCCAATACCATGTGCCTTAATTTTGCACACTAATCTCTTGTGTGGGACCTTGTCAAAAGCCGTTTGAAAGTCCAAATACATCACATCCACTGGTTCTCCCTTATCCACTCTACTAGTTACATCCTCAAAAAACTCTAGAAGATTTGTCAAGCATGATTTCCCTTTCATAAATCCCTGCTGACTTGGACCAATCCTGTCACTGCTTTCCAAATGCGCTGCTATTACATCTTTAATAATTGATTCCAGCTTTTTCCCCAACACCGATGTCAGGCTAACTGGTCTATAATTCCGTTTTCTCTCTCCCTCCTTTTTTTAAAAAAAAGTGGGGTTACATTAGCTACCCTCCAATCCATAGAAACTGAACCAGAGTCCATGGAATGTTGGAAAATGACTACCAATGCATCCACTATTTCCAGGGCCACTTCCTTAAGTACGCTGGGATGCAGACTATCAGGCCCCGGAGATTTATCGGCCTTCAGTCCCTTCAATTTTCCTAACACCATTTCCTGACTAATAAGGATTTCCCTCAATTCCCCCGGGAGGTTATTCGCGTCTTCCTTAGTGAAGATGGACATATGAGGAGAGACTGGATCGACTGGGCCTGTATTCACTGGAGTTTAGAAGGACGAGAAGGGATCTCATAGAAACATATAAAATTCTGACGGGACTGGACAGGTTAGATGCGGGAAGAATTTTCCCGATGTTGGGGAAATCCAGAACCAGGGAACACAGTCGAAGGATAAGGAGTAAGCCATTTTGAACCCAGATGAGGAGAAACTTCTTCACTCAAAGATTTGTTAACCTGTGAAATTCTCTACCGCAGAGTTGTTGATGCCAGTTCATTGGATATATTCAAGAGGGAGTTAGATATGGCCCTTACGGCTAAAGGGATCAAAGGGTATGGAGAGAAAGCAGAAAAGGGGTACTGAGGCGAATGATCAGCCATGATCTTATTGAATGGTTGTGCAGGCTCGAAGAGCCAAATGGCCTACTCCTGCACCTATTTTCTATGTATCTGTTTCTAGAACCAAAGTATTTGTTCAATTGGTCTGCCATTTCCTTGTTCCCCATTATGAATTCCCCTGATTCTGACTGCAAGGGACTTACATTAGTTTTCACTAATCTTTTTCTCTTTACATATCTGTAGAAGCTTTTGCAGTCAGTTTTTGTGTTTCCTGCAAGCTTACTCTCGTACTCTATTTTCCCGCTCCTAATTAAACCCTTAGTCCTCCTCTGCTAAATTCTAAATTTCTCCCAGTCCTCAGGTTTGCTGCTTTCTCTGGCCAATTTATATGCCTCTTCCTTGGATTTAACACTTTCCCTAATTTCCCTTGTTAGCCACGGTTGAGCCACCTTCCCTTTTTTATTCTTATGCCACACAGGGATGTACAATTGTTGTAGTTCATCCATGTGATATTTAAATGTCGGATATTGCCTAACCACCGTCAACTCTTTAAGTATCATTCTCCAATCTATCCTAGCCAATTCACGTCTCAAAACGTCGAAGTTTCCTTTCTTTAAGTTCGGGACCCTAGTCTCTGAATTAAATGCGTCACTCTCTATCTTGAAGAATTCTACCATATTATGGTCACTCTTCCCCAAGGGAAGATTGCACGATCAGATTGCTAATTAATCCTCTCTCGTTACACAAGGCCTGCTCTCTAGTTGGTTCCTCGACATATTGGTATAGAAAACCATCCCTTATACACTCCAGGAAATCCTCCTCCACCGTATTGCTAATAGTTTGGTTAGCCCAATCACTCTGCAGATTAAAGTCACCCATGATAACTGCTGTACCCTTATTGCACACGTCCCTAATTTCCTGTTTGGTGCCATCCCCAACCTCCCTACTACTGTTTGGTGATCTGTACACAACTCCCACTAACATTTTCTGCCCTTTGGCTTTTCGCAGCTCTACCCATATAGATTCCACATCATCCACGTTAATGTCCTTCCTTACTATTGCGTTAATCTCCTCTTTAACCAGTAATGCTACCCCACCTCCTTTTCCTTCCTGAATATTGAATACCCCTGGATGTTGAGTTCCCAGCCTTGTTTACCTTGGAGCCATGTCTCCGTAATCCCAATTACATCATATCCATTAACAGCTATCTGCGCAGTCAATCATCCACCTTATTACAAATGCTCTTCGCATTGAGGCTCAGAACCTTCAGGCTTGTTTTTAAAAAAATTTTTGTCCTTTTGGAATTATGTTGTAATGTGGCACTTTTTGAAGCCATGGAGGGATTTAAATACAAGATTGAGAATTTTTAATCTAAGAATTGGGGAACCAGGAGTAAATGTAGATCAGCGAAGACCGGATGTTGGGTAAGCAGAACTTAGTGCGGGATAAAATACAGGCAGCAGAATTTTGGATGAGCTGAAGTTTACGGAGGGTGGATGATGGAAGGCTGGGCTGTAGAGCACTGGAATAGTCGAGTCTAGAGCAACAAAAGCTCCAGGGGTGAGGGTTTCAGTAGCAGATGGTGTGAGGCAGGAGCAAAGTTACGGAGATGGAAATAGCCAGTCTGAGAGAGAGAGAGAGAGAGAGAGAGCGCGAGAGAGAGAGAGCGAGAGGATATGGGGTTAGAAGTTTAGCTCAAGGTCAAATAGGATACTTGAGATTGTGAACAATCTGATTCAAACCCGATGGGGATGGAATTCAGAGATTGTAGTGGAGGCTGAATACAATGGCTTTGGTCTTTGCAATGTTCAGCTGGAGGACTGAATGTTGGACAAACAAACTGCCAACAGAAGCTGTGGAAGGGTTCAGAGAGGTGGTGGAAACGTAAAGCAAAGTATCATCAGCATACAAGTGGAAGTTGACCCCATATCTGCAGGTGATGTCGCCATGGGGCAACATTAGGATGAGGAAGAGCCAAGGATTTATCCTTGGGGTACTCCAAAGGTAATGGTGCAAGGGCTGAAAGAGAAGTGATCTAGAAGGACAAAGCACTTATGGAGCTAGCCTAAATAGTTTGGTTTTTTTTCTTTGTGGCTAATTCTGGTTGACTGCAAAATGGAGCACTATGGAAAAACTTTAGTTCGCTAATAAAATGCTGGCCCAAGGACAGGAGTAGGGGGTGTGGAAGAGGGGAAAAAGTAGATTAAAAAAGAGGTTGCATGAATTTACTGTGCCAAGAACCAAATGTAGATTTTTTACATAACAGCAATGAATTACATTTTTAAAGAATGTTATTTGAACCATAATACAGATATATAGTCAGCTTCAAGCTATTCTGACTTGAACACATAAAATTCAATAAAGTGGTGATAAATGATTGAAACAGTTTCCATCTTTATGGACGCAATGCTGAAGAAGCATGGAAACGTTTATGCAATGTACAAGGAAAAGATTGATGAAAAGAAATGCAACAAATCCCTTTTCATAAGGGCAAGGATTAAGGCACTTAACAGTCAAGGCATAGTGCAATAGCTGTTAAAAAGAATTCTAGAAATAAATTTAGCTGTTTTGCGGCCACCACAGAAGGAGGCCATTCGGCCCATCGTGTTTGTGCTGGCTGAAAAGAGAGCTACCCAGCCTAATTTCACTTTCCAGTTCTTGGTCCATAACCCTATAGGTTACGGTACTTCAAGTGCATATCCAAGTACTTTTTAAATGCGCTGAGGGTTTCTGCCTCAGGCATTGCGTTCCAGATCCCACCACCCTCTGGGTGAAAAGTGTGTTCCTCAACTTCCCTATAATCCCACCAAATACTTCAAAAATGTAGAAACTTCCTATTGTTAGGAGACTTATCAAGCAATCAGCAAAATTCTGCATTTACCTGCATTCATTTCAAAGGGAATTACTTGCATGAAACCATGCAGAGGATATACAAAAATGTTGCTACAAAGTAGTGAATTTATTTAGATGGGAACACAAATGTAAATATTGTTGCTTCTTTTGCAAAAAGCTTTACAAATTAATTACACTACAGTCTGGTTGGACAGCATTTTGGTTTATTGGCTGGAGGATTGGACACAAGACACCCCATCATGATTTTCTGTTGACCATCTCAGCAGGAGTGTATCAATGTTCACATCTCAGCAGCTTGGACACAGCACCACTAATAAAAACATGGGAACGGGTTACTTTCCTACCCTGTAACTAGGAAACGGTGAATGGCAAGAAATAATGAGGTGGGAATATTGTTTCAAAAAAGGATTAACATTATGATCTAGAATGATCTAGCCTTGAAGAGGAGACATAAAACAAATTAAAATCCTAAGTACAGTGAAATGTTATAATTAGCTTAAGATCCTTTATTCTATCTGCAACTTGCATGATCATTCACTAATGCCATTAGTAGGCAGACAGAAACTGATGCCATTGCGTTTGAAATTCAAAATGAAATCCAAGGCAGATTTTAAAATGCAAATTAGAAGGTACTCCATAGCCAAATAAATAAACTCAAAATATAAATAGAACTCAGGATTATTGATGCAAACGAGCAAGAAAGCAGCAAGAAAAAATTCAATGGAAACCAAGGATTTAAAAAAATCTATTGTTGAAACTACATTTCAAATGTTCCACTGTATAAACATACAATCCATTGCAGTCCCATTTCTACATTCAAACACAGTATAGAAATAAGACATACATGTTAGATTTTTTACAATTAGTGCAAAAATAAACAAAAATTGGTTTAGAAACAAACATATTTGATATAAAATGTTACCTCCATTTTGGAACTTTGCACATTGACCTCTTTGTCAGGGATTGCATCCAGCTCCACGTGAAACAGGTAGAAAATAAAACCATATAGAGCAGGTCCAAGGCCATTGCACAATCCCCTGATTCCCGTGACCATTCCTTGCACAACACCTAAAATAACCAAGATGTTATATTACAAATTAAAACTGTAATGACAATACACTGATGAAGTCATCATGCACCATACAATAATTGTTCCCTTGTTAATTAAAAAAAAAATTAAATTTGAAAGAAAGAAAATCTGATGCCATGAAAATTACCATTCTGAAATTTTTGGTGGCTACACCAACCATTCAACATACGTTTTATTTTGATATTACACTGCTTAAGCTCAGTTTTTTCCATACCATCAACATTAATGATTTAGACGAGGGGATTACATGTAGTATCTCCAAATTTGCAGATGACACTAAGTTGGGTGGCAGTGTGAGCTGCGAGGAGGATGCTATGAGGCTGCAGAGTGACTTGGATAGGTTAGTTGAGTGGGCAAATGCATTGCAGATGAAGTATAATGTGGATAAATGTGAGGTTATCCACTTTGGCAGTAAAAACAGGAAGGCAGATGATTATCTGAATGGGGACAGATTAGTAAAAGGGAGGTGCAAAGAGACCTGGGTGTCATGGTAAATCAGTCACTGAAAGTTGGCATACAGGTACAGCAGACGGTGAAGAAGGCAACTGGCATGCTGGCCTTCATAGCGAGAGGATTTGAGTACAGGAGCAGGGAAGTCTTACTACAGTTGTACAGGGCCTTGGTGAGGCCACACCTTGAAATATGGTGTACAGTTTTGGTCTCCTAACTTGAGGAAGGCCATTCTTGCTATTGAGGGAGTGCAGCGAAGGTTCACCAGACTGATTCCCAGGATGGCGGGACTGACATATCAAGAAAGACTGGATCAACTGGGCTTGTAGTCACTGGAGTTCAGAAGAATGCGAGGGGATCTCATAGAAACATTAAAAATTCTGATGGGTTTAGACTGGTTAGATGCAGGAAGAATGTTCCCAATGTTGGGGAAGTCCAGAACCAGAATCACAGTCTAAGGATAAGGGGTAAGCCATTTAGGACCAAGATAAGGAACTTCTTCACTCAGAGTTGTGAGCATGTGGAATTCTCTACCACAAAAAGTTGTTGAGGCCAGTTTGTTAGATATATTCAAAAGGGAGTTAGATGTAGCCCTTACGGCTAAAGGGATCAAGGGGTATGGAGAGAAAGCAGGAATGGGGTACTGAAGTTGCATGTTCAGCCATGAACTCATTGAATGGCGGTGCAGGCTCGAAGGGCCGAATGGCCTACTCCTGCACCTATTTTCTATGTTTCTATCAACAACAAACCAAAAGGTACATTTCAGATGGCATAACTTTTTAATTTAGGGAAGTTTTGCATTTCCAGCAATGCCTAGCATAAGTGATCTGCTTTTCGCAGAATTGCTGATCTCAAGCCATGACAGAAGGTGCAGAGCAGGAGCCAAGTGCTTCCTCAGATAGCTAAAAGAGAGGGGAGAAGAGGAACAAGACTATTGTTTTTTTTCTCTTTTTAACAAAAAGAAAACAAGTGCCAGTTACTACTAATGGCATTAGTGATTAGAGGGATATCTGCTACACGCAGAGCTGTATGTAGAGAGCTGGGTGTATCTACTAAATGGAGTGACTTGTAAACAGAGTGGCAATGGGAATTTGGTGCAATTTAAGCCAAGGGGCAACAGTCAATATATAAATAATCACAGCAATTGATTAAAGCTAAAGGGATTTTTAAAATCAAAATGATGGAATAGCTGAACCCCATTGCCTGCAATTCCTGTGGCATGTAGGAATTACAGAACGTTTCGTGTGTCCTGAATAATCATGTGTGCAAGTACCTAGAGTTCAAGGTTTGTGAGCTTGAGGAGCGATCGGAGTCACTGCAGCGTGTACAGGAAGTGGTCACCCTGCAGCTACAGAGAGTTGGAGCAGGATAGTAAGTAGGTGGCCTTCTATCAGAATATGAAGAGGCAGACAGTGCAGGAATTCTCCAGGAGTTTGGCATTCTCAAAACAGTTTTCAGTGCTGAATACCAGTGTGGGGTGACGACATCTTGGGGGAGTGCTGTCTAGTGCACATCCACGGCACCATGGGGCAAATGACTGCACATGAGCTAGTCGGGTACAGCAGCGGGAGCAGGCGGACCTATGAGGGAAGCGGCGGCAGCGGAGTACTTCAATAAAGCCCGAGGCTCGAGGCCCAGACCAAAATTGTCGGGAGCAGCAGCGGGCGGACCTGTGGGGGAAGCGGCGTCAAAAGTAAGAAAGAAGTAAGAAGTAAAAAGTAATCAAAGTGTGACGTCACAGCCAAGAGGGTAAGTGATTGGCTGGTTGATTGGTGAGTAGTTTTCTTTTTCTTTGCAGTAAGAAACCTTGTCATTGTTGCCAAATTAAGTACTTTAAGGGTTAAGTCATGGCAGGAGAGCCAGACCCGTGTCATGCTCCTGCTGTGCTATGTGGGAAATCAGGGACGCTTCCAGTGTCCGTGACTACTACGTGTGCGGGAAGTGTATTCAACTGCAGCTCCTGACAGACCGCATTGCGGCACTGGAGCTGCGCATGGATTCACTCTGGAGAATCCACGATGCTGATGTCGTGACTAGCACGTTTAGTGAGTTGGTCACACTGCAGGTAAAGTTTACACAGGCAGATAGGGAATCGGTGACCATCAGGAAGAGCAGTGGAAGGAAGATAGTGTAGGGGTCCCCTGCGGTCATCTCCCTCCAAAACAGATATACCATCTTGGGTACTGTTGGAGAGATGGCTCATCAGGGGAAGGCAGCAGCAGCCAGGTTTATGGCACCGTGGGTGGCTCTGCTGCGCAGGAGGGCAGGAAAACGAGTGGGAGAGCTGTAGTGGTAGGGGTTTCTATTGTAAGGGGAATAGACAGGCGTTTCTGCGGCCGCAATCAAGACTCCAGGATGGTATGTTGCCTCCCTGGTGCAAGGGACAAGGATATCTCGGAGCGGCTGCAGGGCATTCTGGAGGTGGAGGGTGAACAGCCAGTTGTTGTGGTGCATATAGGTACCAACGATATAGGTAAAAAACAGGATGAGGTCCTACAAGCTGAAATTAGGGAGCAAGGAGTTAAATTAAAAAGTAGGACCTCAAAGATAGTAATCTCAGGATTGCTATCAGTGCCACGTGCTAGTCAGAGTAGAAATAGCAGGATAGTTAAGATGAATATGTGGCTTGAGGAATAGTGCAAGAGGGAGGGATTCAAATTCCTGGGACATTGGAACCAGTTCTGGGGGAGATGGGACCAGTACAAACCGGACAGTCTGCACCTAGGCAGGACCGGAACCGATGTCCTAGGATGAGTGTTTGCTAGTGCTGTTGGGGAGGATTTAAACTAGTAGGGCAGGGGAATGGGAACCTATGCAGGGAGACAGAGGGAAGTAAAATGGGGTCAGAAGCAAAAAGGTATAAAGGAGAAAAATAGAGGTAGAGGGCAGAAAAATCAAAGGCAAAAATCAAAAAGGGCCACATTACAACATAATTCTAAAAGGACAGAGAGTGTTAGAAAAACAAGCTTGAAGGCTCTGTGTCTCAATGCGAGGAGCATTCGTAATAAGGTGGATGAATTAACTGTGCAGATAGCTGTTAACGGATATGATGTAATTGGGATTACGGAGACATGGCTCTAGGGTGAACAAGGCTGGGAACTCAACATCCAGGGGTATTCAATATTCAGGAAGGATAGACAGAAAAGAAAGGGAGGTGCGGTAGCGTTGCTGGTTAAAGAGGAGATTAACACAATAGTAAGGAAGGACATTAGTGTGGATGAGGTGGAATCTGTATGGGTAGAGCTGCAGAACACCAAAGCGCAGAAACCGCTAGTGGGAGTTGTGTACAGACCACCAAACAGTCATAGTGTGGTTGGGAATGGCATCAAACAGGAAATTAGGGATGCGTGCAATAAAGATACAGCAGTTATCATGGGTGACTTTAATCTACATATTGATTGGGCTAACCAAACTGGCAGCAATATGGTGGGAGGAGGATTTCCTGGAGTGTATTAGGGATGGTTTTCTAGACCAATATGTCGAGGAACCAACTAGAGAGCTGGCCATCCTAGACTGGGTGTTGTGTAATGAGAAGGGATTAATTAGCAATCTTGTTGTGCGAGGTCCCTTGGGGAAGAGTGACCATAATATGGTAGAATTGTTCATTAAGATGGAGAGTGACACAGTTATTTCAGAGACTAGGGTCCTGAACTTAAGGAAAGGTAACTTCGACGGTAGGAGACGTGAATTGGCTGGAATAGTACGAATGATACTTAAAGGGTTGACGGTGGATAGGCAATGGCAAACATTTAAAGATCACATGGATGAACTTCAACAATTGTACATCCCTGTCTGGTGTAAAAATAAAACGGGGAAGATGGCTCAACCATGGCTAACAAGGGAAATTAAGGATAGTGTTAAATCCAAGGAAGAGGCATATAAATTGGCCAGAAAAAGTTACAAACCTGAGAACTGGGAGAAATTTAGAATTCAGCAGAGGAGGACAAAGGGTTTAATTAAGAGGGGGGAAAACAGAATAGGAGAGTAAGCTTGCAGGGAACATAAAAACTGACTGCAAAAGCTTCTACAGATACGTAAAGAGAAAAAGATTAGTGAAGACAAATGTGGGTCCCTTACAATCAGAATCAGGAGAATTTATAATGGGGAACAAAGAAATGGCAGACCAATTGAACAAATACTTTGGTTCTGCCTTCACTAAGGAAGACACAAATAACCTTCCGGAAATACTAGGGGACCGAGGGTCTAGCGAGAAGGAGGAACTAAAAGAAATCCTTATTAGTCAGCAAACTGTTAGGAAAATTGATGATACTGAAGGCTGATAAATCCCCAGGGCCTGATAGTCTGCATCCCAGAGTACTTAAGGATGTAGCCCTAGAAATAGTGGATGCATTGGTGGTCATTTTCCAAACAGTCTATCGACTCTGGATCAGTTCCTATGGACTGGAGGGTAGCTAATGTAACCCCACCTTTTAAAAAAGGAGGGAGAGAGAAAACAAGGAATTATAGACCGGTCAGTACGACATCGGTATTAGGGAAAATATTGGAATCAATTATTAAAGATGTAATAGCAGCGCATTTGGAAAGCAGTGACAGGATCGGTCCAAGGCAGCATGGATCTATGAAAGGGAAATCATGTTTGACAAATCTTCTAGAATTTTTTGAGGATGTAACTAGTAGAGTGGACAAGGGGGAGCCAGTGGATGTGGTATATTTAGACTGTCAATAGGCTTTTGATAAGGTCCCACACAAGAGATTAGTGTGCAAAATTAAAGCACATGGTATTGTGGGTAATGTACTGATGTGGATAGAGAACTGGCTGGCAGACAGGAAGCAAAGAGTAAGAATAAACGGGTCCTTTTTAGAATGGCAGGCAGTGACTAGTGGGGTACGACAAGGTTCAATGCTGGGACCCCAGCTATTTACAATATACATTAATGATTTAGACGAAGGAATTGAATGTAATCCAAGTTTGCAGATGACACTAAGCTGGGTGGCAGTGTGAGCTGTGAGGAGGATGCTAAGAGGCTGCAGGGTGACTTGGACAGGTTAGTGAGTGGGCAAATACATGGCAGATGCAGTATAATGTAGATAAATGTGAGGTTATCCACTTTGGTGGTAAAAACAGAAAGGCAGATGATTATCTGAATGGTGACAGATTAGTAAAATGGGAGATGCAATGAGATCTGTGCGTCATGGTACATCAGTCACTGAAAGTTGGCATACAGGTACAGCAGGCGGTGAAGAAGGCAACTGGCATGCTGGCCTTCATAGCAAAAGGATTTGAGTATAGGAGCAGGGAAGTCTTACTACAGTTGTACAGGGCCTTGGTGAGGCCACACCTTGAAATATGGTGTACAGTTTTGGTCTCCTAATCTGAGGAAGGACATTCTTCCTGTTGAGGGAGTGCAGCGAAGGTTCACCAGACTGATTCCTGGAATGGCAGGACTGACATATGAAGAAAGACTGGATCGACTCAGCTTATATTCACTGGAATTTAGAAGAATGAGAGGGGATCTCACAGAAACATATAAAGTTCTGACGGGATTGAACAGGTTAGATGTAGGAAAAATGTTCCCGATGTTGGGGAAGTCCAGAACCAGAATCACAGTCTAAGGATAAGGGGTAAGCCATTTAGGACCAAGATAAGGAACTTCTTCACTCAGAGTTGTGAGCATGTGGAATTCTCTACCACAAAAAGTTGTTGAGGCCAGTTTGTTAGATATATTCAAAAGGGAGTTAGATGTAGCCCTTACGGCTAAAGGGATCAAGGGGTATGGAGAGAAAGCAGGAATGGGGTACTGAAGTGCATGATCAGCCGTGATCATATTGACTGGTGGTGCAGACTTGAAGGGCCGAATGGCCTATTCCTGCACCTATTTTCTATGTTTCTATGAGGGCACAGTAAAGTGTAGAAATATTGTGGTCATAGGGATTTAGTAGTCAGGCGGCTAGACAGGCATTTCTGCAACCGCCAACACGGGCCCTGCATGGTGTGTTGCTTCCCTGGTGCCAGGGTTAAAGGACATCACTGAGAGGGTGCAGAACATTTTGAGGGGGGGGGGGGGGAGGGATGAAGGCGAACAGCCAGAAGTCATGGGCCATGTGGGAACCAATGACATAGGAAGGAAAAGGATTGAGGTCCATCATTCAGAGTCTCAGGAGGTAGGCAGGAAGTTAAAAAGCAGGACCTCAAAAGGTAATAATCTCTGGAGGTAGCAGGGCTGTTTGGAGGTCAGGAAACCTGGAAGAATGCGTCTCCTCTCAGATCCTGCCAAATTTAATGGCAGGATCTAATTAACATTTTTGTCTCTGTTTCCCGGCCACAGCCAGCCATTTTGAGAGGCTATCGGGCGAGTAGGTCTTTGGCACCAGGCCGCAGCCGAGCAGCAGAGAGGAGGGAGCGGAAGCCTCGGGGGTGGGGGAGATCAGAAGGGCCTTGGGGGACATGATCGTAAGGGCTTCAGTGGAGGGTGGGGGAGATCGGAAGGGTTGGGCGCGTGGGATGTCCAATCGTGGGGATGGGTGAAGCAGGAACACTGGATCCAGCAGTTATACGGAAAGGCACTTACCTTCTGGATTCAGCAGTCGTTGCCTCCTTTTAGCTGCCAGGTTTCTTGAAGCCTGGGAAACCCGGCCAGCCAGGATTAAATTTAAAATAGTGGCTAATTCTGAGGCACGCAGCCTCATTATAATATTTAAATTGTGAACCCACCTCCTGCGAGCGGGTTGGTTGCCCACCCTCGTCCATTAAAATCAGAAGTGAACAGGTTGGAGGCAGGTTTCAGATTTTTTGACATGCCACCCGACCCAGACTCACCCGTTTTTTTTTTGGGGTGGGGGGGGGGGGTGGTGGCGGCAGTGCTAAAATTCCCCATTGTCTATTTGGTTAAAATTAATAGAGGGGCTATTACATTACTGTATGTATAATATAGGCCACCAAACAGTGGGAAGGAGATAGAGGGGTATATTTTTGCAGGCAAATTATAGAAAGATGCAAGAACTACAGGGTAGTGATCATGGGGGACATCTCATTATCCTAATATAGACTAGGAAAGAAACAATGTTAAGGCAAAGAGAGGAAAGAATTCCTGAAATGTGTACAAGAGAACTTTATTAATCAGTGTGTTTCCAGCCCAACAAGGAAGGAAGCAGTGTTGGGTCTAGTTCTAGGGAATGAACTGGGGCAAGCGGAGCATGTTTCAGTAGGAGAGCATTTGGGGAACAGTGATCACAATATCAGATCTGAAATAGCTATGGAAAAGGACAAGGTACAATCAAGTGTAAAAATACTTAACTGGAGGAGGACTATCTTCAGTGAGTTGAAAAGGGACCAGGCAGGCCCAGGTAGATTAGAATCAAATATTGGTAGTTAAAACAGTAACTGAACAAGGGAGGCTTTCAAAGAGCAGATGGTTCAGGTACAGAGTAGACACATTCCTATGAGGGGGAAAGGAAGGGCATCCAAAACTAGAGCACCCTGGATGACTAAAGATAGGAAGTTAAAATGAGACAGAAAAAGTAGGCTTATGACAAATGTAAGGTTCATAGTACAGTCGAGAACCAAGCTGAATATAGAAAGTACAGAGAAGATCTAAAAAAAGAACTGGAGGATTGCAAATGTTATACCCCTGTTTAAAAAAGGAGAGGATAAACCCACCAACTACAAGCCACTACAAGCCAGTCAGCCCAACATCGGTGGCGGGGAAACTTTTACAGACAATAATCTGGGATAAAATTAATTGACATTTGCAAAAGTATGGGCTAATAAATGAAAGTCAGCATGGATTTGTTAAAGGCAAATAGTGTTTGACTAACTTGGATCGAGTTTTTTAATGAAGTAACGGAGTTGCGCAGTTGATGTCGAGTATATGAACTTTCAAAAGGCATTTGACAAATTACCACATAATGGACTTGTTGACAAAACTGAAGCCCATGGATACAAAATTGGCTAAGGGACAGAAAGCAGAGAGTAATGGTGAAAGGTTTTTCTTCAGGCTAGAGGGAAGTATACAATGATGTTGCCCAGGTGTCAGTATTAGGACCACTACGCTCTTTATTATATATTAATGACCTGGACTTGGGTATACCTGTACAGGACATAATTTCAAAGTTGGTAGATGCTACAAAACTTGGAAATGTAGCAAACAGTAAGGAGGATAGCAACAGACTTCATGAGGACATATACAGACTGGTGAAATGAGCAGACACATACATGGCAGATGACATTTAATGCAGAGAAGTGTGAAATGTTCCGCAGCTCTTCCCCTAAACTTGAAGATTGTAAATCCACCCCTCATCTCGCTCCCACACGCCTTTCCCCCAGGCGCGTCTGTCATCGTGGAGCCAACCCAACCGGCAGCAGCGGGGGACCCAATTAAAATCATCATGTAGTTGACAGGCACTTAAGAGCCTTTCCCCCTACTTTTTAAATTTCCCTGCATGGCCATGGGATTCACACAGCTCAGGAACCACCTCTGCCAACCTGAGGCATGAGTTCTGTGGCCATTGCTCCGTGGCCATTGCTCCAGCTGATTACTTGACAGCATGGAAACAAACCAAAATAAAAACATGTTGATTACATCAGCTAACAGAGTGATGGAGATTCTGTTCTACTTGAAAAGCTACTGGTAAATGTTAATTCAGAAATTCCTGAAGGGATGCCAGCGCTACCCTGGATGGTGAAGGAAATATATTTTTCACTGGCCATTCTTGGCTGTTGTCTTCCAACAGACAGTAATTGCAGTGAATTGATCTTCACTATAAAAAATGACATATACCATTTAAATAAATTTCTGTGTTGTTTCTGGTCAGTTTTTTCTCATAGTATACTATAATTGTCCAGTTACACATTAAATCAAGTCATCAACCGTAACAAATTCAGTTTCAACCACTGGTTCAATTTGCTTTTAGTCCCTGAATATGACTAATTAAATGTTTCAGTTTGAGACTTTGGGGGTGATTTTCTGTGGAGATTCTCTCACTTGTTCATTGTTAACTCCAACAGAAGAGCTGCAGAAATCCAGGAAACACATTGCAAGCACCACTTACATTGTTTGTCAGGGTTTCAGCAGCTCTTCCGCTAAACTTGCAGAAGATTATAAATCCACCCCTCTGCTTAATTTTATATTGCATATATACACACACACACACACACACACACACCTTTTATTTGTACCAGTTACTGATGCAAAGTCCATAAATTTGTGACTAAAGCACTAATAACTTCACAATTAATGTACTTTTTAAATTAGGTTCTTGATTGTATTTGTAGGTGGAGTCATATTAATTAATGATATTATATAAATATTTCTTTGTCACTCATATATAACTTTTATTATATTATTGTAGAGTAAAAAAGATTCAACACCCACTATTTCAGATTACACTTAAAATCTAATGTGGTCAGAGTCCCATTAAAGTTCCCGGCTGAAAATGCTTCATGAATGACGTCACCAGACCCACTCCATCGAATTGGGCCGGGTAATGCGCTGGTTGGGCTTAATAGGCCCCATTAAGGCAAATTCATTTTCTGCAGCGGGATGGAGCCAGCAGCGGGGTTGCGACCCCCCATGGACACTGCCCACACCGGACCCACCCAGGTAGGTAAAATTCCAGCCATAGAGTACAACAGCAAGGAAATTATTCTAATCCTTTATAAAACTCTGGTTAGGCCTCAGGAGTGCCAGAGAAAGTTAAAATTCCAACTTTTATCAAACTAATGCTGATTAATACTGGAGTATTGTGTTCACACTTTAGGAAGGATGTCAAGGCCTTGGAGAGGGTGCAAGATAGATTTGCTAGAATGGTACCAGGGATGAGGGCCTTCAGTTATTGAGAGAGATTGGAGAAGCTGGCATTGTTCTCCTTTAGAGCAGAGAAGGTTAAGAGGAAATTTGATAGATGTGTTCAAAATCATGATTTGTTTTGATACAGTAAATAAACAGAAACAGTTTCCAGTGACAGAGGGGTCAGTACCCAGAGAACACAGAATTAGGAATTGGGCAAAAGAACCACAGGCAACATGAGGAAACATTTTTTTTTGTACAACGGGTTGTGATCCCAGAATGCATTACCTGAAATGATGATGGAAGCAGATTCAATACTAACTTTCAAAAGCAAATTGATTAAATACTTGAAGGGAAAAAAGGTTACATAGCTTTGGGATAAAGGTCAGGGGAGTGGGATTAATTAGATAGCTTTCAAAGAGCCGGCACAGGCATGATGGGCCGAATGGTCATCTTCTGTGCTCTATAATTCAATGATTGTATGTTTCTAACTGTAGTTCTGCACCTCTTTAACCACCAACTTCACAGTGGGATTTAAAGGGAGCCAGGATATCTACCATTAGAACAAGGCACAGAATCGAAGACTCCATGAAGAAATATTTTTTTTTTTTAAACTCAACTCTCAGCTTCAGTCTAAAACAAATGATTAACTCTGAAAAGGATACATGCATCTAAATTGTAAACATGCAGTATATCAGAAAAAGCAAAGAGATATTTTAAATAACATTTTCAAATGAAACACATTATCTTACTAAATTTGTAATGATTGAAATAGGATAATGACAACCATCTCTGACTCAGAGGCCACTAATGTAGGTTTCCTCAGTTACCACTGGGTGGAGTCCACGAAATTAGACAAGAATTTAATTTTTAATAACAGGAAACAAAACCAAAAGTTTGAACCATCAATAAGCAAAGCAAAACCAACCCACCCACAGGCAATTGTTCTTTGTCTATAGTAATTTTATCAAGATCATAGCTGAGCTCAGACAACAAACAGGGGAAGCGGTAGCTACTAAAACATAGCTATTTTTAGTATGTGATTAAAATCATTCTTATTTCTGTATACTTGTGTTAGTCTATTAGGTAAAAGGGCTCAGTATAACCCTTCATCATCATAGGCAGTCCCTCGGAAATCGAGAAAGACTTGCTTCCACTCTAAACGAGAGTTCTTAGGTGACTGAACAGTCCAATAGGAGGACCACAGTCCCCGTCACAGGTCATTGAGGGAAAGGGTGGGTGGGATTGGTTTGCCGCACAATCGTTCCGTTGCCTGTGCTTGATTTCTGCATGCTTTAGGCGATGAGACTCGAGGTGCTCAGCGCCCTCCTGGTCTTTGGCCAGGGACTCCCAGGTGTCAGTGGGGATGTTGCATTTTTATCAGGGAGGCTTTGAGGGTCTCCTTGAAATGTTTCCTTTAAACCCCTTAAAGCTGCTGTTAGTCACGGTCAAAAACACCTTAAATATCTTTTCAAAATCAACAAGTAAATGTTGAGAATAATCTGTTTTTCAATAAAATGGGGTTCCTGTGTCTCCCCACCTAGAGATTACAAACAAAATCTGTATGGAGACACCAAAGGTAGGAAAAATTCTAAACATAAATCCTTACTCTCAAAATTAGATATAAACAGCTGCAACAAAGTTCAAGAACTGTAAGAATTTATTCTTTGAGAAATGTCAACACTCTCTTAGCACACTCTTCCCCACCCAAGAAAGTAATCTTGCATGATCTCACTATTTGCCATTTTGTCACTGAATTTTGATGAACACGTGCCAAGTCTTGAAGCCCCACTCTCAAATATAATTAAATTTCATCACTACACCCTTAAAAAACATTTGGAGAAGGGACACAACCAATTTTTGGTTTAAAATTGCAAATAATCATCTTTTAAAAAGCAGTGAGTGCTCACATTTCAAGAATTGCTCTGGCAAGTGGTTCTGCACTACTCGTTCAGAAAGAACCTGCATTTATATAGCGCTTTTCACAATATCAGGATCGTCCCAAAGCACTTTACAGTCAAAGAAATACTTCTGAGGTGTAGTCACTGTTTAATGTAGGGAAACACGGCAGACAATGACATGCAGCAAGGTCGCACAGGCAATAATGCGATAATAGCCAAATCGTTTATTTTAGTGATGCTGATTAAAGAATATTGGCTAGAACACTGGCAGAATTCCCCTGCTCTTCTTCAAATAATGCCATGGAATATTTTACAACCACCTAAGAGGGCAGATTTGGTCTTGGTTGAACATCTCATCTGAAAGCAGACACCTCAAACAATGCAGCATTCCTTCAGTATTGCATTGGAGTGTCAGCCTGGATTTTATGCTCAAGTTTCTATAGTGGGACTTGAACCCACAATCTACTGAGTCAGGAGGCGAGAGTGCTACCAAAGCTGACACGGAGCTGTTGAAAATTTTATATTGCCACACAAGTTCCACAGTAGCCGGCAGACACGAACAGCAGCACAATTATTAACTTGTGCATGTAGTTATTTTTAAATTGCAGTTTGCAATCGTTAACCAGAGCGCCTGCCATTCCTTCTCCAATGGTTGGGAAGATACAAACAGTGCAGTAAATGCAAAACCACTGTGCAGCCCTGTCAGGGTGGCTGATCCAAAACTTGGACACTAGAATGCACAGAACAGTCCTGTGGCCATACTTCAGTCAAAGGCCAGGAAATATGGACACCTTCACTTCTGTTGTCATCCATGTGGCAGTGTGTCTGGAGGCAACAATGGAATCTCCTCCCTTGAAGGCAGCAATGGCACCTTATCTTACCACCCTAAGGATTGCCATCAATGGATGTCCAATTGCTCTCATTCTTTTTGATCATAAATCTCTAATATTTTGACTGTCCTATTTGAAGATTATTGAAATCTCACATGGTTAGTCAACTTGGGGAACTAGGAAACCACCGGAATTCACACGATTGATGTGGTACTGAATCCAGGTGTGATTTAATGCATCCCACAAGTAACCATCAGAAACATTTTAATTATGCAGCACAATCATAAGAAAATTTAAAAAAAAAGGGGAGAGAAAAAATAATTTGCATTAATATAGCACTTTTCATGTCCTCAGGCCATTCCACAGCCAATGAAATACTTCTGAAGTGTAGTTACTGTTGTAATGCAATGAAATGCGCCAACTAATTTGTCCACAGCAAGATCTCCATAAACAGCAATGACAAACAGATAATCTTTTTAAGTGCTTTGGTGAGGGCTAAACGTTGGCCAGGACATCAGGAGAACTCCCCTGCACTTCTTCAAATTGTGTTATGGGATCTTTTACATCCACCTGAGCAGACAGACAGGGCCTTGGTTTAATAGCTCATTCAAAGATGGCAACTCCAACAATGGAACATTCCCTCATTACAGCATTAGTGTTAGCCTAGATTGTATCTCAAATCCTGGAGCTGAGGTTGAACACATGGTTTAGAGGTGAGAATTCTACTTCAGAGCCAAAGCCAACAGTGTATTAAACACCATCGTGCTGCCCCTGGGCCCTCGCTTCTCCTGGGCCCCGGTGACTTCCATCTACAAACTCTTGCCGCTCCTTCGCCCCCCTCCTGCTGTGCCTTCCCGCACTGCAATCAGCGACCTGGCTTCACAGCCGTCGCCCTCCTGCTTTCTGCAGTGGTATGCTGCCGCACGCTGCTCCCTCCAATGGTCCCGGCCTGCTGATGGTCTTGCAGGCCAGGACCGCGCCGATTTCCGGGACGGGCCGCCACACACTGCTCCCTCCAATGAGATCAGCACTGATGGCTGAGCCTTTTGGGGATGAAGTTCCAGTTTCCAAAGTGTTCCCCAAACTACGATTTCTATTTCATTTATATTTTTATACGGTTTCTTTGGATACAGAGCGATTACTTTCACAGTCAATGCTGGACAGCCTTTGCTGGGAGTGAAGCTACCGCTGATTGTTTGACCAGCACTTTACCGGCAACGAAGCCCACACTGCAATATGTGTGCACGCTCAGTCCGTGCAGCAGAGCTGGTCTCCAGTTCGTCTTGAGTAATCCTTGCCACTGGACCAAGACCGAGCTCTATCAAGTCCGTGTAGTGGCTGGTGTGCAACGGCCAACACACGTTAAAAAAATCCAAGCACAGGCATCTTCCACCCTCCAAGATGTAGTTCGGGATCTGGAATATTAGGTCCTTCATTGAAACACCTGTGAACTCATCTCTTTTTGGCATGGAAGCAAGTTATCCTCGCTTCAAGGGACTGCCTATGATGATGAAACACCATCGATCATGTCACAATGTGGTAACACTCTTACTGTGTATACACAAAATAAATTAGTGTCAAGAAGCAACTCACATTTGCTGCACTTACTCAGCATAGACTGGTTTATTTGCTGTAAATGATCCAGTGATCAATATGCAGAATCATACAGCATAGGAGGGGGGGATACGGCTCATCATGCCTGTGCCTGCTCTTCGAAAGCACTATCTCACTCCCCTGTTCTTTCTCCATAGCCATGCAAATTATTATTTTTTTCAAGTATACATCCAATTCCCTTTTTAACTTACTACTGAACCGGCTTCCACCAGTCTTTCAGGCAGTGCATTCCAGATCATAACTCGCTGCATAAAAACAAATGATATTCATCTCCCCTCTGGCTTTTCTTAAATCTCATATGCAAAAGGTATAATTCTGAATTCATAAAACGTACAGAGAGCAATCAAGTTCAAAGAGCTAATACTGTACAAGCAATTGATCTTCTAAAGGTTACTGCCTAAACGGGAATCCACGACAAGCATCAACAAAGTATTCTAAACTGGACCATGCAGAATGCAGAACTGATCAGAACTAATCGTGATGACCAATATGCAATTGTCATTTCTCAATTCAATTTCAAGTTGAATGTTGACCAAGAATAAAATTTGCTTGCTGCAAACAAAATAGTGAAGCAAAATCACTCACCCTGCTGATCAGAATCTGCATTTGTTGAAACCAGTGCACTGACGGCTGGAAAAGTAATACTGGACATTGCTGCCACTGCTCCTGCTGCCCACATCATCCTAAGAAAACAAAGGGCAATTAAAGGGTCAGTGTCAGAATATTTACTTCAATATAAGGAAATAAAGGATGGTATCAAATTGAAAACAAGGGCATACAATGTGGCCAAGACTAGTGGGAGGCCAGAGGATTGGGAAACTTTTAAAAGCCAGCAAAGAACGACTAAAAACTGATAGAGAGCGAAGATAGATTATGAAAGTAAACTAGCACGAAATATGAAAACAGATAGTTGGAATTTTTACAGTTAGATAAAAAGGAAAAGAGTGGCTAAAGTAAATGTTGGTCCCCTAGAGGATGAGACTGGGGAATTAATAATGGAGAACAGGGAAATGACAGAGACGTTGAACAAATATTTTATAATGGTCTTCATGGTAGAAGACATTAAAAACATCCCAATAGTGGATAATCAAGGGGCAAGAGGGAAGGAGGACCTTCTAATAAGTCTAATTAGAGAGATGGCAGGGCAAGTCAGTCCTGCAGTATGTGGGAAGTCCTCGACCCTCCTGGTTAGCTTCTCAAAAAATTCACTAATGAAGTAGTAGTACTCGGTAAAATAATGGGACTAAAGGCAGACGTCCCCTGGACTTGATGGCTTACATCCGAGGGTCTTAAAAGAAATGGCTGCAGAGATAGTGGATGCATTGGTTGTAATCTACCAAAATTCCCTGGATTCTGGGGCGTTCCAAGCGGATTGGAAAACCGCAGATATAACGCCCCTATTTAAAAAGGAGGCAGACAAAAAACAGGAAACGATAGACCAGTTAGCCTAACATCTATCATTGGGAAAATGCTGGAGTCCATTATTAAAGGAAGCAGTAGCGGGACATTTGGAAAAGCATGATTCAATCAAGCAGAGTCAGCATGGTTTTACGAAAGGGAACTAACGTTTGACAAATTTGCCGGAGTTCTTTGAGGATGTAATGGGCAGGGGGAACCAGTGGATGTGGTGT
Organism: Pristiophorus japonicus; assembly: GCF_044704955.1. Lineage (NCBI taxonomy): Eukaryota > Metazoa > Chordata > Chondrichthyes > Pristiophoridae > Pristiophorus > Pristiophorus japonicus. The sequence continues at coordinate 99,701,734 of NC_091977.1, read as the reverse complement.
ATTTGGATTTTCAGAAGGCGTTCAAATAAGGTGCCATATAAAAAGGTTGCTGCACAAGATAAAAGTTCACGGGATTGGGGGTAATATATTAGCATGGATAGAGGATTGGCTAACTAACAGAAAACAGAGAGCCGGGATAAATGGGTAATTTTCCAGTTGGCAAACAGTGACTAGAGGGGTGCCGCAGGGATCGGTGCTGGGTCCTCAACTATTTACAATCTATATTAATGACTTGGATGAAGGGACCGAATGTCAAACAAGAAATAAGGGATGTGTGCAATAAAGGTACAGCAGTTATCATGGGCGACTTTAATCTACATATTGATTGGGCTAACCAAACTGGTAACAATGCGGTAGAGGAGGATTTTCTGGAGTGCATTAGGGATGGGTTTCTAGACCATTGGCCCTTATGGCTAAGGGGATCAAGGGGTATGGAGAGAAAGCAGGAAAGGGGTACTGGGGGAAGGATCAGCCATGATCTTATTGAATGGTGGTGCAGGCTCGAAGGGCCGAATGGCCTACTCCTGCACCTATTTTCAATGTTTCTATGTTTCTATTATGTCGAGGAACCAACTAGAGAGCTGGCCATCCTAGACTGGGTGATGTGTAATGAGAAGGGACTAATTAGCAATCTTGTTGTGCAAGGCCCCTTGGGGAAGAGCGACCATAATAGGTAGAATTCTTCATTAAGATGGAAAGTGACACAGTTAATCCGGCAACTAGGGTCCTGAAGTTAAGGAAAGGTAACTTCGACGGTATGAGGCATGAATTGGCTAGACTAGACTGGCAAAGGATACTTAAAGGATTGACGGTAGATAAGCAATAGCAAACATTTAAAGATCACATGGATGAACTTCAGCAATTCGACATCCCTGTCTGGAATAAAAATAAAATGGGGAAGGTGGCTCAACCGTGGCTAACAAGGGAAATTAAGGATATTGTTTAAACCAAGGAAGAGGCATATAAATTGGCTAGAAAAAGCAACAAACCTGAGGACTGGGAGAAATTTAGAATTCAACAAAGGAGGACCGAGGGTTTAATTAAGACGGGGAAAATAGAGTACGAGAGGAAGCTTGCAGGGAACATAAAAACTGACTGCAAAAGCTTCTATAAATATGTGAAGAGAAAAAGATTAGTGAAGATAAACGTAAGTCCCTTGCAGTTGGATTCAGGTGAATTTATAATGGGGAACAAAGAAATGGCAGACCAATTGAACAAATACTTCGGTTATGTCTTCACAAAGAAAGATACAAATAACCTTCCGGATGTACTAGGGGACAATGGGTCGAGTGAGAAGGAGGAACTGAAGGATATTCTTATTAGGCGGGAAATTGTGTTAGGGAAATTGATGGGATTAAAGGCCGATAAATCCACGGGGCCCGATAGTCTGCATCCCAGAGTACTTAAGGAAGTGGCCCTAGAAATAGTGGATGCATTGGTGATCATTTTCCAATAGTCTATCAATTCTGGATCAGTTCCTATGGACTGGAGGGTAGCTAATGTAACACCACTTTTTAAAAAAGGAGAGAGAAAATGGGTAATTATAGACCGGTTAGCCTGACATCAGTAGTGGGGAAAATGTTGGACTCAATCATTAAGGATGAAATAGCAGCGCATTTGGAAAGCAGTGACAGGATCGGTCCAAGTCAGCATGGATTTATGAAAGGGAAATCATGCTTGACAAATCTTCTGGAATTTTTTGAGGATGTAACTAAGGAAGAGTGGACAGGGGAGAACCAGTGGATGTGGTGTATTTGGACTTTCAAAAGGCTTTTGACAAGGTCCTGCACAAGAGATTGGTGTGCAAAATCAAAGCGCATGGTATTGGGGGTAATGTACTGACGTGGATAGAGAACTGGTTGGCAGATAGGAAGCAGAGAGTCGGGATAAACGGGTCCTTTTCAGAATGGCAGGCAGTGACTAGTGGAGTGCCGCAGGGCTCAGAAACCCAGCTATTTCCAATATACATTAACGATTTAGATGAAGGAATTGAGTGCAATATCTCATGACACTAAACTGGATGGCGGTGTGAGCTGTGAGGAGGACGCTAAGAGGCTGCAGGGTGACTTGGACAGGTTAGGTGAGTGGGCAAATGCATGGCAGATGCAGTATAATGTGGATAAATGTGAGGTTATCCATTTTGGGGGCAAAAACACGAAGGCAGAATATTATCTGAATGGCGACAGATTAGGAAAAGGGGAGGTGCAACGAGACCTGGGTGTCATGGTTCATCAGTCATTGAAAGTTGGCATGCAGGTACAGCAGGCGGTGAACAAGGCGAATGGTATGTTGGCCTTCATAGCTAGGGGATTTGAATATAGGAGCAGGGAGGTCTTACTGCAGTTGTACAGGGCCTTGGTGAGGCCTCACCTGGAATATTGTGTTCAGTTTTGGTCTCCCAATCTGAGGAAGGCGTTCTTGCTATTGAGGGAGTGCAGCAAAGGTTCACAAGACTGATTTCAGGGATGGCTGGACTGACCGATGAGGAGAGACCGGATCAACTGGGCCTTTATTCACTGGAGTTTAGAAGGAATCTCCGAGAGAGGGGATCTCCTAGAAACGTATAAGATTCTGACAGGACTGGACAGGTTAGATGCAGGAAGAATGTTCCCGATGTTGAGGAAGTCCAGAACCAGGGGACATAGTCTTAGGATAAGGGGTAGACCATTTAGGACTGAGATGAGGAGAAACGTCTTCACTCAGAGAGTTGTTAACCTGTGAAATTCCCTGCCGCAGAGAGTTGTTGATGCCAGTTTATTAGATATATTCAAAAGGGAGTTAGATACGGCTAAAGAGATCAAGGGGTATGGAGAGAAAGCAGGAAAGGGGTACTGAGGGAATGATCATCCACGATCTTATTGAATGGCGGTGCAGGCTCAAAGGGGCCGAATGGCCTACTCTTGCATCTATTTTCTATGTTTCTATGTAATGTAGCCAAGTTTGCTGATGATACAAAGATGGGTGGTAAAGCCAATTATGAGGAAGGCACAACAAATTTGCAAAGGGATATATAGACAGGCCAAGTGAGTGGGCAAAAATTTGGCAGATGGAGTACAATGTGGGAAAATGTGAGGTTACCACTGTCAGAAAAAAATAGAAAAGCAAAGTATAATCTAAATGGAGAAAAATTGCTTAGCACTGTAGTAGAGAGGGACCTGGGGGGTCCTTGTGCATGAAACACAAAACATTAGTATGCAGGTACAGCAAGTAATCAGGAAGGCAAATGGAATGTTGGCCTTTATTGCAAGGGGGATAGAGTATAATAGCAGAGAAGTTCTGCTACAACTGTACAGGGTATTGGTGAGGCCACATCTGGAGTACTGCATACAGTTTTGGTCTCAGTATTTAAGGAAGGATATACTTGCATTGGATGTTGTTCAGAGAAGGTTCACTAGGTTGATTCCGGAGATGAGGGGACTGACTTATTAAGATAGGTTGAGTAGGTTGGGCCTATACACATTGGAGTTCAGAAGAATGAGAGGTGATCTTATCGAAACATAAGATAATGAGGGGGCTCGACAAGGTGGATGCAGAGAGGATATTTCCACTGAGGGGAAACTAAAACTAGGGGTCATAGTCTAGGAATAAGGGGCCGCCCATTTAAAACCGAGATGAGGAGGAATTTCTTCTCTCAGAGGGTTGTAAATCTATGGAATTCTCTGCCCCAGAGAGCTATGGAGGCTAAGTCATTGAATATATTTAAGGCGGAGATAGATTTTTGAACGAAAAGGGAATAAAGGGTTATGGGGAGCGGACAGGGAAGTGGAGCTGAGTCAATGATCAGATCAGCTATTATCTTATTAAATGACGGAGCAGGCTCGAGGGGCCAGGTGGCCTATTCCTGCTCCTATTTCTTATGTTCTTATAACCCATTCACGTTGTGCTAGTGACAGCCTCTTCTCTCCCACTCCCAAAAAAGACCCAGCAGCAATGCTACCAATAATACAGCCAGTTTTAAAATTACAATTTGCACCTTGGGATCTTGAAAATAGAAAATGATGCAAACCAGAAGTCCTAAAAAAATACAGATCATCTTTTACACACAAACAACACATGCATTATGATGCTCTCAGCATGAAGAATTTTGCAAGCTCAAGCATTCAAAAAACCCAGATAACTGGTTTCTGGTATCACTGGATTCGCACAATTGCATTTTACAGAATATATGCCAATATCCCAAAGAAGCATGCCAGCTTACCAGGGCTGCGATCCAAAGCCATACCAAGCCAGCTGTAATATCTGAAATCCAAGGCCAAGGAGAACAGTGTTCTTATTACCTATCGACCTCATTAGGATACTAAGAAATACAGTCTGTGAAAATAAAGTAGGAAAAGAGATCCATTAATGTGTGCCTATTTCTTGTCTTTAAAGAATGTTTGCATCTTTAGATATGAAGAATCTACTTGACAATGAGAATGGGAGGGAAATTGCCATTTTGCAAACTGGTTAGTGCAGCAGAAAAATAAATCTTAATCCCTAACCCAATTTACCAATGATCAACTTTTAACATTCTGACAAGCAACAATGGGATTATTAAAAATCTGTTGTTTGAAGCATAGATTCATTAAACTCTGAGAAAGGCAGGCCAGTTTTGTTCATTACAATTTCTACAGCGATTCTGTTCCATAATTTCTTGGACAGAAGCTCAATTCTGCTCAGTGTATTTGATCAATAGCTGATTTGTAAAAAAAAACATGTTTTCTGAAAGGTTACAAATTATTAACTATGAATGCGAACTTCCCTGAAGATTTAATTAATAAATGCCCACATAGTGTGGCACTGAAACCTAAATCAGAAGGGCCCAGGAGTTACCTGTTTTCAGTTAGGTTACAACTGGCCTCAGGATCCACAGGTTAGAGAGGGGGAAAAAACCCAAATGCTATGACTTGCACTCATGGTTACCATCCACTCAGCCCAAGTAGATACTGCAGGTGCGGGATCAGGTATGCTGTGGTACCCTTCACAGTCAATTGGTCTACTAACTCTCAAAGATAAAGAATGACCACTTGGGGCAAGGATAGAGTTGTCCTTCCACCACCCTCTCTGAATCCATCAAAATAAATTTTCCCTTTCAACAAAATAAAGTAGCCCAAGCCAAGATCATTTTAGTCTGAAATCGAATAGTGAAGGGATGGCTCTATTGAAGCGGGAGGGGGTTACTTTACAACATCTGCACCTGTGGAATGGCATCCGATCAAGATTCAAGAAAGGATGGATAAAACTGGAAAAACAGCACATGAATATGGCAACTTTTACTATAAATATGAAATCAATAATTTATTTTAGAACTGGAACGGAATGGATAGTACAATGAATCGTTGACAATTACCGGCTGTTATGAGTATTCTGAATACCGATTTATACAGATGCTAATGCCACAAGCATGATTGCTTACTGTAATTACGTGAGATAGAACTACAAACAGAGCATAATATTGGCCTAATACAAGTGAATATTAAAACCATGAGGTGCTGAAATTCCTCCAGTCAATAATTTTAGCAAAATAGTTGGCACAAGTATAAAAAAAATGGGATTTAACTGAAATTAAGATTGAAAGAAAACAAATGCACAGAGTACAATTTTACAATTAGATTAGTAAGCTCCAAATACACCATCCTACATGCTATTCCTTCTTGTGCAGTCTCACTTTGCTTAATCAAGACTTATTGCTCTGTCTGTCTGGAATACATCCCATCCTTTACCTCCTTCAGTCTTTGTTTCAATCTGCAAGTTTTACAATCCAAGCTTAGTGATAACAATTCATAATTTCTTCAATTAACTATTCTTTCCTTCTACCATGATGCTATCATGTACAATGAGCCTTGGCCCTTAATTTATGCTTCTCAATTCTTACAAAATGCATCAGTACAATTCTCATCAGTCCACTGGGTGTATAATATTTGATATTACATAAATTATCTCAATCAATCACCCCTTAACCATCTATATTTCAGGGACTATAATTTATGTAATCTCTCCTCATAATCTAACCCTTGGATGCCTGGTAACATTCTGGTGAATTTGCATTGCACTCCTTCCAAGGCCAATATATAATGATCACAGATGAGACGCTATTGTTAATAGGGTCCCATTTGTGATCCTGCACTTCCACTGATGTAGTCATTAACTGGACAAATTGCAACATTTTGTGAAGTAATGTCTATTTCTCATACATTTTTTGCCCCCAATATTGTTTCATTATTCTTTAGTACCATTCAGTAATTCAAAATTATCTTGGCTCCCATTTGTGACCCAATACTTATCTTGTTGCAAAATGGGTTGCAAATAGTGGTTGTACAACAACATTAAGGGCCTGAATTTGTAGTTTTACCATCAAAAAGTGAAAATAAATTTCTTGTTCTAATTTTTGAAGAACAGATTGCAATGCCAGGAGACGAACAGAATTATTCAACACTCACCTGTGCTATTATAGAGAGGATTCCCACCACAGCAATAAAGGCTGCCAGATTTCCAGCAGAAAAGTCGATAACCTAAGAAAGGAGGAAAGTTGTTAAAAACGTAGTTAAAAGCAATAGGCAGAGAAACAGTCCCATATCTGGTGACTTGCCTTGGTAATAGTAAAAAATGTCAAAATAACTAGAGAAGCATTTAAGTAGCACTTTTCAATCAGTATGGTTTTCAACAGCTGACAATTTTATTTTTAGGTTTAATAATCAAAGAAAACATATTGCAAATATTTTTCTTGCAGTTTGTAAATAAAAGTCAGCTTCTCTGATTTGCCTAGTGTTGTTGATCTCTACTGGTAGCAGTGAAGGCACACCAATTAGCCTCAGCTCCCCAGTGTTGAGGTTGGTGGGGCTGGGGGTGGGGAGACGAAAGAGGGAACAAAGTCATCCAGTGTTCCCCTCCTGACCACTATTCAGCTGCAAGGACACACAATATAGTTAACAGTGAAGAAAACTCAGCTGTGACGCTCAACCCACAACCCCAGCCAAATAGTCTGCTGATACAGTTAAGGCTCAAATATAAATAACTGTTGTTTAGGCAAGGTGTCAGAGTACAATTGGTGCCTGTAGAACTATATCTTAGGTATTAGTAAACACCTCGAAGAGAGGAAGTGGTGAGAAAATTGGCATGGAAAAAGGTTTTTTCTGTGAATAAATTTTACTTTAAAAGGTAAAATTACTCCTTTACATAATTACTAGTCTTCTGTAAAAAAAAAACACATTTCCATGAGGTTACAAAGTGCTCTGTAAAAATTAGTGTTTCAATCCATGTTCTCAGTTTTAAAACAGAGTAACAACCTTGCTGTCCAATTAAATAACAATACTGAGACTGTACAAGAGGGCAGGAAATGCCGAGTGGGAAATTTGGAACACACCTGTTTAAGATAAAGGAAAAAGCTAGAGTACTGTCCAGCCTCAGGCAGGTACGAGAGAAACACAGTTATACAGATCAGCAGTACAGTGGTGTCCTTCCCAACCTTCCTCAAGGACTGTAACAAAAGAAAAACATTCTATCTTATAAATTCTGTCAGCTTTAAGTTGCTTATTCATACATTTTATAACAGATCAGAAGCACACATCCTGCAACTCTTGGACCAGCATCCTAGAATTTAATAGCACTGCACAAAACAGCATAAATGTCAAGTAATGCAGCTGTAATGCAATAACACGATTAGTGGGAAAATACTGACCAAGATAGGACTTGGGAGTAACAGTATATAGATTCCTCAAAGCAAAGAGGAATGGAGTATAGATTCAAGAAGTAATCCTGCCATTGTACAGGGAATTTGGCAGGCCCCAACTGGAATATTGGCCCAAAGTTTCGGCCCACCTCCGAGCTGGACGCCTGTTCTTCGCGCCTAAAAGTGCGCTAGAAAAAAACTTCGATATTCTCCGGCTCCTCGGAGCTCGATCTCAGCTTGGCGCGGTGCGCTCTTCACAGCAGGGGGCGGAGCCAAACACTCGCACCGATTCTGTAAGTAGTGGGGGGCGGGTCCAATTTAAATGAGCCAACGTGGTGCCGGCAACCCTGCGCGTGCGCGTTGGAGCGTGCGCGCAGTGTCAAACAAACATTGGCACTTGGCCATTTTTAAAAGGACTCGGCTGCCATCGAACCACTGACGCCGCCCCTTAAGCGTGGCCGAATGGCCTCAGCCCCCTTGAAAAGCTGCGTGCCTCCGGTGTTGATCCTTCGGCTGCCGGCCAGCCACTGATGCTGCTCCTATCCCATGGCCGAATGGCCTCAGCCCCCTTGAAAAGCTGCGTGCCTCCGGTGTTGATCCTTCGGCTGCTGGCCAGCCACTAACAGAATGAAGGCCTGCCTGCAGCACAGCAGCTCAGCTCGAAGGCTGCTTGCTGCCGCTGTTGGGGCTGCCGTCGAGACACTGATGCCACACCCCTGCCTGTCTCCAACATGAAAGGCCTGCCTGAAGCACAGCAGCTCGAAGGCTGCTGCTGTTTCACACAGGTAGGAACATGGTTTATTTAATCTTTTCTTTGCTTATAAATTTTTATTCAGGTTGGATTTATTTGTATAATATTTGTATAAGTATAACTAAAGATTGATTGTAGAATTTAATGACTTCCCTTCCCCCTCCCCCCCCCTCATTCCCTACGCCTAATTTGTAACCTACGCCTGATTTTCTAAAGTGTAGACAAGGTTTTTTCGAGCGTACAAAAATCTTCATTTACTCCATTCTAAGTTAGTTTGGAGTAAGTTTTCACTGCCGAAACTTTGAAAACAGGCGTAAGTGGCTGGACACGCCCCCTTTTGAAAAAAAATTCTGTTCCAAAGTGAAACTGTTCTAACTGACTAGAACTGGAGCAAACTAAATGCCGAGAATTTGAATTTCTAAGATACTCCGTTCTACACCAGTTGCTCCAAAAAATCAGGAGCAACTGAGGCCGAAACTTGGGCCCTAAACGTTTTAGAAAAAGAACATTTTTTTTGAATTTTTTTTTTTTTAATGCGTTTTGATAGGGTTAAAAATAACATCTTAATGAACAGGTTTTTAATACAAAATGAATGATTAAATTTAATTTTTTTATGTTTTAAAAAAGTGTTATGCTGGTAAAAGTAAGCTATGCCAGGCATAAAAATTTGAAGGACATTCGCTGGGCAGGAGTTGGGCAAATAGCCCAATCTCTGCCGTGTGGATATCCTTCCTGCGGGGATGCGTAGAATCTCTCGAAATTTTGACAGTTCGAAAAGCCGGTTCTCGGCATGTGCGCATTGCGCCCCAAGAACCGACTTTTGCGAGGCCTCACCGGGTGTATGCGGATTTCATACGGACCCGGCAAAGCCGCAATTTTCAGCCCAATGGATCTGGGAATACTGCAGGAAAGTAGAGTTGAGGTAGAAGATCAGCCATGATCTTATTGAATGGCAGAGCAGGATCGAGGGGCTGAATGGCCTACTCCTGCTCTGATTTCTTATGTTCCATGGATAATTTTGCTTTCTATGACAGCAAGAGCCAGGTTGTTAATGTTACATGTTCCCCTCCAAATGTTCTCTTGCTGTCAAGAGATAAAACTGCAGTATAAAAGGCAACATTAGTGTCATAAAGCCAAGCACAATATGGGAAGAAAACATTAAACCACTGTTATTGCTTAACAGGTTCTCTGGCAAAAATATTTGAAAATTATGTAACTCATGCTTCAACTGAATGCACAGAAGTAAATGTTGGATAAAGCAGTTTATTCTATTCCTGAAGGTCTTATATATCTGGTACAAACATTCAATCTGTAAAAGCTGCTTTGAATCAAACCTGTGAACTGAGCCTCTGCACGCAACAAGGTTTTGCTAGTTAACAAATTAATTGTTTATAACGTTGTTTCCATTAAATTCTGTAACAATCTGCTCCATTACTAATTATTTCCAAAAATGCAATGCAATCTGGACTTGTCCAACGAGCGCTGCAAAATGAAGCAGCACATACATGAAGGATAAAATACTGCCTCAGAGTGGCTTGATGCAGACATCAGCCAGTATGCAAGATTGTCAAACTAAGTCTGTACATTCAAGAATTAAAGAATAAAAATTGGACATGTACAAACCTTTATATAGGTATGGCTTACTTAATACTACAGCAATAAATTTTGCATTCTGGTAATTACAATCTATATACAGATCAATGCATGCTCACAGAAAATGGGTCCGCTTGCTCCCATGAAAAAGGTGATCCTCGTGAAGCTGGTCGAACCTTCTCAGGAAGAGATTCGGGCACAGCCACTACAATAAAGCAGATGTCCAATGCAGCAATCACAGTGGCTACAAGTACCACAAGGTTATCACCGTATTTACTGGAAAGATAAGCGCCAATGGCAGGACTGGTTACCAAGCTTGCAGCAAAAGTTGCAGATACCTAGAGAAAGAGAAAGAGACACAAGTTTTACTGACAAGATCATCAACACTTAAAACACAAAGATGTTCTATAAATACATTAAGAGCAAGAGGATAACTAAAGAAAGAATAAGGCCTATTAGAGACCATAAAGGTAATGTGTGTGTGGAGGCAAAGACATGGATGTGGTTCTTAATGAATACTTTGCGTCTGTTTTCACAAGAGAGAGAGGCGATGCAGACATTGCAATTAGGGAGGACGAGTGTGAATTATTAGATGAAATAAACATAGTGAGAGGGGAATTATTATGGGGTTTAGCAGCTTTGAAAATGGATAAATCCCCAGGCCTAGATGAAATGTATCCCAGGCTGTTAAGAGAAGCAAAAGAAGAAATAACAGAGGCTCTGACCATCATTTTCCAATTCTCTCTGGCTATAGGTATGGTGCCAGAGGACTGCTAACGTGGTATCTTTATTTAAAAAGGGAGAAAGGAATAGACAGAGTAATTACAGGCCTGTCAGACTAACTTCGGTGGTGGGAGAATTATTGGAAAAAATTGAGGCACAGGATAAACCTTCATTTAGAAAGACAGTGTCAATCAAGGACAGTCAACATGGATTTGTTAATGGAAGGTTGTGTCTGACTAATCTGATCGAATTTTTGTGAGCAGGTAACCAGTAGGGTCGATGAGGGTAGTGCGTTTGATGTAGTGTATATGGATTTTAGCAAGACTTTTGATAAGATCTCACATGGCAGACTGGTCAGGGAAGTAAAAGCAAGTGGGATCCCAGGCAAAGTGGCAAGTTGGATCCAAAATTGGCTCAGAGGAAGGAAGAAAGGGTAATGGGTGTTTTTGTGACTGGAAGGCTGTTTCCAGTGGGGTACGCAAGGCTGAGTACTCGGTCCCATGCTTTTTGCGATATACATCAATGATTTAAACTTGAATGAAGGAGGCATGATTAAAAAGTTTGCAGATGATAATAAAATCAGCTGTGTGGTTGATAATGAAGAAGAAAGCTGTAGACTGCAGGAAGATATGAATTGAAAAAATCAGGCATGTTGTAATATGGCCTACTGATTCTCTACGAGCCCATTTCCCACTACTAGCAGAGATCAATTTCACCTGCCATATTCTTTTTGAGCTTCTAACTATTTTCTTACAGTTGGTCCACCGAAGGGACAGTAGTGAAGAACCTGAATGTAATAAATAGCACTACTGTACACTCGATTGGGTCGTCTTGGCCCAATGGTCATCAATGGTATCTTGGCCTTTATTGCAAAGGGGATGGAGTATAAAAGCAGGGAAGTCTTGCTACAGCTATATAAGGTATTGGTGAGGCCATAACTAGAATACTGTGTGCAGTTTTGTTTTCATATTTACAAAAGGATGTACTTGCTTTGGAGACGGTTCAGAGAAGGTTCACTAGGTTGATTCCGGGGATGAGGGGGTTGACTTATGAGGAAAGGTTGAGTAGGTTGGGCCTCTACTCAGTGGAATTCAGAAGAATTATGAGGAGCTTGACAAGGTGGATGCAGAGATGATGTTTCCACTGATGGGGGAGACTAGAACTAGAGGGCATGATCTTAGAATAAGGGGCCGCCCATTTAAAACTGAGATGAGGAGAAATTTCTTCTCTAAGGTTTGTAAATCTGTGGAATTCGCTGCCTCAGAGAGCTGGGACATTAAATAAATTTAAGACAGAAATAGACAGTTTCTTAAACGATATGGGGCTATGGAGAGCGGGCGGGGAAGTGGAGCTGAGTCCATGATGGGATCAGCCATGTTTCTTATTAAATGGCGGAGCAGGCTCAAGGGGCCGTATGGCCTACTCCTATTTCTTATGTTCTTATGTTATGTTCTTATCATCAATCCCACTATGGTTGTCTGACCAGTAAGGAAGTGTCTAGCTGTAAAGGAAATAATCTCTAACTTATCTATTCTAATAGAGAATTGGATCCAACTTAAACAACTCAATAATCCCTTATTTGGCACCGGAGGCAAAGAGGATTACAATTGGAGCCAAAATTCGGTCCAACTCAGCAAAAATGCTACAAGACACAAAATACATAAAAAGTAGGAGGAGTAGGCCATACGGCCCCTCAAACCCGCTCTGCCATTCAATAAGATCATTCATATTATCAATAAAAAGCAGTAACATTTTAAGTGCTCATAATAAACTCATTTAAAACTGACAGCAATTAGGGACACACACTATAGAATCCCATTCTATGATGATTTTCATTTGTTGAGATAAAATATGTTTGTCTGTATCAGAATTCAATTGTTTAAATTGGAAAAAGTGTAAAAGCAGCTTGACAACAGATGAACTAAAAGAGTTGATAGTTACCATGCTTAACTGGGCCACAAGTCAGACAGATCAATACCATTTTAAAAATCTATATACTATTTACTCCTGCTAAATTTTTGCTGGTGACTCCATACTATCACTAAAATCTTTAGGTGATGATCACTGACATATATTGGGACTGCACAAACACTTCTATCACTTTTCTCTGACTCATGTCTGCACTTGCACCATTTAGTATGTAGCCTGCAGCAAAAACAACAGCAATAGAAAGCAAATCATCATCTGGCAATTATTTTACATTGAAACATAAAACACAACTTTATCTTTTTGTAACATATTAGCTCCTTTATAATCAAAACAATCAGTGCAATCAGGAGTTGCAAATTTAAACTTTTAGATATTAAAACTATTGAAAAAATCCTATATAGTAGTACAGAATAAGTTTTGTTTCATCTGCAACTGTATGCAACTAGAACTGAACAAAGTACAAGGCAGATTTATGAATCATAGAAATTTACAGCATAGGAGGCCGCCATTTGACCAATCATGTCTGTGCCGGCCGACAAAGAGCTATCCCAGCCTAATTCCACTTTCCAGCTCTTAGTCCATAGCCTTGTAGGTTACAGCAATTCAAGTGCATATCCAGTGTTTCTGCCTCGACCACCATTTCAGGCAGTGAGTTCCAGACCCCCATCACCCTCTGGGTGAAAAAGGTTCTCCTCAATGCCCCGTTAATCCTTCTATAAATTACTTTAAATCTATGCCCCCTGGTTACTGACCCCTCATAATTTTATACACTTCAATCAAGTCTCCACTCAGCTTTCTCTATTCCCAAGAAAACAACCCCAGTCTATTCAATTTTTCCTCACAGCTAAAATTCTCCAGGTTGGCAATCTCCCTGTAAATCTCCTCTGTACCTTCTCTCCTGCAATCATATCTTTCCTGTAGTGTGGTGACCAGAACTGCACGCAGTACTCTAGCTGTGGCCTAACTAATGTTTTATACAGTTCAAGCATAACCTCCTTGCTTACATTCTATGCCTCGGCTAATAAAGGAAAGTATCCCCTATGCCTTCTTAACCACCTTATCTGCCTGGCCTGCTACTGTCAGAGATGTGTGCACATGCACTCCAAAGTCCCTGTTTCTCTACACATATCAGTGTCCTACCATTTAATGTGTATTCCCTTGCCTCATTAGCCCTCCCCAAATGCATTACCTCACACTTCTCCGTATTGAATTCCATTTGCTACTTGTCTGCCTTCCTGACTAGTCCATTGATATCTTCCTGCAGTCTACAGCTTTCTTCCTCATTATCAACCACAGCGCCAATTTTTGTGTCATCTGCAAACTTCTTACTCACACCCCCTACAACGAAGTCTATAAGGTAGATAGACCCAACAGTGATTAGTGTCATCAGCTACAGCAATCCCCTGGAGTTTACTTGATCATCATCAGAGATCAGAGAGGAATTGGCCTAAGGTTTTTTTTCTCTGTTTTTGTCTCTTGCAGGAGATTGTATTACAGGATGGGGGCAGCTGATGGTGTACATCGGCTTCACCATATGCCACGGGGAATGGATTGAAGACACTAGTTGGTCTTTTCTTTTCCCTCTTTCATAGGTCTTGCATCTTATAATCAGGAAGCAGCAGAAATATTCCTTGATAAGGTAGATTAATCTAGAGCCTTGAAATAGCGAACAAGCTAGGTACGAAGTTGAGCAAAGGAATTGATCCAAGTGTAAAGGCAAGGAAGGAAATCAGTGAAATATACAAGGATAATAGATAGGATGCGTCCAGAACAGTCCTCACTGGAGTTGAAGCCTCTATAACTCACTACTCTGGAAGAGATTCTTCTTCCCTCATCTTCTACCCAGGAAGGCAGTGGACAATGTGCTTCGAAGTCCTTTAGGAATGGTACTCTAAGCATCCATTAGAAAGAATCCAAGTATGCAGGGTTGATTTTACTCTTCGCCTTTCCCCCTCCCTCCCTATGAGAAGCAGCATCCAATCACTTGGCATACACTCTGCTCCTAGTGGAGGTCAGAATTCACCATATGGAGTAAACCTGTAGCCTACCATTCTACAACATTGTTTGCTGGGCTACAAGCATTCTGCCACACCAGGCATCGGTCTACATTTATTGAGGAGATGTTCTATTTATCCTATGGGTAAATGGTTCCCAGTAGAATTTCAACCCTATTTTTCATCAAAGTTTGGAACACCACATCCTGTTGCAGACCATTAAATATCATTTCACATATATGACTCATGAGCTTTGATGGACAAATGTGAACCATCAATCCTGTAAGCAAAGAAATTACTAATTGCATCACTTAATATGAACTGAGCATGCCAGATCTTAGACATAGTTTATTTTCATCACTTGTCTATCATGTATTTTTAAAAGTATGCAGATTGTTTGAACACCAATGGCAATTACTGAACAGGAAGGTGAAGCCAAATAGCAACAAAGTCTCTCATCCATTTAAAAACAAAACGGAATAGTGATAACACCATTGGTTTGGCAGAAGTCCACAGCTCGTCGTATAACGACAAACAGGGTAGAGATATCACATGTGGTCAAAGAAATGCAGTTAAACCGTGAGACCAGAAATAATTGCTGCAGGTTTTTATTTTTAAGCAATGAGTTTGCACTGAGTTTAAAAACAGCTCATTGGAGGGTCAGGAAACCTATTGTTTCTCTTGCCCCACCTTCCAGTTTTTGAAACAATACAGACTATCCAATTGCTTTTCATACACTACCAAGTTACCAGTGTAGTATTTCATATTTCAAACACTGCACAAATCATCATTCATCCTTTCATTTAAATTAGAATGTTAAACTGTAAAGTTCCAGCACCGTACAGTTTTGCATCAGTAACATAATTCAATAGGTTGTTGTACCTACTTTATACAGCTAAAAGAGCTCACAGTATCTGGGTGAAGAAAATTGAGCAAGAGGCAAATCAAAAACTTAGGGAAGGTTTGTTTTAAGATCCAAATTTAAAAATAGCTGCTAATGGCAGATTCTAACACCTTCCCAAATCAGCTTTTGTGAAAGAGAATTGCTTCAAAATACTCAACAGCATAAATAGTGTATAGCTTGGAAAAATAAAGCTTGTAGAAATACACTCAAGGTTCATTGCTAAGCAAGCATACCCAGACACGTTTATGGATCCAATTTCTGTTTCACAGCCAAATGAAGTCATAGTACAAGCATGAGATGAAACGGATACAGGAGTGGGTGAGTGTGGAGCGACTCCTAGCATTTTATATACTTTGTTAGTGCTTATACAACAAAGAACACGATTAAACCAACACACACTCCTCTCTAAATAAATCTGAAATCAATCTGCACATTAACTGCAAAAGCTAAGTCCAGTACCTGCACTGAAACCTACAGACTTTCTAAAGATGCAATGTCAAATGTATATAAAAATATTGCAACTAAAAAAAAATTACATCAAAATGCATAATTCTAGATAGGGATGTGATAAGTGTATTTCTGGACTGTGATTATAATCAGAATAAAGATTATGGGGGCAATTTTAGGTGCTAAACGTAGAAAATAGGTGCAGGAGTAGGCCATTCGGCTCTTCGAGCCTGCACCACCATTCAGTATGATCATGGCTGATCATGCAACTTCAGTACCCCATTCTTGCTTTCTCTCCATACCGTAAGGGCCACATCTAACTCTCTTTTGAATATATCTAACGAACTGGCCTCAACAACTTTCTGTGGTAGAGAATTCCACAGGTTCACAATTCTCTGAGTGAAGAGCCAAGATGGGGTCTTGAACTGCAACGCCTGTATAGCCTGTTTTTAGCGCAAGGCACCATCTTGGTAAAGAATTTGAAGCCAGCGCTAGGAACGGCAGCCCTCAAGATCATTAAGCGACTGATTGACGATTAAATTGCCTGCTAGCACTCATTAAAGAGACGGCACAGGATTTTGGTGGCTAGTGTTTCCATTAATGAGCTCCTCGAACAGTGACCAGCTGAACAAGAGTAAACAAGGATTTCGAGCGCTACTTAAACTACGCTCAGCTTTAACTGTCCACTTGCTGCTGGAGGTTTGAAGAGAATTTTTGACACAAATCGAGAGACTTTCTGGGACACTTAGTCACGACTTCATCAACACTGTATCAACATTTATTCTGGAAATTCTGAGGACTGCACCGAAGGGAACGAGCGCGTGCGTGCGTGCTACTCTATCTTATTGGACACCTTATAGGAGTCACCAGGAGAAGGACAGTGCTTGGTCAGGGGCATCTTGCTAGGGGTCCCATTTGGTCTGGAGGAATGAGGAGGAGGACATGAGGCCAGGTAGAGCAGCACAAGCTGCTGCAGGAGAAAGGGGCAGGAGGGCAAGATGGGCTCCTACCCCACAACCTCCCTCCTCTGGACCTCCTCCACCAGGACCTCCTGTGCCATATCCGAGAACCTGTGCGCACTCTCCCTCGGTCCCCGAGCCATCCTGAAACTTTCCATTGCGCATCAGCCAATGCACTCCACACCTTCAGTTCAAGTGGTTACATCATCATCATAGGCAGTCCCTCGGAATCGAGGAAGACTTGCTTTCATTCTTAACATGAGTTCTTAGGAGGATGTATAGTCCAATTAGAGAACCATAGTCTCTGTCACAGGTGGGACAAATAGTCATTGAGGGAAGGGGTGGGTGGGACTGGCTTGCCGCACGCTCTTTCTGCTGCCTGCGCTTGATTTCTGCATGCTCTCGGCGACGAGTCTCGAGGAGCTCAGCGCCCTCCCGGATGCACTTCCTCCACAGGGTGGTCTTGGGCCAGGGACTCCCAGGTGTCAGTGGGGATGTTGCACTTTATCAGGGAAGCTTTGAGGATGTCGTTGCAATGTTTCCGGTGCCCACCTTTGGCTCGTTTGCCGTGAAGGAGTTCAGAGTAGAGCGCTTGCTTTGGGAGTCTCGTGTCTGGCATGTGAACTACGTGGCCTGTCCAGCGGAGCTGATCAAGTGTGGTCAGTGCTTCAATGCTGGGGATGTTAGTCTGGTCGAGGATGCCAACGTTGGTATGTCTGTCCTCCCAGGGGAATTGTAGGATCCTGCGGAGACATCGTTGGAGGTATTTTTCCAGCGACTGGTCTACAGGCTCATGGTCTGCAGGGCTGTAGTAATACCCGCCCTCCTGTATGGCTCAGAAACATGGACCATGTACAGAAGACACCTCAAGTTGCTGAAGAAATACCACCCACGAAGTGGGTGCATGGCAGCCACATATACTGCTTCATGAAACTTGCTTCTAATCAGCACTGAGTGCTAAACCTGCAGGTGTCTGTTTTAGTGCCTCCAGTCAGTTTAAATCATGGTAACGATCAATTAGCCCCAAACTGCAGGTTAAGACCAGACATGTCTTATCAGCACAGCATCTGCTTAGCACTGATTTTCACCCTTTCACCAAAATAACTCCCTTTAAAAAAAAAATGCTTATTTATCAAATTGAAGCAGTTACAAGGAGAACTGAGTGATACAATTCGATCATTTCTGGGACCAGAAACTGAACCCAGCCCAAACTGAAACATAAAAGTCTTCTCTGTATCAGGGCAAAATAAGTCTGAAGTGTTCAAAGGGAGCTCAAAACTGTTAAGGTACTGCACTCCCCTGCAGGCATCCCTCAATATTTCTGGGCAGAGTAAACTAACCTCTGGTAGAACTGTGATGGGGTACTACAATTAACTCAAACTGCCACTGAGACAAGGCTGGCGCTATGTAAAGCAGAGGCATGGCAAGTACCATCTCAAGGTGTAGGAATAATATCATTTTCTGAAATCTGGTTGACTTCTATTACCAACTGACAGCGTGAGTGCAGATTTTCTGTTAGTCAGTGATCTTCTCTTCTTTTGAATCATAAAAAACACTTAATATTTCTTTACGGAACTTTGCCATGGTCAGCTTGATCATCACTTTATTGCTTGCTAGGCATATGAATGTGAAATACAATTTCCTGCTTATGTAGGTCACTGCAAAGGCAAGCGAGTCATCAGTGTAACCTAGGTGTTAAAAGCAGTTAATATTAAATTACTGGAATCATTAATTAATTATGTCTATCCGTGGTCTTTATTTCACAGGTGTAAAGATTATATCAAGAAAGCCCATCCACAGTTCCTTACCAGTTTCAATAACTTTGAAACATATTTGTGATTGACCGCTTTATTTAGAGCCATAGCAATTTACAGTACAGAAGGAAGTCATTCAGGCCATCGTGCCTTTGCTGTCTGTTTGCTAAAGCAATGCAAAACTAATTTAACTGCCCCATGGCCTTCTCATTGCCCAATATCTTGCTCTGCTTCAAGTACTTATCTAATTTTCCTTTAAAGTATGCAATGATCTCTGCCTCAACTACTCCCTGTTCCATGCTCGAACAACTCTCTTGAGCAAAGAAATTTATTCTAGTCTCTTTCCTGCTCTCAGTGAATATTTTAAATGAATGACCCCTTTGTCATTGAATCCTCAACCAGAGGAAAGAGTCTTCACACCATCTAAACTCTTCATCATGAAAACAAAACCTCTAATAAATCGCTCCCGAGTAGAAATAGTCTCAGCATCTCAAGTCTCACATTATTATTATACCTTCTCATCCCTTGTGGCAAATCTATGTTCTCTTTAGCTTTAAAGTCCTTTTTACAATGGGTTGTCCAAAATTGTACACAGTGAGTGCTCTGCGACCTAAAAATGTTCTCTACAAGTTTATCGTTATTTCTTTGCTCCTGTACTCTTAAGCCTCAATTTATAAACCCAAAATGCTGATGTCCTATTTTATGGCTTGAAATGTCCACACATACTTTCATTTAATTGTAAAAGATAAATCTTTTGATCTTCCTTTGTTTCAGTCAGGCTTCAAATAATTGTTTTTAGTAAAATAATAACTATTTCCCTTTCATTGTATTGTCACGATGCCGATGACTCAGTTTGTCCCTTTCACAACTTCAGGATATCCCAGTACCAGTGTATTGGGTTACTGTTCACCCAGAGCTCCCAGATTACCTTGCGCCGGTCACATTTAAAAAAAAAAATCACATTTTTGCCTGTGAAAATTACCTTTTTCATTGAGCACTAGAACGTAACTGTAGAATTACAATCCCTTTCCCACAAAGCCCTTGCTGAGTGACATATTCCAAAGAAGGGAGTGGCTTTAACAAGTCGTGACTGTCATTCGTATTTGGTTAGCAGATTTGATTGGGCATGTATGGAATTTAAAAAAAATAACTACTTTAAAGCATCTCGATGCGAAAAATGTATCTTTCAAGCTGCCAGAAAATAAATGGGGGAAAAATGTTTTTTAATTTCTGGTAAGATCTGCTGTGTTACTATGAAGAGGCAACAGAGATTGGGGCACTTCTAATTAGGGTTCAATAATTCAGTACTCTTTCTAGAAGCTTCAAGTATGTTAAACTTTAATACCCAAAGCTCCTGTTCCTGAGGAATTACAAAGATAAAAAGTTTAGGGGGATAAAAAAAAAATCAAGAAAACTTACAAAATAAAGAAAAAAGCAGCTGATATTACAATCACATAAATTTTACAGGCACTTTTATAAGATCTGCAAACATTTTGATGGAATTATTTTAGTTAAGGTTCAAACAAGAGGCGGCAGTGGAATCCCGTATCAATATTTTTTATCTACCTGTGTTAACAAAAATTTATATAGAAATACTTATTGTACTAAGTGATGATTCTTAGTTGGTTTAAAGAAAAATTGTAGGCTTGACAGGTAGAGAGAAGGAAACAACTTGCATTTATAAATCATCTTTTACAACCTCAGGATATTCCAGAGCGCTTTACAGCCAACGAAATATAGTCACACAAATCACTGTTGTACTGTAGGAAACACGGCAGCCAGTTTGCGCAATGCAAGGTTGCACAAACAGCAATGTGATAATAACCAGATAATCTGTTTTAGTGTTGTTGGTTAAGGAATAAATATTGGACAGGACACTGGGGAGAACGGCCCTGGTCGTCTTCAAAATAGTGCCATGGGGTCTTTTACATCTACCTAAGGTGGTGTCCAACATATCAACCAACAAATGACATGTCAGACAGTGTGTCACTCCCTCAGTACTACACTGGAGTATCATCCTAGATTATGACCATGGGAGCCGAAACTTCCCCTTTTTATAGCCCAGTTAGCGCCTTCGAGGGGGCGCGATGGTGTTTTCACCCAAGGGAGGGGCACCTCCTAGGAAATTGCCTTAGAGGTTGGGGGGGGGGGGGGGGGGGGGTGGTGCGCTATTCCTGTAGTGCCGCACCCTGCGCACTGAACGATTTATGCCCCATGGGGGAAATTGCCCCGCAAGCCGCGAGGCTGGCACGGGCGGATGCCAACGAAGCTGCCGGACATCTGCTGCCGGGGCGCACAGTAAAGGGGAGGCCTTTAGCACCCCGGGCCACCATTTTTCTTTGTCGGTCGACTCTTGTATCGGCCCAACAATGGCAACCCTCGTGTCGACTGGGCCACCATCGTGCAGCCTGCCAGTTCGCTTTGGGCGCTCTGCTGGCCTGGTTGATCGTGTCCCTGGTGGTCCAGTGGTGGCCACCAAAGGGCCTGCAGAGTGTGCAGCGGCCCTCCCCTTGAATTGAAGTGGAGGAGATTTTTAGTATGTTGCTGGCCTCCTTCACGCGGTGCTGTACTCAGTGCTGCACTGCTGCCCCGGCAGCACCCCTCCAAGGAAGTGGAGTGCCAGAGGCAGCACTCCGCTTCCTTTGAGGGGCGCACGGCCTAATTACGTGTCGGGGGAGGTACCTCTGGGCCGGGTGCAGGAAGTCCCGGCGTCAATTGGGTTGAAGGGCAATATCCAGCCCACGAGCTTCTGACTCAGATGTGAGAGTACTATCGACCAATCCACTAGTTTGACCTCTCAATAGATCAGTTTTAGAATCCCAAACTTTAGAGCCTGCTGTCAATCTTCCAAGTGATAAGATTGTAGGCTCAGCTGGGCCGGTCAGGAAGAAAGATGAAATCTAGCCCTGCAATATTGGGGCAAAATTTGCGCTCGGCACCTTACCTCCGGGGTCTGGATTCTATCAAAGGAGGAGGTCAAGGGAAAGCAGAATATGAACTTATTAAAAAGAGCTGATTGACTGCCAGAGGCAACAGATAAAAGTGAAAACTGTAAGTCTCATGTACAGAAAAGTACAAAAATGGTATCTTACCAATCCATATGCTGTACTTCTCTCATGTTCTTGAGTAATGTCAGCTACATATGCAAATATCACCGAGAAAGTGACTGCAAAAACTCCTGACACTGAAATAACAGCAAAATACCACCTACAAAAGCAAGCAGAAACATGAGTAAAGAAAAGGGCATAACAAACGGCACCATCAACACTTAAACCAGGCTGGGACCAGTGTCCTGGCAAATCGAGTAGTGAGGGCTGTGGATAGGGCTTTAAACTAAAAATATGGGGGGTAGGAAGGAGTCAGGTGATGGGAAATTTAGCACTCTGAAGAGGAAGGTCAATGCAATAGAGCAGTGTAGCGATTTGAATAAAAATAAGCAGAGTGTGACAGGAAGAGACAGAGCTTAACGGTAGTAGTACAGCAGAGAATAAGGTCAAAGCAGGGAATAATAGTAAAAAAATTTAAATTAAAGGCTCTTTATCTGAATGCATGAAGCATTCTTAACAAGATAGATGAACTAGTGGCACAAAGAGAGATAATTAAATTTGATCCAATAGCCATTACAGAGATGTGGTTTGCAGGATTGCTACCAGTGCCATGTGCTAGTCAGCGTAGGAATTGCAGGATAGCTCAGATGAATACGTGGCTTGAGGAATGGTGCAAGGGGGAGGGATTCAAATTCCTGGGACACTGGAACCGGTTCTGGGGGAGGTGGGACCAGTACAACCCGGACAGTCTGCACCTGGGCAGGACCGGAACCGATGTCCGAGGTGAAGTGTTTGCTAGTGCTGTTGGGGAGGGTTTAAACTAAAATGGCAGGGGGATGGGAATCTATGCAGGGATGCAGAGGGAAGTAAAAAGGGGGCAGAAGCAAAAGGTAGGAAGGAGAAAAGCAAAAGTGGAGGGCAGAGAAATCAAGGGCAAAGATCAAAAAGGGCCACATTACAACATAATTCTAAAAGGACAAAGAGTGCTAAAAAAAAAAGCCTGAAGGCTCCGAGTCTCAATGCGAGGAGCATTTGTAATAAGGGGGATGAATTGACTGTGCAGATAGCTGTTAACGGATATGATGTAATTGGGATTACAGAGACATGGCTCCAAGGTAACCAAGGCTAAGAACTCAACATCCAGGGGTATTCAATATTCAGGAAGGACAAACAGGAAGAAAAAGGAGGTGGTGTATCATTACTGGTTAAAAAGGAGATTAGTGCAATAGTAAGGAAGGACATTAGCGTGGATGATATGGAATCTATATGGGTCGAGCTACGAAACACCAAAGGGCAGAAAACGTTAGTGGGAGTTGTGTACAGACCACCAAACAGTAGTAGGGAGGTTGGAAATGGCATCAAACAGGAAATTAGGGACACATGCAACAAGGGTACAGTGGTTATCATGGGTGATTTTAATCTACATATTGATTGAGCTAACCAAACTGGTAGCAATACTGTGGAGGAGGATTTCCTGGAGTGTATAAAGGATGGTTTTCTAGACCAATATATCAAGGAACCAACTAGAGGGCAGGCCATCCGAGACTGGGTCTTGTGTAACGAGAGAGGATTAATTAGCAATCTGGTCGTGCGGGACCCCTTGGGGATGAGTGACCATAATATGGTAGAATTCTTCATTAAGATGGAGAGTGACACAGTTAATTCAGAGACTAGGGTCCTGAACTTAAAGAAAGGAAACTTCGACGGTATGAGACGTGAATTGGTTAGGATAGACTGGAGAATGATACTTAAAGGGTTGACGGTGGATAGGCAATGGCAGACATTTAAGTATCACATGGATGAACTACAACAATTATACATCCCTGGCGCAAGAATAAAAAAGGGAATGTGGCTCAGCCGTGGCTAACAAGGGAAATTAGGGATAGTGTTAAATCCAACGAAGAGACATATAAATTGGCCAGAAAAAGCAGCAAACCTGAGGACTGGGAGAAATTTAAAATTCAGCAGAGGAGGACTAAGGGTTTAATTAGGAGGGGGAAAATACAATATGAGTGTAAGCTTGCAGGGAACATAAAAACTGACTGCAAAAGCTTCTATAGATATGTGAAGAGAAAAAGATTAGTGAAGACTAATGTAGGTCCCTTGCAGTTAGAATCAGGGAAATTCATAATGGGGAACAAGGAACTGTCAGACCAATTGAACAAATATTTTGGTTCTGCCTTCACTAAAGGAAGACACGAATAACCTCCCGAAAATAATAGGGGACCGAGGGTCTAGCGAGAAGGGGGAACTGAGCGAAATCCTTATTCGTCAGGAAATGGTGTTAGGGAAATTGAAGGGACTGAAGGCCGATAAATCCCCAGGGCCTGATAGTCTGCATCCCAAAGCACTTAAGGAAGTGGCCCTAGAAATAGTAGATGCATTGATGGTCATTTTCCAACATGCCATGGACTCTGGTTCAGTTCCTATGGATTGAAGGGTAGCTAATGTAACACCACTTTTTGAAAAAGGGAGGGAGAAAACAGGGAATTATAGATCGGTTAAGCCTGACATCAGTGGTGGGGAAAATGCTGGAATCAATTATTAAAGATGTAATAGCAGCGCATTTGGAAAGCAGTGACAGGATCGGTCCAAGTCAGCATGGATTTATGAAAGGGAAATCTTGCTTGACAAATCTTCTAGCATTTTTTTGAGGATTTAACTGGTAGAGTGGATAAGGGAGAACCAGTGGTGTATTTGAACTTTCAAAAGGCTTTTGACAAGGTCCCACACTAGAGATTAGTGTGCAAAATTAAGGCACATGGTATTGGGGGTAATGTATTGACATGGATAGAGAACCGGTTGGCAGACAGGAAGCAAAGAGTGGGAACAAACAGGTCAATTTCAGAATGGCAGGCAGTGACTAGTGGGGTGCTGCAGGGTTCAGTGCTGGGACCCCAGCTATTTACAATATACATTAATGATTTAGATGAAGGAATTGAATGTAATATCTCCAAGTTTGCAGATGACATTATGCTGGGTGGCAGTGCGAGCTGCGAGGAGGATGCTAGGAGGCTGCAGGGGGACTTGGACAGGTTAGGTGAATGGGCAAATGCATGGCAGATGCAGTATCATGTGGATAATTGTGAGGTTATCCACTTTGGTGGCAAAAACAGGAAAGCAGATTATTATCTGAATGGTGACAGATTAGTAAAAGGGGAGGTGCTGCAATGAGATGTGGGTGCCATGGTACATCAGTCATTGAAGGTAGGCATGCAGGTACAGCAGGCAGTAAAGAAAGCAAATGGCATGCTGGCCTTCAAAGTGAGGGGATTTGAGTATAGGAGCCGGGAAGTCTTACTGCAGTTGTACAGGGCCTGGTGAGACCTCACCTTGATTATTGTGTGCAGTTTTGGTCTCCTAATCTGAGGAAGGACATTCTCTTGAGGGAGTGCAGCGAAGGTTCACCAGACTGATTCCCGGGATGGCAGGATTGACATATGAAGAAAGACTGGACGGACTAGTCTTATATTCACTGGAATTTAAAAGAATGAGAGGGGATCTCATAGAAACATGTAAAATTCTGACAGGATTGGACAGGCTAGATGCAGGAAGAATGTTCCCGATGTTGGGGAAGTCCAGAATCAGAGGTCACAGTATAAGGATAAGGGGTAAGTCATTTAGGACCGAGATGAGGAGAAACTTCTTCACTCACAGAGTGGTTAACCTGTGGCATTCTCTACCACAGAAAGTTGTTGAGGCCAGTTCGTTAGATATATTCAAAAGGGAGTTAGATATGACCCTTACGGCTAAAGGGATCAAGGGGTGTGGAGCGAAAGCAGGAATAGTGTACTGAAGTTGCATGATCAGCCATGATCACACTGAATGGTGGTGCAGGCTCAAAGGGCCGAATTGGCCTACTCCTGCACCTATTTTCTATGTTTTCTATGTTTCCAAAAGCTGACAAATCTCCTGGATTGGATGGCCTACATCCTAGGGTTCTAAAAGAGATGGCTGCAGAGATAGTACATGCATTGGTTTTGATCTTCCAAAATTCCCTAAAGTCTAGAATGGTCCCAGTGGATTGGAAGATAGCAAATGTAACACCGCTATTCAAGAAAGGAGGGAGAGAGAAAACAGGGAACTAACTACAGACCAGTTAGCCTGACATCAGTCGTCCGGAAAATACTGGAATCCATTGTTAAGGAAGTGGTATCAGGGCACTTAGATGATCGTAACATGATTAGGCAGAGTCAACATGGTTTTATGAAAGGGAATAAAAACAGAAAATGCTGGAAATCTCAAATTCCAGCATCCGCAGTATTTTGCTTTTGTATTTATGAAAGGGAAATCGTGTTTGACAAATTTATTAGAGATTTTGAGGATGTTTTTAGCAGGATAAAGAGGAACCAGTGGATGTTGTATATTTGGATTTTCAAAAGGCATTCGATAAGGTGCCACATAGAAGGTAACTGGCACGTTGTCCTTTATTGTAAGGGGGTTGGAGTATTTAAGGAGTAAGGAAGTCTTGCTACAATTGTACAGGGTCTTGGTGAGACCACACCTGGAGTACTGTGCAGTTTTGGGTCTCCTTATCGAAGGAAGGATATACTTGTCTTGGAGGCAGTGCAATGAAGGTTCACTAGATTCCTGGGATGAGACGGCTGTCTTATCATGAAAGATTGTGTAGAATGAGCCTATACTCTCCGGAGTTTAGAAGAATGAGGTGATCGCTGTGAAACGCACACAATTCTGAAGGGGATTGACAGGGTTGATACCGAGATATTGTTTCCCCTGGAGTGTCGAGAACTAGGGGGCCATTTAAGACAGATGAGGAGGAATTTCTTCACTCAGAGGGTTGTAAATCTTTGGAATTCTCTGCCCCAGAGGGCTGTAGATGCGGAGTTTCTGAGTATATTCAAAGCTGAGCTAGACAGATTTTTGGACTCTCGGGGATTCAAGAGATATGGAGATCGGGCAGGAAAGTGGAGTCGAGGTCGATGAGCAGCCATGATCTTATTGAACGGTGGAGCAGGCTCGAGGGGCCGTATGGCCTACTCCTGCTCCTACTTATGATGTTCAAAATGAGCATTTTTGCTTCGTTTCAAATCTTAAGATTTCTCTCCACAAGCAAGTCTTTTTCCTTGAAAAATAGTTTGAAAATTAGGGTTAAACCCAGAAACACAGACATTGGCAGAATACAGTCCTCTTGTGATACACCAAGTCAGATTTCTCATTTTGTGCAGGAATCACTTCTTCATCTTTCGACAGGTAGCATTAATGCATTGCACTCCTTCAGCCAACTGTGTCCTGTACTGAATAGTCCAGTGGGAACAAAGCACTGAGGATGCAACTAAGGATTCATTTTAGCATACATTTTGTGAAGGCAGATGATCACTTTGATTATTAACTGAGTATTTTATTTGTTCCTTTCAAAATTGTTTTGCTCATTAAACCTGTTGTTTTCAGATTATAAAGATCTGGTTTTACTTTTGACCTGAAAAGGAAACAGTATTAGGTCACAGTGGATTGTACCAGATTTGACCTGAATTCAGGAAAGAGATAAAACCTGGGGATCAGAAGATCTATTTATATGAGCTTCAAAATGTTAATATTGCCTTCTCCTCCTCCTTCCATCTTACCCCAAATGCTATTTTTATTAATACACTTTATCTCACTATTTAATTATTCTGTGATGCAATGCAAACTGTTCCACACATTAATTTATTTTATTTCTAGGATAGTTATTAACCCATTCTCTTAAGTTTATAAAAAAATAACACACGATAGTCAAAATATAACATGACAGGATTTTGTTGTACCTCTATCCCTCCTCTCAGCTGCCAGCTGTTTGCAAGTGAACACTATGGCCAGGATTTTCCGTAGCTGGGCAGCTTCTGCCGGAGGAAAGTGATCTGTCAGTTGGGAGCTTTTACTGTACATTTGAAGCTGTTAAGTAATCAGTTGGAACAATGGCCACTGAACTCCCTCCTCAGGTTGACAGACATGGTCACCGAACAGCGTGATTCCCATGGCCATGAAATTAAAGTTTAAAAAGTAAGGTAAAAATCCTGTTTATGGGTCTGGTAATACATTGTAATTAGTTTAATTGAGTCACCCGCCACTGCCCGTCGTGTCTGCTCAGCACTGACAGACGGACATTGGGAAAGGTACGTTGCGACAGGCTGACAGTGGGTCGGGACTGTCCCACCCAACCCGCCTCCGATCCCGCCTGCTAACATCCCAGAAAATGCCGGCCACTGTGATCCACAATTCTTACCATGGACTTATCCTCATTAAAGGAATTGGGACACAAGTGAAGAACACGGTTAGTAAGAGAAATGATCTTCTCCCCCACACGTCGGACAAAGCACCTATTAGCGGAGCACTCATAAATGATAAAAAACCCTAAAAAGGAGAGAGAAAACATAGAATTAGACCAAACTGAAACAGAACAGAAATTGACCTAGCTCTAGTGCTTATTAATTGGTCTAATATTGAATCATATTAGTTCTCTGAACACTGCACATACACAATATCTAGATTTCAAATGGAACGATTTGAATTTGAAATTGTTTTACTGTACAGGTACTTTTTGTATTTTAATTTTTAACTGCCTCAAGTGCAACACAGCTAATTTATGCAGCATAAGGTACCACAGAAGCACATCAAACACAGTGGGGATTACTAGTATCGCCACCCAATAATGCATCATCATAGGCAATCCCTCGAACGAGGATGATTTGCTTCCACGAGAGTTCACAGATGTTTCGATGAAGGACCCGATGTTCCAGTCCTGAACTCCAGTTGAGGGGGTGGAAGATGCCTGTGCGTGGATTTGTTTAACGTGGGGTGGCCGTTGCACACCAGCCACCACACAGGCTTGACAGAGCTAGGTCTTGGTCCAGTGGCAAGGGTTAACCAAGATGACTGGAGATCAGCTCTACTGCACGGACCTAGCACGCACACATATCGCAGTGAGGGCTGGCCTGTGCTGCCCCTGGGCCCTCGGCTCTTAATGTTTACAGTGTCATTGACTCACGCACACACACACACAGACCAGAGGGAATGCCCCCCCCCCTGTGTTTACAGTGTCACAACCTAGCTCCTGAATCACACTGGTTTGTTCTCACCACTTGCTGGAGTGGTGTCTACATGGCTAGCATTTTTAATTCTGCATAAATTACAATAAGTCAGATTTTGGAGGTAAATGAAAGTAATTTAATATGCTTGAAATGCAATTTCATACTCTAATTTTGGCTTGATGTCAACTTACAGAGTACCGCATAGTCAACAACGAATATTGCATTGTAATTAAATATAATTTTTTTTTAAAGTGGAGGCTCCAAGAGTCACAGTGGAATGCATAATGTCAGGTGATTTTGAAGACTTAATTTAAACGGCACCTTTTAACAATGTTATAAATGGCTACAACGTCCAACCCCACACATCCAGCAGAATACACATTTGTTTTAGAAGCTATGGGGTCAAGTTTCGGGCCGCGCCTAGAACTGTGCAGCCCCGACATTGACTCCCGTTTTTCGCACGACAAAAATCTACCTCGTAATTCTCGGGCTCCTTACTGGTCCCTGGAAGCTCGGCGCGGCGCACAGACAGCAGCAGGGGGTGGATCCAGAGAGTCGCGCCAATTCTGCAAGTGGGGGGGGGGGGGGGGGTGGGGGGAGGCGGGGCTGTCAAATGAGGAAACGTCGTGCTGGCAGCCCTGCGTGTGCGCGTTGGAGCGCGCATGTGCAGTAGCCCAGAAGCATTGGCACTCGGCCGTTTTTAAAGGAACTTAAAGAAAAGTGCCAATTTATCTCGTGGACCTCTGGAAAGGCTTGGGATTGAATTTGGGTGATTTTTTTGGTGTCTGAAGAAGTGCTTTTAGCAGCACTGTTGAATAAATCACCTGCTGAAATCAGTGAGTGCTGCTTTTCGCTGCTAAACTTCCAGAACAAGTGCTGCATAGGTGCATGCAAATTAAGGACTGTGTTTTGAAAAATAAGATTGTCAATCCAATAGAGCAATAGAACAACGTCCAACAAGAACAAAGAATTTCTTGCATGAGGAAGAAGTGGAGATATTAGTCAACGTCATTGAGCAGAGATGGCAGGAGCTAGATACCAGCAACAGAGGTCGCATAAAAGTGCCACCTAAAGAAATGAAGAAACATTGGAACCAAGTTGCAGAAGATTACTGCGCAGTGGTGCATACCATGAGGTCTGGAAGCCAGTGTAAAGAGAAATGGCACGACCTTGGTCAAGTAGTTGGTGTAAGTAATATTTTCATTTTTTAATGTAATCATAATTGTAACGTGACTATCTGTATGTCCCACCCTGCAGAAAGACGCACTCTGTAAAAAGTTATATTTTACTCTTTGCAGAAGAAATTGGCCCACAACAAAAGGGAAGCAACTCGAACAGGAGGAGGCACGCCCAATCTGCATCCACTGACACCCTTGGAACAAAGGGTAGCTGCTATGATGAGTCGTACATGGAGAAAAGCAATCAGTACAGCACAAGCTGGGCCCGCACACGAGGAAGAGGGCAAGTCCTGAAAATGCATCGTGGCCCTTCAAATCAACCTGCTGCCTGGCCTGCTATGTGTGAGAGTACTCATGCCACCCATCCTGTCCCCTCCCTTGCTGTTAAACATTTGACTGTTCTGATGTATTTTGCAGAACAGGATGATGATGCTGCTGCCAACCCTGAGGATCCTGAAGATACAGAAAAAGATCCAGTACAACCAGATGCGGACGATCCAAACTGGATGCTGGCAGCGATGACTGAAATGTCTACAGGGGAGAGCTTCCACATTAATATTTATGAGCCCCCATTCAGGGCCATCAGAATTTCAACCTCTTGCATAAGTTCTGGTTCCACCTTCTATGGTTTTGATTTCGATGTTGCGGGTCCCAGTGATGCTGCTGGTGTAATGCAGCAGTTTACAGCCAGTGCCCCACAGTCCCAGCCTGCGCTTCCCACTCGCATAGGGTCTGGTTCCACCTTCCATGGTTTTGATTCTGACGTTGCGGGTCCCAGTGGTGCTGGTGATATGATGGAGCAGTTTACACCCATTCACCCACCATCCCAGCCCACGGCTTGCACTCGAGTGCTGTCGTCTGGAACACCGAGCGTCCCACCGTCCCAGCCCGTGCCTCCCAGTGCAGTGGTGCAGCGAGGCAGACCCAGGCAGAGAAGGAGATTGGAGACACGCTCTCCCGAGATGCAGCGTGCAACAGATGCAGCTCAGGTTGTGGCATTGGGTATGGAGACCAATGAGCTTACCCGATCACTCATCGGTGGCGTCAGTGCAGTGGGTGAAGAGGTGACGGTACTGACGGGAGAAATAGCAGTAATGACACGGGAACTTAGGGAGGGAATGTCCGAGGGAGTGCAATCGACGGCACAGGCCCTCATGGAGATAGCTGCTGCAATAAGGGCACACAGCCCGGCCAATCAAATGACACCCCCATGAAGAAGTGAACATTCACTGAGATGTGGATGAGACATGGTTGCAGCCTTTCTTTGCTGCTTTTGTTCTTGTTCTTGTTCTTGATGTAGCTGTAGTAGCGTTTTTCACATTGAAATTGTTTTGTAAGTTTTTTAACTTTACAACTTATAAGTGATCTTAGGATTTTTAAGTGATCTTATAGTGTAATTGCGCTCACATTTTGTATCTTATTTAATTTTGCATCTAAAAAGTGATCCTGAAGTTTAAGTGATCTTGAGTGTAAGATTTTTCACATTGAAATTGTTCTGTAACTTTACAAGTTTATAAGTGATCATCAAGAGAGTCATATTAAAAAGTAAAGTTTGATACAACAAATATTTTATTACAGTGACGTTAACTTTTCAGTGAAATATTTTTTCATTAAAACTGAATCATCTTCCATTAACAACACAACGTAGGAACAACTCCAAAGAATAAACATGTCCATGCGCAACAGTGGTCGCAGAGCCCTCAGGCATCAGTAGTTGAAGCGTTCACGGATGAGCTGCTGGCGCAGGGTTCGAGCAATCGTTAAAGGAGCATGATGGACGGCCCTCCTCCGACCTCGTGCTCCGGCATCAGGCACTTGCATACTTTCCTGATCGTCATCATCATCCTCATCCTGCTCTTCCAAAATACTAACTGGCACTGGACCCTCACGTGGGTCTTCTGGTTCCACTACCAGCTCCTGCTGCCTCATGATGGCTAAGTTACGGAGCATGCAGCACACAACAGTGAAGTGACCGACAATTTGAGGAGAGTATTGCAAGTGGCCCCCGAAATGGTCCAGGCATCGGAAACGCTGTTTCAATATGCCAATGGTCCTCTCAATAATGTTGTGCGTCGCAATGTGCACCATGTTGTATTGACGGTCAGCTTCTGTCCGTGTCACGCGTAGGGACGTCATGAGCCAGGTGGCCAGGCCGTACTCTTTGTCTCCCAGTAGCCACCTCTGCCCTTCTGGCTGCTGCTCAAACATGTCAGATATAACGCTGTCGCGTCGGATGAACGCATCATGGGTGCTGCCAGAGTATCTCACATCGACTGACATGATGCGCTGCTTGTCGTCACACACGAGCTGCAAATTGATGGAGTGGAAACCTTTTCTATTCCTGTACTGCTCGGAATCCTCCACAGGTGCTCGCAAGGCTACGTGGGTACAATCAATGCAGCCCTGTACCTTTGGGGAAGCCGGCAATCCTGAAGAAGCCCACAGCCCTCTCATGGATCGCTTGTGCGGTCATTGGGAAATTGATTAAGTCATTCCTCTGCGCATACAGTGCAGCCGTGACCTGGTAAACGCAGGCATGTATTGCACGTTGAGAGATGGCACACATCTCCAGTTGTAGCCTGAAACGATCCCGAGGAATAGAAGGCAAGTGCAGCTGTTACCTTCACTTCAACAGACAAGGCAGTTGGCGTTCTGCTTGTGGGCTGCAAATCTGCTCTCGGCATATCACAGATCTCAACGACAACTTCTCTGCGGAAACGCAGCCTTTTGACACAATCAGCCTCGCTCATGTCCAAGTACGAGCGCCTGGCTCGATATTGCCGATGTGGGTAAGGTCTCCTGCCCATCAGCCTACGGGCTATGACGTTCCTGGTGCGGTGAGCTCTAATCAATTTTCTCCTATGCAGTGAATTGCTGGCGAACCATTGCATAATCCGTGGTGTTGACAATGCAGCACCCATACTGCAATTACAAATTTAAGTTTCAAACTGGCTATCTGGCTGCCTCTCCCTGGCCGAATGGCCTCAGCCTCCCTCGCAGCTCGAAGGCTGCTTGCTGTGTCTTCAGCTGCCGTCGAGCTAGACGCCGCCCCTGTCTCCTACATGGAAGGAAGGCCTGCCTGAAGCACCGCAGCTCGAAGGCTGCTTGCTACCGTTGTTGTTGGGCTGCCATCAAGTCACTGACGCCGCCCCTGTCTCCTACATGGAAGAAAGGCCTGCCTGAAGCACTGCAGCTCGAAGGCTGCTGCTGCTTCACACAGGTAGGAATATTCAATATTTTGTATTTGCTTTGTCTATAATTTTTTATTCAGGATGGCTCTTTATTTGTATAAGTAAGACTGTTGAATGCTTGCAACATTTAATTACTTCCCTTCCCCTCCCCCCCCACCCCCCCTCGTTCCCACGCCTGATTTGTAACCTACGCCTGATTTCTAAAGTGTAGGCAAGGTTTTTCTGAGCGTACAAAAATCTAAACTTACTCCATTCTAAGTTAGTTTGGAGTAAGTTTTCACTGCCTAAACTTTCAAAACAGGCGTAAGTGGCCGGACATGCCCCCTTTTGAAAAAAAACTGTTCCAAAATGAAACTATTCTAACTCACTAGAACTGGAGCAAACTAAATGCCAAGAATTACAATTTCTAAGATACTCCATTCTAAACCAGTTGCTCCAAAAAAAATGGAGCAACTCAGGCCGAAACCTGACCCCAATACAGGGAGAAAAAAAATCTCAGGCATAGGTTTGAAATTGATGCTGGCCCTCTGAAGTAAAAGCAATAATTTTGGCAAAGTACCAGCACAATACAAAGTGACTGGTCTGTTTGTCCAGGGCATTCCTCTCCTATTCATATTCACTGATCGGTGCTGATTGGATCTGAAGTCTCATGTCCATCCATACTTCCATTCCTTAAAAGGTGCAGTTTACTTATTAATATGCTGAATCTGCTAGAACACAAAGATCTGAACAAAAAGCCAATTCCCACATTTCAAGATAAGCAAAAGATGAAGACATTGCAGTTCAGTCACACGAGTCTCATTATGAAAAGCAACACTTAATGATGTGTTTTTAGATTAAAAACCAACAGGAATTCCCAGTAACGCAGAGGAATCTAACAGGTTTTATACATATTTGGTTTTGCAAATATTTTGAAACTAAAGTCAACACAGATTTTGTGCACGCAACATTACCAACAAGGTGGTCACAACTAAATAATTTCCTTGAACACAGCTGAATATTGCACTAAATAGCAAAATATTTTCCAGGTACTGGAAAGTTAAAACAAATAGAAAATGCTGGAAACACAAAGCAGGTCAGTCAGCATCCTTGGAGGGAAGAAACAAGTTTTGTTTCGGATGCAGATTATTCTTCAGAATGATGGTGCATTGGTTTCTTGTGAGCTGTGCCTCACACCTCCCACTAACAGGAAGTGACTTCAATCAGTTACCAGCCGACCACGTCACCTAACCAGAGGAAACAATCTCTCAGCATCTGCCCTGTCAATCCCCCTCAGAAACTTGTATGTTTCAGAGATCACCTCTCATTCTTCTAAACTCTGGAGTATAGGCCAAATCGATTCAATCTCTCCTCCTAGAACAACCCTCTCATCCCAGGGATCAATCTAATGAATCTTCGTTGCACCACCTCGAAGGCATGTATGTCCTTTCTCAGACAAGGAGACCAAAACTGTGCACAGTACTCCAGGCGTCGTCACACCAAACCCCTGTACAATTGTAGTAAGACTTCCTTACTCTTGTACTCCAACCCCCTTGCAATAAAGACCAACAAGCTACTTGCCTTCCTAATTGCTTGCTGTACCTGCATACTAACTCTGTTCCCTGTACGAGGAAACCTAATTCTCTCTGAACACCAACATTCAATAGGTCTTTTCTTGCGCATCTTTTCTAACATTTTCTGTCGATCGCCCGCAGGAAGCAGAGGATTGGGTTTTCTCGGCCAATAATTTATGATTTTAAAAATAAGCAAGTTTTAAATGTTATTCTGAGAGAATAAGGCTCCACACTTGTAAAATTAGGTTTTCAGGACCAGAGAGATTGTTCAACAGTAATTATGACTTGGTGTGCAGTTAAAAGCTCAGTTACTCTTGCTTGAACAAGGTGTGACATTTTCATTAATCTCGCTGTAAAAACCAGTGTATTAAAAAGTTTAAATTCACGGTAAATCACTAATTTTGTGTTGACTGCATCTGCAACAGCACAACCTGTGGAGGAGCAGAGTCTGCTCCGCTATTTAATACGATTATGGCTGATCTGATCTGATCATGGACTCAGCTCCACTTCCCTGCCCGCTCCCCTTAATCCCTTATCGTTTAAGAAACTGTCTATTTCTGTCTTAAATTTATTCAATGTTCCAGCTTCCACAGCTCTCTTGAGGCAGCGAATTCCACAGATTTACAACCCTCAGAAGAAATTTCTCCTCATCTCAGTTTTAAATGGGTGGCCCCTTATTCTAAGATCATGCCCTCTACTTCTAGTCTCCCCCATCAGTGGGAACATCCTCTCTGCATCCACCTTGTCAAGCACCCTCATAATCTTATACGTTTCGATAAGATCACCTCTCATTCTTCTGAATTCCAATGAGTAGAGGCCCAACCTATTCAACCTTTCCTCATAAGTCAACCCCCTCATCTCCGGAATCAACCTTGTGAACCTTCTCTGAACTGCCTCCAAAGCAAGTATATCCTTTTGTAAATATGGAAACCAAAACTGCACGCAGTATTCCAGGTGTGGCCTCACCAATACCCTGTATAGCTGTAGCAAGACTTCCCTGCTTTTATACTCCATCCCCTTTGCAATAAAGGCCAAGATACCATTGGCCTTCCTGATCACTTGCTGTACCTGCATACTATCCTTTTGTGTTTCATGCACAAGTACCCTCAGGCCCCAGGTCACCAACAGCAACTTCTGGATTTCTGCATTTAAGTGCGCAATAACAGACGCCAGAAGTTTTGCACAGTGATGACGGTGAACGCTGACAATTTTGTTGTCATTACACCCGCAAATTTCGGGCTTTTGTTTTTACCCACTAAGCCAGCAGGGGAACCATCTATTTCAATCGATTTATTATATACTATCTTTGGTTTGCCATGGGTGGAATGATAGCCAAGCTTAAATGAAACTACTCTTCAGGAGTCTCAGATTGAAAGAGCTCCAGATGCTAAGAGGGTCTACTATACAGTATTTAATTTTAATCACTGCCCAGGTAATTACAGTACAAATTAAATTATAACTCAAATATATTATAAAACTCATCATAGCTCTAAAAATGCATTCATATTAACAGACCCACTTTGATGTCTGTAAAAAAATTCGCTGTGGATATTCAGCCTGACTAACATTACACCTGATCTGTTTGAACCATTACCCATTAGAAATCAGAAAGTGACAAACTCAGTACAAATCTGTCAATGAACTAGTAAAGATCTTTCTACACATGTATACATTGAGCCTGCTTGAATGCTCTGCACATGAATGGAAATCTCTAATAAATGTTGACCATTTTAAGAAGAAATGACTCCATCCCACGCTTTTCCCAATACTTTACACCTAAAAGGAAACCAATACTCGTAACAAAAAATGCGTACTAAATACAGGAAACACTTAGGAGCCGAAATTGGTCGAAACCGATGGTCCGCCCATTTCTCGGCGGGCATATCGCCGGTGCGGATTGTGCGCAATTTTCATTACATTTTTCCTCAGCGGTATGTCAAGCGGTGAGTCTTCGGCTCCCAAGTTGTATGCACGCACATGCTGCTGCAGCGAAGCCCCCCCCACCACCCGAGAGGCACCGACGAGCGTCCACAGAGACTGCTGGCTGGAGATCGCTGTGGAGGTGTGTACACTATTCCTTTGTACAAAATAGCACTTATTTATTTTGATTGCCGTTTTTATTTACTTGTACTTTTAAATGAGGTCTCATTTTTTTTCATGCTGGGGGGAGGGGGGGGCAGAAGAGATCGCTGCTGTGCAGGGGGGACGAGAGAGAAGAGATCGCTGATATGTGGGAGGGGGGGGGGGAAGGGATCATTGCTGTTGGGGGGGGTGTGGACGTGGAGAGACACAATTTAAAAAATTTACAGCTAATGATGCATGCCGCCGACTGAAGAGCGACCTTTTCCAGGGCGGTCTGTGATGAATTTTGCAATTTTGAGCAGTATGTCGGCGGTGTGCATGGGCGGACAGAATGCATACTGGCCGGTGGTATATCATTGATGAATTTTCTACCGGGCAGTATGTAGGTATTTTTTGATGTATTTCGCGATTTGGGGCGGTATGTCAGCGCTCTACGGGCAGTATATCAACCAATTTCGGGCCCCCAGTGCAACACCAAAGGTGATTTAGAAGTTTGTGAGGATGTAACTAGTAGAGTGGACAAGGGAGAACCAGTGGATGTGGTGTATTTGGACTTTCAAAAGGCTTCTGACAAGGTCCCACACGAGAGAATAGTGTGCAAAATTAAAGCACAAGGTATTGGGGGCAATGTACTGATGTGGATAGAGAACTGGTTGGCAGACAGGAAGCAGAGAGTCGGAATAAACGGGTCCTTTTCAGAATGGCAGGCAGTGGGGTGCTGCAGGGCTCAGTGCTGGGACCCCAGCAATTTACAATATACATCAATGATTTCGATGAAGGAATTGAATGTAATATCTCCAAGTTTGCAGATGACACTAAGCTGGGTGGCGGTGTGAGCTGTGACGAGGATGCTAAGAGGTTGCAGGGTGACCAGGACAGGTTAGGTGAGTGGGAAAATGCATGGCAGATGCCGTATAATGTGGATAAATGTGAGGTTATCCACTTTGGGGGCAAAAACAGGAAGACCGAATATTATCTGAATGGTGACAGATTGGGAAAAGGGGAAGTGCAATGGGACCTGGGTGTCATGGTACATCAGTCATTGAAGTTTGGCATGCAGGTACAGCAGGCAGTGAAGGCGGCAAATGGCATGTTGGCCTTCATAGCTAGAGGATTTAAGTATAGGAGCAGGGAGGTCTTACTGCAGTTGTACAAAACCTTGGTGAGGCCACACCTGGAATATTGTGTTCAGTTTTGGTCTCCTAATCTGATGAAGGACATTCTTGCTGTTGAAGGAGTACAGCGAAGGTTCATCAGACTGATTCCAGGGATGGCTGGACTGTCATATGAGGGGAGACTGGATCAACTGGGCTTGTATCCACTGGAATTTAGAAGAATGAGAGGGGATCTCATAGAAACATATAAAATTCTGACGGGATTGGACAGGTTAGAGGCAGGAAGAATGTTCCCGTTGCTGGGGAATTCCAGAACCAGGGTTCACAGTCTAAGAATAAAGGGTAAGCCATTTAGGACCAAGATGAGGAGAAACTTCTTCACTCAGCGTGGTTAACCTATGGAATTCTCTACCACAGAGAGTTGTTGAGGCCAGTTCGTTAGATATATTCAAAAGGGAGTTAGATATGGCCCTTACAGCCAAATGGATCAAGGGGTATGGAGAGAAAGCAGGAAAGGGGTACTGAGGTTGAATGATCAGCCATGATCTTATTGAATGGTGGTGCAGGCTCGAAGGGCCGAATGGCCTACTCCTGCACCTAATTTCTATGTTTCTATGATCAATATGCCAGATTTACTAGCTGTGCTGTCAAGAACTTCTCATATTAAAAAAGGCAAGACTCAACAGAAATGATTAACGGTCAAGTGTCTGTATTGTATTGGGGAACTGACCTGCTCATCCATTATTTTTAAAAGCTAATTATCGAACACTCAGAATTTATATAAAATTCCTGGCTCTAAATGTTAATGCCAGTTAGTTCTGTCATCATTAAGCATGCATGCATTGCCAAAAGTCACTCATGGGAGTTGTACATCTCAACAATTCCTAATGGACAAGAACTAGATTTGAAGACTCCCACAATGCATTTCATAAAGGCAGCATTAAAGGCAAGAAATGTCAAATTGAAACCTAGAACAAGTATATTATACTATGGTAACTAGATGAAAGGAATTGGGAAAATATTCTAAATTTAAACAAAATTCCAGAGGCGTGGAATGAAGTGTACAATTCTCTATTAAACATTAATATTTATCTTACTTTGTGGAGGATATTTACTGGTTTAAGAGACTTGATTACACAAGATGTTTCAGAGTTCACCAAGATGTTGTCATTTTGTTTTTCATAGACTCGCTCAGGAAGTATGAAGTGTATGCAAGCTTCCTTTTTCAGACTGTCAAAAAATCTATGGATTTCTGCAGGTGAGTCTGAACATGTAATAGTACGTTCTCAAAGCCATCTGACAAAAATCAGCCACTGTATTGATGTTTTTTACCTCCTGATCGGATTGGTTTCAACATATTGCTTTGTTTCAGCATTGTGTGGCTAAACTACAAACTTGAAGTGCCTTTTTAGATCAATCTGTACAGAAATGACTGATGTTCAGATTTTGAGAACAGTATAGTTTTTATGACAGTGACGATAATCCTTGCCATTTGCAAAGGCTCGCGCAGCAGCCAGCTGTTCCACAGAATGTAGGATAGAGGAATGCAGAATTTTCTCAGTGATTTTTTTGTTGCCGTGTGTTTCTTAAAGCAGAAGTTCCCAGAACAATGGAACTTCCACCAATTGCATTGCAAAGCAGATTCTGCAGCATCAAACCCCGCTAAACACACAACAGGCACAATTGTGTTAAAATACATTGTTTATAGTTATGTTCTGGACACTGGACCTTCCCCAATAACTGGGGGGTGGAGGCGATCCATACAGGGCAGCAAACAACGTATCTTAGTGGCTTGTAAAACATACCAACAGACAGAAAACAGGGCAGCCTCATTCTCAAGCAATTGTTTTTACCCTGTCACTAATGGAATAGCTCTGGCGAATCCATTTCATTAGATGGCTCTCTGCAGCTCATTTACTTTACACTCTCTAGTACTGACATCCAGGCTGCTGCCAGCAGAACTGTAAACTAGAGGCGCGAGTTTGAGGCCCAGAAGAAGCGTGGCCCAGGGGCAGCACGGGCCAGCCCGCACTGGGATGTGTGCGCCCGCACTAGGTCTGTGCAGCAGAGATGGTCTCCAGTCATCTTGGTTAATCGTTGCCACTGGTCCAAGACCTAGCTCATTCAAGCCTGTGTGGTGGCTGGTGTGCAACGGCCACCACACGTTAAAAAAATCCACGCACAGGCATCTTCCACCCTTCAACATGTAGTTCGGGACCTGGAATATTAGGTCCTTCATTGAAACACCTGTGAACTCATCCCTTTTTGGCATGGAAGCAAGTCATCCTCGATACGAGGATCGCCTATGATGAAATTAAATAGGGCATTAGCTGTGCTGTCAGGGAGGTGCAATGTGGATTGTAATGATACAGGCCTTACAGCAGGTTAACTGTGCAGTGGTTAATCAAAGAACACGTGCAACACAAGGGAGACTGAATTAATTTTAGAATAAATTCGGGAGTGCACTGATCAAATTCAGAAGTTTGCAATCAGGACATAGTTTCTGGGATTTCGATAAAATTAATAAAATGGATTAATTGCAAAGACAGTGAGTAGAGTTATGATAAAAAGGACTCATTTGCCTATACAAAAATTCACCCACTCAAACAATATACATTCCGAATGTTAACATTTTTCATAAAGTGCTTCCAGAAACAAGGCAAAAAGAATTTAAAACTCGCCATGCAAGGAAAATGTTATGCATTCCTATATCTTTACATTCCACGGATCAGCATGCTCCTGTGCCAGCCTTTGTAGTGAAATTATTGCAGTATTTAAAAAAAAATCTAAATCTTTGCAATCAAGAAAATTAGAACTCGGCCTTCTTGTGTATTACGTACTTTTATCGATGTCATTTAGGCATTTCTATAAAAAAGGAGCCAAGTGCAATTGCAACACAAATGATTGCACTGACTCAGTTCCTTTATTTTTCTTTAAACATGCAGAATCCCACCTCTCATCAGAAGAGGAAAGGACTGCAGTATAGCTTCCGCTGTTCAGCATTCACCTTTAAAATGTGCATTGTGCTTGTTCTACATACTCATTTCCTAGATTTCCCTTACTAAATTTACTGTAACAAAATACGTGACCAAAACAATTTAATTTCTTTAAAACTCAACAAACTTCAAAATAATTTTGAAAGTTTGAATAAGTTATGCGCAATATCAGAATAAAATTTGAACTGAAATATGACGTCAATGTTGGTGATCTTCAAACCACTGATACTACAATCTCATGTGCGACAAACATTTCTCTTTATTTCTATGAACTGCTACCGAACTTAATTATTTCTGCTTATCAGGAACTTAATTGCAGATATATTCTTACCTTTACACCCTGAATAAGGCCATTCATTAAAAATGTATGTTTGGGAAAGGTTTCATGCAGAACCTGTCAAGAAAGAGAATAATATTAGATGTACAAAGACAAAACCTAGTTAATACTTAGATTTACAAAATAAATTCAGTATCAACAATCTCACTGTGAGCACGCTAAAGTGAACTAACCAAAGATTTTAAGCTGTAAACAGCTACATTTGTATAGTGATGCATGCAAATGCAACACTAGTTATGCAGAGAAATTTTACATACGTCAGTAATGAAGACCAAAAAAAAAAATCAGTGCACTGATTCATTCAGAGTGCACAAATGTCTCAAAAATTGATAATGCAGGTGCAACATCCCAAATCCGGAATTCCGAAAACCAGAATTGTCCAAAAAAGATATTTAGTGCATCCCAGATGGAGTCGTCCGGAATCTGGAATTATGGTCCGAAAACTGGACATTTTTGAGGCAGCAAACAGTGGGATAGGTGGAATAAGAAGGCTACTTACCAGTAAAAAGCACAATGCCGGGGGGGGGATGGGGGGGGGGGGGGGGGGAAGGGGGAGCCACGGGAGGCGAGCAGCAGTGAGTCGGCGAGGTCAGAAATCTGGCACGGATTCAGTCGAGGATTACGGATTTCATACAAGCAAATCAACAGTCTGAAATCCAGAATCCTTGACTGAATCCGTGCCGGATTTCAGACCTTGCTGCTCAAAACACAGCATGGATTCGGTCGAGGATTCCAGATTTCAGACTATTTATTTTCTTGTCTGAAATCCAGAAAATCCCAAAAACCGACACGGTCTCGGTCCTGAGTATTCCGGAAGTTGTATCTATACAATCAATCATTCTTGGGTAAACAAAGGTTTTTTTTTTAATTCATACCAACATTGAGTCAACATAGCATAGCAAAACATGGATTATAATCTACAAGCTATTTAGCAACCTTCCCTATTTCCCAGTAGCGAGCACACTTCTCTTAAGTGGCATCAAACCACAATATAATGCTTACTTTTCTGAACTGTCTGCAAGTATGTTCCTGATCCCCTTGTTTGGGCTCTTACACTGTTGCAACCAAGCTCAGACAAGCATCAGGAACAGTATCTCCTTTTCTCTTGGGCATTCTATAGTACTCTGCTCAGAGTACTGAATTTAATAACTCCAAAACTTAAAATATAATCCCTCTCCCTGAAGACTGCTCAATTTTTTTAAAAGCAGAGAACGGTTAGAGGATATAAAAAATCATCTTGGGTGAGGCAATTAAAAAAAAACATGCAAATAGGCTAGATGGTGAAAAGGCGAGAAAATGGGTCGGGAGTGGAAGGAAAGAAGTAGAGATGCAGGAGGTTTGAAAAGAAAACAGAAAATGCTAGAAACAAGTAAATAACCTGACCACAGATTGCCCTCACCAGAACTACGTGCTGGCAAAAGATCTGCACCCAAAACATCAATCCACCTCCTTTCTTCTCTCTCCTCTCCCCACCCCCCACTGCAACCTTGACAGAGCCACCCCACATCCCCAGCACCAGCATCACTTTAACGAAAGATTGACTGGTCATTTATCTCATTGCTGTCTGTGGGACCAG
The DNA here is from genome assembly GCF_044704955.1 of Pristiophorus japonicus. Classification (NCBI taxonomy): domain Eukaryota; kingdom Metazoa; phylum Chordata; class Chondrichthyes; family Pristiophoridae; genus Pristiophorus; species Pristiophorus japonicus. The sequence continues at coordinate 99,658,932 of NC_091977.1, read as the reverse complement.
TCCACTATGACCAATTAGTTTGAACATGTTGTTTGTGTTGGGGAAACTGGTTTTGTCCAGTTTATCCAATTGTCTGGACAAATCATGTCCATTTAAGTGGAATACACGAGAGATTGCAGTTATACCCCTCTGTACACTAGAGTATTACTGCCACCATCAACCATGACAGTTATCTGTAAAAAAAAAAATCCTTTACAGGTCAGCAGCTCATGATACTATAGGTAACAGTTTTCAATATATTCATTACTTTACCTGTATTACAAGCTACTATTACAGTACATTCTGGCTTGCACAAGAACAGTTTTATGTTTCACTTCTGCCTTTTGCCAAACTGTTCATTTTTTTCTTCAATGAATTGTGGTAAACACAAAAACAGTAGTGATGCACATTTCAAATTAGATTAAAATAATCGAGACATTTTATTGCAAAGCAATGCTTCTTCATCATGTGCCTCAAGTTAACACAGACAGAAGGTCCTTTCTGACAGAAGATTAATAAGTGTAGGACAAATGGGTTCAAACTTTTCAATTAAAATATGCCTTTTCTGTCCGTGTCTCTCATTAATAATAGTGTGTTATTCGAATAAAGCTTTAGTGAAATATAGCCAAAATTACTGGGGTGATAATTCGGCACTTTCTAACCCAAGGCCTACTCTGGTGAAAGGAGAAATAAATGGTGACAGTGGGCATTAATTATCTGTCAAATAAACCCCAGATTTACTAGTGAAATTGGGGGATGGGGGCAGTAGACTGGAAGATGGTCAAATAAAGCAACTCCACCTATTCACTATAAAAACAAAACTGCTGTAAACTGACAACTGACTCTCACAAATGGTCAGCACTTTTTATTTCACAGATCACTCAACATTTTGTAGTTGTGTTTCAATCCAGTTACGGCAAAGAACCAGGCTAGGTTAAAATCATTTAATGTCTATATTCAAGAGATTAGTTGATCTTTTTAAAAATGGTGGCAAAAATTGGTCAATGAGAGATAACCAATTAATAGGTTTCAGTGATGTTGGTTGAGTGATAAATGTTAGCCAGGAAACTAAGAACTCCCCTGCTCTTCTTTGAATAAAGCCATGGATTATTTTACTGTGATATATTCATAGAGCACAGCACACACAGCTTCTAACATGGCAGGCAGCTCTGTCGGAAGCCTCCAGAATCTGCCTGGTTCTGTTTAATTATTAACTCTGCAGTTGCAGTACACAATACATCCACATCCACAGTGTGAAGCTACAAACATTACAAGCTTACAAACATTACACTTCTCCCTCCTTAATGAAGAAGTTATTATTACAAACATCATACTTAACTTTCATGTTTATACATAACACAAGATAAAACATTTTTTTCCCCATATTTACAAATTTAACTTTACAACTTGTTTGCTGTTTTGAAGAAAATACCTTCGCTCTCGAACAGAACCTTCCAAACCTGGTGTCGATTTCACACTCATTCGTGGCTCATCCTGAGGAACGTTTTCCTCCACGGAATTGCCTTGATTTTCATTTGAACTCACTAACTTCAGGCTCTTTGTTTTCCTGACTCGGACTCAGACTTTCATTCTGATTCTCTCCTGGATTTGTTTCCAGTACATTGGATTTAGGATTTGTTACTGATATATCAAAACTATCTGATGTGTCAGAAATAATTGAATCATTCCCACCTTCAACTCCTTCCATGTATGTAGGTAAAATATCAATATAAACAAACCTAACCTGTCCATTATCAAACATCTTTACCAAATATGTGCGAGGAGCACATATCTTCACCACTCTTCCTAGTAAACACTTTAACCATTTATGGTGATGGTTCTTGACTCTCACGTTCTGGTTTAATTTCACACTTCTCTTTTACTCTACCTTTATCATGATTCTCTTTCTGTCTTAATTGTGTCTCTTCAACGGACTGTGCCAAATTTGGCTTTAACAACCATAATCTGGTTTGTGGCTGTTGTTTGAGAAACAACTCTGCCAGTAGATGTATGAGGAGTATTTCGATATGTAATCAAAAAATTAGCCAATTTGTGATCCAATGACAACTGTCCTTTCCTTGGATTTGGATCTAACATTTGTTTTATGAGGGCACATTTTACAATTTGTACAGTGCGCTCTGCTGCACCATTCGAAGCAGGATGGTATGGTGGAACCTTGGTATGTTTCACACCATTTTTGCTCATGAATTGTGCAAATTTTTCTGAACAAAACTGTGGTCCATTATCCGAAACAATCTCTTCTGGGAGGACAAATGAAGAAAATAATTTTTGAAAAATGTCCAATGTTTTACTTGTTATTTTCCACATTGGAAACACCTCAACCCACTTCGAATGGCTATCAATCACAGTGAACAATTGTTGTCCTTCTAACTCAGCAAAATCACTATGTAGCCTTTGCCACACCCTGGGAGGCCATGTCCATGGCTGTAATGGTACTGGTGGTGGTTGCTTGCTTACCGATTGACATGTCGTACACTGACTCAAGATGTACCCTATATCTTTATCAAGACCTGGCCACCATAAATAACTGCATGCAAAACTCTTGGTCAAGCACATTCCCAGGTGCTGGTCATAGAGGTCTCCTCATAATTTGGACCTGAATTTATTTGGTGCTGAAATTAGTATGTCATCTAAATAACATACTATCCCTTCAATACCTTGCAAAGTCTGATTCATCATCCCATAGAATATGGCAGGGGTGGAAGACACTCCAAACGGTAGCCTATTAAATTGATATGGGCCCAGATGAGTATTTATAATCAAACATGACTTGGACTCCTCATCTATTTCAAGCTGTAGGCATTCGTAAGATCCAGTTTTGAGAAGATCTGACCACCTGTCAGTGTTGTGAACAAATCTTCTATATTCAGCAATGTATTGGGGACATTACCCTCTAGAACCTGGTTTACGGTTACTTTATAGTCACCACACAATCTTACCCTACAACGGACTTAGGTACAACAACAATGGGTGTAGCCCAATTACATCGATCTATCTTACAAATAATGTTGAGAGTCTCTAGTCTTTTGCGTTCTTGCTCAACATTCTCCTCGAGTGCATATGGTATGGAACGTGGCTTGTAGTAAACCGATCTAGCGTCCTTCTGTACCCTGACACTCGCCTTGAAGCCTTGGATCGGACTGCCCGTTTCGCAGAACACCTTCGGATACTTCTTGATAACCTCACCCGTTGATGAAAATCTCGCTTCCACACAGAAAATCTTACTCCAATCCAGCTTCAGTGAGCTCAACCAATTTCTTCCTAGTAAGGCAGACTTGACTCCTTTCACTACTATTCGAGGCAAGTTCTGAAATTGATCTTTATATTTCACCGGTACGGTGATACGACCTACCACAGGAATTTTCTCTCCCGAGTAGCCTCGCAGCTCTATCTTGGATTTCTCCAGTTGGAAATCACGCAATTTGTCGAGGTACAGCGACTCCGGTACTACACTCACGGATGCACCCATGTCAATTTCCATTGGTATCTTGAATCCCGCAACATCTATGTGGATTTTGATGCTTTCCGAATTGCTCTCCGTTAACCTTGTGCTCCTGATGACGTGTAACTCTAACATCTCCTCGTCCTGTTGTTGTTCTTCCATGCTATGTAGTCTCTTGGGATTTCTACTCATAGCTTTGAACGCTGGACTCATAGCTTTAAAAGCTGGTTTACCCTTCAGTCGGCATGCCTTCACAAGATGCCCAGTCTTCCTATAGAAGAAACACTCTGCCTTCACAGATGGACAACTTTGAGTAATGTGTCGTCCCAGGCACCTATAGCACGACTTCGACGCTCTGATAGAATTTCCAGTTTGAGACTTTCGGCCATGCCCGTCTTTAACTTTGAACCTGCAGATGATTTACCTCGGTTGACTGACGACCGTAATTATTATTTAATTCTCGGGAATATTGTTCGGCCATGCCCATTTACCTCGCTGTCTGACAAGCAATCTCAAAAGTCAAGTCATCCATCGTCAATAACTTCCTTCTGATCGCATCATTTTACACCCCACAAACAAAACCATCCCGTAATGCTCGGTTTTGAAAGTTTCCAAAATTACAGTGCATTGATAGCTTTTCTAATGCTACGATGTAATCACTGATACTTTCATCAGCCTTTTGATTCCAAATCCCGAAACGATAGCTTTGAGCAATTTCTAACGGTTTGGGGTTATAGTGCTGCTCCAGCTTCGTTAAAATCTCTAAGCGTTGTGTCCTTTGGCTCGTCAGGCACAAGCAGATTTACAAGGGTTTCGTACAATGCCAGACCCACCTCCGATAAGAAGATCGCTTTCTTATGTCCCAACACAGCCCGGTTCTGGACTGCATTGTATGGAACTTCGATTATGTTATTTGCATTGAAATACATTTCTAGCCAATCCACATACGCTTTAAAACGTTCCTGGTCGTGTCTATATTCCCCCAAATGTCCGATTACACCTGCCATTTTAATCTCTAGCTGTTCACACCGTGTGCTGTATTTTACCTCAGATTTTGCAGCTTTGTTCCAAAGACAGAAACTTCCAAAGTCTCTGTCGGCTGGCTGAATCCTTCCCCAACAGAATTTATGCTGTAAATCATCCGAAAAATCCCATCTTATCGCCAAATGTGATATATTCACAGAGCATAGCACACACAGCTCCTAATATGGCAGGCAGCTCTCTCGGAAGCCTCCGGAAATCTGCCTGGTTCTGTTTATTATTAACCCTGCACTTGCAGTACACAATACGTCCACATCCACAGTGTGGAGCTACAAACATTACAAGCTTATAGACATTACATTTACAACCAGCTGAATAGGCAGATAGTACCTTGGTTTAATATCTTATCCGAAAAGACACAATTAGCAACAAGGCAGAATCCCTTAGCATCAACCCAGATTATATGCTCAAATCCTGCAGCTGAACTTGAACTCAAGGCCTTCTGACTCAGAGGTGAAAGTGCTACCAGTGAGCCAAGCTGATGTTTTTTTTTTAAAAATAGGTGTAGGAGTAGGCCATTCAGCCCTTCGAGCCTGCACCGCCATTCAATGAGTTCATGGCTGAACATGCAACTTCAGTACCCCATTCCTGCTTTCTCGCCATATCCCTTGATCCCCCTAGTAGTAAGGACTACATCTAACTCCTTTTTGAATATATTTAGTGAGTTGGCCTCAACAACTTTCTGTGGTAGAGAATTCCACAGGTTCACCACTCTCTGGGTGAAGAAGTTTCTTCTCATCTCATTCCTAAATGGCTTACCCCTTATCCTTAGACTGTGACCCCTGGTTCTGGACTTCCCCAACATTGGGGACATTCTTCCTGCATCTAACCTGTCTAAACCCATCAGAATTTTAAACATTTCTATGAGATCCCCTCTCATTCTTCTGAACTCCAGTGAATACAAGCCCAGTTGATCCAGTCTTTCTTGATAGGTCAGTCCCACCATCCCGGGAATCAGTCTGGTGAACCTTCGCTGCACCTCCTCAATAGCAAGAATGTCCTTCCTCATGTTAGGAGACCAAAACTGTACACAATACTCCAGGTGTGGCCTCACCAAGGCCCTGTACAACTGTAGTAACACCTCCCTGCCCCTGTACTCAAATCCCCTCGCTATGAAGGCCAACATGCCATTTGCTTTCTTAACCGCCTGCTGTACCTGCATGCCAACCTTCAATGACTGATGTACCATGACACCCAGGTCTCGTTGCACCTCCCCTTTTCCTAATCTGTCACCATTCAGATAATAGTCTGTCTCTCTGTTTTTACCACCAAAGTGGATAACCTCACATTTATCCACATTATACTTCATCTGCCATTCATTTGCCCACTCACCTAACCTATCCAAGTCACTCTGCAGCCTCATAGCATCCTCCTCGCAGCTCATACTGCCACCCAACTTAGTGTCATCTGCAAATTTGGAGATACTACATTTAATCCCTTCATCTAAATCATTAATGTACAATGTAAACACAGCTGGGGCCCCAGCACAGAACCTTGCGGTACCCCACTAGTCACTGCCTGCCATTCTGAAAAGTACCCGTTTGCTCCTACTCTTTGCTTCCTGTCTGACAACCAGTTCTCAATCCATGTCAGCACACTACCCCCAATTCCATGTGCTTTAACTTTGCACATTAATCTCTTGTGTGGGACCTTGTCGAAAGCCTCTGAAAGTCCAAATACACCAAATCAACTGGTTCCTCACTTGTCCACTCTACTGGAAACATCCTCAAAAAATTCCAGAAGATTTGTCAAGCATGATTTCCCTTTCACAAATCCATGCTGTCTTGGACCTATCATGTCACCTCTTTCCAAATGCGCTGCTATGACATCCTTAATAATTGATTCCATCATTTTACCCAACTACCGATGTCAGGCTGACCGGTCTATAATTCCCTGTTTTCTCTCTCCCTCCTTTTTTAAAAAGTGGGGTTACATTGGCTACCCTTCACTCCATAGGAACTGATCCAGAGTCTATGGAATGTAAGAAAATGAGTGTCAATGTATCTGCTATTTCCAAGGCCGCCTCCTTAAGTACTCTGGGATGCAGACTATCAAGCCCTAGGGATTTATCGGCCTTCAATCCCATCAATTTCCCCAACACAATTTCCTGACTAATAAGGATTTCCCTCGGTTCCTGCTTCTTACTAGACCCTCTGACCTCTTTTATATCCGGAAGGTTGTTTGTGTCCTCCTTAGTGAATACCGAACCAAAGTACTTGTTCAATTGGATGCCATTTCTTTGTTCCCCTATATGACTTCCCCTGATTCTGACTGCAGGGAACCTATGTTTGTCTTTACTAACCTTTTTCTCTTTACATATCTAAAGAAGCTTTTGCAGTCCGTTTTAATGTTCCCTGCAAGCTTCCTCTCGTACTCTATTTTCCCTGCCCTAATCAAACCCTTTGTCCTCCTCTGCTGAGTTCTAAATTTCTCGCAGTCTCCGGGTTCGCTGCTATTTCTGGCCAATTTGTATGCCACTTCCTTGGCTTTAATACTATCCCTGATTTCCCTCGATAGCCACGGTTGAGCCACCTTCCCTTTTTTATTTTTACGCCAGACAGGGATTATGATTATGATTGTGTTTATGAATGTAAAGGTCATACCTTAATTTATACCCAAAGTGTCAGCATTGATAACATTCGGTTAGCAACTCAATAATACAATGGTGACTTAATAAAAGCAAACAGATTGTGAAATTAAATTAAGCGAGTAAATTTCAGCCAATTGTGAAAACAACAACAGGATAGGAGTACTGCAGAATGAAATTTAATGCAAGGTCTTTCAACATGTAACTTCATAGATTGGGATGATATCAATCCACTGTTTTGTGGATATTATCTTCTAGAAAATTCAAGGCGGCTGCTCCACTACCTTCTCAAGGGCAGTAAGCGATAGGCAATAAATGCTGGCCTTTCCAGCGACGCTCAGATCCCAACATGTATTTCTATAGCACTTTTAATGTAGTAAAATGTCCTAAGGTGCTTCACAGGAGTTTTCAAAGACAAAAGAAATGCCAAATGATGCAGGGCCCCCACAGGCAGATGGACTGTGTAAAGCTGAGGATTTAATCGGCTCCACTAAAGGGAATCTGCCCATTTCTTCACATTCTAGCTCTGAAAATAAATTTATCAGAAACCTTGCCTCTGCTTTTGCCCCCCATTCATGGGCTGTAGGCATCGCTGGCAAAGCCAGCATTTATTGCCCATCCCCAATTGTCCTCGAGAACGTGGTGGTGAGCTGCCTTCTTGAACCGCTGCAGTCTGGAGATGAAGCTACTTCCATAGGGCTGTTAGATAGGGAGTTCCAGGATTTTGAACCAGCGACGCAAGTCAGGATGGTATGTGATTTAGAAAGGAACTTGGAAATGAGTGGCACTCCCATGCACCTGCTGTCCTTATCCTTCAAGGTTGACCACTCTATCCTTCAACGCCTCCCCAACGCCATCCAGCTGGGTGGGACTGCACTTGGCTGGTTTCATTCTTATCTATCTAGTCGCAGCCAGAGAGAGTCACCTGCAACGGCTTCTCTTCCCGCCTCCACATCGTTACATCCAATGTCCTCCAAGGATCTATCCTTGGCCCCCTTCAATTTCTCATCTACATGTTGCCCCTTGGCGACATCATTTGAAAACACAGCGTCAGTTTTCACATGTATGCTGATGACACCCAGCTCTACCTCACTATCACTTCTCTCGACCCCTCCAGTGGCTCTAAATTGTCAGACAGCTTGTACGACATCCAGTTCTGGTGAGCAGAAATGTTCTCTAATTGAATATTGGGAAGACCGAAGCCAGTTTTCGGTCCCCGCCACAAACTCCATTCCCTAGCCACTGACTACATCCCTCTCCTCAACTTCTGTCCAAAGCTGAACCAGACTGTTCGCAACCTTGGTATTTTATTTGACCCTGGAATAAATTTTCGACCACATATCCGCAGCATAACTAAGACCACCTATTTCCACCTCTATAATATCGCCAGTCTCTGTCCTTGCCTCAGCTCATCTGCTGCTGAAGCCCTCATACATGTCTTTGTTACCTCTGGACTGGACTATTCCAAACCACTCCTGGCTGGCCTCCCACATTCTACCCTATGTAAACTAGAGGTGATCCAAACTTCAGCTGCCCGTGTCCTAACTCGCACCAAGTCTCGCTCACCCATCACCCCTGTGCTCGCTGACCTACATTGGCTTCCAGTTAAGTAACATCTCAATTTCAAAATTCTCATCCTTATTTTCAAATCCTTCCATGGCCTCGCCCCTCCCTATCTCTATAATCTCCTCTCGCCCCACAACCCAGAGATGTCTGCACTCCTCTAATTCTGCCTTCTTGAGCATCAGTGATTATAATCACTCAACCATTGGTGACTGTGCCTTCTGTTGCCTAGGCCCCAATATTTGGAACTCCCTGCCTAAACTTCTCCGCTTCTCTACTTCTCTTTCCTCCTTCAAGACACTCCTTATAACCTCTCTCTTTGACCAAGCTTTTGGTCACCTGCACTAATTTCTACTTATGCAGCTCGGTGTCAAATTTTTCATCTCATAATACGCCTTGGGACGTTCCACTATGTTAAAAGTGCTATGCAAATACAAGTTGTTGTTGGTACAGTTTGCAGGTTTGGGAGGTGGTGTCAAAGAAGCCTTGGTGAGTTATTGCAGTGCATCTTATAGATGGTATACAGTACAGATACGGTGCACCGGTGGTGGTGGGAGTGAATGTTTAAGGTGGTGGATGGGGTGTCAATCAAGCGGGCTGCTTTGTCCTGGATGGTGTCGAGCTTCTTGAGTGTTGTTGGAGATGTCACTCATATGCTTGAGCCATATGTAACCAATAATACCAAAAGGACAGATTTTTACATCATTTGATGACAAACAGTATAACACGCATTAAACAAAGTAGTTTGTGTAAAAACCTAACTAGATTTTGACAGTGCATTAGATAGTAGCTCTTCTAAAAATAAAATCTAATGGGCTAGTGAATAAACATTAGCATCAAAGCCTTCTTTAAGAATTAAAAAAAATGTTTTGGGATGTGGGCATTAACTGTCAACCAATGTGGGACTGGAATCATATGTAGGGCAGACAAGGTAGGAGTGGCAGGTTCCCTTCCCTGAAGGTGACTTGTAAGCAAGTTGGGTTTTTACAACAATCCTGTAGCTTTCATACTAGTGCACATAATACCAGATTTATTGAATTTGTCAACTTGCCATGAGGCTACTGGACCCATGTTAAAAATTAATATATATTTACAGCAAGTTTATATAGCAAATCAGAATTGCTCCAAATATTCAGGTGTTCCTATTTCAAAACAGCAGCGCATGCCTAAGGAACACTTTGCTAACAATAAAAAAAGCACAATTTAAAACAAATGTTCACAAGCAGTGAAAACTAGGTTAATCATAATTTTTTACACTTTGAAGTCTGAAAAGGTTATGATTGTTAAAATTGAACTTAAAGTTCAGTTATTGAGAGACAAAATTACATTACATTTATTGATCTATATATCACTGTTTGAGAGAGACCTAGTAAATAATGAGAATAGTGCTGTTTGATAGAGACCCAGTAAATAATGAGAATAGTGCTGATACATCTGGCCTTTATGAATCTAGCTCGCAGACTAAATAAAAATGTTACCCCCGAAAAAAATCTATATTTTGCACATATTAAAGTGGTTCCAAATTTCAACTTGGATGAGCGAATATCAAATATTACAGAGCTGAACAAAGACCAACAGTAAATCTAGATCACCACTTAGGCATCATTGACTTTGCATATTGCAAGCCAACTGCTAGTTCAATAATCATCAACTTTTTTAGCAATATTTGGAGCAATTCTGATTTGCTACATAAAACTTGCTGTAAATATATATTCATTTGAATGTAGTGCTTTTAACGTAATAAGATGTCTTCAAAACGCTTCACAGGAGTGTTATATAACAAAATTTGAAACCTAGCCACATAACGAGATATTAGGGCAGATGACCAAAATCTTGGTCAAAGAGGTAGGTTTTAAGGAGCGTCTTAAATCACAGTACAGTAAAAAGGTATGCTATTTGGGAGATAGTCAATTTTTTTGTGGGACAAGAGATATTACTCGAACAGAAAGGGATCATGTGACAACATAGCCAACTAATTAACCTGGATAATTTAGACAAGTAAAACCAATGTGTTGTGACTGCCCATGTAAATATTTAGACAGTTTTAGATTCCTGAATGAGTCACAATGCTGCAAGATCACTGTTCAATTAGAAATATTTAGTGACTCCTCCCCCCACCCCAATCTATGGCTCTGGAATGTGTGGAATGGAAGTAGATAAACTGACCTTCATATTGTTTGCACAACCATTTATATCAACTCTAAAGGTAAAGATAACCAAGCCAAGATCATTATTCTAGTAGTAATAAATTTTTGGATATTTGCCAAAATCAAGATCCAAAAATACAGCTCATTTTCCAGTGGTTCTCCATCCTTTATTTTCCCACGTTTTAAGCTCTTCTAGAAATTCCAGTGTCAACAGGGTCCACTGATCTGCAGTGTACATTCCCTTTGAGTGAATGAAGCTATTCCATGACACACATAGCATGTTCCCAATACCATCACTGGAATGGTAAAGGAGGGAAGACAAATGTAATAAATAGCTGCAGTGTCTTGTTTGCTAAGCTTCTCATATGCACAGAAAATGCAGAACTGCATTACCCCAGTTTAGTTTATAAGCTGTACCTCAAATAATTTCCAAGTTTCATTGTACAAATTCTACTTACTGGCATTTGTGTCTAAATCAAAAGCCACTAGTATATTTTGAAAATATGCACAACAACAACAACTTGTATTTATATAGCACCTTTAACTTAGTAAAACATCCCAAGGCGCTTCACAGGAGTATTACAAGATAAAACAAATAAATTTGACACCGAACCACATAAGAAGAAATTATGGCAGGTGACCAAAAGCTTGGTCAAAAAGGTAGGTTTTAAGGAGCATTTTAAAAGGAAGAAAGAAATCGAGAGGCGGAGAGGCTTTAAGGAGGGAGTTTCAGAGCTTAGGGCCCAGGAAGCTGATGGTACAGCCACCAATGGTTGAGCAGTTATAATCAGGGATGCTCAAGAGGACAGAATTTGAGGAGCACAGACAACTCAGGAGGTTGAGGCTGAAGGAGATTACAGAGATAGGGAGAGGCGAGGCCATGGAGGGATTTGTAAACAAGGGTGAGAATTTGGAAATTGAGGTGTTGCTTAACCGGCAGCCAATGTAGGTCAGCGAGTACAGGGGTGATGGTTGAGCCGGACTTGGTGCGAGTCAGGACATGGGCTGCTGCGTTTTGGATGACCACAGGAACTTTTTCTAGAGATTTTGACTGCACATTTCTGGATTTAGATCTTAATCTTTACTTTTTAACTGATACATTAAATGCATAATTTGCCAATCCCCAATCCTCGGTTATAATTTCCTTTCCAAAGAATTTTAGAAACTTGTAGTCACTGCCTTGGCTATTCCCTTTCTAGGTTTTCTCAATCCTCAGATTTAAACTGTGATTTGTTTACTTTAAAGTTTGTATGACTTTACTACTCTTTGAATAATAATCGTCACTTAATTGTTCTGTACCCATCTCTGGTGGTTCCACAATGACAATAACCATCTCCTCTGAAAAGTGAGACAAAAGTACTTAAATTGTACCCCTGACATTTCCTCATTATTCATAGAAACATAGAAAATAGGTGCAGGAGTAGGCCATTCGGCCCTTCGAGCCTGCACCACCATTCAATAAGATCATGGCTGATCATTCACCTCAGTATCCCTTTCTTGCTTTCTCTCCATACCCTTTGATCCCTTTAGCCTTAAGGGCTATATCGAACTCTCTCTTGAATATATCCAATGAACTGGCATCAACAACTCTCTGCGGTAGAGAATTCCACAGGTTAACAACTCTCTTGAGTGAAGAAGTTTCTCCTCATCTCGGTCCTAAATGGCTTACCCCTTATCCTTAGGCTGTGTTCCCTGGTTCTGGACTTCCCCAACATCGGGAACATTCTTCCTGCATCTAACCTGTCCAATCCCGTCAGAATTTTATTTCTTTCTATGAGATCCCCTCTCATCCTTCTGAACTCCAGTGAATACAGGCCCAATTGATCCAGTCTCTCCTCATATGTCAGTCCTGCCATCCCAGGAATTAGTCTGGTGAACCTTCGCTGCATTCCCTCAATAGCAACAACGTCCTTCCTCAGATTAGGAGACCATTTCTCCAGTCGTGTACGTCGCTTGTAAATATGGAGGGCTGGGGTTTCGGTTCTGCTCATTTCGGGGCGGTAACGGTGGCGGGACAGTAAAGTTGGCGCCCGGGAACAGGTCGCGCCTCAGTCAGCAAAATTCATCTGCTGGGCTCGGAGTGTGAGGTGGAGCGCTAAGGGAGGCGTTACACACCACTTTTAGGGCGCTAGGCTGGCTGAGCATCTGAAAATCCGATTGCCTCCCTCATCTCTTAGCATCCCTACCCTACCTTAATTATCCACGTACCACGAATGTGCCTACAGAAATACATTTATTGCCTTTAATGGGTTTTTTTTGGCCAATTTTCTCTCTTTGTTTAACCTTTCTAATCCATCTTTCTGTAGATTTCCTATATTCTTTATATTTGTTTTGGCTGTCACTTCAGTTATCTACTCTAAGCATGAAATACTAAGTTTCAAAAATGATCTAATCTCGCTACTTTCAAGCCACCAACTGGGTGTGCTTCATTATCCAGAACCAGGTCAAGTCGTGCTTCACGACCTGCTAGAAGCAGCAAATACTGACTGAACAGTCTTGAACACATACCAAAAAAAATCTCCGTTTTTACCATATTTAAATATAATCTTCCACAATTATGACTCCTTTGGGATTACATGCCACTAACTTACACATTTCATCCTCAATTTCCTGTCCACTATTTGGCTGTCTATAATATTCTCCCAGTAATGTGACTGTCTCCTTGTTATTCCATCAGCACAATCCAAAAGGAATTTTGTCTGGACCATTTCTTTATTTAAATCCTTACGCACTGGTGCTCTAACATGGTCTCTAATACTGTCATGCCACTTCCTTTCTGAACTTCAAACCCAGGAATATTTAATTTCCAATCTTGACCCAGCTGTAGCCGTACTGTGACTTGGTCATGATTTTCTATTTTACATAATAAAAGTAACTATTTTCCCAATCTACATTGTCTATAAAAAGGTAAGAATTTAACTGTGGACAACATGTTGAAACTGTAATGTTAGCAAACCAGTATAAAAAGTTACTGTAGTCAGAGTTTTCCAAAGTTATTTTTAAATGCTGCTTTGTTTTTATCCAAGTTTACAAAATTTCATTGGCACAGAAAAGATATATGTTATGTTACCACTTGCAATTTCAGCATTAGATAAATGTCATTTGAAAAATGTGTCCTTACAAGCTTTACCATTTTTTTAAAAAATAGCTACTGAAACAGAAACACATAGGCCCCAAGTTTCCACACGCAGCGAAAAAGACGCACCTCAGAGCTGGGCGCCTGTTTTTCACGCCGGAAAAAAAATGCGGTATTCTCGAGCTCCTTGGAGCTCGATGTCTGCTTGGTGCGGCGCACAGGGCGGAACCTACCACTCGCGCCGATTTTGTAAGTAGGAGGGGGCGGGTACAATTGAAATGAGGCTTCTTGGTGCCGGCAACCCTGCGCGTGCGCGTTGGAGCGTTCGCGCATGCGCAGTCTGAAGTAAACATTGGCACTCGGCCATTTTTAAAAGTGCTGCAGAAAAAGTGAAGATTTGTTTCTTGGACCCCTGCAAAGGCTTGTATTTTAATTTTCTTGATATTTCTGTATGTGAGGGAGTGCTTTTAGCAGCACTGCTGAATAAATCACCTGCTGAAATCAGTGAGTTCAGCTTTTCACTGCTAAACTTGCAGAACCGGTGCCTGCAAATTAAGGACTGTGTGTTTGGAGAAATAAAAGTGCCAATTCAACTTTGCAATGGATCAACTTCCACCAGGAACAAAGAATTTCTTGCATGAGGAAGCAAACCATTGCATAATATGTGGTGCACCCATTCTGCAAATTTAAAGATAAAGATGTCGATGTGGCTGCCTCTCCCTGTCCAAATGGCCTCAGTCAGTCCCCCTCACAGCTCGAAGGCTGCTGCTGCTCCCGGCCAGCCACTGACGCCGCTGCAATCCCATGGCCGAATGGCCTCACGTCCGCTCCTGATTCTTCGGCTCCCGGCCAGCCACTGACACCGCTGCAATCCCATGGCCGAATGGCCTCAAGTCCGTCCGGGTGCTGCATCTTCGCGGGGAATGAAGGCCTGCCTCAAGCACCGCAGCTCAGCTCGAAGGCTGCTTGCTGCCTGCCCCTGCCGTTGAGACACTGACGCCACACCGCTGCCTGAAAGGCCTGCCTGAAGCACTTTCACACAGGTAGGAACATGGTTTATTTAATCTTTTCTTATAAATTTTTATTCAGGTTGGATTTATTTGTATAATATTTGTATAAGTATAACTAAGGATTGATTGTAGAATTTAATGACTTCCCTTCCCCCCCTCCCCCCCCCCCACGTTCCCTACGCCTAATTTGTAACCTGCGTCTGATTTTTTTAAAGTGCAGACAAGGTTTTTTCAAGCGTACAAAAATCTTCACTTGCTCCATTCTAAGTTAGTTTGGAGTACGTTTTCACTGTGGAAACTTTCAAATCAGGCGTCAGTGGCCGGACACCCCCCCTTTTGAAAAAAAAATTCTGTTCCAAAGTGAAACTGTTCTACCTGACTAGAACTGCAGAAAACTAAATGTGGAGAATTCCGATTTCTAAGATACTCCGTTCGACACCAGTTGCTCTTAAAAATCAGGAGCAAATCATGTGGAAACTTGGGGCCATTGTTTCTATACAATAAATTACTGCTCAGAGAAAATAGTAGGCCATTCAGCCCTTCGAGCCTGCACTGCCATTCGATAAGATCATGGCAGATCACTCCCTCAGTATCCCTTTCCTGCTTTCTCTCCATACCCCTTGAACCCCTTAGCCGTAAGGGCCATATCTAACTCCCTCTTGAATATATGAACTGGCATCAACAACTCTCTGCAGCAGGGAATTCCACAGGTTAACAATTCTCTGAGTGAAGAAGTTTCTCCTCATCTCAGTCCTAAATGGTCTACCCCTTATCCTAAGACTACGGTCCCCTGGTTCTGGACTTCCCAAACATCGGGAACATTCTTCCCGCATCTAACCTGTCCAGTCCCGTCAGAATCTTATACGTTTCTATGAGATCCCCTCTCATCATTTTAAATTCCAGTGAATAAAGGCCCAGTTGATCCAGTCTCTCCTCATATGACAGTCCAGCCATCCCTGAAATCAGTCTGGTGAACCTTCGCTGCACTCCCTCAATAGCAAGAACATCCTTCCTCAGATTAGGAGACCAAAACTGAACACAATATTCCAGGTGAGACCTCACCAAGGCCCTGTACAACTGCAGTAAGACCTCCCTGCTCCTATACTCAAATCCCCGAGCTATGAAGGCCAACATACCATTTGCCTGCTTCACCGCCTGCTGTACCTGCATGCCAACTTTCAATGGCTGATATACCATGACACCCAGGTCTCGTTGCACCTCCGCTTTTTCTAATCTGCCACCATTCAGATAATATTCTGCCTTCATGTTTTTGCCCCCAAAATGGATATCCTCACATTTATCCACATTATACTGCATCTGCCATGCATTTGCCCACTCACCTAACCTGTCCAAGTCACCCTGCAGCCTCTTAGCGTCCTCCTCACAGCTCACACCGCCACCCAGTTTAGTGTCATCTGCAAACTTGGAGATATTACACTCAATTCCTTCGTCTAAATCATTAATGTATATTGTAAAGAGCTGGGGTCCCAGCACTGAACCCTGCGGCACCCCACTAGTCACTGCCTGCCATTCTGAAATTGACCCGTTTGTTCCCACTCTTTGCTTCCTGTCTGCCAACCAGTTCTCTATCCATGTCAATACATTACCCCCAATACCATGTGCCTTAATTTTGCACACTGATGTCTTGTGTGGGACCTTGTCAAAAGCCTTTTGAAAGTCCAAATACACCACATCCACTGGTTCTCCCTTATCCACTCTACTAGTTACATCCTCAAAAAAACGCTAGAAGATTTGTCAAGCATGATTTCCCTTTCATAAATCCATGCTGACTTGGACTGATCCTGTCACTGCTTTCCAAATGCGCTGCGATTACATCTTTAATAACTGATTCCAGCATTTTCCCCACTACTGATGTCAGGCTAACCGGTCTATAATTACCCCTTTTCTCTCTCCCTCCTTTTTTAAAAAGTGGTGTTACATTAGCTACCCTCCAGTCCATCGGAACTGATCCAGAGTCGATAGACTGTTGGAAAATGATCACCAATGCATCCACTATTTCTAGGGCCACTTCCTTAAGTACTCTGGGATGCAGATGATCAGGCCCCGGGGATTTATCGGCCTTCAACTTCCCAAACATAATTTCCTGCCTAATAAGGATATCCATCAGTTCCTCCTTCTCACTAGACCCACTGTCCCCTCGTACATTCGGAAGGTTATTTGTGTCTTCCCTCGTGAAGACAGAACCAAAGCATTTGTTCAATTGGTCTGCCATTTCTTTGTTCCCCATTATAAATTCACCTGAATTCGACTGCAAGAGACCTACATTTGTCTTCACTAATCTTTTTCTCTTCACATATTTATAAAAGTTTTTGCAGTCAGTTTTTATGTTCCCTTCATGCTTCCTCTCGTACTCTATTTCCCCCCTCTTAATTAAACCCTTAGCCCTCCTCTGTTGAATTCTAAATTTCTCCCAGTCCTCACGTTTGTTGCTTTTTCTAGTCAATTTATATGCCTCTTCCTTGGTTTTAACACAATCCTTAATTTCCCTTGTTAGCCACGGTTGAGCCACCTTCCAGCCACTTTATTTTTACAATTGCTGAAGTTCATCCATGTGATCTTTAAATGTTTGCCATTGCTTATCCGTCAACCCTTTAAGTATCCTTTGCCAGTCTATTCTAGCCAATTCACACCTCATACCGTCGAAGTTAGCTTTCCTTAAGTTTAGGACACTAGTTTCCGAATTAACTGTCACTCTCCGTCTTGAAGAATTCTACCATATTATGGTCATTTTTCCCCAAGGGGCCTCACAACAAGATTGCTAATTAGTCCCTTCTCATTACACATCACCCAGTCTAGGATGGCCAGCTCTCTAGTTGGTTCCTCGACATATTGGTCTAGAAAGCCAACCCTAATACACTCCAGGAAATCCTCCTCCACCGCATTGCTACCAGTTTGGTTAGCCCAAATTAATATGTAGATTAAAGTCGCCCATGATAACTGCTGTACCTTTATTGCACTCATCCCTTATTTCTTGTTTGATGCTGTCCCCAACCTCACTACTACTGTTTGGTGGTCTGTACACAACTCCCACTAGCGTTTTCTGCCCTTTGGTATTTCGCAGCTCCACCCATACCGATTCCACATCATCCAGGCTAATGTCCTTCCTTACTATTGTATTAATTTCCTCTTTAACTAGCAATGCCACCCCGCCTCCTTTTCCTCTCTGCCTATCCTTACTAAATGTTGAATACCCCTGGATGTTGAGTTCCCAGCCTTGGTCACCCTGGAGCCATGTCTCCGTGATGCCAATTACATCATTTCCGTTAACTGCTGTCTGCGCAGTTAATTCGTCCACTTTATTCCGAATACTCCTCGCACTGAGGCACAGAGCCTTCAGATTTGTCTTTTTAACACACCTTGTCCCTCTAGAATTTTGCTGTAATGTGGCCCTTTTTGTTTTTTGCCTTGGGATTCCCTGGCTTCCACTTTTACTATTCTCCTTTCTATCTTTTGTCTTTGTCTCCCTTTTATTTCCCTCTGTCTCCCTGCATAGGTTCCCATTCCCCTGCCATGTTAGTTTAACTCCTCCCCAACAGCACTAGCAAACACTCCCCCCTAGGACATTGGTTCCTAACTCAGGTATCTAAATCAATTAAAGATAATATTTTCAAAATCAGCTGCCAGTGTTTACATTTTGAAGTACAATTAATAACTCAAAGCATCTATACAGCAATTAACAGCCCCAATACAAGGCAGGTCACTCAGTAAGGCTAACTGGGGAACGGACAATTTTACTAAGCCGAGATGTGATTTAGCAAGAGTGGACTGGAAACAGCTACTTTAAGGGAAATCAGTGTCCGAGCAGTGCAAGGCATTCAAGGAGGAGCTAGAGAGGGTGCAGAGCAAATATGTTCCGACAAAAAAAAAGGTGGGAGTCCCAAATCTAGAGCCTCCTGGATGTCAAGGAGCATACAGGGTAGGACAAGGGAAAAAAGGGAAGCTTTTGTCAGATACCGAGAGCTCAATACTGTACTACAGAAAGCCTAAAGAAGTTATCGAAAGTGCAGAGATGTAATTTAAAAAAAGGAAATTAGGATAGCAAAGAGGGCATGAAAAAAAATTGACAAGTAAAATCAAGGAAAACTTAAAGATGTATTATGAATACATAATGAGCAAGAGAATAACTAAGGAAAGTGTAAGGCCTTTTAGAAACCAAAAAGGTATGTGAAGGCGGATGATGTGGGTATGGTTCTTAATGAATACTTTGCGTCTTCAGAAGACACGGACAATGCAGACATTGTAGTAGAGGAGTGTAAAATATTAGATGGGATGAAGAGAGAGAGAGGACGTATTTTAGGCCAGATTTTCATCATTTGGCCCTACAATTGGTTGTCCGGTGCTATTTAAAAATCAAGTTTTTTTTAAAACCACAGAAATACTGCTATGACTGAAAGCCACTATTTTAATCAAATATGACTGGTGGTAGGGCAAACTGTATTTTGATCTTATTTCTGCAAGACTCAAACTAAAATGGGTGGTATTTTTACACATGCATGGTATTTCTGCGCATGCGCGATGCGATTTCTCCTCCCCCGCGATTCTGGTCAGGTGACAGGATCAGGGGGCGCAGAGAGAGAGAGCGCGCGAGAGAGCGCGAGAGCATCATTATTGAAGGAGGGAGATGAAGAAACAGTTTAAAATCAGTATTCCAATCAAATTAAATATGCAGCATTTGGAGCAACCCCAGCCAGAGCTTCATCCTCGTATGGTGGGTCATCAAAGAGCTCAAAAATGTAGTTTGGGTGTCCTGGAGGCACCGGTTGCAGAAGTCGAGGTGCAGTGGGGACAATTGTCCAAGAGTGGCAAGGGAAAGCCCCCCACCACCTGTAGGGCGCAGAATTTGGTCAGCAATAGCTGAGGCTGCCTCCTCAGTTGATGACATCCACCAGGGGGGCCAGCAGTGCTGGAAACGGTGGAGTGACCTAGTTGTGTCCGCGAGAGTAATTATTATTTTTATTCATATTGCACATGTTTATGTAGGTAGGATTAGTGCTGCACCTTATTTGGCTCAAATGATTATTAAGATGGCTTTCTGAGATATTAAAAGATGTTTTCTGCACTTCAATGTCTTCATGAACCACTGCAGGTTAATGGGACAGATTTTTAAATTACTGTATTAAATGCACACAGTATGTTGCAAGTGTTTTGATGGCTATCTGCATTTGCCACAACAGCAGAAGGGCAATTTGTTTAAGCACTGCTATGGTCATTTTTGCAGAGGAAACGATTAACAAATCGGACCGAGCAGCGACGCACGGGGGGTGGCCCACCCAAAGTCATTGACTTAACCGAAGCGGAGGAACGTGTGTGGTAGCCGTGGTGGGTGCCCATGACAGGATGACTGCCCATGGGGGTGCTGATTCTGCAGCTGAAGCTAAGTGATGAAAAATCCACCAGCTGTGTTGGAGTCATGTAATTTAATGTTTGTATCATGTAATAGACTAATGTAGTGGATGTGAATTCGGCTGAGGGTAATTTCGGGTTAGGGTAATTTCATGTGGTGTCTCCCGACGACATATAATGCAGTGCTGGTGGTCCTTCAAATAAGCCTGCGCTATGTGACCATACTCATATCACCCTTCCCCCTCCCCTGCTGCTAACCTCTCATGTTGTTTTATATTTTGCAGATGAGGAGGCGCATACCTCTTAACGGATTGAGAAAACCCTGGTACGAGACAAGAACCAAGAGGAGGAGGAGGAAGAGGAAGATCAGGGGCTTGTTCATTATCTGGAAGATATAGGTGAAGAAGCTGTTGTGGGGGTGGGGGGGGGGGGGTGCAGGGTGTTGTCAGTGGGGTTTGAGGGGGAGTTGGGGCTGTAGGTGGAGGAGCATTTGTTTTTAGCGGGAAAAGCAGGGAATATTTTACTTGCGGCCAACACTCCCATAGGAAGGATCCACCTTCCATGGGGTCCCCGTCACAGATGCAGTGGGACCAACAGCAGCAACACACCCTGAGCACACAACACCATATGTCGCCTCGGTTGAGTCGGCAAAGCGGGTATGCCAACAGACAGGGAGGCTCAAACCTAGACTTGGTGGGACTGTCTTGAGAGAGAGTGTCGATCAATGTCGAGAGCTCCTCCAGGCCCTGGGAGGAATTTCCGAAAACATCGTCGCGCAATCTGCCCAACAATCGGCAGACATGTCGGAGCTGACTGTGACGATGAGGGAAGTAAACGAGCCTGTCAATGCCCTTCGACAATTGATGATCTTGCCTTTTGACACTGCACCCCCAAGTATCATACCACCCAGACCAACAGCACCTGTGGGTGGGGAGGTTGAAATGCTTTCCGACTCAGAAGCCGGGTCTTCTTCCACAACCCCGACCTTCTCCAGTGGATCCACATCTGGCGTCGCCATTGTCTCTCCTCCGACAACAGCAGTGCTCTGGATGCCTTGCTGCACAACGTCCTGGTTCCAATGCGGGTAGGGACAGGCAGTGGGAGTCTTGGCTGGAGGTAAAAGTAGTGCAGGGTGGGGGCTGATTTGAGCTGCTGACATAACACTTTTGCAGTGGTGAAAGCTCCACGAGGCTTCCCCTGGTGATCATGGCATGGGTTCATCACTAGGCTCCTCGGCCTCATCACCCCCCACCCCCCTCTTATCAGGAGTCCTCCAATTTTCTTACATATCCACAATAATCCACTAAAAGCCCCAAAGAACCTTAAATTCTAACTCTGAATTCACAACGATGTCGGTGCAAAACTCAACCTTCTCTCATGTGGAATGGACTGCAGCTCAGTTTTCAAAAATAGCGTCTGTAGCACTGAATTCTGATCAGATAAGACTGCACTTTTCTCGGTGGTATTTTAAACCAGTGGTAAAAATGGTGGTACAGGTGCAGCGTCGAGAATCCTGAGCCCTCGGGACCGAGGCCATTGCGGATTCCAGGCTTTTCCGGATTGTCGATCGTCTTTCTGACGTCACTATTCTGGAAACTCCAGAGTCCAGGTTTGGGTATTTCCGGATTTTGAAACGTGAGAAAGATGGGGAGGGGGTCCCCGCCGAAGAGCTGTTCAGGCTCGAGAAGCTGGCCAGCCCCATCGATGAGGTGTTGGGGCGGGCCCTGCCGCCGAGAAGCTGGTGTTCGGGCGGGCCCTGTCACGGAGGCCCCAAGGTAAAGGCAGCAGCAACGAGGTAAGGACAGCGGCAGCGAGTGAGGCGAGGCGAGGGGCGGTGAGGTGAGGCCAGAGGTCGGGCAGCAACAGCATTCAGAGGTCGGCAGGTCCGGATTCCAGAACATATTACGGATTCCGGGCAACCCTGCCACCAATCGGTCCGGAGTCCAGATTCCGGAACTTTGATGCTGCACCTGTATTGATGAATTTACCACCAGTGGTAATCTTCGGTGGTATTTTGGTGTTGCACACTTAATGCCTGGAAATCCCGGCCTCCCCGGGTCTGTACAGAGTGTGTACGGACCCGGGAAGGCATTGCAAAAGCCGGTTTTCAGTGCACAATGCGCATCCGTATCTTGGGAGCCAGGACATTCGCATGGGCAAGATTGCGGCATTTACCCATATCTTGCCCAGCAAATGTCCTGGAAACTCTTGCGCCTGATAAAAGCAGGCACATAGCCTACTTTTACAGGCGTAAGAGTTTTAAAACACACAATATCATAATAAAATAACATTTTTAAAACACATTTGATTGTTAAAAACCCTGCCCACTCAGGTAAGTTTACTTTAAATCATAATTAAAGATACATTTCTTAAAAAAAAATGTTTTTAAAATTTGAAAAAAATATATATTGTTTTAATGACAAATAACTTTAATTTAAATTAATGTTAATTATGTGGTGTATTTCTTTTTTTTTTTAATTAGTGTTTTGGGCGTTTGGGGGCTGTTTCTCAATCATAATAATGAGAACTACTACTTAGAGTTCCCATTATTATGAATGAGAAAATATTGTACCTGGATTGGCTGCCCAGAGCCATGTGACTCCAACTCCAGCTCTACGTCCATTCAGACGTGCACGCACTCCAACGCGCAGTGAGTAGAAGCCTCAGGATTGGGATCGCTCGTGGGCGCAGCAGGAACAGGTAAGTGCGCATCTTTTCTAACTTTTTCACTCAATCGCCCGCGGGAAGCAGCCGATCGGGATTTCTGGGCCAATGATGTCATAAAAACGGCCAAAAAATAAGATCGGTGTTTTTTTTTTTAAAACCACCTTTACCACCGGTGGTAATTCACTGATGAGTTTGCCACCAGTGATATTTTAGTGTTAAATTATGGAATCGCCGGTATTTCGGTGGTAATCTGCGATGAATTTACCACCGGTGGTAAATGATCGGAAAAATTACAAAAATCCAGCCCCAAGAGGTTTAGCATCTTTGAAAGTAGATAAATTGCCAGACCCAGATGAAATAAAACTTGGACATGTGGTGAACAGTGAGGAGGATAGTGATAGACTTCAAGAAGACATAGACAGGCTGGTGAAATGGGCAGACATGTGATAAATGAAATTTAATGCAGAAAAGTACGAAGTGATACATTTTGATAGGAAGAACGAGGAAAAGCAATAGTGACTAAAAGGTACAATTCTAGCGGGGGTGCAAGAAGGAAGAGACCTGGGGGTATATGTGCACAAATCATTGAAGGTGGTAGGGTACGTTATGAAAGCGGTTTAAAAAAAAGCATACGGGATTCTGGACTTCATAAATAGAGGCAGAGAGAACAAAAGCAAGGAAGTTATGAACAACCTTTATAAAACACTGGTTTGGCCTCAACTGGAGAACTATGTTCAATTCTGGGCACTGCACTTTAGGAAGGATGTGGAGGCATTAGAGAGGGTGCAGAAACGATTTACGAGAATGGTTCCAAGAATGAGGGACTTCAGTTACGTGGATAAACTAGAGAAGCTGGGGTTGTTCTCCTTGGACCAGAGAAGATTGAGGCGCGATTTGATAGAGCTGTTCAAAATGATGATGGGTCTAGACAGAGGAGAGAAACTGTTCCCATTGACGGAAGGGTCGAGAACCAGAGAACACAGATTTAAGATGATTGGCAAAAGAACCAAAGGCGACAGGAGGAAAAAAGTTTTTTAAATATAAACGCAGTGAGTGATTAGGATCTGGAATGCGTTGCTTGAAAGGATGGTGGAGGCAGATTCAATCGTGGCTTTCAAAAGGAAATTGAATAAGTATCTGAAGGAAAAGAATTTGCAGGGCTACAGGGAAAGGGCAAGGGAGTGGGACTAGCTGAAGTGCTCTTGCATAGAGCCGGCACAGGCTCCATGGGCCAAATGGCCTCTTGCCGAGCTGTAACCATTCTACTATTCTAAATGTAACACAGGCTGGTAAGAGGCAAGGGAGGAAATAGCAGAGGCTCTGACTGTCCCTTTCCAATCCTCTCTGGCTACAGGCATGGCGCCAGAGGACTGCTAACATGCCATTGTTTAAAAAGGGAGACAGAGATAGACCAAGTAAATGCAGGCCAGTCAGTTTAACCTCAATGGTAGGAAAAGTGGAATAAACTCTGAGGGACAGTATAAATCATCATTTAGAAAGTCACGGATTAATCAAGGACAGTCAGAGTGGATTTTCTTTTAATATAAACGGGAAGGTCGTGTGCGAGTAACTTGATTGAATTCTTTAAGGACATAGCAAGGAGGGTCGATGAGGGTAGTGCATTTTATGTAGTCAACATGGATTTTAGCCAGGCTTTTGATAAGGTTCCACATGCCACGTTGGCCAGAAAAGTAAAAGCCCATGGGATCCAAGAGAAAGTGGTAAGTCAGATCCAAAATTGGCTCAGAGGCAGGAAGCAAAGGGTGATGGTCAACGGGTTGTTTTGTGACTGCAAAGCTATTTCCAGTGGGGTTCCACAGGGCTCAGTATTAGGTCACTTGCTTTTTGTGATATACATCAACGATTTAGACTTCAATATAGTGGGCATGATTAAGAAGTTTGCAGATGATACAAAAATTGGCTGTGTGGTTGATAGTGAGGAAGAATGCTGTAGACTGCAGGAAGCTATCAATGGACTAGTCAGATGGGCAGAAAAGTGGAAAATGGAATTCAATCCGGAGAACTGTGAGGTAATGCATGTGGGGAGGGCTAACAAGGCAAGGGAATACACAATAAATGGTAGGATACTGAGAAATGTAGAGGAACAGAGGGACCTTGAAATGCAGGTCCACAGATCCCCTAATGTAGGACAAGTAGATAAGGTGGTTAAGGTGGCATACAGGATACTTTCCTTTATTAGCCGAGGCATAGAATAGAAGATCAGAGAGGTTATGCTAGAACTGTATTAAACACTAGTTAGACCACAACCAGAGTACTGCGTACAGTTCTGATCACCACATTACAGGAAAGATGTCATTGTACTAGAGAGGGTACAGAGGAGATTTACGAGGATGTTGCCTGGACTGGAGAATTTTAGCTATGAGGAAAGATTGTAGAGGCTGGGGTTGTTTTCTTTGGAACAAAGGAGGTGGAGGAAAGACTTAATTGAGGTGTATAAAATTGAGGGACCCAAGTAGAGTGGATAGGAAGCACCTATTTCCCTTAGCAGAGTGGTCAATAACCAGGGGGTATCGATTTAAAGTAATTGGTAGAAGGATTAGAGGGGAGTTGGTGAGGGCCTGGAGCTCACTGCCTGAAAGGGTGGGAGGCCCAGAAATGCTCATCACATTTAAAAAGTACTTGGATATGCACTTGAGGTGCAATAAACTGCAAGGCTATGGACCAAGAGCTGGAAATCGGGAAAGCTCTTTTTCGACCGCGCAGACACGATGGGCCAAATGGCCTCCTTTGTGCCGTAAATGTCTATGACGGAGATTAATGGGTTTCCATATTAGCACTTCCAGAGCAGTGTCAAAAAGTGTTGATCAGATCTTTCACAGCATGCTCATTATACCAAAGAAGGTGGTAACATATTTAGTACTGGACCATTTCAGTACAGTATCAAATTTTGTTTGATGAAGGAATTGCAGAAATGTCCCATGAAACATATTGTACTTACTGTTAGCATTGGAGTGGTTAACAGTCCCCAGGCAAAGAATTCTAAAAAGATGACAACTACTGCATGATAAACACTCGGCCGACCAATTCCATGTTGCTGAAAAACAAAGATGGAATAGCTTACCATAGGAATAAAATCAATCATAACTTACAATGCAACTAAATGTTTTACACCAAAGTACAGTAGTTTACTAATATTTATTACTAATACACTAGCCATTTAAAAAGAGCTGTAGTACAGATATTTCACCCAATGCAGAAATTCTTATTCTGTAAAACTGTAAATGAAGGCAGATGTTGAATGGGAAATGTGGTGTAGATAATTACGGCCTACATACAGCAGATATTACACTGTGCAATTAGCTTGATTATGGTGGAATTATGGAAATTACGATTCTCTCATTTTAACTTATCGTGATCCTTCTGTTCTATCGAACTACTGTCCATCTTGATCTTCCTTTTGCCCCCTTAAGGTTTCTCAAAAATGTCCTCGCCTCCTACCTCCATTGAAGAGATCGCAAAGTCTCTGTTTAAGGAAAGAACTGAGTCGAGAATATTTCATGGATTTTATGGGTTTTTCTGAGGATATTTTCTCTGTGCTGGGGTCACCCTGCGCAGATACATGAGAAGGCTGGTTTGTTAAAACTCCAGTTGGCTGTGACAAAGAACTGTCAGTCATCCAGAATGTACGGGTTCGCCCACCAGTCCTAGCAAAAGGAAAGGGGCTAGTTGACAAAGGGCTCAGGTATCTGAGGCATGCATAAACTATTGGAAAACCACTCTAGTATGCAAAAGCACTTCTCACCTCCATCTCAGAAGAGAAGCAGAACAATGAACCCACTAGCCTGGCCAGACCAAGAGGGGCCAGTTCTTTCCTACACAAAAGCAGAGATATGTCCCAGACTCAGGGCCATCAGCCCAATACACATGGGTCTGATGGTCCATCACCGACTAAGTACCAGAGCACTTGGAAGCAAAAGGATTTCAAAGATTGGCGGGAGAGATAAGGGCAGCAGGACTCCTTTAAAGATTCTCTAGTGTTCTGGAGCGTTCTCCAGCGTTGGAGCGTTCCCTCTTTCTCGCTCCACCAAGACTGACATGACAAGAAAGACCAGCTGAGCGATCGATGGTCGCGAGTGTCCCAAAACGGTAACCAGCGCACCAGGCGAGCTGTGTGGGGTGTAAAGGGCTCAGAGTTTTCTTGAAAGTGAAGCTTTTTCGGGCTATTCTGGGGAGGGAGCTTCATGCGACTGGGTAATTCGCTGGTAGCGGGGAGTTAGACGCCACCATAGCAACAAGGAAATGACTGCATGTCACCAGTCCCCAGTGTTGTACTGTATGTTGTTTTAACCTGGATCTTATTCTCCACAGAGACAGTGATTTTGTTTAGTAGTGCATGTTTTAGCCAAGTGTATGTTACAACAAATAAATAAATGCGATTTTTTTCACCAAAGCATTCCTGTCCGTGACTTATTCCATTTACACTCTGAATAATAATCCCCGGGTATAGAATTCTCATAAGGCGGGGGCGATTCGAACCATCCATCTGGCCATTGGACGAGGATCAAAACCGCTTACACCATGCCCATCTCTCTCAAAATACCTGCTCGAATCCCCCGAGTCCATCTGCCATCCTGATCAGCACCGAGGCAGCCCTGACCCAAGTCACAAATAACGTTCTCTGGCTGTGGTGTAGTATCCCCCTTTCTCCTCAACATTCTCTCTACAGCATATGGCAGTGTGGACCATGCCATCCTCCTCCATTACTTTTCCTCTGTTGTTCAGCTCTGTAGGAATGCATTCATGTAGATCCACTCATACCTGTATGAACACAGGCAGCACATCTCCAGCAACTGCTATTATCTGTGCAATCCCCATTCCTGTGCTATTACCTACAGAGTCCTCAAAGATGTACCCTTGATCCTTCCTCTCCCTCAACTATATGCCATCCCGTTCAGACATCATTTGCAGGCGAAGAGTCAGCTTGTATACGCTGATGACACCAAGCTTTATCTCTCCAGCACCTTGACTCCACGACAAACTTTATGCCATCAGGCTGCCTGCTCAGCATCATGGAGATGTCACAACTTCCTCCCACTTAACACCGAAGCCGTCATTTTCTGCTCGAATATAAATTTTGCTCCTTTGCTATCGATCTCATTCCCTTCATTGGCCACTTGCTCAGACTGAACCAGACTGTGACATGCACTGAAGACACATACTGGCAAGCCTAAAACAGTGCAAAATGTAATCCTAGTGAGGAAGTTATCACCTATCAATTAAAAGGAGTATCCAGACTGAAATCCATGACAATCACCATCAAAATACACTGCTTTCTCCAAACAGCAACAGGCTGGACTCAATTTTTTGTTAAAAGTAGTACTGATGTACAGACTGTTAAGTAATTATTGGGTGGAAGAGAACACAGAAAATCTCATCATCATTCAGATGACAAACACATCAAACTGCCCGCGCACATCATCCAAAACCATACAGGGATGATTTTCTTGTATCCATTTCTATCCATATATTCTCAGTGCAACATTCTTGCATCTACATTGTTAAAACCTGAAAACCATTTCACCAGTTCGATAATACTTAAAGTAGTAACCATCCCGAGTTGTTCAATTTTGTTGCAGAACTTTGATTTGAAGTTCGTGATGCTGAAAAAGGTGTACCAAAGCAAGCAACGGGTGTTTTACACAGGGAGCAAAATGAGAAATTTAAAGTCAGATGAAACCCGAGCTGCTCTCATATGCCTCACAACTATATAGCATGAGTATGGTAGAAGCCAGGGAAGAAGATTGCCATCCTTTTGGCAGGGCAAGTGTGCATGTTTTTTTTAAAAACTTGATCTTTGCATGCCCAGCACTTTGTGGAAGCCCAGTTTGGACTGCTGGATCTGTTTTTGGCTGTCCCAATTAGTATAGTGGCAGTGCCACCCTACACAATGAAGGATGTCCTCATGGTAGAGGCTTTTCCTTCAAAGACTGTACAATGGTCACTTCTACCAATGTTCTTGTGGACAGGCATGTCTACAGTAGGTTAGTGAGAATGAGGTCAAGTAGATTACTTCCTTGTGATGTTTCCTTCTCCATCTCATCTCAGTCCAGCAACCACATCCTTCAGGATTTAGCCAGCGGTAGTACCACAAAACCACTTTTGGTGGTGTATATTGAAGTTCCCCATCCAGAGTACATTTTGTTCCTTTATCACCCTCAGAGCTTCTTCCAAGTGATATTCAACACAGAGGAGTACTTATTAATCAATAGGAGTGCAGGAAGTGGGTGCTCAGTAGGAATTAACAGGAGGTTTCCTTGATTTAGTTTGACTTGAAGCCACAAGGCTTCATGGCATCTCAGTCAATGTTGAGGACTCCCTGTTCCACTTCTACCTAAATGTATACATCCACACTCGGTCTTTCTTGCCAACGGGACAAGATATACCCAAGGATGGTAATGGAGACATAGAATTTTGGCTGATAGATAAATGTGTTTGGCAGAGTAAAATTAAGAAAATACTTGAAAAATCCACAGTGCAATGACAGCATCATTGTGGATCATTACTGAAAGCAACAAGTTGAGGCTGTGGAATTACCCTAGTTATAAGCACATTTTTAAAAAATGGTGCTAAATATTTGACAGATGATTATGGATCAATACTGCCTTAAACATCAAACAAGGATTTGCATCTTAAGGCACACAAAGCAGTAAAAGAGCAAAGATTATGCTCATTTCACAGCAACATAACCGAATAAAAATCCAATTGGATCAGTTTTGGGACAGGCCATCATTTGTCAATCTTGCATTAAAAATCCCTACTCTTGCATCCCTATGCCAAAGTTTCCCAATTCAATTATACTTATCAGCACTCTTAGGGCCCAAGTTTCGGCCTCAGTTGCTCCTGATTTTTTGGAGCAACTGGTGTAGAATGGAGTATCTTAGAAATTCAAATTCTCGGCATTTAGTTTGCTCCAGTTCTAGTCAGTTAGAACAGTTTCACTTTGGAACACAATTTTTTCCCCAAAAGGGGGCGTGTCCAGCCACTTACGCCTGTTTTCAAAGTTTAGACAGTGAAAACTTACTCCAAACTAACTTAGAATGGAGTAAGTGAAGATTTTTGTACGCTCGAAAAAACCTTGTCAACACTTTAGAAAATCAGGCGTAGGTTACAAATCAGGCGTAGGGAATGGGGGGGGGGGGGTTTAAAGGGAAGTTTACAAACATTAAACACTTCAGTTTTACAAATAAAGAGCCATCATCAATAATAATGATAAAAACATCAATAAATCAATCAAAAAAAATTAGTAAGAAATAATTTTTTTTAAATCAATAAATAAAACATTTTCTACTTACTGACTACAGCACCGGGAGCCCTCCAACAGCGTGCTGGGATGCCCCCCACCCCAGTGTGTCTCTCACTCTCTGTCTGTCAGTGTCTGTGTTTCTGACAGCGAGGGGAGGGGAAAGGAGAAGGAGAAGGAGAAGGGAAGGGAGGGGAAAGGAGAAGGAGAAGGAGAAGGGAAGGGAGGGGAAAGGAGAAGGAGAAGGAGAAGGAGAAGGGAAGGGAGGGGAAAGGAGAAGGAGAAGGAGAAGGGAAGGGAGGGGAAAGGAGAAGGAGAAGGAGAAGGAGAAGGGAAGGGAAGGGAAAGGAGAAGGAGAAGGGAAGGGAGGGGAAAGGAGAAGAAGGAAAGGGAGGGGAGGGGAAAGGAGAAGGGAAGGGAGGGGAAAGGAGAAGGAGAAGGGAAGGGAGGGGGAAAGGAGAAGAAGGAAAGGGAGGGGAGGGGAAAGGAGAAGGGAAGGGAGGGGAAAGGAGAAGGGAAGGGAGGGGGAAAGGAGAAGGAGAAGGAGAAGGGAAGGGAGGGGAAAGGAGAAGGAGAAGGAGAAGGGAAGGGAGGGGAAAGGAGAAGGAGAAGGAGAAGGGAAGGGAGGGGAAAGGAGAAGGAGAAGGAGAAGGAGAAGGGAAGGGAAAGGAGAAGGAGAAGGAGAAGGGAAGGTAGGGGAAAGGAGAAGGAGAAGGAGAAGGGAAGGGAGGGGAAAGGAGAAGGAGAAGGAGAAGGGAAGGGAGGGGAAAGGAGAAGGAGAAGGAGAAGGGAAGGGAGGGGAAAGGAGAAGGAGAAGGAGAAGGGAAGGGAGGGGAAAGGAGGAGAAGGAGAAGGGAAGGGAGGGGAAAGGAGAAGGAGAAGGGAAGGGAGGGGAAAGGAGAAGGAGAAGGGAAGGGAGGGGAAAGGAGAAGGAGAAGGAGAAGGGAAGGGAGGGGAAAGGGAAAGGAGAAGGAGAAGGAGAAGAAGAAGAAGAAGAAGAAGGGAAGGGAGGGGAAAGGAGAAGAAGAAGGAGAAGGGAAGGGAGGGGAAAGGAGAAGAAGGAGAAGGGAAGGGAGGGGAAAGGAGAAGGAGAAGGAGAAGGGAAGGGAGGGGAAAGGAGAAGGAGAAGGAGAAGGGAAGGGAGGGGAAAGGAGAAGGAGAAGGAGAAGGGAAGGGAGGGGAAAGGAGAAGGAGAAGGAGAAGGGAAGGGAGGGGAAAGGAGAAGGAGAAGGAGAAGGGAAGGGAGGGGAAAGGAGAAGGAGAAGGGAAGGGAGGGGAAAGGAGAAGGAGAAGGGAAGGGAGGGGAAAGGAGAAGAAGGAGAAGGGAAGGGAGGGGAAAGGAGAAGAAGGAGAAGGAGAAGGGAAGGGAGGGGAAAGGAGAAGGAGAAGGGAAGGGAGGGGAAAGGAGAAGAAGGAGAAGGAGAAGGGAAGGGAGAGGAAAGGAGAAGGAGAAGGGAAGGGAGGGGAAAGGAGAAGGAGAAGGGAAGGAAGGGGAAAGGAGAAGGAGAAGGGAAGGGAGGGGAAAGGAGAAGGAGAAGGGAAGGGAGTGGAGAAGGAGAAGGGGGGGGGAAGAGGAGAAGGAGAAGGGGGGGGGAAGAGGAGAAGGAGAAGGGGGGGGAGAGGAGAAGGAGAAGGGGGGGGGAGAGGAGAAGGAGAAGGGGGGGGAGAGGAGAAGGAGAAGGGGGGGAGAGGAGAAGGAGAAGGGGGGGGGAGAGGAGAAGGAGAAGGGGGGGGGAGAGGAGAAGGAGAAGGAGAAGGGGGGGGGGGGGAGAGGAGAAGGAGAAGGGGGGGGGGAGAGGAGAAGGAGAAGGGGGGGGAAGAGGAGAAGGAGAAGGGGGGGGAAGAGGAGAAGGAGATGGGGGGGGAAGAGGAGAAGGAGAAGGGGGGGGAAGGAGGAGAAGGAGAAGGGGGGGGGAAGAGGAGAAGGAGAAGGGGGGAAGAGGAGAAGGGAAGAGGAGAAGAGGGGGGGAAGAGGAAAAGGAGAAGGTGGGGGGGGGGAAGAGGAGGATGAGGAGGGGGGAAGAGGAGGAGAAGGAGAAGGGGGGGAAAGGAGAGGGAAGGAGAAGGGGGGGAAAGGAGAGGGAAGGAGAAGGGGGGGAAGGAGAGGGAAGGAGAGAGGGGGGGGGGGGGCGGAGGCTGAACGGGCCGTGCACAAGACTTCGGGTAGGGCCCGGTCCCCCGTCCCCAGCATCAGATTTACAGGTATGTGGCGTTGGGTGAGGTCGGGGTCGGGAGCGCGGTCAGGTCCGGTCCGGTCCGGGGGGGGAGGGGAGGGCGGAGGATGGAGGTCGGGTTGGTTCGGGTCGGGGGGGCAGCGCGGGTCCGGCCGGTCCGGTCCGGGGGCGGGGAAGCGGGAGTCGGGTTGGTGTCGGGGTCGGGTCCGGTCCGGGGGAAGCGGGAGTTGAGTCGGGTCGGGTGGAAGCAGGAGCTGGGCGTGGGAGGCAGCCTTATGCACGCAGCCCCAGTGAGGCCATTGGGGCAGGGCTAGGGGCTGCGTGCTTCGGGCCCCTCCCACACAGTTTTGGGCACCTGGAGCTACTGCACTTGCGCGCCCACTGTAGCACGCATGTGCAGAGGTCCCGGCACTGTTTTCAGCGCAGGGACCTAGCTCCGCCCCCTACAGCTCGTGCTGCGCCGCGCCCGGCCCAAGAGGACCAGCAGGGAGCCGGAGAATCTAAGTTTTTTTTAGGCGCACTTTGTGGTGCCAAAAACGGGCATCCAGGTCAGGGCTGCGCCGTTCTAGGCGCGGCCTGAAACTTGGGCCCATAAAATCCAGTACCCAGGCTAAATTCTGCTACTTAGATAGGTATCACTTATTTCTTACTGTGAGAATGACCGCATTATATTCAATAGCTCTCACCTATGTACTTCAATTATATTGGCCCAGATTTTGTGATAATAGAAACATAGGGCCCAAGTTTCGGCCTCAGTTGCTCCTGAATTTTTGGAGCAACTGGTGTAGAACGGAGTATCTTAGAAATTCAAATTCTCGGCATTTAGTTTGCTCCAGTTCTAGTCAGTTAGAACAGTTTCACTTTGGAACAGAAATTTTTTTCCCAAAAGGGGGCGTTTCCGGCCAGTTACACCTGTTTTCAAAGTTTCGGCAGTGAAAACTTACTCCAAAGTAACTTAGAATGGAGTAAGTGAAGATTTTTGTACGCTCGAAAAAAACCTTGTCTACACTTTAGAAAATCAGGCGTAGGTTACAAATGGGGGGGGGGGGGGGGTGTTTAAAGAGAAGTTTACAAACATTAAACACTTCAGTTTTACAAATAAAGAGCCATCATCAATAATAAATGATAAAAACATCAATAAATCAACCAATCAAAAAAAAATTAATAAGAAATAATTTTTTCTTAAATCAATAAATAAAACATTTTCTACTTACCGACTGCAGCACCGGGAGCCCTCCAACAGCGTGCTGGGATGCCCCCCCAGTGTGTCTCTGTCAGTGTCTCTATCTCTCTGTCTGTGTGTGTGTGTGTGTGTCTCACCACACTCTGTCTGTCAGTGTCTGTGTTTCTGATAGCGAGGGGAGGGAGAGAGAGGGGGGGCAGGAGGAGAGGGGAAAGGGGGGGGTGAGAGGAGAGAGGAGAAGGGGGGGGAGAAAGGAAGAAGGTAGGGGGAGAAAGGAGAAGGGGGGGGAGAAAGAAGAAAGAAAAAGAAAAAAAAATAAAAATTAAATTAAAAAAAAGAGAAAGGAGATGGGGGGAGAAGAAAGGAGATGGGGGGGAGAAGAAAGGAGATGGGGGGAGAAGAAAGGAGATGGGGGGGGAGAAGAAAGGAGATGGGGGGAGAAGAAAGGAGATGGGGGGGAGAAGAAAGGAGATGGGGGGAAGAAGAAAGGAGATGGGGGGGAGAAGAAAGGAGATGGGGGGAGAAGAAAGGAGATGGGGGGGAGAAAGGAGATGGGGGGGGAGAAAGGAGAAGGGGGGGGAGAAAGGAGATGGGGGGGGAGAAAGGAGATGGGGGGGGAGAAAGGAGATGGGGGGGAGAAAGGAGATGGGGGGGGGGAGAAAGGAGATGGGGGGGGAGAAAGGAGATGGGGGGGGAGAAAGGAGATGGGGGGGGAGAAAGGAGATGGGGGGGAGAGAAAGGAGATGGGGGGGGGGAGAAAGGAGATGGGGGGGGGAAGAAGGAGAAGGGGGGGAAAAGGAGAAGGGGGGGGGAAAGGAGAAGGGGGGGGAAAAGGAGAAGGGAGGGGGAGAAGGAGAAGGGGAGGGGGAGAAGGAGAAGGGGGGGAAGGGGGAGAAGGGGAGGGGGGGAAGGAGAAGGGGAGGGGGGGAAGGAGAAGGGGAGGGGGGGGAAGGAGAAGGGGAGGGGGGGGAGGAAGGAGAAGGGGAGGGGGGGGAGGAAGGAGAAGGGGAGGGGGGGGAGGAAGGGGGAAGGAGAAGGGGAGGGGGGGGGAAGGAGAAGGGGAGGGGGGGGGAAGGAGAAGGGGAGGGGGGGGGGAAAGGGGAAGGGGAGGGGGGGGGGGAAGGAGAAGGGGAGGGGGGGGGAAGGAGAAGGGGAGGGGGTGGGAAGGAGAAGGGGAGGGGGGGGAAGGAGAAGGGGAGGGGGGGGGGGGGGGGGGAAGAGGAGGGAGGCTGAACGGGCCCAAGACTTCAGGCAGGGCCCGTCCCCAGCAGCAGATTTACAGGTCGGCGGCGTTGGGTCGGGTCCGGTCCGGTCCAGAGCGCGGAGGGAGGTTGGGTCGGATCGGGTCGGGGGGGGGGGGGGGAAAGAGGAGGGAGGTCGGGTTGGTTCGGGTGGGGAGGGCGGGAGTCGGGTCTGGTCCGGGGGGGGGGGGGGGGGGGGCGGTGGCAGAGGGAGGTCGGGGTCAGGAGCTGGGCGTGGGAGGCAGCCTTATGCACGCAGCCCCAGTGAGGCCATTTGGCCAGGGCTAGGGGCTGCGTGCTACGGGCCCCTCCCACACAGTTTTGGGCACCTGGAGCTACTGCACATGCGCACCCACTGTAGCGCGCATGTGCAGAGGTCCCGGCACTGTTTTCAGTGCAGAGACCTAGCTCCGCCCCCTGCAGCTCGTGCTGCGCCGCGCCCGACTCCAGTGGACCAGCAGGGAGCCGGAGAATCTGTAGGTTTTTTTTAGGCGCACTTTGTGGCGCGATTATCGGGTGTCCAGTTCGTGGTTGCGCCGTTCTAGACGCGGCCCGAAACTTGGGTCCATAGAAAGTAGGTGCAGGAGCAGGCCATTCGGCCCTTTGAGCCTGCACCATCATTCAATATCATGGCTGATCATGCAACTTCAGTACCCCAACTCCTGCTTTCTCTCCATACCCCCGATCCCTTTAGCCGTAAGGGCCACATCTAACTCCCTTTTGAATATATCTAACGAACTGGCCTCAACAACTTTCTGTGGTAGAGAATTCCACAGGTTCACAATTCTCTGGATGAAAAAGTTTCTTCTCATCTCAGTCCTAAATGGCTTACCCCTTATCCTTAGACTGTGACCCCTGGTTCTAGACTTCCCCAACATCGGGAACATTCTTCCTGCATCTAACCTGTCCAATCCCGTCAGAATTTTATAGGTTTCTACGAGATCTCCTCTCATTCTTCTGAATTCCAGTGAATATAAGCCTAGTCAATCTAGTCGTTCTTCATATGTCAGTCCTGCCATCCCAGGAATCAGTCTGGTGTATCTTCGCTGCACTCCCTCAATAGCAGGAATGTCCTTCCTCAGATTAGGAGACGAAAACTGTACACAATATTCACAGTGTGGCCTCACCAAGGCCCTGTACAACTGCAGTAAGACCTCCCTGCTCCTATACTCAAATCCTCCCCTTATGAAGGCTAACATGCCATTTGCTTTCTTTGCTGCCTGCTGTACCTGAATGCCTACCTTCAATGACTGGTGTACCATGACACCCAGGTCTCATTGCACCTCCTCTTTTACTAATGTGTCACCATTCAGATAATAATCTGCCTTCCTGTTATTGCCACCAAGGTGGATAACCATGATGGTGAACTGTCAGCATTCGCCGTCAGCCAACAGTCAACGTCTGCCGTTATTACCCCTCTGAAACTGACTAACTTCAGGATCTAGCGCATGCGCAGCTGAACGCGTAAATCCTGAAGTTGCGGTCATTCACTGCACCACCACAGCCTGCGCTGGAATTTGGAATTCCCCAAAGCCAGTAATCATTGAAATCAGTTCAGATGACAAAAATTTGCTTTTCCGGTCTAAGTACACTGTTAAACACCCTATTAAAAATTAAGCCTGGTTGGAATAGGTGTAACTGGGGTTTTAATGGCATATTGACTGAACAATCGTCTGGTCCTGAAAAACTAATTTTATTTGTGGAATGTCAAATTTCTTCATGATAATAATCAAACTTTAAAAAATATTTTTTAATGATATTTCAGCTTCTACCTTAACCCCATGTGTACATCCCAATCTTTATTTCGCTTTCTAAAATGTTTCAAAAGTGAATTGAATCAGTGCTTTTTATTTCCTGGTCTGCTGTCTGTGAAAATTCTTCAATGTGATTGGCTGCTTAGACAGCTTGATGACAGCACTGCTGCTCTATGCTGGGAATCCCTTTGACTGCGCTACATTTGTCGAGAAACCGAAAGTTATCACCAGAGATCGCAAGATCTTTGTGGAGCACTTTCCTCATGGTCAGCGCCAATCGCATCACTTCACCGCTGACTGCAAATTTCAGGCCAATATTGTTAAGCAAACTGGATACCAGTGGACCAAGAGATGCTAACTCAAATTATACCTTGAAATATCAAATTAAAAGCAGCTTTAAAAAGATCACATATAGGGGTATGTAACATTAAAAATTAAATTTTTCACTACCTGCAC
Source organism: Pristiophorus japonicus (assembly GCF_044704955.1). NCBI lineage: Eukaryota > Metazoa > Chordata > Chondrichthyes > Pristiophoridae > Pristiophorus > Pristiophorus japonicus. Next base: position 99,621,966 of record NC_091977.1, on the reverse strand, counting down.
TATTTTTTAATAATACTAATTTTGATGCTATGCTCCCTGAAACTTTTCTTAAAATCTTTTTTAAAATTGGTAGGGGGGGGGGGGGGGCGGCATTATATTACACAGTTACTTCCAATTTTAAAGCAATAGAAAAGAAACTCCTCCTCGAAATATGCTCGCGATCAAGTCCAAGGTTTTCCTTGTGTGTGCTACTCCTAATTTTCTGTCCATTAAAAAGATTTGGAGAAAAATTGAGGATTGATGAACCCAAAAGCAGTAACAGCTGTCATAAGCAACACAATTTACACCAACTGCACCATGAATAATTAATTTTTATGCCATATTTCTGCAATGACATCACAATACACATACAGTGCTAAATAGGAAAAGATTTAAAGCGACTCATCCGGATATTCTGCAATTCCCACAGCCCATTTAAAAATTAAGTTTCTCACCCATTTTTTATAATGTTTGTGACTTATCTAACCCATAGCATAAACCAAATAAGGAGCTATGGGATGCAATCCAAATCCCACCTGCTGCATTAAGCACAAATCACCAGCAAATAGGGTCAACTCACTTGTGGAAGATAAACGTACACCACGTCTCCACATCCTCTAAGTTCTAAGTTCCGTTAATGAGGTACTGGGGGTAGGTGGGACAGGGAACAAGGCAAATGAAACTTGCCGAGAGTGTGTTTGCTCATGTTTCAGAGGAATGGATAGAGAAACTTAACCATGTATTTATTAGACTTGATTTAGTTCATCCACCTTTATATACCCACTTTTAATCAGCACCCTTAACTTCTATTCGTTGGAGCTTTGTACTTGCATCAAATGACCCCAAAGTGGAGTTGTGTAGCCATTTTACAAAATAGATTACAATAGCTTTTTCTTCCTCATCCCCAATACACTAAAATAAAAATGAATGGTAACGAAAACTGAGGCTGCTCCAAACTTTTTCTGCTTTTTCAATGTCTTAGTTCTCCAAAATGTCCGAAAGCAAGCACTTCTTATTTTGTTTGGCAGATAATTTTCATGGTCAAAGAAGAATTCAGTTCCTGTGGCTTGGTGTACTTTTTAACCCTCTGAGCAACTCACTTCTGTCAGTTGACTCTGGAGAAATTTACCGTGGAGCTTTGCAAACCATGCATTGTACACCGTGTGTTACGGAGAGAATACTTTAAAGTTGGTGGCATCATCAGACTAGAAAGTTCACTGGGATGTTTAAGATAGGGCTGAGCTCAGCTGCAAGCTCCCCATCCCACCCACTCCCAATGGTTGAATGGAGTGTTGAAAACAGGTGGATATCCAAGTCTTTTAAATGTGTATTTATAAGGTGCCTTTTATGTCTTAATGTGCTTCAATGTTAATACTTAGTTCATTTTTGTAGGCAAAACTAGCAGCCAATTTTCACAAAGCAAGGTTCAAAGTCAAGCACACATGGGTGAAGAAGTTCTCAGTTTAACAGCTCATCCAAAGGAAGGCATTTCTAATACAATGCTCCCGCCATTCTGTCTAGATTACGGGTTCAAGTCCTGAAGGGGAGTTGAACGCACAAACTTCTGGCTGAGGAAAGTAAACACACAGACACACATGCTTATACACACAAACTCGTTCATAATTTCCAATTGGAAGATACCATGTGAAAATTAAGCAGTTCCCTGGAGGGAGGCAAATTATAGAGGTTGAAGAATACCATTGCAGTTATCTGCCCAATTTTGACGAGGAATGATGCACAGCATTAAAATTTTTTTTTAAAGAATTAATTAGTAGCACCTCTGCAGTACAGTAACAAAATTACTAGAAGTATCTTTTTTTAAATAGAAATCGGTCTTAAAATAGGTAGGAAAGTTAGTTAAAATGTTGTTTCCCTTTATAATTTTAAAAAGGTAGCAACTTTCTAGTCAATCTACAGTACAAGCAGGCATTGGTCCGGGAGGTACGGAGATTGGCGGTCCTGGGCATCTCCGGGTACCTGCAGGTAGAGGCCCACATATCCCAGGGTGCATGCTGTTCCCAGGTGCCTCTGGGATCACATGGGTTTGCCCAACCAATAAGAATGGGGATCACTTAAAAAATACACGAACATTTGAAATAAAAAACATTTAAAATGAATTAAAATGCCATTTAATTAAATATTTTAAACAAATTTAAAATTTAAAAAAATATTATGGTTTGCCGTGTCTAAAAATAATTGGACAGGGTTTTTACTGTATAAATGAGAGACCACATTTTATTTTTCTATTTTTTTTTTAAAACTCTTACGCTGGTAAGAATTTCTAGGGCATTCACTGGGCAAATAGTCTGACTCTCCGCCCGCAGATCGCAAGTTCCGGGTTTCAGCGCATGCGCAGTGCATGCCCAAACCCGGAACTTGCAGGGCCCCTATGGGACGTGCGCACCTCATACACACCCGTAGGGGTCGCAAATTCAGCCTCTATGTATATAGATGTCATTATTATGACGAGAATCTATTTTAGAAATACCATACTGGACAAAATCTCTCATGGACAAAAGTCAAGTTTTATCACCAAAGTGGCAACCTGAATTATGTGCTCAAATCTCTGGAGTGGGGCTTGAACCTATGACCTTCCAAGTGCTACCACTGAGCCAAGACTAAGTTAGTTACCATATGGATAGTCCCCTGAAGATGGAGGTCATCTAAACAAGCCAATGTTATGCATGTGCTACCATCGGAGACTCCCAAATCTGCTTTTTCCAATGCTGCCTTGTCAACTGTCTGTGGAGGGATGCAGGCAAGTGTTCCTTGACAGTGACTGGAGGCAACAGTAGTCAGTTTTTTAAAAACTTGATAATCTGTACATCACACATTCAATTTGCATTTGGAATAATACAATTTGATGGAGCTAGTGACTTCTTGCCCTAAAAATTTGCCGTAGTGGCAATTGTTCTAAGAGCCTGGAAACTTTAAAGACATTTCTAGTTATGTTTTACAACCAATAGGTCCAAATCATTTATGAAATTTCAATTTCTGGGAGTTTAAACCAATGTGTTAATCTTTCAGTCTAAATAATAGATATGAGGAAATCATAATGTTCATGTCCAATGTGCGTCTTCACCTTAATTCTAAATTGGATTTAATGCCTTGAGGGGCAAAAATCATAACCAGTGTAAGAATCACTCCATTTTGTAAAAACATATTCTGTATCTCAAGTTTGATGTTAATCAACAAGAACACTAGTGGATTTTAAAAAAAATAAGATTTATTAGCTTTTCAACAACAACTTGCATTTATATAGCGACTTTAACTTAGTAAAATCTTGCTACCAGCAGAAACTGACAACTAACTTCAATTCAGCTACCGTCCTAATGATTGTGGTAGGCTTGTTTTATTTTCTTTCACAAATACGTCGTGTTATAGTCATGTTCCAGAAATGTCTTGACAAGACACATGTGCTATGGTCACTGATACATCAATTGGTTTGAAAGTTTTCAATTGATTACCATGACTCGTTAAATAAAACCTGGTTATCTAGCACTGCATATCCCATTTACTTTTTAGTTGAGTGCCTTATAATTCTGGTTCTAATGACTTTTCAAGAGCCATAATTCTGGTTCCAATGTTTTCAAGAGCCAAAATCTATCATGTTTTGTTCAGTATCATTTTCTCAAATTTAGGCTTAAGAACGTGTTACTTCTTTAAAACTTACAGGAATTTGTTGACTAATTGAACAGCGTGACATGGAAACATTCATCAAATACTGAAGTTTCAGTGCACATGAATACCCTCAATCTAGATTTAGTAACCACGCCAACCATTTCAAAACCACCCACCAACCAAAAGACTAATTTCATTTTAAAAGGTTATCAAATACATACACAATAGATACTCCCTGTACAAACTTATATAAAACAATAACTCAGGAGAATGGGCCCAGTATTGTTCTGAAGCATCTTACCCGGCACCTTCCCTTTTAAAAACAGGAAATGTGATCAGAGTTGAATCAGTCACTGCACATGTGGCTCCAATAAAAAAAAAACTACTGGTCTGCAAAGATTGGCTCTGCAACAGCTCCAGTATTCGCAACAGCACAGGCTTCCCAAGGCAATTAACATCTACAGCAGCACAAACGTGCCGAGGCAATTAACTGTGCAGCAGCTATTCCAGGAACAAAGTCAAACCGAAAAATACCCTTCAAGAAAGATAACTCTGCTAATCAGATCCACTAAATAATTCTGTGTTTAATTATACAGTCTACATTTTCACAAATATTTTTATGCTAAGAGAATTTTATGCTAAATTAACTGCCTGCTCAAGACAAAGATCTACAGTATTTGAAGATACAGAACAGAAGCATAGTGGCCCTGAAATCCCAGCCATGCCGCATCCGTACGGAATATGTACAGACCTGGCGAAGCTTCGCAAAAGCCCGGTTTTTGGCGGGCAATGCACATGCGCCGAAAACCAGCTTTTCTGATTTGTCAAGACATCGCGACAGATCGAACACATCCCCGCAGGAAGGACATTCGCGCAGGCCAGCGAATGTCCTTCAAACTCTTGCGCCTGATAAAAACAGGCGCATAGCCTACTTTTACCAGCGTAAGAGCTTTAAAACATTTAAAAATACAATTTAAAAACACATTTTTATGTTTTATGTCCACTAAGGTAAGTTTACTTTAAACCCTATTAAAACACAAAAAAAATCCAAAAGATATATATTTTTTCTAAAACATTTAATTAACTTTAATTTAAATTAATGTTACATATGGAGGTGTTTTTTCTATTTTTTAATGTTGTGTTTGGGTGTTTTAGAGGGTATTCTCATTGATAGCAATTGAAACTGGGAGATACGGAGTTTCCATTACGATCAATGAGAATACTGTACTGTGATTGGTTGTCGAGTCCCACGTGACTCCAGCTTCTCCGTCTGTACCTCGAAGACGTGGACACGCTGTGAGGCGCGAGAAGAGAAGGCCTTCGACCAGAATCCAAGGCGCCTCTGGGACAACCAGGTACTTTCGCAAAAATATTTTAGGTTGGAGGTGTCATCCGAAGGAAGCCTCCAACCGGAATTTTAGCCCCATCATTTAGCAATTTAGGCATGCACCTTTGTTCTTGGAGGAATAATAGGAACATAGGAAAGAGAGGACTGGAAAAACTCTGAAGTCCATCTGGCCGGTTCCTAAAACCAATCACATAGGAACAGGATTAGGCCATTCGGCCCTTGAAGCCTGTTCTGCCATTGAATGAGATCATGGCAATCTGTGGCCTAACTTTGTAACACCCGCCTTTGGCCCATACCCCTGAATACCTTTGGTCGACAAAAAATTTATCAATTTCAGATTTAAAATTAACTGATCTGGCATCAATTGCCACTTGTGGAAGAGAGTTCCCAACTTCTACCACCCTTTTGTATGTAGAAGTGTTCCTCCTCCCTCATAGAATCCCCAACCGACGGAAATAGTTTCTCTCTATCCACCCTATTTGTTCTCCTTAATATCTTGAAAACTTCAATTACATCACCCCTTCACCTTCTAAATACAACCGTGATTTGTGCAGTCTCTCCTCGTAATTTAACCCCTGGAGTCTGGGTACCATTCTGGTAAGCCTACGCTGCACTCTCGCCAATATATCCTTCCTAAGGTGTGGTGCCCAGAACTGCTCACAGTACTCCAGGTGTGGTCTAATCAGGGCATTGTATAGGTGCAACATAATTTCTACCCCACTGAATTCAAGTCCTCTAAATATAAAGGCCCACATTCCTCTAGCCTTTTTGATTACCTTAATTATCCATCTAATTTTCTCAAACTCCCTGGACAGTGCATTTCATACATTCATCGCCTTCTGTGTAACATAGTTAAATCTAAACAGACTGTGCACCTTCGCTCTTTCAAGCTCGAGTCCGTGTCCCTTAGTTCTAAGTTTGGAACCTATTAGGGTTCAATTTATCTATTTCTTTAAGAATCTTAAACAATTGAATATCATGTCTGTATTTTATTGTCTCTTGAACACTTAGTTCTACTTAACTATTTATTTGGGCGATCACAGACAGCCATGTGGAGCTTAGAGTTCCTTCACAGGCCCCCTCTCTCAATACAGCTCCCTATACCTCCGAGCTAGAGGGCGCTATACATTTTATCGATACCTCCTAGCTAGAGGGTGCTATATATTATCTTGGTAGCATCTCCTCGGAGCCTTTTCTTCTCCAAAGTAAACAATCCCAAACCTCTCCTTCCAGCTGCGACATGTCCAAATGCCTGGAGATCCTTGCATAGTATGGAAACCAAAACTGCATACAGTACTTTACACAGTCTCATTATTACCCAATCGGATTTGTGCTCCATCCTTCTGTATCTCTAGATACAATTAACTTCCCTTATTACTGCTGCACACGGGTCGATTTTAGTTAATGCCCCACCAATACCTCCAGATTCCTCTTCTATGTTGTGTTCTGTAGCCAAGAGCCATATAATTTATATTCCCATAGTTCATTTCCCTTTCTTACTTTGCTTTTGTCTACACAAAATGCCACTCATTTGTTCAACTTCCCTAACAGATATCTTTGTGTTTGGTTTGCTTATTGTTTGAAAGCACTTACAATGATATGCAACATTCTTGTAGAATTTACAGCTTAATGTAAGGATAAGGATAAGGGGTAAGCCATTTAGGACTGAGATGAGGAGAAACTTCTTCACCCAGAGAGTGGTGAACCTGTGGAATTCTCTACCACAGAAAGTTGTTGAGGCCAATTCACTAAATATATTCAAAAGGGAGTTAGATGAAGTCCTTACTACTAGGGGGATCAAGGGGTATGGCGAGAAAGCAGGAATGGAGTACTGAGGTTGCATGTTCAGCCATGAACTCATTGAATGGCGGTGCAGGCTAGAAGGGACGAATGGCCTACTCCTGCACCTATTTTCTATGTTTCAATGTTTCTATGTAGTCATTTTGTCCTTTTTAAAAACAGACTTTACTCAAAAAGAGACACTCATATTGTAGCAACATTTTAAATGAATTCCATGGTATTTGGAAATCTCAGTACTTATACTAGTAGTATAGGGGCTAGAATGGAAGCCATCTCCAGGCCAGGTCTTGCTTTATTCAAGCAAGTGCCAGAATGTCCTTCTCCGATGATCAGCAAGATCAACAGTCTTAGAACGAAACTGATATATTAGAGAGTAGACTTGTTTGAACAATTAAATTGGCACTCAAAAATAATGCTGAAGCTATTATAGCACAATGGTCATAACCTGCCATTACATTAAGCAAGTGTGCAAATGCCTGTCCCATTCTCAACACTATCGGAGGACTAAAACACTGAACAACCTGACATCTTTAGACACAGTGGGCTTAAGTTTCGACCTGAGTTGCTACTAGTTTTTTGGAGCAACTAGTTTAGAATGGAGCACCTTAGAAATTGCAATTCTCGGCATTTAGATTGCTCCAATTCTAGTGAGTTAGAATAGTTTCATTTTAGAACAGATTTTTTTTCCCCAAAAGGGGGCGTGTCCAGCCACTTACGCCTGTTTTGCAAGTTTAGGCAGCGAAAACTTACTCCAAACTAACTTAGAATGGAGTAAATGTAGATTTTTGTACGCTCAGAAAAACCTTGCCTACACTTTATAAATTAGGCGTAGGGAAGTTTACAAGCATTAAACACTTCACTTTTACAAATAAAGAGCGATCAATAATAAATGAAAAATAAATCGATAAATCAAAAAAAAACTTTTTAAAAAATCAATAAATAAAAAATTAAGTTTCTACTCACCGACTGCAGCACTGGGAGCCCTCCAACAGCGTGCTGGGACAGGCCCCCCCCAGGAGATACCGGTCAGGCGGGCCCCGCCACCAACGACGCCACTTTGGGCGGGGCCCGCACTCAGGAGATGCTGGGCTGCCGCTGAGAACTTCTGGCAGGGCCCACCCCCAGCGAGATACCGGCCGGGCGGGCCCCATCGCTGACGACGTAAGGGCTGCCAGGCCACTTGGCCCGGGATAGGGGCAACGTCCCTTCGGCCAGGGATAGGGTCGTCGCCCGGAAACAGGACGCGTTGGGAGGGCCAGATGCTGCACATGCGCGCAGCTGCCGGCATTGTTTTTGACGCAGGGCTGTAGCTCCGGCCCCAGCAGCTCCTGCTGCACCGCGCCGAGCTGGAAATGGGCCTACAGATATCGGAGAATCGCGAGGTAAATATTCGGCGCAATTTCTGTTCTACAAATTAGGCAGGCCTCTCCAATGTGCGCCGTTCTAGCGGGGGTCCGAAACTTGAGCCCAATGGGGATGAAAAATGATCTTGGGCGGTAGCGCGAAATGGGAAATAGCGAATCGGTAGCCTGTTTTACACCACACCCCATTTTAATCGTGTAGGTTTGCCAATTCACTATCACCCATTGTGCATTTTGCCTAAGAGCAATTTCACCCCAAACAGGTCTGCACACCTGGCTTCTTGTGTCCTGCCAAAGTTGGTTAGTGGATCAGCGTGCTCACATTATAATGTAAACTGCTGATGCATGGAATTAACGCAGCTTCAATTCAAAGGCCCGCTGAGTCATTTTGTTTCTAAACATTTGCAATGGCAATCCAAAAATGACAACTTCACCTAACATCAGCTTGAAATCTGGAATCGCACAGTAACAGCAGGAAAAATGCTCAAAACTTTTAATGACCATTTAAAGGTTCAGAGGTAAATCAGTTGCTCATCACAAGAGGCCAGAATGTTCAGAACGATTCCATCATGTTTGCAGCTTAATTTGCATATTTTGCTCAAGTTAATTACATCTTGAACTGGACATTATATATAGTGTTTCTACAGAGTGGTAAGTCACCTTTCTTTGATGGTGCATCAAATCCTGGATGTCTCTGCAGTGTTGCAGTATTCTTTTAATAACCAATAACAAAATTCTATTATTTTATAACTTTTTTTTTAAAAAGCAACTCAGCCAAAATTATAATGACAGCTTAACCGATAGAATCCATACCATTCTTTCCTGTATGGCTGACAATACCATTGCCCACGTCACCCAACAACCAAAACTAAAAATGTTTCATATTACAATACAAAAAAAGCATTGATTCAACACAAAACAGAAAAAAAGTCATGCAAAAATACGACTATCAATTGCAAATATATAAAATGGTACATTTCAAAATTATCCATTTGTTTTTAAAATCAGCTGCCTCTATGCATTAACTTCCATATGCAACTCACTAACCAGGCTGGTTAAACTGGCTACTTTAAATTCCCAGTTTATAAACGATGGACATTTATGCTACATTCATTCAGCACTACTGGTGCAGAGTTCCAAGTGCAGCCAGCAGCACCCAAACTATACTGAAAAAGAACTTACATTTATATAGTGCCTTTCACAACTTCAGGACGTCCCAAAGCACTTTACAATCAATTAAGTACTTTTTGAAGTAATGTTGTAATGTAGGAAATGTAGCAGTCAATTTGCATACAGCAAGGTCCCACAAACTGCAATGAGATAATGACCAGATAATCTGTTTTAGCGATGTTGGTCGAGGGCTAAATATTGGTCTATGATTAGTGCCATAGGATCATTTACGTCCATCTGAGAGGACAGAAACTGGCTTCACATCTTGTATGAAAAACGGTACCTCTGGCAGTGCAGCACTTCCTCAGTATTACACTGAAAGGCCTGGCTTATGTGCTCGATCATGCTGCCTAGCTGAATTTTTTTTTCACGTTTTCAGTGTGGGCATGAGCATCCATTTCCTCAAACTATTCGGTTTAAATTTATGAACGACCAGGAAATCTAGCTACTAAAAGCCAAGCTTGACACCAGTGGGGCTAAATACCGTCCGTACATGTGGTGTCGACTATCCGCAGAAGGGATATTCCAGTGTCAGATTAGCATCCAACTCCACGTTGCTGCAAAGGCAGTAAAACAATCTCAAATGATGCTGAAAGAGTAGCTTCCTTAAATAACAAAGCCCAAGTTTCGGATGTCCTCCCAGAACTCCGCACTCAGAGGCCCGCCTATTTTCTAAGAATAAAAAAAGCGTCTGAAATTTACCTCGCGATTCTCCCGAGTCCAGCAGGCCTATTTCACAGTCAACGCAGCGCAGCACAAGCAGCTGGGGGCAGAGCTACAGCCCTGCACCAAAAAGAGTGCTGGCAGCTGCGCGCGTGCGCAGTGGAGTCTGCACGCGTGCGCAGTAGTTTCTGGCCCTCCCAGCGTGTCCTGTCTCCGGGTGACCCTATCCCTAACCAAAGGGACGTCACGCTGTTTGCCGTCCCTATCATGGGCCGAGTGGCCTGCCCGTCTCACCATCCCTCGCCTCGTTGCCACTGCCCTTACCTCCTCGGCGGCGGGGCCCGCCCAACCAGCAGCTCTTCGGCAGGATGTTGAAGGGCTCCTGGTGCTGCAGTAGGGGAGTAGATACTTTTAATTTTTTTTTTGATTAATTGATTTATTGGTTGATTTATCATTTATTATTGATGATGGCTCTTTCTTGGTAAAAGTGAGGTGTTTAATGCTTTGTAAAATCCCCCGACTTCCCTCCCACTTCCTTCCCCCCCCCAACTCTCGCTACCTGCGCCTAATTTATAAAGTGTAGGCAAGGTTTTTCTGAGCGTACAAAAATCGACACTTACTCCGTTCTAAGTTAGTTTGGAGTGACTTTTCGCTGCCTAAACTTGCAAAACAGGCTTAAGTGGCTGTTAACACCCCCTTTTGTAAAAAAAACCTTCTAAAACACAACTATTCTAACTAACTAGAGCTGGAGCAAACTAAATGCCGAGCTTTGCGAGTTCTAAGATACTCCATACTAAACTAGTTGCTCCAAAAAAATAGGAGCAACCCTATTTTTGGGATGGCGGGATTGACATATCAAGAAAGAATGGATCAACTGGGCTTGTATTCACTGGAGTTCAGAAAAATGAGAGGGGATCTCATAGAAACGTTTAAAATTCTGATGGGTTTAGACAGGTTAGATGCAGGAAGAATATTCCCAATGTTGGGGAAGTCCAGAACCAGGGGTCACAGTCTGAGGATAAGGGGTAAGCCATTTAGGACTGAGATGAGGAGAAACTTCTTCACCCAGAGAGTGGTGAACCTGTGGAATTTTCTACCACAGAAAGTTGTTGAGGCCAATTCACTAAATATATTCAAAAAGGAGTTAGATGTAGTCCTTACTACTCGGGGGATCAAGGGGTATGGCGAGAAAGCAGGAATGGGGTACTGAGGTTGCATGTTCAGCCATGAACTCATTGAATGGCGGTGCAGGCTAGAAGGGCCGAATGGCCTACTCCTGCACCTATTTTCTATGTTTCTATTCCGAGCCAAAACTTGGGCCCACAGTCACTATGCTTCAAAGTAATTCATTGTCTATGAAATATTGAGATAATTCTGAGAGACTTGATAAAAGTATGCAAAATTTCCTTTGCTTTTATAAACCATGCAAATTTTGCCAGCACAGTTCAGGACACTATTTAAATCTTACAAAATTACTTGATTATAAAACCTTCTCCAAGGGTCTTAATTTCGGTGTATATATTGCTGCCGTGCAACCCTCTCCATTTCACACTTTCGGCAAGGAGAGGAGGATAAGAAAAGAGGAGAATGAGAAAAGTGAATAAAGATGGAACAATGAACATTAATATTCCATGTATATGGACATGTTTTTTTGCAATATGCTTTGGGGGCTGAGTAAGCAAGAGCCAATGCCATACTTGCAAAAGACATTAAAATTACAGATGGCCCATTAGTAAAAGTATATATTTCAAAGAAAAGATAGTCACTGATGCTAGGTTAATACATACATTGAGGGCCTTCAGAATATAAAAAAAGGATATTGCATTATTTCCTGCGACTGACAACCATATGCTTCTGGGAGCGAGGCCGTGGAGCTTGCAAGCAATTGAGGGCAATTAAAAGGGCTATGAATTAAAGGGGCAATGCACTAAGAACTAATACAAATTATAATAGTGGGGTAAAAATGCAGAAGGGGAGGGGGGCGGAGAAAGAGGAGAAGGGGAGGAGGAGGAGGAGAAAGGGAGGAGGAGAAAGGGAGGAGGAGAAAGGGGAGGAGGAGGAGGAGGAGAAGAAAGGGAGGGGGGGGAAGGAGGAGGAGGAGGAGAAGAAAGGGAGGGGGGGGGAAGGAGGAGGAGGAGAAGGGAGGGGGGGAGGAGGAGGAGGAGGAGGAGGAGGAGGAGGAGGAGAAGAAAGGGAGGGGGGAAGGAGGAGGAGGAGGAGGAGGAGAAGAAAGGGAAGGGGGGGGAAGGAGGAGGAGGAGGAGGAGGAGGAGAAGAAAGGGAGGGGGGGGAAGGAGGAGGAGGAGGAGGAGGAGGAGGAGGAGGAGGAGGAGGAGGAGAAGAAAGGGAGGGGGGGGGGAAGGAGGAGGAGGAGGAGGAGGAGGAGGAGAAGAAAGGGAGGGGGGGGAAGGAGGAGGAGGAGGAGGAGGAGGAGGAGGAGGAGGAGGAGAAAGGGAGGGGGGGGAAGGAGGAGGAGGAGGAGGAGGAGGAGGAGGAGGAGGAGGAGGAGGAGGAGGAGGAGGAGGAGAGGAGGAGGAGAAAGGGAGGGGGGGGAAGGAGGAGGAGGAGGAGAAGAAAGGGAGGGGGGGGAAGGAGGAGGAGGAGGAGGAGAAGAAAGGGAGGGGGGGGAAGGAGGAGAAGAAAGGGAGGGGGGGGAAGGAGGAGGAGGAGGAGAAGAAGGGAGGGGGGGGGAAGGAGGAGGAGGAGGAGGAGAAGAAAGGGAGGGGGGGGAAGGAGGAGGAGGAGGAGGAGAAGAAAGGGAGGGGGGGGAAGGAGGAGGAGGAGGAGGAGGAGGAGGAGGAGGGGGAAGGAGGAGGAGGAGGAGGAGGAGGAGGAGGAGGAGGAGGAGGAGGAGGAGGAGGAGGAGGAGAAGGAAGGAGGAAGGAGGAAGGGAGGCTGAATGGGCCGGGCCCAAGACTTCGGGCAGGGCCCGTTCCCAGCACCAGATTTACAGGTAGGTGACGTTGGGTCGGGTCGGAGGGAGGTCAGGTTGGTTCCGGTCCGGTCCGGGGATGGGATCGGGAGCGCGGGGGCAGTGGTGGGAGGGAGGTCGTTTGGTTCGGGTCGGAGGTGGGGGGGGGGAAGGAGAGAGAGCGAGCGAGCGAGCGAGCGAGAGAGAGAGAGAGAGAGAGAGAGAGAGAGAGAGAGAGAGAGAGAGAGAGAGAGAGAGAGAGAGAGAGCGAGAGAGAGCGAGCGAGAGCGGTCAGGTCGGGTGTGGGGGGAGGAGGGAGGTCAGGTCGTTGGGTGGGGGGGCGCAAGTCGGGAGCACGAGTCGAGCTGGGAGGAATCAGGAGCCAGGCGTTGGAGGCAGCCTTATGCACGCAGCCCCAGTGAGGCCATTCGGCCAGGGCTAGGAGCTGCGTGCTTCGGGCCCCTCCCACACAGTTTTGGGCGCCTGGAGCTAGTGCACATGCGTGCCCACTGTAGCGCGCATGTGCAGAGGTCCCGGCACGGTTTTCAGCGCAGGGACCTAGCTCCGCCCCCTACAGCTCCTGCTGCGCCACGCCCGGATCCAGAGGACCAGCAGGGAGCCGGTGAATCTAATTTTTTTTAGGCGCACTTTGTGGCGCGAAAAACGGGCGTCCAGGTCGGGGCTGCGCCGTTCTAGGCACGGCCCGAAACTTGGGCCCAAAGACACAAAAGGCATCAAGGTGTATGGGGAAAAAGCGGGAATATGGTGTTGAGATAGAGGATCAGCCATGATCATATTGAATGGCGGTGCAGGCTCGAAGGTCCGAATGGCCTACTACTGCTCCTATTTTCTATGTTTCTATGTCTAAAGCTGAATTCCCTTCCAAACTTCAAGAAATAGGAAAACTTGTTCAGCAGTAACAGAAATGGCTCAACAAGCCAGGGAAGGTTCACTCAGGGTCTCGCATACAACACTCTAGTTTTGTGCAGGAGGTCAACATAGGTCGTCTACCTACAGGGGCCAGGAGGAAGTGGAGCTACATCATTGAGGCCGTCTCTTCCAGCAGTGTCGCCTCCACCACCTGATTCCATTGCCCAAAGAAGCTTCATGACCTCAGACAGTGGTCAAGGTCATTGAATGCATCTTCAAACACCGTCTCCTATCAACACTACCACTTGCCTCACACACTGCTCAATGCACAACCCCCACCTCCAATCATTCAAACTGCACCAAAGACTAGGCACATTTCCCATTCCTAGCCTCACCTCACCCCCTTGAAGGAGACATTACAGGCCATTCTTGGCAGGGACATGGCTGAGCCCTTGGCCAGCAGCAGGGCTGAAAGGATACAAGATGCTGGTATCCTCATAGGTTATCCTCCTTCTGGCATGCACCTCTTACTTTCCCGCCATCGCAACTCCACGCTTGTGCCTTCCTCATTCCACACACCCAAAAATGCAGCCTGCTGAGCCAGTGGTTGATAGAGAGCGAAGGCAAAGAAAAAAAAAGATAAAAAGAAAAAGAAACGTCACTTGCTTCATCACTCCCAGCCACCAGCTCCTCAAGGTCGATCAGCAAGGCCATTTGCAGTTGCTGCAGCCACTGGGGTAGCACTGCATGACATCCGTAGGATAGGCAAGGCACACATACACATTCTCTTAGGTGACTGTTTTGAGAGTGATAAGTTGATTTCTTCATGTGATATTGGATGGATAGATCTATAAAATTGGATTAGAAGGTTTGCTTTGTAGAGGCTTTTATTTCAGCATGGTGGCCAAGATGACACTGTGGTGGTAAGAGAGAGAAGGAAAAGTGTGGGACAAATGTGGAAAGGGGAACTGGGGGATGTGGTCCCTTCTACCGCTGGCAGATGATTCCATCTCAGATATCCTGGCCAGAAAGGGGCCGTCTGGGTTGCATCCTGATTCCTCCTCGACTTCTTCCTCTTCTGGGTCTTCCTTCAGTGAGCGAATGCTGTGAATCTGAAATGACAGCATAAAATGCTGGAAATACTCAGCATTTCCAGGCAGCATCTCAACCCGAGATGTGAGCTCTGTTTCTCTCACCACGGATGTTGCCTAACCTGCTGTGTACTTGCAGCATTTTTTGTCTTTCATTTACCATCCGAGGCCTTACAAGCATCCAGCAGCACTCCCTACACACTTAAAAAAAACTTTTAGTATCTATTGCAGCAAGTCACTACTTCAATAAAATCAAAATAAACAGTCCAATAGCTTAAATCCAAACTTACCTGAAAGATGTGTATGTCCATTTAAGAGGTGCTGGCATCGCCACAGTCAGCCTGCATGCATGAATTCAGCGCCGGGATCGAAGTTCGGAGTGGTGACGTTAAGTTGACGTTGCACGCTGATTGAAGTCACCACACCGCCACTTTTGTTTCCAGAGTGCTGCCAGTTATCAGCAATGCAAAGGGAGAGGGGAAAATGGCAGCCGCCGCAGAACCCACCACTAGCTGGGGAAAGAGCGACTGCTGCCATTTTATCACCATTTCATGGTGCTACGGAGTGACGGTAGGTAGATGAATTTCGAGCCCATAGAATTTACAGCACAGAAACAGGTCATTTGGCCCAACTGGTCCATGCCAGCGTTTATACTCCACACCAGCCTCCTCCAATCCTACTTAATCTAACCCTATCTGAATATTCTTCTATTCCTTTCTACCTCGTATTTATATAGCTTCCCCTTAAATGCATCTATGCTATTCGCTTCAACTACCCCATGTGGTAGCAAGATCCACATTCTAAATAGAAATAAAGAAGTTTCTTCTGAATTTTGAACTGGATTTATTCGTGACCAACTTATACTTATGGCCCCTAGTTTCCGCTACAAGTGGAAACATCGGGCTCAAGTTTCGGCCTTCCTTAAAATGGCGCAGCCCCGAGCTGGACGCCAGTCTTTCGCGCTCAAAAGTGCGCCGAAAAAAACTCCGATATTCTCTGGCTCCTCGCAGGTCTTCAGCAGCTTGGCGCGGCACACAGAGAACAGCGGGGGGGTGGAGCCAGACACTCGCGCCGATTCTACAAGCAGTGGGGGGTGGGCCTCATTTAAATAAGGCAATGTCACACCGGCAACCCTGCGCGTGCGCGTTGGAGCGTGCGGCACGCGCAGTGGGAAATAAACATTGGCACTCGGCCATTTTTAAAGGGACGCGAGGAAGTGAAGATTTGTCTCGTGGACCCCTGGAAAGGCTGGTGATTTAATTTTAGTGATTTTTTTTGTGTGTGAAGGAGTGCTTTTAGCAGCACTGTTGAATAAATCACCTGCTGAAATCAGTGAGTGCAGCTTTTCACTGCTAAACTTGCAGAACAGGTGCTGCATTGGTGCATGCAAATTAAGGACTGTGTGTTTTGAGAAATAAGAGTGTCAATTCAACTTTGCAATGAATCAACGTCCACCAAGAACAAAGAATTTTTTGCATGAGGAAGTGGAGATATTAGTCAATGTCATTGAGCAGAGATGGCAGGAGCTAGATACCAGCAACAGAAGCCGCATAAAAGTGCCACCAAAAGAAGAAATGCTGGAACCAATTTGCAGAAGATTACTGCGCAGTGGTGCATACCATGAGATCCGGAGGCCAGTATAAAAAGAAATGGTACAATCTTGGTCAAGTAGTTAGTGTAAGTAATATTTTCATTTTTTTATGTAATTGTAATGTGACTATCTGTATGTCCCACCCTGCAGAAAGACGCACTCTGTAAAAAGTTATATTTTACTCTTTGCAGAAGAAATTGGCCCACAACAAAAGGGAAGCAACTCGAACAGGAGGGGGCACGCCCAATCTGCTTCCACGAACACCCTTGGAACAGAGGGTAGCTGCTATGATGAGTCGGACATGGAGAAAAGCAATCAGTACAGCACAAGCTGGGCCCGCACACGAGGAAGAGGGCAAGTCCTGAAAATGCATCGTGACCCTTCAAATCAATCTGCTGCCTAGCCTGCTATGAGAGAGTACTCATGCCACCCATCCTGTCCCCTCCCTTGCTGTTAAACATTTGACTGTTCTGATGTATTTTGCAGAACAGGATGATGATGATGATGATGATGATGCTGCTGCTGCTGCCAACTCTGAGGATCCAGAACAAGAACCAGTACAACCAAATGCGGACGAACCAGACTGGATGATGGCAGCGATGACTGAAATGTCTGCAGGGGAGAGCTTCCAAATTAATGTTTATGAGCCCCTATCAAGGGGCATCAGAGTTTCAACCCCTAGCATAGGTTTTGGTTCTACCTTCCATGGTTTTGATTCCGATGTTGCGGGTCCCAGTGCTGCTGGTGATATCATGGAGCAGTTTACACCCATTCACACAGCATCCCAGCCCGAGCCTCTCTCTCTAGTACTGCCGTCTGCAACACAGAGCGTCCCATTGTCCCAGCCCACGCCTCCCAGTGTAGTGGTGCCAGGAGGCAGACACAGGCAGGAGGAGATTATTGGAGACACGCTCTCCCGAGATGCAGCATGCAACAAATGCGGCTCAGGTTGTGGCATTGGGTATGGAGACTAATGAGCTTACCCGATCACTCATCGGTAGCGTCAGTGCAGTGGGTGAAGAGGTGGCGGTCCTGACGGGAGAAATAGCAGTAATGACACGGGAAATTAGGGAGGGAATGTCCGAAGGAGTGCAATCGACGGCACAGGCCCTCATGGAGATAGCTGCTGCAATAAGGGCACACAGCCCGGCCAATCAAATGACACCCCCATGAAGAAGTGAACATTCACGGAGATGTGGATGAGAGATGGTTACAGCTTTTCTTTGCTGCTTTTGTTCTTGATGTAACTGTAGTAGCGTTTTTCAAATTGAAATTGTTTTGTAAGTTTTGTAACTTTACAACTTATAAGTGATCTCAGGGTTTTTCAGTGATCTTATAGTGTAAATGCGCTCACATTCTGAAACTTATTTAATTTTGCATCTAAAAAGTGATCTTGAAGTTTAAGTGATCTTAAGATTGTAAGATTTTTCACATTGAGATTGTTTTGTAACTTTACAAGTTTATAAGTGATCTTACAAGTCTTTAAGTGATCTTCAAGAGTCATATTAAAAGTATAGTTTGATGCAACAAATATTTTATTAGTGACGTTAGCTTTTCAATAAAATATTTTTTCATTAAAACTGTTTCATGTTTCATTAACAACACAACGTAGGAACAACTCCAAAGAATAAACATGTCCATGCGCAAAAGTGTTCGCAGAGCCCTCAGGCATCAGTAGTTGAAGCGTTCACGGATGAGCTGCTGGCGCAGGGCTCGAGCAATCGTTAAAGGGGCACGATGGAAGGCCCTCCTCCGACCTCGTGCTCCGGCATCAAGCTCTTGCATACTTTCCTGATAGTCGTCATCATCCACATCCTGCTGTTCTATATCATCATCATACACTGGACCCTCACATAGGTCTTCTGGTTCTACTACCAGCTCCTGCTGCCTCATGATGGCTAAGTTATGAAGCATGCAGCACACAACAGTGAAGTGACCGACAATCTGAGGAGAGTATAGCAAGTGTCCTCCAGAACGGTCCAGGCATCGGAATCGCTGTTTCAATGGGCCAATGGTCCTCTCAATGATGCTGCGCATCGCAATATGCGCCATGTTGTATTGACGGTCAGCTTCTGTCCGTGTCACGCGTAGGGGCGTCATGAGCCAGGTGGTCAGGCCGTACCCTTTGGTCTCCCAGTAGCCAGCTCTGCCCTTCTGGCTGCTGCTCAAACATGTCAGATAGAACGCTGTCGCGTAGGATGAACGCATCGTGGGTGCTGCCAGGGTATCTCGCATCGACTGACATGATGCACTGCTTGTCGTCACACATGAGCTGCACGTTGATAGAGTGGAAGCCTTTCCTATTCCTGCACTGCTCAGAATCCTCCACAGGTGCTTGCAAGGCTACGTGGGTACAATCAATGCAGCCCTGTACCTTTGGGAAGCCGGCAATCCTGAAGAAGCCCACAGCCCTCTCATGGATCGCTTGTGCGGTCATTGGGAAATTGATGAAGTAATTCCTTCACGCATACAGTGCAGCCGTGACCTGGTAAATGCAGCCATGTACTGCACGTTGAGAGATGGCACACACATCTCCAGTTGTAGCCTGAAACGATCCCAAGGCATAGAAAGAAAGTGCAGCTGTTACCTTCACTGCAACAGACAGGGCAGTTGGCGTTCTGCTTCTGGGCTGCAAATCTGCTCTCAGCATATCACAGATCTCAGCGACAACTTCTCTGCGGAAACTCAGCCTTTTGACACAATCAGCCTCGCTCATATCCAGGTACGAGCGCCTGGCTCGATATTGTCGACGTAGGTAAGGTCTCCTGCCCATCAACCTACAGGCTATGACATTCCTGGTGCGGTGAGCTCTAATCAATTCTCTCCTATGCAGTGAATTGATGTTGAATCATTGCATAATACGTGGTGTTGACAATGCAGCACCCATTCTGCAAATTTAAGTTTAAAAGTGTCTTCTTTGGCTGCCTCTCCCTGTCCCTGGCCTCAATCTCCCTTGCAGCTCGAAGGCTGCTTGATTGCTGTGTCTTTGGCTGCCGTCCAGTCACTGACGATGCCCCTATCCCGTGGCCAAATGGCCTCAGTCCCCTTCGCAGCTCGAAGGCTGCTTGTTGTTTCTTCGGCTGCCGTCCAGCCACTGATGGAAGGAAGGCCTGCCTGAAGCACCGCAGCTCGAAGGTTGCTTGCTGCCGCTGTTGGGCTGCCGTCGAGACACTGACACCACCCCTGTCTCCAACATGGAAGGCCTGCCTGAAGCACCGCAGCTCGAAGGCTGCTGCTGCTTCACACAGGTAGGAACATGGAATATTTAATCTTTGCTTTGTTTATAAAATTTTATTCAGATTGGATTTTTATTTGTATAAGTATGACTGTTGAATGATTGTAGAATTTAATTACTTCCCTTTCCCCCCCCCCCCCCCTCGTTCCCTATGCCTAATTTGTAACCTACGCCTGATTTGTAAAGTGTAGGCAAGGTTTTTGAGCGTACAAAAATCTTCACTTACTCCATTCTAAGTTAGTCTGGAGTAAGTTTTCACTGCCTAAACTTTCAAAACAGGCGTAAGTGGCCGGACACGCCCCCTTTTGAAAAAAAAATTCTGTTCCAAAGTGAAACTGTTCTAACTGAGTGGAACTGGAGCAAACTAAATGCCGAGAATTGCAATTTCTAAGATACTCCATTCTAAACCATTTGCTCCAAAAAAACTTGGCCCCATCATCTCTACATCTATCCTATCAAACCCCTTCATGGTTTTAAAGGCCTCTATTAGGTCACCCCTCAGCCGCCTTTTTTTCTAGAGACAAGCACCCCAGCCTGTTCAATCTTTCCTGGTAGTTATAACCTCTCAGTTCTGGTATCATCCTTGTAAATATTCTTTGCACCCTCTCCAGTGCCCCTATATCCTTTAGTAATATGGAGACAAGAACACTAAGTGTGGTCTAATCAAGGTTCTATACATGTTTAACATAACTTCCCTGCTTTTCAATTCTATTCCTCTAGAAATGAGCCCCAGTGTTTCGTTTGCATTTTATGGCCTTGTTAACTTGCATTGCGACTTTTAATTATTTGTGCATGTGTACACCTGCATCCCTTTGCTCCTCTACACAGTGCAATTAGTACGAGCAGTTAATTTAAAAAAAAATCTCTTTTGCAGGATGACGTTCTGTGCCAGAATCCTGGTTTTCTACTTGATGCGCTTTAAAATTCCCCCTAATTTAAATCTTTTGACTTATCTAGCTGTAAATAATACCCAAGACTTAACAATTGTGGCGATTCCTAAACGAACCAGCCACACCAAGATAAATAAGTAAACCAAGTTAGTAAATCATTTATACAGCACCTTTCACGATGTCTCAAAGCACTTTACAGCCAATGAAGTACTTTTGTGGTGTGGTCATTGATGTAATGTAGGAAACGCGGCAGCCAATTTGCGCACAAGCAAGCTCCCACGAACAGCAATGTGATCATGATCAGATAATCTGTTTTTTTGTTATGTTGATTGAAAAACAAATATTGGCCAGGACACCAGGATTAGCTCCCCTGCTCTTCTTCAAAATAGTGCCATGGGATCTTTTGCGCCCATTTGAGAGCAGGCCTCAGTTTAACATCTCATCTGAAAGACGGCATCTCCGACAGTGCAGCATTCCCTCAGCACTGCACTGGAGTGTCAGCATAGATTTTTTTTTGAGCTCAAGTCCCTGGAGTGGAACTTGAACCCACAACCTTCTGACTCAGAGGCGAATGTGCTGCCCACTGCGCCACAGCTGACACTATTAAGAATACTGTCTCATCTCTATCTCCTATCTTTAAAGAATATGAACTTCCCACATTTTTCTACTAAGTTCTGGATATTCATTTGATCTTGTGATGTAGGATAGTCGACAGTCAAAATAAGTTACTCAAAATCAAGAAACAGTCTTCATACTCAGGAAAATCTATTAATTAATGTCAGCTCGGTTTACATCAGCAGTTATCAAACTTTTGTGGGGGGATCCCTTGCAACCGCTCCCAGTAGCTCGTCTTAACTTCCAAAAGAAAGTATCTGCTATTCAAAAGGGAAAACATTTCTACCCCCCCCCCCCCCCCCCACCGAAATAATGTGCTGATAAGTCAGGAAACACAGAAATTTGATGAACAGACAGAACCACTGGATGTGGTGTATTTGGACTTTCAAAAGGCTTTTGACAAGGTCCCACACAAGAGATTGGTGTGAAAAATCAAAGCACATGGTATTGGGGGTAATGTCCTGACGTGGATAGAGAACTGGTTGGCAGACAGGAAGCAGAGAGTCGGGATAAACGGGTCCTTTTCAGAATGTCAGGCAGTGACTAGTGGAGTGCCGCAGGGCTCAGTGCTGGGACCCCAGCTCTTTACAATATACATCAATGATTTGGATGAAGGAATTGAGTGTAATATCTCCAAGTTTGCAGATGACACTAAACTGGGTGGCGGTGTGAGCTGTGAGGGGGATGCTAGGAGGCTGCAGGGTGACTTGGACAGGTTAGGCGAGATGCAGTATAAAGTGGATAAATGTGAGGTTATCCACTTCGGGGGCAAAAACTCGAAGACAGAATATTATCTGAATGGCGGCAGATTAGGAAAAGGGGAGGTGCAACGAGACCTGGGTGTCATGGTGCATCAGTCATTGAAAGTTGGCATGCAGGTACAGCAGGCAGTGAAGGCGGCGAATGGTATGTTGGCCTTCATAGCTAGGGGATTTGAGTATAGGAGCAGGGAGGTCTTACTGCAGTTGTACAGGGCCTTGGTGAGACCTCACCTGGAATATTGTGTTCAGTTTTGGTCTCCTAATCTGAGGAAGGACGTTCTTGCTATTGAGGGTGTGCAGCGAAGGTTCACCAGACTGATTCCCGGGATGGCAGGGCTGACATATGAGGAGAGACTGGATCAACTGGGCCTTTATACATTGGAGTTTAGAAGGATGAGAGGGGATTTCATAGAAACATATAAGATTCTAACGGGACTGGACAGGTTAGATGCGGGAAGAATGTTCCCGTTGTTGGGGAAGTCCAGAACCAGGGGACACAGTCTTAGAATAAGGGGTAGGCCATTTAGGACTGAGATGAGGAGAAATTTCTTCATTCAGAGAGTTGTTAACCTGTGGAATTCCCTGCCGCAGAGAGTTGTTGATGCCAGTTCATTGGATATATTCAAGAGGGAGTTAGATATGGCCCTTACGGCTAAAGGGATCAAGGGGTATGGAGAGAAAGCAGAAAAGGGGTAGAGGGAATGATCAGCCATGATCTTATTGAATGGTGGTGCAGGCTCGAAGGGCCGAATGGCCTACTCCTGCACCTATTTTCTATGTTTCTAAATAGTATGACCTTGTGGACCCTTTGCATACACCAGAGACTCCAAGGACCCCAGTTTGAAACATAATGGCAAATGCATTATTACCAGGTCTGGTCATTAAGCAGATATTACAAATTGTGGTTTTACACTGAATAAGCACACAAATCCTGCCATCAATTATAATTTTGTGTTTGGGATCTCCTGAGGTCATGAAATGCACCATTATAAATGCCATCAATTGTATGTTAGTAAACATCGAACAATCCAGTACATTATTTCCCAACAGCATCATATAGTACAGTTCTTATTCCTGAGTGGAGGAATACATAGTTGCCAGTCCAACATTGGATAGACGCACCAACGTTCTCGATCAGGCCAACATTCCCAGCATCGAAGCACTGACCACACTTGACCAGCTCCATTGGGCGGGCCACATCGTCTGCATGCCCGACACGAGACTCCCAAAGCAAGCGTTCTATTCGGAACTCCTACATGGCAAGTGAGCCCTAGATGGGCAGAGGAAATGTTTCAAGGACACCCTTAAAGCCTCTTTAATAAAGTGCAACATCCCCACCGGCACCTGGGAATCCCTGGCACAAGACCGCCCTAAGCGGAGGAAGAGTATCCGGGAGGGCATAGAGCACCTCGAGTCTCGTCGCCGAGAGCATGTGGAGGACAAGCGCAGGCAGCGGAAGGAGCGTGTGGCAAACCTGATTCTCCATCCACCCTTTCCTTCAACGACTGTCTGTCTCACCTGTGACAGAGACTGTAATTCCCATATTGGATTGCAGTCACCTGAAACCTCATTTTTGGAGTAGAAGCAAGTCTTTCTCGATTTCAAGGGACTGCCTATGATGATGACTTAATAATCTTACTCGACACTATTGCGCTGAAAGGACAAATATTAAATTACTTAAATAAACTACATTTGATGGAACAATGCAATTTTACAGTGTAACAGATCAGAAAATCTAAAGTCATTTACATTTCAATACAACTTCCAGGACAACTTTGCCTGCCAAGTTATGTTCTGTTTAACAGATTAAATTCAAGCCAAACCGAACGTGACCTGATCAAATGAAATCTTGGTCAATAGGATAAGAAAAAAGAATTTACTTTAAATGTTTTCCCTTCTTTTGCTATTTCCTACACTGACATAGAACATACAATACATTCCCCTAAAACCCCATCCTGGAATATTTCGCGAATTCAAAACAGATAATGTCACTTTCATAACAATCCAAAGATGTTAGGTGAATTAAGTTCCTAATAATTTCAAAATGACAGCCTTAGAATGGTTACAGTACAGGGGGTCATTCGGCCCATCATACCTGTTGCGATTCTCTGCAAGAGCACTTCAGCTAGTCCACCCCTTGGTTCACTGGTCTCAGCGGAGTCAGGTCAGGGATCTCAGCCTCACTTCATGACTTCAGCACATAATATAGGCTGACACTTCAGTGCAATATATTTTCAAAATGGCCCATATTGGGAAACTACGATACTTTCCATCTGGATACATGTTTAAAGGATGTTGCAACGTTTTTTTTTTTAAAAGCAGTCCAGTAATTAAAGATGTCAGTCTCCCCTCCTCAGGTCTTGTTTCACTTCCATTCCCTTAACTAAGCACAGCCTTGAGACTGGGACCGAGGCAGCTGAATCAATTTCACTCTGAGCCAGCAGCGAGAAGATTCCCAACAGCAGTAAAGCTCCCTTGCTGATTCTTACTCATTGCAGCGATAACGCTCTGGAGAGGAATTCATCAAGTCAGCCACATGGAAGAAAATTAAATCGGTGTTCTGTATGTTGATGAGCCGTCCACAAAAATGTAGACCATGTGGAGCCAGAAGGTGAAATCTATTAACATCAGTAGAGGGGAGAAAAAAAAAAGAGATCGGTCTACATTTTGGGTGACCCTGCACACCCTTCATTTTCAGTTCTGACCAGAAGTTATACTGGAAACATTAACTTGCCTTATCTCTTTACAGAAGTCAATGGATCTGTATTTTCTAATTTTGTTTCAGATTACTAACATTTGTATTTTTCTTCTTTTTCCAGTGATATAGACTACATCTAGGTGTGGTCCAATAGACCAGTTATTAAATGTTACCTTTGAGATAGGAGATAGAAAAAGATAAAATTAAAGCAAGGATGGACAGTACAAACAAAAAAATAGCAGTCATGCAAGATTACGAAGGGAATTCTAAAGTGGGACCTAGGTAGCGGAAGTCATAGTGACTAACATTAGTGTAAAGGGAGGGAAGGATGCACAAGCGGTCATATCCAGTGAAATAAGAGAGTTTGGGGCTTGGGAGTTGTAGGGCTGGAAGAGATGGGGTGGGAGGGGTTGAGGCCAGACGGAGATTTAAAGACATGAATGATTTTTTTTTAAATTAAGGCATTGAGGGACTGGGACAAGATATGGGCAGCAAAACTTTTGGATGATCTGAATGTTATGGAGGGCGGAGGATGGGAGGCCAGCATCGGAGAAAATCACCGTTTAGTGTTTTGTCCTTTTGTCTGAACATTACACAATGTATCAATGGTCCCTCATCATGGACTATTGAGTTTAACCTTCGAGTGAAGGAGTGTGTCAGACATCGCATTTGACATTATTAATTAAGTGCTTGCCAAAAATTATTGAATGATGTGAATGCTCCCATCCACCTTGCCAGGACCTCAGCGACATAATCTCGAACATTGTTGTTTCAGCCCTTGGTGACAGAAGGTTCCGCAAGTTTGCTGCCAGTTCAGTTCAGTCATTTTAAAAACCTTCGACCACTACGACCTAGATAGACAGGGGCAGGAGGCACATAGGAACACCAGCACCTCCAATTTCCTCTCCAAGACATCCTGACTTGGAAACGTATCATTCCTTCATCATTGCTGGTTCAAAATCCTGGAGCTCCCACCGTAAGAGCACTATGGGAGTACCTTCACAACATAGACTGAAGCGGTTCAACAAGGTGGCTCACCACCACCTTCTCAAGGACAATTAGGTTTGGGCAATTAATGCTGGCCTTGCCAGCAACACCCACAACCCTTGAATAAATAATTTTAAAAAGTGTCTATCCACAGCTTGTAGATACTGCTGCAAAAATAGGTGCAGCTATCACATTTCAGGATTTTTTGACTTTTTCCACAGTAAGTATTTGGAAAAAAAAGTTACTTTAGGGTTTTGAAAGTAAACTGTGTTCTCACAAGCAAAAAAAAAAAGCACTTTGACAACTAAATAATCACAATGTATTGCTGAACACCTCAGTCTGGTTTATATTGGAAGGTCTTTGATCCCTTTCCAGTTGTGAACAGAGGAAGATAAAACAGAGGCACAGGCAAGTTTTAAAGAGAAAGCTACGAGGACTTTTATTGAGACAAAGAGATTAGACTTGCTGGAGGGTAGTGAGAAGGCAAGTAAGGCAACCCAGTGATATGTGGAATTATGGCATGTTCTTTACTTTGTACTGTTTTACGACGATAAGTTATACTGATTTAATTAGGTGAGTCCGACTATAACAGTTGCTCTGTATGTTCACGTTACTGTGAAATAAAGCTGATTATCCAATTGTATCAAGCTTTGTCTCACCAAGTGTTTGTTTGGCCTGTCTTCAAAGAGATTGAAGCAGCATGTGAGAAATATATGAAAATCTAGTTCCGGTCACAAGGGTGCCCTGATGTCACAATTTAAATATGTCCAATTCACTGACCAGTACACAGATATTTAAGTACACAATACAAGTGACACGGCACGTGGAAAATTTGTCCACAGATAACCAGCGGTCATTTTTTTAAAATTGTTCACAGGATTGTGGCAACATTGGCAAGTCTGCAATTATTGCCCATCCGTAATTGCCTGGAGAGTGTGGGCCTTCTTTTTGAATCACTGCAGTTCTTGTGATACTGATGCTCTCATATGGTGTTAAGCAGAGAATGCCAAGATTTTAATCCAACAGTAAAGAAGGAACAGTGATATATGTTCCAGTCAGGATGAGGTGTGATTTGGAGACATTGCTGTTCCCATGATATTGTTACACTTGTCTATCTCAGTGGGAGAGGTTGTAGGGCTAGGAGGTGATGTGAAAGTAAGCTTGGCAAGTTGCTGCAGTGGTAGGGCACTTGCCTTCTTTCACATCTGCAACCTGGATCGTACAGACTAGACTGATGGAATAAATGTCTCCTCTATCTGCGAGCTATAAAGGATATGAAAATATGAAGCAAATTTGAACAGCGCCGATCTGAAAGAGCAAGGAACAGTAGCACCAAACTGTTGTTAATTTGGTACTAATTAACAACCGGCTCCATCTAGGCCCACAGGTCGATGGCATGGGAATGGAATAATATCAGTGGTGTAGAGGGTGTGCTTCTGAGGCTGGGTTGACTGTTGGGCAGAGTACTATTTTATTTACTCTTCTTTGATGCACTTGTGTTGAAGATGTCAAATGTCACTGATGACTATCCTACTATAATTCAATCTTAAGATTGTAGAACTCAGTTTTTCCTTTCTCCTAAATTCTTTCAAGAATCCAATTTTTGCGCAATCTAATCACCATTTCCTGATTTTCTACTTTTCCTTTTTACAGTTTTTAAACTCTGCTCCTGCACTTTGGATCTCGTTATCTACGTAGAACTTTTCAACTTGACCCAAGAATGCTCGTTACCAACACTCGGTATCGGAAATGCAAACTGTTTCAATCCTGAGCAATAACACTTCTCACCTTGGGTATAGAAATTCAGAAACAAATTTAAAACAGAGACAGAAACTATAATCGAGATCCGATTTTTCCAGCAGGTCCAGGCAAACCAAGCTGTCAGTGTATGCAACTAGACACAGGCAAATTGGTATTATAGGGAGGCCTGAAGAGGGGATTTTGGTTGTGGGGACCAGTCGTGCTAAAGTACAATTTGCAGCCAGCAAAGCTCAATTTATGCAGCATGCTGCAAATCTGTTTTTCTCCCAGTCTGTAAATTTTTAATTTTTTTTTTAAAAAGAGGAAAGGAAGGAGTGTTAAAAAAAAAAATCTCCTTTAATTTACAGAATGACCAGAAGGTGCAACTTTTTCAAACCTGTCCTGGCACTGTATCAGGGTCACACTGTGCACAACATCAAAACAAAGTAGTGAGGCACAGCCTCTATGTAGAGCAATTCACAACACAAGAGTCAGAATGGGATGCAACTCTGGAATTATGATTGTTATTTTGCAAAATAGTGATAGTATAACTGCAATCTAATACAACGAACTTCCATGCACAAAGTAGTTTGTTCAAGATGATTCTTGTCTGGGCACACAGAAATGTATATGCATGCCAACATGTTTGGTTTGAGCAGATACAACTTTTCCGCTTTACCTGACTATCCTGATAAACAGCTTTCACCAAGTGGTGTCCACTATAAACATATTACAACGGCTAATTATGTTATCTTATCTTTTCCACAGTCACATTTCAAACAAGCGGTATATCATACATACATACAGGCACCATTTTGAACCAGCAAAGCAATACCAGAAGGTATTATTATCCTTACTGTGCATCATCAACCTAAAACTTTGAAAGTTTTTCCACTTTGTACCATTCAAGAATAACCACTGATAATACTTTGAGGGGTAACTGGGCAGTGTACAAATCAGGAAACTGTCTTTTCACAATTGGTTTCAATCCATCTTAGCTTAATGGAATGGATTCTAACGTACGTGACTCTCAGGAACATTTAGAGTTTGAGCTCCTAATAGACATGCAAAACTGCCCAGAATGAATCATAGAAAAATTATGACACGAGACAATTCGTCCAATCGTGTCTGTGCCAGTCGAAAAAGAGTTACCCAGCCTAGATTACAGCTCTTTAAGTGCACATCCAAGTACTTTTTAAATGTGATAATGGTTTTTGCCATTACCACCTTTTCAGACAGTGTGTACCAGACCCCTACCACCCTCTGGGTGAAGATATTTTTCCTCATCTCCCCTCTAATCCTTCTACCAACTACTTTAAGCCTATGACCCCTGGTTATTGACCCCTCTGCTAAGGGAAATAGGTCCTTCCTATCCAGTCTATCGAGGCCCCTCATAATTTTATACACTTCAATTAAATCTCCCCTCAGCCTCCTCTATTCCAAGGAAAACAATCCCAGCCTATCCAATATTTCTTCAAAGCTAAAGTTTTCCAGTCCTAGCAACATCCTCATAAATCTCCTTTGCACCCTCTCCAATGCAATCACATCCTTCCTGTAATGTAATTTATCAACAATATTATACAGGATAGACCACAAGAATGACTGGTTTGGGCATCAAAATATCACACTGGTACATATGACATAGTCCACTGATATTGGAAATGAGGCACATTGATTAAAAAGCATAGGAGGCACTTTACATGTAACCTCTGCTATATGTCACCTAGGACGACTTGGGGGAACTGGCTACAAAACAAGAACTGATAAAAGATTTATTCAGGAACAGGTCTTCAGCTCCTCGAGCCTATTCCGCCATTAAATTAGATTGTGGCTGATCTGTATCTTAACCTCATTTACCTGCTTTGAGTCCATATCCTTTAATACCTTTGCCTAACAAAAACCTATTAATCTTAGTTTAAACATTTTCAAGTGAACTAGCTTTTTTTTGGGGGGGGGGGGGGGGGCGGGGAAAGAGGTCCAGACTTCTACAATCTTTTGCATAAAGAAGTACTTCCAAACCACACCTGAACAGTCTAGCTCTAATTTTAAGGTTATGCCACTTGTTCTGGACTCTACCACCAGAGGAAATGGTTCCTCTCTATTTACCCTATAAAATACTTTCATCATCTTCTCAATTAGATCACTCCTTAATCGTCTATACTCAAGGGAATGCAAGTCTCGTCAATGCAGCATGTTCTCATAAATGTAACCCTTTTAGCCCCAGTATTCTGGTGAATCTGTGCTGCAGCCCCTCCAAAACCAATATATTCTTCTGAGGTGCAGTGCCCAGAACTGAATGCAGTATGACAAGATATTTTCTTAAATAACCATGAAGTAACATTGTAAAAACAGTCAAAGTTAAACACAAAATAGTCCCAAGCAGCTGTGAAAAGCCAACATTTTCCAAAATTCATTTGCACCAAAGATTTTGGGTACATGCTTGAAAACTCACATTGAAATACCATAGGCTTTTTGAATCACAACTTGATAACACAAGAAACAAATTACTTGAAGGCAAAATTACACAGGGCTGTCTTTTCTTTCAAAGTCACTCAACTCAAGATGATCCTTAAAATTCACCAATTCTGACAGTATTTGCTATAATTAGATACCTTGGAGATTAGGATGGCATTAAAAGCCAAATTTACAAATGCACACTTCCAAACAGGATCTCACTCACCAGGAGCACATATGATATTGCAGGCAGCTTCCTGTGAATTTCTGTCCACTATTTGTAATGGATGGAAAATTATGGATGCATCTACAACTTTCCAATATGCACGCCCGGGAGGCAAGGCATGCTGCTGGCAGCAGTTTTGTAAATTCAATCCCAAATATTTTGTTTATTTCCTTGCTTTCGAAAACAGACAGCAATGTTTGAGTACGAGTCATAGCAAACATGTCAGGACATTTAATTACAAGATATATGGTACCCGCTGGAGTGGAACTAAACTACAGAACCAGTGGGAACCTGTTCAACCTTTGCCGTCTCCAGGCCAGATCCAAGACCACCCAACATCCGTCGTTGAGCTACAGTACGCGGATGACGCCTGCATCTGCGCACAAACAGAGGCTGAACTCCAGGACATAGTCGACATATTTACTGAGACGTACGAAAGCGTGGGCCTTACGCTAAACATCCGTAAGACAATGGTCCTCCACCTGCCTGTCCTCAGCGCACAGCACTGCCCCCCCCAGTCATCAAGATCCACGGCGCTGTCCTGGACAACGTGGAACACTTCCCATATCTCGGGAGCCTCCTATCAACAAGAGCAGGCATCAACGACGAGATCCAACACCGCCTCCAGTGCGCCAGTGCAGCCTTCGGCCGCCTGAGGAAGAGTGTTTGAAGACCAGGCCTTCAAAACTGCCAGGAAGAGTGTTTGAAGACCAGGCCTTCAAAACTGCCACCAAGCTCATCGTCTACAGGGCTGTAGTAATACCCGCCCTCCTGTATGGCTCAGAGACATGGACCATGTACAGCAGACACCTCAAGTCACTGGAGAAATATCACCAACGATGTCTCCGCATGGGAGGACAGACGCACCAACATCAACATCCTCGTCCAGACCAACATCCCCAGCATTGAAGCGCTGACCACACTATCAGCTCCGCTGGGCAGGCCACATAGTTTGCATGCCAAACACGTGTCTCCCAAAGCAAGCGCTCTATTTGGAGCTCCTTCACAGCAAACAAGCCAAAGGTGGGCAGAGGAAATGTTACAAGGACACCCTCAAAGCCTCCATGATAAAGTGCGACATCCCCACTGACACCTGGGAGTCCTTGGCCCAAGGCTGCCCTAAGTGGAGGAAGTTCATCCGAGAGGGCGCTGAGCACCTCGCGTCTCAACAGGAGCAGAAATCAAGCGCAGGCAGCAGAAAGAGCGTGCGACAAACGAGTCCCACCCACCCCTTCCCTCAACGACTATCTGTCCCACCTGTGAGAGTCTGTGGCTCTCGTTTTGGACTGTTCAGCCACCAAAGAACTCATTCCAGGAGTGGAAGCAAGTTTTCCTCGATTCCGAGGGACTGCCGATGATGATGATATAAAAAGAGAGAGCTTGCAACAGCACATGATGGTACACCAACAAGCTGTGTCACAGAAATAAGACACAGATTCACGCTTACAATCTCCCACGAGTTCCTGATCACAGATGAGCCAGAGAGAGAAGGTTGTGAATGACAGCTCAGAAGAGGAAGAAATGAACACAACTTGGGTTGTTCTTATCTACCTCCTTGCAGGGGAACAAGAGTGGTGCTGCCAAAGGGCTGGAGCCAGGTCATAAATACCACAGGGACAGCTGGCATGGGAAATTAAAGGGCGCACCAATGCATTTATTATGGTCTGGATTTTGCAGTCAGCTGCATAACGCCACCGACATCCAAACGGCATGCGCACTTACCTGATGGGGACCCTTCTTCGAGCACTTGCTGGCAGGCACTGCGGAGTAAAGGGCAGCATAATGGCCCATGGACCCACAGTGTGCGGAGGCGTACCTGGGATCATGTGGACCAGTGCTCCAATCAGTAAACTAGCTCTCATTTATTTATGATCATAGATATTTCTGCACATTAAATCCCGGACGGCTCTACTAATGAGGGTTTGTCTTTTTTTTCCTTTCCTCCACTTTCAGGCCTGCACCAGTTTGCATCAGCCGTAAAATTTTCATACGTAACTGCTGGGCAGTTAATGTTCAATTAGCCCAATTCTGCACCAGCAATTAGGATTTCCCCGTCGGTGCGGATCATCTAGCAAGTCGCAAGTTCAGGATTTAGCACATGCGCTTGCTGTCCATTTCAAAGGCGGCCATGCAGTCACACTGACTGCAAATTCTGGCCCAATGTTCTCACAGTAGAGTTAAGGCACATTGTTAGGGTAAAATATGATACTTCAGCCATCACACTATGCTATATATAACCCAGGCGTGCACAAAACAGATATTAGGTAGCAATTATGTTCCATTCCTTCAATCTAAAATGAGACACAAAAAATGACTATTTTATATATAAAAAATAGTTACAATACCTACAAATATCCTCCATTCTTTTGAGTACAGCAAGTAAGGATATTATTACAGCAGCAACTACTATTATGCCTGATTGCATAACCCTAATAAAAAGTTACACCATGGTAGTAACATTGTTGAACTCCAATTACATGAGCATTTCTGAGAAGCGAATTTGTTTTGTGCATTAGTTCAGATCCTGCAGCATTTTGCACTGCGGGAATTTCCCCAACTGAAAGTTAGGTTGGGGTTGACAATATGAAAGGATATACTTGCTTTGGAGGCAGTTCAGAGAAGGTTCACTAGGCTGATTCTGGGGACGAGGGGGTTGACTTATGAGGAAAGGTGGAGTAGGTTGGGCCTCTACTCATGGAATTCAGAAGAATGAGGGGTCATCTTATCGAAACGCATAAGATTATGAGGGGGCTTGACAAGGTGGATGCAGAGAGGATGTTTCCACTAACGGGGGAGACTAGAACTGGAGGGCACGATCTTAGAATAAGGGGCCACCCATTTAAATCAGAGATGAGGAGAAATTTCTTCTCTCAGGAGGGTTGTAAATCTGTGGAATTCGCTGCCTCAGAGAGCTGTGGAAGCTGGGACATTGAATAAATTTAAGACAGAAATAGACAGTTTCTTAAACGATAAGGGGATAATGGGGAGTGGGCGGAGAAGTGGAGCTGAGTCCATGATCAGATCAGCCATGATATTATTGAATGGCGGAGCAGGCTTGAGGGGCTGTATGGACTATTCTTGTTTTTATTGCTTATGTTCTTATAATATGCAAATTATTGGCATTCAATAATAGCAATTTGTTTTGAAGTGATTAGAATATTACCCAATTGCAATAAGCAATGTATTTTATAAAATAAAATCAAACAATGGAAATATATATTAAATTGTGGACCAGGTATTTGCTCTGCTCACAGTTGTACTAATTTCAAAGAGAGAGAGAATAATGCACATTTTGGAGTTAATTATAAGGCAACAATCTAATGAGATGTTCAGATGGCAAACTGCCTGAACCCAAAGATTAGATTATTTAATTTTTTGATAATCTCCTGTATCTTTTATAATGTATGCCCTATTTCAATAATACAGTAGATGACAAAATAAGTCTGCTTGTTTTGAAAATGTTGCACTGCCTTTGACTAAACCCTATGCTCAAAGTTACAACTTTGTGACAATTTGCATATAGTCATTGCTGCAGGTTTAAAAAATAATTCAACAAATTGCAACACATGGTATGGCAATTAATCTATGCTACTGCTTCCAGCAAATCACACTATTTTTATGTTGCGGTTACTTTGCTGTAAACAAAATTCTCCAAATATTACAGATCTTAGTTGCAATTAAAAAAGGCCCTAGTTGTATTCATACAAACAGCCCAATTTAAATGGAGCCGTTAGTGGGAAATTACTACTTCTTGCTTTTTAAAAAATCTCATGTATTTACAAAGACATCTTCAAATTCTGCTCCTAGTCTGCTTTAACTTCTTTGTTCCAGTTTCACAAACCACACCCCTTGAGCTACGCTGTTATTTGTGACATCAGCGAGTAAAGTGAACCCATATCTCTTAAATTCACTATGTTTGATACACAAAAGGTAGTTACTCAAGGACTGAAAGCCACCTACAACACTTTCAGCTTCTGTAAAGCGAATCACAGAAATCATGGAAATTTATACAGGACAACAGTTGTAACAATCTGAAGTCACAGAGTGACCCAAATGTACAGTTCTCTCGGCATTTTCGTATGCGTGTTTAGGAGATTCCAATTCGTGAACACATCGATCAGAGGGGGGTTGGGGAAGGCGTCCAACTTTGATTCACTTATGTTCAACTACATTTTACCTTTCTAATCTTGAAGGAACTGAGGCCACAGCACAAAGGTGTCCAGTAGACTTAAAATAGGTCAGTTTCTTGAACCGACATACCGTTAATATAATGTAGTTTTATTTAATTATGGGTATCTACTATAAAAAAAGGGTTTGTAGTATCTTTTTATTTAATCTTGCACGTCATCTACTTGCATTTGTCTCAGCATTTTCAAAAAAACTGGCATATTACAATAAAAAAATTGCCATGCAAATACTGTACACATTTTGGTGGCAGTTTTTTTAAATTTAAGAGGATATGGTGTATTTTGAAAGTATTAACTATATGACCTGTTTTTCTCTAGCGGAGTGGAATTATGAAATTCCTTAAATGAGTTCTTTGTTACACTGTTAATCCTAACGCAGTAAAAAGATATATGGCCGTTGGGATGTTGGTACAATCTTTCAACATCCAGCCAGAAAATACCGGAATTAAATTTTCTTTAAAAAAAATCTATTACATGAAATTGTGTCGAGCCGCTAAAACTTGGAGAAAACACTGCAAACACTTCGATCTCCCAATTTTCGGAGTAGTGAAGTCCGAAGCGAATTGTGGGGGTGGGGAAAACTGAAGCAATACATTTTTGCGACCTGTCAGCCATGAAAAAGTCGTTAATAGTTGCAAAAGGCATACGATTTTTTTTCTGAACGACTATGAAAGATTAAAACTGCAGCTACTAGATTTATATCCACCAGATATGGGAATTAGCAAGACTCGTCTTTATTTCAGTATAATTAGAAAACATCTCAAAATGTTAAAATTTGCAATATTGAAATATTGGTTACTTACTGCACTTGGATCCCTCATGATAATCTTTTTAGCCAGCATGACGGTGCGGCTCGCTCTCTTTTTTTTCTCCTGTGTCATCTTGTCACATTTTACACGGGTTGCAAGGCGCTCATCCCCCTCCGCCTGCTGTGCGGGATGAGGCGGCTGGCTGCTGGCAGGAGCGGCTGGGCTATCGGTGCCGGTGAGTGTGCAGATCGGGAGGCCTGCGCTCTCAGTCATGGAGCGATGGAAGCTGAGCCCGGCTCCCGCTCGCTACATTGTATCCGCCACATTCCTCGCTCGGTCACCACCGCCCTCACGTGATCTACGTTCCAACAACGCGAGAGCCGTAAATTCCACCAGAGGCTCTTCGCGCCAAATACAAAAAAACTCCGATGTTTTTCCCCATGCATCCTGTTCAATATCTTAATAAGTCACAGGATTTCTCTACTGCCTCTGAAGTTTAGCAGATATCTTCCTCACGCATTGAGGCGTTTCTGAAAAATAGACACTGATACTGTCAAAATCCATTCCTCACTAGAGTGCCAAAGCAGTTCCATCAGTCATTGGAACGCACTCTGCATTTGCATAGGCCAAAATAGCATCACTGGGCATTCATACACGCCACGATCTATGGAAAAGATTATTTCTGGAGCTAATCTAATTTGCCAATAGCGGCTAGCAAAATCTAAAATAGACAAGAACATACGAAATAGAAGCAGGAATAGGCCATCTGGCCCCTTGAGCCTGCTGTGCCATTCAATAAGATCATGGCTGATCTGATCATGGCCTCAACTCCACTTCTCTGCCTTCTCCCCATAACTCTTGACTCTCTTATCCTTCAAAAAATCTATCTATCTCCACCTTAAAATTATTAAATGACCCAGCCTCCACAACTCTCTGGGGTAGAGAATTCCAAAGGTTCACGACCCTCTGAGAGAAGAAATTCTTCCTCATTTCTGTTTTAAATGGACGACCCTGTATTCTAAGATTATGCCCCCTAGTTCTAGATTCCCCACAAGAAGAAACATCCTCTCTGCAT
This sequence comes from Pristiophorus japonicus, assembly GCF_044704955.1. Lineage (NCBI taxonomy): Eukaryota > Metazoa > Chordata > Chondrichthyes > Pristiophoridae > Pristiophorus > Pristiophorus japonicus. The sequence goes on along the minus strand of NC_091977.1, from coordinate 99,585,945 downwards.
CCAACCTCTCAAGCCCCTCAGAATCTTATGCGTTTCAATAAGATCACCTCTCATTTTTCTAAACTCCAATGAGTATAGGCCCAAACTGCTCAGCCTTTCTTCATATGACAACCCCTTCCTCTCAAGAATCAACTTCGTGAACCTTCTCTGAACTGTCTCCAATGCAAGTACATCACTCCTTAAATAAGGAGACTGTATGGAGTACTCCAGGTTTGACCCATCCAACGCCCTGTACAGTTGTAGCAGGACTTCCTTACTTTTATACTCCATCCCCCTTGCAATAAAGGCCAACATTCCATTTGCTTTTCTAATTAATTGCTGTACCTACCTACTAACATTTTGAGTTTCATGCACAAGGATCCTCAGATCCCTCTGTACTGCCGCATTTTGTAATCTCTCCCCATTTAAATAATAATTAATTTTTTTATTTTTCCTACCAAAGTGGATAACCTCACATTTTCCCACATTATATTCCATCTACCAAATGTTTGCCCACTCAGTTAGCATATCTATATCCCTTTGCAGATTCTTTGCGTCCTCCTCACAACTTGCTTTCCCACCTATCTTTGTATCATCAGCAAATTTGGCTACATTATACTTGGTCCCTTCATCCAAGTCATTTATACAAATTGTAAATAGTTGAGGCCCCAGTACAGATCCCTATGGCACCCCACTAGTTACAGTTTGCCAACCTGAAAATGACCCATTTATCCCAACTCTCTGTTTTCTGTTAGTTAGCCAATCCTCTATCCATGTTAATTTATTATCCCCAACCCCGTGAGCTCTTATCTTGTGCAGTAACCTTTTATGTAGCACCTTATCGAATGCCTTCTAGAAATCCAAATGCACCACATCTACTGATTCCCCTTTATCCACATGTTCGTTACATCCTCAAAGAACTCCAGCAAATTTGTCAAACATGATTTCCCTTTCATAAAACCATGCTGACTCTGCATGACTGCATTTTGATTTTCTAAATGACCTGTTATTACTTCCCTTAATAATGGACTCCAGCATTTTTCCCAATGACAGATGGTAGGCTAACTAGTCAATAGTTTCCTGCTTTCTGTCTCCCTCCTTTCTTAAATAGGGGTGCTACATTTGCGGTTTTTCAATCCACTGGGACCTCTCCAGAATCCAGGGAATGTTGGTAGATTACAACCAATGAATTCCACTATCTCTGCAGGCACTTCTTTTAAGACCCTAGGTTGCAGGCCATCAGGTCCAGGGGACTTGGCCACCTTTCATCCCGTTAGTTTGCTTAGTACTTTTTTCTAGTGATAGTGATTGTTTTAAGTCCACCAAACCCGCCCCCCCCCCCGCCCCTGCCCACAATAGCCCCTTGATTATCAATTTTGGGGATGCTTTTAGTGTCTTCTACCGTGAAGACCGATTTAAAACATGAGACAAAACTGGCCAGAATATGGAGTATCATCAGTGAGCTGATGTAGAATCAGTGCCCGCTGGAAGGAGCACTCCGAGCATTTCCTCAACCAAGACTCTATCTTTGACGTGAGTGTCCTTGACTCCATCCCACAGCATGCTACCCGTCACCACCTCGGCACAATCCCAGCCCAGCATGAGGTTGAAAAGGCCACCCGACAGCTAAAAAACAATAAGGCCTTGGGAGCAAATGGAATTCCCGCCGAAGTACTAAAGCATGGCGGAGAAGTACTCTTGGTGTGAATCCACGACCTCGTTTCTCTTATCTGGAAGGAGGAGAGCATGCCAGGGGATCTCAGAAACGCCGTAATCGTGACCATATTCAAGAAAGGTGACAAGTCTGACTGCGGTAATTAAAGAGGAGTTTCCCTGCTGTCTGCCACAGGGAAAATCATCGCAATAATCCTTCTCATCATCTCCTCCCAGTGGCCGAAGAACTCCTCCCAGAGTCACGATGCGGATTCTGCCCACTAAGGGGCACAACAATCAAAGAAAAATGTAGGGAGCAGCATCAACCTCTGTACATGGCTTTCTTTGACCTCACAAAGGCCTATGATTCTTGTCAACCATGAGGGATTATGGAGTGTCCTTCCCAAATTCGGCTGTCCTCAAAAATTTGTCACCATCCTCTACCTGCTTCACGATGACGTACAAGCCGTGACCTTACCAATGGATCCGCCACAGATGCAATACAAGTGCAGACTGGGGTCAATCAAGGCTGTGTCATCGCACCAACACTCATCTCAATCTTCCTTGCTGCAATGCTTCATCTCACCTTTAACAAGCTTCCCGCTGCAGTGCAGTTAATCTACAGAACAAGTGGGAAGTTGTTCGAACTCTTGCCTCCAGTCCAGATCCAAGGTTGTTCCAACCTCTGTCATTGAATTACAATATGCAGACGATGCTTGCGTTTATGCACACTCGGAGTCCGAACTCCAAACCATTGTTGACGCCTTCACTGAAGCGTACGAGAGTCTGGGCCTTACATTAAACATCAGTAAGACAAAGGTTCTCTACCAACCTGCCCCCGCCACACAGTACTGCTCCCCAATTATCAAAATCCATGTGGACCACTTCCCATACCTTGGGAGCCTACTATCAGCAAGGACAGACATCGATGACGAAGTCCAACACCGCCTTCAGTGCGTCAATGCACCAATGCTCTTCTCAATCTTTCTCGCTGCAATGCTTCATCTAACCTCCAACAAGCTCACCGCTGGAGTGGAGCTAATTTACAGGATGAACGGGAAATTGTTCAACATCCTGAGAGACAGATTTGAAAAGACATGGATTAATCAAGGACAGTCAGCATGGATTTGTTACGGGGTGGTTGTGTCTGACTAACTTAATTGAATTTTTTAACCAGGAGAGTCGATGAGGGCAGTGCGTATGATGTAGTCTATATGGATTTTAGCAAAGCTTTTGATAAGGTCCCACATGGCAGACTGGTCACGAAACTAAAAGCCCATGGGATCCAGGGCAAAGTGGCAAGTTGGATCCAAAATTGGCTCAGAGGCAGGAAGCAAAGGGTAATGGTTGAAGGATGTTTTTGTGACTGGAAGGCTGTATCCAGTGGGGTTCCGCAGGGCTCAGTGCTGGGTCCCTTGCTTTTTGTGGTATATATCAATGACTTGGACTTCAATGTCAGGGACATGATTAAGAAGTTTGCAGCTGACACTAAAATAGGCTGTGTGGTTGATAATGAAGAAGAAATGTCAAATGGAATTCAATCCGGATAAGTGTGAGGTAATGCATTTGGGGAGGTCAAACAAGGCAAGGGAATATACATTAAATGGTCCTGACACTGAAAAGTGTAGAGGAACAAAGAGACCTTGGAGTGCAGGTCCACAGATCCCTAAAGGTAGCAGGCCAGGTAGATAAGGTGGTTAAGAAGGTATATGGAATACTTGCCTTTATTAGTCGAGGCATGGAATACAAGAGCAAGGGGGTTATGCTTGAACTGTATAAAACACTGGTTAGGCCGCAGCTGGAGTACTGTGTGCAGTTCTGGTCACCACGTTACAGGAAAGATGTGATTGCACTGGAAAGGGTGCAGAGGAGATTTACAAGAATGCTGCCTGGACTGGAGAATTTTGGCTATGAGAAAAGATTGAAACTGCTGGATCTATTTTCTTTGGAACAGAGGAAGCTGAGGGGAGACCTGATTGAGGTGTATAAAATTATGAGGGGCCTGGATAGAGTGGATAGGAAGGACCTGTTTCCCTTGGCAGAAGGGTCAACCAACCAACGGACATAGATTTAAAGTAATTGTGGGGAGGCTTAGAGGAGATATAAAGGGAAATTTCTTCACCCAGAGGGTAGTGGGGGTCATGGAACTCACTACCTGAAAGGGTGGTAGAGGCAGAAACACTCGCCAGATTTTAAAAATACTTGGATGTTCACTTAAAGTGCCATACCCTACATGGCTACGCACCAAGAGCTGGAAAGTGGGATTAGGCTGGATAGCACTTGGTTGGCCATGATAGGCTGAAATGGCCTCCTTCTGTGCTGTAAATTTCCATGATTCTATGATCCGCTATCTCCGGTCGAGTACCAAGTTTGTCCCAACCTTTGTCATTGAATTACAGTATGCAGACGACACTTGCGTTTGCCCACACTCAGAGACAGAACTCCAAATCATCATTGACACCTTCACTGAAGCGTACGAGTTTCTGGCCTTACATTAAACACCCATAAGACAAAGTTTCTCGACCAACCTGCTCCTGCCTCAAGTACTGCCCCCCCGATCATCAAGATCCACAATAAGACCTTGGACAGCGGGGATCACTTTCCATACCTTGGGAGCCTCCTGTCAGGGAGGGCAGACATCGATGACAAAACCCAACAACGCTTTCAGTGTGTCAGTGCAGCCTTCGACCAAGATCTCAAATCTGGCACCAAGCTCCTGGTCTACATAGCAATAGTGATACCCGCCCTCCTTTATGCTTCAGAGACATGGGCAACGTACAGTCGGCACCTCAAAGCATTGGAGTAGTACCATCAACGTTGCTGCCGCAAAATTCTGCAAATCCATTGGCAGGATAGGCGCACTAACATCAGTGTTCTCTCTCAGGCCAACATCCCCAGCATTGAAGCACTGATCACGCTCAATCAGCTCCGATGGATGAGTCACTTAGTCCGCATGCCTGATACAAGACTCCCGAAACAGGCACTCTACTCCGAGCTCTGTCATGGCAAGCAAGCCCTAGGAAGGCAGAGAAAATGCTTTAAGGGCACCCTCAAAGCCTCCCTGAAAAAATCTAACATGCCCACCGACTCTTGGGAATCCCTGGCCCATGACCGGTCAAAGTGGAGAAGAAGCATTCGGGAAGGAGCCGAATACTTTGAGTCTCTTCGTCGGGAGCACGCGGAAGTCAAGTACAAACAGCAGAAGGAGTGTATGAGAAACCAAGCACCTCACCCATTTGTCCCTTCAACTATCACCTGCCCCACCTGTGATAGAGTCCGTAGATCCCGCAGTGGACATACCAGCCACCTCAGAACTCATGTTAGTGCGCCGGAAGCAAGTCATCCTCCACTCCGAGGAACTGCCTAAGAAGAAGATTTCGGTATGCTACCAAAGAAAGGAATTGCATTAATATAGCAATCTTTCATCACCTCAGGATATCCCACTGCTAATGAATTATTTCTGAAATGTAGTTACTGTTGTTATGTAGGAAAATACAGCAGCCAACTTGCACAGCAATGGGACAAATTAATCTGTTCTGGTGATGTTGGTTGAGGGATAAATTTTGTATGAGAAAACTCTCCTCTTCTTCAAATAATGCCACGAGATCCTTTACATCCACCTGATCAGGCCCATGGAACCTCAGTTTAACATGTCATTTAAAACACAGCACATTTGCAATGCACCACTTCTGCAGGAGTGCACTGAAATGTCATGTTGAAGTCTTAGAGTGGGGTTTGAATCTATAATGTTCTAACTCAGAGGTGAGGACTCTCCTACCGAGCCAAGCTTAACCAACAACAACAACAACTTACATTTATATGGAGCCTTTAACATAATAAAAAGTCTCAAGGTGCTTCACAGAAGTGTTATAAAACAAAATTTGACAGCGAGCCAAATAAGGAGAAATTAGGACAGATGACCAAAAAGGTAGGTTTTAGAGAGCATCTTATAGGAGGAAAGAGAGGTAGAGAGGCAGAGAGGTTTAGGGAGGAAGTTCCAGAGCTTCGGGCCTTGGTTGCTGAAGGCACGGCCACCAATGGTTGAACGATTATAATCAGGGATACACAAGAGGGAAGAATTTGAGGAGTGCAGATATCTTGAGAGTTGTGGAGCTGAAAGAGATTTCAGACATGGGAAGGGGTGAGGCCATGGCGGGATTTTAAAACAAGGGTGAGAATTTTAAAATCGAGGAGCTCCTTAACCGGAAGCCAATGTAGGTCAGCGAGGGGTAATGGGTGAATGAGACTTGGTGCAAGTTAGGACACGGGCAGCCGAGTTTTGGATGACCTTAAGTTTAGGCAGGGTATAATGTAGGACGCCAGTCAGGAGTGCGTTGGAATAGTCAAGTCTAAAGGTAACCATTGGAGTTTGGTTTACCCACTAGGGGATCTTTACCATTTTCATCATTGAATTTAGGGGTGTGTACTGTATGGTGAGAGCAACCAGCTTACTGGTCTTTAGGAAAGCCGGAGACTGAGACGTCAGACAGAAGTTTTGAAGTTGGGATGAGATCTGAAGGTTGAGGCCGTTTCAGTTTTTAATTGGCAAACTCAGCTCATGTGTCATGGTGTAAATGAATCTCATGAATAAATAATACCTTAAGTTAAAATTTGTATTATATTTGACAACTGTACCTTGTTGCAATATAAAAGGAATGAGTACAGATTTTAGAATATAAAAATACATTTCGAAGTAACTTTGATCCAAGGTTAGGCAATATATGCTGGAGACATAGTTTTAATGTGTATCATCGCCATGAAGTCTCTCCTTAAGTAGTATCTATTTTTAAAATGTTAGTGAGCCCTTAAAAGCCCAGTTTCAAAGCATGGCAAGTTACATGTAATTTTTGCTCTGTCTGTAGATCCATCAAATATACAGTAATGAAACATTTTAATTTTATGTTTACATGGAAAAAGTCGTCTCAGGTTATTCCCATGTTTTCGTTCTACTACACATTCCGACTCCTCGGATTGCTCAGGACATGTAGTTGAATAAAATAATATATAACTTGCCATTCGACCTAGACCGTCGGTCATTATATGCATTCAGACTCAGAGCTGAAAATCAACTGGTTACAAATTATGCAGTGTGAACTCTGTTGTACATACAGTGCTCCATGGCATATACTTTTATTGTGTCAGTGTTGGTTGATACAGCTCTGCTGTTGTCTTAGGTTTCTGTGGATTTGAAATTACCCCGGAAATACTGTTTCATTGGCAGTCGTTGACAGTGTGTAGGTAGCATAGCAACTGCACCTCGACAACGTGAAAGTCTGCAATTACATTGCATTAGCGTCAGAATAAAGCGTGGTTAAATCTGGAGCAGATACATCAGCAATCTTAACTGTCGACTGGAAGCAGTAAACGCAGGGCGTTATGTATTAGGATTAGCGGTGACATATCCGGGATAAACTTCTGCGCAGTGCATCTTAGCTACCTGCAAATTATTGGCGATCTGAGGTATATAGTACCATACTCGTTAAAAGAGTTACAGATATATATTTCACTGTTTACACTGGAGAATGAATTTGACTTCAACTGTTTGCAGCAGGCAACACGAAATGGCCCTGGCAAGTGGCCACTGGATTAAGAAAGAAGTCAGAGGAGACCCTCCATGTCCGAGGTAAATTGCACAAAATGAAAATGAGCAGTTTTGGATGTAGAAACTTATCTAACGGAACCAAATAAGTATAATGTTCATTATATTTATGTTTGTTTTGCAACTTTGGATAATGGAATAAGTTGTATGCACGTGTACGCAGTTTTCCATTAGCTACACAGTATACTATTAACCAACTATAAATACTACGCCACTATGGACCAATAAATGTATTACAATTAACGCCCTGGTACTGCAAATCCCAGGATACTTGTGCATGAGGTACACCGTTTGGCCTATCTTAATTCATACATCTAGAAAGACCCTGAATCTCTCCGCCCGATCATTTTTAAATAATTAAGATAAACTTCCTGCAATTTGGGCCTTATGTTAGGACGTATTCCAGTAGACGGTGCCAAATCTGACCTGCACTTAAAGGCAAGTAGCAGCATATGAATATTGTTTTTAAAGTCTCCAAATAAATTGTAAATAATTTCCAGCCTTTGCTATGGCTTGGTGGAGGCAGGAGGAAGGAGTGTCAAGCAAAAAATGAAGTGAAAGGAAGCCCAACGTGAACACAACCTGGAATACAGTCTGTGGCTGATTGACCATGTGGGGCAGCACTAGATTCCCTGTTTGATGGCTGGAAAAGTTGGTGTGCTGCTGCATGAGGTAGATGTGAGATGGGCATTTCAGGGTGCTGTACCTATATGACAGCAGGAGGTGGCCAGGCTCAGCTATTTGTACAGTGCATGGATGCTATATACTATATTCTGTACTCTTAGAACCCTGGTACCTGGGAAACATTCTATGGTCTGTTGTGATGTGACTCCTTTCCGCGGAGAAACTGGTGAATGTGGTGCTCCTTGCAAACAAGGGACTCTGTCACTTGTTTGATGCATCAGAGGAGAAAGGGAAAGAAACAGGATATGAAGTACAGTAATGAGAGATGTAAAAAAAAAACATCGTTGTGATGCAAGTGATATAAGAAAATTAATTTGACCAGAAAAAATAATAATAGTCAATGCTGTGAAAAATGGGGTCATGTGAATGTACAAAGCATTCCAAACAAATTTGGAGAGGTAGAAGCATTAAGAACTATGAAGGGATATGGTATACAGTAGTAGTTATAACAGAGACTTGGCTTAGGCTTGAACAGTACTGTGTATTCCTTGTTTTAAAATTTTAAGAGAGAGAGGGAGAAAAAAGCAGCACAGTGGCAGTGTTGGTGAAGGATCCGATCATAGTGCTAGAACATAAAGATGTCCTGGGGTTGCATTAAGGCAGAAACCATATGGATAGAGTTAAGAAATAGACAGGGAAATGATAAAATTCTTGGTGTGCATTACAGGCCATCAAACAGTGACGATGAGCTAGAGAGAGGATCTCCAGACAGTTCACACATACACACATATATGTATAAAAAAACAGGGCAATGAATGGGAATTCAAGACTGTTTCCCAGTTCAGTGTATTTCTAGTCCAGTGAGTAATAAAACAATTGGTTCACTGAATATAAAGGACAAAAACAGTCATAGATAAGAGTACCAAACTGGAAAAAAATACTCAGTTCAGTGAGATAAAAAGCAATCTGGCCCAAATTAACTGGGCATAAAAGTTAGCAAACTAGTCAACAGATCAGCAGTGGAAAATTTTCAGATATGAGATGCGTGGAGTACAAAATAAATATATACTAACAAGGGAAAAAAGGGGTGCTTCAAAGTACAGAGTTCCATCAATAAATAGAGAAATATAAACTAAACTGAAATTAAAATGATAAAGTTGGGTCTAACAACACTAAAGGTAATTATGAGGATTATGTCAAATGTGGACATGAACAGGGAGTTTAGAAGGGCTAAAAGGGACTAGGAAAAAATACTAGCAGATAGTATTAAAAAAAAAAGTAAGGACTTTTATAAGCATATAAAAAGTAAAATGCAAACTATGTGGCCTGCCCAGCGAAGCTGATCGAGTGTGGTCAGTGCTTCAATACTGGGGATGTTAGCCTAATTGAGGACACTGATGTTGGTGCACCTGTCCTCCCAAGGGATTTGCAGGATCTTGCGGAGACATTGTTGGTGATATATCTCCAGCGACTTGAAGTGCCTTCTATACATCGTCCATGCCTCAGATCCATACAGGAGGGCGGGTATTACTACAGCCCTGTAGGCCACGAGCTTGGTGGTAGATTTGAGGACCTGGTCTTCAAACACTCTTTTCCTCAGATGGCCGAAGGTTGCTCTGGCGCACTGGAGGTGATGTTGAATCTCCGCATCAATGTCTGCCTTTGTTGATAGGAGGCTCCAGAGATATGGGAAATGGTCCACGTTGTCCAGGGCCGCGCCATGGATCTTGATGATTGGAGGGCAGTGCTGTGCGGCGGTGACAGGCTGGTGGAGGACCTTTGTCTTATGGATGTTAAGCGTAAGGCCCATGCTTTCATATGCCTCAGTGAATACATTGACTATATCCTGGAGTTCAGTCTCTGAATGTGAGCAGATGCAGGCGTCGTCCGCATACTGCAGTTATGTGGAGCTCCTTCATGGTAAACGAGCCAAAGGAGGACAGCGGAAACGTTATAAGGACACCCTCAAAGCCTCCCTGGTAAAGTGCGACATCACCACTGACACCTGGGAGACCCTGACCGAAGACCGCCCGAAGTGCAGAAAGTACATCTGGGAGGGCATTGAGCTCTTCGAGTCTCGACGCAAAGAGCATGAAGAGGCCAAGCGCAGGCAGCGGAAGGAGCGCGTGGCAAATCAGCCCCACCGACCCCTTCCCTCAACGAATGTCTGTCCCACCTGTAACAGGGTCCGTGGCTCTCATATCGGACTGTTCAGCCATCAAAGAACTCACTTTGGGAGTGGATGCAAGTCTTCCTCGATTCCGAGGGACTGCCTATGATGATGAAAAAGTAAAATAATAGTTAAGGAGAGGGTAGAACTGCTGTGATTGAAAGAAGTCTAATTGTGAAGGATGAAGGCACAGTGAAGATATTAAATACTTTGCAGCAGTTTATACAAACAATGGTGTGAGTCAGAACATAGGTGTACCAGAGGAGGGTATGGAACAATTGATAGACCTAACCATAAAAAAGGAATTGTGTCAAAAAAATTTACTGGATCTTATGGTGGATAAATCGGCAGGCCATGATGGCATCATCCCAAGACTGTTGAAGGAACCAAAAAAGGAGTTAGCAGAAGCCCTGGTCACAAATTTCCATTCCTCTTTAATTATGAAAATTGTGTTGTGGTACTCTCATACCTTGTTCAAGAAGGGAAGAGAAATAAAGTATAAACTTGGTAACTGTAGACCAGATAATCCAACATTAGTTGTGGGCAAACTCTTAGGGCCCGAAATTGCCCCTCTCAGAAAGCCCATTAGCGCCTCTGGGACGCGCAAATGGGGCGCTAAAGGGTTTTCGCTTCTGGGCGACGGCCAGAGTGCCCCCTCCCTCCTGAAATTGCACCCGGAGCTCCACCGGCGAAAAGTGATTTGCTGCGTGCCCCGCAATTAGCGCACCAGCGCAGCGCACATGCGGCGATGATGTCATCGCCGTGTGTGCGACCCCTTATCGCCCCGTGCCGACCCCTTTGCAACCTTCGGTGCAAGAAGCTGCGGTGGCTGTGGCGCCCTGGCTGCCTTAAAGGGAAGGTGGTAGCGCAGCGGCCGTCATCTTTTTTCTGTCGGCCAACTATTTAGTCAGCCTGAAAATGGTGGCTCCGGGTGTGGCCGGGCCGTCAACATGCACACAGCACCCCCTAGGGGAGTGCCGGGCCACTGGCCCGGCCGATACCGTCCCTGGTGGCCCAATGGGCGCTACTAAAGAGGTTGCAGAGTTCGCAGCGGCCTCCCCTTTAAAAGAAGGGGAGGGACATTGTGAAGCGTTAGCGTGATGCGGCACGTCTGCGTTACACTGATGTCATCAGTGCGGCGCTGGTGTGCTGAGCACGGTGCTGAGTGTTGCGCCGTGCGAATGCCTTTCGAGCGGCGTGCAAACGCTCCATTAGCACAACAAAGTTTTTTTTCACTCAAAGAGGCCAATTCTGCGCCACCGCAAAAAAACCCCATATAATTTGAATTGACCATTCCAAACTCAGCGTGGGGCATTTTCGGCCCCTTAGAATCCATAATTTATAGGATGATACAGTCCAGAAGGAGCCCATTCGGCCCATTGTGCCTGTGCTGGCTCTTTGAAAGAGCTATCCAATTAGTCCCACTCCCCTGCTCTTTCCTCATAGCCTTGTATTTATATTATTCCCTTTTGAAAGTTATTATTATTCCACCACATTTTCAGGTAGTGCATTCCAGATCATAACAAATAGATGCATAATTCTTTTTCCTCATGTCACCTCTGGTTCTTTTGTAAATTATGTTAAATCTGTGTCCCCTGGTTAATGACCCTTCTGCCGCTGGAAACAGTTTCTCCTTATATACTCTATCAAATTTCGTCATGATTATGAACAGCTCTATCAAATCTCTCCTTAACCTTCTCTGCTGTAAGTTTCTCTGATGAAACGTCTCCACACATGCTGCCTGACCTGCTGAGTATTTCCAGCATTTTCTGTTTTTATCCCAGTTTCTCTAGTCTCTTAACATAACTGAAGTCCTTCATCCCTGGTACCATTCTAATAAATCTCCTCTGCATCCTCTCTAAGGCCTTGACATCCTTCCTAATATGTGGTGCCCAGAATTGGCCATAATACTCCAAGTGGGGCCCAGCCAGTGTTCTATAAAGGTTTAGCATAACTTGCTTGCTTTCATACTCTATGCAACTATTTATAAAGCCAAGGATCCTGTATGACTTGACTTGTCCTAGCACCTTCCAAGACTTGTGTACGTACACCCCTCTGTTCCTACACCCCCTTTAAAATTGTACCATTTAGCTTAAATTGCCTCTCCTCATTCAACCTACCAAAATGAATCACCTTTCATCTGTGTCAAATTTCATCTGCCATGAGTCCTCCCATTTCAGTATGACCAACAAGTCCTGTGGCAAAATTATGCCATGGAGCCTCTGATTAGCTTCGTACCATTGACAGCCTCAGACTGACTGCTGACTAGGATAAAGTCAGCCTCAAACATACTATTCAAAATCGTTTCAGAATATATTGAAACGAAGGACATTACAATCTATATTTCTCTCAATTACATGAGAAGAACAGCCATTCACATGCTATTAATTACAAAGGAAGTTTGAATTGAATGGAATCGCTTGGCAGTTGCTTGGAATGAATTGTTGGATGGGTACCATAGCAAAAATCAAACCATGCCTATCAAGTTTATCCTGACCTTTTCATGTCTCTTCCACATCTTGAGATGCGAATATCACTAGATTGTAATATATATTCTATGCAGACTGAAGAATCAACAGACATTACCTGACTTTAGCCCTATCTGTCCTGTGGCCACTAAAAAATAACTCAATAAGTAACCCATCATGGACAAAAATGCTTCATTTTTGTCACAAAGGATCTTTATGGTCTCAGGTCCATCTCATAGCATGCTTTGATATGTTGCATAAAAACAAATGTTTTTATTAAGCCAATAATAAATGAGAAGATGTGAGTTTATCAGTGTTTTTTAACATGAGTAATTGCTTTGATGGGAGAATGAAAAATTGAACATATGGACATTTTTGAGCTTGTAATTGGAATGATAAATATATTCATTAAATTCTGGTTGATATTTGTGGTATTGCACTCGCGAGTCAAGACCAAGTGTAGTCTTGAGATGAAGCAGGGTTAGAGGGCGGGGAATAATTGTACCATGACATGTAGAGGTAATTCAGTCCCCATTTTATAGTCAGACATGCTGTCCTTATTTTTTGTATAATACTATGATTTTATATTATTAATAGTTAAAGAGTAAAACTGACAACAATTTGGGAATCAGGGAAGTAGAGTTGGTTGGAGCATAGGAATTAGATTTGACTGCTCCTGCCAGAGGGTGGTTGGTGCGTGACCTCCACCCGCTGCTTCCACCCCACCATAACCCTGTTGCAAATAGAGCTCTTTGACATCGCAGAGTGGCCTTCCAACAGGATCACTGCCATCAAGTGGGAGCCCACTGCTGCTAGGGGAGGAAAATAAATGCAATGATGCAGAGCAACAAACATTTAAAAGGGGTAGAAGAGCTTCAAATATCGGCATTATATTGTTCCGCAGTTAATCAGAACTCTATTTAAAACAGTCTAATGAGAAATAAAAATGAAAAAATGCATTTATTGTGGATTTTACACAGTAGAGACTATTGATGTTCAAAGACACAGGCAAATGCACATCTTTGAATTCATTATTACTACTAAGTAGTTTATTTTAGTACCACAATTAGATTGTAAATGTCTGTAGGTTATGTTTTACTGCAGTTTTCATTGTTGCTGTATTGCTCATGGTGAAACTGTTTACACTAATACTGCATTGTTATTGTGAGCTTTACAATTGCACTGAGGAAATCATAACTCTTACTTAGCCTCATTTGCAATATAATTTTCTTTGTTTCTTAGCTTTCATCAGATTGAGGGCTATTAGTTCATGGGAATGTCACCCAATATTGCCATCAATAGGGGCCAACAGAGCAGGTAGAGAATAAATAAAAGCAGAGAATGCTGGAAATCTCAGTGGGTCAGGCAGCATCTGTGAAGAGAAAAACAAAGTTAACGTTTCGGGTCGACGACCCTTCATCAGAACTGCCAAATGTTCGAAAAGTGCACATTCTTAAGCACTGAAAGGGGGAGGGGAAGTAAGAACAAAAGGAAAGGTCTGTGATAGGGTGGAAGGCAGGAGAGATTAGAGAGACAATAGGAATGATGGGCTGAATTGAAATTGTTATGACATAAGTTAGAAAAGGGTTACTCTGGATGGGATGTGAATGGCCGGTTAATGACCAGCCTAACCAGTCTCCATCCACCACCGCCCTCCTCCGTCTGGCTGAACTTGTTCTCACATTGAACAACTTCTCCTTTAACAAATTAAGGGTGTTGCTACGGGAACTCACATGGATCCTAGCTATGCCTGCCTTTTTGTGGATTATGTGGAACATTATTTGTTCCAGTCCTACTCGGGTCCCCTCTGTTAAGCTCATAATAAAGTAATGTAACTGAGTACTGCAGACAATGAGTAAGTGTGATCTTAGCTCCTTTATTCAAACTCCAGAGTGCCGGTACAGCATGGGAGACCTGCTTATATACTGTGCTCCCAAGGGATGCTGGGATCCCTTGGGACTCCAACAGGTGACGGTATGATACAGATTGCCGAGGGTTGCATACATAACATCACTCCCTCCCAAAGTCAATAATATATTTATTTACAGGGTGAGACGATCTGGGGCTTTTCGCTCCCTTGTCGATCGTCTCGGTACAAATGCAGGTATGGGTGAGTTGGTTGGTTCTTCGCTGGGCTGCTGGGCAACTGATCTTGCCGGGCTGCTGGGGATGGTGAGCTTAGTTTTGTGGTCAACCATGATGTCGGTTGCTACTTGTGTGTGTGTTGGAGGGTCGAAGTTGGTGGTGTCCTCTTCGGGTTGCCTGTGGCTGTTTGTGAATTGCACTTTGGTTTGGTCCAAATGCTTTCTGCAAGTTAGTCCATTGGCAAGTTTGACCTGAAACACCCTACTCCCTTCTTTGGCTATGACTGCGCCAGCAAGCCATTTGGGACCACGTCCATAGTTGAGTACAAATACAGGGTCATTGACTTCAATATCGCATGACAAATTTGCGCGATCATGGTACATGCTTTGTTGATGCTGCCTGCCCTCGACGTGATCATGGAGATCAGGATGGACAAGAGAGAACCTTGTTTTGAGCGCCCTTTTCATGAGCAGCTCGGCTGAGGGAATCCCGGTGAGCGAGTGGGGCCTGGTGTGGTAGCTGAGCAGGACTTAGGACAGGCGGGTCTGCAGGGAGCCTTCCGACACACATTTCAAGCGTTACTTGATGGTTTGGACTGCCCGTTCTGCCTGGCCGTTGGATGCGGGCTTGAACGGGGCAGATGTGATGTGCTTGATCCCATTGCGGGTCATGAATTTCTTGTGGCGTGGCGAACATGGTTAGAAGGCTTTTGATGGTGGCAGTGGAGATGCTTACAGACATTATTACACATTCAATCCATTTTGAATAAGCATCCACAACAACCAAAAACATTTTGCCGAGAAACAGGCCCGCAAAGTCAATGTGGATCCTAGACCACGGTTTGGAGGGCCATGATCACAAAATTGTCGGTGCCTCCCTGGGTGCATTGCTCAGTTGAGAGCAAGTGTTGCATTGGCACACGCATGACTCTAAATCTGAGTCGATGCCGGGCCACCACACATGGGATCTGGCTATAGCTTTCCTCATTTCTATGCCTGGGTGGGTACTGTGTAAATCGCATATGAACGTTTCCCTGCATTTCTTAGGCAAAATCACGCGATTACCCCACAAAAGACAGTCCGCCTGTATGGACATTTCGTCTTTGTGCCGCTGGAACAACTTGGTCTCTTCATGCATCTCTGCTGGGATGCTGGACCAGCTCCCATGGAGGACACAGTTTTTTACAAGGGACAGTAAAGGATCCTGGCTGGTCCAGGTCCTGATCTGGCGGGCCATAACGGGTGACTTTTCGTTTTCGAATGCATCCATCACCAAGAGCAAATCTGCAGGCTGTGCCATTTCCACCCCGGTGGTGGGCAATGGTAGCCGACTGAGAGCATCGGCGCAGTTCTCCGTGCCTGGTCTGTGGCGGATTACATAGTTGTATGCAGACAGAGTGAGCGCCCATTTTGACAGATGCGGGCAGAAGCATTGGTGTTAATCCCTTTGCTCTCTGAGAATAGCGATCTGAGCGTCTTATGGTCAGTTTCTAACTCAAACTTGAGACCAAACAGATACTGGTGCATTATTTTCACGAGTAAACGCATGCCAGAGCTTCTTTGTCAATCATGCCGTAGGCCCTTTCAGCCTTGGACAAACTCCTGGACGCATAGGCAACCGGTTGCAATGTTCCCGGTTTGTTAGCTTGTTGTAACACACACCTGACCCCGTATGAAGACGCATCGCAAGCTAGCACTAAACATTTACATGAGTTATACAAAACAAGCAGTTTGTTGGAACATAACAGATTTCTGGCTTTCTCAAAAGCAGCCTCTTGTGACTTCCCTCAGACCCAGTCGTCTCCCTTGCGTAGCAGCACATGTAGGGGTTCTAGCAAGGTGCTTAACCCGGGTAAGAAATTACCGAAATAGTTGAGGAGTCCCAGGAACGACCGTAGCTCCATCACGTTCTGTGATCTCGGCGCGTTCTTGATGGCCTCCGTCTTGGCATCGGTGGGTCTGATGCCATCTGCCGTGATTTTTCTCCCTAAGAACTCGACCTCTGGTGCCAGGAAAAGACACTTCGAGCACTTCAATCTGAATCCCACGTGATCTATTCCAGGTTCTTCAAGTGTTCGATGGTGTCCCGACCTGTGACCAGTATGTCGTACTGGAAAAACACGGTGCGCGGAACCGACTTTAGCAGGCTCTCCATGTTCCTTTGGAAAATTGCCGCGGCCGATCGAATCCCAAACGGGCATCTATTGTAGATGAACAGACCTTTGTGCGAGTTGATGCATGTGAGGCCTTTTGAAGATTCCGCATCTCCTGCGTCATGTAGTCCGAGTCTGGTCCAACTTGGCGAACGTCTTTCCTCCAGCCAGGGTCGCAAATAGGTCGTCTGCCTTGGGCAGCGGGTACTGGTCCTGTAGCAAAAAACGGTTAATCGTTACTTTATATTTCCCACAAATTCTGACCATGCTGTCGCCTTTGAGAAATGGAACAATTGGACTGGCCCACTCATTGAACTTCACCGGCGCGATGATGCCTTCTCGCTGCAGCCTCTCCAGCTCAATTTCCACTTTCTCACGCATCATATATGGCACCGCCCGTGCCTTATGGTGGATGGGTCGTGTACCGGGAATCAAGTGGATCTGCACCTTCGCCCCCCGAGAAACTTCCGATGCCTGGCTCAAGCAACGACGGGAACTTACTCAGAACCTGGGCACATGAGGCGTCGTCGACAGACAAGAGTACTCGGATGTCGTCCCAGTTCCAGCGGATTTTTCCCAGCCAGCTTCTGTCGAACAGTGTGGGGCCATCTCCTGGTACAATCCATAGTGGGAGTTCGTGCACTGCTCCATCATAGGAGACTTTTACTGCTGTGCTGCCAATAACAGGGATCAGCTCTTTGGTGTAAGTTCTTAGCTTGGTATGAATGGGGCTAAGCTTGAGCCTGTGTGCCTTGTTGCACCACAGCCTGTCGAAGGTCTTTTTGCTCATGGTAGAATGACTCGCACCCGTGTCCAGTTCCATGGATACTGGAATTCCGTCCAGTTCAACTTTTAGCATGATCGGTGGACATTTTGTGGTGAAGGTGTGTAGCCCGTACACTTCTGCTTCCTCAGTTCGAGTCTCTAGTTCAGCCTGATCCACCTTGGATCGATCCTCCTCTGCAACATGGTGGTCTGCAGGGTTTGCAGCTTGTCTGCACATTCGCTGGAGGTGTCCCATTGTTCCACAGCCTTTGCACACATAGTGTTTGAAGCGCCATTGATGGGCTCGATGATTAACTCTGCAGCGCCAGCAAGGTGTTAAAAGCCTCGCATTAATGTTTGATGGCGGACTCTGGGTCATCTGAGGTCATGCAGCCGCCGGCATGTACGTCCTGCCATATGCATTCCTGCCTGAAACCGACGTTACTTTATGTACAGTACTAGCCAAATCCTCTTTATGCTGTGAAATTTGTTTGGTGTTATCGCTGGTAGAAACATAGAAACATAGAAAATAGGTGCAGGAGTAGGTCATTCGGCCCTTCTAGCCTGCACCGCCATTCAATGAGTTCATGGCTGAACATGCAACTTCAGTACCCCATTCCTGCTTTCTCGCCATACCCCTTGATCCCCCTAGTAGTAAGGACTACATCTAACTCCTTTTTGAATATATTTAGTGAATTGGCCTCAACAACTTTCTGTGGTAGAGAATTCCACAGGTTCACCACTCTCTGGGTGAAGAAGTTTCTCCTCATCTCGGTCCTAAATGGCTTACCCCTTATCCTTAGACTGTGACACCTGGTTCTGGACTTCCCCAACATTGGGAACATTCTTCCTGCATCTGACCTGTCTAAACCCATCAGAATTTTAAACGTTTCTATGAGATCCTCTCTCATTTTTCTGAACTCCAGTGAATACAAGCCCAGTTGATCCAGTCTTTCTTGATAGGTCAGTCCAGCCATCCCGGGAATCAGTCTGGTGAACCTTCGCTGCACTCCCTCAATAGCAAGAATGTCCTTCCTCAGGTTAGGAGACCAAAACTGTACACAATACTCCAGGTGTGGCCTCACCAAGGCCCTGTACAACTGTAGCAACACCTCCCTGCCCCTGTACTCAAATCCCCTCGCTATGAAGGCCAACATGCCATTTGCTTTCTTAACCGCCTGTGGTACCTGCATGCCAACTTTCAATGACTGATGAACCATGACACCCAGGTCTCGTTGCACCTCCCCTTTTTCTAATCTGTCACCATTCAGATAATAGTCTGTCTCTCTGTTTTTACCACCAAAGTGGATAACCTCACATTTATCCACATTATACTTCATCTGTCATGCATTTGCCCACTCACCTAACCTATCCAAGTCACTCTGCAGCCTCATTGCATCCTCCTCGCAGCTCACACTGCCACCTAACTTAGTGTCATCTGCAAATTTGGAGATACAACATTTAATCCCCTCGTCTAAATCATTAATGTACAGTGTAAACAGCTGGGGCCCCAGCACAGAACCTTGCGGTACCCCACTAGTCACCACCTGCCATTCTGAAAAGTACCCATTTACTCCTACTCTTTGCTTCCTGTCTGACAACCAGTTCTCAATCCATGTCAGCACACTACCCCCAATCCCATGTGCTTTAACTTTGCACATTAATCTCTTGTGTGGGACCTTGTCGAAAGCCTTCTGAAAGTCCAAATATACTACATCAACTGGTTCTCCCTTGTCCACTCTACTGGAAACATCCGCAAAAAATTTCAGAAGATTTGTCAAGCATGATTTCCCTTTCACAAATCCATGCTGACTTGGACCTATCATGTCACCTCTTTCCAAATGCGCTGCTATGACATCCTTAATAATTGATTCCATCATCTTACCCACTACCGATGTCAGGCTGACATCCTGTTTTCCTGTTTAATTCCCTGTTTTCTCTCTCCCTCCTTTTTTAAAAAGTGGGGTTACATTGGCTACCCTCCACTCCATAGGAACTGATCCAGAGTCAATGGAATGTTGGAATGGTGAACATAAATGCCTGGCTATCGTTGTGGCTTTGCTCAGGTTCGGTGTTTCAACAGTCAATAGTTAGCGAAGGATAACCTCATGGCCAATGCCAAGCACAAAAAAGTCTCTTCGCATTTGCTCAAAGAATCCATCGGATTCGCAGTGTCCTGCAAGGCGCCTTAGTTTGGCGACGTAGCTCGCCACTTCCTGGCCTTCAGACCGTTGACATATGTAAAATCTATACCTTGCCATCAAAACGCTTTCCTTCGCATTTAGGTGCTTCCGGACCAGCGTACACACTTCTTCATAAGATTTGGTTGTTGGCTTCACCGGAGCTAGAAGATTCTTCATGAGGCCATAGGTTGTTGCCCCACTAACGGTAAGGAGGATCGCCCTTTGTTTGGCAGCGTTCTCGTCCCCTTCCAGCTCATTGGCCACGAAGTATTGGTCAAGTTGCTCCACGAAGGCCTCCCAATCGTCCCCTTCTGAGAATTTCTCCAGGATACCAACAGTTCTTTGCATTTTTGCGTGGTTGTTCGTTATCTCATCGCCAGTTGTTGACCTCATAATAAAGTAATGCAACTGAGTACTGTAGACAATGAGTAAGTGTGATCTTAGCTCCTTTATTCAAACTCCAGAGTCTGGTACAGCATGGGAGACCTGCTTATATACAGTGCTCCCAAGGGATGCTGGGATCCCTTGGGACTCCAACAGGTAAGCCCTCTGGTGACGGTATGATACAGGTTGCCTAGGGTTGCATACATAATCCCTCACCTCTTTTTCCAGTACATTGATTACTGTATCGGTGCCGTTTCCTGCTCTCGCCCTGAAGTAGAAAATTTCATTCGCTTTGCATCCAATTTCCACCCTTCCCTCACCTTCACATGGTCCATCTCTGACTCTTCCCTTCCCTTCCTCAATTTCTCTGTCTCCACTTCTGGGGATAGCCTTTCGACCGGTATCCACTATACGTCCACTGACTCCCAAGCTACACTTCCTCCCACCTCGCATCCTGTAAGGACTCCATTCCATTCTCCCAGTTTCTCCATCTCTGTCGCATCTGCTCTGACAATGACACCTTTCACACTAGTGCTTCTGACATGTCTTTCTTTTTCCTCAACCGAGGATTCCCCTCTGTTGAGGTTAACATGGCCCTCGACTGTGTTCGTTCTGTTTCCCACACCTCTACTCTCACCCTTTCCCCTTCCTCTCAGAACCACGACACGGTTCCCCTTGTCCTCACCTTTCACCCCACCAGCCTCCATGTTCAATGGATCATCCTCCGCCATTTCTGCCACCTCCAGCGTGATCCCACTACCAATCACATCCTCCCGTCTCCTCCCCTCTCAGCGTTCCGAAGGAACCGCTCGCTCCACGACACCCTGGTCAATTCCGCAGTCACCCCCAGCACCCCCTCCCCTTTCCACGGCACCTTCCCATGCAAGCACCTGTCCTTTTACCTCCTCCCTTCCCACTATCCAGGGCCCCAAATACTCCTTCCAGGTGAGGCAGCGATTTACTTGAACTTCTTTAAATTTAGTATACTGTATTCGCTGCTCACAATGTGGTATCCTCGGGGTGACTGCTTTGCTGAACAACGCAGTTCAATCCGCAAGTATGACTCTGAGCTTCTGATCACCTGTCACTTTAATTTTCCACTCTGCTCCCACTCTGCTACCTCTGTCCTCGGATCCCTGCACTGTTCCAATGAAGCTCAATGCAAGCTCAAGGAACAGCATCTTTTGTTTGGGCACTTTACAGCCTTCTGAACTCAACATCGAGTTCAACAATTTCAGAGCATAACCTCTGGCCATCTTTGGCTCCCTTCCACCCCATCTTATGTTTTTCTTCTTTTTTTTTCTCTTTGTCTCTAATGGCAGCTGGTCATTGCTCCGCCATTCACACCCCATCCAGATTAACCTTTTTCTAACTTCTGTCATTACCATTTTAATTTGGCCCATCATTCCTTTTGTCTCTCGAATCTCTCCTGCCTTCCACCCATCACAGACCTTCCCTTTTGTTCTTTCTTCCCCTCCCCCTTTCAGTGCTTAAGAATGTGCTTTTTTCGAACATTCGGCAGTCCTGACGAAGGGTCATTGACCCGAAACATTAACTTTGTTTTTCTCTCCACAGATGCTGCCTGACCCGCTGAGATTTCCAGCATTCTCTGATTTTATTTCAAATTCCAACATCCGCAATATTTTGCTTTTATATAGGTGCAGAATAAAGTTCGTCTTAACCCTAACTCCAATCAGCTTCAACTTCAGAAGAAGACCATTCTCCTCTGCCGGTTGTGTCAGTCTGAACTTTCTGTTTCCCACAATAGCCATCATCTGATGCCTATTATTTGTAGCACCATACTTGCATTTGCATCCTCTATGGACAAGGTTGGGACAATCCAAAATCATTTCACCTTGGACCCTTAGAGCTGGTGAAGAAAAGAGACTTTCTTTTTTTCAGTCTGATCTGAATTTGATGCCAGACCCACGAGGTGAAAGAAAGTTTGTACAATTTTCCTAATACATGCTGTTCGTGGTGAACCTCACTGTTAGGCAATGGATGTTCTTACTTATAAATTAATAAGTAATTCCTCAGGCTAATAGAGTTCAACTGCATTTATTGGCTTTCATAGAAATTAAGCTTACAATGATAAGTATTATTAATAATAATTATACATACATTTGAGATTACACTAATGATAATACATTTTTCTGGGAAATTCACCGCATTTCAGGTTTTGAACTTGAAGGGTTAACGGCTGATCAAGTCTTGAATCTTGAATAATCTGTTCTAACACCCCTCTTTATATATTTTTCAGCATTGCAGATTCATATGTTACCAATGGATGGCTTCATCACATTGTTCACTTAATGAGTTTCAGTTTTAGCAAAACCTTCTCTCATTCACCTTATCAAGGGTTTATCTTGACTGAGTTGTCAATCAACCAAATCATTTAACTGGAGACAGCTACAGAGGCCCAATCTTTTAGTTATCACTTGACTATATGCCTCAATAATGTTCTTGGAGGAGTTGGCCAGCCTAGTTACAATTTCTCGAATGGATGGCACCATTAACCTATCAACTCTCTTACAGCAGAGTGACTTATGAAGGTTGATGCAACCATCTGACAAAGAGAATCTGTTTTTGCCTCTGCTGAACTCTCATCAGCTATATGTTCCTGTACTTGTTTTTCATTTCACTAGAAACAAAACTGAAACCAACATCTCCAGCCTTCTAAGATAAGCTTACTGAACAAGCAAAATCTGAAAGTTAATATAAAGAATTAACCCTTTCCTTAATCACATCCAGCAGAACATATTGGGAAATTACTTTCTGTGATTTTCCACTCATTTCCCAATATACACCTCCAGTGGGGGAGGTTCCTCTTGGCAGGGCAAACTCAGAAAATTGGCCCGAGTGAGCAAACCTGCTGTGGCACCCAGTTCTGTCCCCTACCTGCTTTGTAATTTGATTCTCTCTCTTGTGATTGTGTCCTTTCCAATGAACTTTTGTTATTTGTAGGCATGCCCAGGCATTGGCTGTCGCTGGAAACATAGCATTCATATTCGGAGGCTGTTCTACCGTTTGTATGAAAGTAAGTAATCCTGTAAGGTTTTACTTTCATTTTTATTCAGTATATCACGAGGATATGATTGGGTTTAAGGTTTGGACACCCACGCCTTTACTGACAGTTGTTTATCCAAGCTAGCAGATTGTTATAGTAAAGAACTTGTTGACTTCTGGTTGTCAATGGAAACTTTATGGCCTGCTGACTCAAGGTGGGTGAAATTGGATTGGGACCAAAACGGGTGTGGCGATCTTCCTGCACCCATTCAAAGTGGTGAAAACAGCACGCAAAATTCATGTGCCTGCTTAATGTAATAAATGGCACACTGAGCTCAGCCTAAACTCGCTGCTGGTTGGCTCCGCGCTCGAGTGTCGAGGGTGGGGGGGGCAATATCGAGTACAGCCTACCGGCCAATAAAATTTTGCCTAGGCTCTCTGTACATCTTAAAGGGGAGATGCTTTTTTGCAGAAGCACCTCATTGTCACTCGGGATGCAGCCCTGTCGCAACATTGAAGAGAAAGGGCAAGGCGCTTCTCAGATGCAGCCCTGGCGACCTTGGTCCTGGGGGTACACAAAATATGATAGGCCGTCTACCTGCAGGGGTGCAGGAGGCCTTCCAGACAGAAAACCAGAAGGCAGAGGGAGGAGATAACCGAAGCCGTCAGTGCCACGAGTGTTGTGCCCAAGACCTGGATCCAGTGCCACAAGAAATTTAATGACTTCACACGAGTGGTCAAGGTGAGTGAATGCATCTTCATATGCCATATCCCACCAACTGCACCACTAGCCTCACACACAGCTTAATGCCCCACACCCCCATCCCTCATCTACCAACAATCTCTAGTCATCATGACTCATACCTCACAATCATAGTTTCCCCTCACCCCCACATACTTAGCATTGCTGCAAGACTCACACCCACATCTCACACCTTGCACATAATGTCAGCTATTCAACCATGACAGGTATATCACCCAAACACATTGCACCACACTCACTGACACGCTTCCCTTTCTCTTGCAGACTAACGTGGCTCACAACTGCTATGAGCAGCAGCAGACAGGTGGGGGTGAAGCACGTCTGCAGAACCTTACTGCACTGGAGGACACTGCTGGAGATAATTAGAGGGGCCGTCACTGAAGCCAAGGCGAGCGGCAAGGTTGAAAGCATTGGCGAAGACGGTATGCTCACAAATAATCCTTCTTCTCACATCCCACTTCCCCGTCATGGCACAATCTCTTCTCACTGACAAGCTGCTGATAGTGTAGGCATGCACATCTTGCTTTCACCCCTTCCCTCACCACAACCCAATCCTTGTACCGTTCTCCTGTAAGATACACAGGAATTGACAACAGCCTAGCCAGTCCACGATCAACTAGAGGAGGAGCGTGATGGAGAAGAAAAGGCACCGTCACTTGATCTGACACTCCCAGGTACCAGCTCAGAAAATGACTCGGCACGAACTTTATGGGTAGTATAGAGGCGGGATCTGTATGTGGCAAGTCACCGGGCATGAGTGGGTTGCAGCCAGGGCAGGGGGAAAAGCATAGCGCAGGTGCCATTTCGGAGGGTGAGTTCACACACGAGTTCTGCTGCACTGGACACAGATGCACACAGAAATGCTTGGTGCAATGGTAGGCCTGCCACAGAGCTTCTTGTCAGTGTCAAGGTGCATGGAGGAATCCAGCTTCAACATTGCACAGGGCTTTGCACGGAGCTTGGAGCCCATCATTTCCAGGATGGAAGTGATGGGTAACTCCATTAGAGCACTTCTGGACCCAACCATGATCCTGGGTGTGATGGGCGATGTCTCAGCTTCCATTGTAGCACATGCGGAAGCGACCCATCGTCTCAGTGCTGCAGTGGAAGCTCAGACTGCTTTCCTGCAGCCTCAGCTTGCTGCCATGCAAGCTCAGCCTGATGTCATCATAGTTGGGTTTACGAGTATGGAAAAGGGCTTTCAGGGTCTCACAGCAGTGCAGCAATTTGTCGTCCAACAAATGGCTAGGAATGCTGAGGCGCTGGCCCAGGTGAGTGGCAGTGGCTCTGATGAGCAAGAACCCGCTGTCTTCGCTCAGGATGACAGCATTCAAAGTTCAATCGCTGCCACTCCGCCTGTATCCCTGCAGCTGCCTGACAGCCAGCCCAGACTGCTACCACCCATACCAAGGTGGTGCAGTCTACAGCCGGGCCTTCTCGGCCCAGCGCTGCTCAAGGTCATCCTGCAAGGCAATCTGCAATGTCCCCATGGAAAGTCAGCAGCCTTCCACCAGCCATGCTGCAGCCACTGACGTAGCACTTCATCGGTGCACTAGGTTAGGCAAAGGAACATGAAAACAATACACTAAGAGAATGCACAAGGATGACTTTGTTATATAGTTGACTTTGTTATATAGTATTGGATGGAATCATTTGTAAATTATGTTTGGAATGTTTGTTTTGTGGTGGTTCTCATTTCAGCTTTGTGCCCAAGAAGTTGCTGTGATGTTTTGTGACAGTAGGATGGTAAAGTGGGG
This sequence comes from Pristiophorus japonicus, assembly GCF_044704955.1. Taxonomy (NCBI): domain Eukaryota; kingdom Metazoa; phylum Chordata; class Chondrichthyes; family Pristiophoridae; genus Pristiophorus; species Pristiophorus japonicus. The sequence continues at coordinate 99,560,357 of NC_091977.1, read as the reverse complement.
AAGTGGTGAGCGATGGGGTTTCATTCATTCGAACTGGAGTCTGATGAGGTACTCATGGACAGCCCTTCTGGAATGGGAATTTGCTGCCTGGCTTTCTTTCCCCTCCTCTTCCTCATTTGCTTCCTCCTCCTCCTGAGGTGGTTGCAGAAACTGGTGCCAGAGGTTGTGGTCTCATGCTGGCCAAGTTGTAGAGGATGAAGCAGACCACCACAAAATGGCATACCCGCTCCGGCGTAAACTGGAGGGCTCCTCCCAAGCGATCCAATAAAGGTTTTATATAGGCTCAGCATTACCTCTTTAATGGCTTTATCAACCTGAGCTGCTGTCTTTAATATCATATGGAATCTATACCCACAAATCCTTCTGCTCTACCACAGCACCAAGCCTAGGCCTAGTGCTATTCCATGCATCATTTACTGACGTTGAATGCCATCTGCCACTTTTAGCTCATTCCTCCATCCTATCAATATCCTTATCCTTTTGGATTCTAAAGAATTAACTTTGCCTTTTATTGCAGTATCACCTTCAAATTTCAACATAAATCCCTCCAGGCCTGTATTCAAATCATTGATATTTGGATGTGTCTATTTGTACCAACTGAAATTCAGTTGTTTCTCTGATTGGCTCTATTGTGTTCCTAACAGGGAGGTTAAAGTAACAGTGACCTCAGTCTTTATTAAGACATTCCAGAGTGAGGAACAGGCCTTAGGGGCCGACTTATATACAGTGCTCCCAAGGGATGCTGGGATCCCTTGGGACTTCAGGGGATGCGCTCCCTTGTGGCGGAACATGGGAGTGCATGCTTTACAGATACACAACATCACTCCCTTCCCAAAGTCAAAGTGAAAACTATTTACAAGGTGAGGCAGTCGGGAGCCTTTCTTTCCCTAGTGGACCGCCTTAGTACAAATGTCTGTTCTGGTGTGTTGGCTGTGCCCTCGCTGGGCTGGCGTGTTGTTGGCCCTGCAGGGCTGCTGGGTGAGCCTGACCTTGCTGGGCTGTTGGGTGTGATGGGTTAGATTTCCTGGTCCGGGGTGGTGTCGTTGATCCTTTGGGTGTGTGTTGTGGGCTCGAAAAAGGTGGTGTCTGCTGTGGGTTGTTCAGGGCAGTCTGTGAACCGCAGCCTCGTTTGGTCCAGGTGCTTTCTGCAAATTTGTCCATTGTCTAGTTTGACTACAAACACCATACTCCCTTCTTTAACTATCACAGTGCCCGCGATCCACTTGGGACCATGTCCGTAGTTTAGCACATACATAAGGTCATTCAGATCAATTTCCCGTCACACAGTGGCGCGACCATCGTTTACATTTTGTGGCTGCCGCCTGCTCTCTACCTGATCATGCAGGTTGGGGTGAACCAGCGAGAGTCTGGTTTTAAGTGTCCTCTTCATGAGTAGCTCAGCCGGGGGCATCCCCTGTGAGCGAGTGGGGTCTCGTGCGGTAGCTGAGCAGTACTCGGGACAGGCGGGTTTGGAGTGAGTCTTCTGTGACTCGTTTATGGCTCTGTTTGATCGTTTGTACTGCCCACTCTGCCTGCCCATTGGAGGCTGGTTTGAACGGGGCCGAGGCGACATGTTTGATCCCATTACGGGTCTTGAATTCTTTAAATTCAGCACTGGTGAAACATGGGCCGTTGTCACCGACTAGTATATCAGGCAGGCCGTGGTTGGCAAACATGACCCTCAGGCTTTCAATGATGGCGGTGGCAGTGCTTCCCAACATTATTTCACATTCAATCCATTTTGAAAAAGCATCCACCACCACCAGGAACATTTTACCGAGAAACAGGCCCACATAGTCGACATGGATCCTTGACCATGGTCTGGAGGGCCAGGACCACAAACTTAGTGGTGCTTCTCTGGACGCGTTGCTCAACTGAGCACACACGCTGCATTGCTGTACACAAGACTCTAAGTCAGAGTCGATACCGGGCCACTACACGTGGGATCTGGCTATCGCTTTCATCATTACTATGCCCGGATGTGTGCTGTGGAGATCCGAGATGAATGTCTCCCTGCCCTTTTTGGGTAGCACGACGCGGTTACCTCACAACAGGCAGTCTGCCTGAATGGACAGCTCGTCCTTTCGCCGCTGGAAGGCTTGATTAGCTCTTGCATTTCAACGGGGATGCTGGCCCAGCTCCCATGCAGTACGCACTTTTTACTAGGGACAGCAGAGGATCTTGGCTGGTCCAAGTCCTAATCTGGTGGGCCGTGACAGGTGATTTATCATTTTCAAACGCTTCCATGACCATTAACAAGTCTGCGGGCTGCGCCACCATCGACAAGTTTGCAGGCTGCGTCATTTCCACCCCTGTGGTGGGCAATGGTATCCGACTGAGAGCATCGCACAGTTCTCGGTGCCTGGCTTGTGGCGGATGGTATAGTTATACGCTGATAGCGTGAGTGCCCACCTTTGTATGCAGGCTGAGGCATTTGTGTTTATCCCCTTGTTTTCAGCGAACAGGGACATGAGGGGCTTGTGATCGGTTTCCAGCTCAAATTTGAGGCCAAACAGGTATTGATGCATTTTCTTTACCTCGAACACACAAGCTAATGCCTCTTTCTCAATCATGCTGTAGGCCCTCTCAGCCTTAGACAAGCTCCTGGAGACATAGGCGACAGGTTGCAACTTTCCCGCAACGTTAGCTTGTTGTAATACACACCCAACTTCGTACGACGACGCATCACATGCTAGCACAAGTCTTTTACACGGGTTATGCAATACAGCAGCTTGTTGGAGCATAAAATGTTTCTGGCTTTCTCAAAAGCAATGACTTGTTATTTTTCCCATACCCAGTTCTCACCTTTACGCAATAACACATGTAGGGGCTCTAAGAGGGTGCTTAACCCTGTAGGAAGTTCCCAAAATAGTTGAGGAGTCCCAGGAACGACCGCAGCTCTGTGACATTCTGTGGCCTGGGCACGTTCCTGATAGCCTCTGTCTTGGCGTCTGTGGGCCGAATGCCGTCCGCCGCGATCTTTCGCCCCAAAAACTCAATTTCTGTTGCCATGAAGACGCATTTCGACCTCTTCAGCCGCAGCCCTGCGTGATCCAGTCGCTGGAGGACCTCCTCCAGGTTTTGTAGGTGCTCGACAGTGTCCCGACCTGTGACCAATATGTCATCCTGAAAAACCACCGTGCGTGGTACTGACTTGAGTAGACTCTCCATGTTTCTCTGGAAGATTGCTGCAGCCGACCGAATTCCAAACAGGCATCTGTTGTAGATAAACAGTCCCTTGTGCGTGTTGATGCAGGTGAGGCCCTTCGAAGACTCCTCCAGCTCCTGCGTCAGGTAGGCCGAAGTCAGGTCGAGCTTGGTGAACGTCTTGCCTCCTGCCAGCATCGCAAATAGGTCGTCTGCCTTCGGTAGCGGGTATTGGTCCTGTGGAGAGAAACAATTAATAGTTACTTTATAATCGCCGCAAATCCTGACCGTGCCATCACTTTTTGAATACTGGAACAATCGGGCTGGCCCACTCGCTGAATTCCACTGGGGAGATGATGCCCTCGTGTTGCAGCCTGTCCAGCTCGATTTCCACTCTCTCCCTCATCATGTGAGGTACCGCTCGCGCCTTGTGGTGAATGGGTCATGCCTCTGGGACCAAGTGGATCCGCACCTTCGCCCCGGAAAAGTTTCCAATGCCTGGCTCAAAAAGGGAAGGAAATTTGTGAAGAGCCTGGGTACATGAGGCCTCATCGACATGTGATAGCGCTTGGATGTCATCCCAGTTCTAGCAGATTTTGCTCAACCAGCCCCTTCCAAACAGTATGTGGCCATCGCCCGGGACAATCCAGAGTGGCAGTTCATGCACCGTGCCCTCGTAAGTGACCTTGACCATGGCGCTGCCCAGGACAGTGATGAGCTCTTTGGTGTACGTTCTCAGTTTCGTGTGGATGGGGCTCAGGGCTGGTCTGAGTGCCTTGTTGCACCACAGTCTCTCAAACATCTTTTTACTCATGATGGATTGGCTAGCGCCAGTGTCCAGTTCTATGGCTATGGGTAAGCCATTCAATTTTACATTTAGCATTATAGGTGGACATTTCGTCGAAAATGTGTGCACCCTGTGTACTTCAGCATCTGCCTCCTCTCTCTCAGGCTCGAAATTGCTTTGAGCCACCATGGACCGATTTTCCTCTGCCACGTGGTGGTTAGCAGGTTTTGCAGAGCTTGTAGCTCGTCTGCAAGCTCGTTGGAGGTGCCCCATTGTTCCACAGCTGTTGCAAACATATCTTTGAAGCGGCATGAATAGGCTGAGTAGAAGCCTCCACAATGCCAACAAGGTGTGAATTGCCTTGCATTCATCCTTTATTGCGGACTCTGAGTCATCTGGGTCACCTGAGGCCTGCTGGCAGTTGCAGACTCGTGATTTCTGCCCTGTATATTTCTGCTCGCAAACACAGTTCCAGTTAATTTATGAACATTGCTAACACTTGTGTGCTGAAAGATTTGTTTGGTGTTATCACTGGTGGACATAAACACCTGTTCTATCGCAATGGCCTTACTGAGGGTTGGTGTCTCTACAGTCAAAAGTTTTCGTGGGATGGTCTCGTGGCCAATGCCCAGTACAAAAAAATCTCTGAGCATCTGCTCCAGATAGCTAACAAACTCACATTGTCCTGCAAGTCGCCTTAGCTTGGCAACGTAGCTCGCCACTTCATGACCTTCAGATTGCTGGCATGTGTAGAACCGATACCTCGCCATCAGAATGCTCTCCCTTGGGTTAAGATGCTCCCGATCCAGTGTACACAGCTCCTCATATGACTTATCTGTGGGTTTCACCGGAGCCAGAAGATTCTTCATGAGGCTGTAGGTCGGTGCCCCGCAGACCGTGAGGAAGACCACTCTCCTATTTGCAGCGCTTCCTTCTCCGTCCAGCTCGTTGGCTACAAAGTACTGGTCTAGCCATTCAACATAGGCTTCCCAGCCCTCACCCTCCGAGACCTTCTCCAGGATGCCCACAGTTTGGTGCAACTTTGCGTTGGATTCGTATACTCGTCGCCAGTTATTGTGTTCCGAACACAGATGAGACTGCACACAGGGAGGTTAAAGTAACAGTGACCTCAGTCTTTAATAAGACACTCCAGAGTGAAGAACAGGCCTTAGGGGCCGACTTATATACAGTGCTTCCAAGGGATGCTGGGATCCCTTGGGACTTCAGGGGATGCGCTCCCTGGTGGCGGAGCATGGGAGTGCATGCTTTACAGATACACAACAGGCTCTCCAGACCTATTGCTGATTAGTCCCCTTGGAGGATAAACTACACCCTGAAGTTCCTCTGGAATGTGTAACTGGAACCGCCCAGCCCATGAGTGAATTTCCAATTTGTAATTCAATCCATTTTGACTTCAAAAGCAACAGAGGATAGATCTCCCCAAAAGCCACCATGTTCCAGCTGAAGACTCTTACCCCAGCACGTGTGCTACCTCCCAAAGCCAAAGTCCCTTACCCCAGCGTAAGTGCTTCCATCCGCAACTGAAATCCATTACCCCAGTGTAAGTGCATCCCTCCGTCAGCTGAAGACCCTTACCCCAGCAAACCCTCCGCCATCTGAAGACCCTTATCACCGCCCCCACCCCCCCGCCCCCCGCCATTGATGGGGCATTGTGTTTATTGGGTATGAAGTGAATAGTGACAGTGTCGTGACTTCTGGATTTCATCCATCCCAATGATGTCCCTTGTAACACGCACTGAGCTTTCACGCACCAGCGGGTAGGAAGAACATGATCCGTCTTCTGAGTTCCCTCTCTCCCCTCTGATCCCCCTCCACCTGTGTCTTTCTCTTCCCGCCCCCCCCAGGCTCTCTCTCTCTCCCCCCCCCCAAGCTCTCTTTCCCCCTCCCCCCAAGCTCTCTCTCTCTCCCTCCCCCAAGCTCTCTCTCTCTCCCTGCCCCAAGCTCTCTTTCCTCCTCCCCCCAAGCTCTCTCTCCCTCCCCGAATCTCTCTCCCCTTGCCTCCCCCAGCTCTCTCTCCCCCGCCAACTCTCTCCCCCCTGCAAGCTCTTTCTCCCTCCCCCAAGCTCTCTCCCCCCACAAGTTCTCTCTCCCCACTTCTTGCTCTCCCCAACTGCCTCTCGCTCTCCCCGGCGCCCACTCTCCCTGGCGCTGGGGGAGGCTCTGGGCCCGTGTCCCGCTCGAGCTCGGGGAGGCTCGGGGCTCAGCGCTGGGGGAGGCTCTGGGCCTGCTCGGAGGCTTGGCGGATGCGTTCGGCTGCTCATTGGAGGCAACATGATGTTGGACGCATGCATAGAAAAGGGTTAGTAGGAATTGCGCTGGGGGAGGGAGCGGAGTCGCCGATATTTGTCCTAATTCTCGCTTCTGTACAAATAATTACTGCATTGATATTTACTGTAAATTGAAGTGGCCCCAGATCTGAACTAAACCCTCTGGGACACCACTACCCACTTCCAACCACTCTGCAAAACAGGCCTTAACTCCTACACTCTTATTTTTTCCCTTCTAACTAATTTTTAATGTCGTATGCTAACCTCCTCAATTCCATATTGCTAAATCCTCTCTAGTAATCTCCCATGTAGTACCTTATCAAAGGTTTTCCAAAAGACCATTTACCACATCTGTTATCTCATCAAAGAATTCTCTGATGTTTGTCAAGTGTGATTGTTCCCTTTGAAATCTGTGCTGGCCATTGCTATTTTCTAGTTAAGTAGACACATGGGCCTCGAAATTCATTGGCGCTTTGCCCATTTTACAGTGTTCAATATGGCAGGCGCGCACATGTGCACATTCCGTACTGGAAGTGCATGACCTGCCATATTGGTAAAGGCTGATATATAGGGGTTCACGGCCAGTGCCTGAAACAGGCATTAGGTCCTTTTCATATATCTCAGGTCTACCTGTTCTGATGCAGGAATTGTTCCCTGTGCCCAGTTCACTCTGGTGGTCAGCGCTATCTAATTTAATCCCCAATGTGTTTTTCTAATAGTTTTCTGACCACAGATAGTAAATCTCTCAGACCAATAATTTTATTATTTGCACTCATCTCTTTAATCTGACGTCAGATTTTCTCTTCCATTTACAGGCCAGTGAATTTACCAATCAAACTCAATAGAGTCCTGAAATACAATTCTAGCAATTTCCGCCCTCAGGACCCTAGGATGTATCCTGTATGCCCGGGCACTGTGGGGAGAAATTGGCCCCCTTTGTGCCTCCAGGGGGCGATAATGGGGTGTTAATGGATTACCGACCGGGTGTGGCAAAATTATGGATACCCGTGAACTTGCATGGTGCGTTAGTGCTGTCGCTAAAACTTATCGCCTCGATCTCCTGCGCTCCGGAGATCGTGATGTCATCCAGTGCGCAGCGCCCCGTTATCGCCCCGGATGTAAAATTTGCTCCCGGCCGCTGCAGCATCACCGGGCATCAACAACGGCAGCTGCAGGAAGCTTTGTGACCTCCGCCAGCCACTTGGGGAGCGGTAAGTAAAAGGCGTTGGTGGTCAGGTAGGCCAAAATGTTATTATCACCTCCTGTTTTTTGAATTTTTTCGATCCCACTGATCAGCCCTGCACTCTCTTATATCCATCATAATATCGCTCGTCTCACTCAACCACTTCAGAATTCTGCTCCTATCCCATATCCTTCTCTTTAGAAAAGACCGATGCAAAGCACTTTTTATTTTGATCATTATCTACAACTTGACAATCTTTGATGCTCTGGGCTCTTATTTGCTTTTAACAATTCTCTTTTTCCTGATATACTTGTAAAATATTTTACTATTGCTTTTGATGTTTTTGAAATTTTTTTCTCATGTTTCCTCTTTGATTGATTTACCCCGATCTTAACCTCATATTTTATCATATTGAACATAAGAATTAGGAACAGGAGTAGGCCATCTAGCCCCTCGAGGCTGCTCCGCCATTCAAAAAGATCACGGCTGATCTGGCCGTGGACTCAGCTCCACTTACCCGCCCGCTCCCCATAACCCTTAATTCCCTTATTGGTTAAAAAACTATCTATCTGTGATTTGAATACATTCAATGAGCTAGCCTCAACTGCTTCCTTGGGCAGAGAATTCCACAGATTCACAACCCTCTGGGAGAATAAATTCCTTCTCAACTCAGTTTTAAATTGACTCCCCCGTATTTTGAGGCTGTGCCCCCTAGTTCCAGTCTCCCCGATCAGTGGAAACAACCTCTCTGCTTCTTATCTTGTCTATCCCTTTCATTATATTCTCCTTTAATATTTTAATTATTATTATTATAGTCATCACAGGCCCTCCTCTTCTCTTTGATTTGCTTTCTAACATTTTTGTTTATCCATGGCATCCAAAAACTACTTGTTTCCTTCTTTTTGATAGAATATGCTTATCTGTACCATTGCAATCTTTTACAAAACCATTTCACCGTTGTTCTACAATCCTGTGTGCCAATTTCCCCTTCCACCTCACCAGCTGAAGTCTGTCCTTACCCAATCTGGTGTTCTAGTTTTTCTGCAGACTTTTTCTCTTTCTAGGTGCATCTAGGTGATCCTGAGGGTGGAAATTGCAAGAATTGTATTTCAGGGCTCTATTGACTTTGATTGTGTGCCAGAGAAGTGCAGAGTGGTCAATATAGTACCGGTTTTTAAAAAGGAACACAGAGCTCATCTTGATAATTACAGGCCAGTGAATTTACCATCTGTGGTATATTGTGATCACAACTCCCAAGGAGCACACCTTTAGTTGGCTCAGCTAAATGATCTATTTCATTATTCATAACCAGATCTAGCACTGCCTCCACCATTGTAGGCCTGCTGACATACTGCTTGAGGAAGGAGTTCTGTACACATTTTAGATATTCCATTCCCTTTTCTCAATTGATAAGTGGATAATTAAAATCTCCCAGAACAATAATTTTGTTATTCTCACTCATTTCTTTAATCTGACTTCAGATTTTCTCTTCCATTTCCTGTCTATTAATGCAACAAGCCCTTTTTAAAACACTGAGCTCCAAATATTTTGGTCAGAATTTTCATGCTGCCATGCGTGCAGGATTGGAGGCGGGTCAGGATTAAAATTCGCAATAAATGAGAGCGCGTCAGGACCCCGCCAACATCCCGCCTCCTCACGCCTTTAACTCAGGCGCGTTTGCCAGCACAGCACAGACCCGAATGGCAGAAGCGGGTGACCTAATTTAGTTCATTAATATCTTGTTGTCAGACCCCTAACAGTGTTTTTAACTGGATGTTTAGAATTTAATTGCATGACCACTGGAATCACTCAACTCGGGAACCGCGTCTGTCAAGCTGAGGCAGAAGTTCAGTGGCCATTGATTGAGATAATTACTGCCGAGCATAGAAAGCACAATAAATACTGCCTCATGGCACCTGCTTACCAGCCTAAGGGAAAAGCTCTTGCTGAGTGCATTTTGAGCACAGATTTATGTGTCAAGAGTTTGTAAGTCTTTTCTGCAAATTTAGAAGCCACTCTCAGTTCATTGCTACTAACTATTACACCATTTGCAGATTGCTTCTCTGATCTCTACTTGACCTGTCATTTATTACATCAGCATGGATTCCGTTTACACTTTCTCACCTTGGTCCTCAGAATCAGACCGGGATGAGCCAACACCAGCAGGAGCTGGCACACGAGCAACAGCACCAACAACATTCTCCTCAATGACCTGCTTGCTCCACAGGACAGGAGGCATTAGCGCAGGGCTGCACACCCGAGGTGATACCCCCAGCACAGGGTATACAGGCAAAGGCTTCCTCAACATGACTGAGCAGCAGTGCATAAGGAGGCTCAGGCAATTGCGCCGGATCATCGCAGATATATGCAGCTTGCTGGAGCAAGATCTGCAGCCCAGAGGACCTGGTGGACACGCTTTGCCAGTGGCTGTCAAAGTCATTAGCGCCCTCAACTTCTTCACCTCAGGCTCCTTCTAGGGATCTGCAGCAGATGTTTATGGCATCTCGCAGTCGGCCGCCCACAGATGACACTTGACACTGATGACGCCAGTGTTACTGAGTTGGCACTCAGCTTTGTCGCTCTGGCTGACTTCCCACGGGTGCAGGGCATCATCAACTGCACACACGTGGCCATCGAGACACCCCATCATCACCCAGGAATGTTTGTCCACCGCAAGGGCTTCTACCCCCTCAATGTGAGGCTGGTCTGCAACCATAGGAAGGTCATCATGCAAGTGTGTGTCAAATTTCCTGGCAGCTGTCATGACTCTTTTGTCCTATGCCAGTCCAGCCTCCCTCAGCTCTTTGCACGGCCAAACACTTACTGACTGGCTGCTTGGGGCTAGAAACTCGGTAGGTTAGCGCCTCCTGTTAATGCGTTGGGGGGGGGGCACTAACGGGGCGCTAAGGGGTTAGCGACCGGGCGCAGTGAATGCAGCGATGTCCGCAAACTTCAATGCTGGTTTAGCACTGGCGCTAACTCATTGTGCCTGGGCCTCTGGCGCCTCGCAGTTCGTGACATCATAAAGTGTGCAGCACCCCATTATCACCCCCGGATGTAAAATTGACTCTCACTCTGCTGTATCGCCTCGCGCCGACAGCGCCAGCAAGAGGGGGCATTGTGAACTTGGCTTGCCACTTCGGGAGTGGTAATTAAAGGGAATGGTTTTCAGCTAGTGCAATCTTTATTATTTTCACCAATCTGGTGCCTGCGCAAAGTTTTTCATGTTTCACTGGTGCAAGATGTCCACTTTGTGAGAGTAATGGCTGGAATAGCAGTTGCGCAGGTCACCTTGCAAAACAGAACTGCCGACAACGAGCTTGTGCAGCATCATTGGCCCTTCCCGTAAAGCGAGGGAAGCGGCCTCTCTTGCTGTAACAAATGCGCTCAAAATTGTTTAATGCTCTACCGCTACTGCCCCGCTCTCAGACTTTAGCGCCCTAAGAGAAGTGATTTAGCACTCCACATCCCTCTTGGAGCGCTAAAACTGAATATCACTGGAGGAGAGAATGATTAGCACCTGTCGCTATTTTTCAACTTTTCAAAATTCAGTACCCCAACTGAGGCGCTCCCGGATTTCTAGCCCAAGGGTTAGCCACTGAAGACATGGCTCATGACACCCTTGAGGAGGCCAAGTACTGAGGCTGAGGAGAGATACAATGAAAGCCACATCTCCACCAGATGTGTCATAGGCATGCTGAAAATGTGCTTCAGATACCTTGGCAGATCTGCAGGAGACCTTCAGTACACTCTAGCGAGGGTATCCAGACTTGTCGTCATCTGCTGTGTGCTGCAGAACATAGCGCAGCAACGAGAATTAGGGCTGCATGTGGAGCAAGGCACAGAGCAGACAGCCTCTTCAGAGGAGGAGGTCGGGGAGCATCAGCTGGAAGATGAGGAGCAGCAGGAGGAACCTGAGGTCCAGATGCCAGCAGCACCCGAGCAATTTGCTGCCCGGGAGGGCAGAGATGGTCTCACCATGGCCAGATTTACTTAACTTCCTGCATTGCACCAGTATGCCTGCTACATACTGTGGCAGGTTCCTGCCCCCCCTCACCCCCCACCATCACCACCACCACCACCAACAACACCATAAATCACCCCTGCAATGACCAGGCCATGGAGCAAAAATTCAGGGTCTTAAAGACCCGCTAATGCCCGTTTGTGGTGGCCATTCTTAAAAATCGAATAGTCGCCGCTTTGGCGTCAACTGGCCAACCCGACCTAAATTCAGGTCGGGGATTTTTCGGCCTGGACCCTATCCCACCCGAGTGGTTGCACTGTTAATTTTAATCAATAAAAATACTTACCACCCAATATTCAGCTGAACTCGTCGATCCTTCGCCACGCGGTGCCCCCGACAAGTTTTTCTGCCGGTGCACCCTCTGAAGACTGTGTGCGGTCGGCAGCGTGGCTGCCCTTAAAGGGAAGGGCCCACTGCTGCAACCCCAATGGAAACATTTTTGCCAGCTGACTTGCTGATCGGCCTATCATCGCCATCGCCTGCGACACGGTGGTGCTCATGTTGGAGATGGACATCCATTCTTTGCAGACATCACGGCCGCAAAACCTGTCAGAGTCTCCTGCAGTTCTTCCTGCACCTCCAGGATTGCCCTCTTTCTCGATGGCTCCCGAGGCATGCAGCTGAGCAGAGCTGGGAGCATCCTGTGTCTTCCAGCGAGAAGGCTCCACTGCTATCCCTGTCTCCACCATCCCCTCTTGCTCAATTGTGACTTGTGAGACAACAGGTGACAACACTATTCTATCTTGCGTAGGACCCACTGAGGTGTGCGTATCTGCGCTGGTGCTGGGTACGCTTAGGTTGGTGATGGGCATCCTTAGAGGCTGGAGGCTCTTCTGAGGAGTCGACTTCCTCTTCTGACGGATAGTGTGGTGTGCTCTTGGTGGACCTGTGGGAGAGTAAAGAGATGATTTAGAAATGTTATATTAAGTATGGGTAACATTACCATTATGCACACGATGAACATTCACTGGCTGCTGACATCAGTCCCACTGTGAGTGACTGCTGTATGCCATGTGGCTGTATGAGATGTAATTCTGTCACCAGGTTGCTGGTAGGTCTCCCTCTCCCACCGCAAGCTGCTCTGCAACTCCTGAGACCTCCAGGGCAACCTTCTCTGCTGTTGTCAAAGTGGCGATGGATGGAGGGCTACCTCTGGTTCTCTCCCTCTTCCTGTTATTGTGGGTTCTCTTCTCCTGCAAGGAGGGAAAGAAGAGACGTTTGAATGAGAGTGATGGCATGAGTGTTAGGAATGTGTGGGTTACATCTTTAGAGGGTGACTATGAGCGGTGTGTTGCCAATGCCAAAGCGCCAATGTCGAATGATCTTGTGTGTTGTTAGTCGGTATGTTTGCATTAGGATGAGGGTGAGTGTGACGGCTGGTTCGGTCGATGGGGATGAGAGTAAATAGATGGAGAGAGACGGATGGGTGGACGTGCAAGTTATGTTGGTGTAATTTATGCGCCTGTGAGTGCACTCACAGGTTTGTAGAGCTGTTGCCAAGCTCCTGATCTTTGGGCACCCTGTGCGGAGGGGAGCGGGCAGGTCGTAAGGCCTCCTCGTAGGACTGCTCCTGGGCATGGCCAAGGGGGCCATCAGCCGGTCCAGGCAGCAGGCGGTCGAGGGGGTCATTCAGCCCGATTGCCTGCCTCTCTTCCGCAGTTACATCCGAGTCAAGGTGTCCCTGGAGATGGAGCACGCAGTGTCCACCGGTACGCTCGCGGCCTTCCACGAGAGGTGGGCACCGGAGGGACTGGAGTGCATCATCACACCCGGCAACCAAATTTTAATTTGATTTTAATATTTAAAGTTTAATTTGTTTATTTTGCCGCTTTTAGTGCCCCCCCCCCCTTTTAGCCAGGGGGCACTTGTATAATTTGTGTTTCAGTGCCCTCAAAAAAACCCCCAAAAAAAACAAAAAAAAGGGGGCACTTGAAAAGTTTTTGGAGTGTGCCCCCGCCCCCCTTTAATCAGGGGGCGCTTGATCATTAGTTTACAACAAAAATAGTTGGAGAGCTGTTGCCACGCTCCTGATCTTTGGGCACCCTGTGCGGAGGGGAGCGGGCAGGTCCGAGGGCCTCCTCGTAGGACTGCTCCTGGGCACGGCCAAGGGGGCCATCAGCCGGTCCAGACAGCGGGCGGTCGAGGGGGTCGTTCAGCCTGACTGCCTGCCTCTCTTCCGCGGTTACATCAGAGCCAGAGTGTCCCTGGAGATGGAGCACGCGGTGTCCACCGGTACGCTCGCGGCCTTCCGCGAGAGGTGGGCACCGGAGGGACTGGCGTGCATCATCACCCCTGGGAACCAAATTTTAATTTGATTTTAAATGTCGCAAGTTTAATTTGTTTAAGTTGTGGGTTTTCGTACCCCCACCCGCCCCCCTACTTTTAGCCAGGGGGTACTTGTATAATTTGTATTTTAGTGCCCTCAAAAAAAAATACAAAACAAACAAAAAGGGGGCACTTGAAAAGTTTTTGGATTGTGCCCTCCCCTCCCTCCCCCGCCCCCCCCCCCACCTTTAATCAGGGGGCCATGGTTATTTGTTTTCTACAAAAATAGTTGTAGAGCTGTTGCCACGCTCCTGATCTTTGGGCATCCTGTGCGGAGGAGAGTGGGCAGGTCGGAAGGTCTCCTCATAGGACTGCTACTGGGCATGGCCAAGGTGGCCATTAACAGGTCCAGGCAGCGGGCGGCCAAGGGGGTCGTTCAGCCCGACTGCCTGCCTCTCTTCCATGGTTACGTTTGTGCCAGGCTGTCCCTGGAGATGGAGCACGTGGTGTCCACTGGTACGCTCGCGGCCTTCCACGAGAAGTGGGCACCGGAGGGACTGGAGTACTTCAGTACCCCCAGCAACCAAATTTTAATTTCACCATAGTCTTTCAAAAAGTATAATTTGTTAATTTGTCAGTTCCAGTGCCCCTTTAACAAGAGGGCACTTGATTTAAGATTTACTTAAAATAGTTGTAGAGCTGTTGCAGTGTGAGTGACTTAGCCAGTCACGTGATGGTCACAAGACTCAATAAAACCACAGTCAATGGAGTCCAGGTCATCCACGATGAGGTATGCAGTTGTGAGCGTAGTGCATGAACTGGTAATGTGTAGTGTGATTGTTGAACCTTTGTTAATAAACCAATTAGTTCTTAATAACAATATGTTGCAATGAATTCTTAAGCAAAGAACCCATGAAGCAAATACATTACAGTTGGTGAACATAACATAAGAATTAGGAACAAGAGTAGGCCATCTAGCCCCTCGAGCCTGCTCCGCCATTCAACAAGATCATGACTGATCTGGCCGTGCACTCAGCTCCATTTACCCGCTCGCTCCCCATAACCCTTAACTCCCTTATTGGTCAAAAATCTATCTATCTGTGACTTGAATACATTCAATGAGCTAGCCTCAACTGCTTCCTTGGGCAGAGAATTATACAGATTCACAACCCTCTGGGAGAAGAAATTCTTTCTCAACTTGGTTTTAAATTGGCTCCCCCGTATTTTGAGGCTGTGTCCCCTATTCCTCTCTCTTGTCTATCCCTTTCATTATTTTGAATGTTTCTATAAGATCACCCCTCATCCTTCTGAACTCCAACGAGTAAAGACCCAGTCTACTCAATCTATCATCATAAGGTAACCCCCTCATCTCCGGAATCAGCCTAGTGAATCGTCTCTTTACCCCCTCCAAAGCTAGTATATCCTTCCTTAAGTAAGGTGACCAAAACTGTACGCAGTACTCCAGGTGCGGCCTCACCAATACCCTGTACAGTTGCAGAAGGACCTCCCTGCTTCTGTACTCCATCCCTCTCGCAATGAAGGCCAACATTCCATTCGCCTTCCTGATTACCTGCTGCACCTGCAAACGAACTTTTTGGGATTCATGCACAAGGACCCCCAGGTCCCTCTGCACCGCAGCATGTTGTAATTTCTCCCCATTCAAATAATATTCCCTTTTACTGTTTTTTTTTCCCAAGGTGGATGACCTCACACTTTCCAACATTGTATTCCATCTGCCAAACCTTAGCTCATTCGCTTAACCAATCTAAATCTCTTTGCAGCCTCTCTGTGTTCTCTACACAACCTGCTTTCCCACTAATCTTTGTGTCATCTGCAAATTTTGTTACACTACACTCTGTCCCCTCTTCCAGATCACCTATGTATATTGTAAACAGTTGTGGTCCCAGCACCGATCCCTGTGGCACACCACTAACCACCAATTTCCAACCCGAAAAGGACCCATTTATCCCGACTTTCTGCTTTCTGTTAGCCAGCCAATTCTCTATCCATGCTAATACATTTCCACTGACTCCGCGTACCTTTATCTTCTGCAGTAACCTTTTGTGTGGCACCTTATCGAATGCCTTTTGGAAATCTAAATACACCACATCCATCGGTACACCTCTATCCACCATGCTCGTTATATCCTCAAAGAATTCCAGTAAATTAGTTAAACATGATTTCCCCTTCATGAATCCATGCTGCGTCTGCTTGATTGCACTATTCCTATCTAGATGTCCCGCTATTTCTTCCTTAATGATAGTTTCAAGCATTTTCCCCACTACAGATGTGAAACTAACCGGCCTATAGTTACCTGCCTTTTATCTGCCCCCTTTTTTAAACAGAGGCGTTAAATTAGCTGCTTTCCAATCCGCTGGTACCTCCCCAGAGTCCAGAGAATTTTGGTAGATTATAACAAATGCATCTGCTATAACTTCCGCCATCTCTTTTAATACCCTGGGATGCATTTCATCAGGACCATGGGACTTGTCTACCTTGAATCCCATTAGCCTGTCCAGCACTACCCCCCTAGTGATAGTAATTGTCTCAAGGTCCTCCCTTCCCACATTCCTGTGACCAGCAATTTCTGGCATGGTTTCTGTGTCTTCCACTGTGAAGACCGAAGCAAAATAATTGTTTAAGGTCTCAGCCATTTCCACATTTCCCATTATTAAATCCCCTTTCTCATCTTCTAAGGGACCAACATTTACTTTAGTTACTCTTTTCCGTTTTATCTATCTGTGAAAGCTTTTACTATCCGTTTTTATGTTTTGCGCAAGTTTACCTTCGTAATCTATCTTTCCTTTCTTTATTGCTTTTTTAGTCATTCTTTGCTGTCGTTTAAAATTTTCCCAATCTTCTATTTTCCCACTAACCTTGGCCACCTTATACGCTTTGGCTTTTAATTTGATACTCTCCTTTATTTCCTTGGTTATCCACGGCTGGTTATCCCTTCTCTTTTTCACGGGAATATATTTTTGTTGAGCACAATGAAAGAGCTCCTTAAAAGTCCTCCACTGTTCCTCAATTGTGCTACTGTTTAGTCTGTGTTTCCAGTCTACTTTAGCCAACTCTGCCCTCATCCCACTGTAGTCCCCTTTGTTTAAGCATAGTACGCTCATTTGAGACACTACTTCCTCACCCTCAATCTGTATTACAAATTCAACCATACTGTGATCACTCATTCCGAGAGGATCTTTTACGAGGAGATCGTTTATTATTCCTGTCTCATTACACAGGAGCAGATCTAAGATAGCTTGCTCCCTTGTAGGTTCTGTAACATACTGTTCTAAGAAACAATCCCTTATGCATTCTATGAATTCCTCCTCCAGGCTACCCCGCGCTATTTGATTTGACCAATCGATATGTAGGTTAAAATCCCCCATGATTACTGCCGTTCCTTTTTCACATGCCTCCATTATTCCCTTGATTATTGCCCACCGCACCGTGAAGTTATTATTTGGGGGCCTATAAACTATGCCCACCAGTGACTTTTTCCCCTTACTATCTCTAATCTTCACCCACAATGATTCAACATTTTGTTCATTAGAGCCAATATCATCTCTCACAACTGCCCTGATATCATTCTTTATTAACAGAGCTACCCCACCTCCTTTCCCTTCTTGTCTATCTTTCTGAATCGTCAGATACCCTTGTATGTTTAATTCCCAGTCTTGGCCACCCTGCAACCACATTTCTGTAATGGCCACCAAATCATACCCATTTGTAATGATTTGTGCCGTCAACTCATTTACTTTATTTCGAATGCTGCGTACGTTTAGGTAGAGTGTTTTAATACTAGTTTTTAAACCATGATTTTTAGTTTTGACCCCTCCTGCAGCCGCTTTATATTCAGTGGCCCTTTTTGTTTTTTGCCTTGGGTTTCTCTGCCCTCCACTTTTACTCATCTCCTTTTTGTCTTTTGCTTTTGTCTCCTTTTAGTTTCCCTCTGTCTCCCAGCATTGGTTCCCATCCCCCTGCCATATTAGTTTAACTCCTCCCCAACAGCACTAGCAAACACTCCCCCTCGGACATTGGTTCCGGTCCTGCCTTGGTGCAGACCGTCCGGTTTGTACTGGTCCCACCTCCCCCAGAACCGGTTCCAATGCCCCAGGAATTTGAATCCCTCCCTTCTGCACCACTGCTCAAGCCACGTATTCATCTGAGCTATCCTGCGATTCCTACTCTGACTAGCACGTGGCACTGGTATCCTGAGATTACTACTTTTGAGGTCCTATGTTTTAATTTAGCTCCGAGCTCCTTAAATTCGTCTCGTAGGACCTCATCCCTTTTTTTACCTATATCGTTGGTACCAATGTGCAGCACGACAACTGGCTGTTCACCCTGCCTTTTCAGAATATCCTGCACCCGCTCCGATACATCCTTGACCCTTGCACCAGGGAGGCAACAAACCATCCTAGAGCCTCGGTTGCGGCCGCAGAAACGCCTATCTATTGCCCTTACAATCGAATCCCCTATCACTATTGCTCTCCCACTCTTTTTCCTGCCCTCCTGTGCAGCAGACCCAGCCATGGTGCCATGAACTTGACTGCTGCTGCCCTCCACTGATGTGTCATCCCCCTCAACAGTACTCAAAACAGTGTATCTGTTTTGCAGGGGGATGACCGCAGGGGACCCCTGCACTACCTTCCTTGCACTGCTCTTCCTGCTGGTCTTCCATTCCCTATCTGGCTGTGGACCCTTCACCTGCGGTAAGACCAACTCACTAAACGTGCTATTCACGTCATTCTCAGCATCGTGGATGCTCCTGAGTGAATCCACCCTCAGCTCCAACTCCGCAACGTGGTCTGTCAGGAGCTGGAGGCGGATACACTTCCCGCACACATAATCGTAGGGACACCGGAAGTGTCCCTAAGTTCCCACATGGTACAGGAGGAGCATATCACGTGACCGATCTCTCCTGCCATGACTTAACCCTTAGATACACTTAAATTGGCAACAACAATGCTAAAGTTTGCTCACTGTTATAGAAGAGAAAAAAGAAAAACTTCTCACCAATCACCAGCCAATCACTTACCCCCTTGGCTGTGACGTCACCTTTCTGTTTCTTTCTACTTTTTTGCCTTCTCCCTGTAGCTGCACCGGCTGGGCCTTTATAAGCCTCTCGCCGACCCCGGACTCACGCCTCTCCGACGCACCTCCTCAACGCTGCTCCCGACTCAGCGACGCACCTCCTCACGCTGCTCCCGACTCAGCGACGCACCTCCTCATGTTGCTCCCAATTGCCGCCGCGTTGGGCCTTTATTGGCCTCTCGCCGACCCCGGACTCACGCCTCTCCGACGCACCTCCTCGACGCTGCTCCCGACTCAGCAGAATGTGTGAGGAATGATGTGCAGGAGTAGGCTTGGGAAGGCAGAGTGATGGGAATGTAGTGACAAGCACAGCAGGATGAAGTTGAGCGTGGCTCTGCACTCACCTTTCCTGATCTCATGAGATCCCCGAAGTGCTTCCGGCACTGCACCCAGCTCCGCCTCACCACATCCCTGCTGTTCACCTCCTCTGCTATTTGGAGCCAGGTTCTTTTCGTCTCCTGGTGAAGTCTCTTCCGCCCATCAGCAGGAAAGAGGACCTCCCTGCGTGCTCTGAGTCACTCCACAAGAATATGTAGGGAGTCATCTGAAAACCTGGGTGCCGCCCTCTGTCTCTGTGAAGCCATCTCTGCAAGGCTGAGCAATAACCAGGGGACGCGTTTATTTGTACTGTAAAAATTGCCACCCTTTGTCTCTGATTGTTCCCCATGTAGGATAAGCCACACCCTGAAGTTTCTCTAGAATGTGTAACTGGAACCGCCCAGCCCAAGTTCTCACTGACTTTGCAAATTGTAACTCGATCCACTTTGACTTCGAGAAGCCACAGAGGATATATCTCCCCAGAAGCCACTAAGTGCCAGCTAAAGTCCCTTACTCCAGTGCAAGTGCATCCCTCCTCCAGCCGAAGTCCCTTACACCAGTGCAAGTGCATGACCTTACACCCCACCTCACCCATAGATGGGGCATTGTGTATGGATTGTTAACAGGTTTATTGGGTATGAAGTGAATAGTGATAGTGTAGTGACTTCTGGATTTCATCCACTCCAACGATGTTCCTTGTAGCGGGTTGTAACAACATGATCTGTCTTCCCTGAGTTCCCTCTCTCCCCTCCGATCCCCCTCACTCGTGTCTCTCTCCTCCCTCCTCTCTCTCTCTCCCGCCCTCCCACCGCAGGCTCTCTCTCCCCACCCCCCAGGCTCCCTCTCTTCCCCCCAGACTCTCCCTCTCTCCCACCCAAGGCTCTACGCCCCCCAGGCTCTCTCTCACTCTATCACCCCCACGTTCTCTCTACCCCCTTCCCCCCAGTCTGTTTCTGTTTCTCTCTCTACCCCCTCCAAGACTCTCTTTTTCTTCTCCTCCCTCTCGGGCGCCCGTCGGATCGGGGCCGCTCAGCTCTCGGGGCTGCTTGGATCGGGGCTGCTCGGGGGTCAGGGCCGCTCGGGTCAGGGCTGCTCGGGTCAGGGCTGCTCAGGTCGGGGGTCGGGGCTGCTCGGGGGTCGGGGCCGCTCGGGGGTCGGGGCCACTCGGGGGTCAGGGCTGCTTGGGGGTCGGGGCCGCTCAGGGGTCAGGGCCGCTCGGGTCGGGGCCGCTCGGGGGTCAGGTCCGCTTGGGGATCAGGGCCGCTCAGGGGTCAGGGCCGCTCGGGTCGAGGCCGCTCAGGGGTCGGGGTCGCTCGTGGCGGTCAGGGCCGCTCAGGGGTCAGGGCCGCTCGGGGCGGTCAGGGCCGCTCGGGTCGGGGCCGCTAGGGTGTCAGGGCTGCTCGGGGGTCAGAGCCGCTCGGGGGTCAGGGCCGCTCGGGGCGGTCAGGGCCGCTCGGGGGTCAGGGCCGCTTGGGGGTCAGGGCCGCTCGGGGGTCAGGAGCCGCTCGGGTCGAGGCCGCTCAGGGGTCGGGGCCGCTCAGGGGTCGGGGCCGCTCAGGGGTAGGGGCCGCTCGGGGCGGTCAGGGCCGCTGGGGGGTCAGGAGCCGCTGGGGGGTCAGGGCTGCTCGGGGGTCAGGGCTGCTCGAGGCGGTCAGGGCCGCTCGGGGGTCAGGGCCGCTCGGGTCGGGGCCACTCGGGGGTCAGGAGCTGCTGGGGGGTCAGGAGCCGCTCGGGTCGGGTCCGCTCGGGGGTCGGGCGCACTCAGGGCTGCTCAGTCGGGAGCAAAGTGGTCAGAATGATTCAGGTTCGGGGCTGCACTTTGGGTCCGGCATTTCCGGTTCGGGCTCGACAGACGCATGCACAGAAGGACAGAAAGAAACAGTACAGATACTCAGTCTCATAACCAGGTGGTGATATATATTGCCTGCACACTCCTGGATGAACCTTCAGATACAATGTGGCCAAGGCTGCTTTATATTGAAAAAGGAGTTAGATGAAGTCCTTACTACTAGGGGGATCAAGGGGTATGGTGAGAAAGCAGGAATGGGATACTGAAGTTGCATGTTCAGCCATGAACTCATTGAATGGCGGTGCAGGCTAGAAGGGCCGAATGGCCTACTCCTGCACCTAGTTTTTATGTTTCTATGTAAATATCCCCGCTAGAAATGAGTCATCGATGGTGTCATCAGTCCCGCACCATTTAATAGGGCTGGGAAACGTGCAGGCCTACCTGAATAGATGCCGTTGACGGAAAGTCGCTCTGAGTAGCGGGATGAAAAGAAGAAAGGTGTTCCAACCGCCCGCACCCAACCCGCCCAGGTAATGAAAATTCCAGCCATTGACTCTATCTGTAGCCCTTCCTTGTTTACATAGAAACATAGAACATAGAAACATTGAAAATAGGTGCAGGAGTAGGCCATTTGGCCCTTCGAGCCTGCACCGCCATTCAATAAGATCATGGCTGATCATTCCTTCAGTACCCCTTTCCTGCTTTCTCTCCCTTGATTCCCTTAGCCGTAAGGGCCATATCTAACTCCCTCTTGAATATATCCAATGAACTGGCATCAATGACTCTCTGCGGCACGGAATTCCACAGGTTAACAACTCTCTGAGTGAAGAAGTTTCTCCTCATCTCAGTCCTAAATGGCCTACCCCTTATCCTTAGACTATGTCCCCTGGTTCTGGACTTCCCCAACATCGGGAACATTCTACCCGCATCTAACCTGTCCAGTCCAGTCAGAATCTTATATGTTTCTATGAGATCACCTCTCATCCTTCTAAACTCCATTGAATAAAGGCTCAGTCGATCCAGTCTCTCCTCGTTTCTCAGTCCTGCCATCCCGGGAATCAGTCTGGTGAACCTTCGCTGCACTCCCTCAATAGCAAGAACGTCCTTCCTCAGATTAGGAGAACAAAACTGAACACAATATTCCAGCTGAGGCCTCACTAAGGCCTTGTACAACTGCATTAAGACCTCCCTACTCCGATATTCAAATCCCCTAGCTATGAAGGCCAACAAAGCATTTGCCTTCTTTACCGCCTGCTGTACCTGCGTGCCCACTTTCAGTGACTGATGAACCATGACACCCAGGTCTCGTTGCACCTCCCCTTTTCCTAATCTGCCGCCATTCAGATAATATTCTGCCTTCGTGTTTTTGCCCCCAGAATGGATAACCTCACATTTATCCACATTATACTGCATCTGCCATGCATTTGCCCACTTGCCTAACCTGTCCAAGTCACCCTGCAGCCTCTTAGCGTCCTCCTCACAGCTCACACCGCCACCCAGTTTAGTGTCATCAGCAAACTTGGAGATATTACACTCTATTCCTTCATCCAAATTGTTAATGTATATTGTAAAGAGCTGGGTTCCCAGCACTGAGCCCGGCAGCACTCCACTATTCACTGCCTGACATTCTGAAAAGGACCCGTTTATCCCGACTCTCTGCTTCCTGTCTGCCAACCAGTTCTCCATCAATGCCAGTACATTACCTCCAATACCATGCGCCTTGATTTTGCACACCAATCTCTTGTGCGGGACCTTGTCAAAAGCCTTTTGAAAGTCCAAATACTCCACATCCACTGGTTCTTTCTTGTCCACTCTGCTCGTTACATCCTCAAAAAATTCCAGAAGATTTGTCAAGCATGATTTCCTTTCATAAATCCATGCTGACTTGGACCGATCCTGTCACTGCTTTCCAAATGCGCTGCTATTTCATCCTTAATGATTGATTCCAACATTTTCCCCACTACTGATGTCAGGCTAACTGGTCTATAATGACCTGTTTTCTCTCTCCCTCCTTTTTTAAAAAGTGGTGTTACATTAGCTACCCTCCAGTCCAAAGGAACTGATCCAGAGTCCAGTGACTGTTGCAAAATGATCACCAATGCATCCACTATTTCTATGGCCACTTCCTTAAGTACTCTGGGATGCAGACTATCAGGCCCTGGGGATTTATCGGACTTTAATCCCATCAATTTCCCGAACATAATTTCCCGCCTAATAAGGATATCCCCTCAGTTCCTCCTTCTCACTAGACCCACTGTCCCCTAGTACATTCGGAAGGTTATTTGTATCTTCCTTCGTGAAGACAGAACCGAAGTATTGGTTCAATTGGTCTGCCATTCCTTTGTTCCCCATTATAAATTCACCCGAATCTGACTGCAAGTGACCTACGTTTGTCTTTACTAATCTTTTTCTCTTCACATATTTATAGAAGCTTTTGCAGTCAGTTTTTATGTTCCCAGCAAGCTTCCTCTCGTACTCTATTTTCCCCCTCTTAATTAAACCCTTAGTCCTCCTCTGTTGAATTCTGAATTTCTCCCAGTCCTCAGGTTTGTTGCTTTTTCTAGCCAATTTATATGCCTCTTCCTTGGCTTTAACACTATCCTTAATTTCCCTTCTTAGCCATGGTTAAACCTTCCCAGTTTTATTTTTACTCCAGACAGGGATGTACAATTGCTGAAGTTCATCCATGTGATCTTTAAATGTTTGCCATTGCTTATCCACCGTCAACTCTTTAAGTATCCTCTGCCAGTCTATTCTAGCCAATTCACGCCACATACCGTCGAAGTTACCTTTCCTTAAGTTCAGGACCCGAGTTTCCAAATTAAATTTGTCACTCTCCATCTTAATAAGGAATTCTACCATATTATGGTCACTTTTCCCCAAGAGGCCTCGCACAACAAGATTGCTAATTAGTCCCTTCTCATTACACATCACCCAGTCTAGGATGGCCAGCTCCCTGGTTGGTTCCTCGACATAAAACACTCCAGGAAATCCTCCTCCACCGCATTGCTACCAGTTAGGTTAGCCCAATCAATATGTAGATTAAAGTCACCCATGATTACTGCTGTACCTTTATTGCACATATCCCTTATTCCTTGTTTGATGCTGTCCCCAACCTCACTACTACTGTTTGGTGGTCTATACAAAACTCCCACTAGTGTTTTCTGCCCTTTGGAATTCCGCAGCTCCACCCATACCGATTCCACATCATCCAAGCCTTACTATTGCAATAATTTCCTCTTTAACCAGCAACGTCACCCCACCTCCTTTTCCTTTCTGTCTATCCTTCCTAAATGCTGAATACCCTTGGATGTTGAGATCCCAGCCTTGGTCACCCTGGAACCATGTCTCCGTGATGCCAATCACATCATATCTGTTAACTGCTATCTACGCAGTTAATTACATCAAACCACTGCACAGATTGGAGTCCCTCTTTTACCAATATTGCCACTGCACCTTTTTTCTTATCTTTTTCTCTTCCTATTTTTTAGCAGGGGCCATTAGATAGTAATTAGGAGCAGGGACCCTATGTGATTTTTTTTATTGCCCAAGCCCAGGGCTGCTTAAGCCTTCCAAGCTGAGATCAGCTATTGGGGAATTGAGTAAGAACAGGCAAAATAAGTAGAAATAGTTTACTTTAGTTTTTTTTTAACAGAATATTATAAGTTGATTGCTTTAGGAGTTTCAGTCAGCATATTTTTTCTTAAAAAAAAGCTAAATCTAAAGGTGCTGGAAATCTGAAACACAAACAGAAAATGCTGAAAACAATTAGCAGGTCAGTCAGTATCTGAAAAGGATAGGTATGTTAACATTCCAGTTGTAATTAGTAATTTCCAATACAAACTAATGATGTGGATATGTCACTACTGAAATGTCTGAATGTAATTCTGGAATAATAATTTTGTGTTTATTAGGATGAGGAGCCAAAATATTTTAGTGACTTCTACATGCTTACAGGTAAGTGGTTATAGTGATGTTTTTTCAACTATTTAGGAGACATAAAATAATGAACCGTCTAATTCATTCTACTCTTCCTTTATTATGTTTTACTTCTGGGGATTCCTAGTTGCTACAAGACTCTTGTTATAGGATGCAGGTTTGGTCCTGTAATTCCCCACATGGAATGTTTTCAATCTGAGTTGGGTCATCGTGGGGAGGCATTCAGTGGAGGGCAGGTGCCTGCCCCACAGGTGACAGAGTGACATTGGTAGAGCCCCGGCAGTTGCTAATCTACCTGCTATCTCAGGCAGGATGTGAAACCTCGAGAGAGAAAATGGAAAAGGAATATGAGTACTTTACTGAAATATGTATATCGTTCATTATTTCAACCTTTTTAATACAAAGGTGTCTGCGTGTTAATGTTTAATAAGTAATTTTATATCCTAATAATAGCAAGCAAAGTGACCTCCTGTAAAGAAGATACAAAACGTTCAGCTATCAGGCCCAGATATAAATGTCTGTCAATGAAGGTTAAAAACAAGTGAGTAAATATACTACTTGGTGTGATACTGAGCCGACCAGAGCAAGAAGGTTCCAGATTCATAGAATCACAGTATCATGTAATAGTACAGTAAAGAAGGAGGCCATTCAGCCCATCGAGTCTGTGCCGTCTCTTTTGAAGAGCAATCCAGTTAATCCCACACCCCCACTCTTTCCCCGTATCCCTGCAATTTTTTCTCCTTCAAATCTTTATCCAATTCCCTGCTCTGTATTATTGAGGTGTTATAAATTGCCATAATGCTTCTGGACTATGGAAATGAAAAAACAACTGGAGCTCCCATAACTGATTGCAATCCAGTGACCATTATTGGGAACTGTACTTGTGTTATAGTAGGAGAGGACTGGATTGGGCTTAGCTGGATGTTCCAGATTGGGTCACCTCACAGGTTGTTAGGAGTACAGAAGCTGTAAAGGAGACTGGGTGACGATCGGCAGACAAGGCAGGATGAAACAAGTGATGGTAGAAAGGAGAAAGGATGTAATAGGAATAGCAGCTTAGTTACCAGTAGTGTGGATAACACACAGAAGGGTAACTATCAGCAATGACAGGGTACTGAGGAGCAAGTGGTTACCCATGGGGTAAACACTACAGGTTAGTAAGAATAGGCGAGTGGTGATTGTGGCGGATTCCATAGTCAGGTTAGTAGATAGTTTCTTTTGTAGACGTGATACAGAGTTCTGAATGGTATAAGAACATAAGAAATAGAATCAGGAGTAGGCCATTCGGCCCCTCGAGTCTGCTCCGCCATTCAATAAGATCATGGCTGATCTGATCATGGACTCAGCTCCACTTCCCCGCCCGCTCCCCATAACCCCTATTCCCTTATCGTTTAAGAAACTGTCTATTTCTGTCTTAAATTTATTCAAGATCCCAGCTTCCACAGGTCTCTGAGGCAGTGAATTCCACAGATTTACAACCCTCTGAGAGAAGAAATTTCTCCTCATCTCTGTTTTAAATGAGCGGCCCCTTATTCTAAGATTATGCCCCCTAGTTCTAGACTCCCCCATCAGTGGAAACATCCTCAGTGGAGACATCCTGGGTCCTCCGAGCTAAACAAGCCCCCTCACAATCTTAAACGTTTCGATAAGATCACCTCTCATTCTTTTGAATTCCAATGAGTAGAGGCCCAACCTACTTAACCATTCCTCATAAGTCAACCCCCTCATCCTCGGAATCAACCTAGTGAACCTTCTCTGAACTGCCTCCAAAGCAAGTATATCCTTTCGTAAATATGGAAACCAAAACTGCACGCAGTATTCCAGGTGTGGTCTCACCAATACCTTATATAGTTGTAGCAAGACTTCCCTGCTTTTATACTCCATCCCCTTTGCAATAAAGGCCAAGATACCATTGGCCTTCCTGATCACCTGCTGTACCTACAAAATATCCTTTTGCGTTTCATATACAAGTACCCCCACGTCCCGCTGTACTGCGGCACTTTGCAATCTTTCTCCCTTTAAATAATAACTTGCTCTTTGATTTTTTTCTGCCAAAGTGCATGACCTCACACTTTCCAACATTATACTCCATCTGCCAAATTTTTGCCCACTCACTTAGCCTGTCTATGTACTTTTGCAGATTGTTTTTGCCCTCCTTACACATTGCTTTTCCTCCCATCTTTGTATCGTCAGCAAATTTGGCTACAATACACTCAGTCCCTTCTTCCAAGTCGTTACTATAGATTGTAAATAGTTGGGGTCCCAGCACTGATCCCTGCGGCACCCCACTAGTTACTGGTTGCCAACTGTGGAAGCACAGTCCCGCATTTCTGAACTCTTGCTTCAGCACGTGGTCTGAAGTTTGGATTAAGAAAACAGGAAGATTGAAGTTTGGATTAAAAAACAGGAAGATTGGAAGTTTGGATTGAAAAAAGACTGCTAGACAATGTTGTGTCGTTATGCCATTGAAATGAGTAACTGGTCATGTCTGAATGTTAAATATTTGAGTATCTTGTTACGGTGGGAATAATGGAAATTCAGGACTAAACGATTTGATGATGTCAGTATGTTAAGTATTTGATTGTAACTTTGTTACTATGCGAGGAAACGATTGTTATTTAATGACATCTGTAGGTTAAGTATTTGAGTACCTTGTTACAGTGAGAATAATTCTCTGTATGTTAAACGATTCAGAAAGCATTAGTCATGATTATCTAAATGCAAAGAATAAGAGTTCAAAAGCTTTTTAGATATGAAAGATGGAACTGGCTTTTGTCACAGAGACTCTTATGGACTGTAGAGACACTTGGACTGTAGAGACACTGGAATCTCGAAAGGTGTGTAACTTCTGGAAAAGCTGCCTTTGCAAGCCGATTTGTTGGCTTGTGAATGTCTGAATGTCTAAATAAAGATCTAGCCTTTACTACAACTGAGTGTGTGCGTGTAATTCGATGTTAAATGCAACAAAGCGAAAAGAGCAAGACAGCCTTTTACAGCACCAACCAGAGAATGAACCATTTATCCCGACTCTCTGTTCTCTGTTAGTTAGCCAATCCTCTATCCATGCTAATATATTACCCCCAACCCCGTGAACTTTTATCTTGTGCAGTAACCTTTTATGTGGCACCTTGTCAAATGCCTTCTGGAAGTCCAAATGCACCACATCCACTGGTTCCCCTTTATCCACCCTGTTCGTTACATCCTCTATATTGGAGGTCATAGAAACATAGAAAATAGGTGCAGGAGCAGGCCATTCAGCCCTTCTAGCCTGCACCGCCATTCAATGAGTTCATGGCTGAACATGAAACTTCAGTACCCCCTTCCTGCTTTCTCGCCATACCCCTTGATCCCCATTCTTGGTTAGGAGGTTAGAGACAGAGGGGGCTAAATTGCTCCTTTTTCAGAGGGCCGTTAGTGCCTCCGACTGGCACTAACAGGGTGGAAGAGACTTTTTGTCTGGGGAGAGGCGCTACCTGCTCCCGGGAAATTGCCTGGGAGTTCCGCGGTAGTCGAGCTCGCGGTTGCCGCACAACCGGTGATGATGTCATCGCCGTGTGTGGCGATCCCTCTCCATCCCACACCAACCCTGTGGGAGACACTCCTTACCTGATCACACAGGTATAAAAAGGGAGGTCCCACGCAGGGTCATCGTCTTTGGAATCCTGTAAATAAAGAGAGCAGGTCACAGAGTGACCTTGTCCCCAGAATGTTGTATGCTGTAGAGTAAGGAATTTACATTGGCGACGAGAAACGGGAATTCACGGCCCATGAGAATGGCCACCGGTAGCACAGAGGAACGGTACTGTTTTGGGGAAGACTGGGACGATTTTGTCGGGTGGCTTCAGCAAAGCTTTGTAATGAAAGAATGGCTGGGGGATGCAGCGGCCGACAAGCGAAGGGCTCATCTTTTGACCAGCTGCGGACCAAAGACTTATACGGTCATGAAGGACTTACTAGCACACGAAAAGCCGGCGGACAAAACCTTTGAAGAACTTACTAAATTGATCAGGGAGCACCTCAAACCGGCGAGTAGCATACATATGGCCCAACACAGATTCTACACCCACCGACGTCGTGAAGGACAGAGCATACCGGACTTCGTAGCGGACCGTCGGCGTTTGGCCAGCCTCTGTAAGTTCACGGACGCCTGCAGGGGGGAGATGCTAAGGGACTTCTTTATCGAGGGCATCGGTCATGCGGGAATTTTCCGCAAATCAATTGAGACCAAGGATTTGACCTTGGAACTGGCGGCGTTGATGGCTCAAACTTTCATGGCGGGGGAGGAAGAGATGAAAATAATATACGCGCGCAATTCTGCCTCTAATGCGGCGATGGATCAGGGAGTCAACATCATCAATGCGACTCAGAGCCCCGCAGGCAGGCAGGGGCAGTCCGACATTCCCCAGGCAGCAATAGACCCCAGAGTAGGACTTCAACAGAGACAATGGCAGACTGAACGGACATTCACGCCATCACAGTGGACAATGCGGCCCGGGATGGGGCCATTGACACCCACTAATAGGGTACTTAAGAGCAGTAAAAGGGACAGTCAGCGCGGAATGCCTGGCCATAGTCCCTTTGTTCCCAACAATGGAAACTTTTAACTCATGCTGGAGGTGTGGGGGAAAACACTCAGCTAGATCTTGCAGATTTCAACAGTTCGTCTGCAGGAACTGCAATCTCAGTGGCCATTTAGCTCGAATGTGCAGGAAGCCTGCATCCAGACTAATATATGAGGCAGATGGACCAGAAGATGGTTCTTTGAGGCAGGATGACTTTTGGGGCAAATCGATGGACGCCGAGGTTCAGCAGGTCCATGTGGCGAATATTCACAATTCATACACCAAAACGCCACCAATGATGATGAGGGTTTTATTCAACAGTATCCCTGTATGCATGGAGCTGGACACTGGGGCCAGCCAGTCACTCATGGGAGTTCAGCAATTTGAGAAGCTATGGCCACTTAAAGCCAGTAGACCCAAATTAGCACGTGTTGAGACACAATTATGGACTTACACGAAAGAAATCATTCCGGTGCTACGCAGTGCAATGTTGGCTGTCACACACAATGGTTTAGTGAACCGGCTGCCATTCTGGATTGTCCCGGGCAATGGTCCCACACTGTTGGGGAGGAGCTGGTTAGTCGAGATGAACTGGAAATGGGGGGAAGTTCACGCAATGTCATCTGTGGAGCGAAGTTCGTGCTCACAAGTCCTACAACAATTTGATTCACTATTCCAACCTGGCGTCAGGACTTTCAAAGGCACTAAGGTAGTGATACACATCACCCCGGACGCCAGGCCAGTGCACCACAAAGCCAGAGCGGTGCCGTATGTGATGAGGGAAAAGATCGAGAACGAATTGGACCAACTGTTGAGAGAGGGCATCATCTCGCCTGTTGAATTCAGCGACTGGGCGAGCGGAGGACCTTTTTGCCACGCTGGCAGGCGGCAAGCTGTTCACCAAGTTGGACCTCACTTCAGCCTATATGACCCAGGAACTGGCCGACGAATCTAAACTACTGACCACCATCACCACGCACAAGGGACTGTTTGTTTATAACAGGTGCCCGTTTGGCATTCGATCAGCGGCCGCAATTTTTCAATGAAACATGGAAAGCCTGCTTAAATCCATTCCTGGAACGATCGTATTCCAGGACGACATCCTCATCACGGGTCGAGACACCGAGGAACACTTCCACAACCTGGAGGAGGTGCTACGCCGACTGGACTGGGTAGGCCTGCGACTAAAGAAGTCTAAATGTGTGTTCTTAGCTCCTGAGGTTGAGTTTCTGGGCAGGAGGGTTGCTGCAGATGGAATTCGGCCCACCAAATCCAAAACAGAAATGATTCGACGAGCACCCAGGCCCTGCAACACATCGGAGTTGTGTTCATTCCTGGGACTGTTGAACTATTTTAGGAACTTTCTGCCGAACTTGAGCACGTTGTTGGAGCCGCTACACATGCTCCTGCTAAGGGTTGCGATTGGTTTTGGGGGGACTGTCAGGAACGGGCTTTTAATCGGGCGCAAATCCTACTTTGTTCAAACAAGTTGTTGACCCTGTATGACCCCTGTAAAAAGTTGGTTCTGACATGTGATGCATCGTCCAATGGGGTTGGGTGCGTGTTGCAGCAGGGCAATGCTGAGGGTCAACTACAACCTGTGGCTTATGCCTCCGGGTTGCTCTCTCTAGCAGAACGGGGATATGGGATGGTTGAGAAAGAACACTTGCATGTGTCTATGGTGTGAAAAAATGCATTAGTACCTCTTTGGTAGGAAGTTTGAATTAGAAACGGACCACAAGCCGTTAACATCCCTGTTGTCAGACAGCAAGGCTATCAATACCAACGCATCAGCTCGCATACAGCGATGGGCTCTCATGCTGGCTGCTTATGACTACTCCATCCGGCACTGACCCGGCACTGAAAATTGCGCTGACGCGCTCAGCAGGCTTCCACTGGCCACCACTGAGGGGGCAGCGGAGCAAAGCGCCGAGATGGTCATGGCTGTCGATGCCTTTGACAGCGCAGGCTCCCCCATCACAGCCCGCCAGATCAAAATCTGGACAAACAGAGATCCCCTCCTATCCCTGATTAAGAAATGTGTCCTGACTGGGGATTGGGCGCCCGCACACGGAGCATGCCCTGAGGAGGTCAGACCATTCCACAGACGGATGGATGAGCTCTCCATCCAAGCCGACTGCCTACAATGGAGCAGCCGGGTAGTTATGCCCCAGAAGGGCAGGGAGGCATTCATCAGGGAACTCCACAGCGAGCACCCAGGCATTGTGCTGATGAAGGCCATTGCCCGGTCACATGTTTGGTGGCCTTTAATTGATTCAGACCTGGAACACTGTGTTCGCAGGTGCACGACAAGTGCACAGCTGGGCAATGCCCCCAGGGAGGCCCCGCTCAACCCATGGCCCTGGCCCACTAGGCCATGGTCATACATTCATGTTGACTACCCAGGCCCGTTCATGGATAAGATGTTCCTTACTGTGGTAGATGCATACTCGACATGGATCGAGTGCATCATTCTGAATTCATGCACGTCATCCACCACCGTGGAAAGCCTACGTGCGATCTTTGCAACCCATGGCTTGCCGGACATCCTGGTTAGTGATAATGGCCCATGTTTCACAAGCTACGAATTCCAAGAGTTTATGTCGGGCAATGGCATCAACCACATCAGGACTGCGCCGTTCAAGCCGGCCTCCAATGGCCAGGCGGAACGTGCGGTCCACATCATTAAGCAAGGGTTGCTCAGGATTCAAGGACCCTCCTTACAATGTTGCCTGTTGCGCCTCCTGCTGGCCTATAGATCCCGACCGCACTCGCTCACGGGGGTCCCGCCCGCAGAGCTACTAATGAAACGGACACCCAAAACTCGGTTGTCCCTCATTCACCCAGTCCTGACCGACATAGTTGAGGGCAAGCGCAAGTCACAAAACGAGTATCATGACCGTAATTCGAGAGGAAGATGTATAGAAATAACTGATCCTGTATTCATCCTCAATCACGCCATGGGGCCCAGATGGCTTGAGGGCACTGTAATTGACAAAGAGAGGAATAGGGTCATTGTGGTAAAACTCAACAATGGTCAGATATGCCGTAAGTATCTGGACCAAGTAAAAAAAAGGTTCAGCACCGACACGGAGGAACCTGAAGAAGACCATGAGATGGAGCTCACAACACCGCCAGTGAACGAGCAACAAGAGCAATCAGAAGAATGCACAGTCCCTGCGGTCAACCTGGACAGGCCGGCATCACCACAGGTGACAGACACTCATGTCAGTGTCCAACAACCAGAGTCCCAACTGCGGCGCTCCACGGGGAAGCGTAGACCACCTGAAAGACTAAACCTATGATCCCAATAAGACTTTGGTGGGGGGGGGG
Organism: Pristiophorus japonicus; assembly: GCF_044704955.1. Classification (NCBI taxonomy): domain Eukaryota; kingdom Metazoa; phylum Chordata; class Chondrichthyes; family Pristiophoridae; genus Pristiophorus; species Pristiophorus japonicus. Next base: position 99,527,628 of record NC_091977.1, on the reverse strand, counting down.
GGAAGGTGATGTCATGTATGTAACCACAATGTAACACCACTGTATTACTGTATACACTCAACCTAGATGCACACCTTGACCACAAGGGGTGAACTTGTGGGAGAAACTCCTTACCTGATCACACAGGTATAAAAAGGGAGGTCCCAGCAGGGTCATCGTCTTTGGAGTCCTGTAAATAAAGAGAGCAGGTTACAGAGTGACCTTGTCCCCAGAATGTGCCTCATGTGGTTTCATGCTGTAGAGTAAGGACTTTACAAACCCTTTATCGCCCCGCGGAGGAAATTGCCCTGTGGGCCACGAGGCTGGCGTGACTGGATCTCAAAACGAGCTTTGCGGGCTGCTCTTGGGGCGGGACATAAAGGGGAGGGTGCCAGCGCCCCTTGCTGCCATCTTTACTGGTTTGCCGATTCTCTGGTCAGCTCCAGTAAAGCAGCCCTAGCAGCCCTAGGCCGCCATCATACAGCCCCGCACTCCATTTTGGTTGCCTGGCTGCAGGCCCAGTCCCACGCTGCCCTGGTGGCCTAGTGGAGTCCAACAGAGGTCATGCAGGGTGTACAGCGGCTCTCCCCTTTAAGCAAAGGGGCCGGGCGTTGAAGTGTGTCGGCGCTAGGTGGAGCATCCGTGTAGCGCTGCAGTCCTTGCCCCAGCATCGCCCCGGGAACAGCCCCGAAAGGAAGTGGAGCATCCGAGATTGCACTCCACTTCCTATGAGCCCAACTTAGCGGCAGGGGTGCGACTTCTGTGCCAGCGCAGAAAGTCCTGGCCCCAGCTGGTTACCACCCCCAATCGGGGCGCAGTGCAATTTCGTCCCCAGAGAGTTTTATCTCGTATTCAAACTTGGGATGTGGGTGCTGCTGGCAAGGACAGCATTTTTTGCCCATCCCCAGTTGTCCTGAGAAGGTAGTGGTGTACCCTCTCCTCTAAAAGACATTAGTGAACCAGTATTGGTTTGTAGTCACTTTTACTGATACTAGCATTTTATTTCCATATTTTAAAAAAAATCTGTAAATTCTCAAACTGCCATAGTGGAATTTGAACTAATATTCGCCTGGATTATTAGTCCAGGCCTCTGGAATACCAGTTTGGCAATGTAACCCCTACATCACTGACCCCAAAGAGTAAGCGTAAAGGGAATGTTCTCTAATAGGCAGGATTTGACAAGTGGTGTTCTCAAAGGACCTCTACTGGGGCCTAAACGTTTCACCATATATATTACAGGCTTGGATGAAGAAATCAAGGGTTGTATATCCAAGTTTGCCGATGACAATGGGCCAGAATTTATAGTGAGGTTGACGGAGCACGCCATTATTGATGCGCAAATGTTACAGCAACTTCACACGAGGACAGATGTGTGATTAAATACGAAAATCCCAAAGTTGCTGTCGGAGATGTGCCGCTCCGCCATTAGCTTTGCGGAAACCAGATCTTGCTGTCTGCCTCACCATTGAAATGCATTGAATGTCGTGAAGTTCCTATTTGCATGGTAGATAGGAACGAAACTCACCGCAAAAAGTTTTTTCAGTGTGATAAATCTTAATCACTGCCAAAAAACCTCACTGGCACTGAAAATTAACTATTACAAGCGTGGAGTCTCATTCCTTCAGCTTTTAATTGTTATTGGAGATTTTTCTAAAAATTATTATTTTTTAAAAACTTTTTCTTTCAGTCTCTATTTTCTCTCTCTCTCTTAATCCAATCTTTCTTTCCCTCTTTATTTTGCTTTCTGTACCTGATTTGACATTGAATTCACTATACTAACTGACACTTTGTGGTTCAGACTCTGCGCTGTTAATTTCAGAATACGTATAAGTAACAAACTTTCATTTATGGGCCGTGATGGAGGCGGCAACTGATTCGGGGCAGGACTTCCTGCACCCGGCATGAAAGTCCTGCTCCAGCCGCGAAAATATGGTTACCGCCCCTCACAGGAAGTGGAGCGACTGCTCCATGTAGCACTGACGCGTTTCAACGTCCCACTCCTTCCTTTAAAGGGGAGGACCATTGCACACTCTGCACGGCCTCTGATGGTCTCCACTCGGCCACCAGGGTGGCATAATGCCGAGACCGCAACCCAGCACCCAAATGGAGTGCCGGGCTGAACAATGGCAGCCCGGACCATGCAACGGAGGAGCAATATGGGCCGACCAGTGAAGCAGACAAATGTTTAAACTGGCGGCGTGCGGCGCTCCCCACCTCCCCTTTAACCACCGGCCCGCGAGCGGATGTTGGCCTGGTTTGCTGGCGCTGACACTGCTCGCGGCAGCCTCGCATGGTGCTGGCCAATTTCTGCCACGGGGCTGAAAGGGGTCGCTGCAGACGACGGTGACATCATTGGGGCATGGCGCTACCGTGTCAGCAGCTCCGCTAACCTCCACGCAACTTCGTGAGAGCCGGTAGCGCCCCCCCCCCCCCCCCCCGACTCCCGGGCAAAAACTGTTTCACGCCCTGTTAGCGCCCCAAGGAGATGCTATCGAGAGGTGCAAAACAGGGCAATTTCAGGCCCCTGATCTTCAACTGCTGGCAGCCTGTCCGCTGCCTGTTTACACCCATTGTGGTGGACAGGTGGCTGGCGGAATGCAAATGAAGACCAGCAGGTAAAATCAGCCAGGCCTCCTGCTGCTGTTCTTGGTGGGCCATCCCCTGGTCCAGCCAGCTTCCTGTCCAGGCACTGAAATTCCCTCTATTGTGTCTACATGTAGGAAATAAGAATAATTGTTTTATTTTATTTTCCACTGCCTTAATTCTCTTTGAAACTTACCAGCTGATTGCACAGCTAGTAAGTCAGGAGTGAGGTCGGGACCCAGGAGCGAAGTCGGGGCCCAGGAGTGAGGTCGGGACCCAGGAGCGAGGTTGGAAGTAGCGGAGCACAATATAGTTCCACAAGTGCTGGCAGCCCTTCAGTGAGTGCTGGCAGGGTAATTGACCTTAGAGGTCCTTCATAACTGAGCCTGATTCTGTCCTCACCCAGCATTATCCCACGTGCATTTTGTGGCATGGATCGCTGGATAGTGATCAGCAGAACTGTAGCTGGCTTTCCCTTAGCTAACTCGCAAACACTGAGGCCAATTCTATTGCCTCCACCATCACCCCAGCTGATAACTCAAACCATGGACCTTTCCACCCTGTATAACTCAGTGCCACACCATACAGTGAATTTACCCAATGAATGTTGCTGTGTTTTTTTAAACTAGTTTCAAATGAATCAACAATGCTGATATTATTGACTTTAGGTAAACACAATCATGAGCCTGAACAGTTTTAATGTCATGATGTTCACAATAACAAAGTGACAGTTTCCATTTTTTTTAAATTACTGTATTACAATATTATTTAGTAATACATGTTCCTTTTATAACAGTAACTCCCACTGATCTGACCTGGGAAATAATACCACAAAGTGGACACATACCATCATCCAGAGAAGGGCACTCCATGTGGTAAGACAAGACATAGGATCATCGGAGTGAGTAAACGGCAGACACTGGGGTGGATATCTGATTACACTGCTTGGGGCCGAAATTCACCCTTGCCGGAAAAGGGTCACACGTACCGTTTTTGTTTGCGGCGGCCCATCCTGCGAAATTCAGCTCTTTGTCATTTTTTTTCAAGTGGAGTGGAAGTTGGTCATAATGGGGTGGAAGTGCGGGCGGGAGTGGAGTCTCCGCCGCAGTCTGTCATCAGCGTGGGCCAATGATATAATCGCACTGGCGTGTCACCACGTCTCGCCCCTTCAGTTAAAGGGGAGGGCCGCTGCCAACTCTGCCTTCATTTTAGTTAGGTCCACTGGGCCACCAGGGAGGGTTTCAGCCGGGCCGGGGGCATTATTATAGGGCTGACCTGACAAAAAAAAATAAGATGGCAGCAGTGTGCCCTCTTTAATGGCGGCTACACAGCCATTTTACACACCGTGCACCGACAGAAAAAGCTGATGGGGGCACCGGCTGGTGGCTGGAAGCCTTTTCCAGTTGAATTTTGCTTCCGGGGCGGGACATCGGTGGTGCGCGCTCTGATGACACATTTAGGAGGCTTCGGCAGCAGCGGGGCAGAAGTGGGGCGAGTGGGCGGATATGGTCATCGCCGGAAAAACCCTGAGGAGAATTTTGCAAGCGTCGGCCAGTCCACCGCAAGTTGGCGGCCATTCGACACTGCCCCGCGGCCGCAGCTTTCCGGTGGCCAGAGGCATTATTGGGAGGCTGAATTTCGGACTCCTAATGTTTGTTGCTTTCAGAACATAACTGGCTGGAATAACAGTGAATTATGCTGCCATCAGCAATTTTTTATCTTGTTGGTAGCAGTGGAAAACAATCTTCCCTCGTTCTGGATGAGAGTGCATTGGTCTAAAGTAGGATGGGTTGGTTTCACTTCCCATTTGGCATTTGATTTGGTTCCCCCTTTTCTATAGTGTCACTTGCTAGTGATGCAGAAGGGTCAGTTAGAGGCTGCTTTAGTTCCATTCCTCAGTGGAGCAGGAGTTAAGCTATCTGTTGTGAAAACAATTGGTGAGATCAAAGCAAAAGAAAACCAGGGTTAGCTTCCTGCAATAATCCACTGACGGCAGCAAAGATAAATAAACACCGAGATGCACATAAAGGCCGACTGTTTACATTTGCTGCTTACAACTGGAAGTGAAATTGAAAAATTGTGCAGGAGTGAATGCTTTTTCCACTTTACTGATGCCACTGATGGAAACCGAGCCACCATGGTGGACATCAAGAATAAGCAGCTACCTTGCCTGGAGCCAAACCCTGAGATGTTGTTGGCCTTTAAAATGACTACTGAGTAACATGTAGCTCGGGGCTCCTTTCACCTAGATGTGAAAATTGTGTCTCTGTGAGTCATGTGTTTCAGAATTCCCCATTCTGGATATGTTGTATAGGATATGTTGCTTGAGTAATTTATTGTTCCTTTTTGTAGTAAGAATTGTCTCTTTAGTTGATTAGGTAATCATGTCACAGCAACACTTTAAACTCCATTGAAAACAATGAGAGCATGGGTGTGAGTGAATGAGCCAAGAGGTCTATGTGAAAGTCATGTGTCCTCAGCCAAGATGTTCTTTTATTAGCTCCATTTCCATACTTTCATTGTAGCTGACAGAAATTTTTCCTGTGATATATTATAATTTATATTAAAATTTAACTTGAATATTCCTCCAATTCTACTTTTCAACTGAATGAAAAACAACTTATTTTTCTAACTACTGTAATCTATATATCAACTAAAGCTAAGGTGTACATCTGGGTTTGAAACAAGTTGTTGATATCATGGAATCATAGAATCATATAAAAATTATGACACATAGAAACATAGAAACATAGAAAATAGGTGCAGGAGTAGGCCATTCGGCCCTTCGAGCCTGCACCGCCATTCAATAAGATCATGGCTGATCGTTCCCTCAGTACCCCTCTCCTGCTTTCTCTCCATACCCCTTGATCCCCTTAGCCATAAGGGCCATATCTAACTCCTCTTGAATATATCCAATGAACTGGCATCATCAACTCTCCACGGCAGGGAATTCCACCGGTTAACAACTCTTTGAGTGAAGAAGTTTCTCCTCATCTCAGCCCTAAATGGCCTACCCCTTATCCTAAGACTATGTCCCCTGGTTCTGGACTTCCCCAACATCGGGAACATTCTTCCTGCATCTAACCTGTCCAGTCCCGTCAGAATCTTATACGTTTCTATGAGATCCCCTCTCATCCTTCTAAACTCCAGTGAATAAAGGCCCAGTTGATCCAGTCTCTCCTCATATGACAGTCCAGCCATCCCTGGAATTAGTCTGGTGAACCTTTGTTGCACTCACTCAATAGCAAGAACGTCCTTCCTCAGATTAGGAGACCAAAACTGAACACAATATTCCAGGTGAGGCCTCACTAAGGCCCTGTACAACTGCATTTAGACCTCCCTGCTCCTATACTCAAATCCCCTAGCTATGAAGGCCAATATACCATTTGCCTGCTTCACCGCCTGTTGTACCTGCATGCCAACCTTCAATGACTGATGAACCATGAAACCTAGGTCGCGTTGCACCACCCCTTTTCCTAATCTGCCACCATTCAGATAATATTCTGCCTTCGTGTTTTTGCCCCCAAAATGGATAACCTCACACTTATCCACATTATACTGCATCTGCCATGCATTTACCCACTCACCTAACCTGTCCAAGTCACCCTGCAGCCTCTTAGCGTCCCCCTCACAGCTCACACCGCCAACCAGTTTAGTGTCATCTGCAAACTTGGAGATGTTACACTCAATTCCTTCATCCAAATCGTTAATGTATATTGTAAAGAGCTGGGGTCCCAGCACTGAGCCCTGCGGCACTCCACTAGTCACTGCCTGCCATTCTGAAAAGGACCCGTTTATCCCGACTCTCTGCTTCCTGTCTGCCAACCAGTTCTCTATCCACGTCAGTACATTATCTCCAATACCATGCGCTTTGACTTTGCACACCAAACCTTTTGAAAGTCCAAATACACCACAGCCATTCGGCCCATCGTGTCTGTGCCGGTCGAAAAAGAGCTACCCAGCCTAATCCCAGCTTCCAGCACTAGGTCCGTAGCCCTGTAGGTTACGGCTCTTTAAGTGTACATCCAAGTACTTTTTAAATGTGATGAGGGTTTCTGCCTCTACCACCTTTTCAGTCAGTGAGTTCCGAACTCCCACCACCCTGTGGGTGAAGAAATGTCTCCCCTCTAATCCTTCTTTAAATCTATGCCCCCTGGTTATTGACCCTTCTGCCAAGGGAAATAGATCCTTCCTATCCACTCTATCTAGGCCCCTCATAATTTATTTGCCTCAAATATATCTCCCCTCAGCCTCGTTCCAAGGAAAACAACCTCAGCTTATCCAATCTTTCCTCATAGCTAAAGTTATTCCAGTCCTGGCAACATCCTCGTAAATCTCCTCTGCACCCTTTCTAGTGCAGTCACATCCTTCCTGTAATGTGGTGACCAGAACTGCCACAGTACTCAAGCTGTGGCCTAACTAGTGTTGTATACAGTTCTAGCATAACTTCCTTGCTCTTGTGTTCTATGCCTCGGCTAATAAAGGAAACCATTCCGTATGCCTTTTTAACTACCTTATTGACTTGTCCTTTTGTTCCTTCACACTGCTCAGCATCCTACCATTTATTGTGTATTCCCTTGCCTTGTTGCCCCTCCCCACTTTGCCGGATTGAATTCCATTTACCACTTTCTGCCCAACTGACGAGTTCATCGATATCTTCCTGCTGTCTAGGTCTTTCCTCCTCACTGTTAACCATGTGGCCAATTTTTGTATCATCTGCAAATTTCTTTATCATGCCACCTACATTTAAGTCTAAATCATTAATATACATTACAAAAAACAAGGGACCGAGTACTGAGCCCTGTGGAACGCCATTGGAAACAGCCTTCCAGTCATAAAAACTCCTCAACCATTAACCTTTGCTTCCTGCCACTGAGCCAATTTTGGATCCAATTTGCCACTCTTCCTTGGATCCCATGGGCTTTTACCTTTTTGTGCAGCCTGCCATGTGGGACCTTGTCAAAAGCTTTGCTAAAATGCATGTAAACTACATCAAATGCACTGCCCTCATCGACCCTCCTTGTTACCTCCTCAAAGAACTCAATCAAGTTAGTCAGACACGACCTTCCCTTAACAAATCCATGCTGACTGTCCTTGATTAATCTGTCTTTCTAAATGAAAGTTTATACTGTCCCTCAGAATTGATTCCAGTAATTTGCCCACCACCAAGGTTAAACTAACTGGCCTGTAATTGCTCGGTTTATCCCTTCCTCCCTTTTTAAACAATGGTACAACGTTAGCAGTTCTCCAATCCCCTGGCACAACTCTCCCACAATATCTTAGCAATGAATTCCATTGCTAGCACATTTCCCTTCCCATTCCCCATACCACACATAAATTAATATTAGGACCTTTTCATATTCTAATCACTTTGCCTGGATTTGAACTTATTACTTTTCTTGCATTGCCTACTTATCTTCCAGCTTATCTTGTACAATGGGTTCGAGAAAATTAAATACGATGGCAAAATAGTTAAGCTCGTGCACAATGTAAAAAAAATCTTTGTTTTTAAGTGTTGTGAAAGGAAAAATCTATTTGTTTGGAGGCCGTTCCCATCACCTTGAAGAGGAATGTTTGCCTGGAATGTATTGCTTTGATATAGGTGAGTTTGTGCCAGATTTATTTCTATCGTTTTACCATTTAAAATATAAACTTTGTCTTTCTAGCTTCTTTTTATAACTTGTACAAATCACCTGGTTCTTTATTGAAACTAATTTTTGTCCCAAAGTTGCAATCATCAAAACACATCAGAATTAATATAATCTACTAAAGGAGTCAATATCACATAGGCTGGATAAATGGGTGGGGTAGCATGGCTTACCGTTGCCTCCCTGCCCCAAGCTCCATTTCCCTCCCCTCACTCCCACCTGAACTGCCGGTAGCTGCTTTTTCCCAGCCCACCACGTGCATTTCTCTCCCATCCGCTCCCCTTACCACTGCTCCCCAAGACCATCTAGTAAAAGGTGGTAGTCGGGTCAGGGTGGCAGCAGTAATGACACACACATTTTGTAATTTAATTTTTTTTCCTGGGATATGAGCATCATTGGCAAGGCCAGCATTTATTGCCCATCCCTAATTGCCCTTGAGAAGGTGGTAGTGAGCCGCCTTCTTGAACCGCTGCAGTCTGCGTGGTGAAGGTACTCCCACAGTGCTGTTAGGGAGAGAGTTCCAGATCTTGACCCAACAATAATGAAGGAACGGCGATATATTTCCAAGTCAGGATGGTGTGTGACTTGGAGGGGAGCTTGGAGGTGATGGGTGTTCCCATGCACCTGCTGCCCTTATCCTTCTAGGTGGTAGGGGTCACGGGTTTGGGAGGTGCTATTGAAGAAGCTTTGGTGAGTTGCTGCATGCATCTTGTAGATGGTACACACTGCAGCCACGCTGCGCCAGTGGTGGAGGGAGTGAATGGGGTAGATGGGGTGCCAATCAAGTTGTCCTGGATGGTGTCAAGCTTCTTGAGTCTTGTTGGAGCTGCACTCATTCAGGCAAGTGGAGAATATTCCATCACAGTCCTGACTTGTGCCTTGTAGATAGTGGAAAGACTTTGGAAAGTCAGGAGATGCAGAATATCCAGCCTCTGATCTGCTCTTGTTGCCACTGCATTTATGTAACTGGTCCAGTTAAGTTTCTGGTCAATCATGACCCCCAGGATATTGATGGTGGGAGATTCAGTGCTGGTAATCCTGTTGAATGTCAAAGGGTAATGGTTAGACTCTCTCTTGTTGGAGATAGACATTGCCTGTCACGTTTGTGACGTGAATGTTACTTGCCACTTATCAGCCCAAGCCTGAATGTCATTCGGTCATGCTGCATGTGGGCATGGACGGCTTCATTATTGGAGGATTTGCGAATGGAGCTGAACACTGTGCAGTCATCAGCGAACATCCCCACTTCTGACCTTATGATGGAGGGAAGGTCATTGATGAAGCAACTGAAGATGGTTGGGCCGAGGACACTGACCTGAGGAACTCCTGCAGTGATGTCCTGGGGCTGAGATAGTTGGCCTCCAACAACCACAACTATCTACCTTTGTGCTAGTCTCAGTCTCAGCCAAGATTTCAGTCAAAATACGGCTTACCTCTTCAGGGCTCTTTGGCCACTGCCTCTTTGGATCCACTGTGCGATGACCAGAATTTACCTGATTGGCAGCAGTGGGCTCCTATCTGACAACAGGAATCCCCTGGGAGCTCTCCTTGCATGCCAAATTAACTCTGACCAAAGAAAATGGACCAGGGTTACAGCAGCCCTGGAGGGGCAGGTGGATGTCACGTATTTTGTTTAACTCATTCTGCAATTTCTGAGATACCATCTTCGAGTCTACTGCCCCTCATGGTCTGATATCATTTGCAAAATCTGACCAATGTACATTGAGTTTCTGAATCCAAGTCAGTGATGTAAATTAGAAAGAGCAGTCATTCCAATACTGAGCCCTGGGGCACCAGCAGAGTACTTTCCTCCACCCTGGTCATCACCCCTTTATCCAGTACCCATTGTTGTTTATTATTCAGCCAAATCTTATTCCATTCCAAAGTTTTACCCTGAATCTCCACAGCGTTGAGCATAATTAGTAACCATTTGTGTGGAACTTGATCAAATTCATTTTGGAAGCTTAAGTGCACAATATTGTAGGATTTACCCCAGTCAACTTGGGTTATCGCCTCCTCAAAGAAATCAAGGAGTTTAATCAGAGAAGACCGTCCCCATCTAAAGTTATGTTGACTGCTGTTTACTCGGCTGTTGTACAAATAATCCTTAAGTTTACTCCCGATAATCAATTCCGTTATTCCAGCTAATTGAATGTCACTGTCTAATGAGATTTTTTGTGAAATTATTATTTTATATTTTATTTTATGTTATTTTTTTTGCCCATTTTCTAACCTTTGTAGTGTTTTCTGAACTAATAAGCTGCATGCCAAGAGTGGGATTAGTGTACATACTTTCAGAAACAATGGGCTTAATCTTAACTCCCCTTGCCTCGGGAAACCCGGCAGGTGAAAGGAGGTGAGAAGGGTTGCTGCTTTGGATCACAATCACGAGTGGGAACCCTGACTGATTTACTTTTTTTTTCAGTGTAGGAATGCTGATGGTAATTATGGCATCCCACCCCATGTGGAATTGGCTAACTCTGTACAGACCAGTGATTGAACCTGCCTGGTCTGTATGCCTCAGTGCAACACTGTTTTGTGCATTTATCTACTGAATAGATGCAACATCTCTCTCATGCATGAATTCCTAATGGCATAATGGCAGCAAGGGAATTCAGTTGATTTCCCCCTGCCCCAGCCCTTTCCTACTGAGGGGTGCTCTTGGGAAACCATACCAATGCTACTCTGGTCTACTATCGAAAGTGAAGCATCTATTTGCATTTTAATCCCAGCTTTCCATTGCCTAACATGGGATAATACCTGTTTTTCATCACTCCAAGCCATCATGCATTGAAACCAGCAACTGACAGGTTTGATGGAATAAATAAAGAAGCAAGTTCAAGGTCAGGTAGAATACATATATACAAAATAATAAGTTGTCATTAATTTGGAAACCAATTCATTCAACAACTTAACAATTTAATGCATGTATGAGACCTGATAGTATAGAGATGATGAAGATACTCCCTTGTGATAATCAATCTGAAACCCCACACTGGCTGATATTAATCAAAAATAATAATGAAAGAAAAATCTAGGCAGATTAGATTTGTCCAAAGTACTGTCCCAGAATCTCTCTGAAAAGAATATGATAAAATATATTACCAGCAATTATTTTTTTCTTAATTTTGCTGCATTCATCATTTGAGTCCAAATAATGCCAGAGGGGCTTCCTTTATCCTAGAGCAGCTCCATGCACTTTTCAGAAAGACACTAGGGTAGTACTTGGAATTGAAAGGATTTTGTCTGGACTTGCCTTTTTTTTAAATTTCTGAAATAAGCCAGAAGACAGAATTCCAATGTTGTTATTTTCTTGAATTGTTCAGAGTCTTTAACATGGGAAAAGCTGCAGATAAATGGCATTGCACCGTGCACATTGAACCACAGTTCAGCACTGGTGGGGGACAACGTTTTTGTCTTTGGTGGAATCCAGAATGGGACAGTTTCTGATGACCTTTTCATGTTTAACACAGGTTGGTACAGCACTTCAGCATGCATCCTGCAATGTATTTGCTTAATGGGTTCTTTGTTTAAGAATTCATAGCAACACGTTGGTATAAAGAACTAGTTGGTTTATTAACAAAGGTTTAACAATCACACTACACATTACCAGTTCATCCACTAGGCTCACAACTGCTTACCTCATTGTGCATGACCTTGACCCAACTGACTGGGGTTTTATTGAGTCTTGTGAACATCACGTGACTGGCGAAGCCACTCACAATGCAACAGCTCTACAACTATTTTAAATATAACTTTAAATCAAGTGCCCCCTTTTTGTAAGGGCACTAGAACCCACAAATTTCCAAATAAGACTTTAAAGGAAACTTAGATCAAATAAAAATGTGGTTGCCGGGATTAATGATGCACTCCAGTCCCTCCAGTGCCCACCTCTCGTGGAACCGCGAGTGTTCTGGTGGACACCGCGTGCTCCATCTCCAGGGACACCCTGGCATGAACATAACCACGGAAGAGAGGCAGGCAGTCAGGCTGAATGACCCTCTCCACCGCCCGCTGCCTGGACCTGTTAATGGCCACTTTGGTCAGGCCCAGGAGCAGTCCTACAAGGAAGCCATCCGACCTGTCCGTACCCCTCCACAGCGGGTGCCCAAAGATCAGGAGCATGGGACTGAAATGCAGCCAGGAATCGAGGAGCAGCCCCTTCAAATAATCAAACAGGGGCTGCAACCTCACACACTTCACATAAACATGGAACCCGGATCCTCCAGAAAATGCAGGCGGCCTGGGAGTCCGTGAGCCGACTTAAAAGCTTATTGTACGGGACTGCCCTGTGCACCACCCTCCAGGCCAAGGCCCCAATAGATAAAGGGAGGACTCCCGCAAAGTGAGCTCTTCACTGGAGACCCCCGCCTCCTCCGGACGGAAAGCTCTGCAACTATTTTGTTGCAAAACAAAAATAAACATTAAATCAAGTGCCCCCTGATTAAAGGGGGGGGCGGGAGGCACTACAAACAGTTTTCAAGTGCCGTTTTTTTTTTTTTTTTAGGGCAGTAACAACACCAATTATACAAGTGCCCCCTGGCTAAAAGGGGGAGGGGGACACTAAAATCCGTCAATAAAACGAATTAAACTTTAAACATATAAAATCAAATTAAAATTTGGTTGCCGGGGTTGATGATGCACTCCAGTCCCTCCGGCGCCCACCTCTCGCGGAAGGCCGCGAGTGTACCGGTGGACACCGCGTGCTCCATCTCCAAGGACACCCTGGCCCCGATGTAAGCGCGGAAGAGAGGCAGCAGTCAGGCTGAACGACCCCCTCGACCGCCCGCTGCCTGGATGGTTGATAGCCCCTTTGGCCGTGCCCAGGAGCAGTCCTACGAGGAGGCCCTCGGACCTACCCGCTCCCCTCCGCACAGGATGCCCAAAGATCAGGAGTGTGGAACTGAAGTGCAACCAGAATTTGAGGAGCAGCCCCTTCAAATAGTGGAATAGGGGCTGCGACCTCACTCATTCAATAAAAACATGGAACACAGACTCCTCCAGACCGCAGAATTGCAGGCGACCTGGGAGCCCGTGAACCAACTTAAAAGCTTATTGTACGGGACTGCCCTGTGCACCACCCTCCAGGCCAAGGCCCCAATAGATAAAGGGAGGACTCCCGCAAAGTGAGTCCTCCACTGGGGACCCCCGCCTCCTCCGGACGGAAAGCTCTACAACTCTTTTAGTTGAGAAACAATAAACAATTAAATCAAGTGCCCCCAGATCTGGGGGACACTCCAAACATTTTTCCAGGCCCTTTTTTGTTTTTGTTTTTGTTTTTCTTTTGTATTTTTGTGGGGTTTTTGGGGTTTTTTTGGGCAGTAAAACCAATATTTTACAAGTGCCCCCTATAAAAGGGGAGGGGGACACTAAAACTCCGCAGTTAAAACAAATTAAACTTTAAAACATATAAAATCAAATTAAAATTTGGTTGCCGTGGGTGACAATGCACTCCAGTCCCTCCGGCGCCCACCTCTCGCGGAAGACCGTGAGCGTACCGGTGGACACCGCGTGCTCCATCTCTAAGGACACCCTGACCCCGGATGTAGGCGTGGAAGAGAGGCAGTCAGTCGGGCTGAACGACCTCCTCGACCGCCCGTTGCCTGGACCGGCTGATGGCACCCTTGGCCGTGCCCAGGAGCAGTCCTACGAGGAGGCCCTCGGACCTACCCGCTCCTCTCCGCACAGGGTGCCCAAAGATCAGGAGTGTGGGACTGAAGTGCAACCAGAAATTGAGAAGCAGCCCCTTTAAATAATGGAACAGGGGCTGCGACCTCGCACATTCAATAAAAACATGGAACACGGACTCTTCCAGACCTCAGAAATTGCAGGCGGCCTGGGAGCCCGTGAACCGACTTAAACATTTGTTGCACGGTACTGCTCCGTGCACCACCCTCCAGGCCAAGTCCCCAATAGATAAAGGAAGGACTCCCGCAAAGTGAGCCCTCAACTGTGGACCCCCGCCTCCTCCGGACGGAAAGCCTTTTGGTGGGGGGGGGGGAACAAAATAAACATTAGATCAAGTGCCCCCCCGATCTGGGGGACACTCCAGACACTTTTAACTGCCCTCTTTTTTCATATTTCTTTTGGGTTTTTTGTGCTTTTTAAAAAAAATTTTTGGTGGGGCATTAAAATTATATATTTTACAAGTGCCCCCTATAAAAGGGGAGGGGGACACTAAAACCCCGGCAATTAAAACAAATTAAACTTTAAAACATATAAAATCAAATTAAAATTTAGTTGATGGGGGTGACAATACACTCCAGTCCCTCCGGTGCCCACCTCTCACGGAAGGCCGCGAGCGTACCGGTGGACACCGCGTGTTCCATCTCTAAGGACACCCTGGCCCGGATGTAGGCGCGGAAGAGAGGCAGGCAGTCGGGCTGAACGACCCCCTCGACCGCCCGCTGCCTGGACCGGCTGATGGCCCCCTTGGCCGTATCCAGGAGCAGTCCTATGAGGAGGCCCTCGGACCTACCCGCTCCCCTCCGCATAGGGTGCCCAAAGATCAGGAGTGTGGGACAGAAGTGCATCCAGAAATTGAGGAGCAGCCCCTTTAAATAATGAAACAGAGGCTGCAACCTCGCACATCCGATAAAAACGTGGAAACATAGAAACATAGAAAATAGGTGCAGGAGTAGGCCATTCGGCCCTTCTAGCCTGCGCCACCATTCAATGAGTTCATGGCTGAACATGCAACTTCAGTATCCCATTCCTGCTTTCTCGCCATACCCCTTGATCCCCCTAGTAGTAAGGACTTCATCAAACTCCTTTTTAAATATATTTAGTGAATTGGCCTCAACAACTTTCTGTGGTAGAGAATTCCACAGGTTCACCACTCTCTGGGTGAAGAAGTTCCTCCTCATCTCGGTCCTAAATGGCTTACCCCTTATCCTTAGACTATGTCCCCTGGTTCTGGACTTCCCCAACATTGGGAACATTCTTCCTGCATCTAACCTGTCTAACCCCGTCAGAATTTTAAACGTTTCTATGAGGTCCTCTCTCATTCTTCTGAACTCCAGTGAATACAAGCCCAGTTGATCCAGTCTTTCTTGATAGGTCAGTCCCGCCATCCCGGGAATCAGTCTGGTGAACCTTCGCTGCACTCCCTCAATAGCAAGAATGTCCTTCCTAAGGTTTGGAGACCAAAACTGTACACAATACTCCAGGTGTGGCCTCACCAAGGCCCTGTACAACTGTAGCAACACCTCCCTGCCCCTGTACTCAAATCCCCCCTGCCATTTGCTTTCTTAACCGCCTGCTGTACCTGCATGCCAACCTTCAATGACTGATGTACCATGACACCCAGATCTCTTTGCACCTCCCCTTTTCCTAATCTGTCACCATTCAGATAATAGTCTGCCTCTCTGTTTTTACCACCAAAGTGGATAACCTCACATTTATCCACATTATACTTCATCTGCCATGCATTTGCCCACTCACCTAACCTATCCAAGTCGCTCTGCAGCCTCATAGCATCCTCCTCGCAGCTCACACTGCCACCCAACTTAGTGTCATCCGCAAATTTGGAGATACTACATTTAATCCCCTCGTCTAAATCATTAATGTGCAGTGTAAACAGCTGGGGCCCCAGCACAGAACCTTGCGGTACCCCACTAGTCACTGCCTGCCATTCTGAAAAGTCCCCATTTACTCCTACTCTTTGTTTCCTGTCTGACAACCAGTTCTCAATCCATGTCAGCACACTACCCCCAATTCCATGTGCTTTAACTTTGCACATTAATCTCTTGTGTGGGACCTTGTCGAAAGCCTTCTGAAAGTCCAAATATACCACATCAACTGGTTCTCCCTTGTCCACTCTACTGGAAACATCCTCAAAAAATTTCAGAAGATTTGTCAAGCATGATTTCCCTTTCACAAATCCATGCTGACTTGGACCTATCATGTCACCTCTTTCCAAATGCAATGCTATGACATCCTTAATAATTGATTCCATCATTTTATCCACTACCGATGTCAGGCTGACCGGTCTATAATTCCCTGTTATCTCTCTCCCTCCTTTTTTAAAAAGTGGGGTTACATTGGCTACCCTCCACTCCATAGGAACTGATCCAGAGTCAATGGAATGTTGGAAAATGACTGTCAATGCATCCACTATTTCCAAGGCCACCTCCTTAAGTACTCTGGGATGCAGTCCATCAGGCCCTGGGGATTTATCGGCCTTCAATCCCATCAATTTCCCCAACACAATTTCCGACTAATAAGGATTTCCCTCAGTTCCTCCTCCTTACTAGACCCTCCGACCCCTTTTATATCCGGAAGGTTGTTTGTGTCCTCCTTAGTGAATACCGAACCAAAGTACTTGTTCAATTGGTCCGCCATTTCTTTGTTCCCCGTTATGACTTCCCCTGATTCTGACTGCAGGGAACACGGACTCTTCCAGACCACAGAAATTGCAGGCGGCCTGGGAGCCCGTGAACCGGCTTAAAAATTTGTTGCACGGTACTGCTCCGTGCACCACCCTCCAGGCCAAGTCCCCAATAGATAAAGGAAGGACTCCCGCAAAGTGAGCCTTCAACTGTGGACCCCCGCCTCCTCCGGACGGAAAGCTCTACAACTCTTTTTTGGGGGGGGGCGGAACAAAATAGACATTAGATCAAGTGCCCCCCGATCTGGGGAACACTCCAGACACCTAACTGCCCCTATTTCTAATAAATGTTTTTTTTGTTTTTTTGTTGTTTTTTTAAAAAACATTTTTGGGGGCATTAAAACCATATATTTTACAAGTGCCCCCTATAAAAGGGGAGGGGGACACTTAGAACCCGGCAATTAAAACAAATTAAACTTTAAAACAAATAAAATCAAATTACAATTTGGTTGCCGGGGGTGACGATACACTCCAGTCCCTCCGGCGGCCACCTCTCGCAGAAGACCGCAAGCGTACCGGTGGACACCGCGTCCTCCATCACCAGGGACACCCTGGCCCGGATGTAGGCGTGGAAGAGATGCAGGCAGTCAGGCTGAACGACCCCCTCGACCGCCCGCTGCCTGGACCGACTGATGGCACCCTTGGCCGTGCCCAGGAGCAGTCCTACGAGGAGGCCCTCGGACCTACCCGCTCCCCTCCGCACAGGGTGCCCAAAGATCAGGAGTGTGGGACTGAAGTGCAACCAGAAATTGAGGAGCAGCCCCTTTAAATAATGAAACAGGGGCTGCAACCTCGCACATCCGATAAAAACGTAAAACACGGACTCTTCCAGAGCGCAGAAATTGCAGGCGGCCTGGGAGCCCGTGAACCGGCTTAAAAATTTATTGCACGGTACTGCTCCGTGCACCACCCTCCAGGCCAAGTACCCAATAGATAAAGGAAGGACTCCCGCAAAGTGAGCCCTCAACTGTGGACCCCCGCCTCCTCCGGACGGAAAGCTCTACAACTCTTTTGGGGGGGGAACAAAATAAACATTAGATCAAGTGCCCCCCGAGCTGGGGAACAGTCCAGACACTTAACTGCCCCTTTTTCTAATAAATGTTTTTGTTTTTTTGGGGTTTTTTTTGTGGGGTTTTTTTGTGAATTTTTTGGAGGCATTAAAACCATATATTTTATAAGTGTCCCCTATAAAAGGGGAGGGGGATACTAAAACCAGCATTTAAAACAAATTAAACTTTAAACCATATAAAATCAAATTAAAATTTGGTTGCCGGGGGTGATGATGCACTCCAGTCCCTCGGGCGCCCACCTCTCGCGGAAGGCCGCGAGCGTACCGGTGGACACCGCGTGCTCCATCTCTAGGGACACCCTGGCCCGGATGTAGGCGCGGAAGAGAGGCAGGCAGTCAGGCTGAACGACCCCCTCGACCGCCCGCTGATGGCTCCCTTGGCCGTGCCCAGGAGCAGTCCTACGAGGAGGCCCTCGGACCTACCCGCTCCCCTCCGCACAGGGTGCCCAAAGATCAGGAGTGTGGGACTGAAGTGCAACCAGAATTTCAGGAGCAGCCCCTTTAAATAGTGGAACAGGGGCCGGAAAGCTCTACAAACCTGTGAGCATATTCACAGGTGCATACATTACACACCCTAATTAATTAAGACGCTGAAAACAATGGGGGTAATTTTGACTTTGGGCAGTAGGGTAAAATAGATGAAATAGGATCAGCCACCCATTATACATCTCTCTTGATTTTTATTTCCATTAACTTCAAAATCAAAATTGCCTGCATTTACTCCTTGCTAAGTTCACTTCCCTGGGAATTCACTGGCACCCCACCCAGTGATCATATCCATGTGTTAGCCTGGCAATCAGTGTTGGGAAACTATTCAAGCACATAGAAACATAGAAACATAGAAAATAGGTGCAGGAGTAGGCCATTCGGCCCTTCTAGCCTGCACCGCCATTCAATGAGTTCATGGCTGAACATTCAACTTCAGTACCCCATTCCTGCTTTCTCGCCATACCCCTTGATCCCCCTAGTAGTAAGGACCTCATCTAACTCCTTTTTGAATATATTTAGTGAATTGGCCTCAACAACTTTCTGTGGTAGAGAATTCCACAGGTTCACCACTCTCTGGGTGAAGAAGTTCCTCCGCATCTCGGTCCTAAATGGCTTACCCCTTATCCTTAGACTGTGACCTCTGGTTCTGGACTTCCCCAACATTGGGAACATTCTTCCTGCATCTAACCTGTCTAACCCCGTCAGAATTTTAAATGTTTCTATGAGGTCCCCTCTCATTCTTCTGAACTCCAGTGAATACAAGCCCAGTTGATCCAGTCTTTCTTGATAGGTCAGTCCCGCCATCCCGGGAATCAGTCTGGTGAACCTTCGCTGCACTCCCTCAATAGCAAGAATGTCCTTCCTCAGGTTAGGAGACCAAAACTGTACACAATACTCCAGGTGTGGCCTCACCAATGCCCTGTACAACTGTAGCAACACCTCCCTGCCCCTGTACTCAAATCCCCTCGCTATGAAGGCCAAATGCCATTTGCTTTCTTAACCGCCTGCTGTACCTGCATGCCAACCTTCAATGACTGATGTACCATGACACCCAGGTCTCTTTGCACCTCCCCTTTTCCTAATCTGTCACCATTCAGATAATAGTCTGTCTCTCTGTTTTTACCACCAAAGTAGTTAAATCTAAACTGACTATTCACCCTACCTATTTCCAGTTTGAGGCTATGCCCCTTTGCAAAATCTGTGACTTTGTTAAACATATTGGCCTTGAATTTGCAGTCGGTATGAGGGCATACTCTCAGAGTACACCGTCATACCGCCTTTGAAACTGACTGCAAGTTCGAGATTTCTGCGCATAAGCTAAATCCCGAACTTGTGATCTGTCAAGTTTCGACTACACGTAGGCTTCGCGTATTTCATCTCCTCATACAAATCAACGTGCTGGTGGAAAGTTGGGCTAATTGCCCACCTACCACGAGGTAATTATGCTGAAAATCTTTAAGTCTTGTGCAAACAGGCGGAGGAAGCCTGTTATACAGTGTAAGGGGACCGGATGAGAAAATTGTAATAACAAAAAGATCTGTAACAAGGCAACGCTATAATGGGAGATTTATTTCAAGAGGTAATAATGAAGTGTTTGTAAGCACACTGAACAAAGCATTAAATGAGAGTTTGTAACCTTTTTTAATGAATAGTTAATAATCATAGTTTAAAGTAATGAGAGACTTGTATTGCCAGTATGTTAAAAAAGAGGTTTGTAATAACTGATGTTTGTGAATTTTGAATAAACATATTTTGTTCCAATGGGGGATTTACAATAATAGATTGTTACCATGAAAAGACTGCAGTTACAACATTTTTTTTACAATGGCAGCCTTTTAGTGTTAGATATTTTTTACAATGCATCGAGAGGCAGGGGTTCAGGAGGCAAGCAGCCTCCAAGAGGCCCGTCAGTGAGCAGTCCGGGGAGCGTCGAGAGGCGGGAGTTCGGGAGGCGAGCAGCCTACAAGAGGCCCGTCAGTGAGCAGTCCGGGGAGCGTCGAGAGGCAGGAGTTCGGGAGGCGAGCAGCCTACAAGAGGCCCGTCAGTGAGCAGTCCGGGGAGCGTCGAGAGGCAGGAGTTCGGGAGGCGAGCAGCCAACAAGAGGCCCGTCAGTGAGCAGTCTGGGGAGTGTCGAGAGGCGGGAGTTCGGGAGGCGAGCGGCCTACAAGAGGCCAGCTGGTGCAGCTGCAGCAGGGAAGCAAAAAAGAAGTAGAAAGAAATCGAAAGGTGAAGTCACAGCCAAGGGGATAAGTGATTGGCTGATGATTGGTAAGTAGTTTTTCTTTTTCTTTTCTTTATCAATAAGTAACATTTAGCATTGTTGTTGCCAAATTAAGTTTATCTAGGGGTTAAGTCATGGCAGGAGAGCTCGGACACGTGTTATACTCCTGCTGTACTATGTAGGAAGTCAGGGAGGCTTCCGGTGTACCTGACGACTACGTGTGTGGGAAGTGCATCCGCCTGCAGCTCCTGACAGACCGCATTGCGGCACTGGAGCTGCGGGTGGACTCACTCTGGAGCATGCACGATGCTGAGAATGACGTGAATAGCACGTTTAGTGAGTTGGTCTTACCACAGGTAAAGGGTACACAACCAGATAGGGAATGTTTGACCAATAGGAAGAGCAATGCAAGGAAGGTAGTGCAGGGGTCCCCTGCGGCCATTCACCTGCAAAACAGATACACTGCTTTGGGTACTGTTGAGGGGGATGACTCATCAGAGGAGGGTAGCAACAGCCAAGTTCATGGCACCGTAGGTGGCTCTGCTGCACAGGAGGGCAGGAAAAAGAGTGGGAGAGCTATAGTGGTAGGGGATTTAATTGTAAGGGGAATAGATAGACGTTTCTGCGGCCACAACCGAGACTCCAGGATGGTATGTTGCCTCCCTGGTGCAAGGGTCAAGGATGTCTCGGAGCGAGTGCAGGGCATTCTGAAAAGGGAGGGTGAACAGCCAGTTGTCGTGGTGCATATAGGTACCAACGATATAGGTAAAACAACGGGATGAGATCCTACAAGACGAATTTAGGGAGCTAGGAGCTAAATTAAAAAGTAGGACCTCAAAACTAGTAATCTCAGGATTGCTACCAGTGCCACGTGCTAGTCAGAGTAGGAATCGCAGGATAGCTCAGATGAATACGTGGCTTTAGGAGTGGTGCAGAAGGGAAGGATTCAAATTCCTGGGACATTGGAATCGGTTCTGGGGGAGGTGGGACCAGTACAAACCTGACGGTCTGCACCTAGGCAGGATCAGAACCAATGTCCCAGGGGGTGTGTTTGCTAGTGCTGTTGGGGAGGAGTTAAACTAATATGGCAGGGGGATGGGAACCTATGCAGGGAGACAGACGGAAGTAGAATGGAGGCAGAGGCAAAAGATAGAAAGAAGAAAAGTAAAAGTGTAGGACAGAGAAACCTAAGGCAAAAAGCAAAAAGGGCCACATTACAGCAAAATTCTAAAGAGGCAAAGTGTGTTAGAAAGACAAGCCTGAAGGCTCTGTGCCTCAATGCGAGGAGTATTTGGAATAAGGTGGACGAATTAACTGCGCAGATAGTAGTTAACGGGTATGATGTAATTGGCATCACGGAGACCTGGCTCCAGGGTGACCAAGGCTGGGAACTCAACATCCAGGGGTATTCAACATATCGGAAGGATAGACAGAAAGGAAAAGGAGGCGTGGTGACATTACAGGTTAAAGAGGAAATTAATGCAATAATAAGAAAGGACATTAGCTTGGATAATGTGGAATCGGTATGGGTGGAGCTGCGGAATACCAAAGGGCAGAAAATGCTACTGGGAGTTGTGTACAGACCACCAAACAGTAGTAGTGAGGTTGGTGACAGCATCAAACAAGAAATTAGGGATGCATGCAATAAAGGTACAGCAGTTATCATGGGTGACTTTAATCTACATATTGATTGAGCTAACCAAACTGTTAACAATGCGGTGGAGGAGGATTTCCTGGAGTGTATTAGGGATGGTTTTCTCGACCAATATGTCGAGGAACCAACCAGGGAGTTGGCCATACTAGACTGGGTGATGTGTAATGAGAAAGGACTAATTAGCAATCTTGTTGTGCGAGACCCCTTGGGGAAGAGTGACCATAATATGGTAGAATTCTTTATTAGGATGGAGAGTGACACAGTTAATTCAGAAACTAGGGTCCTGAACTTAAGGAAAGGTAACTCCGATGGTTCGAGGCGTGAATTGGCTAGAATAGACTGGCAAATGATACTTAAAGAGTTGACGATGGATAGGCAATGGCAGCCATTTAAAGATCACATGGATGAACTTCAGCAATTGTACTTCCCTGTCTGGAGTAAAAATAAAACAGGGAAGGTGGCTCAACCATGGCTAACAAGGGAAATTAAGGATAATGTTAAATCCAAGGAAGAGGCATATAAATTGGCCAGAAAAAGCAGCAAACCTGAGGACTGGGACAAATTTAGAATTGAGCAGAGGAGGACAAAGGGTTTAATTAAGAGGGGGAAAATAGAGTACGAGAAGAAGCTTGCCGGGAACATAAAAACTGACTGCAAAAGCTTCTATAGCTATGTGAAGAGAAAAAGATTAGTGAAGACAAATGTAGGTCCCTTGCAGTCAGATTCCGGTGAATTTATAATGGGGAACAAAGAAATGGCAGACCAATTGAACAAATACTTTGGTTCTGTCTTCACGAAGGAAGACACAAATAACCTTCCGGAAGTACTAGGGGACCGAGGGTCTCGTGAGAAGGACGAACTGAAGGATATCCTTATTAGGCGGGAAATTGTGTTATGGAAATTGATGGGATTGAAGGCCGATAAATCCCCAGGGCCTGATAGTCTGCATCCCAGAGTACTTAAGGAAGTGGCCCTAGAAATAGTGGATGCATTGGTGATCATTTTCCAACAGTCTATCGACTCTGGATCAGTTCCTATGGACTGGAGGGTAGCTAATGTAACACCACTTTTTAAAAAAGGAGGGCGAGAGAAAGCGGGTAATTATAGACCAGTTAGCCTGACATCAGTAGTGGGGAAAATGTTGGAATCAATTATTAAGGATGAAATAGCAGCGCATTTTGGAAAGCAGTGACAGGATCGGTCCAAGTCAGCCTGGATTTATAAAGGGGAAATCATGCTTGACAAATCTTCTGGAATTTTTTTAGGATATAACTAGTAGAGTGGACAAGGGAGAACCAGTGGATGTGGTGTATTTGGACTTTCAAAAGGCTTTTGACAAGGTCCCACAAAAGTGATTGGTGTGCAAAATCAAAGCACATGGTATTGGGGGTAATATACTGATGTGGATAGAGAACTGGTTGGCAGACAGGAAGCAGAGAGTCGGGGAAAAACAGGTCCTTTTGAGAATGGCAGGCAGTGACTAGTGGAGTGCCGCAGGGCTCAGTGCTGGGACCCCAGCTCTTTACAATATACATCAATGATTTAGATGAAGGAATTGAGTGTAATATCTCCAAGTTTGCAGATGGCACTAAACTGGGTGGCGGTGTGAGCTGTGAGGGGGACGCTAAGAGGCTGCAGGGTGACTTGGACAGGTTAGGTGAGTGGGCAAATGCATGGCAGATGCAGTATAATGTGGATAAATGTGAGGTTATCCACTGTGGGGGCAAAAACGCGAAGACAGAATATTATCTGAATGGCGACAGATTAGGAAAAGGGGAGGTGCAACGAGACCTGGGTGTCATGGTTCATCAGTCATTGAAAGTTGGCATACAGGTACAGCAGCCGGTGAAGAAGGCAAATGGTATGTTGGCCTTCGTAGCTAGGGGATTTGAGTATAGGAGCAGGGAGGTCTTACTGCAGTTGTACAGGGCCTTGGTGAGGCCTCACCTGGAATATTGTGTTCAGTTTTGGTCTCCTAATCTGAGGAAGGATGTTCGTCAGTCGAGGAGGCGGGAGCTCGGAGCAGCAGATTAGGAAAAGGGAGGTGCAACGAGACCTGGAGGTCATGGTTCATCAGTCATTGAAAGTTGACATACAGGTACAGTAGGAGCTGAAGGCGGCAAATGGTATGTTGGCCTTCATAGCTAGGGGATTTGAGTATAGGAGCAGGGAGGTCTTACTGCAGTTGTACAGGGCCTTGCTGAGGCCTCACCTGGAATATTGTGTTCAGTTTTGGTCTCCTAATCTGAGGAAGGACGTTCTTGCTATTGAGGGAGTGCAGCGAAGGTTCACCAGACTGATTCCCGGGATGGCTGGACTGACATATGAGGAGAGACTGTATCCACTGGGCCTTTATACACTGGAGTTTAGAAGGGTGAGAGGGGATCTCATAGAAACATATAAGATTCTGATGGGACGGGACAGGTTAGATGCGGGTAGAATGTTCCCGATGTTGAGGAAGTCCAGCCCCAGGGGACACAGTCTTAGGATAAGAGGTAGGCCATTTAAGACTGAGATGAGGAGAAACGTCTTCACTCAGAGAGTTGTTAACCTGTGGAATTCCCTGCCGCAGAAAGTTGTTGATGCCAGTTCATTGGATATATTCAAGAGGGAGTTAGATATGGCCCTTACGGTTAAGGGGATCAAGGGATATGGAGAGAAAGAAGGAAAGGGGTACTGAGGGAATAATCAGCCATGATCTTATTGAATGGCGGTGCAGGCTCGAAGGGCCGAATGGCCTACTCCTGCACCGATTTTCTATGTTTCTATGCATAATTTGTGACAGTGAATTTTTATAGACCTAACAGTTTGTAATAACAGAGTTTATTGTGATGAGTGGTCTGTACTGATTGTTATAATGTGAAGTTTATACTAGCAAAGATTGGCACAATTAAAGTTTTGCAATACTTTGTTTTAAAAGGAGGTTTATAATAAACGCATGTTGTGAGAGAACAATATAATTTCTTTCGGAGACATGATGAATTAAATACAAACTGAAATTTGTACATCTGTGCAAAGGAGTGACAAAGAAATGTCACCGGTATTCCCGTTGAGTTTACTTCAAGGAGTGTTGGATTTCACTTCAGGAGTGTTGGATTTGCAATTGGCTAAGAGTCAGGAAATAAAAGGACCCACCACCCCATGTGATCCCAGGTTTGTATATGCACAATGGTGTGCCCCTGGGCTCCATGGGGAAGCATGCTGCTTGGAACTCTGCAGGGTTTGATCGCATGAGGTAGGAGCGGAATTCCTTGCGATGTTGGCGGCATATTCCTCAGCTATGCCACCGACCGCAAATGCAGGCCCATTCATGTTTATCTTGTCCATAACTTTCAGGATCCTGAATGCTCCGATAAGATCATCCCCACGGCTTCTCTTGTAAATATTCCCAGCTCCGGCAGCCTCTCCAATAACTCAGGTGCTTAATTCCAGCTTTCAATGTATTTGCTCTTTGTTGCTCTCTCTCCAGTGCTGGATGCCTTTCTCATAATAGTGTTCAGAATTGTACACAGAATTCTAGATGATGCCAGACCAGTGCTCTGTACAAACTCAGAATCTGTTCCTGAGATTTTTGCTGTACAGCCCAAGATCCTGTTTGCTCTGTTAACTGCTGCTACGCAATGTGGCTTCAGCAATCTGTTCAGCAGTAACCCCGGATCTCTCTCCTGTATCGTGCCCTCTAGAATAATTACATTTACCTTAAAATTGCCACTGTTGAGAATTATTTTCCAATCCCATGACTTTGCATAAATGACAACTCCACTTTTCAGCCCAGCACCCGATCTAGGAAGGGGAGGGGAGGCATACATACCAAGGTGAAAGGGTCGCCTAAACAATTCAGCAAATCAGACCACAAAACAATTCAGTACCTTTGAAGTAAATTGATACATAATACTCTCCTTAGATGGCACCAACTGCCATGCAATGTTGCACAGCTATATTTCTCCCCCTCCCCGGAGGTAAAACCTTGAAAGAGAGTGCTAGTAACACTGGAATCCCACCATGAATTCTATAATCGCTCGGAATTTGCGGTCAGCAGTGATATGAAGGCTTTTGCTGCTGGCCCCGAAGTATGCTTTGCACAAGGGTTTTCCAAACCCTGTGTCAAGTGCTTTGGGTTTTCCAACCCTCAATTCAAATCAACGAACTGTAGTGGGGATCGCCTTGTTCGAGCTGCTGTGACGTCAACAGGCTATCTAAGCAGCCAATCAAAAGGCAGAATTCTCACAGACAGCAAACAAGGAAGTGAGTAAGCTCTTAAAATTCGAACTTTTAAAAATACTTATAGAGAAAGGGGCTGAAATTCCTCTGCGGTGCACCTCCCATTAGCGCCTCCAGGTTTTCCCCTGAGGGGGCGATGGGGATGCTACCCACTCCTGCGTAATTGCGCGGGAGTTAGTGGAGGCTAAAACATAGTAGCGCCGTGCCCTGTAGTGGAGCCCTGGGCCACCTCGCCTCTGGCGATTATGTCATCGCCATGCACGGTACCCCCTTTGCACCCTGCAGCGGCCCCTTTCCGCCCCACGGCGGAAATTGCCTCGTGCCCTGTGAGGCCGTGCGACAGCCTCGCAGGTCACGAACCAAACCGACCTCCGCTCCTGGGGCGGAAGTTAAAGGGGAGGTGCACCGATTGGCCCGTGCTCTATTGATGTCGCGTGGTCGAGGCCGCGATCATGCATCTCGACACTCCATTTGGGTGCTGGGCTGTGGCCACGGTACCACACAGCACTGGTAGCCCAGTGGAGGCTATCAAAGGGCCTGCAGAGTTTGCAGAGGCTCTCCCCTTTTACCGAAGGGGAAGGGCTTTGAAATGCGTCAGCACTATGTATAGAAGCCGTGTCGTGCTGCAGATTCTACCCGTGTACGGTCTCGGACCGCCCCAACAGGAAGTGGAGCATGTGAAATGGCGCTCCATTTCCTGTGAGGGGGGGTAACCCGAATTTCACGGCCAGGCTAGGACTTCCACGCCGGACACAGGATTTTCAAGTCCCGCCCCGACATGGTTACCATCCCCAAATGAGGCATAACCCAATTTTGCCCTCATAGTTTGTTAAAAATATATATTTTTACTTTTATTAAAATGGACAAATTTCACACTACAAAAAAATTAAAATTCGTTTTCCAGATCCTTAACATTTCTTTAGTATTAATAACATTGTCAAAACCCCAGTTACATCTAATCCCTTTGGGTCTAACTTTTAGTGGGGAATTTAACACCCTACTAACTGTGGAAGAGGCAACATTTTTGTCAGTTTCAATGATTTGGCTGATTACACAGATAACCGGCTCTGCTGGGGTGGCCACAGCGCAGTCCGTTTCAGAGCTCTGAATGACTGACCACAACTTTGGGTTTTCCACATCCCATAGTTGCGGTCAGTTTCAAAGGCAGAGTGATGGCGAAAGCTGCCACTTCGTTGTCGTCCCGACTGCAAATTCTGAGCAAATGACTCTGGAAAATACGCCAGGGTCAGAGCAAGGGCACTCAGGCAGTATGAGTCCCACCCTGATGCAGAAACCGTGGCACAGAGTCAAATCTAGGCCCAACTGTCGGCAAACTCATCAACCATTAGATGGAACGAGGCAATCACAGCCGAGCATAATCCTGTAATCATACAATGTCCTTACAAGCATACTTCCCAGCAAAATAACTGGAAAGTGATTAGGAGCAGGAACTCTGGCTGATTACGCACCCCCCCTGTTGTGTTCCTAACACAGATGAGACTGCACACAGGGAGGTTAAAGTAACAGTGACCTCAGTCTTTATCAAGACACTCCAGAGTGAGTAACAGGCCTTAGGGGCCGGCTTATGTACAGTGCTCCCAAGGGATGCTGGGATCCCTTGGGACTTCAGGGGATGCGCTCCCTGGTGGTGGAACATGGAGTGCATGCTTTACAGATACACAACATCACTCCCCTCCCAAAGTCAAAGTGAAAACTATTTACAAGATGAGGCGATTGGGAGCCTTTCTTTCCCTGGTGGACCGCCTCGGTACAAATGTCTGGGCTGGTGTGTTGTTGGCCCTGCAGGACTGCTGGGTGAGCCTGGCGTTGCTGGGCTGTTGTGTGTGATGGATTCGATTTCCTGGTCCGGTGTGGTGTCGTTGATCCTTTGGGTGTGTGTTGTGGGCTCGAAAAAGGTGGTATCTGCTGTGGGTTGTTCAGGGCAGTCTGTGAACCGCAGCCTCGTTTGGCCCAGGTGCTTTCTGCAAATTTGTCCATTGTCTAGTTTGACTACAAACACCCTGCTCCCTTCTTTAGCTATTACCGTGCCCCCGATCCACTTGGGAGCATGTCCATAGTTTAGCACATACACAGGGTCATTCAGATCAATTTCCCATGACACAGTGGCGCGACTATCGTTTACATTTTGTTGCTGCTGCCTGCTCTCTACCTGATTATGCAGGTTGAGGTGAACCAGCGAGAGTCTGGTTTTAAATGTCCTTTTCATGAGTAGCTCAGTCGGGGGCACCCCTGTGAGCGAGTGGTATCTCGTGCGGTAGCTGAGCAGTACTCGGGACAGGCGGGTTTGGAGTGAGCCTTCTGTGATTTATTTGAGGCTCTGTTTGATTGTACTGCCCGCTCTGCCTGCCCATTGGAGGCAGATTTAAACAGGGCCGAGGTGATATGTTTGATCCCATTGCGGGTCATGAATTCTTTAAATTCAGCACTGGTGAAACATGGCCCGTTGTTCAGGCAGGCCGTGGGTGGCAAACATGGCCCTCAGGCTTTCAATGGTGGTGGTGACGGTGCTTCCCGACATGATTTCACATTCAATCCATTTTGAAAAAGCATCCACCACCACCAGGAACATTTTACCGAGAAACGGACCCGCATAGTCGACATGGATCCTCGACCATGGTCTGGAGGGCCAGGACCACAAACTTAGTGGTGCCTCTCTGGGCGCGTTGCTCAACTGAGCACACACGCTGCATTGCCGTACACAGGACTCTAAGTCAGAGTGGATACCGGGCCACCACACGTGGGATCTGGCTATCGCTTTCATCATTACTATACCCGGGTGTGTGCTGTGGAGATCCGAGATGAACGTCTCCCTGCCCTTTTTGGGTAGCACTACGCGGTTACCCCACAACAGGCAGTCTGCCTGAATGGACAGCTCGTCCTTTCGCCACTGGAACAACTTGATTAGCTCTTGCATTTCAACGGGGATGCTGGCTCAGCTCCCATGCAGTACACAGTTTTTTACTAGGGACAGTAGAGGATCTTGGCTGGTCCAAGTCCTAATCTGGCAGGCCGTGACAGGTGATTTATCGATTTCACACGCTTCCATGACCATCAACAAGTCTGCGGGCCCACAGTTTGCTGCATTTTTGCGTTGGATTCGTGTACTTGTCGCCAGTTGTTGTGTTCCCTACACAGGTGAGACTGCAAACAGGGAGGTTAAAGTAACAGTGACCTCAGTCTTTATCAAGACACTCCAGAGTGAGTAACAGGCCTTAGGGGCCGGCTTATGTACAGTGCTCCCAAGATGATGCTGGGATCCCTTGGGACTTTCGGGGATGCGCTCCCTGGTGGCGGAACATGGGAGTGCATGCTTTACAGATACACATCAACCCCACCACCCGACCAGCCCCCCCACCACCCCACTAACTCCATCCCTCCGTCATCCACCCCTCTCGATTACTGAGACCAATTTTTGGTGCTTTTTCTCTGAGATTTTCTAACATTACATAAACCAGACATAGAATCTTGGTCTGTATTTCCTGATTTATATGGTTTAATATCAGAGCACATTATACATTTACCTATGAACTCATTGTGGTAACTGCTGTCTGTATTGTAATCATTTTAAGACACTGATACATATATGTAAGTGATTGGAATTGATGTGGTAGAGTTAAAAATAAATAACCTAATGTTTTAAAATAGTTTAAAACATTCTCCGTATGCATGCCTATCTGCTTCAGGTTAAAGCTTTTACTCACTAATATGTTGGCTTAAATGACCTATTGCTTGTTTTATATTATTTAGTATCTCTGACTTGGACCCCAGTCAAAACTATTGGCCTGACTCCAGCTCCCAGGTAAGTTGTGGTTTAAGGTATGACACCTGTCATCAGAAATGTGATCATGGACTGACGTTAAGAGATATAAATTATAGGATTATGAAGTACATATTACAAAGAGAAATTTGTTTAACAGCGCTGGTTTGATCACCATTCTGTTCAGGATTTTTGTATATTAACAACTCTCTCTACTTAAAATCTGCCTCTTTGATTTAGCGTTTGGTCACCTATCCTAATATCATCCTGTTTGGCTCAGTGTATATTTCTGTCTGTTTACGCTTATGTGAAGCGTCTTAGGACATTTTACTACATTAAAGGTGCTTTCTAAATGTAAATTGTTGTTAATAGACGCGTGCAGTACTGAGGATGTTGTATTGCTGGAGGTGCTTTCCTTTGGAAGAGATGTTAACCAGAGGCCCCATTTGCCTTTTCAGATAGTTCAGGTAGATGTTAAAGATCCCCTGGCACTATTCAAAGAGCAGGGAGTTGGTCTGGTGACCAGCAATCTGTCTTTAATCAATACTACCAAAAAAAAGGATTCACTGGTCATTCCTTTCAATAGTTGGTGGGGTGTTGCTGGTGTAGAATGGCTGCCATGTTTGCCTACACATCAATAGTCTTTGCACTCCAAAAGTAATTCATTATGTGAAGCATTTTAAGCTATCTCAGTGGTGCAATAAGCTGCTATGTTAAGTATATATATTTATTTCTTCTTTCCCTGGGAAAAACCTTTTTTGCATTAGTTTGATCAAAATATATATATTTGGTCTGAATCCCTGGGACCTACCGACCTTTGCTCTGCCACATTCCTGGGCTATGGGAGACTCCTCCTCTTTGCTACATTTTCCATACCTCCTCTGGATGCATCTTTTGTTTCTTACAACCCACTTTTGCCTTACACCATCATCCCTTTTGTCATTTAATCACTTCTGGCACAATCCTTCCCCTTTGTTCTTTTCCTGCCCCAGCCCCAACCATTTTCTCTGGCTCTGTACTTGCTTAAAAACGGTTCATCTCTAACATCTTCTCGTTCTGTTGAAAGGTCACCGACCTGAAATGTTCTCTCTTCACAGATGCTGCATGACCTGCAGAATGTTTTTAGGACTTCTTTTATTCTTTTTTGTTTTATATTATATCTATTTGGTGTTTCGCTGTTATCCTGCTCAATGATGAGATTGGTGTCAGTGCAAAATATGTCTTTTAGTAGCAAAGTAAAATCCTTTTTGCAGCTTTTATATGTTCTCGTATGTCAAGGTGAGGGATGATCTTGAGATGGCATTAAAGATGCAGCGATTTCTGTGGTCAGACTGGGCCTCTGTTCATTACTTGGGTGAGGCCCCAGAGGTTTGAAAGCCATGTTGCTGGGAGCGAAGCCTACTGTGGACTTTTGAATATATATTTTAGAAAGAAAAGACATATTGGGGATAATTTTAACCTAACTCACCAGGTGGGAAACACAAAAGATTGGGTGAAAGTGGTTTTACATCCCTTCCAATATCACTTTCACTAGTAAAATCGGGGGGGCGGATGTAAAACCAGTGTTGCACCCAATCCCATCACTTTTCCGATGGGCGGGTTAGGTTAAAATTTCCCCCATAATACCTTCATAAGAACATAAGAAATAGGAGCAAGAGTAGGCCATACAGCCCCTTGAACCTGCTCCCCATATCCCCTGATTCCCTTAATATCCAAAAATCTATCAATCTCTGTCTTGAATATACTCACAACTGAGCAGACACAGCCCTCTGGGATAGAGAATTCCAAAGATTCACAACCGTCAATGAAGAATTTTTCATCTCATCTCAGTCCTAAATGGCCGATGGCTAGTTCTAGTGCTCTACATTTTAATGGGATCATCTCTCATTCTTCTAAACTCCAGAGAATATAGACCCATTCTGCTCAATTTCTCCTCATAGTACAGCCCTCTCATCCCAGGAATCAATCTAGTAAACTTTTGTTGCACCCCCTCTAAGGCAATTATACTCTCCCTTAGGTGAGGAGACCAAAACTGTACACAGTATTACAGATGTGCACTCACCAAAGCCCTATATAATTGCAGCAAGACTTCATTGGGCCGAATTTGCCCCTTCCAATAAGGCTACTGGCCGCCTGAAAGCAGCGACCACGGGGGCGGCACGGAATGGTTGCCGAGTCTCCACGGAGGGGCGGCCATTTTGGAAATTGCCATGCCTCAGTTTTGGAGCAATGTCCGGGACAACTCCCCCTGTTTTCCCACCGACTGGCGGGGATCCCCTCGTGAAATTTCCACTCGGGAAATTGCCCCTTTTGAAATCGGTGCACTCTCCGTGCCATGATGGCACGACCACCCTTAAAGTGGAGGGTGCACAGTTGTGGCCGCCATGTTATTTTTTTGTTGGCCGACTGCCAGGTTAGGCCGATAATTATGGCCATAGGTTCGACCGGACCGCCAACAGGCAGCCTGGCAGCTGGCTCGACCGAAACCCTTCCTGGTGGCCCAGTATTTGCCACTAAAGTGGCTGCAGAGTTCGCAGCGGCCCTCCCATTTAACTGAAGGGGATAAACCTTGTAACACACTAGCGCAATGACATCATCAGCGCAGCGCTGCTGACTGACAGCCTCGGCTACTTCGCCCCGCCCCACTTCCGGCCCACTTGTGACCGGCGGTGGCCAATTTCAGCCCCCCTTACTCTTACACTCCAACCTCCTTGCAATCAAGGCTAACCTTATTGCTTTCCTTATTGCTTGCTGCACCTGCATATTAACTTTCTGTGATTTGTGTCCAAGGGCACCCAAATCCCTCTGAATTCCAACATTATCTAATCTCTCACCATTTAAAAAATATTCTGCTTTTCCATCCTTCCTACCAAAGTGGATAACTTCACATTTCTCCACATTATACTCCATCTGCCACCTTCTTGCCCAATCACTTAACTGATCTATATTCTTTTGCAGGCTCCTTGCATACCCCTCACAGCTTTCTTACCTATCTTTGTATTGTCAGCGCTGATGCTTGCGGCATTCCACTAGTTACACCCTGCCATCCCAAAAATGACCAATTTATTCCTACTCTGTTTTATGTTCTTCAACCAATCCTCAATCCGTGTTAATATATTACCTCAATCCTTTGAGCTCTAATCGTGTGTAACAACCTCTTGTGTGGCACATTATCAAATGCCTTCTGAAAATCCAAATATACTACACTCACTGGTTCCCCCTTATCTACCCTGCTAGTTACACCTTCAAAAATCTCTAGTAGGGTTGTCAAACACAATTTCCCTTTCATAAAACCATGTTGACTTTGCCTTTTCTTTCTTAATATATATATTATCACAATAATAAGAAATTTATCCATTTAAGTTAGAAATTGTTCCAAGTATGCTTTCCCATCCAGAAACAAATATAAAAAAATGTTTAATGAACAATTTTAATCAGAATCTGACTCTTTCCCTGAGAATAAATGAATAGAATCATAAAACATGATCAATCAAGTGCTACAATCAACAAAATCTTAATGCATTACAGAGCTCCATAATGAGTAGAACTCCATTTTATGGTAAAATTTTTTATGTAAGTATAATAAATCAGCCAAATGCTTAAAATGCTACAATTTGAAGACATTTTATTAAAAATGTCCCTTTAGTGTTTACACAACAGAATAAAAGAAAATATGAATATTATGATTTTATCAGAAATTTGATTAAATAATGTTTTGCAACATTACTTAATATTATGTATAATTAGTGATGAATTATACGAGGTTAATATTTTTTACTGAGCAAGCAAATTAATTTGTGCTTTTTTGTGTATTATTTCATCATTCGTTGCCATGCGCCCAGTCGATTGCTCACCGGAGTCACTATTTCATCTGAAAATTAATCTCATTGCCATCTGTCACCTTCAGTGTCAAATTCTTATTTGTCACTGTGTGCAGCAGATGGCAATTCACCTGGGGCTCATGAATCCTTTATATGGTGAGCATCTGACTCTGTGTTCATTGTTTATTAAAATTCATGGCGCTATCACAAGGTAATTACAGATGAAGAATGGCGTTCACGCCATCTTAATTCATCCATCCAAAGAGATCCTAACGTGTGTGTGTCCAACGCCGCCCCCCCCCCCTCCCCCCCGCCACACACACACACCCATTATAGCATCCAATTGTTTCTTAAATCAATCCAGGGTTTCTGCCTCCACAACTCTATCTGAAAGTTTATTCCACACTTTGATCATTCTTTGGGGTAGAATGTGGTATGCATATCCCAGCAGCAAACTATTGGGGTTTACATATTCATCCATTGTGGATTTGTTGATTACAAATATTTAGAAGTCTCACATGTGGTCACTGTGTCATCATCATCATAGGCAGTCCCTCGGAATCGAGGAAGACTTGCTTCCACTCTTAACATGAGTTCTTAGGTGGCTGTACAGTCCAATACGAGAACCACAGTCTCTGTCACAGGTGGGACAGATAGTCATTGAGGGAAGGGGTGGATGGGACTGGTTTGCCGCACGCTCTTTCCACTGCCTGCGCTTGAGTTCTGCATGCTCTTGGCGACGAGACTCGAGGTGCTCAACGCCCTCCTGGATGCATTTCCCCCACTTAGGGCGGTCTTTGGCCAGGTACTCCCAGGTGTCAGTGGGGATGTTGCACTTTAACAGGGAGGCTTTGAGCGTGTCCTTGTAACATTTCCGCTGCCCACCTTTGGCTCATTTGCTGTGAGGGAGTTCCGAGTAGAGCGCTTGCTCTACATAGGGTAACCAAGGTTGCCAGACATAGGGTCATAGGTCATAGGTCATGGGAAGAATTTTCCACATAAATAGGTGGTAGATAATTTTGAGTTATCTAATGCGGTAGCACCACCACCTCTTATAGATATTGCTAATTCGTACAGGACGTTTCAATCTTCTGCATTGACCACCAGAATGCCAGTCACCTTTTTTCCCCTGTCTACATCCTCGGTCCTCTTTTTTTAATAATCAATGGGGAAAAGCTCCATGACGTTCTTCGATCTCCTGCTGTAATTTCGGTGAAAGATCAGAGAAGTGGCGTAAATGGAAAAACTGAGCACCCGCTCATCCATGGTTTCATCAGTGCCAAAGTGTACATAAGTCCTTGCCTTGGCAAACATGTCACTGGTCACCAGGGCGATGCATTTGTGGGTGGCCGACTGCGAGATGCTGCAAATGTCTCCTGCAGATCCCTAGAAGGAGGGATCCCTGAGGTGAAGAAGTTGATGGTGGTGGCGACTTTGACAACCACTGGTAAGACATGTCCACCAGGTCCAGTTGGCAACAGGTTTTCTTCCAGCAAACTACAAATGTCTGCCACAACCTGACATGATAGTCTGAGCCTCCTGAGGCACTGGTGTTCAGACATATCCAAGAAGATCATCCTCTGCCTGTATACCATGGCCCTGAAATTCCGGTTGGAGGCTTCCTGCGGGCAATTGCCTCCGACCGGAGAATTTTTACGAATTTACCTGGTGGTCTCGGAGGCGCCCTGGATTCCGTTGGAGAGGCCTTCTCTTCCTGCGCTGCGAAGTGCGCTCCCGTCTGGAGGGTTTCCACGCAGACGGTGCAGTCACGTGTGACTGCTCAGCCAATCAGGTACTGTATTCCACAGCTTTTCCATTAATAGTAATGAGAACCCCGTATCTACCAGTTCTCATTGCTATCAATGGGAAAAAAAAACACAAAAAAAATAAAAAGCAGGCCTCACATAATTAAAATTAATTGAAATTAAAGGTAATAAATGCTTTAGACAAAAACAATATTTTCCCGATTTTTTTTTAAAGTTTTGTAATTCAGTTTAAAAATAAACTTACCTGAGTGGGCAGAGTTTTTTTACAATAAAATGTGTTTATTTAATTTAATTTTATTATATTTATGTATTTTTTAAACACTTATGCCTGTAAAAGTAGGCTATACGCCAGTTTTTTCAGGTGTAAGAATTTTGAGGCCATTTGCTGGGCAAGATATGCGTAAATCCCGCAATCTTGCCCGTGCAAATGTCCTCGTCCCGATCTGCGCATTGTACGCTGAAAACCGGCTTTTCCGATGTCTTCCCGGATCCGTAGAAACTTTGTATGGACCCAGGGAGGCTGGGATTTCCAGGCCAATGTGTTGGGGGTGTCGCCTCCGGTGTGGTGCACCCCTGTGTTCATCCCCTCTCTCCTGTGGAGTGGCAGGTTGGTGAGGAGAAGGCTGCTGCTGTTGTTCATCGTGGTCCGAATCTGAGGTTCTTCATTATTTTAAAGACTTCCTTAAAGTCTACTATTGACCTATGTTGGTTATCATGTTTAAATCACTCCATGGCCTCGCTCTTCCCTATCTTTGTAACCTCCTCCAGCCCTACAACCCTCCAAGAACGCTGCGTTCATCTAACTATGGCCTCTTACACATCCCCCCGCTTCACCCCACCATTGGTGACCATGCCTTCAGGCGTCTGGGCCCTAAGCTCTGGAAATTCCATAAACCTTTTGCCTCTCCACCTCACTCCCCTCCTTAAAACCTACCTCTTTGACCAAGCATTTGGTCACCTGGCCTAATGTTTCCTTCTTTGGCTTCATGTCAATTTTTGTCTTTATTTTATTCATTCACAGGATGTGGGCATCGCTGGCAAGGCCAGCATTTATTGCTCATCCCTAATTGCCATTGAGAAGGTGGTGAGCTGCCTTCTTGACAACTGAATGGCTTGCTAGACCACTTCAGAGGGCAGTTGAGAGTCAAGCACATTGCTGTTGGTCTGGAGTCAGGATAAGGACAGCAGATTTCCTTCCCTAAAGGGCATTAGTGAACAAAGTGGGTTTTTAACGATAGTCCGGTAGTTTCCATGTTTCACTAACTTTTTATTCCCCAGCTGCCATGGTGGGATTTGAACTCTTGTCTCCGGATCATTAGTCCAGGCTTCTGGATTGTTAGTTCAGTAACATTACCACTATACTACTGATCCCCTAAGAGAATCCTTACTAATCCTTACTAAATCCAAGGTTTGATTATGCTCCTGTGAAGTGCTTTGGGAAGCTTTCTTACTTTAAAGATGTTACATAAATGCAAGTTTTTGTTGTCGTCTATGCTTTTCCAGAGTAAAGAGACCCCAATCTCCAGGCTTATCATGATAACTGAGGGCTTTTAATCTTAGGATCAATTCAGTGGCCCTCCTGTGAACCTTTTTTCAAGGTCTCTGCATCATCCAATATGTGAGGGGACCAAAACTGGATACTGTGGGGACGAAATTGCCCTGCGCCCGCTTTTGGCCGCAAAATTTGAATTAAAAGAAAATTTAGCGCCCAGCAAGATGAGCCACTAAATTGTGCGGAATTGGGGTCTCAGAGCAAAATAAATGTGTGGGACAGTAATGGGGCGGTCGCGGGACGCGACTCTCAGCACCATGCTGAACACAGCAGCATAGCACTAACGTGCTGCGTCATGCTACGTGTCATGACGTCCCTCCCCTGCAAACTCTGCAGCTGCTTTAGTGGTGCCCACTGGGCCACCAGGGAGTGTGTCGGCCGGGCCAGCGGGCAGGTTGCATGTTGGCGGCAGTGCGGTCGCCATTGTCAGGCCGACTGAAAAGTCGTCCGACACGGAAAAGATGGCAGCGGTAGCACTACCACTACCACTACTGCTACCCCTGCGGGACAGCACTAGTAACCGGCCTCCATGCAGAACCACTACCATTAGTAATAGCCTTCTGCCTACAAGAATGGAACCAATTCCTTATTAAACCCAAGTCCCACAGAACTCTATCTGATAAGTTAGCACATTATGTAGCACCTTGTCAAAAGCTGACTCGGGAAAATCGAAGTATACAATGTGAACCGGGCTACCTTAATCCACCAACCGAGTAACTTCCTCAAAAATTTAAACCAGGTTGGTGAGATATGACCTCTTCCAGAGCAATGTTGAGAGTCTCCAATAATCCTTTCTCTGTCCAAGTGGTCAAATAAAGAATCTATAATGATGCCCTCTATCAATTTGCATATAACCAAAGTCAATCTAATGGGCCTTTAATTTCTCAGAATATTAGCACAACATGAGCCTCCCTCCAGTCCAGGATCAATCCCTGACTCTAGCAAACTGTAACTATTTAAGCAGAGGGGCTCATTGATCACAGCTGCCATCGCTTCAAGCAACATCAGTTAAATGCCGTCAGCACCAGCAGCCCAATCTATTTTGACACCCCTTATTGGGCCGGAATTTTGAGAAGTTTGCGACCGGTTTTTCGGCGCGACTTGATCCTCTGCGGCAAAATTTGAATTAAAAGAAAATTTAGCGCCCGGCAAGTTGAGCCACTAAATTGTGCGGAATTGGGGTCTCAGAGCAAAATAAATGTGTGGGACAGTAATGGGGCGGTCGCGGGACGCGACTCTCAGCGCCATGCTGAACACAGCAGCATAGCACTAACGTGCTGCGTCATGCTACGTGTCATGACGTCCCTCCCCTGCAAACTCTGCAGCTGCTTTAGTGGTGCCCACTGGGCCACCAGGGAGTGTGTCGGCCGGGCCAGCGGGCAGGTTACATGTTGGCGGCAGTGCGGTCGCCATTGTCGCAAAGCCCAGGCGGGGTCCTTGGGTACCTGTTTGCGGCGGCGATGGGACATACCGCCGGGGAGAGGAGCGCCAAATTGCAACGACATTGACTGCGTTTGCATCGGACTTATGGCTCTCTCCCGACCCGTACGCCATGCCCAGAATATCGACAGGTCAAAGTATGAAAACCTGCAAAAAAGGTAAGTTAAGGTTTTTATTATTTAATTCTTTTTCAGCGATTTGCTAGCTAAGGGTTTTGTGAATGTTTTCGGAATGTTTTTGCAATTTTATTTTATTTTTTTTGCCTGCCCCTCTCAAATCCTCTCTTGTAGTGCTCCCGGCCCTGGACTAAATTTGGCGAAACTTGTGTTTTTGCGCCGCAAATTCTCGTGCAATGCCCCTTACCGATGTGCCCCTGGCACAGACGTAAAACACGACAGTTCGGCCTAAAAACGCTAGCACAGTGAAAATGGTAAGTTTCACGTATCACTACTGTTTTCGCTGAAAAACCCTGAAAGCTGAAAATCCGTCCCAATGTTTCCAGGATTATATCTGCATTCACTTTGACATTAATAACTTTAGAGTCAGCCGTACATTGCATTAGTGGTAACTGAAAATAGTCTACTGGAGTAAGGACTGATGCTAACTAGTCATTTAAAACCTCTGCCATATCATGAGAGTTCCTGAGGAATCCTTCAACATCCCAATATAATCCTTAGTCACTCTCTGGTTCCTAATCATCATCATCATAGGCGGTCACTCGAAAGAGGAAGACTTGCTTCCACACCAAAAGGGATGAGTTCGCAGATGTTTCAATGAAGGACCAGATAATCCAGTCCTGAACTCCAGGGGTGAAAGATGCCTATGCGTGGATTTTTTATATAAACATGTGGTGACTGTTGCACACCAGCCACCACATGGGCTTGATAGAACTAGGACTTTATCCAGTGGCAAGGGTTAACCAGGACGACTGGAGACCAGCTCCATTGCCCGGACCTAGTACGCACACATATCCTAATACTGTATAGCTAAAAGACTTTACTATTGCTACTGCAATATCCACAATCATAGTCTGCACTGATTGGAGCTTTTGTTGCCTTTAGCTGAGCTTGGTGCCTATCCTTTGTCCACCTGAAAGTTATTTTCTTTTAGTCCATTAAAGTATTTTTGTTTAAGTCTGATTTATCCTTGCAAATGACTAGTTAGCCACTTTGGCTTTGTATTGCCATGTGCTCTTCTTTTGACTTTCGAGACATACATGGCTTCCTTTTGCAAAAGGATATTTTTTAAGGTATTCCAATTCTTTTCTATGTTGATAACATCCCCACCTACTAGAATTGCTTAATCAACCCAATTCTCATCCTCCGCCATCTTTGCAAATCTAGCCCTCTTGAAATCTGCAAGCAGTATTACATTCTTGACAACTTTGATTTGTCTGATAAAGTTGAGTCTAATAATATTGCGGTCACTGTTTATTTTACAATGTACAGACATTTAAAACCCAGGCTTGGCAACACCTTTCCTGACTCATTCATTTTCCCACTACTTTTTAACCTTGATGGTTTCCTGCTCTGTGGGCTTATACTGTCATGTAGGTTTCTCAACATTAAAAAAAAGAAATGAAAACCTAGAAAAAAGTTTTGCTTTCTAAATTGGGCTTTACACTGGAGGCACAGTCAAGCAATAGCTGTTGTCTTGAAGTACAAATGGTGGCATAAGACACAACTCAAAAAGCCTTATTAAATTTATGGTGACATCAGGGGGCCGAAATTGCCCCTTTCCTTAAGGCCTCTTAACACCAGAAAGCGACAGCCACGCTGCGGGGTACAATGTCCGCCGACTTTTCATGTAATGGCCGCCATTATCAAAATATTGCTCCCGTGTTATCCCGGCGGTGACCCGCTCCCACCCGCTCCCCCCCACCACTCCACTGCTGCCCATCCATGTTAAGTGCAGCACCGCCGATCTACCCCCACGACGGCGAAATTCCACCATGAAAATCCTCGGCCCGCCTGGTGGTGCCAAAACCTGTTTTTTCCTGGTGGTTCAGCGAAGCTGAGGCCTTCTGCAATGGTGGTGCGACTTTCCTTAAAGGGGAGGATACACTACCGCTGCTGCCATGTTTATTTTTTTGTCGACCGACTGCCATGTTGTCCCGACAATTATGCCCCCGCGTTCGGCTGGGCCGCCAACAGGCAGCCTGGCACCCCCTCTTGGGTGCCAGGCCGCTAGCCCTGTTGAAACCCTCTCTAGTGGCCCACTGGCCGAAGTTTAAAAATCGCGGAGGCTCTCCCCTTTAAGTGAAGAGGAGAGCCGTGGTGTTGCGGCACCATGATGATGTCATCGCGGCGGCCATTCCGCACTGTCCCCAATTTCCGCCCTTCACGTGTTGCCACCGCCGCGTATCTGCCCCTCTAGTGAAGTCACCGCCCCCATTAAGAGCGATTTCCATAGCCGAATAAAAAAAAAACAACTAAGAGCAGAATTGCGCTCAAGAGGTGGCCTCAACCACCGCTGCGGTAAAAACCATTGAAACGGAGTGCGCCGCCCTGTTTCGGATGGGGGGCAATTTCGGCCCCCAGAGTTTTCCTTTAAGTAAAAAAATCCCAAATTTCCATTGAATATATTCAACTATAATAGTTTTGAGATTGACAAACCATCACTTAGATTTTTTTTTAGACTTTATTGAGGGCCTGATCTGTCTTTGGGCTGTCAGTATATCACTGAACACTTTAATCTACTTTGTTACAATTTTCTGACATCTCATTCAATACTGACAGTCAAGTAATGCCAAAACTCTTTTTGTGAATAATCTTGCAGCATACAAATACAGATATATGACAGTGAAAGTAATCAATTAAGTGTTTGTCTATCAATCACAACAGTCACACATTAATCTACCATTCAAGGCAACCATATAGCAAAAAAATAAAAGCAGTTTGCAAATCATATCCGTCTGTTAAACCTGTTGGGATTCCAAAGGGTGAAATTGATCTTGGATACTAGTGTGAAATGAGCAACAGTGAATCGGCCCATTTTACACTCTGCCCGTTTTGAAAAGAAAATCAGGCTCGATGTAAAACTGGTTGCTAATTTGTTATTGCCATTTCATGCTACCGGCAAAGACCAATTTCACCCCCTCAATTCCTCCAGAAGTAGCATTTTACAAAAGCTTATTTTTTTCCCGGATCCTAGCATTTTAACTGCAGTTCAGTGAATCTGATTAATGGAGAAAAGGAACATCTGTTATCGAAGCTGGGGTTGAAACAATGCAGCAGCGTTGTTTCATGAGAATTCATAAGACACTTAGATCCTTTTATACTGAAAGTCAAAGGTCACACTGGAGCTAAACTTTGCGTAAACATCTGCTATTTGTGATTTATCAAGAAAGATTTATTACTCGGACAACAGAACAGTCTAAATGCTTAGATTCATGATCATATCCATCCCTATAAGATCCAGCCTATGCTTTCCATTGGCCACTCTGCCTGACTTATAACAAAACAAAGTATTTGTGTACAGAGTCTGATGCATTCGCACAACTTCTGACACATGTCTGTATCTGAATTACATATGCTATGTACAACCTCCCCCCACATCAAAAACAAAAGAAAGTGCCAAAAGAAAGCTTCATTGAGAGCCCGTAAATATGGATCAGCTCCAACTTTCAGTTTTTATACCATTGGATCTATAAATATTTTTTCCCTTCTCCTTTCCTGAAGGCAGTTATTCGTGCTTGCATACAGTTACACAGGCACTGGCAGACTTTATCGACATAATCATTCTTCATATTCGAGTCTGGACAATGAGTCGTAAGCTTTCAGTTGGGACGGGCATCTCCAGAGCAGCCTCTCACTAGAGGGAGGCTCCCCAGACTCTGCCATGGAGTCCTGCCACAATCGAGGTGCAATCAATAGCAATAGGCCTGCAGCTGCCAGTAAAAGGTTAATGCTATTCTCCTGCCTGTGCATGGTGGTGCTTGTCGAGCCATAGAACAGGCCCTTGCTGTCAGCAATGTTTTCTTTGTCCCTCCACTGATGTGTGAACACTGGACAGCGGGATCTAACAGGATCCAGTGCTTAATCAGAACAAATGATAGGAACACAGTGCAGGTTATGTTCCTTCAATATACTTTTATTTGCATATGCATGGGCATGTTTTCATCTGGCAGGCCCACCCTCTGGTAAACAGTGGACACACAGTAGAGTATGCATCTGTCCCATCTGACTAGGACCTACTGGAAAACTGGCAGTACACACCCAGAAAGTCTATGCCTGAGTGTCAATAGACTATTTGATTGTAGAGAGCCCTCAAAGCTGAATTGATTCTGTCCTTGCCCGACATTCACAATCGTGCACTACTCCCATGGTCTCGACCACAGACAAGGCCATCTCCGATCACTTCCTTCTGTCCTTCACCATCCACACTCCCCTACCCATTTTGAAACCCATTTCCTTCTGCGTCTGCCCCTAGAAAAAACTCTACCATAAGTCGCTTATGCCTGCACTTTCAGACTCCCAACTACCTAACATTTGGACCTCCATTCGCCATGAATCTTCTGCAACTGTTGATTTGCTCAGGAATTCCCTCATCTCCACCTTTGATGTTCTTGTCCCCAGTAAAACCAATCCAGGTCATTCCCCTCATATAGTCCTCATATTTACTCCCTCGAGCCCAAGGGGTGAAGTCTTGAATGTATCTGATGTACAATTGGCTTAGTTATCCATTATTACTGCTGGCTGAACTGCATCAAGCTCTACCAGTATTTGCTGTCTTCTACCATAAACATCCACTTCTACAGGATCATCCTGGAAAGCAAAGATAATGCACAGGTTTTTTTCTCCACTACATACCGTCTTCTTAACCTGTTTCCCCTGCCCCCTCCATGCTCACCTCTAACTACAAGTGCAAGGAGCTTATGGACCTCTTTGTCA
Source organism: Pristiophorus japonicus (assembly GCF_044704955.1). Classification (NCBI taxonomy): domain Eukaryota; kingdom Metazoa; phylum Chordata; class Chondrichthyes; family Pristiophoridae; genus Pristiophorus; species Pristiophorus japonicus. The sequence continues at coordinate 99,484,126 of NC_091977.1, read as the reverse complement.
CCAAGACATTAATGAAATAGTCTAACACAGGATTCATTTATTAGAGCTAAAGGGATTTTAACTATGGGAAGTAATTGTTCTTATTCACATGATAGTTCGTTGCTATCAACACTTCAGGGTTACAGTGTACTGACAGCCGTTAGTTGGAAGTTGAACTTTCAGCCACTTTGCGATCGAGCGGAATATATGGGTAAATATTTGTAAAATATTTTGGCAGAACAAATGAAGGACAGAGCCACGATGAGTTGCTAGTCCACGTGCTTGCTTTTTTAGGCCAAATGAACCTGAGCATGCTCATACCCAACCATGTGATAATACATTACACCGCTTTCCCCTTTAAAAAATATGTATGCATTCCCCACTCACATACAGCAAAATTATGGTCCCACCTTTCCCAGCATTACATGTACCACATAACAAAAACTCCTAGCTTTTTTTCTTTTAATTGAACTGCAAATCCAGTATAATAAGAGATTAGTGGAGGCTTATTGATCTTCTTACAGAAGGTTTTGGTGTTGAACCAATTTTCGGGCTGTTTTGTTTTGGTTTCGAACTCAAATATGATCCTGTTTCTATCTCAGACTTGTTTGAACCTGGTACATCAGTTACTGAAGTCTGAACTGAGTCCAACACATGTATGTGTTCATGAGCAAGTGGTTCACGATTATGTCTTGGTTCATCTCTAGCAGAGATCATTTGATCTACATGATCACTTGGATTTTGTCACCAATTTCAACCAAATATGTCTTGGTTCCACGAACCTCTACTATGGTTACTACATCCCACTTGTGTACACTCGACTTGCCGGGGTTGTGAACATGAACACACTTATTTGAAACTGCGTCCTTTTTGATTGGTGTCATAATAATGTTTCTGACTCAACTCTTGAGGTCAAATTCGGTTGAACAAGACTCAATCGTGTTCTCAATCTCCTCTTCATCAAGAGTTCTGCTGGGGTATGCCCAGTTGTAGTGTGCGGAGTAGTTCTGTTCTTCAGCAAGAAATTTGGCAAACATTGCTTCATCCTGAGTCCCAAACAACCCTGCAACAATTGCTTTTTGAGAGCGTGTTTCACTATTCTGACTGATCTTTCGGCTGCTTCGTTTGAAGCTGGATGATATGCTGAAACGAGAGCATGTTTCATACCATTCCATTTCATGAATTCTTAGAATAGAGCAAAACAGAACTGAGGGCCATTGTCAGAAACCAGCTCTTCAGGTAAGCAATGACATGCAAAGATGGACCTCAACTCAGCTATGGTACGTTCAGCTGGAATATTTGAACCCATGTGATTCACTTCAATCCACTTTGAGTGACTATCTACAAGTACCAAGAAATAATCATTTGCATTCTCTCTGAAAAAGGTCTACTTGGCCATGACCAGGGTTGGAATTTTGGGTGGTTTGTTTCTGCAATTTTGGCAAACGCTGCATTTGCTGACAAGTGATTCAAGATCACTGTCCAATCCAGGCCAGTAAACAAAGCTTCTTGCAATTGATTTCATACTGACAATCCCTGAATGTTCAGTATGAAGTTCGGCCAGAATTCTATCTCTCAAAGAAATAGGTACACCACTCTGTTTCCCCACTTGATGCAACCTTGCTCACAAGACAATTCAGTACGACGGCTATGGAATGGTTTCAATTCTGTGTCCATACACTGATCAGTCCATCCATTCGCGGTGTTTTCATACACTCTTTTCAGTACTGAGTCCTTTTGAGACTCATCTATAATCTCAGTTGCATTCACGGGAAAGTCTTTGTGAACTGCACCTAGTGTGAAAATTGCATCTTCACTCCCAACACACAAGTCCTCATTTGGCAACCTGGACAAGGCATCTGCGATTGCATTTTACTTGATATACGATATTCAATCGTGTAGTCATATTGTGACAACAACATTGCATTCTTGATGCAGCCATTGCAGGGAAGCCAGACTTGGGCCCCAATATTGCTAAGGATTGTGATTAGGAACTGTTGGAATTTTTTGATTCCGAACACTATGGTGAGTGCTTCCTTTTCAATTTGGGCGTAGTTTCTTTCGCTCTTCGTGAGGGTTCGCAGTGCAAATGCGATTGGTTTCTCTTGGCCACCATCCATTATGTGGCTTATGGCAGCTCCCACACCGTAGCTGGAAGCATCACATGCTAACTTAAGTTCACGCTCTGTATTGTATTGCACAAGTAGAGCATCACTAGAGAGACTTCTCTTACAAGCATCATAAGCTTCCTGTTGTGCTTTCGTCCACTTCCACCGGACATCCTTCTTGAGCTTGTGCAATGGAGCTAACATGGTTGCTAACTCAGGTAAGAAACATGCTTAGTCATACAAAGTGATGGCCTCATAATTGTCTATGGACTATCCCAAGGAAAGACCTTAACTCAGATACGTTCTGTGGCTTTGGAACATTGATGACAGCATCAACCTTTTCCTTCATTGGTTACAAACCATCTGCATCAACTTTCAGACCAAAGTACACAACCTCAGGCTGCACAAAAGCATATTTGCTCCTCTTCAATTTGACGCTGTGGGCATTCAACCTTTGAAGTAGTATATCTAACATTTCTATATTTTCTTCCTTGTTGCGATCAGCGCATCATCTTGATTGCATAAGCAATTTGGACTTCTTGCAAAATCTTATCCATCGTAGCCTGGAAGATTTTGGGGGAGGACTTTACACCATATGGCAGCTTGGTGTATGAGTGCAGTCCATTTGTGTGTTGATGGTGACACATTGTTGACTCTCTCATAACATTCAGCTGAGCGTAAGCATGCAACAGGTCAAGCTTGGAGAAAACCTTTGACCCAGAGAATGCTGCATACAAATCTTGTGATGTAGGTAATGGGTGCTGCTCATCGTCAACTGCGAAATTGATAGTAACTTTGTAGTCACCACACAAGCATACAGTTTTGTCTGCTTTGGGTACTACCACAATCAGGTAGCCGATTCACTTTTAACAGTTTTTACTAGTACTCCGTTCTCTCTGAGCTTCACTAGCTCTTCCTCCACCTGGCTTTTCAATGCATTGGGACCGGCCTTGCCGTACAATATACAGGCTTCGCGTTGGACTTGATGTGGATATGCACGTTGTACAGTGACACCCTCCTAACTGTCTATGAACATGCTTTTGTACTTGTTCAGCATTGTGTTGAGTCACTTTTTTTGAAACATCTACACTGAAGATGTTTTTCCAGTCTAGTTTTAACTTTCTCAACCAGCCTTTGCCCATGAAAGTTGACCTGTTGTTGTAGCTCACTACAATAATAGAGACAGCATTACTGATTGGCCATTGTGTTGAATTGTACATTCCATTTGTCCACATGTCTCTAGGATTTCTCCGCAGTTGGTTTTTAACTCTATGGCACTCTTTGTGAGTGGCATTTGATTAAACTTATTCTCATATGTTTCCTTACTCATGATAGAGCAGTTCGCCATCGTGTCGATACACATATCATTATATTGCTCGTTGATCAAAAGTTTTATATGGAAGTTTTTTTCATGATTGCTAGTGTTGCCGCTAGTGGCATAGATACTGTAGATGCCTAGTTCTTCAACTTCAGGTGTGTTCACTTCAATATTGTGAACTCTTCCCTTTTGTTGTTGCTGCTTTGCATTGTCACGAGAATGGTTCTTACTTCCTGCTTGAGATCAAGCTCTGCAAGCTATTGAAATATGGCCTTGCTTCTGGCAGTGAAAACACTTCACATTTCTGTATTGGCAAGACTGTGGTGAGTAATTTCCACTGGAGCGATAACAATCCACTGAACTGCTCTCACCAGCATGTTTTTGACTTGATCTCACAGTTTTAGGTTTGGCGGTGGCTTTGTGACTGTAGACCTCAGCTGCACTACTCACTTGAGTTGGACGGAGCTCCCTAGCATTCTTAGAGGCCATCTCTATAGATGGGGCAATTTTGTATGATATGTCAAACGTTAGCTTTGGAATGTTCAAAGTGACTGTGTACGCTCACCCACCAGATCAAACACAACCTTATCTTGCACGCATGATCCAAAAATGTGGCGAAGTTACAATGCAAAGACAGGTTCTTAAGAGCTACAGTGTACTAATGATGGTTTCACCAAACTTAGCTTTCTGCAATTTCTAACGGATTTGGGCCTTAATGGTCCTCGAGTTTCTTAACAATGTCTTCAAACGACGCGTCCTTCACTTTTCCCTGCGCAAGTAGGTTTGTCGATGTTCCGTAGACATCTGGCCCAAACTCCGTTAGAAAAATAGCTTTCTTCCATTCATGAATCACTTTATTTTGAGCTTAAACTTTCTCATCTGCACCTTTGGTCTCAATAATATTATTGATCCGAAAAAACATCTCCATTGTTCAATGTAAGAACTGAATGGTTCGCGAGCTCAGTCATACATGACAAGTTTTCCAATGAATCCCGTAGATATGGCCATGATTGTCCCGATCCTGTAGAACAGTGACTCAGCACCCTACCTGTGTACATGTGAGAATCAACTCCGCTGTTGCTGTGTATACATACACGACATCCTCAGCATCGCGATGCTCCAGAGTGAATCCATGCGCAGCTCCAGTGAAGATGTCATGAATAGCTTGTTTAGTGAGTTGGTCACACCGCAGGTAAAGGTTACACAGGCAGATAGGGAATGGGTGACCATCAGGCAGCGCAGTGGAAGCAAGATAGTGCAGGGGTCCCCTGCGGTCATCTCCCTCTGTTTTGGGTACTGTTGGGGGAGATGACTCATCAGGGGAAGGCACCATGGGTGGTTCTGCTGCACAGGAGGGCAGCAAAAGAGTGGGAGAGCTATAGTGGTAGAGGATCCTATTGTAAGGGGAATAGATAGGCGTTTCTGCAGCCTCAAACGAGACTCCAGGATGGTATGTTGTCTCCCTGGTGCAACGTTCAAGGATGTCTTGGAGCGGCTACAGGTAATTCTGGAGGGGGAGGGTGAACAGCCAGTTGTCGTGGTGCATATAGGTACCAACAATATAGGTAAAAAATGGGATGAGGTCCTACAAGCTGAATTTATGGAGCTAGGAGTTAAATTAAAAAGTAGAACCTCACAGGTAGTAATCTCAGGATTGCTACCAGTGCCATGTGCTAGTCAGAGTAGAAATAGCAGGATAGTTAAGAAGAATACGTGGCTTGAGGAATGGTGCAAGAGGAAGGAATTCAAATCCCTGGGACATTGGAACCGGTTCTGGGGGAGGTGGGACCAGTATAAACTGGATGGCCTGCACCTGGGCAGGACTGGAACCGATGTCCTAGGGGGAGTGTTTGCTTGTGCTGTTGGGGAGAGTTTAAAATAATATGGCAGGGGGATGGGAATCTATGCAGGGAAGCAGAGGAAAGTAAAATGGGGTCAGAAGCAAAAGGTAGAAAGCAGATAAGGAAAAGTGGAGGGCAGAGAAATCAAATGCAAAAATCAAAAAGAACCATATTACAACATAATTCTAAAAGGACAAAGAGTGTTAAAAAGCAAGCCTGAAGGCTCTGTGTCTCAATGCGAGAAGCATTCGTAATAAGGTGGATGAATTAACTGCGCAGATCGCTGTTAACGGATATGATGTAATTGGGATTACGGAGACATGGCTCTAGGGTGACCAAGGCTGGGAACTCAACATCCAGGGATATTCAATATTCAGGAAGGATAGACAGAAAGGAAAAGGAGGTGGGGTAGCGTTGCTGGTTAAATGGGAGATTAACGCAATAGTAAGGACATTAGCTTGGATGATGTGGAATCTATATGGGTAGAGCTGCGGAACACCAGAGGGCAGAAAATGCTAGTGGGAGTTGTGTACAGACCACCAAACAGTAGTAGGGAGGATGGAGATGGCATCAAACAGGAAATTAGGGATGTGTGCAATAAAGATACAGCGGTTATCATGGGTGAGTTTAATATACACATAGATTAGGCTAACCAAACTGGTAGCAATACGGTGGAGGAGGATTTCCTGGAGTGTATAAGAGATGGTTTTCTAGACCAATATGTCGAGGAACCAACTAGAGAGCTGGCCATCCTAGACTGGTGTTGTGTAATGAGAGAGGATTAATTAGCAATCTTGTTGTGTGAGGCCCCTTGGGGAAGGGTGACCATAATATGGTAGAATTGTTCATTCAGATGGAGAGTGACATAGTAAATTCAGAGACTAGGGTCCTGAACTTAAAGAAAGGTAACTTCGATGGTATGAGACGTGAATTGGCTAGGATAGACTGGCGAATGAAACTTAAAGGGTTGACGGTGGATAGGCAATGGCAGACATTTAAAGATCACATGGATGAACTTCAACAATTATACATCCCTGTCTGGCGTAAAAATAAAACGGGGCAGGTGGCTCAACCGTCGCTAACAAGGGAAATTAGGGACAGTATTAAATCCAAGGAAGAGGAATATAAATTAGTCAGAAAAAGCAGCAAACCTGAGGACTGGGAGAAATTTAGAATTCAGCAGAGGAGGACAAAGGGTTTAATTAGGAGGGGGGAAATAGAGTATGAGAGTAAGCTTGCAGGGAACATAAAAACTGACTGCAAATGCTTCTATAGATATGTGAAGAGAAAAAGATCAGTGAAGACAAATGTAGTTCCCTTGCAGTCAAAATCAGGTGAATTTATAATGGGGAACAAAGAAATGGCAGACCAATTGAACAAATACTTTGGTTCTGCCTTCACTAAGGAAGACACAAATAACCTTCCGGAAATACTAGGGGACCGAGGGTCTAGTGAGAAGGAGGAACTGAAGGAATCCTTATTAGTCAGGAAATTGATGGGATTGAAGGCCAATAAATCCCCAGGGCCTGATAGTCTGCATCCCAGAGTACTTAAGAAAGTGGCCCTCGAAATAGTGGATGCATTGGTGGTCATTTTCCAACATTCTATCGAATCTGGATCAGTTCCTATGGATTGGAGGGTAGCTAATGTAACCCCACTTTTTAAAAAAGGAGGGAGAGAGAAACCAGGGAATTATAGACTGGTTAGCCTGACATTGGTAGTGGGGAAAATGGTGGAATCAATTATTAAGGATGTGATAGCAGCGCATTTGGAAAGCAGTGACAGGATCGGTCCAAGTTAGCATGGATTTATGAAGGGAAAATCATGCTCGACAAATCTTCTAGAATTTTTTGAGGATGTAACTAGCAGAGTGGACAAGGGAGAACCAGTGGATGTGATGTATTTGGACTTTCAAAAGGCTTTTGACAAGGTCCCACACAAGAGATTAGTGTGCAAAATTAGAGCACATTTTATTGGGGGTAATGTATTGATGTGGATAAAGAACTGGTTGGCAGACAGGAAGCAAAGAGTAGGAATAAACGGGTCCTTTTCAGAATGGCAGGCAGTGACTAGTGGGGTACCGCAAGGTTCAATGCTGGGATCCCAGCTGTTTACAATATACATTAATGATTTAGAGAATGGAATTGAATGTAATATCTCCAAGTTTGCAGATGACACTAAGCTGGATGGCAGTGTGAGCTGTGAGGAGGATGCTCAAAGGCTGCAGGCTGACTTGGACAGGTTAGGTGAGTGGGCAAATGCATGGCAGATGCAATAACCTGTGGAATTCCCTACCGCAGAGAGTTGTTGATGCCAGTTCATTGGATATATCCAAGAGGGATTTAGATATGGCCCTTACGGCTAAAAGGATCAAGGGGTATGGAGAGAAAGCAGGAAAGGGGTACTGAGGGAATGATCAGCCATGATCTTATTGAATGGTGGTGCAGGCTCGAAGGGCTGAATGGTCTACTCCTGCACCTATTTTCTATGTTTGTATGTTTCTAGTATAATGTAGATGAATGTGAGGTTGTCCACTTTGGTGGCAAAAACAGGAAGGCAGAATATTATCTGAATGGTGACAGATGAGGAAAAGGGGAGGTGCAATGAGACCTGGATGCCATGGTACATCAGTCATTGAAAGTTGGCATGCAGGTACAGCAGGCAGTGAAGAAGGCAAATGGCAATCCTTCATAGCGAGAGGATTTGAGTATAGGAGCAGGGAGGTTTTACTGCAGTTGTACAGGGCGTTGGTGAGGCCACACCTGGAATATTGTGTACAGTTTTGTTCTCCTAATCTGAGGAAGGACATTCTTGCTATTGAGGGACTGCAGCGAAGGTTCACCAGACTGATTCCCGGGATGGCAGGACTGACATATGTAGAAAGACTGGATCAACTAGGCTTATATTCACTGGAATTTAGAACGATGAGAGGGGATCTCATAGAAGCATATAAAATTCTGATGGGACTGATGGGTTAGATGTCGGAAGAATGTTCCCAATGTTGGGGAAGTCCAGAACCAGGGGTTACAATCTAAGGATTAGGGGTAAGCAATTTAGGACCGAGATGAGGAGAAACTTCTTCACTCAGAGAATTATGAACCTGTGGAATTCTCCACCACAGAAAGTTGTTGAGGCCAGTTCATTAGATATATTCAAAAGAGAGTTACATGTGGTCCTTACGGCTGAAGGGATCAAGGAGTATGGAGAGAAAGCAGGAATGGGGTACTAAAGTTGCATGATCAGCCATGATCATATTGAATGGTGGTGCAGGCTCGAAGGGCCGAATGGCCTACTCCTGCACCTATTTTCTATGTTTCTATGTTTGTATACGACTCACCCTCTAGCAGAGGAGTCGGGAGATGACTTTGAATCCAGCGGAGAGTATGATGATTTGGCCAGAGAGGCAGCTCAGCCCCAAGAAAAAGTGTATGGAGTGAATGCCTGCACATCCGATTGTCCTCCAGTGAAGATGGAAGTCAAGATAAACGGCGTTCCAGTCTTCATGGAAATGGACATGGGTGCGAGCCATTCAGTGATGAGCCAGGATGCCTTCGAGAGGCTATGGAACGAAAAACGACCCGAGCTGGTTCCAGTACAGGAAAAGTTGTGCACCTTCACCAAGGAGCTGATCCCAGTTCTTGGTAGTGCGGATGTAAGTGTAATCCATAATGGCGTGGTGCACAAGTTACCTCTGTGGATTGTTGCAGGTGATGGTCCAGCGCCACTTGGAAGAAGGTGGATGGGGATGATCCAGTGGAAATGGGAAGACCTCTTCACTCCAGCAATCGATGTCCCCCGTGCTCAGAAGCAGAGCAAAACCTCACCTTCGCTTGAGCCAGGCACCAGAGAACAGACCAGCGCAGCTCCTGAGGCACAGACCGTCCATCATGACTGCGTGGCAATAATCCGACCGGAATGACCTATAATTATCTTCCTGGCTCCAGTGGCAGGACTCCTGGGGAGGAAGATCGAATTCACAGGCACTCTTCCAGCTTTTGTGGCAGAATTGCGGGAGAGAAGGATCAAGGCAGTCGACCTCGAGGACAGAGGCAAGATGGCGTCTCTGCTGCAGCAAGGTGTAGTGTGGCTGAAAAAAAATGGCCGCGGCCATATCACGAGATGCAACGCTGAGAGACCAACACGTGGTGTCTAACAAAGGATTTGACTGGGGTAAAGCCAGCAGGGTTCTTTTAAAGGAAACCTGCAACCAACTGAACTTAAAGAGACATTGTTTGCATGGCAATCAATGTAATGAACCGATTAAAATTGTGAACAAAATGTTGTTGCGAATTGTCGGTACTATTCCTAATGTAAAGGACAAAATGTTGTTGCGAAATGTCGGGAATAGAGTGTCCCCAAAAGTAGCAAGCGAGCGACCTCAGGAGGGTGAAGGCACTGATCCTGATGCCCTGCCCCAGGACTATCCCACGCTGCAGGCACCCGATGGCGCTATTCGCCATGGACCTGGAAATGAAAACGACACCAATACACGCAGCCATTGCCCACCACCCGGGTGGAGACGGTGCAGCCCCCAGACCCAGTCACTACCTCGGCCATGTCCGGGAGCGAAAGGTCAGAACCAACGAGTTCCCCAAACGGGACCTGGAACAGCCAGGTTCCCAACACCGTTAGAGAGCAGGCAGAAGACTCTGCAGCCCTCAAAGCAGGACAGGGAGGCCACACACATCTGTGGCTCTGCCCACCACTAGGCAACGGCAAAGGCCCTGAGTCCTGGCAAGGTGAGCGAACCAAGTCTACCCCACTAGCAGGGGGCGCAGATGACTAGGACCCCGTCCGGTTGCTCTGGAACTAGCGTACTCACATACCTGTACTGCTACCTCAGTACTGACCATGACTAAACCATGAATGCAATCTACCCAATCCTGGCACATAACCGTAAAACGTAACGAATGTAAGTCATTGAACCAAGGTGTCACGATACAAACTGTAAAAAAAAATGTTTTTTCCTTCCTTTCTTTCTACTTGCACTGTGTCCGATCCTGTATGTTAATGTAACGGGCCAGCTGCATGATCTTGCTGTGGGCGGGGCGGGGGGGGCGGGCGGAAATGGATGTATGTAACAATGGACTCACACATGGATCACACTCAGAACCCACTGGAATCTCCACTGCATCATCGAACCATCCTATCTGGTAATCACTACCCAACGTTATGGCAAAAGGACTTGAGGATTAACAGGGAGAGAGCCAAGCCAAAGCACAGCCAAGGTGCAAGGTCTATTGGCACTTAAGTCTGGGGAGAGCTAAGCCAGAGCACATAGTGCAAAGGTAATTGGCACAAAGGACTTGGGGAAGAGTGATGTATATGCAGACTATGGATGTACTCTCTGTGTAGTCAGTGTGGTTGCATAAGATGGATCCTTGTTTACCTGATGTACTATCGATAAAATTTACACTGTGTATATACATGCTGGCACCACTGGAGGGTGCAACTGGTGGAGACCGGGGTTTCCTGCCCTGGTGGCAGGGCCCAGTATAAAAAGGCTGCACACCATGCTTGTGCCTCACTCTGGAGTTTGGAATAAAGGACCAAGGTCACTGCAGTTTGAGTACTGTGGAGTCATTCATAAGTACATTACAGACATAATACAGGCAATTCTGCATGAGCATTAACAGTAAAACAGTGCACAAATTCAGTTTAGGTGTCACAAATTCACCTTAAAATTGTTCACTCAAAGGTTGAACACTGTGTCCTTCCATGATCCCTAAAAATGGCTTTGGGATCCCATCCTCATTGCCAAAATGTAATATACTTTGGTAGAACAAATGAAGGACAAAGAGATGATGAGTTCCTAGTCCATGTGCTTCCTTATTAGGCCAAAGCGAACTGAGCATGCTCATACCAAACCATGTGATAATACATTACAATTTTCATCTTCGTCGCATGAGCTGTAATCTAGCGGGGCGGATTGCCCTCCTATTATAGAACACGTCCAATTTTCATTCCATTGATTTAAATTGGACTGGTTCTGTAAAAGGCATCAATCTGCTCCACCAGATCAACGCCCATGTGTTGAAGACAACGCTTTACCTCCGTGTCCATTTGTCAATATTGTAGCACAGTCAGGAGAGTAACAATTCTGCATGGTTGTGTCACATAAGAAAACTGCCTGCTTTAGCGACTTGTAATTTTGCACAGCATCTCTTATGGCAATGCACCATAATCTATACTGCCTCCAGCACAGCTGTGTTATGTTATACAAGTGAGTTCTAATGTATTTTCCATAATTAGAGACACCAGTTTCCTGGAAAGGCACGCTGACAAAAGTAAAGTTAATCACGGTAATGTGGTGATTAAAGATGATGGGATAAATTTTTGTGTTCATCACATGGACTGTTATCTGGCATAACAAATTGTCCATCCATTATTTTCAAATCCCTCCATGCTCTCGCCCCTCCCTATCTCTGTAATCTCTTCCAGCCCCACAGCCCCCCGCAATGTCTGATTATAATCACTCAACCATTGGTGACTGTACCTTCTGTTGCCAAGGCCCCAAGCTCTGGAACTCCCTGCCTAAACCTCTCCTCCTCTCTACCTCTCTTTCCTCCTTCAAGACACTCCTTAAAACATACCTCTTTGACCAAGTTTTTGATCACCTGAGCTCATTTCTACTTATGTGGCTCAGTGTCAAATTATTTATCTCATAATACTCCTGTGAAATGCCTTGGGACATTTCACTACATTAAAGGCGTTATATAAATACAAGTTGTTGTTGTTATAAAACCCGTCCAGTTGAAATCAGTGGAATATTCTGTAACAGGTGGGTAATCTGCTCCATGGTGAAGGTGAAAATTTACCCTCCTATGTTGCACTACCTATCCCGCATACTTTCATTCACGCACAAGCTAGAGCGTTCATACAGGGCCAAATTGTATCATTATGCATAATTATCATTATGTTGCAGTTATTTAATGGGAAGGCACAGAGATTACAGAACACATTTGGTAGGAAGTAAATAATTGGGAAACTACCAAGGAATAGTATTCTTTAATCTTTTCATAAATGAAAAGATGCACTTCATTGGGGAAAGGGAGAAATAGATGGCAAGGATTGCTGTTAATATAATTAGCAATTGTTTCAACTATGCAAACAGGAGGTTTTAAAGAAATGGACATTCCGTTAATCTGTACGTCACTTGGAAAAATGAGGGTAATTTTTAACTGCCAGCTACCCATTTTGCGCCAGGGTGGGGGGCATCTCGGCCATCCCTTGGACACCCTCATCCTGCCTGATTTTCAGGCAGGAGTAACATTCCTAGCACAGAAAACCAGCAGTTTGTGTCTCCTGAGCTCAATTTCATTGAGGAGGGCATACAAGTCAGACTCAATGAAATTGTAGCATCTTCTTCTCTGCCGCTTCATGACTTGATCCCTCATTTCCTCGGATTGTTCCTTACCCACTGATCCCCCAGGCTGTTGCTGCAGTCTTCAAGCAAGAACTGTCTTTTTCAAGGCTGAACTCAATTTTCATTCAGATTACATGCATTTTACACGCATTATACATCAATTATTCCTCAATTGATATGCAAATAAGATGATCCAAGTTAATTCATTTATAAATATCTCTCTAGACTTTTAGAAGACACAGCTCCTTTTCCATTGGTGTAAAAGCGGTGTAACTCACCGTATGGAAGTTTGGACCATATTAGCACTTCATTGTATCAGCTCTTACTTAACGATAGGGGAAAGTCAAGATTGGTAGCATAGCTAATGTTATTGGACCTCCCAAAATCCGAGGCCAATTATGGGTGGGTAAAATGGTCTGGGTGAAGAGAGGTCATCATGAAAATGTTGTGTCTTAAATTGAATCATTTAAATGAACGTTATTGGTAGACCAGTTGAACACATACTTTGGTTCTGTCTTCATGAAGGAAGACACAAATAACCTTCCGGAAATACTAGGGGACCGAGGGTCTAGCAAGAATGAGGAACTGAAGGAAATCCTTATTAGGCGGGAAATTGATGGGATTGAAGGCCGATAAATCCCCGGGGCCTGATAGTCTGCATCCCAGAGTACTTAAGGAAGTGGCCCTAGAAGTAGTGGATGCATTGGTGGTCATTTTCCAACAGTCTATCAACTCTGGATCAGTTCCTATGGACTGGAGGGTAGCTAATGTAACACCACTTTTTAAAAAAGGAGGGAGAGAGAAAATGTGTAATTCTAGACCGGTTAGCCTGACATCAGTAGTGGGAAAATGTTGGAATCGATTATTAAACATGAAATAGCAGTGCATTTGGAAAGCAGTGACAGGATCGGTCCAAGTCAGCATGGATTTATGAAAGGGAAATCATGCTTGACAAATCTTCTGGAATTTTTTGAGGATGTAACTAGTAAAGTGGACAAGGGAGAACCAGTGGATGTGGTGTATTTGGACTTTCAAAAGGCTTTTGACAAGGTCCCACACAAGAGATTGGTGTGCAAAATTAAAGCACATGGTATTGGGGGTAATGTACTGACATGCATAGAGAACTGGTTGGCAGACAGGAAGCAGAGAGTTGGGATAAATGGGTCCTTTTCAGAATGGCAGGCAGTGACTAGTGGAGTGCCGCAGGGCTCAGTGCTGGGACCGCAGCTCTTTACAATATACATTAATGATTTAGATGAAGGAATTGAGTGTAATATCTCCAAGTTTGCAGATGACACCAAACTGGGTGGCGCTGTGAACTGTGAGGAGGACGCTAAGAGGCTGCAGGGTGACTTGGACAGGTTAGGTGAGTGGGAAAATGCATGGCAGATGCAGTATAATATGGATAAATGTGAGGTTATCCACTTTGGTGGCAAAAACACGAAGGCAGAATATTATCTGAATGGCGGTAGATTAGGAAAAGGGGAGGTGCAACGAGATCTGGGTGTCATGGTACATCAGTCATTGAAAGTTGGCATGCAGGAACAGCAGCCGGTGAAGAAGGCAAATGATATGTTGGCCTTCATAGCTCGGGGATTTGAGTATAGGAGCAGGGAGGTCTTACTGCAGTTGTACAGGGCCTTAGTGAGGTCTCACCTGGAATATTGTGTTCAGTTTTGGTCTCCTAATCTGAGGAAGGACGTTCTTGCTATTGAGGGAGTGCAGCGAAGGTTCACCAGACTGATTCCCGGGATGGCAGGACTGAGATATGAGGAGAGACTGGATCGACTGGGCCTGTATTCACTGGAGTTTAGAAGGATGAGAGGGGATCTCATAGAAACATATAAAATACTGACAGGACTGGACAGGTTAGATGCAGGAAGAATGTTCCCGATGTTGGGGAAATCCAGAACCAGGGGACACAGTCTAAGATAAGGGGTAAGCCATTTAGGACTGAGATGAGGAGAAACTTGTTCACTCAGAGAGTTGTTAACCTGTGGAATTCCTTACCGGAAAGTGTTGTTGATATCAGTTCGTTGGATATATTCAGGAGGGAGTTAGATATGGCCCTTACGGCTAAAGGGATCAAGGGGTATGGAGAGAAAGCAGGAAAGGGGTACTGAGGTGAATGATCAGCCATGATCGTATTGAATGGTGGTGCAGGCTCGAAGGACTGAAGGGCATACTCCTGCACCTCTTTTCTATGTTTCTATGTGTAAACAACAGCAAATTCAGAGTATCAAACCTTACATTACAAAGTATTTACAGCTCAGAATCAGGCTATTCGGCACAACAGGTCCATGCTCCACACAAGCCTCCGCCCACTCTCTTCATCTAACCACATCACCATATCCTTCTATTCCTTTCTCCCTCATGTGGTTATTTAGCTTTATCTTAAATGCATCTATGCTATAGACCTCAACTATTCCTTGTGGTAGTAAATTCCACATATTCACCACTCTATGGGTAAAGAAGTTTTGCCTCAATTCCCAATTGGATTTATTAGCGACTATCTTATATTTATAGCCCCTAGTTCTAGTCTTCATGTGGGAACATCTTTTCTACATCTACCCTATCAAACCCTTTCACAAAATTAAAGACCTCTATCAGGTCACCCCTCAGTCTTCTCTTTTTTAGAGAAAAGAGCCCCAGTCTGTTCAATCTTTCCTGATAGGTATAACCTCTCAGTTCTGGTATCATTCTCGGAAATCTCTTTTGCACCTCCAGTATCTCTATATTCTTTTTATGACACGGAGACCAGAACTGTTCACAATATGCATAAGTGTGGTCTAACCCAAGCTGCTTTACAAGTTTAACATAATTTCTTTGCTTTTCAACCCTTTAGAAATGAACCCAAGTACTTTGTTTGCTATTTTTTATGGCCTTATTAACCTGTGTTGCTACTTTTAGTGATTTGTGTATCTGTACTTCCAGATCCGTCTGCTCCTTTACCCCATTTAGACACTTATTTTCCAAGGTGGATGTGGCCTCCGTATTCTTCCTACCAAAATGTATTACGTTGCATTTACCTGTATTGAAGTTTATTTGCCAATTCCAAGCCCATTCTGCAAGTTTATTAATGTCTTCCTATATTTTGTCACAGTTCTCCTCTATTAACTATACCCCTACCCCCTAATTTGGTGTCGTCCGCAAATTTTTAAATTATACTTCCAATTCCGAAGTCCAAATTGTTTATTTAAATGATGAACAACAGTGGTCCCAGCACTGAGGCAAAGTAATTATTTAACATTTCTGCCATTTCGCTGTTAATACCTATGTTTTATTGTGTGTCTTCCCTAGTGGCCATATCCCTATCCCGATTTTTATTTTGTTATTCATGTGTCGGTAGAATAATTTATTATTTATTTTTATATTCCTTGATAATTTTGTAGTTTCTCTTCCTAATTGCTTTTTTGACTTCTTTCTTAACCTTTTCATATTCCTGTTTGTCATCCTCTTCTTTGTTGTCCATGTACTTGGTGTATGCCTTTTTCTTGTGAGTTCTCCACAAGTTTTGTATACAATATATAAAAACTGTGGAACACTTTCAAATGTCTTATCTTTGGAGAGAAACTTTTCTACACAGATTTCATCTTCGAGATTGTTCAATTCCCTTTCACTATCGAATTATGGCTGGACTTGCAGGTTCCCCAGCAGATTGTATCTCTAAACTTTGTCCAGAGGAGTTTGTGGGAACTCTACTCTCCCATATTAAAGTATAAGAGGATTATATCAAAACACATACTGGCAGAATATTACCGATTTTGGCAAATTCACTTTTTGCAAATGTTTCAAAACAAATTTAAAGAAATGATTTAATTCAGGAGTGTGAATCATAAAACTGTGGCCATGAATAACGGGGTTGTAGTGATAGCCATTAATGCTGGTTTTGTTGAAAAAATGGCGGCCGCCTTGTTTCCACCCACTTCTGCCGCAGAACACGGCAGCCGCCATTTTGGAGAGGTCAGCAGCGTTGCCATTGCCTACACATACCTTCCCATGTAAATATGCAGATCGTGAGGTCAATCGGCGTGCAACGCCCTGAATTAACGCACAACCGTGATTTGGGACATTGCCGCTCTCCATACCGCCCTCTCATGTCTGTTGTGCCCCGTAGGGGACAAAATCCGCATTGTGATTCCGGGAGGAGCTCCTCGGCCACAGAGAGAAGACGATTGAGGAGAACTCGAGCGACAACTTTCCCAGTGGCTGATAGCAGGGAGATTCCCCTGTAGTTGCCGCAATCGGACTTGTCCCCTTTTTTAAAAATGGTCACAATTACTGCATCTCTCAG
This sequence comes from Pristiophorus japonicus, assembly GCF_044704955.1. Classification (NCBI taxonomy): domain Eukaryota; kingdom Metazoa; phylum Chordata; class Chondrichthyes; family Pristiophoridae; genus Pristiophorus; species Pristiophorus japonicus. Next base: position 99,467,220 of record NC_091977.1, on the reverse strand, counting down.
ATCTCCCAGCATGCTCTCCTCCCTCCAGATGAGAGAGATGAGGTCATGTATCCGCGCCAACAGTGCCTCTCCGCCATACTTTAGCGCCTCAGCAGGGATTCCATCCGCACCAGTAGCCTTGTTATTCTTGAGCATCGCCTACCTCGTGCAACGTTGGAGTTTCGCTGAGTTGGTGTCGTCTTCGGCCGTCTGAGGAAAAGAGTGTTTGAAGACCAGGCCCTCAAATCTACCACCAAGCTCATGGTCTACAGGGCTGTAGTAATACCCGCCCTCCTGTATGGATCTGAGGCATGGACAATGTATAGAAGGCATCTCAAGTCGCTGGAGATATATCACCAACGATGTCTCCGCAAGATTCTGCAAATCTCCTGGGAGGACAGGCGCACCAACATCAGTGTCCTCGACCAGGCTAACATCCCCAAAATTGAAGCACTGACCACATTCGATCAGCTTCACTGGATAGGCCACATAGTTCGTATGCCAGATACGAGACTCCCTAAGCAAATGCTTTATGTGGAGCTCCTTCATGGTAAACGAGCCAAAGGAGGGCAGCGGAAACGTTATAAGGACACCCTCAAAGCCTCCCTGGTAAAGTGCGACATCCCCACTGCCACCTGGGAGTCCCTGGCCGAAGACCGCCCGAGGTGGAGAAAGTACATCCGGGAGGGCATTGAGCTCTTCGAGTCTCAACGCAAGGAGCATAAAGAGGCCAAGAGCAGGTAGCGGAAGGAGCGCACGGCAAACCAGCCCCACCGACCCCTTCCCTCGCCGAATATCTGTCCCACCTGTAACATGGTCTATGGCTCTCGTATCGGACTGTTCATCCATCAAAGAACTCACTTTGGGAGTGGAAGCAAGTCCTCCTCGATTCCGAGGGACTGCCTATGATGATCACCGCCCTCTGCTAACCATGCAGGGAAGAACGTGTGTGCAGCAGTTCTACAGCGACGCTGTCACCGCTTCTTAAACGGACACAAACATTTTTCAGTTAAATTTTGATTTCAGAGGTTTTGGAATGTTACAGCAACACGACATTGGAACTCCTGCTGAGCGTACAGCCTGAAGCAGCGCGATAGTCACTGGGCCGTGCGCTAAAATCATTTAAATTAGCAAGCAGCACCAAATTAACATGCTGCCTGTCTTTTTTATTCGTTTCTGGGATGTGGGTGTCGCTGGCAAGGCCAGCATTTATTGCCCATCCCTAATTTCCCTTGAGAAGCTGGTGGTGAGCTGCCTTCTTGAACCGATGCAGTCCGTGTGGTGAAGGTACTCCCACAGTGCTGCAGGGAAAGAGTTCCAGGATTTTGACCCAGCAATTAAACAGGTGCGAGCAAATCTCGCCCCACAGTGCCCCCGCCTGTTTTCACCCCCATGTCTTTTAAAACTGGCATTAATAATTGTAAATAATGTCATGTTCCTTTAGGGACAGGGTAGTATAAGAAAATACTGACACTTATTTGCCCACACTGGTCTCCCAGTGATTCTCTTTACACAGTGGCCGTTGGTGAAATATTCAGCTTAATTTATCCTTACTTGGTGAGTTAAAGTTCTTTGTCTTAAGAATATGATTCAAGATCATTTTGTTTTGCTTTGTTCCCATGATGAGAATTGTTTGGATTTGTATATTACCTTATCACATAATTGAAGGTGTCAGAATGGTTCACATGTTAATTACTTTGGAGTGTAGTGACTGCGGTTATGCAGGAAAATGCAACAGACATTGCATCTCAGTGACGGGATCTCAGTTTAACATCTTAGGGCTGAATGTTTACCCGTGAGTGGGTTTGGGTCCGGGGGGAGGGCGGGACTGGGCGGGAGGGGGGCTGGGTGGGGGGGGGGGGGCACGTAGCAGGTCGCCATCACCGAACTTTCCATCAGCGCACTCTCCAGTGTGAGTTTAACTTAACTAGATCAATTGACTGAGTCATGTGGGTTTCCCAGCCAATTTAAAGGAGCCTTGCACACATCAGAGTTGAAGGTTGTTGTCGGAAGGTCTGAAGTGGTTGTGAGAGGTCTCTGTCACTGTTACATCCAATACTCTGACTGTGAGGGTGCAATCATTAGAGCCAATGATACAGTCTCAGCACCAGAAGGCTGCGCCCAGGTTTTCAGATTCCTCCCTGGACATCCTGCTCCAGAGAATGAGAGCACGTAAGGAGGTCCTCTTCCTGGTGACAGCAGGAAGAGGCCAGCCAGTGAAACAAAGAGGGCATGGCTGGAGATCACCTACGAAGTGAGCAGCAGGGATGTTGTGAGCCGCTCCTGGATGCAGCATTGGAAGAAAATGAATGACCTCATGAGGTCAGGAAAGATGAGTACAATGCCACATTCAACTACATCCTGATGTGTGTGTCACCCCAACCCCATCACTGCCTTTCCAAGCCTACTCCTGGACATCATTCCTCACATCAACCTACCTTGCAGGTGTACCCATCCCTCACTGTCTACGCACCAATAGCAGCGTCCTCGTCCAGGCCAACATCCCCAGCATTGAAGCACTGACCACACAAGACCAGCTCCGCTGGGCAGGCCCCATGCCAGACACGAGACTCCCAAAGCAAGCGCTCTACTCGGAACTCATCCACGGCAAATGAGCCAAAAGTGGGCAGCGAAAACGTTACAAGGACACCCTCAAAGCCTTCCTGATAAAGTGCGACATCCCCACTGACACCTGGGAGTCCCTGGCCAAAGACCGCCCTAAGTGGAGGAAGTGCATCTGAGAGGGCGCTGAGCTCCTCGAGTCTCGTCGCCGAGACCATGCAGAAAACAAGTGCAGGCAGCGGAAGGAGCGTGCGGCAAACCAGACTCCCCGCCCACCCTTTCCTTCAACCCCTGTCTGTCCCACCTGTGACAGAGACTGTGGTTCTTGTATTGGACTGTACAGCCACCTAAGAACTCATGCTAAGAGTGAAAGCGAGTCTTCCTCGATTCTGAGGGTCTGCCTATGAAGATGATGCACCAAGTCAGATCCCCATCTGACTAACCACCACTGACATTCACCCTCATTCTAATGCAATCATAGAAAGTAACGCCACAGAATGAGGCCATTTGGCAATGTCACGCCACTCCCTCAAAGTCACCTTCCACCGATGTAGCCCACCCATTCCCTACACTCATTCCACCACACTCAGTCAAAGTTCTCTTCTTTCCCTTCTTGCAGGAGAAGAGGTCGCAGAATAACAGGAACAGATGGAGAACCAGAGGTGGCCCTCCAATTTACAGTACATTGATGCCTGGGAAATGGCCTTGTCATTTGGAGTGAATTGTGAGACATTGCTTAAACTCGAGCAATGGGTGTGTATGTGATAGGTCATTTGAGGATTGCTTTTGTGTGTTGGTGGCGGGTGGGGAGAGGTTGGTACAGCATTTGGGAGCCAGAAAGGTGCACTGGCGTAACTTAACTCAATCATGTCATTATGAGGCCATCCCGGGCCTCCCAGGCTGCACCGTGCACCTCTGCTGCCATGTCCAACTCGGGTTCCTTCTCCTCCTCATGTTCTATCTGCTCCTCCTCCTCATAGGAAGAAGAGGCTGTGTGCTCTGTGCCTTGCTCCTCCTGCAGCTCCAATCCTCGCTGCAGCGCGCAACATACAACCATGATTCTGGAAACCCTGGCTGGTGCGTACTGAAGGGCTCCTCCAAATCCGTCAAGGTATCTGAAGTGTATCTTCAGTATGTTGATTGCTTGCTCTATTACACATCTGGTCATCATGTGGCTGTTATTATAGCACTCCTCGGCCTCTTTGCTTGGCCTCCTCGAGTGTGTCATCAGTCATGTCTTCAGTGGATAGCCCTTGTCTCCAAGCAGCCAGTCGGTAAGTCTGTTCAGAGGTGTGAAGAGCTAAGAGAGGGTGCACTGGCACAGGATAAAAGAGTCATGACAACTCCCTGGAAATTTGGCACACACATGCATGACGATCTTTTTGTGGTTGGAGACGAGCTGCACATTGAGGGAGTGGAAGCCCTTCTGGTTCACAAATATTCCTGGATTATCTGGGTGTGATGGTCACATGTGTGCAGTTGATGTTGCCCTGCCTCTGTGGGAAGCCAGCCAGACCTGCAATGCCAAGCGCCCACTCAGTCACATTGGCTTCATCAGTGGCAAAGTTCACACAAGTGCCTGACTTGTGAAACATGGCATTGGTCACCTGGGTGATGCATCTGCGGGCGGCCATCTGCGAGATCTAGGAAATGTCTGCTGCAGATCCCTAGAAGAAACCTGAGACGAAGAAGTTGAGGGCGGTGGTGACTGTGACAGTCACTGGTAAGGTGTGCAAGCTACAAATGTCTGCCACGACCTGGTGCTATAGCATAAGCCTTCTGAAGCACTGCTGTTCAGTCCAGGACGCTCATCCTTTGGCAGTATACCCTGTGTTGGGGTTATCACCTCCGGCGAGGTGCATCCCTGTGCTGATCCCCTCTCTCCTGTCGAGCATCAGGTCGATGAGGAGAAGGCTGCTGCTGCTGGTGTTGTTAGTGCTGGGGCTCACCTTGATCCAAATCTGAGGTCCATGGTGAAACAGCATAAGCAGCACCCATGTTGATCTGATAGATTCCAGAAAAAGTGGAGATCAGAGGCACAATCCTTCAATCTACTGAGAGTGACTTGCAATGTAGTGAGAGTGTTTTTGAGGTTACAGAAATCACCTGAAAACTCCTGAAAACAACATCTTTGCACCAAATGGTGTCAGTTTTCCCTTAGGGAAGAAAGTAGGTGTAAGGTGTGAGCATTTATTTACTTTTTCCAGCTGTCACTTAATGAACACACACAATAGCCTTTGCGTTGCTTTCACAGGCGAGCTTCAGGAAGTCCGTGCATCCCGTGCGCAAGCAGTAAAAGCTGAAGCCACAGGTTAAAAAGCCTCTTAAGTGTTTCACAACGAGCTGTTAACTACTTCAATGAGGTTGTCCGTCTCCCCCGAGCGGGTCAGTGGCGCGCTGGGAAATGCACTCGAGTTAATTGCGGAAGTCGGCAGGATGAAGACAGGTTCCCGATGCGCTGTCAATTTCAGCACTTTTAACTACAGACCTGCTTGTGTACCCGTGCTCACTTCAATGTACAAATTCCAGCCTTAGAGTCTATACCATCTGTAGAAAACCTTGCCACAACATTTACAGTGTTTTCTGGAACATCTTGACATGGTTTTAAAACTTTCTGCGATAAGAAATACACACAAGAATTGTTTAGAGATCCTTTCCCAAACTTAATTTGCAGTGTTAGAATGACTGGGCAATTTTTAATCATCTGAAAAATTATATAACAAATTTCCTTGAAGATTTCTTATGTAGTAAGAACTGACTATTACCTCTCATCTTTCTTTTAGATGCAACCATACCTTTGCTACAGTGGGAGAACTTCTATATTTATTTGGGGGCACCGCAGTAGAGAATTTATTTTATAAGGATATCCATGTGCTTGATACAGGTACTCAATTCAATCCTGTTTTCATCTACTAAAGGTTTGTTTATTTGCACAATGCAATTTATTCGTGGTATGGTATTCCCCTTTTACAGTTAGTGAAACTAGGTATTATTTCAGTAAAAATTATGTGGTACCATTTATTGGTGAGAGGCTCCCAGTGTCCAGTGATACCATTTGCAGGCAAATAAATGCACAGAAATACATAGGGCTAGAATTTCCATCGGGATCGTTGCGTCTGATTCTTCGTGCTTTTCCGGCAGTTGCGTCTTTTGAACTGCCGGAATACCGCTGCTGTGTACTTCCGCGATTTTCGTTGGTCGAGTCTCGGCGGTGGCGGTGTGTAGCGGTAGTGGGCTGGAGCGGGTGGTGGTGAAGGGGCTAAAATTCGGCAATCTGCTTGCCATACTAAAGGCAAGCACCACCCCTAGAAAACGTGCGTTTTTTTCTTCTCTGCGCAAATTACAACAGGAAACAGGGCATTTGGTCTAACCAAGCCATGTCAGTATTTACTCTCCATGTTAGAAAACTGATTAAAAATGGAATAAAACCACCCTCCCCACCCCACAGCTTGGGGACTGTATCATGGTTTAGACTGTAATGTTGCGACACACTTCTAAATAGCATTATTATTCCATATGGTTTAAAAAAAGAACTTGCATTTATAGAGCGCCATTCATAACCTCAGGATTTCCCAAAATGCCAATTAATTCGTTTGAAATGTTATCAACTTCTTAGGCAAACACAGCAGCCATTTAGATAAACAAGATCTCACAAACAGGAATGAGATAAATGACCAGTTAATTGGTGTTTGCCAGGATACTAAGAGAACAGCCAGCTCTTTTTCAAAAAAAGTACTATGGCATCTTTTAGGTTGACTTAAACAGGCCGATTTAACATCTCATCCAGCACCTGCGACACTGCAGCACTCCCTCAGTACTGCACTGAAGTGTAGATTAAATAGTAATGTCCTGGAGTGGGCTTAAACCCACAACCTTCTGACCTCAGGTTTGTTTTTTATCACTCAAAACTATACCCACAATATAAACATCTATACAAGATATGCAGATAGAGTTAGAAGGACAAAAGGATACTGCAGAGGCTGGAAATCTGAAATAAAAACAGAAAATGCTGGAAATACTCAGCAGGTCAGACAGCATCTGTGGAGAGAAACAGAGTTAATGTTTCAGGTCGATGACCTTTCATCAGAACTGCCCTTCTCTTTTGCTCTTTTGTTCTTTCCTCTCGCTGCTCCCCCACCCCACCACCTTTCCCTGCCTCTATACTTCCTTAAAACCTGCTACATCGCTAACTTTTGCCAGTTCAGTAAAAGTTCAACAAACTGAAATGTTAACTCTGTTTCTCTCTCCACAGATGCTGTCTGACCTGTTGAGTATTTGTGGCATTTTCTATTTCTATTATTAGAGTTAGAACGAAGAAGTAGGATGGGAAGAGGCCTGTGTGGAAGACCCTTACCCAATGGCGCATTGTGTGCGGATTGTTACCAGGTTTATTGGGTATGAAGTGAATAGTGACAGTGTTGTGACTTTTGGATTTCATCCACCCCAACGATGTCCCTTGTAACACACACACCGATCTTGCACGCACCAGGGGGTTGGAAGAACGTGATCCGTCTCCCCTCCGATCCCCCCCACACCTGTGTCTCTCTCTCCCCCCAACCTCCATGCTCCCCCCCGTACTCTCTCACCCCCCCCCCCACCCCCGTGCTCTTTACCGCCTCCCCGCCAGGCTCGCTATCACCCCCACCCCGTCCCCAGGCTCTCTCTCCCCGTGTCTCTCTCTCTCCTTGCCCCCGGCTCTCTTTCTACGCCCAAGTCTCTCTCCTCACGGAGCACTTTATGGTGCTGCTTGACTTTTCACGTACAGTAAACAGCCGCTGAGATAACCGGTAACTATGGAGAGCTCAGACTATGTAATTGGAGTGAAAGCTGCTTCCAATGGGATGCATCAAATCTCCCCCCGAGAAACAAACTACTCCCCGCTGCCTCACTTCTCTCTCTCCCCGCTGCCTCACTTCTCTCTCTCCCTGCCGCCTCACTTCTCTCTCTCCCCGCTGCCTCACTTCTCTCTCTCCCCGCTGCCTCACTTCTCTCTCTCCCTGCCGCCTCACTTCTCTCTCTCCCCGCTGCCTCACTTCTCTCTCTCCCCACCGCCTCACTTCTCTCTCTCCCTGCCGCCTCACTTCTCTCTCTCCCTGCCGCCTCACTTCTCTCTCTCCCCACCGCCTCACTTCTCTCTCTCCCTGCTGCCTCACTTCTCTCTCTCCCCACCGCCTCACTTCTCTCTCTCCCCGCTGCCTCACTTCTCTCTCTCCCCGCTGCCTCACTTCTCTCTCTCCCCGCTGCCTCACTTCTCTCTCTCCCCACCGCCTCACTTCTCTCTCTCCCCGCTGCCTCACTTCTCTCTCTCCCCACCGCCTCACTTCTCTCTCTCCCTGCCGCCTCACTTCTCTCTCTCCCTGCCGCCTCACTTCTCTCTCTCCCTGCCGCCTCACTTCTCTCTCTCCCCGCGCGCTGTGGGTGGCTCGGGGGCTGAGCGAGCCACGGGCCACAGGCCCCAAGCCACCTGCAGCACCACAAGCCCCGAGCCCCGAGTCGGTGATATTTGTTCTAACTCTTGCTTCTGCGCATGCATTGGGAGACGCAAACGCTGAAGGGAGAGTTAGTACAAATAGTTACTCCGTTTTAAAATGTGTCCTTTAGTCTGGATGGTTGAAATCCAGGATGTATATAGTGTTTGAATAAATATTTCAAGCAGAGGAAGATACATAATTATGGGGAGAGAGCAGGACAATGCGAACTGGGCACTGGGCAGTACCAGTAGATTGGAAACAGGTTGATGTGGTGCCTATATTCAAAAAGGGCAACAAATCAGACACAGGCAATCACAGATCTATTATTCTTACATCAGGTGCAAACTTGAAGATTATGTTTGTAGCTTCGGTGGAAGATCAGGTATGCAATAACTTAATAAACAGCAATCAATGTGGATTCAGTAAGGGAAAATGCTATCTGACCAGTCAATAAATGTTACTTTATTGTTTCAGTAACTTTGACTTGGAGCCAGTGTGAGGTCAAAGGTGAAGGACCATCTGGCAGGGGATACCATACCTTCACATCACACCATGATAAGGTAGATTTAAAGTTGTGCTGTATTGTGCTTTTCTATATAATTAACTAAATTCTTAAAAATGTAAAATTACAGTAACAATATTGTTAAATACAGGATATCTATGTATTTGGTGGATCGTATAATGACCAGGGCAGCAGCATAACAACATTAAATGATGTTGTGAAATTGAGCCTTGGTAAGTGCCTTGTTTGTATGATTTTCTGAATATTTATTGTAATTGTAATATAAATGCATAGGAAATTGTCTTGACAAGCAACATAATTAAACTGAAAACTGTAATTCAGGAAGCATGACTTGTCCAGCTGTTTCAGGGTCTAAGTACATTTCTTTGAGAGAATTATTTTAATTTTAACAGTTTGAACTACTTGAAGACAGCCTACTGGTGCAACATGCTAGAATGTCATGTCATGTGAATTTACCCCTTCGATTCCCCATGATTTCACTTAAACTATTTAGGGGAAAAAATGTGGCGGATGCTAAGAATTTTGGGTATGTTCTAGATATTCTCTCAAGTCTCCAGCCAAACCAAGATAGCAGCCAGATTGAATAGACGTAATTGGATAGATAGTTAACAGGAAGTGCTTCTGGCAAGGTCAACTTATAGTTTTGCAATTAAAAATTGATAGCGCATTAAATCGGACTCCTTCCGACTGAATTCGACCATTCACAGAGCAAAGCAAATAAACAAGGTTACAATTAAGCCATTAACAAGTGAACCATGTTGGCACTTCAACCTGGTTTCTGAGCTTCCAGGGAATTGTGCGTATTCAGCTAGCTTGACAGTTACAATAAGATAATTTTTAATATGACCAGATAGTTCTCATAAATAGACATTAAAAAATACAAGTGGATCTCCCATAGTATTTGTCAATGGAAATTCAGGACAAAGCAAATTTCCTTTAGAGTGCATTAGTGATACTAGAGGTAGAGGTATGGGGATCTGCAGCTTCTGGAACATATGAAGCTCCATCTAGTGGTAGAAATATGCAGTTGCAGGGATGACTGTGTGACAGGTAATGGGAAAGTCCTATCGAGGCATCACCTACAGGCAATACAGAATGGTGATGCCCAAATCTTGAGTGCACAACATAAATATAAATGTAATATTTTATGTATAGATTTACAAAAATGATTTTGTGCAACGAAAAACCTGTGATTACCTTAAAAGATAAAACATCAGAATCCTTCTAGAATAATTGATGATACTGAGGATATTGCACTGCATTATTCATTTTTTAAATCATTGTCGACATTGATCCTTTTCATAAACATAACGATTAAATTATAGTACTTTCAATTATTTAACTTGTAAAATAAACTTGGTACATTTTCTGCTAAACTTTGTAATTTGCTGAAACAAATAACATTTTAGATATAACAAAATATTTAAGTTGTGTTTGAGCTTGTTTATTTTTAAAACTAGTAACTACATGTAACAGTGTGAGCATAGAATATTCAGATTTTTATATTTAAATACGTTCAGCAATCTAACTATTGGTAGATCCCATCAGGTTATACAATTGTGCCAGAGAACTGTTAGATATCACACAGGTGACATCGAACATGTTCCTCGCACTTTTTACATAATTATCATAACTGTGTAGTACTGGTCAAGGCATTTAGGGTCATATTCACAAAATATTTGCTGACATAATAAAACACTGCATTAATTATGCTAATGACCACTTGACTAGATTTTGAACAATATAGCAGAAACCTGCATGTAAGCAGATCAGCAAAACCTTTGTGACTGGCTTGCATGATTGTCAAGTAAATGATGTTCGTGGTTGTATATATTAACTAATACCTCAAATGAGAGAAACAATATGCTACATGCAGTGTGGTACAGCATTAGAAACCCACAACACTTGAGATCTATGACAATGCTAGAAGGTTGTCCCTTTGTTCAGCTTGAGCTTTTGTTGCATGAATGTATCTTTCCACGTGAATCCATTAAAAGACCAGAACACCTTCCCACATTCCCTTCAGCCTGCTGTTCGGTTGTTACTTTGTTCAATTGATTATTTGAGTAAACATTATATAACACAGCAGAACATTTGGTATGGTTTTCAGTTCTTGCACAGAATAATAGATAACTAATAATACAAACAAATGGAAAAAGGTCGCTCAGTAATAATGGGCCCAAGTTTCCGCCCTCTGTAAAAAGGGCGCAGAAAACTTACCTTGTGATTCTCCGAGCTCCTCAGGACGTCTTCGGCCTCAGTATGGCACAGCACAAGGGGTCGTGGGCGGAGCCAGGTCCTGGCGCTGAAAACAGTGCCGGGACCTCTGCACATGCGCGCTAGAGTGTGCGCTCATGTGCAGTAGCTCCTCGCCCCCGAATCTGTGCAGGCTGCGTGGGAGGGGCCAGAAGAACACTGTCCCTAGACATTGAAGATCGGGACTCGGGCTTCCCTCCCGTTCAGCTCCCCCCCCACTCCAGTTCAGCTCCCCCCTCCCTCCCTCCCGTTCAGCTCCCCCCCCGTCTCTCCCTCTTATTCAGCTCCCCCCCTCCCACCCTCTCATTCAGCTCCCCCCCTCCCATTCAGCCTCCCTCCCTCCTTCCCGTTCAGCTCCCCCTTCCTCCCTCCCGTTCAGCCTCTCTCCCTCCCTCCCTCCCATTCAGCTCCCTCCCTCCCTCCCTCCCGTTCATCCTCACCCCTCCCTCCCTCTCTCCCGTTCAGCTCAGCCCCTCCCTCCCGTTCGGCTCCCCCCCCTCGTTCAGCCCCCTCCTCCCCCCTCCTCTACCCCCTCCTCTCCCCCTTCCCTCCCCGCTCCTCTCCCTCCCTCCCTGCCCCTCCTCTCCCCCTCTCTCCTCCTCCTCTCCCTCCTCTCCCCCCTCCCTCCCTCCTCTCCCCCTCCTCTCCCCCCTCCCTCCCTCCTCCTTTCCCCCCTCCCACCCCCCTCCTTTCCCCCTCCCTCCCCCTCCTCTCCCTCCTCTCCCCCTCATCTCCTTCTCCCTCCCCCTCCTCCACCCCCTCTCTCCTCCTTCCCCTCCTCTCCCTCCTCTCCCCCTCCTCTCCCCCCTCCCTCCCCCACCTCCCCCCTCCTCCCCCTCCTCTCTCTCCTCTCCCCCTCCCTCACTCCCCCTCCTTCACCCCCTCCCTCCTCCTCCCCCTCTCTCCCCCCACCCCTCGCTGTCAGAAACACAGAGAGACACTGACAGAGATAGAGAGAGAGACACAGAGAGAGATACTAGGGGTGGGGGGGGGGCCATCCCAGCATGCTGTTGGAGGGCTCCCGGTGCTGCAGTTGGTGAGTAGAAACTTAATTTTTTATTTATTGATTGATTTAAAAAAATTTTTTTTTTTTTTTTTTGGATTGATTTATTGGTTGATTTATTGATTTATTTATCATTTATTGTTGATGATGGCTCTTTATTTGTAAAAGTGAAGTGTTTAATGTTTGTAAACTTCCCTCCCTCCCCCTCCTATCTCTCGTTCCCTACGCCTGATTTATAAGTGACGGCAAGGTTTTTCTAAGCGTACAAAAATCTACAGTTACTCCATTCTAAGTTAGTTGGGATTAAGTTTTCGCTGCCTAAATTTGCAAAATAGGTGTGAGTGGCCGGACACGCCCCCTTTTGAAAAAAACATCTGTTCTAAAATGAAACTATTCTAACTCACTAGAACTGTAACAAATTAAATGCCGAGAATTGCAATTTTTAAGATGCTCCATTCTAAACTAGTTGCTCCAAAAAAATAGGAGCATCTCAGGCCGAAACTTGAGCCCAAAGTGACAGTTTGAGGGACCCCGAAATATAGATACTGATACTGGCTGGTTCCCTTTTCAGAAATTCTCATGTATCTGTTGGCTGTAGCATGTGATCTTCTAGAGAGGCTTGAAAGACAACTATTAGTGTTTTCATAACATTATATACAACAAACTCATTTAGTGTAACTGTTATACATTGTGACCAATAGGTTGTAATAAGCAACCACTTATTACTTATTCTTTGTGTTGAATGTATAATTATTGAAGATAAAAGTACCAATCTAGCCATTTTATTGTTCCTTGGAGAGGAACTTGATATCAACATGCATTGCCAACACTTGAAAAATAAAGTAGAGTGAGTTTATTTCAATGCTGAGAAACTTCACATCTTTTCATACCTATTTTTTTGATTTAAAATTGGATATTGTCATATATTTTCCCACAGAAGTGCAATTGCATTCTGTTACATAGTTGAAGGTTATTCATTCAGATTTTATAGATCTCCCGCATTACACAAAATGTTAAGATGCATTTTACATCATTCATTTATTAGCATTAAAAATTTCAGCCCTTTGACATATCACGTGTTGCTCCAGATTGCTTGAAGGTAGCAGTGTTTTTGGTGTGTTCGATTACTGTATTTGATTATTGGTGCCATTGTAGTGTTATCTCAAAGTTTCTTGAACTACAAATAGTACTAAAAAGATATCTGTACAATTGAATCCTAATCTAATCAGTCCAATATATTGCCATTGAAAATATTAATTCATTCACCTATTTATAAAGAACTACAAGCAGTAAGTGGTGAGTGACTAAATCCAGAATGAACCACAACAGTTTGAGAACATCAGAGTCTATGAAAAGAGGAAAGACCATCATGCTGGTTGTGTGATAATTTAAAAAACCACGGAAAACGAAGTGAACCATTGTGTGTTATGGGTTTCGATCTTGAGATAAATAATTTGACCATATCCCCCAGGGAAATGGTGTTGATGGTGTTTTCAGCCATTTGTCTGGGGGATCCACTGATCTCCTGCTGGAGTAAAATCAGCAGAACCCTGCAGAATTTCAGGACCATTCAGGTCTATGATTTTCCCAATGTGGATGATGACCTATTTATTTGTTTGTAGAGAATAAACTTGTCTGGTACAGATTAAGAGGTGCAATGAATCTCTTTTGTTAACACCATTTATATTACAGCAAAAATGAAGTGGAAGATGCCTTTATATGTTGGGATTTCTCCTGCACGTAGGCATAACCATGCAGCATTTGTTCTTCACAGTCATGTAAGTACAAGAACCAATCATTTTGAACATTCTGCTTTCAACTTTTCCAATTTCCTCCATCAAAGCTCTGTCTGACCTCCTTCAGTAAGGAGGGTGAAAAAGGCAACTAAAACCATAGACCTCTCCACATTGGGTGCTATACTCCGATCGACTAACTTGTAATGGCATGAGACAGATAGGCCCCGAATTTGCGGTCCCAATGATGGCGTATGCTCAGTGCATGTCGCCGTCAGCTTTCTGCAAGGCCCTGCATGTGGAAACCCAGAACTTGTGATCTGTCAAGGTACACCTCGACAGGTCTATTGAACCCATGAGAAATTCACTTTCGCTGGAGCAGAATTGGGCTACTACAGCAAATGCCCGCAAAGGGCCTGCTTTTACCTCAACAAACAGTTGACTAAAAAATGCTACAACTTTGTTTTCTTTTTAAGGATTGTTCGTTTTAGAGCAGACAAGGTTAAGGGTGGATTTAATAGAAGTGTTCATGATTATAAGGGGTTTTGGCAGAGTCGATAGGAAGAAGCTGTTTCCACTGGTAAACAGCGGGCACAGATTTAGAATAATTAGCAAAAAAGCCAGGAGAGAGATTAGGAGAATTTCTTTTTACTCAGCGAGTTGTTGTGATCTGGAATGGATTGCCTGAAAGGATGGTCGAAGCAGGTTCAACAGTAATTTTGAAAAAGGAAATGGGAAAGAGCCAAGTAGTAGGACTAATTGATAGTTCTTTCAGAGAGTTGGCACAGGCATGATGAGTCAAATGGCCTCCATCTGAGCTTTATGATTATATGATTCTATATAACTTATCCCATCTTTTAGGAGGCAGAATTGAATGGTGGGGTGTGTTGCAACTTCAGAGCTTGAACCCACTAATGTCTTGTTTGGAATATCAGTATTCTGCCTGATATTGGGGTAGGTTTTCAAGATGTTGCCCAGGCACAAAAGTGTCATTACGGATGGGAAATTAAAATAAGGCCGTTTCAATAATGAGTGGCTGATCCACAATGCCAGTTTTACACCAGGGCAGCAAGTCAAAGTCTACCCTATTAGTTTTTAACTGAGAGACTAAAGTACAGGGCCGAGGCCTATAGTGCAGGACACCAAGGTAAAAACGAGTAAAAGAGAAAATGAGGCAAATCAGGAAGTTATGATAAGCAATTGCCTAGCTCGGGTTTTAAAAGTCTGAAGATTGTAGGAGGAGAGAAACAATGAGAGAGGAACTGGGAAAGGATGGCTTAGAGCTGGGGGCTGTGCAATGGGTTTTGATTTCAACACAGTGGAAATGTAGGAAATAACAACTGCATTAGAACAGTATATGTGAGCCTGTATAGCCCTCATTTGATCAACTTGATGCACCGCAGTAAAGAAACCAACCATCCTATCATCTACCTGGGATTGGCCTCTTTAAAATGCACTGACTGTAATTTTATTTTAAATATTTCCTTTTTTCTGTATACACCAATGGAAGTGTCTTGATTTCCATATCTCCTTTAGTGCCTACTTCCCTTGTTCTCTGTCTCCCTGGAGGGAGAATGCCTGTCCATATAAAGTAATTGTGGAAACCAATAACATCTATGTATGACTGCCATAATTTAATTGTGCATCTCTAGCCTTGATTAACTCCACATTTGAAATGGCAGTCAAGATAAGTAATTAAAAATTTTGTAATTGGAACAAATGAATTTAATCTACCGAAAGATGCACATTGTTCTTTCTTTTCCCTGTTAGTATTAGTTTAAATTAGCTGCAGGCTGGTTTAACAGACTATATGTAATAACAGTGCTTGAACTTGGGTTTTTAAAAGTTCTGGGTCTGTGATATGAATGGACAATGGAAAATATTTTTTAAAGATCAAGAAGGTCCCAACTTTGATCCCAGGAGCACCATCAGGAAGAGAGCTACACTTGGCCTTGGCATCCCTGGGCTAGGGAGAGGAATAAAAGTCAGGGAGTTTGCCAGCTCCTGATCCAGCGACTCCTCCTGGAAAGGACTGTCTGTATGCGACTGAAGAGAGAATCAAGCTTCACTCTGATGTCTTTCATGTTCAAAATAATCTGTTGACACTCACCATGAAGAATAGCCACGTGACATACAGGAGATTTGCTGCCATTCTTGGGACTATATACCAGCATGAATCATGCTTTCATGAGACAAGGCAAGGACTCTGAGAAAAAAATGGAAAACAATAAACTTGATCTTCAGTATTTTTAAAGAGTACCTAATTGTGCTTTTATATATGTGCCTCTGGCTGACCTAAAGTGACTTTAATTAAATAATTAAAAACATAATGATACTTTAACAAGAAATGTAGCACCTCCATAGTTGAATAAATTGTGATTTGAACAAATTCAGAACAAGTTAAATTGATATATTAGAGCATGCATTTGTGGTTAGTTTCCAAGGGCTCAATTTTCCTGGGTCATTTGTGCCGTTTTTTTGGCGCGCGCCTTTTTTTTAAGCGTATGTATTTAAATCAAAGTTTCCCCCAGGAATCTGCGCCGACGTAACTGAGTTAGTTACAATTTTTTACGTTAGGTTTTTTTGACGTCATAGGGGGCGGCGCCAGTTTTGAGGATTTTTCAGAGTTTGGCCAAAAAACATTTCTGCTAGATCAGAGCTGCAATACAAGATGCAACGCGGCGCAAGGACCAAGAATTTCTTACAGGATGAAGTGGAGGCACTAGTTACTGTGATTGAGGGCAGATGTCAGGAGCTGGACATCAGCAGAGATCACATAAAAGTTCCACCCAAAGAAATGAAGAAACACTGGAACCAAGTTGCAGAAGATTACTGTGCAATGGTGACCACCATGAGATCTGGAGGCCAGCGTAAAAAGAAGTGGCAGGATCTTGGTCAAGTAGTTAGTGTAAGTAATATTTTCATTTATTCAATGGAATTGCAATTGTAAATGTAACCATCTGTATGTCCCATTGAGCAGAAAGACACCCTCTCTAAAAAGTTATATTTTCATCTTTGCAGAGGAAAGTGGCACACAACAAACGAGAAAGAACTCGAACAGGAGGAGACCCGGCAAATCTGCACCCACTGACACCCTTGGAAGAGAGGGTGGCTGCTTTGATGGATCCTGCCTGGAGAAAAGCAATCAGTACTGCACAAGCTGGGCCCACACTCGAGGGAGAGGGTAAGTCTGCAAATTTCACAGTGGCTTTCCTAAATGTTAAGTACTGCGCGGGCTAGCCATGCTTCGGTTCATGGGGATGTCTCCCTCAGCTAATGCAATGTGCTATCATTTATTGTGGTCCTTTAAATCAACCTGCTGCCTGCGCTGTATGTGCCTACTCATGCCGCCAATCTGCACTCTCCTCTGCTGCTAACCATTTGTCTGTTCTGTTATATTTTCCAGAACTTGAGACCAACTCTGACGATGCAGAAGAAGATTCAGGCGAGGATGAGCCTGAAGAGGAGAACATCTTCCAATCCAACCCTCCAGACCAAGAGCATGGAGGTGAGGGGGAGGGGGAGGGGATGGATGAAGCCCCCACTGTTATACTCACTTTTGACGAGGTGCAGGTGCCGCCCATTGAGGTGCTAGCCCTTTCCCTGAGTAGTGGTTTGAGTGTTGGTGGGACATTCCATGGTTTCCCACCGTCTGAGGCTGGGGATTCCAGTGGGGTGCTGTGAGGCACACCCAGGGTCCCACCGTCCCAGGCTGCAGATCCCAGTGGGATGCAGTGAGGCACACCCAGGGCTCCACCGTCCGAGGCTGTGGGTCCCAGTGGGATGCAGCAAGCCACACCCAGGGTAAGGAGGGAAGGAGAGCTCGACCGCTCTCTCCTAAGGTGCAGGATCTAGCAGATGTGGTTCATGATGGCAATGAGTGCGGAGAGCATTGCCCTTACCCGATCACTCCTGGACACCGTGGGGTTAAAGAGGAAATTAATGTATTAGTAAGGAAGGACATTGGATGATGTGGAATCGTTATGGGTGGAGCTACAGAATAGCAAAGGGCAGAAAACGTTAGTGGGAGTTGTGTACAGACCACCAAACAGTAGTAGTGAGGTTGGGGACAGCATCAAACAAGAAATTAGGGATGTGTGCAATAAAGGTACAGCAGTTATCATGGGCGACTTTAATCTACATATTGATTGGGCTAACCAAACTGGTAACAATGTGGTGGAGGAGGATTTCCTGGAGTGTATTAGGGATGGTTTCCTAGACCAATATGTCGAGGATCCAACTAGAGAGCTGGCCATCCTGGACTGGGTGATGTGTAATGAGAAAGGACTAATTAACAATCTTGTTGTGCGAGGCCCCTTGGGGAAGAGCGACCATAATAAGGTAGAATTCTTTATTAAAATGGAGAGTGACACAGTTAATTCAGAGACTAGGGTCCTGAACTTAAGGAAAGGTAATTTCGATGGTATGAGACGTGAATTGGCTAGAATAGACTGGCAAGTGATACTTAAAGGATTGACGATGGACAGACAATGGCAAACATTTAAAGATCACATGGATGAACTTCAACAATTGTACATCCGTGTCTGGAGTAAAAAATAAAACGGGGAAGGTGGCTCAACCATGGCTAATAAGGGAAATTAAGGATAGTGTTAAATCCAAGGAAGAGGCATATAAATTGGCCAAAAAAAGCTGCAAACCTGAGGACTGGGAGAATTTTGTAATACAGCAGAGGAGGACAAAGGCTTTAATTAGGAGGGGGAAAATAGAGTATGAAAGGAATCTTGCTGGCAACATAAAAACTGACTGCAAAAGCTTCTATAGATATGTGAAGAGCAAAAGATTAGTGAAAACAAATGTAGGTCCCTTGTAGTCAGAATCAGGTGAACTTATAATGGAGAACAAAGATGTGGCGGACCAGTTAAACAAATACTTTGGTTCTGTCTTCATGAAGGAGGACACGAATAACCTTCCGGAAATACTAGGGGCCCGAGGGTCTAGTGGGAAGGAGGAACTGAAGGAAATCCTTATTAGGCGGGAAATTGTGTTTGGGAAATTGATGGGATTGAAGGCCGATAAGTCCCCGGGGTCTGATAGTCTGCATCCCAGAGTACTTAAGGAAGTAGCACTAGAAATAATGGATGCATTGGTGATCATTTTCCAACAGTCTATCGACTCTGGATCGGTTCCTATGGATTGGAGGGTAGCTAATGTAACACACATTTTAAGAAAGGAGGGAGAGAGAAAATGGGTAATTTTAGACTGATTAGCCTGACATCAGTAGTGGGGAAAATGTTGGAATCAATTATTAAAGATGTAATAGCAGCACATTTGGAAAGCAGTGACGGGATTTATGGTCAGCATGGATTTATGAAAGGGAAATCCTGCTTAACAAATCTTCTAGAATTTTTTGAGGAGGTAACTGGTAGAGTGGACAAGGGAGTGGATGTGGTGTAATTGGACTTTCAAAAGGCTTTTGACAAGGTCCCACACAAGAGATTGGTGTGCAAAATTAAAGCACATGGTATTGGGAGTAATGTACTGACGTGGAAAGAGAACTGGTTGGCAGACAGGAAGCAGAGAGTCGGGATAAACGGGTACTTTTCAGAGTGGCAGGCAGTGACTAGTGGGGTGCCGCAGGGCTCAGTGCTGGGACCACAGCTTTTTACAATATACATTAATGATTTGGATGAGGGAATTGAGTGTAATATTTCCAAGTTTGCAGATGACACTAAGCTGGGTGGCGGTGTGAGCTATGAGGAGGACTCTAAAAGGCTGCAGGGTGACTTGGACAGTTTAGGTGAGTGGGCAAACACGTGGCAGATCCAGTATAATGTGGATAAATGTGAGGTTATCCACTTTGGTGGCAAAAACATGAAGGCAGAATATTATCTGAATGGTGGCAGATTAGGAAAAGGGGAGGTGCAACGAGACCTGGGTGTCATGGGACATCAGTCATTGAAAGTTGGCATGCAGGTACAGCAGGCGATGAAGAAGGCAAATGGTATGTTGGCCTTCATAGCTAGGGGATTTGAGTATAAGATTAGAGAGATCTTACTGCAGTTGTACAGGGCCTTGGTGAGGCCTCACCTGGAATATTGTGTTCAGTTTTGGTCTCCTAATCTGAGGAAGGGCGTTCTTGCTATTGAGGGAGTGCAGCGAAGGTTTACCAGACTGATTCCTGGGATGGCTGGACTGACATATGAGAAGAGACTGGATCGACTGGGCCTGTATTCACTGGAGTTTAGAAGGATGAGAGGGGATCTCATAGAAACATATAAAATTCTGACGGGACTGGGCATGAAGAATGTTCCCGATGTTGGGGAAGTCCAGGACCAGGGGACACAGTCTAAGGATAAGGGGTAAGCCATTTAGGACTGAGATGAGGAGAAACTTGTTCACTCAGAGAGTTGTTAACCTGTGGAATTCCCTACTGCAGAGAGTTGTTGATGCCAGTTCATTGGATATATTCAAGAGGGAGTTAGATATAGCCCTTACGGCTAAAGGGATGAAGGTGTATGGAGAGAAAGCAGGAAAGGGGTACTGAGGTGAATGATTAGTCATGATCTTATTGAATGTTGGTGCAGGCTCGAAGGGCCGAATCTCCTACTCCTGCACCTATTTCCTCTGAGTGATGAGGTCTCGGGACTGTCGGGAGAAGTAACAACACACTCACGAGAAATGGGAACGCTGTCCAGGAATATGAGGGAGAGAATATCTCAGTCAGCAGAAACTGTGTTGGTGCACATGAGGGAGGGAATGTCGCAGGTAGCTGATGCTCTGTCAGTGAACATTAGGGAGGGAATGTTGCAGGTAGTTGAGACACTGTCAGGGCACATGAGGGAGGGAATGTGGGAGTTAGCTGCTGCTGTAAGGGAACACGCCCAAACCGCACGCCGATTGACAGAATCAATTGCCACTCCCATTCCAATCCCCAGACCAGCCTCTGAAAAGGCCCAAGCCGGGCCTTCCACATTACCGGCTGCCGCCCCCACCATCCCGCCCCTACCCCTCCACCCCATCAAAAAGTGCGCGTTACCTGAGATGTTCGAAAGAATAAGTTTGGTATCAACCCGAGAAAAGCTGCGTCACCGCCTGCGGGCAGGGGTGGAGTCACCAAGACCAAGCGCATCGGCCGGTCTTAGAATAAGGTGGAGGAGAGATGGGTGCAGCCTTTCTTTGTTGATGTTGTTGTTATTATTATTGTTACTGTTGTAACTGTTCTTAAATTAAATTTTTTTTGTAAGTTATGTAAATTTACAAGTTTAAAAGTGAGTAAGTGATCATAAAATTTTTAAGTGATCTTAGAGTTTATAAATGATCTTAAGTGAAAACTTTAAAGTTTGATACAAGAATATTTTTATTAATGTTAAGTACAAACAAATGTTTGTTAAACTTTTGAATAAAATATATTTTAAATTATAACTGAATCATTTACATTATTAGTTCCATTATTAACACAACTTTTGGAATTCAAGAAGAATCATTTCCATTATTTGTTCGATTATCAACACAACTTTTTGAAGTAAACAAGAATCATTTCCATCATTTGTTCCAACTTTATGGAATGGGTCCAAACTGTAAACATGGTCCATGTGGAATAGTTGTCGCTGAGCCTTCAGGCAGCAAAGCGTTCACGGATGAGCTGCTGGCGCAAGGCCCGAGCAATCGTTAAAGGGGCATGACGGCCAACCCTACCCACTGTCGTGCTCCTGGTTCAGGTAGTTGCATGGCTTCCTCGTCATCGTCCTCCTCTTCCTCCTCATCATCTGCATCTTCCTCATCATTATCATCAGCCACTCTCACCTCAGGTAGCTGCTGCTGCCTCCTGATGGCTAAGTTATGCAGCATGCGGCACACAACAGTGAACTAACCGGCAATCTCAGGGGAATATTGCAAGCAGTCTCCAGAATGGTCCAGGCATCGGAAACGCTGTTTCAAGATGCCAATGGTCCTTTCTATTATGCTGCGCGACGCAATGTGTGACATGTTGTATTCCTGGTCAGCTTCCGTCCAGGTTACGTGTAGGGAGCGTCATGAGCCAGCTGGCGAGGCCGTACCCATTGTCTCCCAGTAGCCAGCTCTGCCCTTCTGGCTGCTGCTCAAACATGGCTGATATAGCACTCTCCCATAGGATGAAGGTATCATGGGTGCTACCCAGGGTATCGTGCATCAACTGACATGATGTGATGCAGGTCGTCACACACAAGCTGCACATTAATGGAGTGGAATCCTTTTCTGTTCCTGTACATCTCGGAATCCTCCAAAGGTGCTCACAAGGTGATGTGGGTACAATCAATGCAGTCCTGTACCTTGGAAAAGTCAACAATCCTGGAGAAGCCTACAGCCCTGTCACACATTGCCTGGGTGGTCATGGGGAACTTTATGTAGTCATTCCTCTGGGCATATAGTGCAGCAGTCACCTGCCAAATGCAGATATGTGTTATATGTTGTGAAATGGCGCACATATCCCCAGTTGTAGCTTGGAACGATCCAGATGCATAGAATGAAAGTGCAGTTGTAACCTTCACTTCAACTGACAAAGTAGTCCTCCTGATGCTTCTAGGTTGCAAGTCTGCTTTTACGAACTCACAGATCTCAGTTACAACTTCTTTGCGGAAATGCATCAATCTGACACAGTCTGCATCACTCAGGTGTAAGTACGCACGCCTGTGTCGATATACCCGATGTGGGTAAGGCCTCCAGCCCATCACCCTACGTGCTGTGAGGTTCCTCCTGTGATGATGTCGAATCAGTTGTCTCCTCCGCAGCACCATCATGCAGAAGGCTTGCACAAGGTAAGGCATTGTCAGTATTGCCCCCATTATTAAATTTTACCTTTTCAAGAAGCTCAAAACTGCAGGCAGGCAGGACAAGGGGCTAGAACCTCCACTTTTGAGCTTATCGCTCAAAATGGGCATTATTTACGGCATGGTCATTAAAAAAGGGTTTTCAGATCGCCGGCTTCTTGCCCATTCTCAAAATGGCTAGTTTACATTTTTGAAAATGGGTGTTACCGTAAGCGATATCAAATGGGCGGTAGCGTTAAATTTTTCTGACCTTCTACCGTAAAGTGTGGCCGTCCTTAGCAACGGCATGGCAACACTTGATTCCCGCGATTCAGGAGGTCAAGGGTCATCATGACATGCGCAGAAGAGGAGACAGAGAGAGAGGGAGCTCACAAGCACTGAAAGCGTGTGTGGCTGTGGTGTGTGCTTGTTTGGCTGTTGAGGGAGGAACGACGGAGATTCACCAGCAGCAAAAAGCCCACTAAGCACCAAGAACATAGGTGGCACCGAGTTTTTGTTCAACAAATAACATATAAAATGCCCTGGAGCTGGTAGCCAGGAACACTGGTGGCAGAGGGCTCCCAGTGGTCTGGAGCACCGCACTGCACCCCAAGGTGCTGCACCCCATTGCCAACCACACGAGAGTCAGCAGCAACATCTTGCTTCTGGCTCGGAGCATGTTCCCACCTCGGGACCGTCCTCTCCCGTATCCGTCCAAGCAGCACTTCGGCCGTCACCGCCCCCCCGCCCCCCCCCTCTGCCTCCACCCAATGAAGCATCGCCTGAGGACCTCCTCAGCCAGGCAGCTTGGAGTCAGGAAGGTAAGGGGAAGGGGTAGAGGCGGGGAGGAGAAACGGGGGTTGGGGGGGGGGAAGAGTTGGTTTGTAAAGAAATACTGATGATTTCAGACTAATGTTTGGTTTAAATGTTTTTTATTTAACAAAACCTTGCAGCTCATTGGCTCAGATAGCTGTACCATTACACGCTGGTGATTCTTTACATCAAAGGGTATAATCACACTTAACTTCAATCAGCTTAAACTTTAACTGCCACTAAGGTGATGCCCACCATTAATGTATGACCTGCACACCCAACAGTGTGTCAGCTTTGTAAATAACACCAATGTTCTTTCAGGCAAAGCGATCATTGATGAGCTCCTGACATAAGGCTCTTGCAGCTATCATGCCACCATGGGCCCTTTCATGCGGTCTACAGGAGGGCGGGGGCATGGCTTCAGCGTCAACCTGATTGTCTGGGGCGATGTCAGCGTCCGCCTCCTCGTCCTCCTCTTCCTCTCTCTGGTGAGGTGGACTGTCAGACACATCAGGCAATTCTTGTCCTCTCCTGATAGCCAAATTCTGTAGCATGGAATACACTGCCACGAATTGAGCTACCTCCTGAGTGGTCCAGTCATTTGAAACGCTGCTTCAGCACTCCACTGGTTTTCTCCATGATATTGCGAGTTGCTCTGTGGCTCTCATTGTATCGCCTCTCGGCCTCGGTGAGGGTGTCACGCAGGGGGGTCATCAGCCAGGTAGCGAGGCTATATCCTTTGTCCCCAAGCATCCAGCGTTGACCTTGTGGCTCATTGTTAAACAAGTCAGATGCAGTGCTCTCACACAGGATGTGAGCATCATGGATGCTGCCCGGAAATTGAGCATTCACTGCCAGTATAATTTGCTGGTGGTCGACGTCCAGCTGGACATTCAGGGAGTGGAATCCCTTGCGGTTCCTGAAAACCTCAGCATCCTGAAAAGGTGCCCGCTTTGCGATGTGTGTACAGTCTATTGCTCCCTGCAACTTAGGGAAGTTTGCAATTCTGGAGAAACCTGAAGCCCTCTCACTCTGTCTCCCTGGTTATAGGGAAGCTGATCAAGTCCCTCCTGCATGTGTACAGGGCTTCAGTGACCTGTTAATGCAGCGATGTGTAGCATGCCGAGAAATTCCGCAAATGTCGCCAGCTGTGGCCTGAAACGAACCTGAGGCATAGAACGATAGTGCCGCGGTGACTTTGACCTCAACGGACAGTGCAGTTCTGCTGGTGCTGGCAGGCTGCCCTTATCAGCTGGCATACCTCAGTGATAACCTCTTTGTGGAACCGCAGTCTCCGAAGGCAGGTGGTATCGGGCAAGTCAAGGTAAGAATGCTTCTCCTTGTACTTGCGGTGGGTGTAATGTCTGGTCCTTCTTATCTGTCTGCATTGGGCACATAATGCACTGCAGCGTTCCTTCGGCAATGTCGAGTCTGCTGCTTGTATTTGATCACCAAGAGAGGGTGAGAAAGTTCAGGCCCCATTGCAGTAGCGCTCTGTTTTCCACCGATTGCACACAAACAAGGAATGTCCCGACGAGCACACCTCTTCAATTCCAATCGGTCACAGTGTGGTCAAGATGTTGTTAGAGATGTTCACATCAACTCCAACGACCTGCAGAGTACATCCGAACTCCGCCGAGGTTGAAGCACAGCAGCCTTTTAAAGGACGCGACATGTGATCTTTTTGTGGGCGGTTTTTTGTGTGAGCGATATTGTGGGCGAAATGTGTGCGAGGTGGTGAAATTGACAATGGGCGATCTCCATGGCTGCTAGTTTGGGTAAATATGGTCTTTACGACAAAAATTAGTTGGCGGGCATTAATATTGAATCTCAGCGTTAATTCCGCGCGGACATAACGCTGGGCGATGTTATGGGCCGTGAATTCGCCCATCCTGCTGATTCTGCCCAAAAAAAGTCGGCGGGCGGTAATATATTTTCTCGGCGTTAACCACATGGAGAAAGTAACGCTCGGCGATATGTTTCCGTACAATGCCTGCCAGTTTCCATTTTGTGCCAAAATGGACGATATATGGGCGTTATACGTCATTTCAGCGGTAAAATGGGCGTTAAGTGGGCGTTAAGCAGGCAAAAAAAGTGGAGGTTCTAACCCCAAGTTCTTTGTTCTCTCTCCCCACAAGATCTGTATGGACCACAGCCAGGTCTGAGTGATTGGGAACCCCCCACACCCTCCGACCCCCCCCCGTGCTACATTTGACGTGCAGTGCAGGCTTCTGATGCTTTCCATATGCCTTCCACGGCGCCCCCACGGCGCCCCCCTCCCCCCGCCCCGGGCTTCTTTTGAAGCCGAGCTCCAAGCCCGTGTGTCTGTGTGAGTATCTGATTCTGCCGGCCGACGCTCTGACCCTCGAGCCCTGTTTTCAGACGTTCGTTGGTGGCGTGTCAGTTTAAGAAAAATGAAAACTTACAGAATTCCATCAAACTTCCATTTACTGTGTTTTAAGGTAAAAACAAATTCATCTTTATTATGCATATTTAAGTGTTCTTCGCTCCTTCCAAAACTTCGCTGAAAAACAATGGCGTCTTTAGGCGACGATTTTTCAATGCGCGCTAGTTTTTCTTAACTCGCCAGAAGGTGTTTCGGAAGTAGTCACATACGCCGACCGAGGAGAATTTTTTTTAGGCAAATTTACATAATTGAGAAAAACTGGCACAGACCCCTATGATGCAAAAAAAAAGACTAATCTAAAAAAATTGTAACTAACTGAATTCATTGGGGAAACTTTAATTTTTTAACTTTGGCCAAAAAAAGCGGTGCGTGCCAAAAAAATGCCGCAAATCACTGAGCCCCATGTTTTTGTGCTGCCTTAGGCTGTTCATTTGACAAATGCACTGTTTGCATTAAGAAATCTTCTGCTCCTAAATTCACATTTATTTTTCTTTGAAACAACTTTCTGGCTCTTTCTCTTGCAAGCCTGCTTGAATTCTGTATGGCTGCACACTGCCTAGGAGATAGTTAACTATCCATCTCACGAGGGAAAGTGCTGTTCCCAAATCCTATTGTAGTTGTAGTCCTTACAGGTTTACAGGTGTTGCTGGATGAGATATGTTCAGCCCTTGTGGATTCTGAGAGCAACAATTAATTGGCTTCCACAACACAAGATTGATCCCCTGCACGAACCTGAGGGACAGTGGGATTACTTGTTTATTTCAGCAATCGGTTCTCATTTTTTTTGCTTGTCGCTTTGTGGGTTATTAGTTCTGTGGTCTTTTCCTTTGGAACAGATGTCTCTCACAGCCAGCCCTACGCACTATGGTGAATTGACTGATGGTGCTCCGGTGTAAGCATCAGCTTACAGTTTATGTAGCAGTGTGAGACATTTCTGCTCTGTATGTGACAGGGACTGCACTGTAAAATCTGGAGCAAAGTACTTGGTAGCAACAGTTTAGTGGCTAATTTGTCTTCTACTCAAAAATCTAAAAATGGTTAAAAAAGTGTTTTAGTCAGTGATCAAAACAAAAGCAACATAACTCGCTGAGCACAACAAAGTCAAGCAATTTCAAATGAAATATATGCAAAAGAAAACTTTAAATGCTAGAAATCTGAAAGAAAAACAAAATAATGCTGTAAATTTGGAGCAACTCAGTCAGAATTAAAAAAAGAAATAGGTTTTGTGTTTAGACTCAGCATTTTCTGTTTTTATTTAGGATTAAATATACTGCCATCATCATGTTAAATATAGAAATGAATGAAAAATAAAATTTTTTTTCAGCTTTACATTTTCGGTGGAGTCAATGAAGAGCAGGAATTTAATGACATAAAGGCGATGAAGTTAATAAATCCGTCTGACAGACAACCAAGTAAGTCTTATGGTTTTGGTAAGAACTCATAAAAATGTGATGTGGTAATACAGGTGCAGCACCTAAAATCTGGAACCCTCAGGACCGAGGCCATTCCGGATTCCGGGCTTTCGATTTGTCTTCTGATGTCACAAATCCGGAAACACCCGAGCCCAGCTTCGGTTATTTCTGGATTTCAGAACGTCAGAAAGGAGGGGAGGATTCCTGCTGAAGAGCTGTTTGGCCGTTCGGCCACGCTGAGGAAGATGTCGTCGGGCGAGCCCCGCCAAGCAGGTTGTCAGGTGGGCGGGCCCCACCGAGGATGTTGTCGGGTGGATCCCGCTGAGGATGTTGTCAGGAAGGCTGGCCCCCACTGAGGTGTTCAGTCGGGGCCCCGCAGAGGAGGTGTTCAGACGGGGCCCCGCAGAGGAGTGTTCAGACGGGGCCCCACCAAGGAGGTCGTCGGGTGGGTCGGCAAGGAGGCCGCAAAGCAAGGGCAGCGGCGGTGGGGCGAGGCGAGAGGTGGCGCGGTGAGGCCCAAGATCGGACAGGGTCGCGGGTCCAGATTCCAGAACATTTTACGGATTCCGGACGACCCTGCCACCGATTGGTCCGGAGTCCGGATTCTGGAACATTCCGGATTCCGTAACTCCGGATTCTCGACGCTGCACCTGTATTATGAAATTACGCTCCTAGCACGAAGCTTTGTTCACCAGGAATTCAAGGGTGGAGCATGTACCCGAATTCCCTATTTGCACGATTGTCAAATAAGGTCAGCGGGTCAATTTTCTAAAATTACCTTTTGTACGCCATGATAAATAAAATGATTCAAATCACTAAATTAAGTGGACAGGCACATTGATTTTATTAGTGGATCGATTCTCAGTGAAGTAGTGATGATTGACATATAAGCCCTGAAATTGTGAGACTCTGCTCCCAGCTTAGAGACTAGCTCAACAGGACTGTCGATCACAGTAATAGGGGTAGAAGTCAGTATGTCTGATTCACAGGGTTCCTGATTAATATCTGGAAAATTGAGAGGTATGCTGACCTCCATGCGCTTCTGAGGGTTGAGACTCCACAGCTAGAGGAAAGTTTTACAATTTTAGAGCTACATTCTTGCCAAGCTAATCCTAAAATCTCTGGGCTCAGGTAATTGGAGTCTGTTGCTATGGAGAAACCGTGCAAGCTCCATATTGGGCAAACAGAAACTCTTACCTGTGTGGATTTCTCAGTCGCTTGGTTTGGAGACTCTTAAGCTGGGTTTGCATGTGCGTCAGGCACCTAGCTGACCAGAAAAATACACCTCACCCAATAGTTCATTAGATAAATGTACCACATTGTGTGGCACTAAGACATTCAATCATCCGATGTTTGATATCTTTGGTTTGTGCAGAATAAGCTAATCTCCCATAGAGCACATAGCAATTGACCTCAGTGTCCCTTGGTGAGGGAAGGCTAAGGATTGACTGCGTTTCCATGCTAATAGTTGCTATATAGCAACTCTTGCTGGAATTGCTCCTCTATGGATGCCAAGTGAGGACAGGGTTGGACTCAACTGTGATGATGCTCATCGTCAAATAGCATAGTGCTCAAGCATGAGCAATGGCCATTTGGCAAGGTGTCAAAGAAGCACTGCACCTTATGTACCTGCACCCCTGTTGGAGCCTCTGCCATCAACAGAGGAGAGATAAGTGAAATGCACCTGCAGGAAAAGTGCAGGATTTTATATATGTAATGGACAATGTTTTAATCCAATTGCTTGGACATATGAGGTACCAGATCAAACCCTTTACTTGGCCTGTTATAGAAACATAGAAAATAGGTGCAGGAGTAGGCCATTCGGCCCTTCGAGCCTGTACCACCATTCAATAAGATCATGGCTGATAGGGAATTCCACAGGTTAACAACTCTCTGAGTGAAGAAGTTTCTCCTCATTTCAGTCCTAAATGACTTACCCCTTATCCTTAGACTGTGTCCCCTGGTTCTGGACTTCCCCAACATCGGGAACATTCTTCCTGCATCTAACCTGTCCAGTCCCATCAGAATCTTATACGTTTCTATGAGATCTCCTCTCATCCTTCTAAACTCCAGTGAATAAAGGCCCAGTCGATCCAGTCTCTCCTCATATGTCAGTCCAGCCATCCCGGGAATCAGTCTGGTGAACCTTCGCTGCACTCCCTCAATAGCAAGAACGTCCTTCCTCAGATTAGGAAACCGAAACTGAATATAATATTCCAGGTGAGGCCTCAACAAGGCGCTGTACAAATGCAGTAAGACCTCCCTGCTTCTGTACTCAAATCCCCTAGCTATGAAGGCCAACATACCATTTGCCTTCTTCATCGCCTGCTGTACCTGCATGCCAACTTTCAATGACTGATGCACCATGACACCCAGGTCTCGTTGAATCTCCCCTCCTCAGTTCCTTCCTATAGTTACATTCTATCATAGTTGTTCAATGCACTATCTTATTTTTCTGGTTCTTTGTAGGATTCAAAATTTCTTGCCTGGACTGTAACAAAAAAATCCCCATTGCTGCTAACATAACTGTGTTAGTTAGTACCTTGCATTTGTTAGAGCATCTCCCAGCAGGCGACCATATAGGGCCGTTGACAAATGGCCTGGAGCACATTGCTTGCTTGACCTCACAGCCAGGGATAGTGTATAGTGTTGGGAGATCACAGTAAGAGAAGTGGAAAAAATAATAAATATTTCTTACAAAATTGCATCTATGCAGCATCATACATGCAGTGTACACATTACAATTACATGCTCTGATCACAGAACTTCATTGGTCATGAGCACATGTCAGGAATTCAAGTGCAGAGGTCAGTAGGCGCCACAGGATTTTCTGTAAATATCCATTGGGAGTTCAGAGGCACGGGTAAGGGACCCTGCACAATTTTCCATCATGGACTAAAAATAATTCAGGGCCCACTGACCTCCGCATCCAAATTTCCAGTAAGCTCTGTCCCAGGAGTGCAAATTCCTAAAGGTACACCTATCACGTCAGATTGGACAGAGGAAGTATTTTCCTCTTTAATTTTCTCCCACCCCTGAAGGTGGTAAGAATACATATATATTTTGGAACAGAAAAAATACCATTATGCCCAACAAGCCTATCACTTTTACAAAGATCAACCACACTTTGCCATTGTTTTAATGGCCTTACCTGGTAAATTATTTCACAAGTCTATTTACTCTGGACAAAAAAAAATCTACTTGAATCCCATCATCGTTATAACTTCCTAATTTTGTTTCACTTTTTTTGTGTGACTCGTCAAATGGAGAGTAATAGTGCTGGGAAACTCAGGCACCGAGATTCCCAGCCCTAAATCTTCCAAGTACGTGCTGGAGGCAGAGAACCTTGCCCAATGTACAGTTCTTTATTCTTCAGTGTATTCCTCTGTTAGCTGGCAGTACTATTCCTGTGGTCGAGCATTGTAGTTGTAAATCATATGATGAGCCTGTAGCGAAACAATGAGGAAGGTAACGGAAGCAACAGACATTGATATTAAAGTTCCAAAGTCAAAGCTCTGAAATGGAAAAAAAATGATTGAAGTGAGTTTGAGGTGGAATACACTTGACTCTTGGAACAATGTGTAAACTGATTTATCTATTCATTTAGCTTCCCTCGCACAATGAATTACAGCTAGTAATACACTCCCAATCATAATTTTATTTTTCAAAGTGTTACCATGTATAAAGATTAAAATGTTGTTTCTTTTTTAAATTTCAGTAATGAAAGAGATTCTCTCGGAATTTGGACTCCATGAAGTCAGTAATAGGTTGGTGTTTTTCATTTCAATATACATTAATCGCTTGCTGATCTCTCAACTAAAGAATAAGCTCAGTCCAACTTTACATGAGTGGCAATTATTCCCCTCGTTTGCCATTTAAAAATCCTGTTTTCTCCTAGACATGTGGTGGCAACTCACATTGGAACTTCAATGTACGGTACCTGAGAGTGATGGGAAACAGGATCAATCCTCCACTATATCATCCGGTCGGATGGTAGAGCTATGGAAAATGGAACAGGCCCACCGCCGCAGCCACACATATACCAGCACCTACCCTGATTTTATTTCCTCCACCCCAACAGGGACCGCAACCATTTGTCTGCCCCGCTACATGTAAATTACACTGGGAGGTGGGCTTGGCACCACATGTGATTTCCCTGCCTTCTGCAACAATTATCACTGACCCCAGGGACTGCCAAGGGAGAGTTATGTGCACTGTTCTGGCCTCCATACTATAAAAAGGATATAGAAGCACTGGAGAAAGTGTAAACTCGATTTACAAGGGTGATACCAGAACAGCTATCAGGAAATTGAACAGGTTGGGGCTTTTTCTTTAAGAGAAGACTTAGAGGTGACCTGGTAGAGGTCTTTAAAATTATCAATGGGTTGAACAGCGTAGATGTGGAGAGAATGTTTTCACTTGTGGGAGAATCCAAACCTAGTGGCCATAAATACATGATAGATACTAATAAATCCAACAGGGAATTGAGGAGAAAATTCTTTTATAGTAATTAAAATGTGGAACTCGCTACCAGAGGAAGTGATGGAAGCGAATAGCTTAGATGTTTTCAAAATGAAACTAAACAAGTATATGTGAAAAGAGGGAATAGAAAGATATGCTGAAAGGCTGAGATGACGTAGATAGAATGGCAGGAGACTGGTGTGGAGGATAAACACTAGCAGAGTAGTTGGGCCGATTGGTCTGTTTTGGTGCTGTAAATATATGTCACGTAATCCTATGTACATGACAGTCATCCCTGGGGCAGCAATTGAAGGCCTACTGATGTTCCTTTTGGAGGGAGCATGCCCAATTGTGGGCATCTCCACCTCTCCTCAGGCCCAAAACCATAACTCAGCTCTGTCCAAGCCTTAAAATATAATCAATCTTCAGGGCTCTGCTGTGGCCTTGAAACTCGTACTGTCCTTTTTTGGAGCTGCAATGCATCTTCATCCTCGGAATATTATGGTGGGCTCTCTCTTGGTAGCCGAGAGCCTGTCCTATATCGTTTAATCAGCCCCATCCAAGGGAAAATGGATCAGGGTCACAGCAGGAACTGAGTAGCAGATGCCTCCTCCATTGATGAATCTGTCCCACAACAAAATATGGCCCAAATGTTCTACCTGTATAAAATCTCTGTTCACATGCCTCCTGGCTTTTTGACAAGAATATCATTGATGCCGTGTGGGATCAAGCCACTCACCATGTCCTCTTGTGCAGGAGCTGTGCGGTTGGAAAGTTTGGGATGGGGATCTTTAGGAAAGAAATAGTGGAGAAAATATGGTGCATGCTTTTTTTGCAAGTTAAATATTTTCAGAAATGGTTTTCTTCTCATGTTTAGGTCTCCCTATGTCACATGTCATTTCTCCATCTGCAGCATGGGGAAGCAACCTGCTCCCTGGTCTCCACCCACACCACTCTAAAGCTACCTCACTTTGGCATCATTGCCAGCATTTGCTTTTTCCATTTATTCTCATTTTTTCCCTAATTTTTATAAGCCTAGAAATTGCTGATACAAATCTTTCAAGTCAAATGTAATTTCATTGGAGCTGAAAAACGGGGCAGAGCCCAGTTTGCAACAGGTGTCCCTGTAGTGCTACTACTGACACAGGCACCTGCCCCTATTATTTAAATAACCGCTGGCCAGGGAATTGGGACAATGTCAGTGCCAGGACAAATGGCAGGCAGACATTCTGCTCTGTTGCACTGTGAGCAGTGGTATTTTGTCAACTTCACTGCTTTCAGATTTCTCCACATTGTGTATCATTCCTTGAGTGAGTGGCTCTGTCAGCAGACCTGTTCCCAGACCTCTGCCAATTGATGCACAACTTCCAATGTAAACCTGTAGATTCTGGTTCTACTTCAATATAATTTTGCATACATGATTTTTTAACATAAACAAGTTCATTTGAAGAAACATGAGGATGGCTGTTATTGGTTCTCTTCGGTAAAACAAAATCCCTTTATTGGCCACTCCTGCAGCGGATCACCACGATCCTCGCTGTGGTGTATTCAAATCAGTTTTCCAACAAAACTTGCCGTTAATTCGTGATTGGAGGATTGGCGTGCACAATGGTCTAAATTATGGAAAAATGGGATCATCTGAGCCACTGTTACTCAATATATTCCACCAGTCCAACTTTGGAACAGCATGGGAGGACAGGTGGATCATTTATTTTTAAAATGGCTTTTGGAATTACTTTCCATTTTAATCACACTTGTAAGCCATAACCTCATTACAAGTAATTGTAACACACTCAATAGGGTCAAGTTTCGGCCTGAGTTGTTCCTTTTTTTTTGGAGCAACTAGTTTAGAATGGAGTATCTTAGAAATTGCAATTCTCGGCATTTAGTTTGCTCCGGTTCTAGTCAATGAGAACAGTTTCATTTTAGAACATATTTTTTTTCAAAAGGGAGCGTGTCCAACCACTTACACCTGTTTTGCAAATTTAGGCGGTAAAACCTTACTCCAAATTAACTTAGAATGGAGTAAGTGTAGATTTTTGTGCGCTCAGAAAAACCTTGCCTACACGTAGAAATCAGGCGTAGGGATCGAGAGATAGGGAAGTTTACAAACATTAAAGACTTCACTTTTACAAATAAAGAGCCGTCATCAATAATAAATGATAAATAAATCAATAAGTAAACCAATAAATCAATCAAAAAAATGTAAAAATAAAAGATTAAAAAAAAATCACTCAATAAATAAAAAATGATTTCTACTCACTTACTGCAGCACAAGGGAGATGAGTGGGGGGGGGTGGTGAGAAGAGAGAGGGGGGGGAGGGGGAAAAGAGGAAGGGGGAAGAAGAGGAACGGGGAGGAGAAGAATGGGGAGGAGAAGAAGAATGGGGGGGAGAAGAAGAATGGGGAGGAGAAGAAGAATGGGGAGGAGAAGAAGAATGGGGGGGAGAAGAAGAATGGGGGGGAGAAGAAGAATGGGGAGGAGAAGAAGAATGGGGAGGAGAAGAAGAATGGGGGGGAGAAGAAGAATGGGGGGGAGAAGAAGAATGGGGAGGAGAAGAAGAATGGGGGGGAGAAGAAGAATGGGGAGGAGAAGAAGAATGGGGGGGAGAAGAAGAATGGCGGGGGGGGTGGCAGAAGAAGACGAAGCCGGGCCCCGCCGAGGACTTTGGGTGGGGCCCGCACACAGCTGATGCCGGGTTACCGCCAATACAGACGTCTCTTCGGGCAGGGCCCGCCCCAGCGAGATGAGGTGCGGGTAGGCCCCGCCGACTAGGTAAGATGCGTCAGGCCACTCGGCTCGGGAGAGGAGCGATGTCCCTTCGGCCAGGGATAGGGTCATCGCCCGGGAGACGGGACGCGCTGAGAAGGCCGGGAGCTACTGCGCACGCGCGCAGCCTCCACTGCGCATGCACGCAGCTGCACTGTTTTTGGCGCAGGGCTGTAGTTCTGCCCCCAGCAGGTCCGACTGTGTCACACCGAGCTAGAAACAGACCTGCAGCTATCGGAGAATTGTGAGGTAAGTATTCGGCGCAATTTTTATTCTACAAATTAGGCGGGCCTCTCCGATGTGCGTCGTTCTAGCGGGAGTCTGAAACTTGAGCCCAATCTTTCATTGCAAAAGCTATTCATTTTAAGTTCTGAAATGCCTTTTCTGGAATGAGTGATTAAACAGACATGCCCCCTCTCTGATGATTGCCTGTCAATTAGGCCAATTTCAGAAAGGAGTTCTCTATTTAGTTGACCTGATTTGGGGTTATATTCAGTTTCAAGTAATTCTGAAACAACAGGATCTTGAGAGGAAACCATTACAGAAATTTAGAGATAGGCTCATTGCAGGGTTTTGATTCTAAACAGTGCATGCAGGTGTATCCGCTTACTCACAGCTGCAGCAAGAATGAACATTTTTAAGTCGGTTCACGAGCTCCCAGGCCGCCTGCAATTTCTGCGGTCTGGAAGAGTCCGTGTTCCACGTTTTTATGGAGTGTGCGAGGTTGCAGCCCCTGTTCCATCATTTAAAGGGGCTGCTCCTCAATTTCTGGTTGCACTTCAGTCCCACACTCCTGATCTTTGGGCACCCTGTGCGGAGGGGAGCAGGTAGGTCAGAGGGCCTCCTCGTAGGACTGCTCCTGGGCACGGCCAAGGGGGCCATCAGCAGGTCCAGGCAGCGGGCGGTCGAGGGGGTCGTTCAGCCTGACTGCCTGTCTCTCTTCCGCGCCTACATCCGGGCTCGGGTGTCCTTAGAGATGGAGCACGCGGTGTCCACCGGTACGCTCACTGCCTTCCGTGAGAGGTGGGCACCGGAGGGACTGGAGTGCATTATTACCCCCGGCAACCAAATTTTAATTTGATTTTATATGTTCTAAAGTCTAATTTATTTTAAATGCCGGTTTTAGTGTCCCCCTCCCCTTTTATAGGGGGCACTTGAAAAATTATGATTTTAGTACCCAAAAAAACCAAAAAAAACCCCACGAAAATCACCAAAAAAAACAAAAAAAAACAAAGAAAGGGCACGTGAAAAGTGTTTGGAGTGTCCCCAAGATCGGGGGGCACTTGATTTAATGTTTAATTTTGTTTACCCCAAAAGAGTTGCAGCAAGAATGATCTGGGACCAGGGACATGAGCTGTGCACCAACTGGAATTGTTTAACAAAATGTATAAAGCGCCTGCTATACTGTCTTTAATTTGATGCAGCAGTTTTATTGACATATGCACTGATTAGAATTGGTCCATAGAGCAAGTATACTTCCTTTGGATTGGAGAACACTGGATGGAAACTTAACATTATTTAAAATGATATGGTTTAAGCCTGTGCAGACCCATCATTTGGATTATGGGAGCAACCTACCGAAAATGTTTAAAATGAACTAATATTGCATTCTGTGCCATCAGAAGATTTTGAAGATTAGACAATAAAACAAGGTACTCTTCTTTAAATGGGCTTTTGGTGTAGATGGACTCATATTTTGCTTGTTTTCAAATTTCATAACTCATTGCCATTTGGGAAGTGCTGCTGATATATCAGCCGAGAAATGTGGGAATCTCTGCACCAGGAGTGCATGTCTGCATTGATTGCGGGGATGGGGTGATATGTGTAATAAACTAACAGCATTCACCGTTATTACCCCTTTGAAACTGACCGCAACTTCAGGATGTAGCGCATGTGCAGCTAAACACAAAAATCCTGAAGTTGCAGTCAGTCATTCACTGCACCGACACTGGCTGTGCTGTGGCAACCCCCATGCCTCCTCCAGAGCAGAGGCAGCAAAGACAAGCTTCTCGCAGAGGGAGGAGGGGGAAGAGGGTTCTCAGCAGGAGTCCTTACCCACCTAGCGTCTACAGGGAGCATTTCTACCTGCACCTAAGCCAGGAGTATTGTGTTCACCGGCTCTGTTTTATCAAGGAGGTGGTCATAGAACTCTGCCACCTCTTGGAACCAGACCTGCAGCCTTAGAGCATAGAAACATAGAAAATAGGTGCAGGAGTAGGCCATTCGGCCCTTCGAGCAGGGTGACGACGGCTCTGCCGTGGCCCTTTTTGGTGAATTTTTTCACCAGCGGATTCTTCCAAGCTGGAACAGGCGACATAGAAAACATCTCACAGTTTGACTTCCATCACTGCATCTGGGACATCACAGAGGCTCTGTACTCTAGGAGAAGGGACTTCATTGTCTTCTCTCCAAACAGAAAGAAGCAGGAGGAGCACGCATGTGGATTTGGCAGGATAGTGGGCTTCCCCATGTGCAGCGTGCCATCGACTGTACACACTTGATTGGCGGGTGCCGCATATCAATGCTGTGATGTACCATAACCACAAAGGCTACCACTCACTTAGTGTGCAGTTGGTGTGCGACCACGGCCAGCATATCATGATGGTGAATGCCCGCTATCCTAGCAGCAGTCATGATGCCTTCACCCTGCGCCAGTCCACTGTGCCAGCAATCTTCCACATAAAATCTGAGGGTGGCTGCTCAGAGACAACGGCTATCTGCTCAAATCCTGACTGATGACTCCCTTCCGCAACTCTACCATTCGTGGCCAGCAATCATATAATGACATCCATGCTACCACGAGGAACCTCACTGAGCAGACCATCAGGGTGCTTAAGCAATGGTTCTGCTGCCCTGATCACTCAGGAGGAACCCTCCAGTTCTCAACGGAGCGGGTGTCCCATTCCATAAGGTTGCAGTCCATGCCACCAGGGGTTCCACGACCACCTCAGGAGGAAGAAGAGGAAGCAGAGGAAGAGGGGGAGGAGAAGGAGAATGGGAGGAGGCAGCCTGAAAATCGCCGTTCTGGACGGGCAGTCCGTGAGCGCATCATCAGACTCCGGTTCTCTTGAGTAAAACCCTAGATCCCCATTGCTCAACAATTCCCCACCTCAACAGCCCTCTGTCATGGAACATCACAGCATCCTCTTGGGCACAATGCTGAAATGAAAGTCAACATAAAACAAGCATTCCAAACATAATTTATAAATGATTAATTCCAGTGTGATGGAATACTCCCCACTTGCCTGGATGAGTGCAGCTCCAATACACTCAAGAAGCTCAACACCATCCAGAACAAAGCAGCGGGCTTGATTGGCACCCCATCCACCATCTTAAACATTCACCCCTCACCACTGGCGTGCCGTGGCTGCAGTGTGTACCATCTCAAAGCTGCACGACAGCAACTTGCCAAGGCTTATTCGACAGCAGCTCCCAAACTCGTGACCTCTACTACCTAGAAGGACAAGGGGAGCAGGCACATGGGAACACCATCATCTCCAAGTTCCCCTCCAAGTCACCCACCATCCTGACTTGGAAATATATCAGCGCTCCTTAATCTTTGCTGGACCAAAATCCTAGAATTCCCTCCCTAACAGAACTAGGGGAGTACATTCACCACATGGACTGCAGCAATTCAAGAGGGCAGATTACCACTGACTAATCAAAGGCAATTAGGGGTGGACAATAAAGGCTGACCTTGCAAGTGATGCCCACATTCCATGAATGAATAAAACTTAAATTACATTACAGTGTCAACTAATCACCCTTGTGCATTCCCTCAGTGTATGTCGTGCATGTTTCTTTGCCTATTCTAGTGTTCCTACGAAGTGCTACCCCAGTGGCTGCAGCATGGCTGGTGGAAGGTTGCTGAATTTCCAAAGTGGACACTATAGATGGCCTTGCAGGATGACCTCGAGCAGCTCTGGACTTAGAAGGCCCGGCTGCAAACTGTACCACCTCAGCATGGACAATAGCAGTCTGAGCTGGCTGGCTGATATGCAACTGCAATAGCACTGGCGGACTGGCAGTGGTGCTGTCACCCTGCGAGAGGACAGTAGGTTCTTGCTCCATGGAGCCACTGCCACTCCCAGGGGTGGTGTCTCAGCATTCTGAGCTATCCGTTGGAGGATAGATTGCTGGACTGCTGTGATACTCTGCAAGCCCCTTTCCACACTTGTATACCCAGCCACGATGGCAGCAGTCGTAGTTTGCGTGGCAGCAAGCTGACCCTGCAGGACAGAAGTCTGAGCATCCACTGCATTACTCAGGCTTTGGGTCACTTCCACTTGTGCTGCAATGGAAACTGCGACATCGCCCATCACACCCAGCTGATTGGTTGAGTCTACAAGTGCTCTAATGGAGTTGTCCATCACTTTCATCCTGGAAACCATGGGCTCCAAGCTCCGCACAATACCCTGTGAAATGTTGGAGCTGGCCTGCTTCTGAAGGCTGCCCCATCAAAGTTGTTATGTCTTTAATACTCTTATGAATGACTCCACGAGATCTAGTATTGTACTTGAGCTGTTGTGACCTTAGTCCCATTTATTGTAACTCCAGAGTGAGGCACAAGCATGGTGTGCAGCCTTTTATACTGGGCCCTGCACATCTATGCAGGTGACCCTCAGGTCTCCCACCGCAGTACCCTCTGGTGGCACACTTTATTTGACTATACAGTTAGTATACATAGTCTACATACATGACATCACTTCCCCCCCAGTCTTTAATGCAAATTGACTCATACATTGACGGTGACCTGGGCTTTGCTCTTCCTGGTTGACCATTGGAGGGTCACTTCTAGCTTGGGTGGGTTGCGAGTGGAAGTCCCAGTAGTTTCTGGTTGTGAGTCCATG
The DNA here is from genome assembly GCF_044704955.1 of Pristiophorus japonicus. Taxonomy (NCBI): domain Eukaryota; kingdom Metazoa; phylum Chordata; class Chondrichthyes; family Pristiophoridae; genus Pristiophorus; species Pristiophorus japonicus. The sequence goes on along the minus strand of NC_091977.1, from coordinate 99,428,233 downwards.
ACTACTCCATTCTCCCCACCACACAGAGATCATGCTAATGGGCCATTACATGTAAGTTGCATTCAAGTTCATCACATGGGTTTCACATTTACATCTTGGTACATTTGTTGGGTGGATTACAGTTGCGCTTCTTTTTGTGTGGTACATTTACATGATCAGTACAGGTATATCAGTACAGGTACACAAGGACAGTCTAGTTCCAGCACGGCCGGATGAGATCCGGATCATCTGGTGGCAGCCCGGCGCCCCATGCTAGTGGGTCTGTGGGCGAGGTGAGTTCATTTTGCTCAAGTTGCCAGAGCTCAGGGCTCTTGCTGTTACTCCTAGTGTCAGGCAGGCCCAAAGACAGCTGATATGTCTATGCCAACCCTGTCCTTTTCGTTTGCACAGTGTCGCTGCTGCTCCCTGGAAAGCGGTCTGAGCGAGTGAGCGTTTCGTCTTAGCAACGGTGGGGCTGCCTCGTCTTGTCTAACAGGTCACAGGGGACTGCTGACTCGATTTCCTTGAGGGCACCGTTGTGAGCACTCTCTAGTTTGGGATCCTGGCTGATCAGGTCCCGTTCGGAGGAGCCATTGCGGGTGACCCTTCGCTCTTGGGCATTGCCATGGTGGCGAGTGTTTGTGAGCTGCGCCTTTTCCACCCGGGTAGTGGGCGATGGTAGCCGACTGCGAGCATAGGTGCAGTTTACTGTTTCTGGCCCGTGGCGGTTCATGCCATCGGGCGTCTGCAATGTTAAACCGATCTGAGGCAGGGTATTGTTACCGGTGCCTCTGCTCTCTGGGGATCGTTTACTCTACGGCTTGTCTACTTCTGTCAGCTGTGGGGACACTTTATGATACATCGTTCTGGTCCCAGGGACGCAGGCTACAGCATTGGGTAGCCCATTGGACCTGTATACGACCGTTAGGTGTTCACCCGCTACATTGGCTGATTGCAATTTGCACCCGACATCGCTCAACAACATTTTGCTCGTTACAGCTGGACTTTTACATTGGTTACCAATTTCAAGCAGTTCATTCAAAAATGGCGGGTTGCTGGCCTCCTTTAAAATGGCCTTACTACTTTTACCCCAATGGTCTTCCTTGCATAGAACAACGTGACGTTGCTCCATTAGCGCTGCACCTCGTGGTTTGGATGCCATCTTTTCCCTGTCCATGATGTCGACTGCCGCGATCTTCTTTCCCAGGGATTCTGCCACTGAAGCTGGGAAGGCGCCATTGGATCTAATCTTCCTCCCCAGGAGTCCTGCCACTGAAGGTGCGTTCGGGTCGTCTTGGCCGGATCATCGCCACGCAGTCGTGTTGAGCAGTCTGTGCCTCGGGGGCTGCGTGGATCTGCTCTCTGGTGCCTGGTCCAACCGAAAGTGGGGGCTTGCTCTGCCTCTGAGCATGGGGGACATCGATTGTTGGAGGGATGAAGTCTTCCCAGTTCCAATGAATATTCCCCATCCATCTTCTTCCAAATAGCGTTGGTCCATCACCTGAAATAATCCACAATGGTAAATTGTGCACTGCGCTATCATGGGATACACTTACATCCGCACTACCAACAACTGAAATCAGTTCCTTGGTGTAGGTGCGCAGCTTTGCCTGAACCGGAACCAGCTTGGGTCGTTCAGCTTGATAGTTCCATAGCCTTTCAAAGGCTTCCTGGCTCATTACTGACTGACTTGCCCCTGTGTCCACTTCCATGAAGACTGGAACGCCATTTATCTCGACTTCCATTATCACTGGGGGACAATTTGTGGTGCAGGTATATACTCCATACACTTCGTCCTGGGACTGAGCTGCCTCTCTAGCCATCTCCTCGTAATCCGCACTGGATTCACAGCCATCTGCTGACTCCTCTTTCATGTGGTGAGTCACAGCTCTTTTGCACATTCGCTGGAGGTGGCCCTTTGTGCTGCAGCCTTTATACACATAGTCTCTGAACCGACACTGATGAGCCCTGTGATTACCTCTGCAACGCCAGCATGGTGCTACTCGACTTATGTTTGCACCCCTCGGCGGACTCTTGAGTTAAAGGACTCGGGGGCCTGTGCGTTCTGCCCTGGGCAGATTCACGTTCAACAGTTCTGCCTGTGAAAGGCGGCATTCTATTTACAGTACTTGCCGGTTTGAGTCCTGAGAGTGAGTCATCATCTGCTTGGAGCTGCAGCTTGAGGTCATGAACACCTGGCTGATGCTGATGGCCTTCTGCAGAATGATGGTGGTTTCAGCAGACAGTAGCCTGTGAAGAAGGGCCTCATGACCGATGCCAATTACGAAGACGTCCCACAACGCATCGGCAAGGGACGCGCTGAATTCACACGTTCCTACCAGCCTCCTGAGGTCGGCAACGTACTTCGCGATTTCCTGGCCCTCGGGGCAGCGGTGTGTATAAAATCGATGCCTGGTCGTGAGGATGCTCTCCTTCAGTTTGAGTTGGTCCCGAATTATCACTTTCAGCTCCTTGTATGACTTGGTTGTTGTTTTCTCTGGTGCAAGCAAGTCCCTGACGAGGCCATAGACCGCGGGTCCAAACTGGTCAACAGGATAGCTCTGCGCTTAGCTGCCAGCGTGGCCGGATCATAGCCTACCAGGTCGTTTGCTACGAAATATTGGTCAAGCCGCTCCGTAAAGACTTCCCAATCTTCACTCTCTGAGAACTTTTCTAATGCACCAACGTTAGTTATTTTTGTGTGAAAGTTCATAATCTCGTCGCCAGTTGTTATGTCTTTAATACTCTTATGAATGACTCCACGAGGTCTAGTATTGTACTTGAGCTGATGTGACCTTAGTCCCATTTATTGTAACTCCAGAGTGAAGCACAAGCATGGTGGGCAGCCTTTTATACTGGGCCGTGCACATCTATGCAGGTGACCCTCGGGTCTCCCACCGCAGTGCGCTCTGGTGGCACACCTTATGTGACTATACAGTTAGTATACATGATCTACATACATGACAAAAGTCCTCATCTGAATGTTCTGCAGCAGAACTCGTGTGCAACCTTGTCCTCCGGGGAGCTGGAACCAGCACTACCCTTTGCCCCTGGCCTGGCTGCAACCCACTCATGCCCAGTGACTCACCACGTGCAGATCACACCCCTATACTACTTTCTAAAGTTTGCACAGTGCCATTTGCTGAGCTGGTGCCTGGGTGTGTCAGATTGAGTGATGGTATCTCTTGTTCTCCATCACTCACCTCCTCTACTTCTTCCTGCACATACTGGGCAGGTTGTGTTAAGGGAAGGGGGTAAAGCAAGATGTATGTACAAGCACCATCAGCAGCTTGTAAGTGAGAGGAGATTGTGGGATGAGAGAGAAGTGGAATGTGTGAAAAAGGATTAGTTATGAGCATACCGTCATCATTCATGCTTTCAGCTTTGCTGATCACCGTGGCCTCAGTAACGGCCGATCCAATTATCTCTGGAACTGTCTCCTCCAGCTGGGTCAGGTTCTGCAGCCGTGTTTGCATCCTGCCTGCTTGCTTCTGCTCGCGACAGTTGCCAGCCACCTTGGCCTGAAAGAGAAAGCAAAATATATCAGTGAGTGAGTTGCAATATGTTTAGATGCTGTGCATGTCATGGTTGAATAACTGACATTGTGTGCAAGGTGTGAAATGTGGATGTGAGGCTTGCAGCAGTGGTAAGTGTGTGAGGGTAAGGTGAAGCTATGATTATGAGATATGAGTCATGATTGCTAGAGAGTGTTGGTAGGTGAGTGATGGGATGTGATGCATTGAGCACTGTGTGAGGCTGGTGGTGCATTTGGGCCCAAGTTTCCACACGATAAAAAACGGGTGCCCCTCCGAGCTGGGCGCCCGTTTTTCGCGCCTAAAACGGCGCCCTAAAAATAACGCGCGATTCTGGAGAGCCCTGCAGCTCCTTGTCTGCCTGGCGCGGCGCCCAGGGGGGCGGAGCCTACACGCGCAGTGTGAAGAAAACATTGGCACTTGCCCATTTTTATAGTTCTTTGTAGCTGTTTAATTTTTGAACATTTTTTAATCAAAGCACATTGCCATCAGCACATCAGCATTTGCAGCCTTCTCACTGTCTCCTCCCCCCCTCCCCCGCGGGAAGAACGGGCGCCTCCTCCTCCCCCCCCGCGGGAAGAACGGGCACCTCCTCCTTCCCCCCCCGCGGGAAGAACGGGCACCTCCTCCTTCCCCCCCCGCAGGAAGAACGGGCACCTCCTCCTTCCCCCCCCGCGGGAAGAACGGGCACCTCCTCCTTCCCCCCCCGCAGGAAGAATGGGCGCCTCCTCCCCCCCCCCCCCGCGGGAAGAACGGGCGCCTCAGGCTGACTGCAGCATTCTCCGTGCCTGAAGCACTTTCACACAGGTAGGAAGATGGTTTATTTAATCTTTTCTTTATTTATAAATGTTTATTCAGGTTGGATTTATTTGTATAATATTTGTGGAAGTATAAATAAGGATTTATTGTAGAATTTAATGACTTTCCTCCCCCCCACCTCGTTCTGGACGCCTAATTTGTAACCTGCGCCTGATTTTTTAATGTGTAGAACAGGTTTTTTCAGTTCTATAAAAATCTTCACTTGCTCCATTCTAACTTAGTTTGGAGTACGTTTTCACTGTGGAAACTTTGAAATCAGGCGTCAGTGGCCGGACACGCCCCCTTTTGAAGAAAAAATTCTGTTCCAAAGTAGAACTGTTCTACCTGACTAGAACTGCAGAAAAAAAAATGTGGAGAATTGCGATTTCTAAGATAGTCCGTTCTCCACCAGTTGCTCCTAAAAATCAGGCGCAAATCATGTGGAAACTTGGGCCCTAAGAGTCTGAAAGAAAATAATCGCTGGAATCATTATGCAAGTAATTGGTATGTTTATCAGAGCTGCAGGTTCTCACCAGTTACTGCTAAATTGTGCTCAATTATGCCATTTCTCTCACGGGTGAAAGAGCAGGGTTGTTGATAATTACATTGGCCCTGAAATCCCAGTTTCTGCTTCCCACGGGCCTTTGACTGAAAATAGGAGAAAAGATGTGCACTTATCTTTTGGTCCAACGTTCACCAGAGATTCTGGACTCGAGGCCTCTGCTTCTTGCGCAACGGAGCACGTTCACGTTGGGACGTCTGTAGGAGTCACATGAGCCCGGACACTGAAGCACGGTAAAGTATTTTGTGTCCAAAACTCCTATTACTATGAATGAGAAACACCCCCAAATACTACATAAAACATTTAAAAAAAACACCTCACATAAATACATTATAGAAACTAAAGTTGATTGAAATGTTTTTGAAAAAAATAAAATTTGCCGATTTAAAAAATAAGTTTTAATTATGGTTTAAAATAAAGTTACCTGAGTGGGCAGGGTTTTTAACATAAATATGTATTTTTAAATTTTATTTTTATGTTTCTGATATGTTTTAAAACTCTTACGCTGGTAAAGGTAGGCTATGCGGCTGCTTTTACCAGGCGCAAGAGTTTTAAGGACATTCGCAGGGCAAGAGATGAGCAAATATGCCATGTGAATGTCCTTCTCCCCGAGATGCGTGCGATCTGTCAAGCTAAAACTCATTGCGTGCCGAAAACTGGCTTTTGCCGGGTCCATACACACTCCGTACGGACTCAGGGAGGCTGTAATGTTAGGGCCATTATCTTTAGTGAGGTGGGAGGAGGTTAACACCTCTTCGGTGCCAGGCCGTTGGCCTGGCCGAAACACTCCCTGGTGGCCCAGTGTTTGCCACTGAAGTGGCTGAAGAGTTCACAGCGGCTCTCCCATTTAATTGAAGGGGAGAGACGTTGTGACTCGCCAGCGCGATGACTGACAGCATTGGCTACTCCGCCCTGCCCCCACTTCCACCCCGCTAATGATGGCCACTTTGCTCCGCCCCTACTTCCGCCCCCATGATGATGCCACGTCCGCCCCGCTCCTAAAAAATCCCTGAAATGCTGAATTTCGGTGGTTAGACTGCTCCATGCATTGTGGCGGCCAGAACACATCGAAAACGGTAGGTGCGCCTCGTTTCGGACGGGGGGCAATTTCGGCCCCTATAAATCAACAGTTTTTCAAAGCACAGAGTTGTCTTAAAGGGAGCGGACTACACCAGAGTGGTTTATTTGGGAATTTGGAAAAGAGTGGAAATATCTGGTAAGAGGGGGAAGGAGTTGCAGCTTTTTCCCCACACTATTTGTAGTGTTTGTGTTACAGTTAGATATTTAATTTCATTGCCCATTACTTAATCCAGATCAATTAAGAAGTCAAGGAACTAAACTGTAAACTAAGTTACTTAAATACAAATTTAATTACATTTAATTAAATAGAACAAGGTCATATAGAGATGGCAGTGTAGGTGGTGTTGTGCAACAGCAGCATGTGGGAGTTTGTGGAGAGCATTGTGATCCCGGACAACCACGTTGGCAGTAAGCGCCTGCATCTTGAGGAACATCAGCTCAGAGTTGTTGAGCTGGAGTCAGAGGAGCAGACATTGCGGGGCATCAGGGAGGAGGAGAGTTACCTGGACACTTTGATCCAGGTGGCAGTCACACCCCTTAGTGGTGCAGATTTGGTTAAGCGTCAGGGACAGGAGGGTGTGACTGCAACTCCGACAGGTAAGGGGACCCCAGGTGCAGTGCTGAAGGAGCCTTGGCCTTTGCCCTTATCCAACAGGTATGAGGCTTTTGCTGTCTGTGTGGATGAGGGAAAAGCCTGCAGGATGGATGAGCAGGCTGACCATGGCACCATGGTGCAGGAGGCCATTCAAGTGGGGGGAGTGAAAGGGAATGCAGTTGTGGTATATGACAGTATAGTCAGAGTATAGTCCCACGAGCGGGAGTTTCGAAAGTTGTGGTGCCTGTTAGGTGCCAGGGTTAAAGACATCTCCTTGAGGCTTGAGAAGAACTTGGAGTGGGAAGGGGAGGATCCAGTTATCGTGGTCCACATAGGAACCAACGACATAGGTAGAACCAGGAATGAGGTTCTGCTGAAAGAATTTGAGAAGCTGGGGTCCAAATTACAAAGCAGAATTTTAAAGGTAATAATCTCTGGATTGTTACCTGAGCCACACGCCAATTGGTATAGGGATAAGCAGATTAAATGCGTGGCTCAAAGAGTGGTGGGGGAGGCAGGGGTTTTGCTTCATGGGGCACTGGCACCAGTACTGGGGAAAGAGGGAGCTGTTCCGTTGGGACGGGCTCCACTTGAACTGGGCTGGAAGCAGTGTCCTGGTGAATCGAATAACTAGGGCAGTAGACAGGGCTTTAAACTAATGAAGGGGGGTGGGGGGCAGGGGGTGGTGGAAGGATTCAGGAAAGAGTAAATTTAAAAGCAGCAAGAGAAATGCTAAGGCTCTAGAGGAGAGCAGAATTTCAGGTAAAAATAAGCAGAGTGGGTCAGGAAAGGACAGAGAGAGTAATAGGGTATTACCGACCAAGGTGACATCACGGAAAAATAGAAAAAAGTCAACGCTAAAGGCAGTATATCTGAATGCGCGCAGCATTCACAACAAAATAGATGAATTAATAGCGCAGATAGAAATGAATAGGTTTGATCTAATAGCCATTACAGAGACGTGGTTGCAAAGTGACCACGGTTGGGTACTAAATATTCCAGGATACTTAACTTTTAGAAGAGATAGGCAAAATGGAAAAGATGGAAGGGTAGCCCTGATAATCAAGGATGGGATAAAGACAATAGAGAGAAATGATCTTATCTTGGAAAATTAAGAAGTAGAATCAGTTTGGGTGGAGCTAAGAAACAACAAGGGGCAGAAAACACTGGTGGGAGATGTTTATAGGCCCCAAACAGTAGTGGTAATGTAGAGCACAGTATAAATCAGGAAATTAAAGGTGCATGTAACAAAGGTAATATAATAATCATGGGGGACTTTAATCTACATGTAGACTGGGTGAACCAAATTTGCAGTAATAGTGTGGAGGACGAATTCATGGATCCCGGAAATATTGGAGAATGAGGAACTGAAAGAAATTAGTATTAGTAAAAAAATAGTACTAGTGAAATTAATGGGACTGAAAGCCAATAAATCCCCTGAACCTGATGGCCTACATCCTAGGAATTTGAAAGAGGTGACTATAAAGATAGTGGATGCATTGGTTGTCATCTTCCAAAATTCCATAGATTCTAGAACGATTCCTGCAGATTGGAAGGTTGCTATTTAAGTAAGGAGGGACAGAGAAAACGGGGAACTACAAACCAGTTAGCCTGACATCAGTAGTGGGGAAAATGTTCGAATCTATTATTAAGGACGTAGTAACAGGGCACTTAGAAAATAATAATAGGATTGGGCAGAGTCAACATGGATTTATGAAAGGGAAATTATGTTCGACAAATCTGTTAGAATTTTTTGAGGTTGGAACTAGCAGAATAGATAAGGAGGGAACCAGTTGATGCGGTGTATTTAGATTTTCAGAAGGCATTTGAGAAGGTGCCACACAAGAGGTTATTGAACAAAATTAGGGTTCATGGAATTGGGGATAATATACCAGCATGGATTGAGGGTTGGTTAACGGACAGAAAACAGAGAATAGGAATAAATGGGTCATTTTCGGGTTGGCGGTCTGTAACTAGTGGGGTGCTGCAAGGATCAGAGCTTGGGCCCCAGCTATTCACAATCTAGATCAATGATTTGGATGAGGGACCAAATGTAATATATTCAAGTTTGCTAATGATGCAAAGCTAGGTGGGAATGTAAGTTGTAAGGAGGATGCAAAGAGACTTCAAGGGGATATAGACAGGCTAAGTGAGTGGGCAAGAACATGGCAACTGGAATATAATGTGGGGAAATGTAAAAGTTATCCACGTTGGTAGGAAAAATAGAAAAGCAAAATGGTGAAAGATTGGGAAATGTTGATGTTCAGAGGGACCTGGGTGTCCTTGTACAGGAATCACTGAAAGTTAACATGCAGGAACAGCAAGCAATTAAGAAAGCAAATGGTATGTTGGCCTTTATTACGAGGATTTGAGTATTAGAGTAAAGCCATCTTACTGCAATTATGTAGGGCCTTGGTGAGATCGCACCTGGAGTATTGTGTACAGTTTTTGTCTCCTTGCTTAAGGAAGGATATACTTGCTATCAAGGGAGTGCAACGAAGGTTCACCAGACTGATTCCTGGGGTGGGGGGATTATCCTATGAGGAGAGATTGAGTAGACTAAACCTACATTCTCGAGAGTTTAGAAGAATGAGAGGTGATCTCATTGAAACATACAAAATTCTTACAGGGCTTGACAGGGTCGATGCAGGGAGGATGATTCCTTTGGCTGAGGAGTCTAGAACCAGGGTCACAGTCTCAGAATAAGGTGTCAGCCATTTAGGACTGAGATGAGGAGAACCCTCTTCACCCAGTGGGTGGTGAATCTTTGAAATTCACTATCCCAGAGTGCTGTGGAAGCTTAGGGACCGAAATTGCCTACTGCTGGAAATACGGCATACCTACCCTGTTTCAGATGTTTTGACCAGCGTGGTTGATGCAGTGGCTTCTTGAGCGAAATTCCGCTCTTTGGCTTTTTTTTTCCCAGCGGACTGGAAGTTGGTCATAATGGGGGCAGAAGTCCGGCAGTGAGCGGAAGTTCGGTAAGTAGAAGGGTGGAAGTTGGGGACGGCCGGAGTGTCCGCCGCTGTCACTCATCAGCGTAGCGCTGATGACGTTATCGTGCTGGTGCGTCACTACGTCTCTCCCTTTCAATTAAGGGGAGCGCCTGTGTGATTCTTGACGTTCGGTCCACTGGGCCACCAGGGAAGTTTTCGACCAGGCCAGCTGGGTGCCAGGCTGTCTGTTGGCGGCCTGGCCGAACCCGGGGTCATAGTTGTTGGCCCGACATGGCAGTCAGCCGACAAAAAAAATTAAGATGGCGGCTGCAGCAATTGGTCTTCCCCTTCAATGCCAGCCTCACCGCCATTTTGAGCACACTCCAAGCACAGTGCACCGGCAGAAAAAGCTGGCGCTGGCACCGAGTGGCAACAGCAAGATTTTCTCCACGGAATTTTGCAATCGGAAGCGGAACATCGTGATGCGCACTCTGATGACGCACTTAGGATGGATCGACAGCAGCGGAGCGGTAGTGGGGGGAGCGGGTCACCGCCAGGATACCGCAGGAGCAGAATTTTCAAAATGGCAGCCATTGCACGGAAAATTGGCGGCCATTCCACTCCGCAGCGTAGCCGGCGATTTCCGGTGGTAATAAGCCTTAAGGGAAGGGGAAATTTCGGCCCCTTAGTCTTTGCGTATATTCAAGGCAGAGATCGATCAATTTTTGGATATTAAGGGAATCAGGGGATATGAGGATAGAGGAGTTGAGGTAAAAGATCAGCCATGATCTCATTGAAGGGTGGAGAGGCTCAAGGGGCCTAATGGCCTACTCCTGCTCCAAATTCTTATGTTCTTATTTTATGTACTGGAGAGCTGCCAGTGCAAATGGAATTGTAACCTAGCATGAGTCACTGCTTTTTGGAGAAGTGGGGATAAAAGGGAAGGAAAAGAAAACAATTTAATTGTGCAGTGTGGTTTTCAGGTCTGCTGAGTAATTATTCGTGATTATTTAATGTGTTTCTAAACACTGTGAGCAGCCAGGAGGAAATGGTCTCATATGGTACAGGAAGCTTAAGGATCAATTTTCTCCCTCGCCTCACAAGCAGAAACAACAAGGGAGACAAACAGCATCATATCCACTGAAAACCTTACTATAATTATTCTTTAATTAAATGTGGGGAAATCAAGAAATGGGAACATTATGCTATTGCCACAAAACTTCTGATGTGACAGTATCAGCACAGTGGGCCGGATGTTAGTTTGGGTAACTGGAAGTACACATAAGCTGTAGGATTACATTTTCTATCTGGAGCAGGAGGATGAGTAGGGAGCTCTGTTGGATGCCAGAGTGGTGAGATAGCATCAGATCTAGACAGATATTCTCGGACTCTGCAATGTTTCTGGAGGCTCCGGTATAGCATGGTGTTCGTTGGAGAGGGATGTCACCTTCTTGAAAGGTACCTGAAGCTGGGGTCCCATGCCTCCAACAAACTACTGGAGGATGCTCTCTCCACACTCGACAAGGGATCCACTCTTGTCCTGCTTTCCAGTGCTCAGTGCTCAGTGCTTCCAGCTTACTGCTTCCATCGTAGTACCTATATCCCCTAAATGGATGAAACAAGGTCCCTGCATGCTGAGCCCTAGAATTGTGATAGGATGCCTGTTGAGGTATGTCTTGCAGGTTCCATGAAGGGTCCAGTCTCTGCTTACTGCACTGTTCCAGTGATTCCATAAATAGAAACGATCATAGAGAAAATTAGGTTAATCGCTCCTCATGAGCTTGCATCGTCACTTTCATCTTCATCTGTAGCAATGATCAAGCCTGGGAGGATGGAAAAGAAAGAACAATGAATGCTCAGGATGGACTTTTCCACCCACTTCGCCATCTCCTATTTTAAGTTCCATTGCTGCAATGGTATTGTCCTTTCCTTAAGCAGAGTTATTTCTTGTACTTTGGCAGTTTGTTCTCCAGTAGTGGAGGCCTGCCTTCTACTAAAGCCTGTCTTCTCCGACAGAGACTTTACTGTTCTTTCATGCATTAGAACCTTGAAGTTACTCATGTGAAGTATCTGTGACTTGTGACCAGAGTCAATCCTAAATCACTAACAGACTGTACCAAAGCAAAATACTGCAGATGCTGGAATTCTGAAATAAGAACAGAAAGTGCTGGAAATACTCAGCACCTGCGGAAAGAGAAACAGAGTTAACATTTCAGGTTGATGACCTTTCGTCAGAATTCGAAAAGATTAGAGATGTAACAGATTCAGGTGAATTTATAATGGGGAACAAAGAAATGGCAGACCAGTTGAACAAATACTTTGGTCCTGTATTCACGAAGGAAGACACAAATAACCTTCTGGAAGTACTAGGGGACCGAGGGTCTAGTGAGAAGGAGGAACTGAAGGATATCCTTATTAGGCGGGAAATTGTGTTAGGAAAATTGATGGGATTGAAGGCCGATAAATCTCCGGGGCCTGATAGTCTGCATCCCAGAGTGCTTAAGGAAGTGGCCCTAGAAATAGTGGATGCATTGGTGATCATTTTCCAACAGTCTATCGACTCTGGATCAGTTCCTATGGAGGGTAGCTAATGTAACACCACTTTTTAGAAAAGGAGAGAGAAAACGGGTAATTATAGACTGGTTAGCCTGACATCAGTAGTGGGGAAAATGTTGGAATACATTATTAAAGCTGAAATAGCAGCGCATTTGGAAAGCAGTGATAGGATCGGTCCAAGTCAGCATGGATTTATGAAAAAGAAATAATGCTTGACAAATCTTCTGGAATTTTTTGAGGATGTAACTAGTAGAGTGGACAAGGGAGAACCAGTGGATGTGGTGTATTTGGACTTTCAAAAGGCTTTTGACAAGATCCCACATAAGAGATTGGTGTGCAAAATCAAAGCACATGGTATGGGGGTAATGTACTGACGTGGATAGAGAACTGGTTGGCAGACAGGAAGCAGAGAGTCAGGATAAACGGGTCCTTTTCAGAATGGCAGGCAGTGAGTAGTGGGGTGCTGCAGGGCTCAGTGCTGGGACCCAAACTCTTTACAATATACATTAATGATTTAGATGAAGGAATTGAGTGTAATATCTCCAAGTTTGCAGATGACACTAAACTGGGTGGCGGTGTGAGCTGTGAGGAGGATGCTAAGATGCTGCAGGGTGACTTGGACAGGTTAGGTGAGTGAGCAAATGCATGGCAGATGCAGTATAATGTGGATAAATATGAGGTTATCCACTTTGGGGGTAAAAACATGAAGGCAGAATATTATCTGAATGGCAGCAGATTAGGAAAAGGGGAGGTGCAACGAGACCTCGGTGTCATGGTTCATCAGTCATTGAAAGTTGGCATGTAGGTACGGCAGGCGGTGAAGAATGCAAATGGTATGTTGGCCTTCATAGCTAGGGGATTTGAGTATAGGAGCAGGGAGGTCTTGCTGTAGTTGTGCAGGGCCTTGATGAGGCCTCACCTGGAATATTGTGTTCAGTTTTGGTCTCCTAATCTGAGGAAGGACGTTCTTGCGATTGAGGAAGTCCAGCGAAGGTTCACCAGACTGATTCCCAGGATGGCTGGATTGACATATGAGGAGATACTGGATCAACTGGGCCTTTATACACTGGAGTTTAGAAGGATGAGAGGAGAACTCACAGAAACATATAAAATTCTGACGGAACTGGACAGGTTAGATGCGGGAAGAATGTTCCCGATGTTGAGGAAGTCCAGACCCAGGGGACACAGTCTTAGGATAAGGGGTAGGCCATTTAGGACTGAGATGAGGAGAAACTTCGACACTCAGAGAGTTGTTAATCTGTGGAATTCCCTGCTGCAGAGAGTTGTTGAGGCCAGTTCATTGGATATATTCAAGAGGGAGTTAGATGTGGCCCTTACGGCTAAAGGGATCAAGGGGTATGGAGAGAAAGCAGGAAAGGGGTACTGAGGGGTACTGGTGGTGCAGGCTTGAAGGGCCGACTGGCCTACTCCTGCACCTATTTTCTATGTTTCTATGTAAGCAAGTGCAGGGGCAGGGAAAGGGGGGGAAGGGAGGAAAGAACAAAAGGGAAGGTCTGCGATAGGGTGGCAGGCAGGTGTGATTAAATGGCAAAAGGTGATGGTACTGGGGAAAGTAAAGAAACAAAACATGGGTCTGGAAAAAGTGTAAATGGGTATAGCAGAATCAGCAACAGCTGCCATCTGAAAAAATAGGGGCAGAGGTTATGTTCTAAGCCAAGAATGGCCAGCACCGTCTCGATCAAGAGGGTGAGGTGAAGATAGGAATGTGAGGTGTGCTTTGTGTTTGTTACAGATTGTTGGTAGGTGAGTGATGGTGGTGGTGGTACAATGAGCAGTGTATGAGGCTCGTGGTGCAGGTAGTAGGGGACAGCTTTTGAAGATGCATTCATTGACCTTGACCACTGGTCTGAGGTCTTGAAACTTCTTTGGGCAATGGAGCCAGCCTGGGCGATCTAGTCCCACATCCTTCTTTATTGTGGGTCTCCTCGACTTCTGTGAGTAGAGGACCTCTCTTTCATTGTTGACCTCCTGCACAAAGCTGGAGTGCTGCATCTGAGATCCTGGGCGCCCCTTCCGTGGCTTGTTGAACCATTTGTGTTAGTGCTGAAGCACTTTTCCCATTTTGTTTATGTGAAGAAGACATTTCAGCTTTAAGAGCTGAATCATAGAAATTTGCGGCACAGAAGGAGGCCATTTGGCCCATTGTGTCTGTGCCAACCGAAAAAGAGCTGTACAGCCTAATCCCACTTTCCAGCTCTTGGTTCATAGCCCTGTAGGTTACGGCATTTTAAATGCATATCCGTAAATGCAGTGAGGGTTTCTGCCTCTACTACCCTTTCAGGCAGTGAGTTCCGGGCACCTCACTCTCTGGGTGAAAAAAGTTCTCCTCAACTCCCCGCCAAGCCTTCTACCAATTACCTTAAGTCTATGCCCCTGGCTATTGACCTCTCTGCTAAGGGAAAAAGGTCCTTCCTAGCCACTCTATCCAGGCCCCTCATAATTTTACACACCTCAATTAAATCTCCCCTCAGCCTCCTCTGTTCCAAAGAAAACAACCCCAGCCTTTCGTCATAGCTAAAACTCTCTAGTCCTGGCAACATCCTCGTAAATCTCCTCTGTACTCTCCCTAGTACAATCACATCTTTCCTGTAATGTGGTGACCAGAACTGTACGCAGTACTGTAGCTGTCTCCTTACTTGTGTTTTATACAGTTCAAGCATAACCTCCCTGCACTTATATTCTATGTCTCGGATAATAAAGGAAAGTATCCCGTATGCCTCCTTAACCACCATATCTACCTGATCTGCTACCTTCAGGGATCTGTGGACATGCACTCCAAGGTCCCTCTGTTCCTCTACACTTCTCTGTATCCTACCATTTATTGTGTATTCCCTTGCCTTGTTAGCCCTCTCTAAATGCATTACCTCATACTTCTCCAGATTGAATTCCATTCGCCACTTTTCTACCCACCTGACCAGTCCATTGATATCTTCCTGCAGTCTACAAATTTCATCCTCACTACCAACCACATGGCCAATTTTTGTATTTTCTGCAAACTTCTTAATAATGCCCCCTTCATTTTGGAATTATTTTAATGTTTATTTCAGAAGGCACTAAGGGCTAAAGACTGCCAAAGAACGGCAGCCGGGGCCATTAAAGGAGTGGCGTGGAGGCCTCGGGACCAGCGTAGAGGCCCCGACCTGCATGAGAACACCAGCGGCAGGTCTGGGCCATAAAAGGAGCGGCGTGAAGGCATACTACTTCAGGGAGCAGTGCGAGCTGGTGCAGGAGGTCGACGGCAGCGAAAACTAACATCATCAAGATTCAGGTCGGTGATTGGAGCGTGGGATGATACTGCAGGAGCAGCAAGATCAGGGTGAAGGAGCGACGAGAGACTGTGGAGGGATGTGATCGGGGCCCAGGAGAGGTGTGAGTTCCAGGCCAGGGGCCCGGGGCAGCACGGGCCAGCCCACACTGCGATATGTGTGCGCACTAGGTCCGTGCAGCAGAGCTGGTCTCCAGTTGTCTTGGATAACCCTTGTCACTGGACCAAGACCTAACTCTGTCAAGCCCGTGTGGTGGCTGGTGTGCAACGGCCACCGCACGTTCAAAAAATCCACGCACAGGCATCTTCCACCCTTCAGGTTGTAGTTCTGGACCTGGAATATCAGGTCCTTCATTGAAACAGCTGTGAACTCATCTCTTTTTGACGTGGAAGCAAGTCATCCTTGTTTTGAGGGGCTGCCTATGATGATGATGATTTTAATTTTTTTTATCTTACAACAACTTATATTTATAGAAACATAGAAACATAAAAACATAGAAATTTACAGCGCAGAAGGAGGCCATTTCGGCCCATCGTGTCCACACCGGCCGACAAAGAGCCGCACAGCCCAGTCAGCAGCCCTAAAGGTTACATATAAACCTATGAACAATGATGGAAAGGCAAAGAGCACCCAGCCCAACCAGTCCACCTCACACAACTGCGACACCCCTTATAATGAAACATTCTACACTCCACCCCAACCAGAGCCATGTGATCTCCTGGGAGAGGCAAAAACCAGATAAAAACTCAGGCCAATTTAGGGAGAAAAAAATCTGGGAAAATTCCTCTCCGACCCATCCAGGCGATCGAAACTAGTCCAGGAGATCACCTTGGCCGTATTCTATTCCCTGCAGTACTTACCATTATATGTGCGCCGTCCAACAAAAGGTCATCCAGCCTAATCCCAATTACCAGCTCTAGGTCCGTAACCCTGCAGGTTACTGCACTTTAAGTGCCCATTCAACCATCTCTTAGAAGTGGTGAGGGTTTCTGCATCCACCACTCTTCCAGGCAGAAAGTTCCAGGTCCCCACAACCCTCTCCGTAAAGAAGTCCCCTCTCAAATCCCCTCTGAACCTTCCACCAACCACCTTAAAATTATGCCCCCTCATAATAGACCCCTTATTACTATCCACTATGTCCAGGCCCCTCACTATTTTGTACACCTCGATGAGGTCTCCTCTCAACCTCCTCTGTTCCAATGAGAACAAACCCAGCCTATCCAATCTCTCCTCATAACTAAGATTCTCCATTCCAGGCAGCATCCTAGTAAATCTCTTCAGCACCCTCTCTCGTGCAATCACATCCTTCCTGTAATACAGTGACCAGAACTGCATGCAGTACTCCAGCTGTGGCCTAACCAAAGTATTATACAATTTAAGCATAACCTCCCTGCTCTTATATTCTATGCCTCGGCCAATAAATGCAAGCATTCCGTATGCCTTCATAACCACCTTATCCACCTGGCCTGCTACTTTCAGGGATCTGTGGACAAGCACTCCAAGGTCCCTTTGTTCATCTACACTATCAAGTGGCCTATTGCCTAATGTGTATACCCTTTCCTTATTACCCCTCCCAAAGTGCATCACCTCATCTCTGAATTAAATTTCATTTACCACTGTTCTGCCAACCTCCCTGTAGATTGATATCCTCCTACAGCCCATGACTTTCCTCTTCATTATCAACCACATAGCCAATTTTAGTGTCATCTGCAAACTTCTTAATCATAGTCCCTATGTTCAAATCTAAATCGTTGATATACACCACAAAAAGCAAGAGACCTAGTATTGAGCCCTGCGGAACCCCACTGGAAACAACATTCCAGTCACAAAACATCCTTCAATTATTACCCTTTGCTTCCTACCTCCAAGCCAATTTTGGATCCAACTTGCCACTTTGCCCTGTATCCCATGTGCTTTAACCTTCATGAACAGTCTACCATGTGGGACCTTATCAAAAGCCTTGCTAAAGTCCATATATACTACATCGTACGCACTACCCTCATCGACCCTCTTAGTTACCTCCTCAAAAAATTCAATCAGGTTAGTCAAACATGATCTTCCCTTAAATCCGTGCTGACTGTCCCTAATTAATCCTTGCCTTTCCAAATGTAGATTTATCCTGTCTTTCAGGATTTTTTCCAATAATTTTCCCATCACTGAGGTTATAGCACTTTTAACATAATAAAATGTCCCAAGGCGCTTCACAGGAGTTTTATAATTTAAAAAAAATTGACACTGAGCCTTATAAGCAGATGTTAGGGCAGATCACCAAAAGCTTGGCCGAAGAGGTAGGTTTAAGGAGCCTCTTAAAGGAGGAAAGAGAAGTGGCGAGATGGAGAGATTTAAGGAGGGAATTCCAGAGCTTAGGACCTAGACAGTGAAGGCACGTCCACCAATGGTGGAGCATGTAAAATCAGGTATGTTTAAAAGGTCAGAATAGGAGGTGTGCAGATGTCGAGGGTGATTATAGGGCTGGAGCAGATTACAGAGATAAGGAAGGGTGAGGCCATAGAGCGATTTGAAAATGAGGGTGTGAATTTTAAAATCGAGGCGTTGCTTAACTTTAAACCAGTGTAGGTCTGCAAGTTTTACATCTGACTTCCCCCTCCTGGTAGGTTTATTAAACTTTTTCCAGTGTTGCATACATGTCCTTGGCACATTGCTACTGCTGTTGATGGCCTTAGGTACCTCTTGCCATGTCCTGCGTGCCACTGCCTTCATGACCTTCCTTCCATGGCAGGGAGAAAGGGCATTCATCCTCTGCTGCACCTCTTGCAGCTGCTGCTCAATGATCTCATTAACAAAGCAGGCTGCCTTTCTCAGCCGCCCCCCCCCCACCCCCTTAATAACCAGCTGATGGTTTGCACAATCTTGTTTTTTTACTCCTGTCAAGAAATCATCCTACTTGGCATTGTTACTTTAAAAATTATCTGCTGGCAAAACTTCTCAGAGATCCTGAACATATTTGAATATTTGGCTGCAAGTTGTAGGCTTCCACACTGTTTATCCAGGTTGGGTTGCAGTGTTCCACCACAGGCTCTCCCAAAACTCACAATGTGTACCAGCCATGATAAGCAACCACAGGCACCTCAATATTTCATGCCCACATGACTGCTCCCAATAGGAGGACTCAGCCCCTCTCCATGTAACCCCCATGACAAATGAAGTATCCCTTTCCTCAGATTATACTATTAGTGCTTTATATATAAGCAATTGGATTGGAGATATTTTAAGATAATTATCCTGTTGTCAAGATCTTTGAAATCATTTAAGTGAAAAATGGTCATTGATTCTGCAGTTTCATCTCATTAAAAATCAATTATTTTCATTAAGGTTTTCACCGACAAGGATCCCTAAGGTAAAATATGAATTGGCAGTATGCCCATTTCCTGCACAAACAGACTCACCACACCCTGTGCCAGTAAGTGAACCACATTTAATAATACCTCTTCATTGTGTCACTGATTGGCTTTTGCTATGGATATTTTTGATGTACGTAAATTTAACCCATAGTTTTGCTTTAGTACTTTCTTTTGTGAATGCTGTGCTTATGAAGGTAAATAGTTGAAGGATGATAATGCACTTTGCATTTTGGGCACACTTGCTCCAGGTTCGCAACAGAATAAAGCACTCTATCCCCACAAAATCTCAGAATAATACACCGTCCTGCATTACTGTGACATTATTCCATTTTTCAACAGACAGTGTCAATTAAACATATGCATACTGGTGCCACACAAGGTAAGGTTGGACCAGTAATCCAGAGGTCTGGACTAATAATCCAGAAAACTTGAGTCTAAATCTCACCATTGTTTGAGAATTTGAATTCATTAAAAAAAAACTGGAAATGAAAAGCTGGTATCATGAAGCTGTCGGATTGTCATAAAAACTCAACTGGTTCATCAATGCTCTTTAGGGAAGGAAACCCGCCATCCTTACCTTTATGTGACTGCAGTCCCACAATGTGGCTGACTCTTAACTACTCTCTGAAATGGCCCAGCAAAGCACTCAGCGGTTCAAGGAGAAGGCCTACCAGCATCTTCTTAGAACAACTTGGGACGGTCAATAAGTGCCAGTCTTACCAGCAATGCCCACATCATGAGAATTAATTTCTTTTAAGTTGGCTTTGAGCCAGTTCTGGACAAACAGTAATAAAACCCAGAGCCAAGAAATAGAATTGATCCCTTGACTATCTGTTGTTTGATATAATATAAATAGTGCCTTTAAATGTGTCCATTATATGGTAAATGTCTAACATCTCACCAATGGAAGCTGGCTACATGGATGAGAAGGCTTTTGTTAATAGAGAGCACTGTGAATATGATATCACCGGTACACCAGCAAAATGGTAATTAAAATAGTGGAGATACTAAATCAAGAATAATCTTGGTGACAGACAAATGTACAAGTAAAAAAGATCCAATTTTTTGCACCTGTGGCAAAGCCTCAGGAATTTTCATCTTTCTTAACATACCTAGGGCTGGGAAGCTGGTGCTGTGCGTAGGGAGTATCTATTACAATTGGGAAAGATGGTCAGTAAATTATTTTCTTGGCTTGGTGCATAAATGTACCACAGACTCAGAAAGCCCCAGATTCGATTACTGGTCAGGGCTAATTTAACTGCAATATGGGCACTACAAATTATTTCAAAACCCCTTAGTTATGAGAAGGAACAATTAGTCAAAGTTCCCACTCCTGATTGTTATTTAGTGATTACTGCTGAAGAGTGCATATATATATAGATCCCAAGTGAGGACAGGATCAAACTCAGTTATGATGCCTCTCATGGTTGGATAGACAGCCAACACTTACTATCAGATGAAGAAAAGGCCACTTGTGGAAATTATTGCCTGTGGAACTGTACCTCAATATGAGTCTTGTTTTGTGTAGGGGTTTCATCCTATTTTGCCACCTCACTGCATATATTTGCAAGAAATTAGAAATAGGCACAACTGGAACATTTTAGAACATGTTAGCATCATGTAACACAACCACAAATTGTTTCACAAAATGATGCTAACAACAGTCATGTTATGAATACAATGATACACAACTTACCTCGCCACATTTAATTGGTATGTGTATTTGAAAAAATACAACAATTTGCATTTACATAGCACATATGGCAGAGAAAAACATCCCAAGACACGTCGCAGAGCCATAAGTAACAAATGGATGCTGACCCAAAGAAGGGGGTGGCTGATACTGATGAGACACATCTGGGTGAAACAACTTATTAAAGTGAGCATTTACAGTGAACATGGCCCACAATATTTCATCTGCAGCTGTTTTTTGTTAAAGGTTTAACAAAAGTTGGCTTTTGGTGAACACTGCTAATATTTACAACATACATTTTAATAAACTGGGGATTAAGACAGTGCAACCTACACTTTTTCAAATATACAGATGTTTATTACTAACTAAAAGGAAATTCTATAAAAGTTTCAAAAGCAAATTGAGTTTAGTGTTTAACACAATTATAATAATTAACAAAAGAAATGTTGAGATGATGCACAGTTCATAAAGCATGCCGATTACAAATATTTGGGCTAGAAATTCAGTATCACCCCAGTTGGAGAAATTTCCAACTTCTCAAACTTCAACATTTGAGAAGTTGGAAATTTAGCGTCAGGCGGTAATCAATCTTGCTGCCTGCTAAATTCAGTCTCAGCTCACAAAGAATGCAGCGGACGCCAAATGAAGTGCTAATGGCATAGGTAAGTGGCGTTAGTCTCCAAGTGATAACAATTATAAGGTGTTGTGTAATCGGGAGTGAGCATTGGTGAAGGTGCCTTCCAGCCATTAAAGGGGAGGGTAGCTAGAGTCTGCAACCAGCCCCCACTGATTCGGGGACTGCAGAATGGTGACATGCTGTGGGATGAAATGCAAAATCCTTTGACGGCCCGCAACACTCGGGGACTAAGCAGCCTTTATTTGGCTCTCTGCCACTCATAACTGACCTTTGGAACGGAAGTTCCTTGACAGCTGGGGTGCATCCCTTTAAGTAGCGTCCCACCAGATGGCTGGTTCACGCCTCCTCTCCCTGGTGCTGTCGGCATGAGGCGGTAAGGCGGGGGGACGCTACAAAAGTTTCTTCTTTACTGCATGCTCGCTGACGTCATGATCTGCATGGCGAAAGGTGCTGAGACGCTATTATCGCCAGCGCTACGGGGCCGGTAAATTTGCTGTGCAGCGTGGGATTTGCCCCACCGCAGTGCTACTGCCTGAGCACCCCGTTAGTGCCCCCGCCAGGCACTAACTGGGGGTGCTAACATGCCGAATTTCTCCCAAATAATTGCTCCGAATTCAGTCAAACTCATTGGTCTTCATACAGTTTTCTGTTGTTGTCAAGTTTGCTAATTCCTCGAGGGGGAGGGAGAGAAATGGATAGAAAAAATGTAGGCTATAAAACCAAAAAATGCAGATAATTAAAGGTACATTGTCACCCTTCTATTTGTTCTGGAGGACAGAATCCCCTAACTTTAAACACAACTGACAGCCCAAGTGAGATCATAAACTCATCTGATGTGAAATAATCCAAGACATTCAAGTCAAAGTCTGCAAATACAGCGAAAACTTAATGACCATTGTTTTTTAAAACATTTATTTGTAGGCAACAGAATCCCGGGATTTGAGTTCCATTTACAAGCAATCTATGGAAATGATCACAAATGCTTTCGCTATGCTGAACATTGAGTTTCAAAAACTGGATATGTATGTTATGTCAATGTTACTTTAAATATCATTGGTATCAATGGAAACATTATAGTAATAGATTGAAATGAAATATAGTTCAGCATTTTCTTTCCTATAATTAAAATATTCACTGTACTTTTGAAAATACACGCAGAGATGTAAGGAGAAAATGAACACCGAGCCAAAGGAGCATATATTAGGATGGGTGACCAAAAGCTTGATCGAAGAGATGGGTCTTAAGGAGGGTCTTAAAGGAGGAGAAGGACATGGAGAGGTTGAGGGGTTTACCATTTTGTTCCTGGTGAATATGGAAGAGTGATGTATAAAGTGTGATTTTGGGCTTTACATTGTGAATGTGACAGCCTAACTTTGCAGATTTATGAATGGCAGTGTCATACGATTTTGTGTTCTGGCAGCCAATTTACTTTTAAGCCTGCCTGCAAAATTTCTGTTAGAACAATGACTGCTGAATGTTTGTCATACACTCAAATACATACATACCTACATATAGCACACAGACTTACACAACTATAAACACAAGTCTATTTGGAACACGTGACATAATTCTGACATGGCGTCCCTTGTAAACGATCACTTGTCTAGGTACTATTCTTCTGATAAATGGGGGTATGTATACCTGTGCCCATAGATTCTGGCATGGTAACATAGAAACATAGAAACATAGAAAATAGTTGCAGGAGTAGGCCATCCGGCCCTTCGAGCCTGCATCACCATTCAATAAGATCATGGCTGATCATTCCTTCAGTACCCCTCTCCTGCTTTCTCTCCATACCCCTTGATCCCTTTAGCCGCAAGGGCCTTATCTAACTCCTTCTTGAATATATCCAATGAACTGGCATCAACAACTCTCTGCGGCAGGGAATTCCACAGGTTAACAACTCGCTGTGTGAAGAGGTTTCTCCGCATCTCAGTCCTAAATGGCCTGCCCCTTATCCTAAGACTGTGTCCCCTGGTTCTGGACTTCCCCAACATTGGAAACATTCTTCCCACATCTAACCTGTCCAGTCCAGTCAGAATCTTATATGTTTCTATAAGATCCCCTCTCATCCTTCTCAACTCCAGTATATAAAGGCCCAGTTAATCCAGTCTCTCCTCATATGTCAGTTCAGCCATCCCGCAATCAGTCTGGTGAACCTTCGCTGCACTCCCTCAATAGCAAGAACGTCCTTCCTCAGATTAGGAGACCAAAACTGAACACAAATCCCCTTGCTATGAAGGACAATATACCATTTGCCTTCTTCACCGCCTGCTGTACCTGCATGCCAACCTTCAGTCGAGGAGGCGGGAGCTCGGAGCAGCGCGAGTCCAGGGTCGGTGAGAGGCCTATAAAGGCCAGCGGGAGTCGAGCAGTTCGAGCAGTCAGTCGAGGAGGCGGGAGCTCGGAGCAGCGTGAGTCCGGGGTCGGCGAGAGGCCTATAAAGGCCAGCGGGAGTCGAGCAGTTCGAGCAGTCAGTCGAGGAGGCGGGAGCTCGGAGCAGCGCGAGTCCGGGGTCGGCGAGAGGCCTATAAAGGCCAGCGGGAGTCGAGCAGTCAGTCGAGGAGGCGGGAGCTCGGAGCAGCGCGAGTCCGGGGTCGGCGAGAGGCGTACCGGTGCAGCTACAGGGAGAAGGCAAAGGAAGAAACAGGTGACGTCACAGCCTAGGGGGTAAGTGATTGGCTGGTGATTGGTGAGTAGTTTTTCTTTTTCTTCTTATATTAGTCAGTAACTTTTAACATTGTTGTTGCCAATTTAAGTGTATCTAAGGGTTCAGTCATGGCAGGAGAGCTCGGTCGGGTGTTATGCTCCTCCTGTACCATGTGGGAACTCAGGGACACTTCCGGTGTCCCTGACGACTACGTGTGCGGGAAGTGTGTCCACCTCAAGCTCCTGACGGTCCGAGTTGCGGAGTTGGAGCTGAGGGTGGATTCGCTCTGGAGCATCCACGATGCTGAGAATGACGTGAGTATCACGTGTAGTGAGTTGGTCTTACCGCAGGGAAAGGGTCCACAGCCAGCTAGGGAATGGAAGACCAGCAGGAAGAGTAGTGCAAGGAAGGTAGTGCAGGGGTCCCCTGTGGTCATCCCCCTGCAAAACAGATACACTGTTTTGAGTACTTTTGAGGGGGATGACTCATCAGGGGAGGGCAGCAGCAGCCAATTTCATGGCACCATGGCTGGCTCTGCTGCACAGGAGGGCAAGAAAAAGAGTGGGACAGCAATAGTGATAGGGGATTCAATGGTGAGGGGAATAGATAGGCGTTTCTGCGGCTGCGACCGAGACTCCAGGATGGTATGTTGCCTCCCTGGTGCAAGGGTCAAGGATGTCTCGGAGCGGGTGCAGGACATTCTGAAATGGGAGGGAGAACAGCCAGTTGTCGTGGTGCACATTGATACCAACGACATAGGTAAAAAAAGGGATGAGGTGCTACGAAACGAATTTAAGGAGCTAGGAGCTAAATTAAAAAGTAGGACCTCAAAAGTAGTAATCTCGGGATTGCTACCAGTGCCACGTGATAGTCAGAGTAGGAATCGCAGGATAGCGCAGATGAATACGTGGCTTGAACAGTGGTGCAGCAGGGAGGGATTCAAATTCCTGGGGCATTGGGACCGGTTCTGGGGGAGGTGGGACCAGTACAAACCGGACGGTCTGCACCTGGGCAGGACCGGAACCAATGTCCTAGGGGGAGTGTTTGCTAGTGCTGTTGGGGAGGATTTAAACTAATATGGCAGGGGGATGGGAACCAATGCAGGGAGACAGAGGGAAACAAAAAGGAGGCAAAAGCAAAAGACAGAAAGTAGATGAGGAAAAGTGGAGGGCGGAGAAACCCAAGGCAAAGAACAAAAAGGGCCACTGTACAGCAAAATTCTAAAAGGACAAAGGGTGTTAAAA
The DNA here is from genome assembly GCF_044704955.1 of Pristiophorus japonicus. Taxonomy (NCBI): domain Eukaryota; kingdom Metazoa; phylum Chordata; class Chondrichthyes; family Pristiophoridae; genus Pristiophorus; species Pristiophorus japonicus. The sequence continues at coordinate 99,403,321 of NC_091977.1, read as the reverse complement.
AAACAAGCCTGAAGGCCTTGTGTCTTAATGCAAGGAGTATCCGCAATAAGGTGGATGAATTAATTGTGCAAATAGATGTTAATAAATATGATGTGATTGGGATTACGGAGACGTGGCTCCAGGATGATCAGGGCTGGGAACTCAACATTCAGGGGTATTCAACATTCAGGAAGGATAGAATAAAAGGAAAAGAAGGTGGGGTAGCATTGTTGGTTAAAGAGGAGATTAATGCACTAGTTAGGAAAGACATTAGCTTGGATGATGTGGAATCTATATGGGTAGAGCTGCAGAACACCAAAGGGCAAAAAATGTTAGTAGGAGTTGTGTACAGACCTCCAAACAGTAATAGGGATGTTGGGGAGGGCATCAAACAGGAAATTAGGGGTGCATGCAATAAAGGTGTAGCAGTTATAATGGGTGACTTTAATATGCACATAGATTGGGCTAGCCAAACTGGAAGCAATACGGTGGAGGAGGATTTCCTGGAGTGCATAAGGGATGGTTTTCTAGACCAATATGTTGAGGAACCAACTAGGGGGGAGGCTATCTTAGACTGGGTGTTGTGTAATGAGAGAGGATTAATTAGCAATCTCATTGTGCGAGGCCCCTTGGGGAAGAGTGACCATAATATGGTGGAATTCTGCATTGGGATGGAGAATGAAACAGTAAATTCAGAGACCATGGTCCAGAACTTAAAGAAGGGTAACTTTGAAGGTATGAGGCGTGAATTGGCTAGGATAGATTGGCGAATGATACTTAAGGGGTTGACTGTGGATGGGCAATGGCAGACATTTAGAGACCACATGGATGAATTACAACAATTGTACATTCCTGTCTGGCGTAAAAATAAAAAAGGGAAGGTGGCTCAACCGTGGCTATCTAGGGAAATCAGGGATAGTATTAAAGCCAAGGAAGTGGCATACAAATTGGCCAAAAATAGCAGCGAACCTGGGGACTGGGAGAAATTTAGAACTCAGCAGAGGAGGACAAAGGGTTTGATTAGGGCAGGGAAAATGGAGTACGAGAAGAAGCTTGCAGGGAACATTAAGGTGGATTGCAAAAGTTTCTATAGGTATGTAAAGAGAAAAAGGTTAGTAAAGACAAACGTAGGTCCCCTGCAGTCAGAATCAAGGGAAGTCATAACAGGGAACAAAGAAATGGCAGACCAATTGAACAAGTACTTTGGTTCGGTATTCACTAAGGAGGATACAAACAACCTTCCGGATATAAAAGGGGTCAGAGGGTCTAGTAAGGAGGGGGAACTGAGGGAAATCTTTATTAGTCGGGAAATTGTGTTGGGGAAATTGATGGGATTGAAGGCCGATAAATCCCCAGGGCCTGATGGACTGCATCCCAGAGTACTTAAGGAGGTGGCCTTGGAAATAGCGGATGCATTGACAGTCATTTTCCAACATTCCATTGACTCTGGATCAGTTCCTATGGAGTGGAGGGTAGCCAATGTAACCCCACTTTTTAAAAAAGGAGGGAGAGAGAAAACAGGGAATTATAGACCGGTCAGCCTGGTCTCAGTAGTGGGTAAAATGATGGAATCAATTATTAAGGATGTCATAGCAGTGCATCTGGAAAATGGTGACATGATAGGTCCAAGTCAGCATGGATTTGTGAAAGGGAAATCATGCTTGACAAATCTTCTGGAATTTTTTGAGGATGTTTCCAGTAAAGTGGACAAAGGAGAACCAGTTGATGTGGTATATTTGGACTTTCAGAAGGCTTTCGACAAGGTCCCACACAAGAGATTAATGTGCAAAGTTAAAGCACATGGGATTGGGGGTAGTGTGCTGACGTGGATTGAGAACTGGTTGTCAGACAGGAAGCAAAGAGTAGGAGTAAACGGGTACTTTTCAGAATGGCAGGCAGTGACTAGTGGGGTGCCGCAAGGTTCTGTGCTGGGGCCCCAGCTGTTTACATTGTACATTAATGATTTAGACGAGGGGATTAAATGCAGTATCTCCAAATTTGCGGATGACACTAAGTTGGGTGGCAGTGTGAGCTGCGAGGAGGATGCTATGAGGCTGCAGAGTGACTTGGATAGGTTAGGTGAGTGGGCAAATGTATGGCAGATGAAGTATAATGTGGATAAATGTGAGGTTATCCACTTTGGTGGTAAAAACAGAGAGACAGACTATTATCTGAATGGTGACAGATTAGGAAAAGGGAAGGTGCAATGAGACCTGGGTGTCATGGTACATCAGTCATTGAAGGTTAGCATGCAGGTACAGCAGGCGGTTAAGAAAGCAAATGGCATGTTGGCCTTCATAGCGAGGGGATTTGAATACAGGGACAGGGAGGTGTTGCTACAGTTGTACAGGGCCTTGGTGAGGCCACACCTGGAGTATTGTGTACAGTTTTGGTCTCCTAACTTGAGGAAGGACATTCTTGCTATTGAGGGAGTGCAGCGAAGATTCACCAGACTGATTCCCGGGATGGCGGGACTGACCTATCAAGAAAGACTGGATCAACTGGGCTTGTATTCACTGGAGTTCAGAAGAATGAGAGGGGACCTCATAGAAACGTTTAAAATTCTGACGGTTTTAGACAGGTTAGATGCAGGAAGAATGTTCCCAATGTTGGGGAAGTCCAGAACCAGGGGTCACAGTCTGAGGATAAGGGGTAAGCCATTTAGGACCGAGATGAGGAGAAACTTCTTCACCCAGAGAGTGGTGAACCTGTGGAATTCTCTACCACAGGAAGTAGTTGAGGCCAATTCACTAAATATATTCAAAAGGGAGTTAGATGAAGTCCTTACTACTCGGGGGATCAAGGGTTATGGCGAGAAAGCAGGAAGGGGGTACTGAAGTTTCATGTTCAGCCATGAACTCATTGAATGGCGGTGCAGGCTAGAAGGGCTGAATGGCCTGCTTCTGCACCTATTTTCTATGTTTCTAATGACTCATGAACCATGACACCCTGGTCTCGCTGCACCTCCCCTTTTCCTAATCTGCCGCCATTCAGATAATATTCTGCCTTCGTGTTTTTGCCCCCAAAGTGGATAACTTCACATTTATCCACATTATACTGCATATGCCATGCATTTGCCCACTCACCTAACCTGTCCAAGTCACCCTGCAGCCTCTTATCGTCCTCCTCACAGCTCACACCGCCACCCAGTTTAGTGTCATCTGCAAACTTGGAGATATTACACTCAATTCCATCATCTAAATCATTAATATATATTGTAAAGATCTGGGGTCCCAGCACTGAGCCCTGCGGCACTCCACTAGTCACTGCCTGCCATTCTGAAAAGGACCCATTAATCCCGACTCTCTGCTTCCTGTCTGCCAACCAGTTCTCTATCCACGTCAGTACATTACCTTGTGCTTTGATTTTGCACACCAATCTCTTGTGTGGGACCTTTTCAAAAGTCTTTTGAAAGTCCAAATACACCGCATCCACTGGCTCTCCCTTGTACCCTCTACTAGTTACATCCTCAAAAAACTCCAGAAGATTTGTCAAGCGTGATTTCCCCTTCATAAATCCATGCTGACTTGGACCAATCCTATCGCTGCTTTCCAAATGCGCTGCTATTTCATCCTTAATAATTGATTCCAACATTTTCCCCACTACTGATGTCAGGCTAACCGGTCTATAATCACCCGTTTTCTCTCTCCTTTTTTAAAAAGTGGTGTTACATTAGCTACTCTCCAGTCCATAGGAACTGATCCAGAGTCGATAGACTGTTGGAAAATGATCACCAATGCATCCACTATTTCTATGGCCACTTCCTTAAGTACTCTGGATGTAGACTATCAGGCACTGGGGATTTATCGGCCTTCAATCCCGTCAATTTCCCGAACACAATTTCCCGTCTAATAAGGATATCCTTCAGTTCCTCTTCCTCACGAGACCTTCAGTCCCCTAGTACATCCGGAAGGTTATTTGTGTCTTCCTTTGTGGAGACAGAACCAAAGTACTTGTTCAATTGGTCTGCCATTTCTTTGTTCCCCATTATAAATTCACCCGAATCCGACTGCAAGGGCCCTATGTTTGTCTTTACTAATCTTTTTCTCTTCAAATATCTATAGAAGCTTTTGCAGTCATTTTTTATGTTTCCGGCAAGCTTCCTCTCGTACTCTATTCCCCCCTCTTAATTAAACCCTTTGTCCTCCTCTGCTCTATTCTAAATTTCTCCCAGTCCTCCGGTTTGCTGCTTTTTCTGGCTAATTTGTATGCCTCTTCCTTGGATTTAACACTATCCTTAATTTCCCTTGTTAGCCATGGTTGAGCCACCTTCGCCGTTTTATTTTTACTCCAGATAGGGATGTACAATTGTTGAAGTTCAGCCATATGATCTTTAAAGGTTTGCCATTGCCTATCCACCGTCAACCCTTTAAGTATCATTTGCCAGTCTAATCTAGCCAATTCGCGCCTCATACCATCAAAGTTACCTTTCCTTAAGTTCAGGACCCTAGTTTCTGAATTAACTTTGTCACTCTCCATCTTAATAAAGAATTCTACCATATTATGGTCACTCTTCCTCAAGGGGCCTCACACAACAAGATTGCTAATTAGTCCCTTCTCATTACACATCACCCAGTCTAGGATGGCCAGCTCGCTGGTTGGTTCCTTGACTTATTGGTCTAGAAAACCATCCCTAATACACTCCAGGAAATCCTCCTCCACCGCATTTCTACAAGTTAGGTTAGCCCAATCAACCAGTTAGGTAGCACAGCAATATAAAGCAACTACAGAAATGTTACAAAAAAGACTCTGCTAACTCTATTTTAAGCTGCTGAGAAACAAAATACTAGACATGCCAGTAAGTTTTCAGTTTGTACCTTTTTGTTTACAGTGAAAAAGGAGAACTTGCTCGGGCAAAAATTGCCTTCCAGCAAGAAAAAGAGGCTTACAATAAACAGTACAGGAATCAGCAACAGGTGAGATGTGCCCACACCAAACATGAGATAATGGAGTGGGTTTTCATTTTTACAGCAGTTGCAGAAAGGCTGCCCGTTATACGCCCTACCTGACACATTGAAGTCATGGAAAGAAAATCAGGGGAGTGGGGTGTATAATGGGCTGCTGATTCGCAAATGCCAGTTTACTGCCCGTGCTAAAGGTGAAAATTAATTCCCATGTTTCAAACCACAATAAAGACCAATGATAATGCAAACTTTCCACACTGTTTTAATTTCCAAATATCTATGTACGCAGTTAGTCCTTATTTACTTTCTCTTGGGAATAATTGCTTGAACACAGCTTGATACTTTTATAAAAACCAAAGCAAACTTTGTTTGCCAGTAGAAAGTGTGGAGTCCTGGTGCCTTTTAAAATACATAAGTGGTTTTGGTCTCACTTCAGTGCATTATGATGTGAAGTTATTCAAATTAAATTTAAATAAATGTTTTGGCGAGCTCCATATTCTCTGCTGAGGGGGCAATGCAGAACTAGCAATATAACTGATGCTGCAGCATTCGAAGCAGGTATCACACTCAAACCTGTACCCTTAAAACAAAACGGATTTAATTTGAAAAGCTGTTGCGTCATACAACTTTATTTTGTGTATTGAAAATGAGGTTGTGCCAGCTGCAATGCAACCACAGACCCAAATTCTATGTAATATGTCACAGAAAATTGTAGTTTTGCATAGGTTGCCAGTACTACATTTCAACACCATGGTAGAAAATCTCTATCTGGTCCAGTTGCCCTGTTGCCCACTCGTACACATGCAACACAAGCAAACAAAAAGTTGGAGCTAAATGTAACTAAAGATTTGGGGGATTTTGGTTGTGCTTAAGGATTATAATTTATTAACTTTTTTACTTTAGAATTATTAATAGTGAAATTGCAGCAAGATTCCACTGTTGTACTGCCTCTAAATTAGCAGAATCAGTGGAATGGTTCCAGAATAGATCATTCCATGTTGTTAGCATTTCTGCTACATTGATATGGTCCCTGCTCATCTCCATGGCAGTATGCCACAAAAATCTTAAGCTGTCACTGACATGGTGGAATACTCTGCATAGTTTGCACTCAGTTATAGTGTTGGCACCGTGATTCATTTATGGCACTGATGCTGTTTGATGGCAGCATGCTGTGAAGGAATTTTATTCCACATTTTGAAGGGTGATATTATTCATGACAGGAAAAAAAAAGACATTAAGCTATGTTCTTCAGCCATAATATTAGGCTTTGCAATTGGCAAGAACTAAGAACAGTGTGAAACTCAATTACATAAATAAACAAACTTTTAAGATTGCAGAATTTAGTTTGGGTGTTATAAAAAGTACAGAATATCTGCCTCCCACCACATTCAGAGCTCAATTTTCAACAAGTATGGTGTTTTAGTTTTAACCTTTAAGAATATGTAAAACTTTGCAGCTGTGCTGTAGAAGTTTCCACTGAAATGTATTAAAAAGAAAGAAAGGTGTCAGCTGTGGCTCAGTGGGTAGCACTCTTGCCTCTGAGTCAGTAGGTTGTGAGTTTAAGCCCCATTCCAGAGATTTAAGCACATAAACTAGGTTGTCAGTCCAATTCAGGACTGAGGGAGTGCTACATTATTAGAGTCGGCTGAGACACTAATCTGAGGTCCCATCTACCTTCTCTGGTGGAAGTAAAATATCCCATGGTGCTTTTTGAAGAAGAGTTCACCTGGTATCCTGGCCAATATTTATCGCTCAATCAACATCACTAAAATGGATTATCTGGTCATTTATCTCATTGCTAATTGTGAGATCTTGTGCTGCACAAATTGGCTGCTGCAATTCCCTACATTACAACAGTGATAATACTTCAAAAAATACTTCATTGGATGCAAAAATGCTTTGATTCATCCTGAGATTGTGAATGGCGGTATGCAACTTGCCTCACCACATTTAATTGGTGTTTCTTCTACGTGCTAAACTTGTTGCAAAATGTTATAGGAGGATGGCTTATGGGATGGTGCATATGATGTCAAATAAATATACATTAGATCAAAGATAGTAGGAAATGGGTTTGCTGTTATGATTCTCTATTTTATACGATGGTGGCTATGATATCAAGCTACCTAGAATGCACTGCATGAAGAAGATCCAATGGCAATGCACAAATGCTATGAAGTTGCAATTGTATAAGCTGTATTTCTTCATATTACTTGAGAGATTTTTTTTAATTGGTAAATTATTTTGTATATTTTCTTCATTTCCATTTTTGGGATATCTCCACACCACACACCATGCTGGCTGAGATGATAGGATTGAGATGCACTCCCACATCTATTTGAAAACTGCTTTTTAGTCAACTGCTAAAAGCTATGTGAGACCAGTCAGGGTGACTGACCCTCTAATTTCCCTCACTATGGGACAATGCCTGGCCTCCACACTGTACCTTCCAGATAAGGAACACACCACATAGAGAATCATAACTGCAAACCCATTTCCTACCATCTTTGGTCTAATGTATATTTACTCGACAGAGGGTTTTGTTTTACATACATTGTCAAAATTTACATTTAATTGAACATGGTAGATTTTTTGACTTATAAGATCTGAAAAATTATTTATTGTGTTATTTTAATACTGAATTTTATAAAATAGAACTCGGAAATTACACAGAATCAGATCAAATCCTAAATTCACAGAATTTATTTAAAATAAATTGCAATCTTTTAAAATGTTGTGAATGAAATGCTCCTTAGCAACTCAGAGTTACCAGTGTCTTTCAGGAACTTCAGGAGATGGTAGAAAAACATAAGGTTCAGAATGAAGCCTGGCTTAAAGCTCGAGCTGAGGAAAATGATCGAGAAAGACAGGAGCTGTTCAGGCAAAGGGTAAGAATTACCCATCTGTTCATAAACTTTAAGGTGCACTTCAAAAATAAAGGAGAAAAAATTGGGTTATCGCCAGGAGCTGGCACAAAAACAGCGACATGTTGAAAATGCACATTCAAAGACGGAGTCTCGAGTCTCTTCAAATTGGGCCTTGGCTTCACCTCCACAACTTCCCAAAATCATCCAGCTCGGACACTGAGCTGGGTCACATGTAGGTCCTGGCAGGCGAAAGGGAGGGGGCAAGCGCGGGCCAGCTGTGGCCTGCTGTATTGCAGTGGAACCAGAAGGAGCAGCAATGCTCCTCCTGGTTCCACATTGAAAAAAAATAAAAACCGAAAAACGTACCTGTTCTTCGGCACCTCCAGCAGTTTCTTTAAAGACGTTGGGTTAGGTCGCCATAGATCTGGAAAAATTGAGCAGAGTATGCTTTGCCTAGTTTTTTTCCTAATTTGGCATCATGGTCCTGAAACAGGCGTTATGTCACTGATTAGCATATTCAAGAGGTCTAACAAATGTTTTAGTCAAGGTGCCCGGGCACCGGAAATAGTCGGCTGTCAATTTGGGAGATTACACCTGTAAATTGGTACCCCAGCATCCATTTCATGTATTGGGGAACAATTTCCCTCCAAACATGCAACAGAGCTTTCTTTTCTTTTCTGAAGCTCTTCCTCATTTTTAAAGCTTGTTCAGTATAATACTAGGGCTGTGTCGCACCCGATTTTCCGGCGCTACAGGTGCCGTTTTATTTTGAAAATGGCGTCCATGTCACATGTGCACACTTCTGGTGTGGGCCGCACTGGACGGAATTTTGTGGGGACGCTAGCGGGGGTTAGGAGCGTACGCTGGAAGTATGCAGATTGTGCAGATCGTGACGTCAATCAGCATACAACGCTGATTTAACACCAACGCTGCAGTTTTCATCCTCAATGCTGGAGCTAACGCCCTGTCTTAACCTCGCACAGCTGAACATGTGTTCAACAACAAGGATCTCCCACCAGCAATATTTAAAGCGATCAGCTTCAGCTCAGGTTAGTTACTGATTCATTTCTACTGGCTTTGTATAAGTTTGTGGAAGTGTTTGGAGCTTTCTAGAGTTGTTTAAAGTTGGTGAGGTGACAGGGAGTGGTGCTGCAAGTGGAGAAGGCCCTGGTTCTGAGTTCAAGGATTCTGGTCAGAACACTTGCTCCCAGTCATGGATACTGTAGTTGTCATTCCTCTTGGTCTGCAGCATGACAGGGAAATGGAGGAGAGGCAGCAGAGAAGAGGACAAGCTGCTCACAGAGGGAGGAGGATGGGGAGAAGGGCTCTCAGCAGGAGGCCTTGCCCACCTAGGGTCTTCCGAGAGCAATTCTCTTGCCTGAGCTAGGAGCAGGAGGGAGGGCTGGGGGTAGCCCGGAGATCGGAGCCGGGGGGAGAGGCTTGCAATCGTGACTGGTGGGAGGCCAAAGGCTTCCTTGAGGGGCACCGGGAGAAGCACTCCTGCTCCTCCTGGCTCACAAGAAGGGCTGAAGCCAAAGTTGCTGTTGAGATGCGTGGCTGCGCAGCACTTTGGAGATCCAGCATAGATTGGCTCACCGGCTCTTCAAAAAAAATAACCGCGCATGTGCAGACATTTGAATGGGCCACGCAGCCTATTAAAGGGGCCTCGCACCCAAAGTAAATTCGAGAGAACATTGGCTGAAGCAGCCACATACGTTGGGGAGCTGCCAGCATCTGCTTCCGTTTCACTGCCGAGTTTCCCAAACCCTGGGAAACCCGCGCAGCATGATTAACTTGAAATCGGGCTCTCAATTGCACTGAAAGAGCCAGATTTCAATTTGTAAATGAGCACCCTGCCTCTCCATGGCAGGACGGTCTGATATCCACCGTCATAGAAATGGTGGGGTGCGTGGTGTGTTGGAGTCGTATTCTGCGCACTTTACCTTTTAAGCCCCCCTGACCCAGACCTGCTTGTCGTGGGGCGTTAATATTGAGTCCAAACCTTCTACATCTAAAATCACATTCGCGTTCACAAGCCTTACAAATATAAACATAGAAACATAGAAAATAGGTGCAGGAGCAGGCCATTCAGCCCTTCTAGCCTGCACCGCCATTCAATGAGTTCATGGTTGAACATGAAACTTCAGTACCCCCTTCCTGCTTTCTCGCCATAACCCTTGATCCCCCGAGTAGTAAGGACTTCATCTAACTCCCTTTTGAATATATTTAGTGAATTGGCCTCAACTACTTTCTGTGGTAGAGAATTCCACAGGTTCACCACTCTCTGGGTGAAGAAGTTTCTCCTCATCGCGGTCCTAAATGGCTTACCCTTTATCCTCAGACTGTGACCCCTGGTTCTGGACTTCCCCAACATTGGGAACATTCTTTCTGCATCTAACCTGTCTAAACCCGTCAGAATTTTAAACGTTTCTATGAGGTCCCCTCTCATTCTTCTGAACTCCAGTGAATACAAGCCCAGTTGATCCAATCTTTCTTGATAGGTCAGTCCCGCCATCCCGGGAATCAGTCTGGTGAACCTTCGCTGCACTCCCTCAATAGCAAGAATGTCCTTCCTCAAGTTAGGAGACCAAAACTGTACACAATACTCCAGGTGTGGCCTCACCAAGGCCCTGTACAACTGTAGCAACACCTCCCTGCCCCTGTATTCAAATCCCCTCGCTATGAAGGCCAACATGCCATTTGCTTTCTTAACCGCCTGCTGTACCTGCATGCTAACCTTCAATGACTGATGTACCATGACACCCAGGTCTCGTTGCACCTTCCCTTTTCCTAATCTGTCACCATTCAGATAATAGTCTGTCTCTCTGTTTTTACCACCAAAGTGGATAACCTCACATTTATTCACATTATACTTCATCTGCCATGCATTTGCCCACTCACCTAACCTATCCAAGTCACTCTGCAGCCTCATAGCATCCTCCTCGCAGCTCACACTGCCACCCAACTTAGTATCATCCGCAAATTTGGAGATACTGCATTTAATCCCCTCGTCTAAATCATTAATGTACAATGTAAACAGCTGGGGCCCCAGCACAGAACCTTGCGGCACTCCACTAGTCACTGCCTGCCATTCTGAAAAGTACCCGTTTACTCCTACTCTTTGCTTCCTGTCTGACAACCAGTTCTCAATCCACGTCAGCACACTACCCCCAATCCCATGTGCTTTAACTTTGCACATTAATCTCTTGTGTGGGACCTTGTCGAAAGCCTTCTGAAAGTCCAAATATACCACATCAACTGGTTCTCCTTTGTCCACTTTACTGGAAACATCCTCAAAGAATTCCAGAAGATTTGTCAAGCATGATTTCCCTTTCACAAATGCACAAACTCAATTACAATTTATTCCAATCCTACAATCTCATTTTTCTGATACTGTACAAAGCTTGACTTGGCTTCAATTATCATTGGCGCAATACATTCCATATTTAAAATTAATCCTCACAAACATAGACTTTTTTTTAACCTTACATTTTCTGCTAATCTATGCTAATATGTTTTGATTCTGTAAAGTTCACCTATGTCAAGAAAGCTGCTATAAACTAATTTATTTGTGTCTCCTATACCACTAAGTCCTACCTGCAGATGTTTAGTCAGAAGTCAACTGAGGCCAGGTAACTTAAATATTATATAATCATTATTATATTCACACAGAATATTAGTAACACCTTTTGATGCAATTCAAATCTGATTTAATTGGACTGTTCAAATAGTGAGCTCATTCTGTACATCAAGATATTTCCAGTCGATGGGCATAAATTAAAATTAATACAAGAAGCATACAAGAAAACATTTTCCATTCGATGTGTTATTAGAATATGGAATGTATTACGCCAATAATAATTGAAGCCAAGTCAAGCACAAACTTTAGAGGGAATTAGATTAGCACTTTTCAGAAATATGGGGAAAGAACTAGGAAATAGGATTACATAGCTAAGTCTGATGCAGAGATAGTCCTGGCACAGGTATAAGGGGCCATGTGGCCCCAATCTCTTCTGAAATTTCTATGATCCTATGATAATAAATAATCATGTTTTTAAGTTACTTTTCGGAGATCATAACCTGCGCGATACTGCCGCAAAAACAGCCTACCACCCTGAAACCACACACCTGAAGTTCCCTTCCTTACCCCCACCTTGGTTGTCCGAGCCCAGACTACCCTGCTGAATGTAAATGATGGCAGGGATGTGGGGCCCAGAACCCGTCTCTCCCCCCCCACCGATTTCCTTCCCTTTTATACCCAGCACCACTGACCTCAGGGACCATCAGGAGAGGAGTGGTGATTGTCCCTGTGGCAATGCAGATGCCCCTTTTGGAGGGGGCAGACCCAGTAGTCAGCACTGCTTCCTTTCCTCTAGCCCCAAAACCTCTCCTTTTTTAGTCAGGCCTTTGGGGTTCATCTGGCCGCTTCAAATGATACTCTTGTTCTTCTGGTTAACACTACTCGCTTTTTCTTTTTTTGTGGCATTAGGCCTCTTTTGTATGGAAGTGGTCTTGATCATTTCAGCTACTCCCCATTGCAGTCAAAAAATTTGGACAACATCAATGGCTTTGCACTCAACCTACTTTCAGAGGTGTCACTTCCATTGGAGGCGTGGGTCAAACTCCAGTAGTTTGTACATTACCAACAGAGGTGTTGTTGGGGTAGACAGTGAGTAGAAATGCATTGCATGTTTTCCTTTTGGAAGGTATTATTTTCTTTACTGCTTTTTAATTCATTGACAGCTATTCTATTAGGCGTGTTATAAAATGAATCATAGAACCATACAGTGCAGAAAGAGGCCATCATGCCACTTTGAAAGAGCTATCCAATTAGTTCTCCTTCCCTGCTCTTTCTCCATGGCTCTGCAATTTTTCTCCTTCAAGCAGTTATCCAATTCCCTTTTGAAAGTTACTGTTGAATCTGCTTCCACCACCCTTTCACGTAGTTCATTGCAGATCATAACAATTTGCTGTATAACATTTTTCCTCATCTCTCTCTGGTTTTGAGCTCTAAGGCAGGTGTTCTCAACCTTTTTACTTCTAAGGCCATCCTTCCTGTGTTATAAAAATTCCACGGACCCCCTGTAACACAACACAAATATTTTTTCTGTATAAAAATTCTCTCGGTGCTGCTTCCACTCACCATTTAACTGCTGCTGTTGCTGCTATTCCAGCACTGCAGAAAATACTGGTCTCCACGCCCATCCCACTCCCTCTTTCCCTCCCTATGAGCCCTAATAACCTGACGCCCCCTCCCCCAGTCTCCCTCTTTCCCCTGCAACCTCTGACTCCCTCACTGATTGTTTCTGGCACATCAGCTGGTCGCGGTTCTCTGCTTGATTGTCAAACAGTCTTTTTCCCCCATCTCCAATATTTTCCTCACTAATAAACAAAAGTTACAATGAAAATGAAAAAAACACAATTTTTTTTAAAGCCCATATGATTTCTCTCCCAAATTGCTCACAGCAGTGTCTAGATTAATGTTTAATTCCTTGCGACTCCAGGACAATCCTGGAAGGCTGAAATCCTAGCTGGAGGCCAACATTGGGTCTGAACAATCAGGTTTGCCTGTGATGCCCTAATTGATAGAGCAAGACTGCTAACATTCAAGGTAACAGCTCGCAGGTGAAGAATGATTGAGGTTAGGCACCAAAGGGCAGCCAGCACCCTTGTAACTGTACGACAGTGAGAGCCAACACTCTTGCTAAAATGTATCGGCGAACCGGGAGTTTCCCATATTGCGCAGAATAACTAAGGCTGCAGTCGGACGTTTTTGGCCCCAAGTCTAGATGTTGATTCGGTTGGACCTGTAGCCTGTTCCAACAGTGCTCTGCCGGTTGTAGTGCAACTGTTCAGCCAGCAGGCCAGTCCGCCAGCAGGACCTGGCGAGAGGAGAGCGAAGGACCGAGAGCTCGATCCGGGTGATTTGCACTCAGCGACCAGCGACCGCCGCCTCTCTTCCTTCTCATTGAACAGGAGCCTGGGCTCAGCAACAGCTGCCGCTGTCATCGCACAGATGTTCGGGAAGGGGGAGGAAACAGAGGTCCGTGTTGGGGCCGGAGCCACCAGTTTGTTCAGCTCAATCCCACCTGCATGTGACGGAGAATTTTTCTTTGTTTTAAATCCCAGAGATTATTTGTGGCAGAACCCCTGAAAGCCTCTCGAGGACCCCTGGTTGAGAACCCCTGCTCTAAGGTGAACAATCTTAATGTGAAAAGCCAAAAAAAAACCAGCTCTTACAGTTGAAGCAAAAATATCAATTTTTCTGATCAAAAGAAACAGAAAAAGAGTTAATGCTAATGATTTTTAGTGGTATGATTTCTAAAAAATGGGTGTCATATACATGATGAGACCATTGACTGTGTTCATTGACCATTGACCTATAAAAGGCACAGCAGGGAGTCCGGGGCCCAGCGTCGGCGGAGGTCAGGAGCAGCGTCGAGGAGGTCCGTTGGTGAGGCCTATAAAAGGCACAGCAGGGAGCCCGGGGCCCAGCGTCGGCGGCAGTCGGGAGCAGTGTCGGAGGTGCGTGGAGAGGCCTATAAAAGGCACAGCAGGGAGTCCGGGGCCCAGCGTCGGCGGCAGTCGGGAGCAGCGTCAGGGGTGCGTGAAGAGGCCTAAAAAAGGCGAGCCGGTGCAGCTATAGGGAGAAGGCAAAAAAGTAGAAAGAAACAGAAAGGTGACGTCACAGCCAAGGGGGTAAGTGATTGGCTGGTGATTGGTAAGTTTTTCTTTTTTCTCTTCTATAACAGTGAGTAAACTTTAGCATTGTTGTTGCCTACCTAAGGGTTAAGTCATGGCAGGAGAGCTCGGTCACGTGTTATGCTCCTCCTGTACCATGTAGGAACTCAGGGACGACTCCAGTGTCCCTGACGACTACGTGTGCGGGAAGTGTATCCGCCTCCAGCTCCTGACGGACCGCGTTGCGGAGTTGGAGCTGAGGGTGAATTCACTCTGGAGCATCCACAATGCTGTGAATGACGTGAGTAGCACATGTAGCGAGTTGGTCGTACCGCAGGTGAAGGGTCCACAGCCAGGTAGGGAATGGAAGACCAACAGGAAGAGCAGTGCAAGGAAGGTAGTGCAGCGGTCCCCTGTGGTCATCCCCCTGCAAAACAGATACACTGCTTTGAGTACTGTTGAGGGGGATGACTCATCAGGGGAGGGCAGCAGCAGCCAAGTTCATGGCACCGTGGCTGGCTCTGTTGCACAGGAGGGCAGGAAAAAGAGTGGGAGAGCAATAGTGATAGGGGATTCAATTGTAAGGGGAATAGATAGGCGTTTCTGCGGCCGCAACCGAGACTCCAGGATGGTATGTTGCCTCCCTGGTGCAAGGGTCAAGGATGTCTCGGAGCAGGTGCAGGACATTCTAAAAAGGGAGGGAGAACAGCCAGTTGTCGTGGTGCACATTGGTACCAATGACATAAGTAAAAAAAGGGTTGAGGTCCTACGAAACGAATTTAAGGAGCTAGGAGCTAAATTTAAAAAGTAGGACCTCAAAAGTAGTAATCTCGGGATTGCTACCAGTGCCACGTGCTAGTCAGAGTAGGAATCGCAGGATAGCGCAGATGAATACGTGGCTTGAGCAGTGGTGCAGCAGGGAGGGATTCAAATTCCTGGGGCATTTGGACCGGTTCTGGGGGAGGTGGGACCAGTACAAACCGGATGGTCTGCACCTGGGCAGGACCGGAACCAATGTCCTAGGGGGAGTGTTTGCTAGTGCTGTTGGGGAGGAGTTAAACTAATATGGCAGGGGGATGGGAACCAATGCAGGGAGACAGAGGGAAACAAAAAGGAGACAAAAGCAAAAGACAGAAAGGAGATGAGGAAAAGTGGAGGGCAGAGAAACCCAAGGCAAAGAACAAAAAGGGCCACTGTACAGCAAAATTCTAAAAGGACAAAGGGTGTTCAAAAAACAAGCCTGAAGGCTTTGTGTCTTAATGCAAGGAGTATCCGTAATAAGGTGGATGAATTAACTGTGCAAATAGATGTTAACAAATATGATGTGATTGGGATTACGGAGATGTGGCTCCAGGATGATCTGGGCTGGGAACTCAACATCCAGGGGTATTCAACATTCAGGAAGGATAGAATTAAGGAAAATGAGGTGGGGTAGCATTGCTGGTTAAAGAGGAGATTAATGCAATAGTTAGGAAGGACATTAGCTTGGATGATGTGGAATCTATATGGGTAGAGCTGCAGAACACCAAAGGGCAAAAAACGTTAGTGGGAGTTGTGTACAGACCTCCAAACAGTAGTAGTGATTTTGGGGAGAGCATCAAACAGGAAATTAGAGGTGCATGCAATAAGGGTGCAGCAGTTATAATGGGTGACTTTAATATGCACATAGATTGGGCTAACCAAATTGGAAGCAATATGGTGGAGGAGGATTTCCTGGAGTGCATAAGGGATGGTTTTCTCGACCAATATGTCGAGGAACCAACTAGGGGGGAGGCCATCTTAGACTGGGTGTTGTGTAATGAGAGAGGATTAATTAGCAATCTCGTTGCGCGAGTCCCCTTGGGGAAGAGTGACCATAATATGGTGTAATTCTGCATTAGGATGGAGAATGAAACAGTTAATTCAGAGACCATGGTCCAGAACTTAAAGAAGGATAACTTTGAAGGTATGAGGCGTGAATTGGCTAGGCTAGATTGGCAAATGATACTTAAGGGGTTGACTGTGGATGGGCAATGGCAGACATTTAGAGACCGCATGGATGAACTACAACAATTGTACATTCCTGTCTGGCGTAAAAATAAAAAAGGGAAGGTGGCTCAACCGTGGCTATCAAGGGAAATCAGGGATAGTATTAAAGCCAAGGAAGTGGCATACAAATTGGCCAGAAATAGCAGCGAACCCGGAGACTGGGAGAAATTTAGAACTCAGCAGAGGAGGACAAAGGGTTTGATTAGGGCAGGGAAAATGGAGTCCGAGAAGAAGCTTGCAGGGAACATTAAGACGGATTGCAAAAGTTTCTGTCGATATGTAAAGAGAAAAAGGTTAGTAAAGACAAACGTAGGTCCCCTGCAGTCAGAATCAGGGGAAGTCATAACGGGGAACAAAGAAATGGCGGACCAATTGAACAAGTACTTTGGTTCGGTATTCACTAAGGAGGATACTAACAACCTTCCGGATATAAAAGGGGTCAGAGGGTCTAGTAAGGAGGAGGAACTGAGGGAAATCCTTATTAGTCGGAAAATTGTGTTGGGGAAATTGATGGGATTGAAGGCCAATAAATCCCCAGGGCCTGATGGACTGCATCCCAGAGTACTTAAGGAGGTGACCTTGGAAATAGCGGATGCATTGACAGTCATTTTCCAACATTCCATTGACGCTGGATCAGTTCCTATCGAGTGGCGGGTAGCCAATGTAACCCCACTTTTAAAAAAAAGGAGGGAGAGAGAAAACGGAATTATAGACCGGTCAGCCTGACATCGGTAGTGGGTAAAATGATGGAATCAATTATTAAGGATGTCATAGCAGCGCATTTGGAAAGAGGTGACATGATAGGTCCAAGTCAGCATGGATTTGTGAAAGGGAAATCATGCTTGACAAATCTTCTGGAATTTTTTGAGGATGTTTCCAGTAGAGTGGACAAGGGAGAACCAGTTGACGTGGTATATTTGAACTTTCAGAAGGCTTTCGACAAGGTCCCACACAAGAGATTAATGTGCAAAGTTAAAGCACATGGGATTGGGGGTAGTGTGCTGACATGGATTGAGAACTGGTTGGCAGACAGGAAGCAAAGAGTAAGAGTAAATGGGTACTTTTCAGAATGGCAGGCGGTGACTAGTGGGGTACCGCAAGGTTCTGTGCTGGAGCCCCAGCTGTTTACACTATACATTAATGATTTAGACGAGGGCATTAAATGTAGTATCTCCAAATTTGCGGATGACACTAAGTTGGGTGGCAGTGCGAGCTGCGAGGAGGATGGTATGAGGCTGCAGAGCGACTTGGATAGGTTAGGTGAGTGGGCAAATGCATGGCAGATGAAGTATAATGTGGATAAATGTGAGGTTATCCACTTTGGTGGTAAAAACAGAGAGACAGACTATTACCTGAATGGTGACAGATTAGGAAAAGGGGAGGTCCAACGAGACCTGGGTGTCATGGTACTTCAGTCATTGAAGGTTGGCATGCAGGTACAGCAGGCGGTTAAGAAAGCAAATGGCATGTTGGCCTTCATAGCGAGGGAATTTGAGTACAGGGGCAGGGAGGTGTTGCTACAGTTGTACAGGGCCTTGGTGAGGCCACACCTGGAGTATTGTGTACAGTTTTGGTCTCCTAACCTGAGGAAGGACATTCTTGCTATTGAGGGAGTGCAGCGAAGGTGCACCAGACTGATTCCTGGGATGGTGGGACTGACCTATCAAGAAAGACTGGATCAACTGGGCTTGTATTCACTGAAGTTCAGAAGAATGAGAGGGGACCTCATAGAAACATTTAAAATTCTGATGGGTTTAGACATGTTAGATGCAGGAAGAATGTTCCCAATGTTGGGGAAGTCCAGAACCAGGGGTCACAGTCTAAGGATAAGGGGTAAGCCATTTAGGACCGAGATAAGGAGAAACTTCTTCACACAGAGAGTGGTGAACCTGTGGAATTCTCTACCACAGAAAGTTGTTGAGGCCAATTCACTAAATATATTCAAAAAGGAGTTAGATGTAGTCCTTACTACTAGGGGGATCAAGGGGTATGGCGAGAAAGCAGGAATGGGGTACTGAAGTTGCATGTTCAGCCATGAACTCATTGAATGGCGGTGCAGGCTAGAAGGGCCGAATGGCCTACTCCTGCATCTATTTTCTATGTTTCTATGTTTCTATGTTTAACTTAACAGTTAATCTCCATCTTGCAGGCAGAATTGCTTCAGGAACAAGAAAAGTTGCATGAAGAACAGAAAAACCTTCAAAAGCGTAGTCAGCAACTACTCTCTGTAATGCAGCAGTTTAAAGGGATGTGAGAAGTTACTTTGAAGATTAAAAAATGGAATTATAACTACCCTGCAGGGTTTAGCATTTTCTCTTTGTAGTCCTGGATACTAAACTCCTTCTCTGCATATAGATAACAAACAGTTAAGAGGGAGGTGTAAAGCAGTAAGACATTATAGGTAAGACATCTGTTCATAAATTTATCGGATGCACAAGATTGTATTACAGTGGCTGCATTCCTCCTAGCTACTTAACTTATAATTTATATAAAATCTCTATATATTTATTTGTACTGTTGCAAATCTTTGGGTGATTTAATTGGTACTGAGAGCTGCCTCAAATCTTAGAACATAAAAAATAGAAGCAGGAGTAGGCCATTTGGCCCCTTGAGCCTGTTCTACCATTCAATAAGATCATGGCTGATCTGATCTTAGCCTCAACTCCGCTTCCCTGCCCTCTCCCCATAACCCTTGACTCCCTTATCGTTCAAGAATCTATCTATCTCCACCTTAAATATATTCAATGACCCAGTCTCCACAGCTCTCTGGGGTAGAGAATTCCAAATATTTACAACCCTCTGAGAGAAGAAATTCTTCCTCAGTTCGGTTTTAAAATGACGACCCCTTATTCTGATACTGCCCCCTAGTTCTAGATTCCCCCACAAGGGGAAACATCCTCTCTGCATCTACCCTGTCAAGTTCCCTCAGAATCTTATACATTTCAATAAGATCACCTCTCATTCTTCTTAACTCCAATGAGTATAGGCCAAACCTGCTCAACCTTTCTTCATAAGGCAATCCCTTCATCTCAGGAATCAACCTCGTGAACCTTCTCTGAACTGCCTCCAATGTAAGAAAATCCCTCCTTAAATAAGGAGACCAAAACTGTACGCAGTACTCCAGGTGCAGTCTCACCAACGCCCTGTACAGTTGTAGCAGGACTTCCCTACTTTTATAATCTATCCCCCTTGCAATAAAGGCCAACATTCCATTTGCCTTCTTAATTATTTGCTGTACCTGCATGCTAACTTTTTGTGTTTCATGTACAAGGACCCCCAGGTCCCTCTGTACTGCAGCATTTTGTAATCTCTCCCCATTTAAATAATAATTTGCTTTTTTATTTTTCCTACTGAAGTGGATAATCTCACATTTCCCCACATTATATTCCATCTGCCAAATGTTTGCTCACTAACTTAGCCTATATATATTCCTTTGCAGATTCTTTGCGTCCTCCTCACAACTTGCTTTCTCACCTATCTTTGTATTATCAGCAAATTTGGCTACATTACACTCTGTCCCTTCATCCAAGTCATTAATATAGATTGTAAATAGTTGAGGCCCCAGCACTGATCCCTGTGGCACCCCACTAGTTACCGTTTGCCAACCTGAAAATGACCCAATTATCCAGACTCTCTGTTTTCTGATGGTTAGCCAATCCTCTATCCTTACTAATATATTACCCACAACCCCGTGAGCTCTTATCTTGTGCAGTAACCTTTTATGTGGCACCTTATCGAATGCCTTCTGGAAATCCAAATAAACTACATCATCTGGTTCCTCTTTATTCACCCTGTTCGTTACATCCTCAAAGAACTCCAGCAAATTTGTCAAACGTGATTTCCCTTTCATAAAACCATGCTGACTCTTACTGGAGTGATAGCAATGAATGCATGCTTCAGGTCTGTAACTGAGATAAACCCTATGACATTGTGTTATTAGACTTCTAAAAGATATTTGATAATGTTCCTCATGAAAAATCAATAATTAAGCTCAAATCCATGGGAATTCATTGTAAAACTTGGGTATGGATAAGAAACGATTTGAAGGGTAGAAAAGAGCAGGTACTGGTTAGAGGAGTAATGTCACTGTGAAGGGAAATACTAAGTGGATGTCCCAGGGCTCAGTAACCAGGATTCCGAAACTCAATGGCAATTCATCAAATTTGCAGTCAGTAATAAAGTCAGAGGGGAAATGAAATTGAAGGAGGCAGTCCAGAAATTATAGAATATGTTAAACAAAATACTTGAGTGGGCCAAACAATGGCAGATTAAATTTTATGCAGACAAGTGTAAAGAATTGTATATAGGAAGGAAAAATGGGGACTATGCATTCTTCAGGAATGGTGTTGCAATAAATACGGAAGCAGTTGAAAAAGACCTAGGAGTCCAGTAGACCTAGTAGACTGAACACTCAAAATGGCCAACCAATGCAGAGCAGCAATTAACAAAGTCAATAGGATGTTGCACTACATAAGCAAAAGTATAATATAAGTCAGAGGATGTCATCATCAAATGGTACTGTGGTCTGATCAGATCGCACCTTGTTTGCTGTGCTCAGTTCTGGCCACGAATGAAACAAGAGAGACATTAAAGCACTGGAAGCATCGCAGAGAAAAGCCACAAGGCTGATGCCCAGTGTCAAAGGTCTCGGTTATGAGGAAAGACCGGAGAGAGTTGGAGTTTCTTGTTATTCTGCCCCAAATCAGGTGGATAGTGACAGAAACAATGAAAAATGAGGCAGTAAGGCCTAGCATTACATCAACGCCCAACCTTAACTTACTTCCCTCTGACCCAATTGATATGGCCTCTAGCTGTCCTTTCTTCACCTGCTACATGAAAGTGGCGGCAGGTAGATGTAGCCCTGCCTTCTGCCTGTTTAATCATTTAAGTAACCATTCGATGGGGGAGTGTAGTGCTATTCTGAGTGAATGAATTAACATGGGCCAAATGGCCTTCCTCATCCATAAGTATCTTATGATCATGTGATGTCAATCATGTGACTAGTAGATTGGATATTATATGGAGAAGAACTGAGCTAATTGATAATGCTTATATCCACAGTACAATCTAGGAGCTCAAATTAAGTATGAGCATTTTTGGTGGGGAGAGTTCAAATCTATCTATGAATTTGGGCATTCACAATTTGATTGTGGTCTCAACAGCTCGCACATGAGTTCCCATAGATCATCATGGCACACATAAATGCCCCCTCCTCCCTGCTACACTAAAATACTGGATATGTATATATGTGTTTCTTATCTTTCACACCCTCGGGATGTCTCAAAGTGCCTCACAACCATTGAAGTATTATTGAAGTGTAATCATGGTTGTAATGTAGGGAAACATGGCATCCAATTTGCACACAGCAAGGTCCCATAAACATCAATGAGATAAATGACCAGGTAATTTATGTTGATTGAGGGCAAATTTTGCCCAGAACACAAGGAAAACTCCCTGCTCTTGGTTGCAACAAAAAATAAATCAAGAAGCAGGTGTGATCCTACTGGGACCATTAAAAAACTCTGTTCCACTGACTGTGTGTTTGAGACCCTACCCATCTCAGATCCCTTCTCCTATCTCTTCCAGGGCCTGGCCTGGCAGCCCGCCCAGCATAGCAACCAGCCCATTTACTGCCCTCCCCAAGTGGTGAGTTGCAGTGGGGTGCCCACTTAGCACCCACAGCTCACGCGCAGCATTTAAATGAGGCCCGAAGCCAAATGTGGCTCAGACCTCAGGCTGGTATGTACTGGCATTTAAGCCATGCTCTGCCGATTTTGTGTTCACTTTTGGCGCAAGTCAAATTTCTCAACCAAAATGATTTTGTAAACATTTACAGTTTTAATTGCTAAAATATTAATGGCTGTACAATAATATAGGAAACTCAACTCTATTCATTTATGTAAAAATAAATCCAGAAATTTTTGAGCAAAAATTAGCAATGTGACCCGAGGCAATTTCAAACAGTTAACGAAAACTTGATTTACTGTGTCTCATAAGATGGTCCTTATGATCTGTGCAACCCTTAAAGAAATGGCATCCTTATTTAGCATTGACAGTCACAGAATCACTGATATACCAATTAATCAGTATCAACTTTCCAATTAAGAACATAATTTGAAGTACATTCCACTCATTTGCATCTGACTTCTTTTCCGATGCTGCCCAAGGGATTGTGACAGATGGGATATGCTGACTTCTGTGTCTGTCACTCCAGCTGATCTGAAGGAAGTGTCACCAGGGGAGGAAGAGGTGTGCTGGAGCAGTTCCGAGAAAAGTAACACACGTGCTCTCAATTAACTGATAACAAAAAGTAAAAAAAATGGAAAAAAGATAAGAGAAGCTAAGAGAAACACAATGTAAATTTGCTGAGATTATTTCAAATGGCAGTTAAAGTTTTTTCATATTAGTCTGTTTAAAAATGATAGTAAGAAGCTCAAATCCAGAGATAAAAAATGGCAGATTAATTAAATGCTGTAGTTAGAATAGACAAAGTCCCTTGCCAGAATAACTTATTCACATTCTCTTAACGAGGTTGAGACTGTATTTAGTGAGTTTGTAAGTCTAATTTTATAAATTCACAAATTTTGGGAGAGATTTCTGTCTCCATTATTTGACAAAAGGTCAAATTACATCTGGAAACTGGAATCCAGTATGTTTAACATTAATTTTAGGGAGTCTTTGAAGTGAATTATTCAAAAAGTAGACATAAGGGGCCCAAGTTTCCACATGATTCGCACCTGATTTTTAGGAGCAACTGGTGGAGAACGGACTATTTTAGAAATCGCAATTCTCCACATTTTTTTTTCTGCAGTTCTAGTCAGGTAGAACAGTTCTAGTTTAGAACAGAATTTTTTCTTCAAAAGGGGGCGTGTCCGGCCACTGACACCTGATTTGAAAGTTTCCACAGTGAAAATGTACTCCAAACTAAAGTAGAATGGAGCCAGTGAAGATTTTTGTAGAACTGAAAAAACCTGTTCTACACATTAAAAAATCAGGCGCAGGTTACAAATTAGGCGTCCAGAACGAGGTGGGGGGGGAGGGAACTCATTAAATTCGACAATAAATCCTTATTTATACTTCTACAAATATTATACAAATAAATCCAACCTGAATAAACATTTATAAGCCAAGAAAAGATTAAATAAACCATCTTCCTACCTGTGTGAAAGTGCTTCAGCCAGGGAGAATTCTGCAGCCGTTCGTGCCGCTGAGCGAGAGGGAGGGGGGAGGAGAAAGCCGTTCGTGTCGCTGAGCGGGAGGGGGCGAGAGAGAGAGAGAGAGAGAGTGGGGGGGGAGGGAGGGAGGGAGAGAGAGAGAGGGAGGTAGAGGGAGAGGGGGAGGGAGGGAGGGAGAGAGAGAGAGAGAGAGAGCAGGCGGGGGGGAGAGAGAGGGGGTGGGTGGGGAAGGGAGAGGTCAGATCGGATCCAGTCCGGGAGTCGGGAGTCGGGTCCAGTGAGGGGGTGGGGGGGGGGGGCGGGTCGGGGAACAGGAGCGCGGGTCGGTTCGGGTCAGTCGGGGGGGGTGGGGAGCGGGTCTCGGGTTGGGGCGGGGGAAGCGGGTGTCTGGTCGGCGGGGGTGGGGGGGGGGAGCGGGTGTCGGGTCGGGTCTGGTCGGCGGGTGTCGGGTCGGGTCTGGTCAGCGGGGGGTGGGGGGAGCGGGTGTCGGGTCGGGTCTGGTCAGCGGGGGGGGGGGGGGTGGGGAGCGGGTGTCGGGTCGGGTCTGGTCAGCGGGGGGGGGGGAGCGGGGGTCGGGTCTGGTCGGCGGGGGGAGCGGGTGTCGGGTCGGGTCGGCGGGGTGGGGGGGGGGGAGCGGGTGTCGGGTCGGGTCTGGTCAGCGGGGGGGGGGGGGTGGGGAGCGGGTGTCGGGTCGGGTCTGGTCAGCGGGGGGGGGGGAGCGGGGGTCGGGTCTGGTCGGCGGGGGGAGCGGGTGTCGGGTCGGGTCGGCGGGGTGGGGGGGGGGGAGCGGGTGTCGGCTCGGGTCTGGTCAGCGGGGGGGGGGGGGGTGGGGAGCGGGTGTTGGGTCTTGTCGGGGGCGGGGAGCAGGAGCTGGCCGTGGGAGGAGCCTTATTCACGCAGCCCCAGTGAGGCCATTGAGCCAGGGCTAGGGGCTGAGTGCTTCGGGCCTCTCCCACACAGTTCGGCGCCTGGAGCTACTGCACTTGCGTGCTGACTGTAGCGCGCAGGTGCAGAGGTCCCGGCACTGTTTTCAGCGCCGGGACCTGGCTCCGCCCCCCCTCCCCACAGCTCGTGCTGGCTGCGCTGAGGGCCAGAGGACCTGTAAGTAGGTGGAGAATACCGAGGATTTTTTTAGGCGCCGTTTTAGGCGCGAAAGACGGGCGCCCAGCTCATAGGGGCGCCCATTTTTTTTCTTGTGGAAACTTGGGCCCAAGGAAAGGTGATGTTGGGAGATAATTATTCATCTATTTTTAGCACTGCTTTGAGCATTCCAATAAGCCAAAAAAGGAACAAAAAAACAACAGCTAAAAGTTAGGAAAAGGAGCAAATTTGACTTGTTACAGCCTTACTGAGGGCAGCATTCTGCAACCTGAGTAGCACTTTATTGAAAGGTGAGTTTTTAACTCCAGGTCAGAACTGGTGGTACAGAGCTTAAGAAACAAATTAAGATTATGGGAGTTTTCTGACTAAGAGCATAGATGTAGTGGTCATTGCTAGTTACATTGTATAAAGGTTAGAAAATTAACCTGTGTTAAACATGATGATGCATTTCCATAAGTAGCAGACACCCAGTTGACCCAAACAAATATGCTGGGATCCATTCTCCGCAATTTATTCAGTAGTTACCTTGGCCCCAAGTTTCCACATGATTTGCTCCTGATTTTTAGGAGCAACTGGTGTAGAACGGAATATCTTAGAAATCGGAATTCTCCACATTTAGCTTCCTCCAGTTCTAGTCAGGTAGAACAGTTCCACTTTGGAACAGAATTTTTTTTCCAAAAGGGGGCGTGTCCGGCCACTGACGCCTGATTTCAAAGTTTCCACAGTGAAAACGTACTCCAAACTAACTTAGAATGGAGTAAGTGAAGATTTTTGTATGCTTGAAAAAACCTTGTCTACACTTTAAAAAATCAGGTGCAGGTTACAAATTAGGCGTAGGGAACGAGGTGGGGGGGGGGGCGGGGGGGAAGGGAAGTCATTAAATTCTACAATCAATCCTTAGTTATACTTATACAAATATTATACAAATAAATCCAATCTGAATAAAAATTTATAAGCAAAGAAAAGATTAAATAAACCATGTTCCTACCTGTGTGAAAGTGCTTCAGGCAGGCCTTTCAGGCAGCGGTGTGGTGTCAGTGTCTCAACGGCAGCGGCAGCAAGCAGCCTTCGAGCTGAGCTGCAGTGCTTGAGGCAGGGGTGTGGCGTCAGTGTCTCGTCTCGACGGCAGCGGCAGGCAGCAAGCAGCCTTCGAGCTGAGCTGCGGTGCTTGAGGCAGGCCTTCATTCCCCGCGAAGATGCAGCACCCGGACGGACTTGAGGCCATTCGGCCATGGGATTGCAGCGGCGTCAGTGGCTGGCCAGGAGCCAAAGAATGAACACAGGACACACGCAGCTGCAGATTTAAAATTCTTTAGGCCGTTCAGCCATGCTTATGGGGCGGCGTCAGTGGCTCGAAGGCAGCCGAAGAATCAGGAGCGGACGTGAGGCCATTCGGCCATGGGATTGCAGCGGCGTCAGTGGCTGGCCGGGAGCCGAAGAAAGAACAGCAGCAGCCTTGGAGCTGTGAGGGGGACTGACTGAGGCCATTTGGACAGGGAGAGGCAACCACATCCACATCTTTATATTTAAATTTGCAGAATGGGTGCTGCATTGTCAACACCACATATTATGCAATGGTTTGCTTCCTCATGCAAGAAATTCTTTGTTCTTGGTGGAAGTTGATCCATTGCAAAGTTGAATTGGCACTTTTATTTCTCCAAACACACAGTCCTTAATTTGCAGGCACCGGTTCTGCAAGTTTAGCAGTGAAAAGCTGAACTCACTGATTTCAGCAGGTGATTTATTCAGCAGTGCTGCTAAAAGCACTCCCTCACACACAGAAATATCAAGAAAATTAAAATACAAGCCTTTGCAGGGGTCCAAGAAACAAATCTTCACTTTTTCTGCAGTACTTTTAAAAATGGCCGAGTGCCAATGTTTACTTCAGACTGCGCGTGCGCGAACGCTCCAACGCGCACGCGCAGGGTTGCCGGCACCAAGAAGCCTCATTTCAATTGTACCCGCCCCCTCCTACTTACAAAATCGGCGCGAGTGGTAGGCTCCGCCCCCTGTGCGCCGCGCCAAGCAGACATCGAGCAGAATACCGCACTTTTTTTCCGGTGCCGTTTTCGGCGCAAAAAACAGGCGCCCAGCTCTGCGGTGCGCCTTTTTCACCGCGTGTGGAAACTTGGGGCCCTTATTCCTGCTGTGTGTCACAGTATTCTGTTCTGTCCGAGAGGGATTGATTCTGAGGGCATTGTAACAAGTAATAAATGTTTGCACTTTTACTGTTTATTGTTAATTTTTAAAAGTTTGACTTTTTTCCTGTTTCGATTTGTAATTTGTACTGATTGACGTTTTGCCATCTGTATTGGTTATCCTTTTATCACTAAAAATATTTTATAAATAAACATTTTTAAAAACAAATCTTCAATCATGGTTTACGATGGCCCTTGACAACAGCTTTAAACTGGATAGAACTGTAAATTTTTATTGAAATCATGCTACGCTTATGTAATGCTACATATATCTGAGCTACTTAAATGGTATCCAACCGAAAATCATCACATTCAGACAGCAGCATGTCCGCCATCATGATAAACAGGCAAGAATGACTAAGACAGAAAGAGAAGAGGGGGTGGGGAGACAGATGAGCGAGAACAGGTGATGATAAATAGCAGTCTTTCTGTGTTGAAGGGCATTTACCTATGATGTAATATGGAGACCTGAATGGGAGGGTAACTAATTATGACAGATGTTATTTGTTCACTTTAATCTCCTAGTTCCTGTAAAACATTACACACTGTAAATAATTACACACTGCAGATTAATAAAGAATGAGTCTCAAGAATCTCTTAAAATGAGGACACTTGGTGATAAATTATGTCTGACTGGGAAAGACAAATCTTTTACTTAGTGCATACAGTTCAATCACAAAAGTATGCACCAGCGAAAGGTTTAATGAGTAAATTCATTTCAGCATGAAGAGTTCAATAGGAGTATGCACTAGGGATAGAGACCTTTCACCACTAAGATCTGGATTCAGATCCAGTACAGACTCATAGGATGAAAGTATACTGTCTGCTGTCTGTGGGGTTTGAGTTGAAGCACTTTGTTGGGGCCAAATGCAAGGAGTTTTGCTCTGTATCTGGCTGTTCTATACCTTACCTGGGAGAACTTGGTGAGGATAATAGGAAGCCGATTTTGATGTGACCCCTTTCATCGGGTGGGAGGTGGGCAGAGCAAACCCATGACCAGGCCAATAAAAGGTGTCGGAGACCTGAACCAATTTGATGGGCGGGCTGCATTACCATATTTGCAGAGAGCAGCTATTGCATTTAGAGCAGCTTGCTGATCAGGGGACAGGACGAGAAGGGGGAATCCTCGGCACAAAACTGGTTCCTGGGGGAGCACCCTATTAGTCAGGCATTGGGTGGGTCCTCCTAGTTCCACAAGAATTGATGGAACAAACCCAACTTTCCCTAGTTTTGGAGCAGGTGGCAATGGTCCCTTTAAGGACCATTGGTAAGGCTGCTCTACGTCCAGTACCATTGGGGGGGGTAGCGTGTGCTTCACCCATTGGTACATGAAACTTGCATTGGGCTCCTATTAATGTCATAGCACTCTGATTTAAGTTGTATAATAAAGCAGGTGCCTCGGTCACCTATCTGAAGGTGCCAATCAAACAGATTTGAATACTAGATGGCACTGAAGGGAGCAAGCGTCCTGTAGCAATTACATTCCAAGGTCTCCTGTTATACTGCTTGTTGTATCTAGAGAGAATATTCCAGAGAACCTAATATGAAAGCAGCCTTTACCACATCAGCTTGATTGTTTACTGGACATAACAGTGACAACAACAAATTGTATTTTACATTGCCTTTAAGACACTTTACAGGAGTGGAAAAAGGCAAAAAATATCACAGAGCCAAAGAAGGACAGGTGATTAAAAGCTTGATCCAAGAGGTAGGTTTTAAAGAGCGTGTTAAAGATGGTGAGAGAGAGTTGGAAAAGTGGAGAGGTTTTGCAGAGCTTAGGGCCTAAATGGCTAAAGCCACGGCTACCAATGGTGGGTTGAAGGAAGTTGAGATGCACAAGAGGCCAAATTTGGAGAAATGCAGAGTTCTCAGAGGGGATGCAGAGCTGGATGAGGTTACAGATATAGGGAGGGGGAGGTCATGGAGTAATGGGTGAAAGGGACTTGGTACAAGTTAGGAACATAGCAACAGGAGTAGGCCATTCAACCCCTCAAGCCTGTTCTGCCTTTCAATTAGATCATAGCGTGTCTGTATCTTAACTCCATCTACCTGCCTTGGTTCCAGAACCCTTAATACCCTTGCCGAACAAACAATCTCAGTTTTTAAATTTTTAATTGACATAGCTTCAACAACTTTTGGGGTGTGAAAATTCCTGATTTCCACTAACCTTTGTGTGAACAAGTGCCTGAACAGCCTAGCTGTAACTTTAAGGTTATGCCCCCTTGTTCTGGAATCTCCCACCAGAGGAAATAGTTTCTATCTACCCAATCAAATCCTTAATCATCTTAAACACTTCAATTAGATCATCCCTTAATCTTCTACACTCAAGGAAATACAACCCCCTATCCTATAATGTAACCCTTTAGCCCTGGTATCATTCTGGTGAATCTGCACTGCACCCCCTCTAAGGCCAGTATATTCTTCCTGAGGTGTGCTGTCCAGAACTGAATGCAGCACTCTAAATGGGTCTAACCAGAGCTCTGAACAGCTGTAACATAACTTCCACCCCTTTGTATTCCAGCTCTCTTGAGATAAATGTAAACATTCCATTAGTCTTGTTAAAATTATTTTTTGCATCTGTCCACTAGCTTTTCGTGATCTCTGTACTTGGACCCCCAAATGTTTCTGTTCATCCAAAGAACCCTGATCTATCTTTCTTAGGTACAAAGTGGATGACCTCATACTTTCCCACATTAAACTCCATCTGCCACAATTTTACCCATTCACCAATCCACCAATGTCCCTTTGCAACTTTCTGCTCCCATCTACACTATTTACTGTCCCACTTAGTATCGTCAGCAAGCTTTCTATTCCTCCATCCAAGTCACTTATAAACAGGGTCATCGGTACACTCGTGCTGGGCCCGGTATATAACATGAACTTCACCTTTGTATCTTCACTTCTGGAAGCCATTCAAGACTGACCAGGTTACACCTAGTCGCTGGCTCACAGAATGGAGTTCATTGTATCACTTCATACACTACACATTCAGTTTAACATATGTTAACATAGCAGATAAGTGAATTTAATATGCTGATGCATTATTGCTAATACTATTGTTATCTATGTAAATTTGTATATACCTTGTACAGCCACCAGAGGGCTCATCCCCAGGAGTCCCAAGGGATCCCATCGTCCCTTGAGAGCACAGGTACTTAAGGAGGCCTCACAGGCTGGAGAGGCACTCTGGAGACCAATAAAAGACGAAGGTCACACTTTAATTTGAGCTCACAGTATCCAGTCAGACTCTTTATTCATAC
Source organism: Pristiophorus japonicus (assembly GCF_044704955.1). NCBI lineage: Eukaryota > Metazoa > Chordata > Chondrichthyes > Pristiophoridae > Pristiophorus > Pristiophorus japonicus. The sequence continues at coordinate 99,373,131 of NC_091977.1, read as the reverse complement.
ATAACAACTGGCTACGAGATACAAATGATCAACACAACAATGCAGAGAACAGTGGGCATCCTGGAGAAATTCACGGAGGGAGATGATTGGGAAACGTTCGTGGAGTGACTCGACCAATACTTCATGGCCAACGAGCTGGAAGGAGAAGCGAAAGCTGCCAAATAAGGGCGAATCTCTTCACCGTCTGCGGGGCACTAACGTATGGCCTCATGAAAAACCTGCTTGCTCCAGCGAAACCCTTAGAGAAATCATACGATGATTTGTGCACACTGGTCTGGGAGCATCTGAACCCGAAGGAAAGTGTTCTGATGGCGAGATACCGGTTCTACACCTACAAGAGGTCTGAAGGCCAGGAAGTGGCAAGTTATGTCGCCGAGCTAAGACGCCTTGCAGGACATTATGAATTTGAAGGACATTTGGAGCACATGCTCAGAGACTTTTTCGTACTTGGCATTGGCCATGAAATGATACTTCGCAAACTTTTGACTGTAGAGACCCCAACTTTGAGTAAGGCCATAGCGATAGCCCAGGCGTTCATTGCCATCAGTGACAATACTAAGCGAATCTTTCAGCACACGAGTGCTGTTACAAGTACTGTGAACAAAGTGATGTTGTTTTCAAATCGCAACATACAGGGCAGGCCCCACATGCCTGCAGCTGCACGTCCGCAGATGTCTCACCATCAAGGGTGATGAATGCAAGGCCATTAACACCTTGTTGGCACTGCGGGGGTGATCATCGTTTCCATTCATGCCGCTTCAAAGGGTACGTTGCAAGGGCTGTGGAACAATGGGCCACCTCCAACGTATGTGCATACGAGCTGCAAATCCTGTTAATCCTGCAAACCACCATGTTGCAGAGGAGGACAGATCCACGGTGGATCACGATGAACCAGAGCCTCAGACTGAGGAGGCAGAGGTATAGGGGGGTGCACACATTCACCACAAAGTATCCCCCGATAATGCTGAATGTTGAACTAAATGGACTCCCAGTGTCAATGGAGCTGGACACGGATGCGAGCCATTCCATTATGAGCAAAAAGACTTTCGAAAAATTGTTGTGCAGCAAGGCCTCAAGGCCAGTCTTGACTCCAATTCGCACAAAACTGAGAACTTACACAAAGGAACTGATTCACGTAATCGGTATTGCTACTGTAAAAGTCTTCTACGAATGAGTGGTGCACAAGCTACCACTCTGGGTGGTACCGGGCAATGGTCCCACGCTGCTCGGCAGGAGCTGGCTGGGAAAGATACGCTGGAACTGGAACGACGTCCGAGCGCTCTCAGTTGCTGACAACACTTCGTGTGCCCAGGACTTAAACAAGTTCCCTTCGTTCGAACCAGGCATCGGGAAGTTCCAAGGAGCAAAAGTGTAGATCCACCTAATTCCGGGGGTGCGACCCATCCATCACAAGGCGAGAATAGTACTGTACATGATGAGAGAGAGGGTAGAGATTGAGCTAGACCAGCTGCAATGAGAGGGCATCATTTTGCCGATCGAATTCAACGAGTGGGCCAGTCCGATCGTTCCTGTCCTCAAGGGAGATGGCACCATCAGAATCTGTGGTGATTACAAAGAAACTATCAATCGTTTCTCCCTGCAGGACCAATACCCACAACCAAAGACCGACGACCTGCTCGCTACGCTGACGGGAGGAAAGAAGTTCACGAAGCTGGACTTGACCTCGGCCTACATGACGCAGGAGCTGGAGGAATCATCGAAGGCCCTCACCTGCATCAACACGCACAAAGGTCTCTTCATTTATAACAGATGCCCGTTTGGAATTCGATCAGCGGCGGCGATATTCCAGAGAAACATGGAAAGCTTACTGAAGTTGGTCCCGCGCACGGTGGTCTTCCAGGATGACATCTTGGTTACAGATTGGGACACAAGTGAGCATCTGCAAAACGTGGAGGAGGTTCTTAGTTGACTCACATGTGTGGGGCTCAGGTTAAAACGCTCAGTGTGTTTTCTTGGCACCTGAAGTGGAGTTCCTGGGGAGAAGAATCGCAGCGGACTGCATCAGGCCCACCGATTCGAAGACGGGGGCAATTGAGAACGCACCAAGGCCACAGAATGTGACGGAGCTGCGGTCGTTTCTGGGACTCCTGAACTACTTTGGTAACTTCTTACCAGGTCTCAGCACACTGTTAGAACCACTGCACACCTTACTGCGTAAAGGAGACGAATGGGTATGGGGCAAAAGTCAAGAAAATGCTTTTGTAAAAGCGAGAAAATTGTTACGCTCAAACAACTTGCTTGTGTTGTATGATCCATGTAAGCGTTTGGTACTAGCATGTGATGTGTCGTCATATGGTGTCGGGTGTGTATTGCAACAAGCTAATGAATCTGGGAAATTGCAACCAGTTGCTTATGCATCCAGAAGCCTGTCCAAGGCTGAGCGGGCCTACATCATGATTGAACAAGAAGCGTTAACGTGTGTTTATGGGGTAAAGAAAATGCATCAATACCTGTTTAGGCTAAAATTTGAATTGGAAACTGACCATAAGCCACTGATATCCCTGTTTTCCGAGAGTAAGGGGATAAATACTAATGCATCGGCCTGCATCCAGAGATGGGCGTTCACGTTGTCCGCATACAACTGCGTCATCCGCCACAGGCCAGGCACAGAAAACTGCGCCGATGCTTTCAATAGGCTGCCATTGCCCACCACGGGGGTGGAAATGGCGCCGCCCGCAGATTTAGCCGTCGTTATGGAAGCATTTGAGAGTGAGCAATCACCCGTCAGTGCCCGGCAGATCAAAACCTGGATGAGCCAGGACCCCTTATCCCTTATCAAAAACTGTGCTTCACGGGAGCTGGTCCAGTGTCCCAGTGGAAATGCAGTAAGAGATAAAGCTGTGGATGGGCAATGGCAGACATTTAGAGACCGCATGGATGAATTACAACAATTGTACATTCCTGTCTGGCGTAAAAATAAAAAAGGAAAGGCGGCTCAACCGTGGCTATCAAGGGAAATCAGGGATAGTATTAAAGCCAAGGAAGTGGCATACAAATTGGCCAGAAATAGCAGCGAACCCGGGGACTGGGAGAAATTTTGAACTCAGCAGAGGAGGACAAAGGGTTTGATTAGGGCAGGGAAAATGGAGTACGAGAAGGAGCTTGCAGGGAACATTAAGGCGGATTGCAAAAGTTTCTATAGGTATGTAAAGAGAAAAAGGTTAGTAAAGACAAACGTAGGTCCCCTGCAGTCAGAATCAGGGGAAGTCATAACGGGGAACAAAGAAATGGCAGACCAATTGAACAAGTACTTTGGTTCGGTATTCATTAAGGAGGACACAAACAACCTTCCGGATATAAAAGGGGTCAGAGGGTCTAGTAAGGAGGAGGAACTGAGGGAAATCTTTATTAGTCGGGAAATTGTGTTGGGGAAATTGATGGGATTGAAGGCCGATAAATCCCCAGGGCCTGATGGACTGCATCCCAGAGTACTTAAGGAGGTGGCCTTGGAAATAGCGGATGCATTGACAGTCATTTTCCAACATTCCATTGACTCTGGATCAGTTCCTATCGAGTGGAGGGTAGCCAATGTAACCCCACTTTTTAAAAAAGGAGGGAGAGAGAAAACAGGGAATTATAGACCGGTCAGCCTGACCTCAGTAGTGGGTAAAATGATGGAATCAATTATTAAGGATGTCATAGCAGCGCATTTGGAAAATGGTGACATGATAGGTCCAAGTCAGCATGGATTTGTGAAAGGGAAATCATGCTTGACAAATCTTCTGGAATTTTTTGAGAATGTTTCCAGTAAAGTGGACAAAGGAGAACCAGTTGATGTGGTATATTTGGACTTTCAGAAGGCTTTCGACAAGGTCCCACACAAGAGATTAATGTGCAAAGTTAAAGCACATGGGATTGGGGGTAGTGTGCTGACATGGATTGAGAACTGGTTGGCAGACAGGAAGCAAAGAGTAGGAGTAAATGGGTACTTTTCAGAATGGCAGGCAGTGACTAGTGGGGTACCGCAAGGTTCTGTGCTGGGGCCCCAGCTGTTTACATTGTACATTAATGATTTAGACGAGGAGATTAAATATAGTATCTCCAAATTTGCGGATGACACTAAGTTGGGTGGCAGTGTGAGCTGCGAGGAGGATGCTATGAGGCTGCAGAGTGACTTGGATAGGTTAGGTGAGTGGGCAAATGAATGGCAGATGAAGTATAATGTGGATAAATGTGAGGTTATCCACTTTGGTGGTAAAAACAGAGAGACAGACTATTATCTGAATGGTGACAGATTAGGAAAAGGGAAGGTGCAACGAGACCTGGGTGTCATGGTACATCAGTCATTGAAGGTTGGCATGCAGGTACAGCAGGCGGTTAAGAAAGCAAATGGCATGTTGGCCTTCATAGCGAGGGGATTTGAGTACAGGGGCAGGGAGGTGTTGCTACAGTTGTACAGGGCCTTGGTGAGGCCACACCTGGAGTATTGTGTACAGTTTTGGTCTCCTAACTTGAGGAAGGACATTCTTGCTATTGAGGGAGTGCAGCGAAGATTCACCAGACTGATTCCCGGGATGGTGGGACTGACCTATCAAGAAAGACTGGATCAACTGGGCTTGTATTCACTGGAGTTCAGAAGAATGAGAGGGGACCTCATAGAAACGTTTAAAATTCTGACGGGTTTAGACAGGTTAGATGCAGGAAGAATGTTCCCAATGTTGAGGAAGTCCAGAACCAGGGGTCACAGTCTAAGGATAAGGGGTAAGCCATTTAGGACCGAGATGAGGAGAAAATTCTTCACCCAGAGAGTGGTGAACCTGTGGAATTCTCTACCACAGAAAGTAGTTGAGGCTAATTCACTAAATATATTTAAAAGCGAGTTAGATGAAGTCCTTACTACTCGGGGGATCAAGGGGTATGGTGAGAAAGCAGGAAGGGGGTACTGAAGTTTCATGTTCAGCCATGAACTCATTGAATGGCGGTGCAGGCTAGAAGGGCTGAGTGGCCTGCTCCTGCACCTATTTTCTATGTTTCTATGTTTCTATGTTCCAGCGGCGCAAAGATGAAATGTCTATACAGGCAGACTGCCTTTTGTGGGGCAATCATGCAGTGGTCCCCAAGCAGGGCAGAGACACCTTCATCAATGACTTCCACAGTACCCACCCAGGCATCATGATGATGAAAGCGATAGCCAGATCCCACGTGTGGTGGCCCGATATTGATACGGGCGTTCACACATGTAATACATGGTCGCAGTTGAGCAATGGACCCAGGGAGGCGCCCCTAAGTTTATGGTCTTGGCCCTCCAAACCGTGGTCTCGGGTACACGTCGACTATGCAGGCCCGTTCTTTGGTAAAATGTTCCTTGTGGTTGTAGATGCATACTCCAAGTGGATTGGATGTGAGATAATGTCGGCTAGCATGTCCGCTGCCACTACTGAAAGCCTGAGGGCCATGTTTGCCACACACGGCCTACCTGATGTCCTGGTGAACGACAAGGGGCCATGTTTTACCAGTGCTGAGTTCAAAGAAATCATGAACCGTAACGGGATCAAACATGTCACATCTGCCCCATTTAAACCAGTGTCCAATGGTCAGGCAGAGAGAGCAGTGCAAACCATCAAGCAAGGCTTGAAGAGGGTAACTGAAGGCTCGCTGCACACTCGCCTATCCTGAGTCCTGCTCAGCTACCGCATGAGACCCCACTCGCTCACTGGGATCCCACCTGCTGAACTGCTGATGAAAAGAGCACTTAAGACAAGGCTCTCGTTAGTTCATCCCGATCTACATGAACAGGTAGAGAGCAGGCGGCTTCAACAAAGTACATATCATGATAGCGCAAATGTGTCATGCGAGATTGAAATCAAATGATCCTGTATTTGTATTGAATTATGGACAAGGTCCCAAGTGGCTTCCCGGCATTATCGTGGCCAAAAAGGGGAGCAGGGTGTTTTGGGTCAAACTTTCAAATGGATTCATTCACCGGAAACACTTGGACCAAATCAAACTCAGATTCACGGACTATCCTGAGCAACCCACCTTGGACCCTACCTTTTTAGATCCCCCAACATACACACCAGTGGCAACCGGCACCACGGTTGATCACGAAGCAGAAGCCATCATCCACAGCAGCCCAACAGGACCGAACACACCAGGCAGCCCAGCAAGGCCAGCTGCACAGCAGCCCAGCGAGGGCCGAACACATGATTCAACAACACCAGCTTTCACACCGAGACGATCAACCAGGGCAAGAAGGGCCCCAGATTGACTCACATTGTAAATAGTTACACTATTGATTTCGGGGCGGAGTGTTGTTATATATGTAAACTTGTGTTTACTCTGTACAACCACCAAAGGGCTCATCCCCTGGAGTCCCAAGGGATCCCATAATCCATTGGGAGCACAGGTATTTAAGGAGGCCTCACAGGTTGGAGAGGCACTCTGGAGACCTGCAATAAAAGACCAAGGTCACACTTTGAGCTCACAGTATTCAGTCCTGACTCTTTCTCCATACATAACAGTTCCAAAGAAAACAACCCCAGCCTATCCAAGCTTTCCTCATAGCTAAAATTCTCCAGTCCTGGCAACATCCTTGTAAATCTCCTCTGTACCCTAGTGTACTGCTTTCCTTCTGATGGCTGAATTATGATTGGGCCTTTTCATATAGGCTGACTTCAGAGTTAAATTCAGTCTCATATATAAAACCTTACACATAAATGGCAAATCCCAATCAATTTTCTTACATGTGCACAGAATTTGGTTATGATAGAGGAAAACATATGTTACAGAACTCAAAACAGCTCAATGTTATGTCTGTTCAGCACTGCAATATTAGATGATCACTCCTTGTCCCGATTTATGTCCATCTTTTTTGCGTGCTCTTTAGCCAATTGAAACATATCCATGTAACTGTTACCAGACATTGTTGAAGTTCATACTGCACTCAAGACTATACAGATGCAATGAAAGTGAAAACTGAAAATTGATCTCATACTAACTGCTATATACTTTTAATAAGAGCGTAGTTTAATATGACACTCAGATCAGTCAGTACAATTTTATTCTTAATTAAACAAAAGAGACAACTCTTGTATTCACAGTATTAATTTGGCAAACAACACTCTGTACAACTGGAAATGTTCCATGTGGATGTTACTGATTATTTATAGTTTTATCATTTTGGGATCCAGCCATGTTTAGAGAGATCCTTCACTACTGATTGCTGCAAATACGTCCTAGCAGATTTTGGACTGGATTTTCAGCTCGTTGCCGCCTCTGTTCTCACCCCAGAGGGGTGGAAATGGCGGCGGTAAGCTCTTCCGGGCGGGTGGCCAGCTTCCATCGCCTGGCTGGGATTTTCGGTGCCGGTTTCGGCGGGGCGCGGAGCATTACCGGCCAGAAGAAGCGAGCCGGTGTGCAATGCCCCTGGTTGTGACACCGGCTCAATTTTTAGCTTCCGCCCAATCTGTAGAGTGCCCTGCCTGTGAAAGCGGGCAGTCCAAGCTGTTGTGGCAGCAGTGAGATAAGTAATGTCGACCTCCGGTAAGTGTGATTTGTTTTTATTTTATTTTTTTCGCGATTTATGTTGTGGTGATGTGAGTTATTTATTGGCAGTGTTTTTAGTGGGTTTATTTCAGTTTTTTTTTTCTCCCTAGGCTTCTCTTAGAGCTCTCTGAGGCAGGCTGTTTAGCTCGGGATTTTCTCTTAGTGCTCCGCCCCACACTCAGGGCCCAGCTGCCAAATTTTGCTGACTGAGGCGCAAACTGTTCCCAGGCGCAAACTTTACTGCCCCTCCGCCATTACCGCCCCGAAATGAGCAGAACCAAAAATCCAGCCCTGTACAGTTTCCTTGGATGTTATCCCAGATGTTACCGATGCATCCACAGATTTCATGGTTGAGCCTTGCCTATCGTACAGTAAGTATTCACATTCATTTCCTGATTCAGCAGCATGAACAGAGCAAACGTGTCACAATATGCTGTGCTAACTAAAATTACGTTTCTGTGAAAATTGAACTACACATGAAAGGGTTAAATAGCTAGACCAATTAAAATATATGTGGTTGTAATGACTCCAATGAGAGTGTAACAAGGACATTGCTGACGTAAAGACAAATGTTCAGAATTCTGATATGTAGAGAGCAAACTGTCACTTTTATGAAGATATGCATACAGTTAAAAATGCATGGAAAAGGTTGTGCTGACATGGGAAATTTCTGAAGAATAATGGAGGACACCGGAGGTATGTGAAGGAGAGTGCAGGCAGACAAACATCCATACTGCTAAAGCATGTAATCAACTCTTGAAAACAAAGAACTGCTAACAAATAAAGAGGATGGTTAAAAACAAGATAAGGAAGAATAAGAGACACCAGATGTCTGGCGTTATGGTCCAGGTATGATAAGTAAACCGTGGGGACTAGTCATAACAATTGGGTTATAAAAGCCCAAAGAAGATAAGTGAAATTTCTGTGGTCCGACAAGAGAAGCTAGCAGTATGTTAGAAGATGACCGTCTCCAGACGATGAAGAAGACATCCTGGACCATGCGGACATAAGTCAACGTAAGTATGAAACTATGTTATGTAATGTAAGGTAAAGTTACCTAGCAACTAATCAATACTGAAGGTTACTTGAATTCAGTGACTCACTCTATTCTTGGCTTTGAGCTAATTGCAAATAATTTATTCACTGGATTGACATTTCTTGATTCATCAGCTGGGCTATTTTCCACTGCCGGACACTCATTTTTCACCTGAAAAATAGGTGGCCAGCAATGTTCCCTGTAATTTTTTGGAGGTTGCGTGACTCATTCAAAATTCCGGGCATGCGCATTTTTTTCAATTAAAAGCCCGCTCACCAGCTGCGTGGGACCCCTAGTGCGCTGCGCAGCTGCACAGCCGTGCAGCTTAAAGGGAACATTGATGGGCAGCAATTGAAAATAGGGATTGTGTGGGGGGTGGTGGAGGGGGGGGGGGCGGGATGTGGGGCACTTTGACTACACATGAATGCTCAGGGCATGCTTGATGTAATTTTCAGATGGGCCTGCAATGGGCAAGCAGCCAACCCACCTGAAACAGTTGAACGGCTATTTAAATATGAAAATCGGTGTTGTACACTGGTTGTAGGACCCTGACTGCAACCTTTGGGTACAAATGAGTGGAGCGTGCACCGTGTACACATCACGTGGTTGTATCAGGCATTAAGTGATCGATCCAATGGTTCTTAAAGGGACCGCTGCAGACTGCTCAAAAACAGTTCAGGAAACTTGTCATTTTTTTGGTGTTGGGCCCAGCAAAGTGCTCCTCCTGAATTTCCCAAATAACTTGCCGGCTTCCAGGCCTCCCTCCACCCTAACCTGTTTGCCAGCTCAGCAAGGGTACCGGCTGACTTCCGGCTATCCCAGAACTGGTGAGCAGTAATGGGGCACCCACTGAGCATTTGCAGCATGCTGATGGCATACTAATGTGGCCTGGGCCTTAAAGTAGCTTGGGTCTCACACTGGGACGAAAGGATGACTGGAAAGGTTGCTCCATTGAATTTGTGTCCATTTTGAGTGCTACTTTAAATCACCTCAATTCCCTTCGTTCCCCCAAATTTATCGACCTCTATCTTGAATATACTCAACGACTGAGCATCCACAACTCTGGGGTAGAGAATTCTAACGATTCACAAACCTTTGAGTGAAGACATTTCTCCTCATCTCAGTCTCAAATGGCTCACCACTTATTCTGAGACTGTGACCCCCTAGTTCTAGATTCCCCAGCCAGGGAAAACATTTTCTCAGCATTAACCCTGTCAAGCCCTTTAAGAATTATATATGTTTCAATGAGATCACCTCTCATTCTTCTAAACTCCAGGGAATATGGGCCTAGTCTACTCAATCTCTCCTCATAGGACAATCCCTCATCCTAGGAACCAGTCTAGTGAACTTTTGTTGCACTCCCTCTCAAGCAAGTATGTCTTTTCTTGTGTAAGGAGACCAGAACTGTACACAATACTCCAGGTGTGGTCTCACCAAAGCACTGTATAATTGTAGTAAGACTTCTTTACTCTTATACTCTATACTCTAATCCCTTTGTAACAAAAGCTAACATATCATTTGCTTTCCTTATGGGGGTTTGCCAGCAAGCTCCAGTTTTTGTGAGGCTGACGGCGGAACGGCGCAAATCGTCCAGCAATTTGTGGTGATTTACAACTCACTGCGTACCTCTCCCTTGCCACAGATTGCTGGGAATTTTCCACTGTAATAACGGCATGTGCATTTAACTCTTCGTTACTTCCCCAGCATATTCTGGGCCGTTAGATACATTCAAAAGGGAGTTAGATGTATCCCTTACGGCGAAAGGGATCAAGGGGTATGGAGAGAATGCTGAAATGGTGTACTGAAGTTGCATGATCAGCCATGATCATATTGAATGGTGGTGCAGGCTCGAAGGGCCGAATGGCCTACTCCTGCACCTACTTTCTATGTTTCTATATAATATAATTTGTCATGTTTGCCAACCCCTTGGAGTTAAGAGTGACTCAACTACACTGTGTGATTTACTGTTATTAGTTTGCTTCCCTCCTCTTTTTGGGAGAGTCTCTGCAGACTCAGCTGCACCCTTGGTTCAGATAAATTTGATTGCAGCTCCTTCCAGCATTCCGCTTCATTTGTTGCCAATTAACCACTTACCAATTACACTTTAGTGCAGAGCTGCGTACAGTCTGATTTTTTTAAACATGCCCCTTTGAGACAAGCGGCTCCTTTTTTCAGTAACGAGCGATTTTCATACCTTTGAATCAAATGGCAGGAGCCACATCGTGCAGCCAAGATTTGATGGGGAAGAGTGAGTTTACCTAAGCAACTTCTGCAATTTTGAAAGCAACTATTTTTATTCTAAAGCTGAGATGACTCCAGTTTCACTTGTCTGTTGTGATTAGGTGCTTCAAAATCATAGGACAGACAAAGCCTGAAGGATTTGCTCCGCAAAATATTTCACCCATCGAGAATGCATTACCTTTAACATTCTACAATGGAAAGGAAAGATCTTTTAACTCTTGTTCATTTTAGTATTATTTCCTCTATACCCATGATCTTTTGAAGACAATTATTGGCATATAATACAAGAAACTCGGTAAGTGATTATTTTATTGTAGAAAATACCTATTTACAATTGTTTCTTAATGTGTCTCATGCAATATTTACCAAAGTAATATTATTATTTTCAATCTCGCTAGTTAATTAGATTATGGGCTTTGGCCGCTCACCTAGATTTCTGAATACAAAGAAATATCAGGTTCAGGACACTGAAGCAGCAAAAGACAATGTGAATAAGAGCTGAATTAAATTCAGAATATCGTAACCACAATAATTATAAATTATTTGAATTTGAAAAATTGGTAGGTCCAATTTCAAAGTAGGGCTATACTCATACATAAAGCAACAAAATGCCTCAACATGCGTGTGCATTGGCACAATATTCATACAGCTGAGTAGCCAGTAAATTAGTGCCCCCTTTAATAAGGGGCACTTGATGGTTTCAACTAAAATAGTTGTAGACCTGTTGATTGTTTCCTTAAAAAGGGGGCACTTGATTTAAAAATTTTACAAAATAGTTGTCCATATGTGGCTTGCACCATAGTAATGAAGTCAGGTGATTAGATGCTTCAAAATTATGGAAAGACAAAGCCTGAAGGATCGGGTCCTCAAAAGACTTCACCCACCCAGAATGCATTACCTTTAACATCCTACAATGGAAAGTAGAAATTTTTTAACTTTTGTGTCTGCTTTTAAATTGAGATTTTTTAATTAAATATATCTTTTTGCTGAAGGTCAAATGGTGGATGCCAGTTGCTGAACACAAGGTTTCAGTTTCCTAAATGTGTAGTGAGGGCTGATTGGTGTCTGACTATAATGAGGGCTGTCTGGTATCTGACTGTAATGAGGACTGTCTGACGTCTGACTGTAATGAGGACTGTCTGATGTCTGACTGTAATGAGGGCTGTCTGACGTCTGACTGTATTGAGGGCTGTCTAATGTCTGACTGTAATGAGGGCTGTCTGATGTCTGACTGTAATCAGGACTGTCTGATGTCTGACTGTAGTGAGGGCTGTCTGATGTCTGACTGTAGTGAGGTCTGTCTGATGTCTGACTGTAATGAGGGCTGTCTGATGTCTGACTGTAATGAGGGCTGTCTGACATCTGACAGTGTATTGAGGGCTGTCTGGTGTCTGACGGTGTAGTAACGGGTTTCTGATGTATGACTGTAGAGTGAGGACTGTTTGATTCCTCAATAGTTGGTGAGGGACAACTGATTTCTGAAGGTGTAGTGAGGTGCAATGTATGCAAATGTGAGTATGCTCACAGTTTTGTAGAGCTGTTGATCACAACTTGAGCCTCCTCTGGGAAATGCCCTCTGTGCCTTTCAGTTCTGTGCGGAGGAGATTCCTGTATGGGCTGCTCTTGCACACTCTCCACCTTGCCATCCTTGCCTGCCGTCCGGACACGACGTGGCGCACTATTTTGCCGTCCGGAGAGGCGGGGGTCCCCAATGGAGTACTCTCTATGCGGGAGTCCTCCCTTTATTTATTGGGGACTTGGCTTGGAGGGTGTTGCATGGAGCAGTCCCGTGCAATCGGTTTTTAAGTCGGTTCACCAACTCCCAGGCCGCCTGTAATTTCTGCAGTCTGGAGGAGTCCGTGTTCCACGTATATATGGAATGTGCGAGGTTGCAGCCCCAGTTCCAATATTTGAAGGGGCAGCTCCTCAAATTCTGGTTGCACTTCAGTCCCACACTCCTGATCTTTGGGCATCCTGTGCGGAGAGGACCGGGCAGGTCGGAAGGTCTCTTCGGAGGACTGCTCCTGGGCATGGCCAAAGTGGCCATAACCGGTCCGGTCGTAGGGGTTGTTTAGCCCGACTGCCTGCCTCTCTTCCGTGGTTACATTCGAGCCAGGGTGTCCCTGGAAATGGAGCATGCGGTGTCTACCGGTACACTCGCCACCTTTCGCGAGAGGTGGGCGCCGGAGGGACTGGAGTGCATTATCACTCCCGGCAACCAAATTCTAATTTGATTAAAGGTTTTCGTTCCAGTTTTAATTGTTCATTTGTGGGTTCTAGTGCCCTTGTCAAAAGGGGGCATTTGATTTATGTTTCTACCAAAATAGTTGTAGAGATGTGGCCATTAACCGGTCCAGGCAGCAGGCGGTTGAGGGGGTTGTTCAGCCCGACTGCCTGCCTCTCTTCCCTGGTTACGTTCGAGCCAGGGTGTCTCTGGGGATGGAGCACGCGGTGTCCACCAGTACGATCGCGGCCTTCTGCGAGAGGTGGGCGCCGGAGGGACTGGAGTGCATCATCACCCCCAGCAACCAAGTTCTAATTTGATTAAAGGTTTTCATTAAAGTTTTAAATTGTTAATTTGTGGGTTCTAGTGCCCTTGCAAAAAAGGGGGCATTTGATTTAAATTTCAGCTAAAATAGTTGTAGAGCTGTTGAGTTGGAAGTGGTTGATGTTCACAAGACTCAATAAAACTCCAGCCAATTGGCTTCAGGGGATCCACAATGAGGCAGGTAGTTGTAAGCCTGGGGATGAACTACTGCCACAAAAGGAGCGACTGAGAGCCGGAAGAGAGGCTGCCAATAACTCAACGGAGGTGCTTGGAGAGAGAGAGAGAGAGAGAGAGAGAGAGAGAGAGAGCTGCCATACTACTGCTGCAGAGTTGGAGAGAGGGGAAGGACAAGGTGCCTTCATTTTAAAACAACATCTTCTGTGTGGAAGGAGAGAGAGCCATCTCAAAATCTACAGGTGGGTGTTTTGGTGCACCCTCCCAAAAGACTTTGATTTATTGGTGGGGGGAGGAAAGAAGATAAAGACGAAGGCCGGAACATCGGGGTTGTGTGTGAGGTCTTTGCGTATAACTCGGCCCCACACACTACTAAAAGCACCCCTCCCCTATTGCCTGGCCCGGTATAGCTGGAGCTGCCTGGATGAAGTTAACTCACTTTAATTAAAACATTGTTAACACCTGGTGGAGGACTGTGCCGAGGTGATACCCCCGTCCGGACGGAATTCCTCATCGGCGCCAAACCCCGGAACCTCCCTCGGGAGCCGGCACCTCACAACTTGAGCCGCTTCGGGGAAATCCCCTCCGTGCCTTTCAGTTCTGCGCGGAGGGGTTTCCTGTACGGGCTGCTCCTGCACACTCTCAACTTTGCCATCCTCGTCTGCTGTCTGGACATGCCATGGCGTACCATCTTGCCGTCCGGAGGAGGCGGGGGTCCCCGATGGAGGGCACGCTACGCGGGAGTCCTCCCACTATTTATCGGGGACTTGGCCTGGAGGGTGGTGCACGGAGCAGTCCCATGCAACAAATTTTTAAGCCGGTTCACGGGCTCCCAGGCCGCCTGCAATTTCTGTGGTCTGGAAGAGTCCATGTTCCACGTTTTTATTGAATGTACGAGGTTGCAGACCCTGTTCCATTATTTAAAGGGGCTGCTCCTGAAATTCTGGCTGCACTTCAGTCCCACTCCTGATCTTTGGGCACCCTGTGCGGAGGGGAGCGGGTAGGTCCGAGGGCCTCCTCGTAGGACTGCTCCTGGGCACGGCCAAGGGTGCCATCAGCCGGTCCAGGCAGCGGGTGGTCGAGGGGGTCGTTCAGCCTGACTGCCTGCCTCTCTTCCACGCGTACATCCGTGCTAGGGTGTCCTTAGAGATGGAGTACGCGGTGTCCACCGGTACGCTCGGTGCCTTCCGCGAGAGGTGGGCGCCGGAGGGACTGGAGTGCATCGTCACCCCCGGCAACCAAATTTTAATTTGATTTTATGTTTTAAAGTTTAATTTGTTTTAATTGCCGGGGTTTTAGTGTCCCCCTCCACTTTTATAGGGGGCACTTGTAAAATATTGAATTTTAATGCCCTAAAAAAAGAAAAAAAACCTACAAAAATACAAAAAAAAAAGAGGGCTGTTATAAGTGTCTGGAGTGTCCCCCAGAATGGGGGGCACTCGATCTAATGTTGATTTGTTTACTCTAAAAGAGTTGTGCCGAGGTGATTCCAGCCATCCCGGGTGGAGACATCTTCTCCTCCAGCTGGAAGGCCACCACAAATAAGACTTTGTTTTCCACCGGAGTGTGCACTCCTGCAAGCGACCATCGAACAGCGTGAGGGGTGACTCTGCTTCATATACTCTCTCTCTCTTTCTCTCTTTCTCTCTCTCTCTCTCTCTCTCTCTCTCTCTGAGAGGCACCTCTTTCAAAAAACATAATTAAAATTACTGAACACAAAGGCCTCTCCCCCAATTGTTAAACAAGCAGGGGAGAGGTGTGCCTCATTAAGAGCTCCCTCTGCTCATTTAACGAGGCCATTAAGACCATCAGGCTTGTGACTTGGGGTGAGTGCAGCCCTTAAAGGGACCCTGATATGGCGAGTCCATCTTTGCTGGTGGCGGGGCCAGCGCAGACTTGTGCACGCCTGGCAGCCACAGCCACGGTGGCTGCTGTTGCGCTTGCTGCCCCAGCACCATTCAGACTGATAACAAAAAAGAATGGGGTGAAAAGCTACACTCACCCCAACATGATCATAGAGGAGTGTGAAGGCAATGGCTGGGGTTATCAGCCCTCGGCCATTGTCGCTGCCTCCAAAATGTACAGGAAGGCTGTGTTCTTCCAGGGGTCAGAGCGAGCGGTGTCCCTGGCCCTTAGTAAGGGGCTCACAGCGGGCGGGACGTTCCTGCCGGTGGATCCCCTCGAGGTTACCATGCAGAAACTTGTTGTTTCCAAGGTCTTTTTTCCCCCCCCGCCTCCCCTTTATCCCCGGTGAGCTCCTCCTCCCCCACCTACGTCAACTGCAGGAGGTGAAGTCAGGGATAACGCCCATCCCACTCAGCTTCAGGGAGGCCAGCCTCCGTCATGTGTTCTCCTTCCGCTGCCAGCTTTTTGTGCAGCTGGCGTGGGAGGAGGTAACAGAAGGAACTTTTAACATGGTCCATGAGGGGATGGTCTACCCTGTCTTCTGGCATCAGTAACAGAGCCCGAGACTATTACGAGGCTCTGTTCTCTCCGGATCCATCCAACGAGGAAGCGCGCAGAGTTTTGTGGGAGGATGTTCTGAAGGTCGGCCCAGAGGGTGCCGAAAATCTGGACGCTCCGCTAGGCTTGGTGGAGCTGACCATTGCCCTCGACCACAGGGCGTTCTGGGATCGCGGGTCCTGGGGGGGAAGTCTGCCGACCGGGACGATGCCCCTCTCTTGGCGCAGGGCAGTCATCGTCCTGCTGCCTAAGAAGGGCATTCTCCGCATACTTAAGAACTGGTGCCCGGTCTCCCTCCTCAGCACGGATTACAACATTTTTGCCAGAGCCATGTCTGCTCGCCTTGGTGCCGTGCTGGACCACATGATCTGTAAAGTCCTGACCCTGCAGTACAGACTTACATGAGGCACATGCTGAAGTCAAGGTCACTCTGGCCCTGCACCTTTATTTCACAGCTCTCGAATGCCACACTTGCCTCAGACCTGCCTTTATATACCTGTGTGGAACAGGTATGCAGTGTCTCCTGCAAGTGCACCCCTGGTGGTAAAGTATGCTTGTGGTTACAGGTCATATCTAATTACAGTCATGTATAGCATGGTAAGATACAGTAGTGTGAGATACATGACATCTGATCCATCCCGACCATTCCTATATGATCCCAGGCTAAACAATCCACAATAACATCCCTCTGGTCCGGGACCTGGTCCACCATTCCCAGAGGGCTGGTCTGTCGGTCACTTTCCTTTCCCTGGATCAGGAGAAGGCGTTCGACAGGGTGGATCACGAGTATCTTTTTGGGACTCTGCACGCTTTTGGTTTTGGGACGCATTTCGTCGCCCGGATCCGACTCCTGTACGCCGCTGCAGAGTGTCTGATTAAGGTTAACGGGTCATTGGCACCCCTGCGCTTTGGGGGAGGGGTGCACCAGGGATGCGCCATATCCAACCAGTTATATGCCATCTGCGTGGAGCCTTTTCTGTGCCTCTTGCGGAAGAGGTTGATGGGACTGGCTCTGCAAGGATCGGGCGTGGAGGTCGTCCTCTCGGCTTGCACCTCCTCATGATCATGGATCCCCTTGACCTGCGGAGGATGCATGAGTGCCAAATGGTTTACTCTGTTGTATCCTCCGCTAGGATCAACTGGGAAAATGTTCCGGACTCCTGGTGGGTCAGTGGTCGGTGGACTCCCTGTCGGAGGAGTTCAGGCCTTTTGCCTGGAGTACAACCCATCTCCTCTATCCGGGAGTCTACCTTAGCCCTCCTGAGGAAGCCTGGCTGGTGAACTGGCAAGAGCTGGAGGCCAAAGTCACTGCTCTCCTAGGGCGCTGGACAGGGCTGCTCCGAGTGCTGTCTTACAGGGGTCGAGCACTAGTCATAAATCAGCTGGTGGCCGCTATGCTGTGCTGTGCTACTGGTTGGTCACTTCGACCCCTCCCCCTGTGTTTGTCACCAAGATACAGAAGAAGCACTTCGACTTTTTCTGGAACAACAAGAAGCTTTGGGTCTCTGCTGTGGTTCTGAGTCTCCTGCTTGGGGAGGGCAGTCAGGCTGCGACTTTCCGTCTTCAGAGATACCTGTACATCAAGTATCCTCCTAGATGGTGTGCCCTGGCGACGTATTTCTTCCGCCTCAATTATGACACGCAGCTCCTGTTTGTAAACCTGAGAAGCATCTGGATCACCATGCGGGGGCTGCCTGTCTTTTACCAGGAACTTATCAAGGTCAGGAACAAAGTCGCCACCAAGCACAGTTCTCTCCCGTCTGGAGTGGCGGCTGTCCTTCGGGAGCCACTGCTCAGGAATCCGTACCTCCACAAACGTGGTTTTAGGTGGCAGGCGGATGAGGGTCCTGTGTTTGGCAAGGTGGCCAGCGTCAGGGACTACTGGATGGCGGAGGAGCGGGCTGGATGGTGCTAGAAAAGCTTGCAAGGCGCCTATCCTGGGCCGGCACGTGGCCAATGGCATTGAGTCGCTAAAAATGACACTGGGCCCTGACTCCATTAGGTGCGTCGAGGAGGCTCCAGCATGTGGGACGATCCCGTCTGAACTGGACACCCGTCCGGACAGAATTCCTTATCGCGCCAAGCCCCGAAACCTCGCTCGTGAGCCGGCGCCTCGCAACTTGAGCCTCCTCTGGGAAATTCTCTTCATACTTTTCAGTTCTGTGCAGAGGGGATTCCTGTACAGGCTGCTCTTGTACAGGCTGCTCTTGTACAGGCTGCTCTTGCACAATCTCTACTTTGCGTCTGCCGTCTGGACACACCATGGCGCACCATCTTGCCATCCGGAGGAGGCGGGGATCCCCAGTGGAGTACTCTCTATGCGGGAGTACTCCCTTTATTTATTGGGAACTTGGCCTGGAGGGTGTTGCATGGGACAGTTCCGTGTAATCGGTTTTTAAGTCTGCTCACGGACTCCCAGGCCGCCCGTAATTTCTGCAGTCTGGAAGCGTTCATGTTCCATGTTTATGTGGAGTGTATCGGGTTGCAGCCCCTGTTCCAATATTTAAAGGGGCTGCTCCTCAAATTCTGGTTGCACTTCAGTCCCACGCTCCTGATCTTTGGACACCCTGTGCGGAGGACAGCGGGCAGTTCGGAATGTCTCCTCGTAGGACTGCTCCTGGGCATGGCCAAGGTGGGCATTAACCGGTCCATGTAGCAGGGGGTTGTTCAGCCCAACTGCCTGCCTCTCTTCCGTGGTTACGTTCGAGCCAGGGTGTTCCTGGAGATGGAGCACGCGGTGTCCACCAGTATGCTCGTGGCCTTCCGCGAGAGGTGGGCGGCGGAGGGACTGGAGTGCATCACACCGGCAACCAAATTCTAATTTGATTAAAGGTTTTCATTAAAGTTTTAAATTGTTAATTTTTAGGTTCTAGTGCCCTTGCAAAAAGGGGGAATTTGATTTAAGTTTCAGCTAAAATAGTTGTAGAGCTGTTGAGTTGGGAGTGGCTTAGCCAGTCACATGATGTTCACAAGACTCAATAAAAACCCCAGCCAGTTGAGTTCAGGGGTTCCATGATGAGGCAGGTGGTTGTGAGCCTGGTGGATGAACTGGTAACGTGGGCATGGCCAAGGGTGCCATCAGCCGGTCCAGGCAGCGGGCGGTCAAGGGGATCGTTCAGCCCGACTGCCTGCCTCTCTTCCGCGGTTACATCCAAGCCAGGGTGCCCCTGGAGATGGAGCACGCGGTGTTTGTGGCCTTCCGCAAGAGGTGGGCGCCGGAGGGACTGGAGTGCATCATCACCCCCGGCTACCAAATTTTAATTTGATTTGATGTCTAAAGATTAATTTGCCAGTTTTAGTGTCCCCCCCTCCCTTTTAGCCAGGGCGCACTTGTATAATTTCTGTTTTTGGTGCCCTAAACCACCACCCCCCCCTAAAAAAAAAAAGGGACCCTGGGAAAAAAACTGATTTTGGAGTGTGACCCTTCTTGCAGGGGGCATTTGTTTAAAGTGCACAACTAAAATAGTTGAACTGGTAATGTGTAGTGTGATTGTTAAACCTTTGCTAATAAACCAACCAGTTCTTAATAGCAATGTGTAGCTATGAATTCTTAAGCAAAGAACCCATGAAGCAAATACATTACAGGAGGATTGAATGATTCTTCAGTCTGTAGAGAGCAGTGTCTAAGTTCTGTTTTTGGGTTTGATGCTCAGTGTTGGGGTAAAGAGAAGACTTCTCTTCCTCAAGGTGGACTCCCTGATGTAAGGAATCGACACCCGCCCTCGCGTATAGCGACCGCGGAATCACTCAGACGAAAACTTTGGTTCAACCAGTTTTTATTCAAGTATGCTGGGGAAGGGTTCCGATGAACACTTCTCCGATCAGAGGTTTTACAATTACAATTATACAGTTTTTCGAGGTGTGCGACCCTCCTACAAAACCACCGATTGGCCTACTGTCCTCAGCGAAGTTACAGTGATTTGTTGACCCTTATTAGACTGGCTCCGAGTGGCTCTCCTCCACCTGTCCACCTCCCATCACATGTCACTCTCCCGGAATGTGTTATTCAGTGGTGTCAACTTTGCCCCAGTTCCTCATGACGTGTGAATTGACCTTGCTTCCCAGGGTTTGCTATGTTTCTAGACTGTTGACTCTCCACTGCCCTTGGTGGATGTGTTATTCAGTACTGAGTGCATGTTTTCATCTTCTATCAGTCTGTTGGCTACTTATAAGCCCTACAATTTGAACCATGTGTTGGACCAATTCACTACCTTCAGTATCCTTTTTTAGGTAAGGAGACCAAAACTGCACGCAATACTCCAGGTGCGGTCTCACCAAGGCCCTGTATAACTGTATCATCTGTTTGTCTGTCTCCCACTTTAATGACCGTATTTTATCCCCTTACACTCAGTTAATGAACTCAGGATCATTGTCACCGACAAGTGGATCCCGCATCTCCTATGAACTGGAGTGTGCTGTCTTTTGCCCAATATCTAGGTAAACAATAGTGAGACCCAGTGGTTGATCAGAGAATCCTTGTCATTGTATTTTTCCTTACTGGAATGTATCATGTGCCACTATATAGAATCATAGAAATTTACAGCACACATGGAGGCCATTTGGCCCATCTTGTCGATGTTGGCCAAAAAAGAGCTATCGAGCATAATCCAATTGTCCAGCTCTTCGTCTGAAGACTAATAAGTTACAGCACTTCAAGTGCATATCCAAGTACTTTTTAGTTGTGATGAGGGTTTCTGCTTCGACCACCCTTTCAGACATTGAGTTCCAGATCTCCACCACCCTCTGGGTGGAACAAGTTCTCCAACTCCCATCTAATCCTTCTACCGATTACTTTAAATCTATGTCCCTTGGTATTGACCTCTCTGCTAGGGGAAATAGGTCCTTCCTATCCACTTTCTCGAGGCCCCTCATAAATTTATATATCTCAATTAAGTCTCTCCTCAGCCTCCTTTGTTCCAAAGAAAACAACCCCAGGCTATCCAATCTTTCTTCATAGCTAAAATTCTCCAGTCTGGGCAACATCCTCGTAAATCTCCTCTGTACCCTCTAGTGCAATCACATCTTTCCTGTAATGTGGTGACCAGAACTGTACGCAGTACTCCAGCTGTGACCTAATGAGTGTTTTATGCAGTTCAAGCATAATCTCCTTGCTGTTATATTCTATGGGCCTGAATTTGATGAAGGCCTCCGCCCACCCAAGTGCCGCCCAAAGAACTGCTGATGGCTGCCGAGGTATCTGACGGTACTTTGAGCGCGGTTTTCATCAGAGAGGTCCCTCGAAGGTCGGCGGGCGGTAAATAAGCGACTTACGCCGTCAATCTGGGCGGCAGCCAACGGGAGCTTTCATTCTCAGCAGCAAAGGCGCTTGCTGCCGAGGATGGAGTCGGGCCCACAGAGGGTCGAAGAGCTGAAAAGCAAAAGCATTAAAAAAAAATCTGACTGGCCTGTAATTACTCAGTCTATCCCTTCTTCCTTTTTTAAGCAATGGTACAACGTAAGCAGTCCTACAGTCTTCCAGCACCACACCTGTAGCCAGAGAGGATTGCAAAATGTTGGTCAGAGCCTCTGCTATTTCCTCCCTTGCTTCTCTTAACGTCCTGGGATATATTTCATCTGGGCCTGGTGATTTATCTACTTTCAAAGATGCTAAACCCCTTAATACTTCCTCTTTCACTGTTTGTTTATCTCATTTAATATTTCACACTCCTCCTTAACTACAATGTCTGCATCGCCTCTCTATTTTGTGAAGACAGACATAAAAATAATAATTAAAAACCATACACACATCTTCCGCCTGCACACACAAGTTACCTTTATTGTCTCTAATAGACCCTACTCTTTCTATAGTTATCCTCTTGTTCTTTTATATATTTATAAAACATCTTTGGGTTTTCCTTGATTTTACTTGCCAATATTTTTTCATACCCTCTCTTTGCTTTCCTAATTTCCTTTCTAATTTCACCCCTTGTAAGACGTGCTGTCTAACAGTTTATAGAGTTCAGACTCGTGGAACAGACAAAACTCAAGACACAGATATCTTGTTTCCCCCTTTATGGGATAACCTTTATTTAAGAATCAACGAGAGAGTACAAGCAAACATCCAGCAGCATCAGTGCACAATAATCTCTAATTATTAAACCTATGCAGATCTATCCCATTTACTCTACGCTCAAGCAATTATAAGAAAAACTCAAGTACTGACACCAGTGGGCAGTCAATTCGACAGCAACAACAACAACAACTTGTATTTATATAGCACCTTTAACATAGTGAAATGTCCCGGCGCATCACAAGAGTATCGGGAGATTAAAAAATTTGACACCGAGGCGCATAAGAAAAAATTAGCGCAGGTGACCAAAAGCTTCGTCAAAGAGGTAGATTTTAAGGAGCGTCTTGAAGGAGGAGGGAGAGGTGGCGAGGTTTAGGGAGGGAGTTCCAGAGCTTGGGACCTAGGCAACAGCAGGCATGGCCATCAATGGTTGAGCGATTATAATCAGGATGCTCAAGAGGGCCGAATTAGAGGAGCGCAGACATCTCTGGGGGTTGTGGGACTGGAGGAGATTAGAGATAGGGAGGGGCAAAGCCAAGGAGGGATTTGAAAATAAGGATGAGAATTTTGAAATCGAGGCGTTGCTTAACTGCGAGCAGCAGCGAGTCCGGGGACGTCGGTGAGGCCTACAAGAGGCCCAGCGCGTCGGAGAGGCGGGAGTGCAAGCAGCAGGGAGTCCGGGGACGTCGGAGAGGGAAGCCTGTGCGGCTGCAGGGAGAGAAGGCAAAAAAGAAGTAGAAAGAAATCGAAAGGTGATGTCACAGCCAAGGGGATAATTGATTGGCTGGTGATTGGTAAGTAGTTTTTCTTCTTCTTTTCTTTATCAGTAAGTAACCTTTTAGCTGCGTTGTTGCTAAATTAAGTTTATCTAGGGGTTAAGTCATGGCAGGAGAGCTCGGATATGTGTTATGCTCCTCCTGTACTATGTGGGAAGTCAGGGACACTTCAAGTGTCTCTGACGACTATGTGTACGGGAAGTGTGTCATGCTGCAGCTCCTGACAGACCACATTGCGGCGCTGGAACTGCGGGTGGATTCACTCTGGGGCATGCACGATGGTGAGAATGACATGAATAGCACATTTAGTGAGTTGGTCTTACCGCAGGAAAAGGGTACACAGCCAGATAAGGAATGGATGACCAACAGGAAGAGCAGTGCAAGGAAGGTAGTGCAGGGGTCCCCTGCATTCATCCCCCTGCAAAACAGATACACTGCTTTGGGTACTGTTTGGGGGGGGGGGGGGGGGTGTGACTCATCAGGGGAGGGCAGCAGCAGCCAAGTTCATGGCACTGTGGGTGGCTCTGCTGCACAGGAGGGCAAGAAAAAGAGTGGGAGAGCTATAGTGATAGGGGATTCAATTGTAAGGGGACTGGATAGACGCTTCTGCGGCCGCAACTGAGACTCCAGAATGGTATGTTGTCTCCCTGGTGCAAGGGTCAAGGATGTCTCGGAGAGGGTGCAGGGCATTCTGAAAAGGGAAAGTGAACAGCCAGTTGTCGTGGTGCATATAGGTACCAACAATATAGATTAAAAAAATGGGATGGGGTCCTGTAGATGAATTTAGGGAGCTAGGAGCTAAATTTAAAAAGTAGGACCTCAAAAGAAGTAATCTCAGGATTGCTACCAGTGCCACGTGCTAGTCAGAGTAGGAATTGCAGGATAGCTCCGATGAATACGTGGCTTGAGGAGTGGTGCAGAAGAGAGGGATTCAAATTCCTGGGACATTGGAACCGGTTCTGGGGGAAGTGGGACCAGTACAAGCTGTACGGTCTGCACCTGGGCAGGACTGGAACCAATGTCCTAGGCGGAGTGTTTGCTAGTGCTGTTGGGGAGGAGTTAAACTGATATGGCAGGGGGATGGGAACCTATGCAGGGAGACAGAGGGAAGTAGAATGGGGACAGAAGCAAAAGATAGAAAGAAGAAAAGTAAAAGTGGAGGGCAGAGAAACCTAAGGCAAAAAGGGTCACATTGCAGCAAAATACTAAAGGGGCAAAGTGTGTTAGAAAGACAAGTCAGAAGGCTCTGTGCCTCAATGCGAGGAGTATTCGGAATAAGGTGGACGAATTAACTGTGCAGATAGCAATTAACGAATATGATATAATTGGGATTACGGAGACATGGCTCCAGGGTGACCAAGGCTGGGAACTCAACATCCAAGGGTATTCAAAATTTAGGAAGGATAGACAGAAAGGAAAAGGAGTCGGGGTGGCATTACTGGTTAAAGAGCAAATTAATGCAATAGTAAGAAAGGACATTAGCTTGGATGGTGTGGAATCTGTATGGGTGGAACTGCGGAATACCAAGGGGCAGAAAACGCTAGTGGGAGTTGTGTACAGACCACCAAACAGTAGTAGTAAGGTTGGGGACAGCATCAAACAAGAAATTAGGGATGCATACAATAAAGGTACAGCAGTTATCATGGATGACTTTAATCTACATATTGATTGGGCTAACCAAACTGGTAGCAATGCGGTGGAGGAGGATTTTCTGGAGTGTATTAGGAATGGTTTTCTAGACCAATATGTCAAGAAATCAACCAGGGAGCTGGCCATCCTGGACTGGGTGATGTGTAATGAGAAAGGACTAATTAGCAATCTTGTTGTGCGAGACCCCTTGGGGAAGAGTGACCATAATATGGTAGAATTCTCTATTAGGATGGAGAGTGACAGTTAATTCAGAAACTAGAGTCCTGAACTTAAGGAAAGGTAACTTCAATGGTTTGAGGCGTGAATTGGCTAGAATAGACTGGCAAATGATACTTAAAGGGTTGACGGTGCATAGGCAATGGCAAACATTTAAAGATCACATGGATGAATTTTAACAATTGTACATCCCTGTCGGGAGTAAAAATAAAACTGGGAAGGTGGCTCAACCATGGCTAACAAGGGAAATTGAGGATAGTGTTATATCCAAGGAAGAGGCATATAAATTGGCCAGAAAAAGCAGCAAATCTGAGGACTGGGAGAAATTTAGAATTCAGCAGAGGAGGACAAAGAGTTTAATTAGGAGGGGGAAAATAGAGTACGAGAAGAAACTTGCCGGGAAGATAAAAACTGACTGCAAAAGCTTCTATAGATATGTGAAGACAAATGTAGGTCCCTTGCAGTCGGATTCAGGTGAATTTATAATGGGGAACAAAGAAATGGCAGACCAATTGAACAAATACTTTGGTTCTGTCTTCACGAAGGAAGACACAAATAACCTTCCGGAAGTACTAGGGGACCGAAGGTCTAGTTGAGAAGGAGGAACTGAGGGAAATCCTTATTAGGCGGGAAATTGTGTTATGGAAATTGATGGGATTGAAGGCCGATAAATCCCCGGGGCCTGATAGTCTGCATCCCAGAATACTTAAGGAAGTGGCCCTAGAAATAGTGGATGCATTGGTGATCATTTTCCAACAGTCTATCGACTCGGGATCAGTTCCTATGGACTGGAGGGTAGCTAATGTAACACCACTTTTTAAAAAGGGAGGAAGAGAAAAAGCGGGTAATAATAGACCGGTTAGCCTGATATCAGTGGTGGGAAAAATATTGGAATCAATTATTAAAGATGAAATAGCAGTGCATTTGGAAACCAGTGACAGGATCGGTCGAAGTCAGCATCGATTTATGACAGGGAAATCATGCTTGACAAATCTCTGGAATTTTTTGAGGATGTAACTAGTAGAGTGGACACTGGAGAACCAGTGGATGTGGTGTATTTGGACTTTCAAAAGGCTTTTGACAAGGTCCCGCACAAGAGATTGGTGTGCAAAATCAAAGCACATGGTATTGGGGGTAATATACTGACGTGGATAGAGAACTGGTTGGCAGACAGGAAGCAGAGAGTCAGGATAAACGGGTCCTTTTCAGAATGGCAGGCAGTGACTAGTGGAGTGCCGCAGGGCTCAGTGCTGGGACCCCAGGTCTTTACAATATACATCAATGATTTGGATGAAGGAATTGAGTGTAGTATCTCCAAGTTTGCAGATGACGCTAAACTGGGTGGCGGTGTGAGGGGGACGCTAAGAGGCTGCAGGGTGACTTGGACAGGTTAGCTGAGTGGGCAAATGCATGGCAGATGCAGTATAATGTGGATAAATGTGAGATTATCCACTTTGGGGGCAAAAACGCAAAGACAGAATATTATCTGAATGGTGGCAAATTAGGAAAAGGGGAGGTGCAACGAGACCTGCGTGTCCTGGTTCATCAGACATTGAAAGTTGGCATACAGGTACAACAGGCGGTAAAGAAGAAAAATGGTATGTTGGCCTTCATAGCTAGGGGATTTGAGTATAGGTGCAGGGAGGTCTTACTGCAGTTGTACAGGGCCTTGGTGAGGCCTCACCTGGAATATTGTGTTCAGTTTTGGTCTCCTAATCTGAGGAAGGACGTTCTTGCAGCGAAGGTTCACCAGACTGATTCCCGGGATGGCTGGACTGACATATGAGGAGAGACTGGACCAACTGGGCCTTTATACATTGGAGGATGAGAAGGGATCTCATAGAAACATACAAGATTCTGATGGGACAGGACAGGTTAGATGCGGGTAGATTGTTCCCGATGTTGGGGAAGTCCAGAACCGGGGGACACAGTCTTAGGATAAGGGTTAGGCCATTTAGGACTGAGATGAGGAGAAACTTCTTCACTCAGAAAGTTGTTAACCTGTGGAATTCCCTACCGCAGAGAGTTGTTGATGCTAGTTCATTGGATATATTCAAGAGGGAGTTAGATATGGCCCTTGTGGCTAAGGGGATCAAGGGGTATGGAGAGAAAGCAGGAAAGGGGTTCTGAGGGAATGATCAGCCATGATCTTATCGAATGGTGGTGCAGGCTTGAAGGGCTGAATGGCCTACTCCTGCACCTATTTTCTATGTTTCAATGTTTCTATGTCAGTCAGCGAGTGCAGGGATGATGGGTGAGTGGGACTTGGTGCGAGTTAGGACAAGGTCAGCCGAGTTTTGGATTGCCTCTAGTTTACGTAGGGTAAAATGTGGGAGGCCAGCCAGGAATGCGTTGGAATAGTCTAGAGGTAACAAAGATATGGATGAGGGCTTCAGCAGCAGATGAGCTCAGGCAAGGACGGAGATGGGTGGTGTTATGTATGTGGAAATTGGCAGTCTTCGTTATGCTGCGGATATGTGATCGAGGGTCAAATATGACATCAAGGTTGCCTACAGTCTGCTTCAACCTCAGAAGAAGGTCACGTATTACTTGGAGGGTGCGAGTCGAGGTGGTGTAGGGAGCAAAGGGATCTCTGAGTACAAATACAAAAATTACAAAGTTGCGACACAAGTTAGGAAGGCCATAAAAAAGCAAACCAAGCACTAGGGTTTATTTCTAGAGGTATAGAATTGAAAAGTAGGGCAGTTATGCTAAATCTGTATCGAACCTTGGTTAGACCACACTTGGAGTACAGCGTATAGTTGTGGTCACCATATTATAAAAAGATATAGAGGCACTGGAGAGGATGGATGCAGAGAAGATTTACAAGGATGAAACCAGAAATGCGAGGGTATATATATCAGGAAAGGATGAACAAGCTGGGTCACTTTTCTCTTGGAAAAAAGGATGAGGGGTTACCTAATGTGGGTCTTTAAAATTAAAAAAGGTTTTTATAGAGTGGATACAGAAAGGGCATAACTAGAGGCCATCAATATAAGAAATCCAATACGGAATTCAGAAGAAACTTCTTTACCCAAAGAGTGGTGAGAATGTGGAACTCGCTACCATAGGGATTGGTTGAAGCAAATAGTATAGATGCATTTAAGGGGAGGCTAGACAAGCATATGAGGGAGAAGGGAATAGAGGGTTATGCTGATAGATTTAGATGAGGAAAGATGAGAGGAGGCTTGACTGGCATAGACTTGTTGGGATAAATGGCCTGTTTAAATGGCGTATATCCTATGAAACCCTCATCCATACCTTTGTTACCTCTAGATCCGATTTATTCCAATGCTCTCCTGGCCGGTCTCCCATCTTCCAACCCTCCATATACATAGTTGATCCAAAACTCTGCTGCCCATATCCTCTCCGCACCAAGTCCCGTTTATCCATCACCCCTGTGCTTGCTGACCTACATTGGTTCCTGGTCTGGCAACACCTCAATATTAAAATTCTGATACATGTCTTCAAATCCCTCCATGACCTCGCCCCTCCATATCTTTATTACCTCCTCCAGCCCTACAACCTAGGCCCGAGGCTCTGGGATTCCCTCCCTAAGGGCCCAAGTTTCCGATGCTGGAGAAAATGGTGCACTTCCGTGATCTACGTGACCTGTCTGGGGGAAAAACAGTGCGCCGAAATCTCACCGGAGAATTCTCTGGTCGTCCTGGAGCGTGGCGTGGCACAGCGGAGTCTCCCTGGGGCGGAGCAAGTCAATCCCAGCCAGCAGGGGGGCGGGGCTAAGGCCCTTGTTTTTTTCACAGTCGGCACCCTTGCGCATGCGCGTTACAGCGTGCATGCATGCGCAATGGGTCCTCAACCTTGGCAATCGGCCATTTAAAGGGAGAACGTGGCAGGCACTCATTTAAAGCGAGCTGGGACTTTTGGTTGCAGGTAGGAAAAGGAGTGAAAAGTATTTTACTGATTCTTGTGCAAAGAAGTGCTGCATAGGTGCAAACAGGTCATTTAAAGGGAGAACGTGGCACTCTGTTAAAGCGAGCTGTGTGATTTTTGGGTGCAGGAAGGGAAGGAGTGAAAAGTCTTAAGTGATTCTTGGAGTGCAAAGGAGTGCTGCACACGTGCACGCAAGGAAAGGACTGTGTGTTTTTAAAAATCACCTGAGTGAAAATCCAGTACAGCAATGCAAGAACGTGCAGCGAGAATGAAGAACTTCTTGCATGAAGAAGTGGAGACACTAGTTAATGTCATTGAGGGGAGATGGCAGGAGCTGGACACCAGCAACAGAGGCTGCACAAAGGTGGCACCCAAAGAAATCAAGAAACGCTGGGACCTAGTTGCAGCCGAAGACTGCGGAGTGGTGAATACCAGGAGATCTGGGACCCAGTGTAAAAAGAAATAGCAGGACCTTGGTCAAGTCGTTAGTGTAAGTAATATCTTCCTTTTCTCAATGGAATTGCAATTGTAAATGTGACCATCTATATATGTCCCACCCAGCAGAAAGGCATCCTCTCTTTAAAAAAAAATTATATTTTCATGTTTGCAGAAGAAATTGGCTCACAACAAAAGGGAAAGAACTCGAACAGGAGGAGGCCCACCAAATCTGCACCAACTGACACCCTTGGAACAGAGGGTCGCTGCCCTGATGAGTCGTGCCTGGGGAAAAGCAATCAGTGATGCACAAGCTGGGCCCACAGGCGTGGGAGAGGGTAAGTCCTGAAAATGCATCGTGACCCTTCAAATCAACCTGCTGCCTAGCCTGCAACATGCGAGACTTCTCATGTCACCCATCCTGCCCACGCCTGTGCTGCTAACCATTTGACTGTTCGGTTATATTTTGCAGAACATGATGCCAATCCAGAAGATTCAGAAGAAGATTCAGATGTGTGCGATCAAGACCAAGGCGGTGGGGGGGAGGAGGGGGGCATGGATATGTGTTCAGGGGAGAATGTTGATCGTAATATGGATCAGTCCATAGTGCAGGGCCTCACTCTCCCAGACAATACCAGGAGTTTTCGTCCAACATTCCACTCCTTCATCCATTCCCCATCCTTGCGTGGTGCTTTAAGTTCTGATGTGGCATGTCATCGTCTCCTCACATACCCATCCGCACTTAGTGATGTAAGTTCTGGTAAGACATTCCCTGGTTTCACATCCTCCGAGGTTAGAGGGTCTCAGTGGTGGTGGTGCGATGCAGCTTGTAGCACCCAAGGCCCCACTATCGGAGGTAGAGGGTCCCAGTGGTGGACATAGAATGCAGCATGGAACACGCAGGGCCCTCTGTCAGAGGAAGCGGGTCCCAGTGGTGGATGTAGAATGCAGCGTGGAACACACAGGGCCCTCTGTCAGAGGAAGCGGGTCCCAGTGGTGGACGTAGAATGCAGCGTGGAACACACAGGGCCCTCTGTCAGAGGAAGCGGGTCCCAGTGGTGGATGTAGAATGCAGCGTGGAACACACAGGGCCCTCTGTCAGAGGAAGCGGGTCCCAGTGGTGGATGTAGAATGCAGCGTGGAACACACAGCGCCCTCTGTCAGAGGAAGCGGGTCCCAGTGGTGGTGGTTGTGGAATGCAGCGTGGAACACCCAGGGCCCCACCCTCCCACCCTCGCCTCGCACTGGAGGGGTGCCGCGAAGCAGAGCCGGGGCGAGAGGAAGGAGAACTTGTGTCGGCTCTACTGAGATGCAGCGTTCAACAAATGCGCTTGACGTTATTGCATTAGGTGTGGAGGGCAATGACCTTACCTGTTCACTCGAGGGCACCATCAGAGGGGTTGGTGATGAGTTGACAGCACTGTCCGGACAAAAAGCAGTTATGCCACGTGAACTGAGTGCGGGAATCGCTGGAACAGCACAAATTCTGGCAGAGGCCATCAGGCAGTTAGCTACTGCAATAAGCGCACACCTCTCGGCCAATCAAATGCCACTCCCACTGCAATCGCAGTATCAGCCTCTGTAGAGACTCAAGCTGGGAGCTCCCCTCTCTCCCCTCACCCCCTCTCTTCTACTCCCCACCGCCACACCCCCCCGCCATGAGGCAGTGCACATGCACCGATATGTGAATGAGAGCTGGGTGTAGCCTTTCTTTGCTGTTGGTGTTGATGTTGTAGATTTGATGCCACTGTTGTAACTGTTTTCAAATTGAAATTGTGTACTAAGTTTTGTAACTTTACAAGTATATAAGTGATCTTAGAGTTTTTAAGTGATCTTAAAGTGTAAAAGTTCTCATATTTAATAAGTTGTTTAAATTTGCTGTGTTAAAAGTTATCTTAAGGTTTTTCAGTGATTTTGTTCACAAATTGAAATTGTTTACTAAGTTTTCTAACTTTAAAACTTTATAAGTATTTGGAGTTGTTAAGTGATTGGAAAGAGTTATCAAATTTGATACAAGAATGATTTTATTGCACTAAAGTAAAGTACATTGTAAAGATTTCAATGAAATATATTGTACATTGAAACTGAGTCATGACAAGAATGCTTTTATTATTATTGCACTAAAGTAAAGCTCTGTCAAGCTCGTGTGGTGGCTGGTGTGCAACGGCCACCACACTTTAAAAAAAAAAATCCACATACAGGCATCTTCCACCCTTCAGGATGGCGTTCGGGTTCTTCATTCGAAACACCTGTGAACTCATCCTTTTTTTTTTGGCGTGGAAGCAAATCATCCTCGTTTATAAGGACAGCCTATGATGACTAAAGTAAAGTACATTGTAAACGTTTCAATAACGTTTATTACTTAACATTACATATGAATCATGGTCCATTATCATACCAAACACAACATTTAGGAACACCTGCAAAAGATAGACATGCCTCACCCCTTCAGTCATGCCTGCCTTCCACACCCGTACCTAACCATGACCAAGGGGCGTGCTGGTGTGACATGTTGTGGCTCGGAGATCTCTCCTGCTGCAGCGGGATGGGTGTCCATGGCCGAGGAAGTCAGCGACTGATTGCCCTACAGTATCTGAGACGCACAGATTGGTCCTGCTGCTGGCTGCGAGAGGTTGGGTTGGGGGTGGGGGAAAAAGAGTACTGTTGGGAGTGTAGGAGTGAGGAGGGACACACGGAACGAAGGGCGGGGGGAAGATTGCTGTTGGGGACGTGGGAGACAGTGGTGGGTTAGGGTGGGTTACAACACATTACTCTAATAGTCAGTCCCTGATAGAGGCACAATGCCAAACAGTTAGTTTTTATAATCTTGTCCGAGGTGAGTCATTCAAGTAATAGGTTGGACTAATGGGGTATGATGATTTCCAAAGGATCAAATTAACCATAATTAGGTGTTGATGTGTCTGCCTCAGCCGGGAGCCTACACTTATTTATTTGTAAAACGAGAAACAACTGTCCTCACTCAGCAGATATAAGGCAAAATATCATTGCAAGAGGTTTTAGGCCATTTTAAGTGATGTGTTTAATGCTTCAGTCCTTTGTGTTTAATGCATTCCACGCCCCCCGCCCCCCCCGGCCCCGCCGTCCCCGCCGTCCCCCCCCCACACACCCTCCCCCCCCGTCTCTGGCTGTGCCTGCACTGAACTTAACTCTAGGTAAGGTTTTTCAGAACTTACAAAAGTGAACACTTACTCCACTCGAAGTTAGTTTGGAGTAAGTTTTCGCTGCCGAAACTTGCAAAACAGGCCTGAGTGGCTGGACACACCCCCTTTTTGAAAAGAAATACCTGAACTAAAACGAACCTAAACTAACTCATTAGAACTGGAGCAACCTAAGCACCGAGAATTGCGATTTCTAAGATACTCCAAACTAAACTAGTTACTCCAAGAAAATTGGAGCAACTCCACCCGAAACTTGGGCCCTAAGCCTCTAAATCTCTAGATCTCTCTCCACCTTTAAGATGCTCCTTAAAACCTACTTTTTCGACTGTGGTTTTTGGCCTTTGGTCCTAATAGCTCCTGATGTGGCTCGGTGTCAAATTTTGCATGATAACGCTCCTATGAAGTGCCTTGGAACATTTTACTATATTCAGGGAACTATATAAATGTAAGTTGTTTGAACCTCGCATGTGCATGATCAGTGAGAAAGAATCTGAATAATTAATTTAATGAGTCATTTTTGTTACTGATTAATTTCTTCAACTGCAGGGAATGCAGGTGGTATATTTCCTGGCATTTGTACCCGAGCAACACTGGCTGCAAGGGATGCTTATATGTTGCTAATGGCCTTGAGGAGGGGAGGAATTACATTTTAAGTGGTTCGTTTTCCTTCAGCAATCAATCGTGGTAAAGCAACCGCTAAATTTGAAGTCTGGCAGCACATTGAATCTTTTTAAAAATGTTGGGTGGTAGAGCTAGCCAACCTATGCAGCAGCAATTCATCGGAGCAAATTTCTTTCCTTCTCCCATTGAGATTGGGCATCCCAGCTGTGCTGTAAATGGTGCAAGTGCCGCCAGCAATAATCAAATGCATCTGACTGAGCTTTTGACACATTATGGCTTTTTAAAAAATGTGTTCACAGTATGTGGCTGCTGTTGGCAAGGCAAGCATTTAATGGCCATCCATGGGGCAGGCAGAGGTTCTTCCCAGCCCTTTGCAGATCTGCTTCCTAAAAAGGCCTCCCATGGTATTTTGAGATATTTGCGTCCATTTATTTACATGCTCCTTGTTGTGTATCTGTAAAGCATGCACTCCCATGTTCTGCCACCAGGGAGCTCATCCCCTGAAGTCCCAAGGGATCCCAGCATACCTAGGGAGCACTGTACATAAGCCAGCCCCTAAGGCCTGTTCTTCATTCTGGAGTGTCGTTTATTAAAGACTGAGGTCACTGTTACTTTAACCTCCCTGTGTGCAGCCTCATCTGTGTTAGGAACACAATAACTGGCGATGAGAATACGAATCCAACACAAAAATGCAGCAAACTGTGGGCATCCTGGAGAAGTTCTCGGAGGGTGAGGACTGGGAAGCCTATGTCAAACGGCTAGACCAGTACTTTGTAGCCAACGAGCTGGACGGAGAAGGAAGCGCTGCAAAAAAGGAGAGCGGTCCTCCTCACAGACTGCAGGGCACCGACCTACAGCCTCATGAAGAATCTTCTGGCTCTGGTGAAACCCACAAATAAGTCGTATGAGGAGCTGTGTACACTGGTTCGGGAGCATCTTAACCCGAGGGAGAGCGTGCTGATGGCAAGGTATCGGTTCTACACGTGCCAGCGATCTGAAGGTCAGGAAGTGGCAAGCTACGTCACCGAGCTAAGGCGACTTGCAGGACAATGTGAGTTTGATGGCTACCTGGAGCAAATGCTCAGAGACTTTTTTGTACTGGGCATTGGCCACGAGACCATCCTACGAAAACTTTTGACGGTAGAGACACCGACCCTCAGTAAGGCCATTGCGATAGCACAGGCGTATATGTCCACCAGTGATAACACCAAACAAATCTCTCAGCATACAAGTGCATCGCAATGTTCATAAATTATCTGGAACTGTGTTTGTGAGCAGAAATGTACAGGGCAGAACCCACGAGTCTGCAACTGCCAGCAGGCCTCAGGTGACCCAGATGACTCAGAGTCCGCAACAAAGGATGAATGCAAGGCAATTCACACCTTGTTGGTGTTGTGGAGGCTTCCATTCAGCCTATTCATGCCGCTTCAAAGGGTATGTTTGCAAGAGTTGTGGAACAATGGGGCACCTCCAATGAGCTTGCAAACGAGCTGTAAGCTCTGCAAAACCTGCTAACCACCACGTGGCAGAGGAAGATCAGTCCATGGTGGATCAAAGCAATTTCGAGCCTCAGAGAGGAGGCAGATGCTGAAGTACACGGGGTGCACACATTTTCGACGAAATGTCCACCTATAATGCTAAACGTAAAATTGAATGGCTTACCCGTAGCCATGGAACTGGACACTGGCGCAAGCCAATCCATCATGAGTAAAAAGATGTTTGAGAGACTGATGCAACAAGACATTCAGACTAAGCCCCATCCACACGAAACTGAGAACGTACACCAAAGAGCTTATCACTGTCCTGGGCAGCACCATGGTCAAGGTCACCTACGAGGGCACGGTGCACGAACTGCCACTCTGGATTGTCCCGGGCGAGGGCCGCACACTGCTTGGAAGGAGCTGGCTGGGCAAAATCCGCTGGAACTGGGATGACATCCGAGCGCTATCGCATGTCGATGAGGTCTCATGTACCCAGGTTCTGAACAAATTTCCTTCCCTTTTTAAGCCAGGCATTGGAAACTTTTCCGGGGCGAAGGTGCGATCCATTTGGTCCCAGAGGCATGACCCATTCACCACAAGGCACGAGCGGTATCTCACATGATGAGGGAGAAAGCGGAAATCGAGCTGGACAGGCTGCAACGCGAGGGCATCATCTCCCCAGTGGAATTCAGCGAGTGGGCCAGCCCGATTGTTCCAGTACTCAAAAGTGATGGCACGGTCAGGATTTGCGGCGATTATAAAGTAACTATTAATCGTTTCTCGCTACAGGACCAATACCCGCTACCGAAGGCAGACGACCTATTTGCGACGCTGGCAGGAGGCAAGACGTTCACCAAACTCGACCTGACTTCGGCCTACATGATGCAGCAGCTGAAGGAGTCTTCGAAGGGCTTCACCTGCATCAACACGCACAAGGGACTGTTCATCTACAACAGATACCCGTTTGGAATTCAGTCGGCTACAGCGATCTTCCAGAGAAACATGGAGAGCCTACTCAAGTCGGTACCACACACTGTGGTCTTTCAGGATGGCATATTGGTCACGGGTCGGGACACCGCCAAGCACCTACAAAACTTGGAGGAGGTCCTCCAGCGACTGGATCGCATAGGGCTGCGGCTGAAGAGGTCGAAATGCGTCTTCATGGCAACAGAAGTGGAGTTTTTGGGGAGAAAGATCGCGGCGGACAGGATTCGGCCCACAGCTGCCAAGTCAGAGGCTATCAGGAACGCGCCCAGGCCACAGAACGTCACGGAGCTGCGGTCGTTCCTGGGACTCCTCAACTATTTTGGTAACTTCCTACCGGGGTTAAGCACCCTTTTACAGCCCCGACATGTGTTATTGCGCAAAGGTGAGAACTGGGTATGGTGAAAAAAACAAGTAATTGCTTTTGAGAAAGCCAGAAACATTTTATGCTCCAATAAGCTGCTTGTATTGTATAACCCATGTAAAAGACTTGTGCTAGCATGTGATGTGTCGTCGTACGGAGTCGGGTGTGTATTAGAACAAACTAACGTTGCGGGGAAGTTGCAAACTGTCGCCTATGCTTCCAGGAGCTTGTCTAAGGCCGAGAGGGCCTACAGCATGATTGAGAAAGAGGCATTAGCGTGTGTGTTCAGGGTAAAGAAAATGCATCTGTACCTGTTTGGCCTCAAATTTGAGCTGGAAACCGATCACAAGCCCCTCACATCCCTGTTTGCTGAAAACATGGGGATAAATACTAATGCCTCAGCCCGCATACAAATGTGGGCACGAACGCTATCAGCATATAACTATACCATCCGCCACAGGCCAGGCACCGAGAACTGTGCGGATGCTCTCAGTCGGCTACCATTGCCCACCACGGGGGTGGAAATGGCGCAGCCTGCAAGCTTGTTGATGGTGGTGCAGTCCGCAGACTTGTTGATGGTCATGGAAGCGTTTGAAATGATAAATCACCTGTCGTGACCCGCCAGATTAGGACTTGGACCAGCCAAGATCCTCTACTGTCCCGAGTAAAAAACGATGTACTGCTTGGGAGCTGGGCCAGCATCCCCTTGAAATGCAAGAGCCAATCAAGCCGTTCCAGCGCCGAAAGAATGAGCTGTCCATTCAGGCAGACTGCCTGTTGTGGGGTAACCGCGTAGTGCTACCAAAAAAGGGCAGGGAGACGGTCATCTCGACTCTCCACAGCACACACCTGGGTATAGTAATGATGAAAGCGATAGCCAGATCCCACGTGTGGTGGCCCGGTATCGACTCTGATTTCGAGTCCTGTGTACAGCAATGCAGCGTATGTGCTCAGTTGAGCAACGTGCCCAGAGAGGCACCATTAAGTTTATGGTCCTGGCCCTCCAGACCATGGTCGAGGATCCATTTCGACTGAGCAGGCCCGTTTCTCGGTAAAATGTTCCTGGTGGTGGTGGATGCTTTTTCAAAATGGATTGAATGTGAAATAATGTCGGGAAGCACCGCCACCGCCACCATTGAAAGCCTGAGGGCCATGTTTGCCACCCAAAACCTGCCTGACATACTGGTCAGTGACAACGGGCCATGTTTCACCAGTGCCGAATTTAAAGAATTCATGACCTGCAATGGGATCAAACATGTCACCTCGGCCCTGTTTAAACCAGCCTCCAATGGGCAGGCAGAGCGGGCAGTACAAACAATCAAACAGAGCCTTAAACGAGTCACAGAAGGCTCACTCCAAACCCGCCTGTCCCGAGTACTGCTCAGCTACCGCACGAGACTCCACTCGCTCACAGGGGTGCCCCCGGCTGAGCTATTCATGAAAAGGACACTTAAAACCAGACTCTCACTGGTTCACTCCAACCTGCATGATCTGGTAGAGAGCAGGCAGCAGCAACAAAATGTAAATGATGGTCGCGCCACTGTGTCACGGGAAATTGATCTGAATGACCCTGTGTATGTGCTAAACTATGGACATGGTCCCAAGTGGATCGCGGGCACGGTGATAGCTAAAGAAGGGAATAGGGTGTTTGTAGTCAAACTAGACAATGGACAAATTTGCAGAAAGCACCTGGACCAAACGAGGCTGCGGTTCACAGACTGCCCTGAACAACTCACAGCAGACACCACCTTTTTCGAGCCACAACACACACCCAAAGGATCAACGACACCACGCCGGACCAGGAAATGGAACCCATCACACCCAACAGCCCAGCAAGGCCAGGCTCACCCAGCAGCCCTGCAGGGCCAACAACACGCCAGCCCAGCGAGGGCACAGCCAACACACCAGAACAGACATTTGGACCGAGGCGGTCCACCAGGGAAAGAAAGGCGCCCGACCACCTCACCTTGTAAACAGTTTTCACTTTGACTTTGTGGGGGGGGGGGGGGGCAGTAATGTTGTGTATCTGTAAAGCATGCACTCCCATGTTCCGCCACCAGGGAGCTCATCCCCTGAAGTTCCAAGGGATTCCAGCATCACTTGGGAGCACAGTATATAAGCCAGCCCCTAAGGCCTGTTCCTCACTCTGGAGTGTCTTATTAAAGACTGAGGTCACTGTTACTTTAACCTCCCTGTGTGCAGCCTCATCTGTGTTAGCAACACAATACTCCTGTTCTGTAATTTTACTTCTGGATAAATAAAAAATAATTTTTAGACTAAGCAAAACATTCTACCACACTGGTATTTTCCATTGATGCAGAGAAATTCCATTGTGTAGGCCAAATCATTCACTGTGCACAATCCAATGGGAAAAGGATGAATTTTTTGTACCGTGGCAAAGCTAACCCAGCTATTTAGCACGAGGTTACATTTTGTTTCATAGACTACAATTGGAAGCTGGCTTTTATAGAAAGCAGAAATAAAGAGCATTGGGATGTAGCCCAATGGACAGAATGTGAGTGATTCCTAAATGTGTAGTGAGGACTGTCTGATTCCTGATTATGCAGTGAGGACTGTTTGATTTGTGACTGTGTGTAATGAGGACTGTCTGATTTCTGAAGATGCAGTGAGGGCTGCCTGATGTCTGATTGTATAGTCTTATTTCTTTGTATCCTGACCCACAAAACCATTATTTTAAGAGCTTTAAATGGTTACAGCCCTAACCTCAACAATCTTCCCTACCGTTTCTTATCTTTGGTATTGTGGGAAATCACCACTCAGAGGCAGATGTTGAGTCCAATCGAAACAACCTTTATTACAAGCTAGCAGGGGAGCGGTATGGCTGTCTGCTTCCACCAACTTAATCAAATACAATTAGAGCATCATACTTATAGAGATTACATTGTATCGTCCCACACCATGTACAGGCGTGTTCCGGGTGGTTGTGTGCACAAATACGTTTTGAGTGCAAAAGCAAGGTGCTGTACAACAAGGTGTCCTTGGAGCTGGGGAGCGCATCGGACCACTGTAACGGGTTGAGCAGCTGGTTACTTACACCATAGTGAAGGCCGCTGTCCACTCTTGTCTTAAGTTGTGACATCCTGTGTACATATATCCTATTTCTGCCATAGCAATATGACTAAATGTTGTTTAGCACTATATTGTTTAACTAGAATATGTTCAGTTTAACCCTATATATTTTCTAGCTTTAACCCTATATATTTTAGTTTCCCCAACAATGAAATTAAATGTAAAATTTGGTATTACTTAATGATTGCTTCATGATTTTTTTCCTCTTTTAAACCTTCATGGATCCTGCATATTAGTTTCTTATTGAAAAAAAGAATGGCTAAAGAAATAGGTAGGCACAAGGCCAAGGAGAGATTTAAACAAGAGGATAAGCATTTTAAATTTGAGTCATTGGAGGATCAGTAGTCTATGTAGATCAATAAGGATGGGGTGACAGGTGAGCAGGACTTTGTGCTGGATAGGATACGGGTACAGAGTTTTGGATAAGCTGAGATTTGGGGAAGATGGGAAGCTGGCCAGAATAGCAATAGAATAGTCTAGTTTGGGGGTGACAAAAGCTGATGTGGGATTCTGCGGAAAATAAGCTGAGATTGGGGCGGAGGTGTGCTCGGTGATATTATGCAGGTATAAGCAATGTTCCTATTAAGTTGCCGCTCAATGGCTTTTTAATGGCGAAAAAATGTGCATGCGCGATAATTTGAATGGGCCATGCAGCCCATTAAAGGGGCCATGCAAGCAAAAAAATTAGCGAGAACTTTGGGTGTAAGTAGGCAGTCTTTGTGATGGAGGTCAATAGGGGGCAGATTTTAACAATCAAGCAGCTGACCAACGGAACAATTTGGCCAGGTGTACAATCCTCCCAACGTGAGGCCCAACCCATTTTGCGGGCAGGGAGGGCCTTATTACCATGCCATCTGCAG
Organism: Pristiophorus japonicus; assembly: GCF_044704955.1. NCBI lineage: Eukaryota > Metazoa > Chordata > Chondrichthyes > Pristiophoridae > Pristiophorus > Pristiophorus japonicus. Next base: position 99,333,603 of record NC_091977.1, on the reverse strand, counting down.
GTGTCAAATTGGCTTGCTGGCTCTGCGAAGCTTTAGTTTATTAGTTATAAAAATATTGGAGCAAGGAAAACAGGCTATGTGATTGGGCGGGGCAATGATACCTCCAGGAATATGTCCAGAGTTGGCAGCCCGAGAGAACACATAGAAAATGTTCGACCTCTACAAATCAACATTAGGAATCTGGAATAGCAATGAAACACAAAAAACTGCATGAGTAACTTAAATGAGGAACTTTTAAAAATATTTCTTATCTTATAAATGTTATTTATATGGCTATCTATTTAGAAACAGAAATGACAACTGGAATCATAACAAAAACAGATTATCTAGTCATTATCACACTGCTGTACAAGTGCAAGTGCACAAGTGCAAGTGCAAGTCTTTTTTTTCTTTTCAAAGTCCTTGAATGTGTTGTCACCTCCCAAATCCGTGCCCATCTTTCCCAGAATTCCAGGTTTGGATCTTTCTAATCAGGTTTCTGCTCCTGCCACTGTACTGAAACAGCCCTCATCAAAGTTACAAATGACATCCTATGTGGCTGTGACTGTGGTAAACTATCCCTCCTCTTCTTTCTCAACCTGTCTGCAGCTTCTGACACGGTTGATCACTCTATCCTTCTCCAGTGCCTTTCCTCCGTCGTCCAGCTGGGTAGGACTGCACTCACCTGGTTCCATTCATATCTAGCGAGTTGTAGCCAGAGAATCACCTGCAATGGCTTCTCTTTCTGCTCCTACAAGGATTTATCCTTGTTCATCTCCCTTTACTCATCGACATGCTGCCTCTTGGCAACATCATCTAAAAACATGTCAGATTCTACATGCACACTGATAACACCTAGCTCTACCTCACCACTGTTATGTCTTTAGATGCGCTCTGATAATGATTCCATGAGGCAATGTGTTGTACTTGAACTGTAGTGACCTTAGTCCTTTATTGAAAACTCCGGAGTGAGGATCACACCTGGTGGTCTGCCTTTTATATTAGGCCTGGCACACCTGTATAGGTAACCTACAAGTCTCCCACTGAGATGCCCCCTGGTGGCACATGTTGTAATAGTACAAGCAGTAATGATGTAGGATACATGACATCACTCTCCCCCAAGTGCAAATCGCCTTCATGCATTGACTGTGCTCTGGGATTAGCTTTATCTGGTTGACCCTTGGAGGGTTGTTTCCATCTTGGGTGAGTAGGTGGTGTTTCTTTCGTTGGCAGTGGAGGTGCTGGTGGTTTCTGTTTGTGTGTCCATGACCACTCCATTCTCTCCCCCCCCCCGCCTCCTCCACGTTTAGATTATGCCGGTGGCTCATTACATTCATATACATTCAAGTCCAGAAAAAAAATTTGCATTTACATCATTACATTTGTGGTACAGTTGTGAGGCAAGTACATTTGACTGGTGAGGTACATACTTGATATATACTTGGAATCAGTGCTGGTGTGTGAGGACAAACTAGTACCAGAACTGCTGGATGGTGTCCAGGTAGTCTGGTGGCGGCGCGGTGCTCTGTGCTGGCAGTGAGAACCCGGTTGGCTCAAGTTGCCTGCTCTTGGGGCCGTTGCCGTTGCTCCTAGTGTCGGGCAGGTTCACAGATGCCTGTGACCTCCATCCTTTCCTTGTGCCCCGGGTCGCTGCTACTACCTGAGGAGCAGTCGTCTGGCAGTACACAGGCATTATTTGGTTTGGGATCCTGGCTGGTCCCGATCCATTTGGGCGAACTGTTGCGGGTGACCCTTCGTTCCCGGGTGTAGCCTTGGTGGCGATAGGGCCTGGGGGCTGCGCCTTAGCGTGGTTTGCTGTTTTAGGCTCGTGGCGGTTGGTGCCATCGGGTGCCTGAGAGGTGGAGCCAATCAGGGGCAGGGTATCGATACCGGTGCCATTGCCCTCCTGAGATCGCTTGCTCTGCGGCTTGTATGTATTGGCTGCTTGTGGCCACACTCCATGGTGCATAACTCTGGTCCTAGGGATGCAGGCTACTACATTGGGTAGCTTGATGGACCTGTGTGCTCCCAATGGGTGTCTGCCCACTTCATTGACTGTATGCAGTGAAATCCTACATCGCACGTTTCATTACTCATAGTAAGTAACCTGTAGCTCCGATCGCGATTGTACAACTTTTCCTTGCTTATTGCATGTACACAACTCTGATCATCAATCGCACATTTTACATCTAACTCACAGTTGCTCTTACATTGATTGAGAGTGTGGAATTGTCCCTTTAAGTGTGGTGGGTTGCAGGCCTCCTTTAAGAGAGCCTTGCTTACTTTACCCAATCCTCTTCTCTGTTTGGTGCCACATGTTGCTCCATCAGCGCTGCACCTTGTGGTCTGGCCACCACCATCTTTTTCTTCAGCACATCACCTCGTGGTTTGAGCGTCATCTTTCCTCCATCCACAATGTCGACAGCGGTGATCCTCTTCTCCCCGGGTTCTGCCACTAAAGCTGGGAAGTTGCCTCTGGATCCGATTTTCTTCCTCCGGAATCCTGCCACTGGAGCCTGGAAGGTGCATTCGGGTCGTCTCAGCTGGATCATCTCCACGCAGTCGTGCTGAGCGGTCTGTGCCTCGGGTGCTGTGCTGGTCTGCTCTCTGGTGCTGGGTCCACCCTCAGGTGAGGGCTTGCTTTGCCTCTGAGCATGGAGAATATTGATCGCTGGAGGGATGAAATCTTCCCAACTCCAATGGATGTTCTCCGAGTAGCGTTGGTCCATCACCTGCAACAATCCACACAGGTAACCTGTGCACCGCGTCATCATGGAGTACCTTTACATCCACACTACCAACGACTGGGATAAGTTCATCGGTGTAGGTGCGATCGTTGCCTGAACCGGGACCAACTTGGGTCGTTCAGCTTGATTGTCCCATAGCCTCTCAAAGGCTTATTGATTCATTACTGACCGGCTCGCCCCGTGTCCACTTCCATGAAGACTGGAACGCCATTTATCTCAACTTCCATCCTCAACGAGAAACGCTCGGTGGTGCAGGTAAACATGCTATATACCTCATGGTGGGGCTGAGCTGCCTCTCTGACTATCACTTCATAATCCGCGCTGGATTCATGGCCATCTGCAGACTCTTCATCAACACAGTGAGTCATATTTCTTTTACACATTCACTGGAAGTGGTTCTTTGTGCTGCAGCCTTTACACACATAGTCTTTAAAGCGGCACTGGTGAGTCCTGTGATTCCCTCCGCAATGCCATCATGGAGCTACTGGATTAGCCCCCCTCGGCGGACTCTGAGTTAAATGATTGGGGGCCTGTTCTTTCTTTGAGAAGGTTCACATTCTACAGTCCAGCCTCTAAAAGGTGCCACTCTGTGCACAGTACCTGCCGGGGTTTGAGTCCTGAGGATGAGTCATCTGTCCAGAGCTGCAGGTTGAGGTCATGAATGCCTGGCTCACAGAGATGGCCTTCTGCAGTATGACTGTGGTATCTGCAGACAGTAGCTTATGAAGAAGGCCCTCATGGCCGATTCCAATGACAAAGATATCCCGCAGCGCTTCGGTGAGGTGGTTGCTGAAATCACACGGTGCCGCCAGCCTCATGAGGTCTGCAGCATATTTTGCAATTTCCTGGCCTTCGGGCCATCGGTGGGTAGACCGGTGTCTGGCTGTGAGGATGCTCTCTTTGGGCTTGAGTTGTTCTTGGATCAGTGTTACAAGCTCCTCATATGTCTTGGTCATTGTCTTCGCTGGTGCCAGCGTCCCTGATGAGGCCATAGAAAGTGGGCCCACAACTGGTTAGCAGGATAGCTCTGCATTTATCAGCCAGTGTGGCCGGATTGTCTCCTGCCAGGTCGTTTGCTGTGAAGCAATGGTCGAGCCTTTCCACAAAGGCGTCCCAATCATCACCATCGGCGAACTGCTGCAAGGTACCAAGGGTAGCCATTTTTGCGTGAAGGTCCGTAATCTTGCCAATTGTTATATCTTTAGATGCTCTGATAATGACGCCACGAGGCAATGTGTTGTACTTGAACTGTAGTGACCTTAGTCCTTTATTGATAACTCCAGAGTGAGGATCACACCTGGTGGCCTGCCTTTTATACTAGGCCAGGCACACCTGTACAGGTAACCTGCAAGTCTCCCACTGAGATGCCCCTGATGGCACACCTTGTATTAGTACAAGCAGTAACCATGTAGGATACATGACAATCACCATCTCTCTCGACTCCTCCACTGTCTCTAATTTGTCACACTGCTGTCCCGACATCAAGTACTGGATGAACAGACATCTCCTCCAAATATTGGGAAGACCGAAGTGATTGTTTTTAGTCCCCACCACAAACTCTGTTCCCTAGCCACTGATCCATCCCTCTCCCTGGCAACTGTCTGAGGTTCTTGACCTGGGTGTTGTATTTGACCCCGAGATGAGCTACCGACCACATATCCATTCCATCATCAAGACTGCATAATTCCATCTCTGTAACACCTCCCGGTTCTGCCGCTGCCTCAGTTCATCTGCTGTTGAAACCCTCATCCATACCTTTGCTACCTCTAGACTTGACTTTTCCAAAGCTCTTCAGGCTGACATCCCATCTTCCACCCTCCATAAACTTGAGCTCATCCATAATTATCCTAATTCACACCAAGTCCCATCAACCCTTTGCTCGCTAACCTACATTTGCTCCCTCAATTTTAAAATTCTCATCCTTATTTTTAAGTTCTTCCATGGCCTCATCCCCCCCAATCTCTGTAACCTCCCCCAGCCTGATACTCAATGTTCTCGTTGACCTGTGCGGCTGCGCAGTGCTCTGGAGTTCCCACGCAGGCCGGCTCACCGATTTTTCAATATATTTCTGTATACCTTCTGAGATCTCTGCGCTTGTCCAATTATGGCCTCTTGCGCAGCCCTAATTTTAATCGTTCCACCTAAGGCGGCCATGCCTTCAGCTGCCGAGGCCCTAAACTTTGGAATTTCTTCCCAAAACCTCTCTGCATCTCTAGCTCTCTCTCTCCTTCTTTGCGATGCTCCTTAAAGCTTAACTCTTTGACTATGGTTTGGTCCTAATATCTCCTTATGTGGCTTGGTTTGATAATGCTCCTGTGAAGCACCTTGGGACATTTTACTATGTTAAAGGCGCTATATAAATGCAAGTTATTGTCATTTGTGCCAATGAGAAAAACATGGCACCTGATATTTTTCTATGATAGATTTAATGTACTGTCTTGCAGATTCAATGTGAGACATATTCGACACAATGTTTTAAACTGTTGTGTTAGTCGTGTAAATTCAGAAATCTCAGCAGTGAACTGCATTTGAAAGGAACATGAGTCAAAGAATTGCCACTACAATGTGGTAGCCCCATCTCTGACCCACAATTTTTTCATGTGTGGTTCCCGACTGGGAACATGGGACCACTGAATTTAGCCTGTAAACTTTTCAAGAGCTGCTATTAAATTTTGAGAAGACACAATAACCATTATTTCAAAGCAATAAGCCATCTTTCTGTTTGTAATATAAAATCATTTCCTCACTTCATTGTACTTGCATGCTGCACATTTGTGCATTCATTGCCTCATCTAGTGTGAGCTGGAAGATGAAATAGATCACATCAACTGTGATGGCGTATTCCAGGTATTCTCAATTGTAAATGGAAGACCCAATGGCCCTGAAATTCCATTCGACCTCTTCCCGCGGGGAAACGACCTAAAAAAAGCAAAAAGATATGAACTTACCTGCGGCTGCTGCGACTGTCCGAACTTCCGAGCTTGAGGCCCAGAAGTGACTGCGCACACCTCGTGCATGTGGGGACGTGCGCAGGCCGGGATCTAGTGGCAGCAGCCAATCAGGTACAGTATATTTCTCATGTAAGTACGAACTCCTATTGCTATGAATGAGAACCCCCCATCACCCCCAAACACTTGAAAAACAATAAAAAAACAAAAAATAAAGTGCACAATTAACATGCATTTAAATTAAAGTTGTTATTAAAAAATAATAATTTTCCACTTTAAAAAAAAATGAACACTTAAAATAAACTTACCGTAGTGGGGAGGGTTTTTAAACATAAATAATGTTTGTATTATTTTATTTTTTATTTGTATGTCTATTTTTAACCACTTGCGCCTGTAAAAGTAGGCTATATGCCTGCTTTTTCAGGTGCAGGATTTTAAAGGATATTCGCAAGATATTCGTAAATATCGGAAATCTTGCCCTGCAAGTGTCCTAGCTCCCAAGATGCGGCCATCTGTCAAGACCAAAAACTTAATAGATTGGAAATGTCGTTTCCAGCGCATGCGCATTGCTCGCTGGAAACCGGCTTTTCCGATGCCTTCCCGGGTCCGTAGGAACTTCTTACGGACCCGGGACATCGGAATTTATAAGAACATAAGAACATAAGAATTAGAAACAGGAGTAGGCCATCTAGCCCCTCGGGCCTGCTCCGCCATTCAACAAGATCATGGCTGATCTGGCCGTGGACTCAGCTCCACTTACCCGCCCGCTCCCCATAACCTTTAATTCCCTTATTGGTTAAAAATCTATCTATCTGTGATTTGAATACATTCAATGAGCTAGCCTCAACTGCTTCCTTGGGCAGAGAATTCCACAGATTCACAACCCTCTGGGAGAAGAAATTCCTTCTCAACTCGGTTTTAAATTGGTTCCCCCATATTTTGAGGCTGTGCCCCCTAGTTCTAGTCTCCCCGACCAGTGGAAACAACCTCTCTGCCTCTATCTTGTCTATCCCTTTCATTATTTTAAATGTTTCTATAAGATCACCCCTCATCCTTCTGAACTCCAACGAGTAAAGACCCAGTCTGCTCAATCTATCATCATACGGTAACCCCCTCATCTCCAGAATCAGCCAAGTGAATCGTCTCTGTACCCCCTCCAAAGCAAGTATATCCTTCCTTACGTAAGGTGACCAAAACTGCACACATTTCAGGGCCAATAATTAATTAATTGGTCTGGTGATGAATTCTGGATCTTTAAAGGAGCAAAGATGTGTTATTGTGGAGTTTTTAGACCGGCTTAGTGTCTGGTCACTCTTGTAATGTAGATTTTTATTTGGTATGTTAGTTTTAAGATTTGGTTCTTAAAATTAAAACAAAGCTATCAGTGGACATTATTGGTAATTCGATCATTCCTTAAAAAAGTGGAATATTAAAGAGTGTGGAGAGCGAGAAGTAGTTGTAACATTTTATGATAATGTGTTTTTCTCTGTTCACTAACCAGGTAAATATCTTTCAACAGTATTTTTTGAAATAATTTGTGTGCATCAAGATGAGAATGCTAGTAATGGAGAATGCAACGTTTTCCATGTGTCAGCATCAAGCACTCCAGGTCAGGTATAGCACAGCTAGAAACAAAATAAAGTTCCACCTACTCTTTCCCAAACGCAGAAGAGCATCCCCTAATGCCCCAGTGTGACATTATTCCCATTTTTCATGTTCGCCATCCTCTGGCCTCTCTGACTGAGATTACTAATTAGTTATAGCCAACAGACACTGACATCCCATGAGTCTGGGCTGGATATTAACCAAGATCATTGAACTTATTAGGGGCATTATTCATTCAGTTTTCAACTAGTCATATTTTTGAACCAAGTGTCCAAAAATGTCTAAAAAAGTAAACCGAATTCCATGTGTCTGCTTTTCAAACCATGAGTCTGTATTTTTCTACTTCTGTGATTTATGATGTCAAAACATTAGCTGTTAAGGTTTGTAATTATTTTTTAGCAGCAGAGTGATGGCAAAATGATGACAGATTAGTAAAAGGGTAGGTGCAACGAGACCTGAGTGACATGGTACATCAGTCATTGAAAGTGGGCATGCAGGTACGGCAGGTGGTGAAGAAGGCAATGTTGGCCTTCATAGCGAGAGGATTTGGGTATAGGAGCAGGGAAGTGTTACTGCAGTTATACAGGGCCTTGGTGAGGCCACACCTTGAATATTGTGTGCGGTTTTGGTCTCCTAATGTGAGGAAGGTCATTCTTGCTATTGAGGGAGTGCAGCGAAGGTCCACCAGACTGATTCCCGGGATGGCAGGACTGACATATGAAGAAAGACTGGATCGACTAGGCTTATATTCACTGGAATTTAGAAGAATGAGAGGGGATCTTATAGAAACATATAAAATTCTGACGGGATTGGATAGGTTAGATGCAGTAAGAATGTTCCCGATGTTGGGGAAATCCAGAACCAGGGGTCACAGTCCAAGGATAAGGGGTAAGCCATTTAGGACCGAGATGAGGAGAAACTTCTTCTTCACTCAGAGAATTGTGAACCTGTGGAATTCTCTATCACAGAAAGTTGTTGAGGCCAGTTCGTTAAAAGGGAGTTAGATGTGGCCCTTACGGCTAAAGGGATCAAGGGGTATGGAGAGAAAGCAGGAATGGGGTACTGAAGTTGCATGATAAATAAGAACATAAGAATTAGGAACAGGAGTAGGCCATCTAGCCCCTTGAGCCTGCTCTGCCATTCAACAAGATCATGGCTGATCTGGCCGTGGACTCAGCTCCACTTACCCGCCCACTCCCCATAACCCTTAATTCCCTTATTGGTTAAAAATCTATCTATCTGTGATTTGAATACATTCAAGGAGCTAGCCTCAACTGCTTCCTTGGGCAGAGAATTCCACAGATTCACAACCCTCTGGGAGAAGAAATTCCTTCTCAACTCGGTTTTAAATTGGTTCCCCCGTATTTTGAGGCTGTGCCCCCTAGTTCTAGTCTCCCCGACCAGTGGAAACAACCTCTCTGCCTCTATCTTGTCTATCCCTTTCATTATTTTAAAGGTTTCTATAAGATCACCCCTCATCCTTCTGAACTCCAACGAGTAAAGACCCAGTCTACTCAATCTATCATCATAAGGTAACCCCCTCATCTCCAGAATCAGCCTAGTGAATCGTCTCTGTACCCCCTCCAAAGCTAGTATTTCCTTCCTTAAGTAAGGTGACCAAAACTGCACGCAGTACTCCAGGTGCGGCCTCACCAATACCCTGTACAGTTGCAGCAGGACCTCCCTGCTTTTGTACTCCATCCCTCTCGCAATGAAGGCCAACATTCCATTCGCCTTCCTGATTACCTGCTGCACCTGCTTTTTGGGTTTCATGCACATGGACCCCCAGATCCCTCTGCACCGCAGCATGTTGTAATTTCTCCCCATTCAAATAATATTCCCTTTTACTGTTTTTTTTCCCAAGGTGGATGACCTCACACTTTCCGACATTGTATTCCATCTGCCAAACCTTAGCCCATTCACTTAACGTATCTAAATCTCTTTGCAGCCTCTCTGTGTCCTCTACACAACCCGCTTTCCCACTCATCTTTGTGTCATCTGCAAATTTTGTTACACTACACTCTGTCCCCTCTTCCAGGTCCTCTATGTATATTGTAAACAGTTGTGGTCCCAGCACCGATCCCTGTGGCACACCACTAACCACCGATTGCCAACCTGAAAAGGACCCATTTATCCCGACTCTCTGCTTTCTGTTAGCCAGCCAATTCTCTATCCATGCTAATACATTTCCTCTGACTCCGCGTACCTTTATCTTCTGCAGTAACCTTTTGTGTGGCACCTTATCGAATGCCTTTTGGAAATCCAAATACACCACATCCATCGGTACACCTCTATCCACCATGCTTGTTATATCCTCAAAGAATTCCAGTAAATTAGTTAAACATGATTTCCCCTTCATGAATCCATGTTGCGTCTGCTTGATTGCACTATTCCTATCTAGATGTCCCGCTATTTCTTCCTTAATGATTGCTTCAAGCATTTTCCCCACTACAGATGTTAAACTAACCGGCCTATAGTTACCTGCCTTTTGTCTGCCCCCTTTTTTAAACAGAGGCGTTACATTAGCTGCTTTCCAATCTGATCGTACCTCCCCAGAGTCCAGAGAATTTTGGTAGATTATAATGAATGCATCTGCTATAACTTCCGCCATCTCTTTTAATACCCTGGGCTGCATTTCATCAGGACCAGGGGACTTGTCTACCTTGAGTCCCATTAGCCTGTCCAGCACTACCTCCCTAGTGATAGTGATTGTCTCAAGGTCCTCCCTTCCCACATTCCTGTGACCAGCAATTTTTGGCATGGTTTTTGTGTCTTCCACTGTGAAGACCAAAGCAAAATAATTGTTTAAGGTCTCAGCCATTTCCACATTTCCCATTATTAAATCCCCCTTCTCATCTTCTAAGGGATCAACATTTACTTTAGTCACTCTTTTCCGTTTTATATATCGGTAAAAGCTTTTACTCTCTGTTTTTATGTTTTGCGCAAGTTTACTTTCATAATCTATCTTTCCTTTCTTCATTGCTTTCTTAGTCATTCTTTGCTGTCGTTTAAAATTTCCCAATCTTCTAGTTTCCCACTAACCTTGGCCACCTTATACGCATTAGTTTTTAATTTGATACTCTCCTTTATTTCCTTGGTTATCCACGGCTGGTTATCCCTTCTCTTACCGCCCTTCTTTTTCATTGGAATATATTTTTGTTGAGCACTATGAAAGAGCTCCTTAAAAGTCCTCCACTATTCTTCAATTGTGCCACCATTTAGTCTGTGTTCCCAGTCTACTTTAGCCAACTCTGCCCTCATCCCACTGTAGTCCCCTTTGTTTAAGCATAGTATGTTCGTTTGAGACACTACTTCCTCACCCTCAATCTGTATTACAAATTCAACCATACTGTGATCACTCATTCCGAGAGGATCTTTTACGAGGAGATCGTTTATTATTCCTGTCTCATTACACAGGATCAGATCTAAGATAGCTTGCTCCCTTGTAGGTTCTGTAACATACTGTTCTAAGAAACAATCCCGAATGCATTCTATGAATTCCTCTTCAAGGTTACCCCGTGCAATTTGATTTGACCAATCGATATGTAGGTTAAAATCCCCCATGATTACTGCCGTTCCTTTTTCACATATGATCAGCCATGATCATATTGAATGGTGGTGCAGACTCGAACGGCCAAATTACCTATTTCTGCACCTATTTTCTATGTTTCTATGTTTCTAAAATAGCTAAAGGTGAATTTGAAAGAAATCTTGAGACATTAGTAGACTTAACAATTAACATGCCCAATCACTGCAGAGCAGCATTCAATGAAGCGAATAGAATGTTGAACTACATGGCCAAAACAGTGGAGTACAAGTCGCCGAATGTCGTGTTTAAACTGTGCAGTGCACATCCGGAGTACTCTGTTAAGTTTTGATTACTGAGATGCAAGGAAAACATTTAAGCCTGGCCATTCATCATTTGTGAGACTTGGCTGTGTGCAAACTGTCTGCCACATTTGCCTACAAAATAATGACTGCACTTCAACAATAATTTGTTGACTGCAAAGCACTTTGGGACATCTTAAAAGGTGTTTTATAAATGCACATTCTTTCTGTAGTGTATGGAGAAAGAGTCAGACTGAACACTGTGAGCTCAAAGTAAAGTGTGACCTTAGTCTTTTATTGCAGGTCTCCAGAGTGCCTCTCCAACCTGTGAAGCCTCTTTATTTCCCTGTTCTCCCAAGGGATTATGGGATCCCTTTGGACTCCAGGGGATGAGCCCTCTGGTGGCTGTACAGAGTAAATGCAAGTATACATATATAATACTTTCTTTCTGGAGACCGTGCAGCACAGGACTAAATCTTTGTCTCAGAAGACTGGAAAAACTGGGGCTTTTCAGCCTTGGAAGTGGTGGAGGGGTAAACTTGTAGAATTATATAAGACAGTAAATGGAACAGAAAAGATAAATCAAGAACACTATTTCAAATTTAACTGTCAGTAGGAGAAGGAGACACAGTTCAAGCTAGTGAAAGACAATTTTAGGACTAATTTAACAAAAAGTTCTTCATCATACAAAGAATGTTCAACATGTAAGTATTTACAGGTAGGGTAGTAAAGACAAAAATCCAGGCATTATATAAGAAAAAGCTGGATGCTGTGATGGGGCACTATAGGGTATTTCTGGATGAATGTCTTTCCTCATGAGAACTTAAGAAATAGGAACAGAAGTAGGCATACAGCCCCTCGAACCTGCTCTGCCATTCAAGAAGATCAAAGCTGATCTTCTACATCAACTCCACTTTTCCACCTTATTTCCATATTCATTGATTCACTTAATGCCCCCAAATCTATCTATCTCAGCCTTGAATATACTCAATGACTGAGCATAAACAGCCCTTTGGGGTAGAGAATTACAAAGATTCACAACCTTGAATGAAGACATTTCTCCTCATCTCAGTCTTAAATGGCCAATCCCTTATCCTGAGACTATGATCCCTAGTTCTAGACTCTTCAGCCAGAGGAAACAACCTCTCCGTGTCGATCATGTCAAGCCCGTTAAGAATGTTATACATTTCAAGAAGATGTTTCTCTGTTCAATGTTTCTATCCTGTCATCACAACTTAAGCTATGCCCCCTTCCTCCATCATGCTTTAGACTTGGGTGGGGGGGAGGGGGGTGGGAAGACAGCATCCCCTAGAACAGTGGTTCTCAAACTGGGGTCTGCGACAAAAACCCTAATTAGTTAGGGAGAGCGAAAAGGTGCAGAGTGGCTGGGCGCTGCTGAATGTGGTGGTGAATGTGGCAGCAGCAGCGGCTGTGCACTGCAGATAAAAGAGAAGGGGGGAGCGAAAAAGACTGCTGCTGCTGCTGTGGATTTTGCTGGTCTCTGATGACTGTCCAGATTTGATGGTTTCACCACTGCGATGTTCGCTTGCGCTATAAAGTGGAACTGGCCGCAACAACAGTTCGCAATGGATCTATAGCTCTTTGTAGACCATTTTCTCTGTCAATCATGTTCACAACAGAGACTCGGTCATCAGTTCCACTGAGCCTTGCACCAACTGCAAGTGGGTGACCAACTATCAGTTCTCACTGTTGCATAAGAACATAAGAGTAAGAGTAAGCCATTTGGTCTCTCGAGCCTGCTCTGCCATTCAATAAGATCATGGCTGATCTGATCCTAGCCTCAACTCCATTTCCCTGCCCGTTCCCCATAACCCTTGACTCCCCTATCAATCTGTCTATCTCTACCTTAAATATATTCAAAGACCCAGCCTCCACAGCTCATTGGGCTGGAGAATTCCAAAGATTCACAACCCTCTGAGCGAAGAAATTCCTCCTCATTTCTGTTTTAAATGGGCGACCCCTTATTCTGAAACTATGGCCCCTAGTTCTAGATTTCCCCATGAGGGGAAACATCCTCTCTGCATCTACCCTATCAAGCCCCCTCAGGATCGTATATGTTTCAATAAGATCACCTCTCATTCTTCTAAACTCCAAGGAGTTTGGGAAAACCGGCTCAACCTTTCTTCATTAGACAACCCCTTCATTTCAGGAATTAACCTTGTGAACTTTCTCTGAACTGTCTCCAATGCAAGTATATCCTTCCTTAAATAAGGAGACCCAAACTGTACACAGTACTCCAGGTGTGGTCTTACCAATGCCCTGCACAGTTGGAGCAGGAGTTCCCTACTGTTATATTCCATCCCCTTTGCAATAAATGCCAACATTCCATTTGCCTTCCTGATTACTTGCTGTACCTGCATGCTAACTTTTTGTGTTTCATGCACAAGAACCCCCATAGAACCCCCAGATCCAGTTGCAGGTGTGAGGTACACAAATACAGGAAGCACAGCACTCTGAGAAGGACGCGGGGCGAGAATCCATTTACTCATGAAGTGCACAGAGAGTTCCAGACAAGTGCTACAAGACAGGACATTGACACCGCTGCAATGTTTATTGGTGCAGGTGCTGCCACAATAGGAGTGGCTGGTTTCAGTGCTAATATTGGAACAGCTTTTGGGAGCCTTATTATTGGCTGTGCCAGAAATCCTTCTCTGTAGGAACAGTTGTACTCGTATGCTATTCTTGGATTTGCCCTGTTTAATGGTTGCTTTCCTGATTTTGTTAGTTATGTCAAATTTGCTGATGAACAGAATAGCCTAATCAAGTACAAATGTAATCAATATTTTACTGGCTCCCACAAATATTTATATAATTGTTATGTATGGAAGAACTCCACAAGACTGAGTATTGTGAGCTAAAACTGATGTGACCATAGTCTCTTTAATACAACTCTAGAGTGCCTAAGCAGCATGGCAGACAATCTTTTATACTCCCACGTACGAGGTGTGCAGATGACCCTTAGGCCTCCAACAGTTGCACCCTCTGGTGGCAAGTCCTACACAGTTCCAATGTTTACATACATAACATCACTCCCCCCACCGCCCCCAAAGTCTTTGATACAAATTATTTACAAGTTGAGACGATCCGGGGCCCTATGCTCTCTGGTTGATCGTCTGAGTTCAAACGCTGGCATGGGTGAGTTGGTCGGACTATTGCTGCACTGCGGCGCGGCTGGTCTGACAGAACTGTTGGGAATGGTGGGTTCATCCTTTTGATTGCCAGTGAGGTCGATTGCTGGTTGGATCTGTGTTGGTGGATCGATGATGGTGATGTCCTCTTCAGGTTGTTCCTGGTTGTCGGTGAACCGCAGTTTGGTCTGATCCAAATGCTTTCTGCCTGTTTGTCCTTTCAATAGTTTGACTATAAACACTCTATTCCCCTCCTTGGCCAAGACAGTGCCAGCAACCCATTTAGGACCATGACCGTAATTAAGGACAAAGTCGTTATCAATGTCACGCGATACAGCCGCGCGATCGTGGTACATGTTTTGCCGGTGACGCTGGGTTTCCACATGATCATTTAGATCCGGGTGGACTAGGGAGAGCCCGTTTTGAGTGCTCTCTTCATTAACAGTTCTGCAGTAGGAACCCTAGTGAGCAAGTGGGGTCGCGTCCGGTAGCTGAGCAGAACCCGAGATAAGCGGGTCTACAAGGGGCCTACCATCACGCAGTTCAAGCTCTGCTTGATAGTTTGGATAGCCCGTTCCGCTTCACCGTTGGATGCAGGCTTAAATGGAGCAGACCTGACATGCTTGATGCCATTGTGGGTCATAAACTCGTTGAATTCTGAGCTGGTGAAACACGGTCCATTGTCACTGACGAGGACGTCGAGCATGGCGAACATAGCCCGGAGGCTTTCAATGGTGGCGGTGGATGTGCTGGATGACATGATTACGCATTCAATCCATTTAGAGTAAGCATCCACTACAACTAAAAGCACCTTTCCGAGAAAGGGACCAGCAAAATCTGCATGGATCCTGGACCACGGTTTGGAGGGCCATGACCACAGACACAGTGGAGCCTCCCTTGGTGCATTGCTCAATTGTGAGCACGTGTTGCACTGGTGTACGCATGATTCTAAGTCCGAGTCAATGCCGGGCCACCAAAGATGGGACCTGGCTATAGCCTTCATCATGACTATACCTGGGTGGGTATTGTGTAGGTTGTGTATAAACATTTCCCTGCCTTTTTTTTGGCAAAACCACGCGATTACCCCATAAGAGACAATCCGACTGGATGGATATTGCGTCGGTGAAACAGCTTAATTTCATCTTGCATTTCCCCGGGAACGGCCGACCAGCTCCCATTGAGGACACAACTTTTTACAAGTGATAGCACAGGATCCTGGCTGGTCCAGGTCCTGATCTGGTGAGCAGTGACGGGTGGCCCCTCGCTCTCAAAAGCATCCATGACCAGAAGCAAGTCTGCGGGCTGCGCCATTTCCACCCCGGTAGTGGACAATGGTAGCCGACTGAGGGCATCAGCACAGTTCTCCGTGCCTGGTCTGTGGTGGATAACATAGTCATAGGCGAACAATGTTAGTGCCCATCTTTGGATGCAGGACAAAGCATTGGTGTTTATACCTTTGCTTTCTGAAAACAGTGAAATTAGCGGTTTGTGGTTGGTTTCAAGCTCAAACCGAAGTCCAAATAGGTATTGGTGCATTTTCTTAACCCCATATACACATGCTAATGCTTCCTTTCTTGACCATACTGTAGGCTCTTTCAGCCTTAGACAGACTTCTAGACGCGTTTGTAACTGATTGAAGTTTGCCCGATACATTGGTTTGCTGTAACCCACAGCCGACCCTGTACGAAGATGCATCACAAGCTAGCACTAATCGTTTATGTGGTGAATGAATAAAGAGTCTGACCAGAAACTGTGAGCTCAAAGTAAAGTGTGACCTTAATCTTTTATTGCAGGTCTCCAGAGTGCCTCTCCAGCCTGTGAGGCCTGCTTAAGTACAGGTGCTCCCAAGGGACTGCGGGATCCCTTGGGACTCCAGGGGATAAGCCCTCTGGTGGTTAAACAAGGTATTTACAGGTTTACATATATAACAACACCCCGCCCCCCCCCCCCCCCCACCTCCCGCCGCAAAGTCAATAGTGTAGCTATTTACAAGGTGAGTCGATCTGGGGCTTTTCTTTCCCTGGTTGATCGTCTCGGTGTAAATGCTGGTTTTGGTGAATCGCTTGTTGGGCCCGCGCTGGGCAGCTGTGCAGCTAACCTTGCTGGGCAGCCTGGTGTGGTGAATCCTGCTGGGCTGCTGTGTGTGATGGGTTCTGCTTCATAGTTAACCGCTGTTCGTGTAGATCAGGGTGGATTAACGAGAGCCTTGTCTTATGTGCCCTTTTCATGAGCAGTTCAGCGGGTGGAATCCCAGTAAGTGAGTGTGGTCTTGTGCGGTAACTAAGCAGGACTCGGGATAAGCGAGTCTGCAGTAAGCCTTCAGTTACCCTCTTCAAGCTCTGCTTGATGGTTTGCACTGCTCTCTCTGCCTGACCATTGGATGCTGGTTTCAACAGGGCAGATGTGACACGTTTGATCCCATTGCAGGTTATGAACTCTTTGAACTCGGTACTGGTAAAGCATGGCCCTTTGTCACTCACAAGGACATCAGGCAATTAAGTTAATCTAAGGGTAAAGTTAATCTAAGGGTTAAGTCATGGCACGACAGCTCGGACACGTGTTATGCTCCTCCTGTACTATGTGGGAAGTCAGAGATGCTTCCGGTGTCCCTGATGACCACATGTGTGGGAAATGTATCCGCCTGCAGCTCCTGACGGACCGCATTGCGGCACTGGAGCTGCGGGTGGATTCATTCTGGAGCATGCACGATGCTGAGAATGACATGAATAGCATGTTTAGCAAGTTGGTCTCACCGCAGGTAAAGGGTGCACAGCCAGATAGTAAATGGGTGACCAACAGGAAGAGCAGTGCAAGGAAGGTAGTGCAGGGATCCCCTGCGGTCATCCCCCTGCAAAATAGATACACCGCTTTGGGTACTGTTGAGGGGGATGACTCATCAGGGGGGAACAGCAGCAACCAAGTTCATGGCACCGTGGGTGGCTCTGCTGCACAGGAGAGCAGGAAAAAGAGTGGGAGAGCTATAGTGATAGGGGATTTGACTGTAAGGGGAATAGTTAGGCGTTTCTGCGGCCGCAACCGAGACTCCAGGATGGTATGTTGCCTTCCTGGTGCAAGGGTCAAGGATGTCTCGGAGCGGGTGCAGGACATTCTGAAAAGGGAGGGTGAACAGCCAGTTGTCGTGGTGCATATAGGTACCAAAGATATAGGTAAAAAAACGTGATGAGGTCCTACGAGACAAATTTAGGGAGCTAGGAGCTAAATTAAAAAGTAGGACCTCAAAGGTAGTAATCTCTGGATTGCTATCAGTGCCACGTGCTAATCTGAGTAGGAATTGCAGGATAGCTCAGATGAATACGTGGCTTGAGCAGTGGTGCAAGAGGGAGGGATTCAAATTCTTGGGACATTGGAACCGGTTCTGGGGGAGGTGGGTCCAGTACAAAGCAGACGGTCTGCACCTGAGCAGGAGCGGAACCAATGTCCTAAAAGGGAACCTATGCAGGGAGACAGAGGGAAATAAAATGGAGGCAGAAGCAAAAGATAGAAAGGAGAATAGTAAAAGTGGAAGGCAGAGAAACCCAAGGCAAAAAACAAAACGGGCCACATTACAGAAAAATTCTAAAGGGGCAAAGTGTATTAAAAAGACAAGCCTGAAGGCTCTGTGCCTCAATGCAAGGAGTATTCAGAATAAGGTGGACGAATTAACTACGCAGACAGCAGTTAACGGATATGATGTGATTGGCATCACGGACACATGGCTCCAGGGTGACCAAGGCTGGGAACTCAACATCCAGGGGTATTCAACATTTAGTCAGGAGAGGCAGAGAGGAAAAGGGGGCCAGGTGGCATTGCTGGTTAAAGAGGAAATTAATACAATAGTAAGGAGGGACATAAGCCTGGATGATGTGGAATCGATATGGGTGGAGCTGCGGAATTCCAAAGGGCAGAAAACGTTAGTGGGAGTTGTGTACAGACCACCAAACAGTAGCAGTGAGGTTGGGGACAGCATCAAACAAGAAATAGGGGATGTGTGCCATAAAGGTACAGCAGTTACCATGGCGACTTTAATCGACATATTGATTGGGCTAACCAAACTGCTAGCAATGCGGTGGAGGAGGATTTCCTGGAGTGTATTAGCGATGGTTTTCTAGACCAATATGTCGAGGAACCAACTAGAGATCTGGTCATCCTAGACTGAGTGATGTGTAATAAGAAGGGACTAATTAGCAATCTTGTTGTGCGAGGCCCCTTGGGGAAGAGTGACCATAATATGGTAGAATTCTTTATTAAGATGGAGAGTGACATAGTTAATTCGAAAACGAGGGTCCTGAACTTAAGGAAAGGTAACTTCGACGGTATGAGGCACGAATTGGCTAGAACAGACTGGCAAAGGATACTTAAAGGATTGACGGTGGATAAGCAATGGCAAACATTTAAAGATCACATGGATGAACTTCAGCAATTGTATATCCCTGTCTGGAGTAAAAATAAAATGGGGAAGGTGGCTCAACCATGGCTAAGAAGGGAAATTAAGGATAGTGTTAAAGCCAAGGAAGAGGCATATAAATTGGCTAGAACAAGCAACAACCCTGAGGACTGGGAGAAATTTAGAATTCAACAGAGAAGGACTAAGGGTTTAATTAAGAGAGGGAAAATAGAGTACGAGAAGAAGCTTGCAGGGAACATAAAAACTGACTGCAAAAACTTCTATAAATGTGTGAAGAGAAAAAGATTAGTGAAGACAAATGTAGGTCCCTTGCAGTCGGATTCAGGTGAATTAATAATGGGGAACAAAGAAATGGCAGACCAATTGAACAAATACTTCGGTTCTGTCTTCACGAAGGAAGACACAAATAACCTTTCGAATGTACTAGCGGACAGTGCGTCTAGTGAGAAGGAGGAACTGAAGGATATCCTTATTAGGCGGGAAATTGTGTTAGGGAAATTGACGGGATTGAAGGCCGATAAATCCCCAGGGCCTGATAGTCTACATCCCAAAGTACTTAAGGAAGTGGCCCGAGAAATAGTGGATGCATTGGTGGTCATTTTCCAACAGTCTATCGAATCTGGATCAGTTCCTATGGACTGGAGGGTAGCTATTGTAACACCACTTTTTAAAAAAGGAGGGAGAGAGAAAATAGGTAATTATAGGCCGGTTAGCCTGACATCAGTAGTGCGGAAAATGTTGGAATCAATCATTAAGGATGAAATAGCAGTGCATTTGGAAAGCAGTGACAGGATCAGACTAAGTCAGCATGGATTTATGAAAGGGAAATCATGCTTGACGAATCTTCTGGAATTTTTTGAGGATGTAACTAGCAGAGTGAACAAGGGAGAACCAGTGGATGTGGTATATTTGGACTTTCAAAAAGCTTTTGACAAGGTCCCACACAAGAGATTGGTGTGCAAAATCAAAGTGCATGGTATTGAGGGTAATGTACTGATGTGGATAGAGAACTGGTCGGCAGACAGGAAGCAGAGAGTCAGGATAAACGGGTCCTTTTCGGAATGGGAGGCAGTGACGAGTGGAGTGCCGCAGGGTTCAGTGCTGGGACCCCAGCTCTTTACAATGTACATTAACGATTTAGATGAAGGAATTGAGTGTAATATCTCCAAGTTTGCAGAAGACACTAAACTGGGTGGCGGTGTGAGCTGTGAGGGGGACGCTAAGAGGTTGCAGGGTGACTTGGACAGGTTAGGTGAGTGGGCAAATGCATGGCAGATGCAGTATAATATGGATAAATGTGAGTTTATCCATTTTGGGGGCAAAAACACGAAGGCAGAATATTATCTGAATTGCGGCAGATTAGGAAAAGGGGAGGTGCAATGAGACCTGGGTGTCATGGTTCATCAGTCACTGAAAATGGGCATGCAGGTACAGCAGGCGGTGAAGAAGGCAAATGGTATGTTGGCCTTCATAGCTAGGGGATTTGAATATAGGAGCAGGGAGGTCTTACTGCAGTTGTACAGTGCCTTAGTGAGGCCTCACCTGGAATATTGTGTTCAGTTCTGGTCTCCTAATCTGAGGAAAGACGTTCTTGCTATTGAGGGAGTGCAGCGAAGATTCGCCAGACTGATTCCAGGGATGGCTGGACTGTCATATGAGGAGAGACTGGATCAAGTGGGCCTGTATTCACTGAAGTTTAGAAGGATGAGAGGGGATCTCATAGAAACGTATAAGATTCTGATGGGACTGGACAGGTTAGATGTGGGAAGAATGTTCCCAATGTTGGGGAAGTCCTGAACCAGGGGACATTGTCTTAGGATAAGGGGTAGGCCATTTAGGGCTGAGATGAGGAGAAACTTCTTCACTCAGAGAGTTGTTAACCTATGGAATTTCCTCCCGCAGAGACTTGTTGATGCCAGATCATTGGATATATTCAAGAGGGAGTTAGATATGGCCCTTACGGCTAAGGTGATCAAGGGGTATGGAGAGAAAGCAGGAAAGGGGTACTGAGGGAATGATCAGCCATGACCTTATTGAATGGCGGTGCAGGCTTGAGGGGCCAAATGGCCTACTCCTGCACCTATTTTTATGTTTCTATGTTTCAGGCAGGCCTTTCAGTGGTGGCAGCGGACGTGCATGCTGACATTATCTCACATTCAATCCATTTGGAGTACGCATCTACAACCACGAGGAACATTTTTCCCAAGATCAGGCCTGCATAGTCGACATGGACCCTAGACCACATTTTGGAGGGCCAAGACCATAAACTTAGTGGCGCCTCCCTGGGAGCATTGCTTAATTGTGAACATGTGTTACACTTGTGCATGCAGGACGCTAACTCCGCAACGATACCGGGCCACCACATGTGGGATCTGGCTATCGCTTTCATCATTACAATGCCTGGTGGGTACTGTGCCGATCACTAATGAAAGTGTCCCTGCCCTTTTTTGGTACGACTACCCGATTACCCCGTAGAAGGCAGTCTGCCTGTATCGACATTTCATCTTTGCGCCGCTGGTACGGCTCTATTTCTTCCTGCATTTCTAATGGAACAGTGGACCAGCTCTCGTGAAGCACACAGTTTTTTACTAAGGACAGTAAGGTGTCCTGGCTCATCCAGGTTCTAATCTGTCGGGCGGTAGCAGGTGATTGCTCACTCTCGAATGCTTCCATTACCATAACAAAATCTGTGGGCTGTGCCATTTCCACCCCCGTGGTGGGCAATGGCAGCCTCCTGAGAGCATCAGCACAGTTTTCTGTGCCTGGCCTGTGGCGGATGGCATACTTGTATGCGGACAATGTGAGCGCCCATCTCTGGATGCGGGCTGATGCATTCGTATTTATTCCCTTACTTTCAGAAAAGAGGGATATCAGTGGCTTATGGTAAGTTTCCAATTCAAATTTGAGACCAAACAGATATTGATGCATTTCCTTTACCCCATAAACACACGTTAACGCTTCTTTTTCAATCATGCTGTAGGCCCGCTCAGCCTTAGACAGACTTCTGGATACATAAGCAACTGGTTGCAATTTCCCAGATTCATCAGCTTGTTGCAATACACACCCGACACCGTATGACGACACATCACATGCTAGTACCAAACGCTTACATGGATCATACAACACAAGCAAGTTGTTTGAGCATAACAGTTTTCTAGCTTTTACAAAGGCATTTTCTTAGCTTTTACCACATACCCATTCGTCTCCTTTACGCAGTAAGATGTGCAGTGGTTCTAGCAGGGTGCCGAGACCCGGTAAGAAGTTACTAAAGTAGTTCAGGGGTCCTAGAAACGACCGCAGCTCCGTCACATTCTGTGGCCTTGGTGCATTCTCGATTGCCTCCGTCTTCGAATCGGTGGGCCTGATGCCGTCCGCCGTGATACTTCTCCCCAGAAACTCCATTTCAGGCGCCAGGAAAACACACTTCGAGTGTTTTAACCTGAGCCCCACGCGATTGAGCCGACTAAGAACCTCCTCCAGGTTCTGCAGATGTTCGATTGTGTCCCAACCTGTAACCACGATGTCGTCCTGGAAGACCACGGTGCGCGGGACCAATTTCAGTAAGCTTTCCATGTTTCTCTGGAATATCGCCAGGGCTGATCGAATCCCAAACAGGCATTTGTTATAAATGAAGAGACCTTTGTACGTGTTAATGCAGGTGAGGTCCTTCGATGATTCGTCCAGCTCCTGCGTCATGTAGGCCGAGGTCAAGTCCACTTTCATGAATATCTTTCCTCCCGCCAGCGTCGCTAAAAGGTCGCCTGCCTTTGGTAGTGGGTATTGATCCTGCAGGGAGAAACGATTGATAGTTACTTTGTAATCACCACAGATTCTGACGGTGCCGCCTCCCTTGAGAACTGGAACAATCGGACTGGCCCACTTATTGAACTCGATCGGCGAAATGATGCTCTCTTGTTGCAGCCGGTCCAGCTCGATCTCCACCCTCTCTCTCATCATGTACGGTACTGCTCTCGCCTTCTGATGGATGGGTCGTGCCCCCGGAATTAGGTGGATCTGCACTTTTGCTCCTTGGAACTTCCCAATGCCTGTTTCGAACAGCGAGGGGAGCTTGTTTAGGACCTGGGCACACGAAGTGTCGTCGACTGGCGAGAACACTTGGATGTCATCCCAGTTCCAGCGTATCTTCCCCAGCCAGCTCCTGCCGAGCAGCGTGGGGCCATCGCCCGGTACCACCCAGTGTGGTAACTGGTGCACCGCTCCATCGTAGGAGACCTTTACAGTAGCATTGCCGATTACAGGAATCAGTTCCTTTGTATAAGTTCTCAGTTTAGTGCGAATGAGAGTCAGGACTGGTCTTGAGCCTTGCTGCACCACAATTTATCAAAAGTCTTTTTGCTCAAAATGGACTGGCTCGCGTCTGTGTCCAGCTCCATTGACACCGGGAGTCCATTTAATTCAACCTTCAGCATTATCGGGCGACACTTTGTGGTGAATGTGTGCACCCCATATACCTCTGCCTCCTCGGTCTGAGGCTCTGGTTCATTGTGATCCGCTGTGGATCTTTCCTCCTCTGCAACATGGTAGTTTGTAGGATTAGCAGGGTTTGCAGCTCGCCTGCACATACTTTGGAGATGTCCCATTGTTCCACAGCCCTTTGAAGTGGCATGAATGGAAATGATGATCACCCCCCCGCAGCACCAACAAGGTGTTAATGGCCCAGCATTCATTACCCTTGATGGTGGACGCAGACATCTGCGGATGTGCAGCTGCAGGCATGTGAGGCCTGCCCTGTACGTTACGATTTGAAAACAACATTCCTTTGTTCACAGTACTTGTAGCAGCACTCGTGTGCTGAGAGATTTGCTTAGTATTATCACTGGTGGCGATGAATGCCTGGGCTATCACTATGGCCTTACTCAAGGTTGGTGTTTCTACAGTCAAAAGTTTGCGAAGTAGTACTTCATGGCTAATGCCAAGTAAAAAGAAGTCCCTGAGCATGTGCTCCAAATGTCCTTCAAATCTGCAATATCCTGCAAGGTGTCTTAGCTCGGTGACATAGCTTGCCACTTCCTGGCCTTCAGACCTCTTGTACATGTAGAACCGGTACCTCGCCATCAGAACGCTTTCCTTTAGGTTAAGATGCTCCTGGACTAGTTTGCACAAATCATCATACGATTTCTCTGGGTTTCGCTGGAGCAAGCACATTTTTCATGAGGCCATACATTGGTGTCCCGCAAACGGTGAGGAGAATCGCCCTTCGTTTGGCAGCGTTCGCTTCTCCTTCCAGCTCGTTAGCCACGAAGTATTGGACAAGTCACTGCACGAAGATTTCCCAATCATCTCCCTCCGAAAATTTCTCCAGGATGCCCACTGTTCTCTGCATCGTTGCGGTGGGGTTTGTCATCTGTATCTTGTCGGCAGTTGTGGTGTATGAATAAAGAGTCTGACCAGATACTATGAGCTCAAAGTAAAGTGTGAGCTTAGTCATTTATTGCAGGTCTCCAGAGTGCCTCTCCACGCTGTGAGGCCTCCTTAAATACCTGTGTTCCCAAGGGATTGTGGGATCCCTTGGGACTCCAGGAGATGAGTCCTCTGGTGGTTAACTAAGGTATTTATAGGTTTACATATTTATAAAACAGTTTACATGGGTCATACAGTACAAGAAACATATTAGAACTAAGTAGGTTTCTGACCTTCTCAAAGGCTGTTTCTTGAGATTTATCCCAAACCCAGTCATCACCTTTATGTAGCAACATGTGCAACAGGTCCAGCAAAGCGCTTAACCCGGGTAGAAAGTTATCAAAATAGTTGAGGAGTCCCAGGAACGAATGCAGCTGTCACATTCTGTAGTCTGGGTGCATTCTTGAGTCCGTGGGTCTGATGCCGTCTGCCGCAATCATTCTCCCCAAAAATTCGACCTCTGGCGCTAGGAAAACACATGTGGAGCATTTCAGCCTGAGTCCCACTCTGTCTAGTCGACTTAGAACCTCTTCCAGGTTGTGCAGGTGTTCAGTGATGTCACGACCGGTGATCAAGATGTCGTCTTGAAACACAACGGTGCACGGAACCAATTTCAGCAGACTCTCCGTGTTCCTCTGGAAGATGGCAGGAGCTGAGCGAATCCCAAAAGGGCACCTGTGGTATATAAACAGTCCTTTGTGCATGTTGATGCCCGTCAATCTTTTCGAAGATTCAGCCAGCTCCTATGTCATGTAAGCGGAGATAAGGTCCAACTTGGTGAACAACTTCCCCCCCGCCGACTAACGTTGTGAACAGGTCATCCGTCTTAGGTAGTGGGCACTGTTCTTGTAACGCTACTCGGTTGATCGTTACCTTGTAGTCTTCGCAGATTCTGACCGTGCCATCGCTTTTCAACACCGGAACAATCGGACTGGCCCACTTGTTGAACTCGACTGGCGATATGATTCCCTCTCGTTGAAGTCTGTCCAGTTTGATCTCGAC
The DNA here is from genome assembly GCF_044704955.1 of Pristiophorus japonicus. Taxonomy (NCBI): domain Eukaryota; kingdom Metazoa; phylum Chordata; class Chondrichthyes; family Pristiophoridae; genus Pristiophorus; species Pristiophorus japonicus. The sequence continues at coordinate 99,308,519 of NC_091977.1, read as the reverse complement.
TTTCTCCATCATATATGGAATCGCTCAAGCCTTGTGATGAACAGGCCTTGCATCGGGGACTAGATGGATCTGTACCTTGGCATCTGTGAAGTTGCCAATGTCTGGTTCAAATAGTGACGGAAACTTGCTCAGCACTTGGGTGCACGATGCGTCATTCATTGAAGATAGTGCTTTGATGTCGCCCCAGTTCCATCAAATCTTTCCCAGTCTGCTTCTACCGAATAGCGTTGGGCCATCGCCTGGTACAATCCACAGTGATAAATCATGCACAGCTCCATCGTAAGGTACCTTAACTGCTGCACTGCCAATGACTGGTATGAGCTCTTTGGTATGGATGTGCAGCTTTGTCTGAATCGGGCTCAGTTTGGGCCTTTGTGCCTTGTTGCCCCACAGTTTCTCAAAAGCCTTCTGACTCATAATTGACTGACTCGCCCCCGTGTCCAACTCCATTGATACCGGAATACCGTTCAATTTGACTTTCAGCCTGATAGGAGGGCTCTTGGTGGTGAAGGTGTGTACCCCATACACTTCTTCCTCGGGTTGAGTTGCTTCTCTTATTTGTTCTGCATGATCTGCGCCGATCGATCATCCTCTGCCAACTCTGCAACGTGGTGAGTCGCAGCAATCGTGCACATTCGCTGGAGGTGCCCCATTGTTTTGCAGCCTTTGCACACGTAGTGCTTGAATCGACATTGATGGGCTCGGTGATTACCCCCGCAGCGCCAACATGGTGCTAATGGATTTGCATTCACACCCGATGGCGGACTCTGAGTCATCCTAGGTCTTGCAGCTGTAGACGTGTTGACCCTGCCATATGCAGTTCTGCCTGCTAGCGATGTTATTTATGCACAGTACTTGCCGGTGAGCTTCGATGCTGGGAAGATATCTGTCTGGTATTATCGCTCGTGGATGTGAATGCCTGGGCTATCGCGATGGCCTTACTCAGGTCTAGGAATTCGGCGGAAAGCAGCTTGCGCAGAATGACCTCGTGGCCGATGCCAAGCACAAAAAAGTCCCGCAGCATTTCCCCCCAAAATCCAGCAAATTTGCAAGTTCCCGCAATGCGTCTCAGGTCGGTGACATAACTCTCCATGTCCTGGCCCTCGGAGCAGTGGTGCTTGTAGAAGCGATACCTGGCCCTTAAGACGTTCTCCTTCGGCTTGAGGTGGTTCCGAACCAGCGTATACAACTCTGTATATGTCTTCTCCGCTGGTTTCTCCGGTGCTAGCAGAGTCTTGATGGGGCCATATATTGTGGACACACACATGGTGAGGAGAATTGCCCTGCGCTTGATCGCTTTATCGTCAGCCACGAACTACTGGTCGAGACGCTCAACGAAGGCTTCCCAATCATCACCCTCTACAAATCTCTCTAAAATACCAACGGCAGTGATGATCGTGTGAAAGTTCCAAATCTGCTACTCGTCGCCAATTGTTATGTATGGAAGAACTCCACAAGACTGAGTACTGTGAGCTAAAACTGATGTGATCTTAGTCTCTTTAATACAACTCCAGAGTGCCGAAGCAGCATGGCAGACAGCCTTTTATACTCCCTCGCACGAGGTGTGCAGGTGACGCTTGGGCCTCCAACAGTTGCGCCCTCTAGTGGCAAGTCTTACACAGTTACAATGTTTACATACATAACATCAATGTACATTTCCTAAGTCTGTTGTCAAATGCTCTAATAAATCCAAATACAAAAAAGAAAAGACTGCGAGTCAACAGGGGCCGCAATGCCACTGCCAACAACAGGAGTTGGGGGCGGAAATGCTCAGGGCCAGCTGTTCAGAGATGAACTGACCTTATGTTAACAATGATACCATCCTGGCTGCAGCTTAAAAGAACAGGCACCGTAAGTCGGACATACATTATATCAGATCTGTCTGTCCATTGTTAAGGCTAGCCAAGGAGCAAATCTGACATAATAGAAACATAGAAACATAGAAAATAGGTGCAGGAATAGGCCATTCGGCCCTTCTAGCCTGCACCGCCATTCAATGAGTTCATGGCTGAACATGCAACTTCAGTACCCCATTCCTGCTTTCTCGCCATACCCCTTGATCCCCCTAGTAGTAAGGACTTCATCCAACTCCTTTTTGAATATATTTAGTGAATTGGCCTCAACAACTTTCTGTGGTAGAGAATTCCACAGGTTCACCACTCTCTGGGTGAAGAAGTTTCTCCTCATCTCAGTCCTAAATGGCTTACCCTTTCTCCTTAGACTGTGACCCCTGGTTCTGGACTTCCCCAACATTGGGAACATTCTTCCTGCATCTAACCTGTCTGAACCCATCAGAATATTAAATGTTTCTATGAGGTCCCCTCTCATTCTTCTGAACTCCAGTGAATACAAGCCCATTTGATCCAGTCTTTCTTGATAGGTCCGTCCCGCCATCCCGGGAATTAGTCTGGTGAACCTTCGCTGCACTCCCTCAATAGCAAGAATATCCTTCTTCAAGTTAGGAGACCAAAACTGTACACAATACTCCAGGTGTGGCCTCACCCAGGCCCTGTACAACTGTAGTAACACCTCCCTGCCCCTGTACTCAAATCCCCTCGTTATGAAGGGCAACATGTCATTTGCCATCTTAACCGCCTGCTGTACTTGCATGCCAACCTTCAATGACTGATGTACCATGACACCCAGGTCTCATTGCACCTCCCCTTTTCCTAATCTGTCACCATTCAGATAATAGTCTGTCTCTCTGTTTTTACCACCAAAGTGGATAACCTCACATTTATCCACATTATACTTCATCTGCCATGCATTTGCCCACTCACCTAACCTATCCAAGTCCCTCTGCAGCCTCATAGCATCCTTCTCACAGCTCACACGCCACCCAACTTAGTGTCATCCGCAAATTTGGAGATACTACATTTAATCCCCTCGTCTAAATCTTTAATGTACAGTGTAAACAGCTGGGGCCCCAGCACAGAACCTTGCGGTACCCCACTAGTCACTGCCTGCCATTCTGAAAAGTACCCATTTACTCCTACTCTTTGCTTCCTGTCTGACAACCAGTTCTCAATCCATGTCAGCACACTACCCCCAATCCCATGTGCTTTAACTTTGCACATTAATCTCTTGTGTGGGACCTTGTCGAAAGCCTTCTGAAAGTCCAAATATACCACATCAACTGGTTCTTCCTTGTCCACTCTACTGGAAACATCCTCAAAAAATTTCAGAAGATTTGTCAAGCATGATTTCCCTTTCACAAATCCATGCTGACTTGGACCTATCATGTCACCTCTTTCCAAATGCGCTGCTATGACATCCTTAATAATTGATTCCATCATTTTACCCACTACTGAGGTCAGGCTGACCGGTCTATAATTCCGTGTTTTCTCTCTCCCTCCTTTTTTAAAAAGTGGGGTTACATTGGCTACCCTCCACTCCATAGGAACTGATCCAGAGTCAATGGAATGTTGGAAAATGACTGTCAATGCATCCGCTATTTCCAAGGCCACCTCCTTAAGTACTCTGGGATGCAGTCCATCAGGCCCTGGGGATTTATCGGCCTTCAATCCCATCAATTTCCCCAACACAATTTCCCGACTAATAAGGATTTCCCTCAGTTCCTCCTCCTTACTAGACCCTACGTTTGTCTTTACTAACCTTTTTCTCTTTACATATTTATGGAAACTTTTGCAATCCGTCTCAATGTTCCCTGCAAGCTTCCTCTCGTACTCCATTTTCCCTGCCCTAATCAAACCCTTTGTCCTCCTCTGCTGAGTTCTAAATTTCTCCCAGTCCCCGGGTTTGCTGCTATTTCTGGCCAATTTGTATGCCACCTCCTTGGCTTTAATACTATCCCTGATTTCCCTTGATAGCCACGGTTGAGCCACCTTCCTTTTTTTATTTTTACGCCAGACAGGAATGTACAATTGTTGTAGTTCATCCATGCGGTCTCTAAATGTCTGCCATTGCCCATCCACAGTCAACCCCTTAAGTATCAATCGCCAATCTATCCTAGCCAATTCACGCCTCATACCTTCAAAGTTACCCTTCTTTAAGTTCTGGACCATGGTCTCTGAATTAACTGTTTCATTCTCCATCCTAATGCAGAATTCCACCATATTATGGTCACTCTTCCCCAAGGGGCCTCGCACAATGAGATTGCTAATTAATCCTCTCTCATTACACAACACCCAGTCTAAAATGGCCTCCCCCCTAGTTGGTTCCTCGACATATTGGTCCAGAAAACCATCCCTTATGCACTCCAGGAAATCCTCCTCCACCGTATTGCTTCCAGTTTGGTTAGTCCAATCTATGTGCATATTAAAGTCACCCATTATAACTGCTGCACCTTTATTGCATGCACCCCTAATTTCCTGTTTGATGCCCTCCCCCACATCACTACTACTGTTTGGAGGTCTGTACACAACTCCCACTAAAGTTTTTTGCCCTTTGGTGTTCTGCAGCTCTACCCATATAGATTCCACATCATCCAAGCTAATGTCCTTCCTAACTATTGCATTAATCTTCTCTTTAACCAGCAATGCTACCCCACCTCCTTTTCCTTTTGTTCTATCATAGAAACATAGAAAATAGGTGCAAGAGTAGGCCATTCGGCCCTTCTAGCCTGCACCGCCATTCAATGAGTTCATGGCTGAACATGCAACTTCAGTACCCCCTTCCTGCTTTCTCGCCATACCCCTTGATCCCCCTAGTAGTAAGGACTTCATCTAACTCCCTTTTGAATATATTTAGTGAATTGGCCTCAACAACTTTCTGTGTTAGAGAATTCCACAGGTTCACCACTCTCTGGGTGAAGAAGTTTCTCCTCATCTCGGTCCTAAATGGCTTACCCCTTATCCTTAGACTGTGACCCCTGGTTCTGGACTTCCCCAACATTGGGAACATTCTTCCTGCATCTAACCTGTCCAAACCCATCAGAATTTTAAACGTTTCTATGAGGTCCCCTTTCATTCTTCTGAACTCCAGTGAATACAAGCCCAGTTGATCCAGTCTTTCTTGATAGGTCAGTCCCGCCATCCCGGGAATCAGTCTGGTGAACCTTCGCTGCACTCCCTCAATAGCAAGAATGTCCTTCCTCAAGTTAGGAGACAAAAACTGTACACAATACTCCAGGTGTGGCCTCACCAAGGCCCTGTACAACTGTAGCAACACCTCCCTGCCCCTGTAATCAAATCCCCTCGCTATGAAGGCCAACATGTCCTTTGCTTTCTTAACCGCCTGCTGTACCTGCATGCCAACCTTCAATGACTGATGTACCATGACACCCAGGTCTCGTTGCACCTCCCCTTTTCCTAATCTGTCACCATTCAGATAATAGTCTGTCTCTCTGTTTTTACCACCAAAGTGGATAACCTCACATTTATCCACATTATACTTCATCTGCCATGCATTTGCCCACTCACCTAACCTATCCAAGTCACTCTGCAGCCTCATAGCATCCTCCTCGCAGCTCACGCTGCCACCCAATTTAGTGTCATCCGCAAATTTGGAGATACTACATTTAATCCCCTCGTCTAAATCATTAATGTACAGTGTAAACAGCTGGGGCCCCAGCACAGAACCTTGCGGTACCCCACTAGTCACTGCTTGCCATTCTGAAAAGTACCCATTTACTCCTACTTTTGCTTCCTGTCTGACAACCAGTTCTCAATCCATGTCAGCACACTACCCCCAATACCATGTGCTTTAACTTTGCATAATAATCTCTTGTGTGGAACCTTGTCGAAAGCCTTCTGAAAGTCCAAATATACCACATCAACTGGTTCTCCTTTGTCCACTCTACTGGAAATATCCTCAAAAATAGATCCTTCCTGAATGTTGAATACCTCTGGATGTTGAGTTCCCAGCCCTGATCATCCTGGAGCCACGTCTCTGTAATCCCAATCACATCATATTTGTTAACATCTATTTGCACAGTTAATTCATCCACCTTATTACGGATACTCCTTGCATTAAGACACAAAGCTTTCAGGCTTGTTTTTTTAACACCCTTTGTCCTTTTAGAATTTTGCTGTACAGTGGCCCTTTTTGTTCTTTGCCTTGGGTTTCTCTGCCCTCCACTTTTCCTCATCTCCTTTCTGTCTTTTGCTTTTGTCTCCTTTTTGTTTCCCTCTGTCTCCTTGCATTGGTTCCCATCCCCCTGCCATAATAATCTGGACAGCACTGAATAACCAAAGTATTTGTAATTTAAAAAAATCAATGCTTTAAAATCACTATCATTTTATACATACAAACTTGAGGGATTGTTGTTTTGTGCATCATAACTACCATATTGCATATAATATCTATGCAATATTACCATAGCCATATTGCAAATCATTGTGAGAAGATCCTAGTACAGTTTCAATACAAGGGGACAATAATAATTTAGATGGGTTAGGGTGAGTCCGTGATTATTAATCCATTTGAAAAAAGAGTCATTTAACCAAAAAAGTTTGAAAACGACTGCCCTAGATAATTCTTGTATGATGCTACTGTGGGTCCTTCAGCAATCTTGAAAAGCCACTGTACACAAAGCTATAACATAATATTACTTCACTGGAGAATATACGTACTACCTTAGCACCTAGTATGATTTGCAAACACAACCATAACACTACACTTCGCTAAAGACCTTCACAACCTGATAAGGTTTGTTCTTTTCCAATGCACAATTTTATATTATGGAATCGGTCTTTATTTATTACTTTTACAAAATTCACTTTAACATCATCTATATTTAACTGACTAAGAAAGCTGCTTTGCAAGAGAATTTGACAAGACGACAGTGCCACTTTAATACTGAGGCTATGACACAATGATTAAAATATCTTAAGAAATGTTGCTTGCAGCAGTCTATAGCGAACTTGAGCTGTTAACCAGTGCAAGGTTGAAGAGAGAACAAAAGAAACTTGGGAGCTTTAAATTGTCGCGCGTGCGCACAATTATTTTTTAAAGTCGGCAGCTTGTTCCAGTGCAGCCTCTGGTAAATGCGTGATGCCGGTGAAGGACATGCAAGCATGCTCTCTTCGCTGCTGCCTCCTGAACAGAGAGAATTACTACAGGCACTTTGTGGCAGGAAGTTGGTGTAGTGCGATGTGAGAATCTAAGTGTTTGCTCACTATCTGGCAGGGAGGAGAGGGAGGGAGCTTTAACGTCGTCGCTGCTGCTGCAGTATGTTTGTGTGAGACCGTGCTGTAGAGTTTGTGTGCGCGGGGGAAAAACAGAGACTCCAATTTTTTGTATATATATAAAAAAAGGTAAAGGAAATGAATACATTTTTTACCTTTTACAGTTTATACGCAGTCTGTCGGGTTTTCAGAAATAGAGCGACACCGGGTAAGGTAACCGGGGGAGGGCAGAATAAAAGGGAGAAAGATGAAGAAATACAAGTGTGCATAAAGTGAGGGAGCAGGCAGGCAGGCAGGGAGCGGGCGGGCAGCTCGGGCTCCTTTGTTTGAGCGCGAGCGAAGGTTAGAATCCGAGCCCAGACGCTGCTGGTTCCAGGGCTGTTCGTGCAGACAAATTGTGCGGCATCGTTAGCCTGCATCATGGTTGCTACGTTGCTGCTGTGATTTTCAATATTTCTGTTCCTTTTTTTTTGGGGTGCTGTAAAGCGCCCATCGACTTCAGTGGGAGCAAAACTGCGATTTAAGTATTGAAATGACCAGCCTGTGTGTAGGTTTTGTTTTGCTGCTGTCCTTTCTGCCTTCCTGGATTCAGGTTCACTGTGTCATTGAAGGGGAAAATATTTTTTTTTGTCGACGGAAAGAAAAATGCATATTTTCCATAAACCAAGAGAAAAGAAAAATAAATACATTTGAAAGATGTTTTTTTTTTAAATATTCTGTTTGCTTGTATAACGGAATATTAGACAAAGTCAGCTGGATTCGAGACTTGTTTTTGGAACAGTTTTATTGTGAAGTGCAGTTACATTTATAACGGATGTAAATGCTGTATTCAGGCGTTAAATCCAGGCTTAAATATTTTTACATTTCTCAGATGTAACCGTTCAAAATATTTATGATTTTGGAAATAGCATTTCATGGTGCTTAACTGCAAATGACCAATACATTTAGAGTATGATGTCAGTCTAGAGGACATGGTGCATAGAGGAGACGTAGTATCTGCACTGACTGTTCCTGCCGACACACAAACTGACCCAAAACAGAATAAACTCCCACATAACATGTAAACATAAAGTCATTAAAGATTTAAATCACTAATAGTATTACGTACATGGCTTGTAGATGACGGAGCAGACTTGATGGACCCAAAGGTCTTTCTACCTTCCATACTTTGTTTTCTAATTTTGAGTAATTTGTGATCTGATACCAAGATTTCATATTGAATTTGAACAGAATAACAATACCTTTTATTGTTTAGGAATCAGAGTTTTATTTAAAACTCTAGAGTATAAATTATCATACTGGGGAGAAATAGAATTGTTAACTGGGCAATAAGCAGATTAAGAAGCCTCATAACAAAATGCTGTCATTGCTCACTTATCAAACCATTATCAAACTGCACTTAACAAGCTTTTATATGTTCCAATTTCATACTTAATATGAATCCTTGTAGATGCTTTTGGAAATGTCATTAATACATCATATAGGTAATATTGAAATGTTATTTATTTTTCAAATTTCCTCCCTTCTGAAGGTATTAGCCCACTCAGGAATATGGTTTCGTGAGCATCGGCCACTCTGCGGTTCTTCATTTAAATAGTCATTTTTGAGGCTAGGTAAGGAGCATCACAGTCAAGCTCGATCCTGTTCACACCAGGCATTTACATGTCTATTTTCCAATAATTGCAATTAACAGTGAGAATTCTGACTATTTCTACTCTTCCTGCCCTCCAGCCCAAAGCTGATAGAGCCAATTTTAGTGTACCACCTGTTGGTAGAGATCGGTTAACTCATATTGAGAATCAAATCTAGGATCTTCTTAGTCATGACATTGGATGGGGCTTTTACCCACTAAAGAAAGAATGTTCACTGCTTACATCCTCAGGATGTCCCAAAGCACTTTACAACCAATGAAGTACTTTTGAAATGTCGTCATTATTGTGAAGTAGGGAAACTCAACAAGCAGTTTGCATGCAGCAGATCCCACAGAAAGCAAAGTGATTAATGATCAGATAAGCTGTTTTAGTGATGTTGGTTGAGGGATAAATGTTGTTCAGGATACTGGGAGAGCTCACCTGCTCCTCTTAGAAACATAGACATAGAAACATAGAAAATAGGTGCAGGAGCAGGCCATTCAGCCCTTCTAGCCTGCACCGCCATTCAATGAGTTCATGGCTGAACATGAAACTTCAGTACCCCCTTCCTGCTTTCTCGCCATAACCCTCGCCATAAAATAGTGCCATTGAGATCTTTTACATCCACCTGAACGGGCTGACATGGCCTCAGTTTAATGTCTCCTTCGAAAGAGTCACCTCTGAAAATGCAGTACTCCTCCAAAATGCACTGGCGAATCAGTCTAGATTATTTGTTTTAAGTTTTGAGTGGAAGTGAAAGTGCTACCACTGAGCCAAGGCTGACACTAGGTTGTCAGTAAGGCATGTTTAGAATTCTGTTCTACTTCTACATTTAAGAACAGACTCTGATTTATTCAGAATTTGTTTTTTGATTGTATAAATTACTTTCTTAAAAACTACTGATCTTAAGTCTAACCAGCTTCTAGCATAGTCCGCTCATGTTTTCTTATATTTGTATTCTGGCTAGGGTGGGTAAAGGCTGTTACTTCATCTTATCTTTATATAGTGTTATTTGTCCCTGAAAGACGAATTGGACTGATTTGCAGTGAGGTGAGAACAAATGGATATTGAGGAGGAAAGAACAAGTCAATGGAATTAGGGAAGGGGCCAAAATAACTGGCAAATATTTTAAGAAAGCTTTTGAAACCAGGAATGGAGGAGGTGAGGTGGAAAGATTTCAGGAGGGAATTTGAGGGCAGGGATATGGTGGATAAATGTGCAGCCACCAATAATGGAATGTAGAGGATGGCAAACAAGGAGTTAGACCAGTGTCGGAGAAGGATATGAGCAGGTGTATAGACTGAAAAATGGAGCAAGCTGGGGGTGAGAGACAGTTGAAGGCAAGGGCAAAGATTTTGAAATTGACATGCATGGTCACAGGGAGCAGTTGGGTTGATGGAATTGTGAAGCTATGAATGAATAGTGCTTTTCTTGATTAGTTGCAATTTATTGAGGGTAGAAATGGGGAGACCAGCTTGGGAAATGGTAGAGAAATAGAGTATGAGGTGACAAAGACATTGAATACAGTCTCAACATCAGTGGTGGGTTGGCAATAGAAGCTAGTTCTAGCTTTAATATTAAAATGTTTAGTTGAAGATGGATAAATAAGCTGTATTTGCCCAGCTTTCTAAGGATGGCTGAGTTTATTACCCTTTTCACATCCTTTTTATATCAAATATTCTGGAATTTGTAATTGTTATTTCTGACCAGTGTGTGGATTTCAGTGCCATTCACTGTAATGTAATCCTTTCTGATTTGAATACTGTTAAGGTCAGCTTCTGCAGGCCTGCAGACTGTGCAGTGTTGCAAGCATATTGGGGTGGGTTCTGTCCCTTTTCTGTATCAGCAGAAACTACTTTGGATAGATCGTGTCTTGCACAGGTACTACTTTTAGAGTCTGTGATGCTTTTCTTCCATTGGTGGAGTCCTCAGATTTTGTATAAATAGGTTGAGCAAATAAAGCATGGAAGCGATTATGCTGCCTTTACTTCCAGCTTCTGGATTGCTTGTCTTTGTTTTACACTCTGTGTACTAGAATGCATGGCCAAATTCCAGAGTTGGGTTGGTAAAGCTTTATACAGTCTGAGAAAAGATCCATGGATGACACTATGGGGGCGAAATTGCATACCGCCCCAGTTAGAGGTGGTGACAGCTGTGAGGTAGGACTTCCTGCGCCAAGTGCCAAAGTCCCGCCTCGGCTGCTAAATTGGAGTTACCGCCCCGAGAGGAAGTGGAGCGCAATGTCACATGCTCCACTTCCTCTTGGGGGCGGGACTGGGGTGCCAACATCGGGAATTTTACAGTGCTACGCGTGAAGAGGCAGGTAGCACTGGCGAGTGCACGGAGCCCTCCCTTTCCGTCAAAGGGAGGGCACACTGTGGACTCTGCATTGCGGAGAAGGCCACCACTACACCACTGGGGAGTGGGGTGCCGTGGAAGCAGCCCGGCACAGAAGCGGGCAAGGGCAGGACAAGGCCATGACCAGTAAGTCAGTTTAAAAAAAAAAAAGTCAGCGCCGTACCATTAATTTTTGCCCCATTAGCGGTACGTGCCCTGCGAAGCTGGCGTGGGCATCGCCTGCTGCAGCCCCACAGGACACTACTGAATTTTCGCTTCAGGATGAAAACGGGTTGCTGCGCATGATGATGATGCGAAATTTCATGGGAGTCGCTACCGGTACTGTGCCCCGGATGCTAACGGGAGGCGCAAACATCCAGAATTTGGCCCCCCATGTTTCATTCCACAGACAATTTGCAGTTGGCCCAGCTTGGCTGATGCCTTGGCGTTGACGGTAGTGTCATCGATTGTCATTTCGGGAATGTCAGACTTTTCCGAGTGGCAGCACTCTTGTCTCTGAAGGTCATGGGTTCAAGTCCCACTAGAGCACATAATTTGGGCTGACACTTCAGTGCAGCAATGAGGGAGTGCTGCACTGTCACAGGTGTCCTGTTTGGATGAGACATTAAACCAAGTGAGGTTACATCAACCTAATATCTGCCCTGTTAGGTGGATGTAAAGGATCCCATGGCACTGTTTGAAGAAAACAGACATTTTCTCCCTGGTGTCCTGGCCAGTAATCATCCCTGAATGGTCATGATCTCATTGCTGTGTGCAAATTGGCACCCGTGTTTCCTACATTACAACAGTAAATACACTTCAAAAGTACTTAATTGAAATGTAAAATGTTTTGGGGCATCCAGATCGTGAAAGACACGAAATAAATGTAAGTTCTTGTATCTCTGCCAATGTGTGGATTTGACAGCTCAGCATCACTCATAATCTGCCTGGCGTGACCTGGTGGAACGTCAAACCTGATGTACTCACTGTTTCCTTTGTCATTTCACATAACTCAGGTTGACCCAGAATTGGTGGACTTCCCCTAAAACTTGTAAGCCAAATAAGGAATAGCATATATTTTTTATTTAAAATGCAACATTTTAGAGACACACTTCATTTTTTTTTAATTTAGCGGAATTATGGAGCCTAAGGAAATATCAGTGTTTCTTTTGTACTCTTAATGGACACAAAAGGAATTTGTGGAAGTACTTTGTATTTCAGGTAGACAGTCTCATATTGCACTTTAATGTTCTAAATAACTTGGTGAAAAGGGACTGGATTGTGTTTGTTACTTTAAGAATCTGGCTTCAGTGTTGATGGGAAGAAGATTATCTAGATGTGTTTGGTGCTTGGGAACTCCTGTCTCTAGTGTGGAAGAGCTCAGTGAGCTACAACTTTCTGATTATATGCTCAAATTTCAACCAAAGAGCACTTGAATATTGAGCTTGACCACCAACAAGTTCACATAATGTGTAGACACTTTATAAAGCAAAAACAGTCTATGGAAGCAAGTGTCTGACTTTTATATTCTCTTTGCATTACCTGCTGTTGTAATGTGTTATTTTATATTTTGTATATTTTTCGGCCCTTTACTTTTTCTCTCCTTTCCTCACCCCCTCCACCCAAAAAAGGGAGAATGGACTGATAGCCTGACTCATTAGTTGAGACATTTTAATTTAGATCTCTTGGATGGAAATCCCAATGCATTATCATACTCTTGTGCTTCACTGCTTACAATCTGGTCGCAAAATGTTGAAACTGATGTTTACTCGTTGTCCGACATCCAATTGTATGACATCTAGTGTATTTACAAATTGTGGATACATTTTAAAAATGTTTATGTCCATGGATCTCAGTTGCTTTTAAAACTTCTGTACATACTTCGTGTTGTAAATTCTGTAATGACTAATTGAAAAGTCAACATTTTCCTGTGAATTCAATGTTTCTTCATTATTTTAAATTTTGTTGGAGTTGCTGTTTCGATTGTCTGTTTGTTTTGAAGATAAATCAGTTTGCTCAGTACTTCAAAATAATTTTTCCTTTGGCCTGTGGAAGAAAGTGTTCAGGCTTAGTTGCAGTGGTATTGACTTTGCTCATGGACTGTTGTATGTGCACACGCGTGTGTATGTTCAGAGCCAGTGAGACTCGTGTAATGAGCACACAGGCTATGTAAGACACACATACAGAGTGAAGACCTCCAGACATGTAAATTTGGGGAAATCCTTTTAGGGGTACATACAGCATCCTTTGTAAGCAAGATTGAGAGTCCCACATGGTATGTTGCCTACCTGATACCAGGGTGAGGGACATCCAGAAGCTGCTTGAAAGGATATCTGAGAGTGAGGGGGAAGATCCAGTTGTTGTGATCCATGTTGGGACCAATAACATAGGGAAGAGTAGGCAAGAGGGCCTGTTTGGAGAATAACAGGAACTAGAAGCTAAATTAAAGAACAGGATCTCCAGGGTAATTATCTTTGGATTATTACCTGAGCCACATGCAAATTGGCATAGGGATAAGCAGATTAAGGAGGTGAACATGTGGCTGAAAGAGGGGTTCCATTTCATGGGGCACTGGCGCAGTATTGGGACAGGAAGGAACTATATCTTTGGGACGGGTCCTAGCAGAAAGGATAAATGGGGTGGTCGCAAGGACTTTAAACTAGTAAAACGGAGAGGCTCAGGTAGAAAATGTAGTATAAATAATAGTTCAAAAACAAACGAAGGGAAGAGAGTAGAGTAACAGTCAGAAATTGTGCTTTAGGCACTACAGGTAAAGGGAAAACTAAAAGATGTTTGGGAGGTGTTAAACAAATATGGCAGGGGAATGGGAACCTATGCAGGGAGACAGAGGGAAATAAAATGGAGTCAGAAGTAAAAGATAGAAAGGAGAATAGTAAAAGTGGAGGGCAGAGGAACCCAAGGCAAAAAACAAAAAGGGCCACATTACAGCAAAATTCTAAAGGGGCAAAGTGTATTAAAAAGACAAGCCTAAGGCTCTGTGCCTCAATGTGAGGAGTATTCGAAATAAGGTGGACGAATTAACTACGCAGACAGCAGTTACCGGATACGATGTGATTGGCATCATGGAGACATGGCTCCAGGGTGACCAAGACTGGGAACTCAACATCCAGGGGTATTCAACATTTAGGAAGGATAGACAGAAAGGAAAAGGAGGCGGTGTGGCGTTGCTGGTTAAAGAGGAAATTAATGCAATAGTAAGGAAGGACGTTAGCTTGGATGATGTGGAATCGGTATGGGTGGAGCTACGGAATATCAAAGGGCAGAAAACGCTAGTGGGAGTTATGTACAGGCCACCAAATAGTAGTAGTGAGGTTGGGGACAGCATCAAACAAGAAATAAGGGATGCGTGCAATAAAGGTACAGCAGTAATCATGGGCGACTTTAATCTACATATTGATTGGGTTAACCAAACTGGTAGCAGTGCGGTGGAGGAGGATTTCCTGGAGTGTATTAGGGATAGTTTTCTAGACCAATATGTCGAGGAACCAACTAGAGAGCTGGCCATCCTAGACTGGGTGATGTGTAATGAGAAGGGACTAATTAGCAAACTTGTTGTGCGAGGCCCCCTGGGGAAGAGTGACCATAATATGGTAGAATTCTTTATTAAGATGGAGAGTGACAAAGTTAATTCAGAAACTTAAGGAAAGGTAACTTTGATGGTATGAGGCGCGAATTGGCTAGATTAGACTGGCAAATGATACTTAAAGGGTTGACGGTGGATAGGCAATGGCAAACCTTTAAAGATCATATGGACGAACTTCAACAATTATACATCCCTGTCTGGAGTAAAAATAAAACTGGGAAGGTGGCTCCACCGTGGCTAACAAGGGAAATTAAGGATAGTGTTAAATCCAAGGAAGAGGCATACAAATTAGCCAGAAAAAGTAGCAAGCCGGAGGACTGGGAGAAATTTAGAATACAGCAGAGGAGGAAAAAGGGTTTAATTAAGAGGGGGAAAATGAGTACGAGGAAGCTTGCCAGAAACACACAAAATGACTGCAAAAGCTTCTATAGATATGTGAAGAGAAAAAGGTTAGTGAAGACAAACGTCGGTCCCTTGCAGTCGGATTGGGTGAATTTATAATGGGGAACAAAGAAATGGCAGACCAATTGAACAAGTACTTTGGTTCTGTCTTCACCAAAGGAAGACACAAATAACCTTCCGGATGTACTAGGGGACCGAAGGTCTAGCTGAGAAGGAGGAACTGAGGGAAATCCTTATTAGGCGGGAAATTGTGTTATGGAAATTGATGGGATTGAAGGCCGATAAATCCCCAGGGCCTGATAGTCTGCATCCCAGAGTACTTAAGGAAGTGGCCCTAGAAATAGTGGATGCATTGGTGATAATTTTCCAACAGTCTATTGACTCTGGATCGGTTCCTATGGACTGGAGGGTTGCTAATGTAACGCCACTTTTTTAAAAAAGGAGGGAGAGAGAAAACGGGTAATTATAGACCAGTTAGCCTGACATCAGTACTGGGGAAAATGTTGGAATCAATCATTAAGGATGAAGTAGCAGCACATTTGGAAAGCAGTGACAGGATCAGACCAAGTCAGCATGGATTTATGAAAAAGAAATCATGCTTGACAAACCTTCTGGAATTTTTTTGAGTATGTAACTAGTAGAGTGAACAGGGGAGAACAAGTGGATGTGGTGTGTTTGGACTTTCAAAAGGCTTTTGACAAGGTCCCACATAAGAGATTGGTGTGCAAAATCAAAGCACATGGTACTGGGGGTAATGTACTGACGTGGATAGAGAACTGGTTGGCAGACAGGAAGCAGAGAGTCGGGATTAACGGGTCCTTTTCAGAATGGCAGGCAGTGACTAGTGGCGTGCCGCAGGGCTCAGTTTTACTATAAACATTAATGATTTAGATGAAGGAATTGAGTGTAATATCTCCAAGTTTGTAGATGACACTAAACTGGGTGGCGGTGTGAGCTGTGAGGAGGATGCTAAGAGGCTGTAGGGTGACTTGGACAGGTTAGGTGAGTGGGCAAATGCATGGCAGATGCAGTATAATATGGATAAATGTGAGGTTCTCCACTTTGGGGGCAAAAACACGAAGGCAGAATATTATCTGAATGGCAGCAGACTAGGAAAAGGGGAGATGCAACGAGACCTGGGTGTCATGGTTCATCAGTCATTGAAAGTTGGCATGCAGGTACAGCAGGCGATGAAGAAGGCAAATGGTATTTTGGCCTTTATAGCTAGGGGATTTGAGTATAGGAGCAGGGAGGTCTTGCTGCAGATGTACAGGTCCATGGTGAGGCCTCACCTGGAGTATTGTTAGTTTTGGTCTCCTAATCTGAGGAAGGATGTTCTTGCTATTGATGGAGTGCAGCGAAGGTTCACCAGACTGATTCCCAGGATGGCTGGTCTGACCTATGAGGAGAGACTGGATCAATTGGGCCTTTATACACTGGCGTTTAGAAGGATGAGAGGGGATCTCATAGAAACATATAAGATTCTGACGGGACTGTACAGGTTAGATGCGGGAAGAATGTTCCCGATGTTGGGGAAGTCCAGAACCAGGGGACACAGTCTTAGAAACATAGAAACATAGAAAATAGGTGCAGGAGTAGGCCATTCGGCCCTTCTAGCCTGCACCGCCATTCAATGAGTTCATGGCTGAACATGCAACTTCAGTACCCCATTCCTGCTTTCTCGCCATACCCGTTGATCCCCCTAGTAGTAAGGACTACATCCAACTCCTTTTTGAATATATTTAGTGAATTGGCCTCAACAACTTTCTGTGGTAGAGAATTCCACGGGTTCACCACTCTCTGGGTGAAGAAGTTTCTCCTCATCTCGGTCCTAAATGGCTTACCCCTTATCCTTAGACTGTGACTCCTGGTTCTGGACTTCTCCAACATTGGGAACATTCTTCCTGCATCTAACCTGTCTTAAACCCATCAGAATTTTAAACGTTTCTATGAGGTCCCCTCTCATTCTTCTGAACTCCAGTGAATACAAGCCCAGTTGATCCAGTCTTTCTTGATAGGTCAGTCCCGCCATCCCGGGAATCAGTCTGGTGAACCTTCGCTGCACTCCCTCAATAGCAAGAATGTCCTTCCTCAAGTTAGGAGACAAAAACTGTACACAATACTCCAGGTGTGGCCTCACCAAGGCCCTGTACAACTGTAGCAACACCTCCCTGCTCCTATACTCAAATCCCCTCGCTATGAAGGCCAACATGTCATTTGCTTTCTTAACCGCCTGCTGTACCTGCATGCCAACCTTCAATGACTGATGTACCATGACACCCAGGTCTCGTTGCACCTCCCCTTTTCCTAATCTGTCACCATTCAGATAATAGTCTGTCTCTCTGTTTTTACCACCAAAGTGGATAACCTCACATTTATCCACATTATACTTCATCTGCCATGCATTTGCCCACTCACCTAACCTATCCAAGTCCTCCTAGCATCCTCCTCACAGCTCACACTGCCACCCAACTTAGTGTCATCCGCAAATTTGGAGATACTACATTTAATCCCCTCGTCCAAATCATTAATGTACAATGTAAACAGCTGGGGCCCCAGCACAGAACCTTGCGGTACCCCACTAGTCACCGCCTGCTATTCTGAAAAGTACCCATTTACTCCTACTCTTTGCTTCCTGTCTGACAACCAGTTCTCAATCCATGTCAGCACACTACCCCCATCCCATGTGCTTTAACTTTGCACATTAATCTCTTGTGTGGGGCCTTGTCGAAAGCCTTCTGAAAGTCCAAATATACCACATCAACTGGTTCTCCCTTGTCCACTTTACCGGAAACATCCTCAAAAAATTCCAGAAGATTTGTCAAGCATGATTTCCCTTTCACAAATCCATGCTGACTTGGACCTATCATGTCACCTCTTTCCAAATGCGCTGCTATGACATCCTAAATAAATGATTCCATCATTTTACCCACTACCGATGTCAGGCTGACCGGTCTATAATTCCCTGTTTTCTCTCTCCCTCCTTTTTTTAAAAAGTGGGGTTACATTGGCTACCCTCCACTCTATAGGAACTGATCCAGAGTCAATGGAATGTTGGAAAATGACTGTCAATGCATCCGCCATTTCCAAGGCCACCTCCTTAAGTACTCTGGGATGCAGTCCATCAGGCCCTGGGGATTTATCGGCCTTCAATCCCATCAATTTCCCCAACACAATTTCCCGACTAATAAGGATTTCCCTCAGTTCCTCCTCCTTACTAGACCCTCCGACCCCTTTTATATCCGGAAGGTTGTTTGTGTCCTCCTCAGTGAATACCAAACCAAAGTACTTGTTCAATTGGTCCGCCAATTCTTTGTTCCCCGTTATGACTTCCCCTGATTCTGACTGCAGGGGACCTACGTTTGTCTTTACTAACCTTTTTCCCTTTATATATCTATAGAAACTTTTGCAATCCGTCTTAATGTTCCCTGCAAGCTTCTTCTCGTACTCCATTTTCCCTGCCCTAATCAAACCCTATGTCCTCCTCTGCTGAGTTCTAAATTTCTCCCAGTCTCTGGGTTCGCTGCTATTTCTGGCCAATTTGTATGCCACTTCCTTGGATAATGGGTAGGCCATTTAGGACTGAGATGAAGAGAAACTTCTTCACTGAGTTGTTAGCCTGTGGACTTCACTGCCGCAGAGAGTTGTTGATGCCAGTTCATTGGATATATTCAAGAGGTAGTTAGATGTGGCCCTTACGGCTAAAGGGATCAAGAGGTATGGAGAGAAAACAGGAAAGGGGTACTGAGGAAATGATCAGCCATGATATCGAATGGTCTACTCCTGCACCTATTTTCTATGTTTCTATTTGGGATGTGAAGTTCAGGGCATTGTGCGTCCAAGATTATAATCTAAGTGAGGCTTGTGGCATAGCGTACATTGTGCCATGTCTGGGGGGGGGGTTGCGAAGAAAGTCAGAGCAATTTGGAGACAGGATTGCTAAGCGCATGAGTAAGTTTTTTTTTTTGAAATTTTTTTTTTGTGTTCAGTTTTATGTTTTGGGTGGATGGGGAATTGTTGTGGCAAATTTCTGTTGAAAAAAACTGTGCTGCAATGTGATTGGGGAAAATTTATTGATTGGTTTTGCGCATTCTCATTGGCGAGATAACCAGTAGAAAATAAGCAATTAGAAAACACAAAATTTCAGACTGGATTTACAATTAATTGCAATTGTACAAGTGGTACAATAAAAATTGGAGGGGGGAGGCTGGAATTCAAAATCAGGAGATAAATTACAAATCAAAAATATCAAAGGGCTTAGGTAGACATCATGCACGCTTTAGACATAGTGAACCAGTATGAAATGAGCTGCCATTCAATAGATGTGCGGTACCCTCAACTGCACCACAGCTACAAAGAGGGCTATTACTAAGTCCCCAGGTGTGGTCATTTGCTGCACACCTTACTACCCCACATCTAAAATGATTGAGTTTGCAGCAAATATGGTGTGGCAGCTCGAAGGCAGGCATTGGGCTGGATGATGAGCAAGGAATTTCTTGCAGAGTGAACAACTTGTCCCTGAACTGTTCATAATGAGGTTGCATCTGCCATTACGTTGATTGCTAGCATGGCCCAGATTAGTTTTTTGTTCATGAGTCGGTGACACTTTGAAAAGTGATAGTTGTGGCATCTCATAGAATCATAGAATGGATACAGCACGGAAGGCGGCCATTCGGCCCATCGAGCTCATGCCTGCTCTCTGCAAGAGCACTTCAGCTAGTCCCACTCTCCCGCCCTTTTCCCATAGCCCTGCAATTTTTTTTCTTTCAGGAACTTATCCAACCCCCTTTTGAAAGCTGTGATTGAGCCTGCCTCCACCATCCTTTCAGGCAGTGCATTCCACATCCTAACTACTCGCTGTATAAAAAGTTTTTTCTTGTGTTGCTTTTGGTTCTTTTGCCAATCACCTTAAATCTGTGTCCTCTGCTTGACGTTTCTGCCAATGGGAACAGTTTCTCTCTATCTACTCTGTCCAGAACTCTCATGATTTTGAACACCTTTATCAAATCGCCTCTCGATCTTTTCTGCTCTAAGGAGAACAAGCCCAGCTTCTCCAGTCTATCCACGTAACTGAAGTCCCTCATCCCTGGAATCATTCTCGTAAATCTTTCCTGCATCCTTCGTAAAAGTGCGGTGCCTAGAATTGGACACAATGCTCCAGTTGAGGCTGAACCAGTGTTTTACACAGGTTCATCATCATTTCTATGCTTTTGTTCTCTCTACCTTTATTCATGAAGCCCAGGATCCCGTAAGCTTTTTTAACTGCTTTCTCAACCTGCCCTGCCACCTTCAATGATTGATTGTGCACATATATCCTTGGGTCTCTGTGTTCCTGCACCCCCTTTAGGATTGTACCCTTTAGTTTATGTTTCCTCCCATTCTTTCTACCAAAATGTATCATGGCACTTTTCTGTATTAAATTTCATCTGCCACGTGTCTGCCCATTCCACTAGCCTGTCTATCACTATCCTCCTCACTGTTCACTATACTTCTAAGTTTTGTGTCATCTGCAAATTTTCCCAAGCGATTCTTTGCTGCAATATATCACCCTGATGTTAGGAGACAATATATTTGCGAGGACTGGTAGCCATTTGCTGTTTGTTGGATTCATAGTCCCTGTTGTTCTCGTGCATTCGTTCCTCAAGTTGAGCCTGCAAACTTTTGCATCATCTGAGCTACCTTGGTGCTATGGTCCTTGTAGGTAAAGGTGCAATATATAGTTACTCCTTTATATGCTTTCTTTGTGCTTGTCATCCAAGAGGACGTTAAATTCTCGTGAAGCATTGTTACGATGAAGATAGAAGCATGAAAACACTGTCACTTTTTGCAATTGTCACTTTTTGCAATAGTCACTGATGGCTGCCATGACTTGACTCAAAAGCAAAATACTGCTCCTTCCGCTTCCCGGCCTGCTCCGATGGTGCTCGCAAGCCAAGGGTCGCGCAGACTGATGGTACCGGTACGCTTTTATTGACAACAAAATCTTGGCTGCCCGCGCTTACAAACATCATACTAGGTACTAGGCCCCTTGTTTTTGTCATATCCATCAATGATCTAGACTTGAACATAGGGGGTATGATTTAAGAAGTTTGCAGATGATACTAAAATCGGCTGTGTTGGTTGCTAATAAAGAAGAAAGCTGCGAACTACAGGAAGATATCAATCAACTGGTCAAGTGGGCAGAACAGCGACAAATAGAATTTAATCCAGAGAAGTGTGAGGTAATGCATTTTGGGAGGGCGAACAAGGAAAGGGAATACACATTAAATGGTCAGTCATTGAGAAGTGTAGAGGAACAAAGGGACCTGGGAGTGCATGTCCACAGATCCCTGAAGGTAGCAAGCCAGATGGATAAGGTGGTTAAAAAGGTATACGGAATGCTTGCCTTTATTAGCCGAGGCATAGAATACAACAGCAGGGAGGTTATGCTTGAACTGTATAAAACACTGGTTAGGCCACAGCTGGAGTACTGCATGCAGTCCTGCTCACCGCATTACAGGAAGGACGTGATTGCACTGGAAAGGGTACAGAGGAGATTAACGAGGATGTTGCCTGGAGTGGAGTCTAAGCTATGAGGACAGAATTAGATAGGCTGGATTTGTTTTCATTGGAACAGAGGAGGCTGAGGGTAGACCTCATTGAGGTGTATAAAATTATGAGGGGCCTAGATATAGTGGATAGCAGAGGGGTCAACAACCAGGGGGCATAAATTTAAAATAATTGATAGAAGGTTCAGAGGGGATTTGAGGGGAAATGTCTTCACACAGGGTTGTGAGGGTCTGGAACTCACTGCCTGAAAGGGTGGTGGAGGCTGAAACACTCACCACATTTAAAAAGTACTTGGATGTGCACCTGAAGTGCCGTGACCTGCAGGGTTACGGACCTAGAGCTGGAAAGTGGGATTAGGCTGGATAGTTTCTTGTTGGCCGGCATGGACACGATGGGCCGAAATGGCCTCCTTCCATGCTGTAAACTTCTATGATTCTATGATCATGTCACCACACCTGCGCCGCAAATATGCAGTCTCCAGAGAATACAACTGCTATACCAGCAAAGACATGACGATCCAAGCCGACTTGAACAGCATACCACAAACCCATTTCAAATCTAGAAAGCGGAAGGAGTAGCGTGGCGGCATACCACACCAGGGAGCAGCACGTGCTGGAGCAGGAGAACGACAACAGCGAAGAGTGACTGGATTGGACGTCACCAAGGTCCAGGTCGCTGATTGGAGCGTGAGCAGGTACATCAGGAACAGCGAGGTTGGGATGCAGGAGCGGCAACTGATTGTAGAGTGACGTGATTGGGGCCCAGGAGAGGGGAGGGCCAGGGTCAGCACGGGCCAGCCCACACTGCAATATGTGTGCGTACTAGGTCCGTGCAGCAGAGCTGGTCTCCAGTCATCTTGGTTAATCCTTGCCACTGGACCAAGACCTAGCTTTGTCAAGCCCGTGTGGTCGCTGGTGTGCAACAGCCACCACACGTTTAATTTAAAAAAAAAATAAAAAAAAATCTTCCATCCGTCAAAATTTAGTTCGGGACCTGGAATATTAGGTCCTTCATTGAACACCTGTGAACTTTTTGGCATGGAAGCAAGTCATCCTTGATTCGAGGAACTGCCTATGATGATGTTGTTTGTGGGCAGGATTTGGGATGTGTTTTGCTTAATATTGATTATCTGGCTTCAAGAAAGAAACCAGGCTAATCACTTGTGACTGTTCCAGCAGGTCCCAAGGCTCTCAGTTGGCTCTGTCCTGAATGGGCATCAGTAGGTTGGAAACTGCTTTTGAGGAAAGTAGCCTATGCTTTTTTTAAATCCTACTATAAGTGCAACGAGTGGGTTTAACTAATTGTAATGCAGCTAAGTTTTTTTTAGTGAATTTCTGCTTTGCCAGGCCATTTGTCAAGTTGGAGCTGGTGGGAGCACTCCACAAATTCCATGTTTCAAAGATAACAAGTAGTTATTGGTTGGGCTTGAGACAATTTGCATGCAGCGAAGTCCCATAAACAGCAGTGAAAAAATGACCACATAATCTGTTTTTGTGGTGTGATTGAAAGACAAATCCTGGACAGTACAAAGACAAAATTCCCCTGCTCTTCAAATAGTGCCAAATAATCTTTTGCTTTCAACCAGTAGGGCAAACAGGCTCGCTTTAATATCGAATACAAAAGACAGTATCACCGACTGTGCAGTAATCCCTCAGTACTGCACTGAGGGTTTGGCTTTGAATATGTGCTAACATTTCTGGAGCGAGGCTTGAGTCCACATTTTGACTCTGGTGAGAATGCTATGATTCAGCTATGGCTGACCAGAATCTGTTGTGATTAAATTGGAGGTTTCGCTCCTGAGAGACGTATTTTTATTCGTGTTGCTCGTATAGTATTGCCCATGGTGAGTTGGTAAATATGTTGTTTAATCCCATGTAAAGTACAATATATTACTGTATACTTATGTCATTATTCCACCATTCACACCCTATCTTGACTAATTTTTTTTCTAACTCCTGGCATTACCATTTCAATTCGGCCTATCGTCCCTTTTATATCTCTGATCTCTCCTGCCTGCCATCCTCTCTCATACCTTCCCTTTTGTTCTTCCCCTCCCCTTTTCAGTGCTTCTTAAGAATATGTTCTTTTCGAACACTTACCAGTTCTGACGAAGGGACGTTGACCCGAAACGTTAACTCTTTCTCACCCCAGATGCTGCCTGACCCACTGAGATTTCCAGCATTTTCTGTTTTTATTTCAGATTCCAGCATTCGCAGTATTTTGCTTTTGTACTTATGACTGTTGGTGATCAAGTGAGTTAAAATTGTTTTTGTACACCGTATCATGAGAATGTTAATGGTGTTTTCTGTTTGAGTTCCATTGTTATATGCATATCTTCATAGAAACATAGTAAATAGGTGCAGGAGTAGGTCATTCGGCCCTTCGAGCCTGCACCACCATTCAATATGATCATGGCTGATCATGCACTTCAGTACCCCATTCCTGCTTTCTCTCCATATACCTTGATCCCTTTAGCCGTAAGGGCCACATCTAACTTCCTTTTGAATATATCTAACGAACTGGCCTCAACAACTTTCTGTGGTTGAGAATTCCACATGCTCACAACTCTGAGTGAAGAAGTTCCTCATCTTGGTCCCTAAATGGCTTACCTCTTATCCTTAGACTGTGACCCCTGGTTCTGGACTTCCCCAACATCGGGAACATTCTTCCTGCATCTAACCTGTCCAATCCTGTCAATTTTATATGTTTCTATGAGATCCCCTCTCATTCTTCTAAATGCCAGTGAGTATAAGCCTAGTCAATCCAGTCTTTCTTCATATGTCTATCCTGTCATCCCGGGAATCAATCTGGTAAACCTTCGCTGCACTCCCTCACTAGCAAGAATGTCTTTCCTCAGATTAGGAGACCAAAACTGTACACACTATTCAAGGTGTGGCCTCACCAAGGCCCTGTACAACTGTAGTAAGACTTCCCTGCTCCTATACTCAAATCCTCTCGCTATGAAGGCCAACATGCCATTTGCTGCCTTCACCGCCTGCTGTACCTGTATGCCAACTTTCAATGACTGATGTACCATGACACCCAGGTCTCGTTGCACCTCCCCTTTTCCTAATCTGTCACCATTCAGATAATCTGCCTTCCTGTTTTTACCACCATGGATAACCTCTCATTTATCTACATTATACCGCATCTGCCATGTATTTGCCTAGTTACCTAACCTGTCCAAGTTGCCCTGCAGCCTCTTAGCATCCTCCTCACAGCTCACACTGCCACCCAGCTTAGTGTCATCTGCAAACTTGGAGATATTACATTCAATTCCTTTGTTTTATTGATTAATGTATATTGTAAATAGCTGGGATCCCAGCACTGAATCTTGCGGTACCCCACTAGTCACTGCCTGCCATTCTGAAAAGGATCTGTTTATTCCCATTCTTTGCTTTCCTGTCTGCCAACCAGTTCTCTATCCACGTCAGTACATTACCCCCAATACCATGTGCTTTAATTTTGCACACTAATCTCTTGCGTGTGGGACCTTGTCAAAAGCCTTTTTGCAAGTCGAAATACACCACATCCATTGGCTCCCCCTTGTCCACTCTACTAGTTACATCCTCAAAAAATTCTAGAAGATTTGTCCAGCATGATTTCCCTTTCATAAATCCATGCTGACTTGGACCGATCCTGTTACTGCTTTCCAAATGTGCTGCTATTACATCTTTAATAATTGATTCCAACATTTTCCCCATCACCGATGTCAGGCTGACTGGTCTGTAATTCCCTGTTTTCTCTCTCCCTCCTTTTTTAAAAAGTGGGGTTACATTAACTACCCTCCAGTCCATAGGAACTAGGCCAGAGTCTGTAGAATGTTGGAAAATGACCATCAATGCATCCACTATTTCTAGGGCCACTTCCTTAAGTACTCTGAGATGCAGATTGTCAGGCCCTGGGGATTTATCTGCCTTCAATCCCATCAATTTTCCTAACACAATTTGCTGACTAATGAGAATTTCCTTTAGTTCCTCCTTCTCGCTAGACCCTCGGTCCCCTAGTAATTCCGGAAGGTTATTTGTGTCTTCCTTAGTGAAGATAGAACCAAAGTATTTGTTCATTTGGTCTGCCATTTCTTTGTTCACCATTATAAATTCACCTGATTCTGACTAAGGGGCCCACATTTGTCTTCACTAATCTTTTTTTCTTCACGTATCTGTAGAAGCTTTTGCAGTCAGTTTTTATGTTCCCTGCAAGCTTACACTCATATTCTATGTTCCTCCTCCTAATTAAACCCTTTGTCCTCCTCTCCTGCATTCTAAATTTCTCCCAGTCCTCAGGTTTGCTGCTTTTTTTTGGCCACTTTATATGCCCCTTCCTTGGATTTAACACTATCCTTAATTTCCCTTGTAAGTCACGGTTGAGCCACCTTCCCCATTTTATTTTTACGTCAGACAGGGATGTACAATAGTTGTAATTCATCCATGTGGTCTTTAAATGCCTGCCATTGCCTATCCACCGTCAACCCTTTAAGTATCATTCGCCAGTCTATCCTAGCCAATTCATGTCTCATACCACCGAAGTTACCTTTCTTTAAGTTCAGGACCCTAGTCTCTGAATTAACTGTGTCACTCTCCATCTTAATGAAGAATTCTACCATATGGTCACTCTTCCCCAAGGGGCCTCGCACAACACAGAAAATTCAATTGCTTTGATTATTATGTTTAAGTCATTCGATAATTTTATCTCCTGCCTTTTATAAACATCAGGATACAGATGATGATGCTGGGGAAGATCCTCTAGCATGCAAGTAGACATTAAGGGAGATTCCAGGTACTGTGTTGCAGTACAGGGGATGCTATGTGGTTATCTGATTTTGGGAGAGTAGTTTTGAGTGTGGGAGCCCTGAGAGGGGGTAGTGCAATGTGGTAGAACAGAAGGTTGTCAGGATGCAAGCATTGGAGTGGGGGATCTTCTGGCTGTGGGGCAAGCATTCCAAAATGTGGGAGTGCTGTATCAGTGTGTGACCATGTCAGATTTAAGTTCTGGGTTGTGGCAGTGATTGGAAAATGGTGCTAGGGTGAGATGTCACGGCCCGGGTCTGGTAGGAGATGGAGTGCATTCTCATAGTGAAGGGTGAAGGGGTCCCTTGTCTGTTAAGCACTTGGAGGTGGGAGGATGGGGTGGGTACATCCAGGTGTAGTAATGCTGGCATAATAGTCGGGGTGTGGGAACACTTGCATGATGGTGGTAAGGTGTGGAAATAATGGAAGAAAAGTTCTGAGGTCTGACAGTGGTGTCAGGATGGAATGGGGGGTTCTGGATTGTGTCGGTGCTGGGAGACGGTGGCATCAATGCTCCGTGAGTGATGGGACCAGTAAGAGGTAGTGAAGAGTACCATTTCTCTCGACCCCTGCACTGTCTTTAAATTGTCAGACTCTTTGTCCGCCATCCGGTATTGGATGAGCATAAATTTCCTCCAACTAAATATTGGGAAGCCAAAGCCATTGTCTTCGGTCTCTGCCACAAACTCCATTCCCTAGCCACTGACTCCATCCCTCTCCCTGGCAACTGTCTGAGGCTGCACCAGACTCTTCACAACCTTGGTGTTATATTTGGCCCTAAAATGAGTTTCTGACCACATATCTGCGCCATCACTAAGACCACCTATTTCCACCTCTCTAACATCGCCCGACTCTACCCCGGCTCATCTCATCAGCTGCTGAAACCCTCATCCATGCCTTTGTTGCCTTCAGACTTGACTCTTCCAACGTACTCCTGGCTAGCCTTCCACATTCCACCCAAGTGAACTTGTTTATCCAAAACTCTGCTGCCCGTGTCCTAACTCACGCCTAGTCTCGTTCACCCATCACCCCTGTACTCATTGACCTACATTGGCTCCCGGTTAAGCAACACCTTGATTTTTAAAATTCTCATCCTTGTTTTCAAATCTTTCCATGGTCTTGCCCCTCCCTATCTCTAACCTCCTCCAGCCCCACAACCTCCCAAGATGTCTGCGCTCCTTTAATTCTACCCTCTTGAGCATCCCTGATTTTAATTGCTCAACCATTGATGTCTGTACCTTCAGCTGCCGAGGCCCGAAGCTCTGGAATTCCCTCCCTCAACCTCTCTGCCTCTCTATGGGCCCAAGTTTCCACATGATTTGCGCCTGATTTTTAGGAGCAACTGGTGGAGAACGGACTATCTTAGAATTCGCAATTCTCCACATTTTTTTTTCTGCAGTTCTAGTCAGGTAGAACAGTTCTACTTTGGAACAGAATTTTTTCTTCAAAAGGGGCGTGACCGGCCACTGACGCCTGATTTGAAAGTTTCCACAGTGAAAACGTACTCCAAACTAAAGTAGAATGGCGCAAGTGAAGATTTTTGTAGAACTGAAAAAACCTGTTCTACACTTAAAAAAATCAGGCGTAGGTTACAAATCAGGCATCCAGAACGAGGTGAGGGGGGAAGGGAACTCATTAAATTCTACAATCAATCCTTATTTATACTTATACAAATATTATACAAATAAATCCAACCTGAATAAACATTTATAAGCAAAGAAAAGATTAAATAAACCATCTTCCTACCTGTGTGAAAGTGCTTCAGCCAGGGAGAATGGTGCAGCAAGCCTCACAAAACGAGGGAGCCGACCGAACACGGGCGGGGGGGGGGAGGAGGGAGCCGACCGAACGCGGGCGGGCGGGGGGAGGAGGAGGGAGCCGACCGAACACGGGCGGGGGGGGGGAGGAGGGAGCCGACCGAACACGGGCGGGGGGGGGAGGAGGGAGCCGACCGAACACGGGCGGGGGGGGGAGGAGGGAGCCGACCGAACACGGGCGGGGGGGGGAGGAGGGAGCCGACCGAACACGGGCGGGCGGGGGGAGGAGGGAGCCGACCGAACACGGGCGGGCGGGGAGGAGGAGGGAGCCGACCGAACACGGGCGGGTGGGGAGGAGGAGGGAGCCGACCGAACGCGGGCGGGCGGGGAGGAGGAGGGAGCCGACCGAACACGGGCGGGGGGAGGAGGAGGGAGCTGACCGAACACGGGCGGGCGGGGGGAGGAGGGAGCCGACCGAACACGGGCGGGGGGGAGGGAGCCGACCGAACACGGGCGGGGAGGGAGGAGGGAGCTGACCGAACGCGGGCGGGCGGGGGGGAGGAGGGAGCCGACCGAACGCGGGGGGAAGGAGGGAGCCGACCGAACGCGGGCGGGGGGGAGGAGGGAGCCGACCGAACGCGGGCGGGCGGGGGGGAGGAGGGAGCCGACCGAACGCGGGCGGGGGGGGGAGGAGGGAGCCGACCGAACGCGGGCGGGGGGGGAGGAGGGAGCCGACCGAACGCGGGCGGGCGGGCGGGGGGAGGAGGGAGCCGACCGAACGCGGGCGGGGGGGGAGGAGGGAGCCGACCGAACGCGGGCGGGGGGGGGAGGAGGGAGCCGACCGAACGCGGGCGGGCGGGGGGGGAGGAGGGAGCCGACCGAACGCGGGCGGGCGGGGGGGAGGAGGGAGCCGACCGTACGCGGGCGGGCGGGGGGGAGGAGGGAGCCGACCGAACGCGGGCGGGCGGGGGGGAGGAGGGAGCCGACCGAACGCGGGCGGGCGGGGGGGAGGAGGGAGCCGACCGAACGCGGGCGGGCGGGGGGGAGGAGGGAGCCGACCGAACGCGGGCGGGCGGGGGGGAGGAGGGAGCCGACCGAACGCGGGCGGGCGGGGGGGAGGAGGGAGCCGACCGAACGCGGGGGGAGGAGGGAGCCGACCGAACGCGGGCGGGCGGGGGGGAGGAGGGAGCCGACCGAACGCGGGCGGGGGGAGGAGGGAGCCGACCGAACGCGGGCGGGGGGGAGGAGGGAGCCGACCGAACGCGGGCGGGGGGGAGGAGGGAGCCGACCGAACGCGGGCGGGCGGGGGGGAGGAGGGAGCCGACCGAACGCGGGCGGGCGGGGAGGAGGGAGCCGACCGAACGCGGGCGGGCGGGGGGGAGGAGGGAGCCGACCGAACGCGGGCGGGCGGGGGGGAGGAGGGAGCCGACCGAACGCGGGCGGAAGGGAGGGAGCATGCCGAACGCGGTGGTGGGGGGGATGGAGGGAGCCGACCGAACGCGGGGGCGTGGGGGGGGAGGGAGGGAGCCGACCGAACGCGGGGGCGTGGGGGGGGAGGGAGGGAGCCGACCGAACGCGGGGGCGTGGGGGGGGAGGGAGGGAGCCGACCGAACGCGGAGGCGGGGGGGGGGGGGGGGGGAGGGAATGGAGCCGTTGCAGACGGCTGGTGGGAAAGAGAAGGCTGCCGGAAGCCTCAGAAATTGAGGAGCCATTTCCCGACGGCAAAAGGGGGAGATCGTCGGGAAACGGCTGCCTCAACTTTCTGAGGCTTCCTGCACCCTTCTCAGTGCTACAAGAAGCCTCTGTGCTGATGGCAATGTACTTTTATTAAAAATTTTAAAAAAACTAAACAGCTACAAAGAACTACAAAAATGGCCGAGTGCCAATGTTTTTTTCACACTGAGCATGCGCGAACGCTCCAACGCGCACGTGCAGCGTTGCCGGCAGGAAAAAAACTAATTTAAATAGTACCCGCCCCCTCTCACTTACAAAATTGCCGCGAGTGTAGGCTCCGCCCCCCTGGGCGCTGCGCCAAGCAGACAAGGAGCTGCAAAGCGCTCCAGAATCGCTCGTTTTTTTTCCGGCGCCGTTTTAGGCGCGAAAAACGGGCGCCCAGCTCGGAGGGGCGCCCGTTTTTTATCATGTCCAAACTTGGGCCCTAAATCTCTTTCCTCCTTTAAGATGCTCCTTAAAACCTACCTCTCATCTGCCTTAATTTCTACTTATGTGGCTTGGCGTGAAATATTGTTTTATAACACATCTTGTGCTGGCAAGTGGAGAGTATTCCATCACACTCCTGGGATATTGGCTGAAAGGTATGATTCTGAGAGTATGACTATGTCAGGCTGTTGCTTGACTAGTCTGTGGGACAGTTCTCCCAATTTTGGCACGTCCCCAGATGTTGGTGAGGAGTACAATGCAGGGTCGACTGGGCTTGTCGTTGTGTCCGTGGCCGGTGCCAAGGTCAATGTTGGCTGGTACTAGTTGCGATAAAACTAAGAGGCTCAGTGATAATTTCCTATGTAACTTAGCCAACAGAGACAGTTAATCAATTCTTACTGGAAAGAGCTCTAAGAATCTTGCTGTGTCTTTCTGTTTCCATATATTATTTTGCCTTAAATAAAGCTGACAAACCTTGTGTTCACTGATCTAATATATTGTGTTTTTATTCACTGATGAAGGTTAAAGGTACCAGAATAATACATGGATGTCGACCACATTCACCCATGAGTGGCTTACATTGGTTAGCGGTTAATACTTAAACTTGGATACACTATAGGCGGTGAATAAGGACACCTGTTCAGATTCACATTGACCAGTCTGCTTATGAAAATTACCGTCTAGCTGTGAACAAGAGAGCAAGTGTTGGGGGAGGGGGGGACCAAAAGTGTTTTTATAAATGTCTTAAAATATTTAACTGTCTGAATAAAGGACATAGGTTCAGCCCTTCTTTACTGTCTCCTCCTGTTTCTTTCATCTAGTCAAGCCACCTTTCTTTTCTCCCCACCTCGGTTATTTTGCCTCCCCATTCTCTACCCTAATACATCACTGTTGCTCTACCTTACTACTCTCCTGTCATCACCCCAGACTAGTCCTCCTTGGATAAGCCCACAGCTACCCTCTGTGCTTGTTTCGGCATTCTCCAAATAGCCCATCAAGGTACTCCCTGTTGCCTACTTATAAGCAACAACCCCAAATGCCCCACCCTGAAGGGGAAGTCGTGTTTGACAAATTTGCTGGAATTCTTTTGAGGATGTAATGAACATGGTGGATAAAGGGGAACCAGTGGATGTGGTGTATTTGAACTTCCAGAAGGCATTTGACAAGGTGCCACAAAAAAAGTTACTGCGCAAGATATAAGTTCACGGGGTTGGGGGTGATATATTAGCATGGATAGAGGATTGGCTAACTAACAGAAAACAGAGTCGGGATAAATGGTTCATTCTCTGGTTGGCAATCAGTAACTAGTGGGGTGCCGCAGGGATCAGTGCTGGGACCCCAACTATTTACAATCTAAACGACTTGGAAGAAGGGGCTGAATGTAACGTAGCCAAGTTTGCTGATTATACAAAGATGGGAGGAAAAGCAATGTGTGAGGAGGACACACAAAATCTGCAAAGGGATAGAGACAGGCTAAGTGAGTTGGCAAAAATTTGGCAGATGGAGTATAATGTTGGAAAGTGTGAGGTCATGCACTTTGGCAGAAAAAAAATCAAACAGCAAGTTATTATTTAAATGGAGAAACATAGAAACATAGAAAATAGGTGCAGGAGTAGGCCATTCGGCCCTTCTAGCCTGCACCGCCATTCAATGAGTTCATGGCTGAACATGCAACTTCAGTACCCTATTCCTGCTTTCTCGCCATACCCCTTGATTCCCCTAGTAGTAAGGACTTCATCTAACTCCTTTTTGAATATATTTAGTGAATTGGCCTCAACAACTTTCTGTGGTAGAGAATTCCATAGGTTCACCACTCTCTGGGTGAAGAAGTTTCTCCTCATCTCGGGTCCTAAATGGCTTACCCCTTATCCTTAGACTGTGACCCCTGGTTCTGGACTTCCCCAACATTGGGAACATTCTTCCTGCATCTAACCTGTCTAAACCCATCAGAATTTTAAACGTTTCTATGAGGTTCCCTCTCATTCGTCTGAACTCCAGTGAATACAAGCCCAGTTGATCCAGTCTTTCTGGATAGGTCAGTCCCGCCATCCTGGGAATCAGTCTGGTGAACCTTCGCTGCACTCCCTCAATAGCAAGAATGTCCTTCCTCAGGTTAGGAGACCAAAACTGTACATAATACACCAGGTGTGGCCTCACGAAAGCCCTGTACAACTGTAGCAACACCTCCCTGCCCCTGTACTCAAATCCCCTCGCTATGAAGGCCAACATGCCATTTGCTTTCTTAACCACCTGCTGTACCTGCATGCCAACCTTCAATGACTGATGTACCATGACACCCAGGTCTCGTTGCACCTCCCCTTTTCCTAATCTGTCACCATTCAGATAATAGTCTGTCTCTCTGTTTTTACCACCAAAGTGGATAACCTCACATTTATCCACATTATACTTCATCTGCCATGCATTTGCCCACTCACTTAACCTATCCAAGTCGCTCTGCAGCCTCATAGCATCCTCCTCGCAGCTCACACTGCCACCCAACTTAGTGTCATCCGCAAATTTGGAGATACTACATTTAATCCCCTCGTCTAAATCATTAATGTACAATGTAAACAGCTGGGGCCCCAGCACAGAACCTTGCGGTACCCCACTAGTCACCGCCTGCTTTACAGCCAATGAAGTACTTTTGGACTGTAATCACTGTTGTAAATCATAGAAGCTTACAGCACGGAAGGAAGCCATTTCGGCCCATCGTGTCCGTGCTGGCCAACAAGAGACGATCCAGCCTAATCCCACTTTCCAGCTCTAGGTCCGTAACCCTGCAGGTCATGGCAGTTCAGGTGCATATCCAATTACTTTTTAAATGTGGTGCGGGTTTCTGCCTCTACCACCCTTTCAGGTAGTGAGTTCCAGACCCCCCTCAGCCCTCTATGAAGAAATTTCCCCTCAAATCCCCTCTAAACCTTCTACCAATTACTTTAAATTTATGCCCCCTGGTTGTTGACCCCTCTGCTAAAGGGAATAGGCCCTTTCTATCCACTATATCCAGGCCCCTCAAAATTCTATACACCTCAATGAGGTCTCTCCTCAGCCTCCTCTGTTCCAAGGAAAACAAACCCAGAATATCCAATCTGTCCTCCTAGCTAAGATTCTCCACTCCTGGCAACATCCTTGTAAATCTCCTCTGTACCCTCTCCAGTGCAATTATGTCCTTCGTGTAATGGGGTAATCAGAACTGCATGCAGTTCAAGCATAACCCCCCTCCCGTGTTATATTCTATGCCTCGGCTAATAAAGGCAAACATTCCATATGCTTGCTTAACCACCTTGTCTACCTGGCCTGCTACCTTCAGGCATCTGTGAACATGCACTCCCAGGTCCTCTACACTTCTCAGTATCCTACCATTTAATGTGTATTCCCTTTCTTTGTTAGCCCTCCCTAAATGCATTACCTCACTTCTCCGGATTAAATTCCATTTGCCACTGTTCTGCCCACCTGACCAGTTCATTGATATCTTCCTGCAGTCCACAGCTTTCTTCTTCATTATTAACCACACAGCCTATTTTTTGTTTCATCAGCAAACGTCTTAATCATACCCACTATATTCAAGTCTAGATCACAGATGTATACCACAAAAAGCAAGGCACTGAGCCCTGCGGAACCCCACAGGAAATGTCCTTCCAGTCACAAAAACACCTATCAACCATTACCCTTTGCTTCCTGCCTCTCAGCCAATTTTGGATCCAACTTGCCACTTTGCCCTTGATCCCAATGGGCTTTTACTTTGGTGACCAGTCTGCCATGTGGGACCTTATCAAAAGTTTTGCTAAAAGCCATATACACCGTATCATACGCACTGCCCTCATCGAACCTCCTGGCTACCTCCTCTCAAAATCCAATGAAGTTAGTCGGACATGACCTTCCCTTAGCAAATCCGTCCTGACTGTCTTTCTAAATGTAGATTTAATCTGTTCTTCAGGTTGTTTTCCAATAATTTTCCCACCACTGAGGTTAGGCTGATTGGCCTGTAATTACTCGTTCTATCCCTTTCTCCCTTCTTAAATAAAGGTACCGCAGAAGCAGTCCTCCAATTCTCCAGTCCTCTGACACCACACCTGAAGCCAGAGAGGATTGGAAAATGATGGTCAAAGCCTCTGCTATTTCCTCTTTTACTTTGCTTAACAGGCTGGGATACATTTCATCCGGGCCTGAGGAGTTATCGATTTTCAAAGCTGCTAAACCCCTTACTACTTCCTCTCCCTCTGTTTATTTCATCTAATATTTCACATTCCGCCTCCTTGATAGCAGTGTCTGCATCGCCCGTCTCTTTTGTGAAATCAGACGTGAAGTATTCATTAAGAACCATGCCCACATCTTCCCATGAACGTAAGTCCCTTGCAGTCAGATTCAGGTGAATTTATAATGGGGAACAAAGAAATGGCACACCAGTTGAACAAATACTTTGGTTCTGTCTTCACGAAGGAGCTAGGAGCTAAATTAAAAAGTAGGACCTCAAAAGTAGTAATCTCGGGATTGCTACCAGTGCCACATGCTAGTCAGAGTAGGAATCGCAGGATAGCGCAGATAAATACGTGGCTTGAGCAGTGGTGCAGCAGGGAGGGATTCAAATTCCTGGGGCATTGGAACCGGTTCTGGGGGAGGTGGGACCAGTACAAACCGGACGGTCTGCACCTGGGCAGGACCGGAACCAATGTCCGAGGGGGGAGTGTTTGCTAGTGCTGTTGGGGAGGAGTTAAAGTAATATGGCAGGGGGATGGGAACCAATGCAGGGAGACAGAGGGAAACAAAATGGAGGCAAAAGCAAAAGACAGAAAGGAGATGAGGACTCGTTTATCCCGACTCTCTGCTTCCTAGGAGGACAAAGGCAGCAGGTGCATGGGAATGCCACCACCTGCAAATTCCCCTCCAAGTCTCATACCACCCTGACTTGGAAATGCATCGCTGTTCCTTCCTCGTCGCTGTGTCAAAATCCTGGAACTCTCTCCCTAACAGCAGTATGCGAATACCTTCACCTCATGGACTGCAGCGGGTCAAGAAGGCATCTCGAGGGCAAATAGGGATGGGCAATAAATGCTGGCCTTGGCAGCAACGCTCACACCCCATGAATGAATTTTAAAATTCATTCATCATGTTTAAGAATCTTCGAAACAAGCTGCTGAGGAATCTACACCCGTTTGAAAGGTTTCTGTTTGTCCAGTGGAGTACATATACTCTTCCTCCACTTAACTTTCCTTCACTTGACTAAGTCCCAGAAAACTTGGATTCAGGCCGTCAGTCAAAGGTTTAACAACTAAATCTACACCTTTACCAGGGTAAGCTTCATGTTGCTTTTTTTAGAACCAGCCTGACCATTGCAGCTTTAGCTTGCAAGGTTATCTGGAACCAAGTGGAAAGAGAACCAGTGACTAGAGTATCTTTCCAGGCGGGATCAGTGAGCTCGGCTGGCTGGTCAATCATCAACAGTCATGCAGTACGGTGGCTCTGCCTGGTTCAGGTATTGCATTACCAAGTCTACGTTGGAAGATTTACTTAAGTCTGAACTTCCTTCACGGTAATGTCAGTAAGTGGACAGCAGATACAAGAGTTCCTCATGACTGACATTGTGAGCAGTGCAACTCATCATGAAATGTAACTGAGTGCATTGACTACAGCTGGGAACACTACAGGTGCAACATCCTGAATCCGGAACTCCGAAAGCCAGACATTTCGTCGAGCAGAGGATTGGCGGGTGGCGAGGTCCAAAATCTGGCAAAACCTAAAATCCGGCACAGATTCGGGCCGTGAAGAAGTCTGAAATCTGGCAAAACCCAAAATCCGGCACGGATTCTGTCCCGAGAATTCCGGATTTCGGACGTTGTACCTGTACATCCTAAAGAATGATGCTTCCAGGTTTTGAGTATGTGGAGCTTCAGTGGGAGCTGCTTGCCTTTTTGCAACCCAATTATGGTAGGTAGCAAGCCCTGGGTATGTGAGCATGTGGTCTCATATCCGACTTTCATTCCCAGTAGCTGTTGTCCGACGTCTGTTTTCGCATCAGCAAGACTAGAAAGATCGATGCATTGTTTGCCCCTTCCCAGAGGATTGCATCTAGATTGAAGCTGGCATTCTCCAGGAGCCTCAGGCACCAATATGAATAAAGAAAAATTGGGACAGCTGTCTCTTTAATCTTCCAATCATATGTTTGAGATTTCCTCTTAAGTTGTGCAAGGCCCAAATCCTGTATTGGGAGAGACACTAATCTCCAAGTGAATCTGCCAGCAACATATCATCTGCAAATAGGAATGCCACAATATTTTCAGAAATTCCTGGAACAAATACGCTGAGGCTATCCCTTCTGGCTATGGTGGGGGCATTGAATATGATGGGGAAACAGTGGACAGCCTTGTCTCGCTCTCTTCTTGAATGAAGTCCAGTGAGTCATCTACTTTTATAACCATCTTGGAGCTGGATAAAATCCAAGATATAGCCACTTACTCCTGTAGCTTCTTCATAAGGGCTGCATAGACACTTTTTTGAGAATCGGTGATAGTAATGTATGTGGGGTTCCTCTGAGCCTTGTGATGATCGACAATCTTGTATAAAACCACAACTTCTCGAGTGAAATCTAGCCTGTTCCTTTGAGTATTCATTTAATATGCATTCTTCCTCTTCCATTCCTTCTCCAAAACTGAAGCTCTACAATTAGTTAAGCAATGCAATATGTAGTCCACATCCTCAACCTTGTTTTATTTAAGGCTTCTCATTTATGCAGCATATTGTCCCAGCTTTTCCAGCCTCCATTGAGATGGATCCTTACTGTGTCATGTTGGGTCTGATGCCAACTCTGTCTAATCATTTCTCCAGTCCTTGAAGATACCTTCCTGGGGTTTTGTTTAGGGTTCCAGATTTGTCAGTCATTGGCACTAGCCCACAGCAGCTATTTTGATTATTACTGATGACAGACTTTATTCAATGAAAAAACAATTAAGGTCATTTTTGTATAATTGTGCACTTTTATGGATAAACATAATCCACTGATTACCTTCATCTCTGTACTGACCTTCCTGATTCTCCTTTTAAAAACTGACATAGATTTCATAGTTGTACCAGGTTTAATAGCTGTGAGTGTTACTTTTTTATCTATTTACTATTCCGAAGGCTACTTCTACCAGCCTATTGAGCAGAAAGGTGGATCAATTGCATGTAGATAGTCGAAGGGTCAGAACCATATCTGAACAGATTAATAAGGTTATGTTCTGTTGTGTGGTATTCCAGTAACCTTAAGTTTAGATCTATTGGTTGTATGGCTTTGTCATAGTGATGATTGTTGAAGTTGCTTTCTTGCTATTGATCGTGGAATCTATAACTTCATTGCAACATTGATATATAACTATCAAATTAGCTACATGTTTTAGTTGGGCTTTCCGCAGACGTTGTTGAGTTCTTGATGTCTGTATTGAGCTGAAATTAACCAGTAGCTCTATCATTGTGGCGTCATATTTGTAGTACTGGTAATGAGATCTTTTATTTGAGGCGCTTTAAGGTAGGGGTGAGAGAATCACAATTACAGGTTGTACCTCCCCCAGATCGGGGGGAACTTGACCTAATGTTTATTCGTTTACTCTAAAAGAGTTGTACCTCTCCAGTCCGGGACTTTTTTTTTAGTCCGGAAACATCCCTGGTCCGGCATCAGTCCTGGCGTGGGTGGCATAAATTGGGGAAAAAAAAAATGTGGCTCCACATGTTAAACGTACATGTAATGCACTTTAGATGACACATCTTGACAGCCTTGCCTTGGCCAGCTGCAGGTTTTACACACCGGCTGGTGCTGTGGTTTGACACACGCTCCTCGCTGCCTCAGCTGCTCTTCTTGCCTGATTGACGGCGGGCGGGCGCCGCATGCTCGGAAGGCTGCAGCTGCAGTGCTGGGCTGAGCTGACATTTTGCTCTCCCCACCCCCTTCCCCCCCCCCCCCCCTCCCCCGGTCTCTGGGGTGGGTGGGGGGGCGGAGTGGTTGTTGTGTGTGTCCCAGTACAAGGAAGCTGCTGCTTCCACCAGTCAGGTTCTGCTCGCGGCTTACAGATGGACTGGCACCGGAAGTAGGATCGTGGGTAAGAGTTGGTGTCTCTCCTTGACTTTATCCTCCACTTTATCTCCGATCTTTAGGCTTTTTTTTGTGTGTATGCATGTGATTTTTTTGAGGTATTGGTGTTGATGTTCATTGAGATAAGTGGGCCCGAAAGGGAAGGGTAGTCAGCTGACTTAGACGCCAAAGCTGGGCCTGAAGATTTAAAAAAAAAATGGAGTAATTCTGGACGACTAAATGCTGCGCAGTAGACTTCTGCGCAGCGCATGCGCAGAATGCGTCCTGGTCGTTGTCAGCAGCATTGTCACCCGTTGACCTCACGTGGTTCGGAAAATTCTCTGGTCCGGCACCAGTCAGGCCCCAAGGGTGCCAGACCAGAGAATTTTCCGAACCACGGGAGGTCAACGGGTGACAATGCTGCTAATTCAGTTGTGAACAAAATCTCGATAAATTCAGAGTTGGTCAGTTTTCCATTTTGTGGGGTCATCTCCGATATTGTCCTATTAATGGAAAGTCACAAACTTACCAATGCTGTTAAATTATAATTACTCGGCTGCCTAGTCAGCAATTAGTTTATTTTTTTTCTTCCAAGCTTGCATCTGAAGATGTTTAGGACAAGCATGTATAAGGCGAGGCCAATTGTGTCGTTTTGAGTCAAGAACAGAGTTTAGTGTCTGTACTCAATAGAGATAAGATGATTATACTCCCTTGGATATGAATTTTAACTTCTGGAGTTGAACTTGATCAAAGCACAATATCTTAGAATTTTACAACATAGCAGAGGCCTTTCAGCCTATCACGCTTGTATCAGCTCTCTGAAAGATGTAGCCACTTAGTCCCTGTTATAAATTTAGGAACTGTCTTTTATATTTTCTTGGGTGCAGTGGTGCCAATCAGGCCTGGAAGTGGTCTG
This sequence comes from Pristiophorus japonicus, assembly GCF_044704955.1. Classification (NCBI taxonomy): domain Eukaryota; kingdom Metazoa; phylum Chordata; class Chondrichthyes; family Pristiophoridae; genus Pristiophorus; species Pristiophorus japonicus. The sequence continues at coordinate 99,269,244 of NC_091977.1, read as the reverse complement.
ACTTATGTTCTGGAATGTGCGTATAGTGTCCAATATCTAATTATACAATAGCGTATCACGGGTGTATCAATAGGATCGGCTTGTGATCTGAACTGGATATTGTGGCTTTCACACATGACCTCACATCAGCTTCTCCAATCTTTTTCAAGGAGAACTCAAAAAACACTTGAAGGCAAGGCCAGATACAGAATGTATTATTTCATAGACAGCAAGTTAGCATACAGGGATCAGTCAATGCAAATTCCATTTACTTCACTCGCCCTCACTGCTCAAAAAATGGGGAAAATAATATATTCACATACACTGATCCTTTTGTGGGCTAGAAAACTTAAAAATATATATATTTCTAGACTATGACTAACTGCAGAAACTGATTGCCTGCAGCTTAGCTTATCTTCCAGCCTTCCTGAGCGAAATAAAGATTGGCACATTCACATGGGGATAATGTAGAAGCTGAAATATCATGAACAAACTTAATAAAAATATATACATTTTAAAAATTTAGCAATCATTATCAAAATAGAGAAATTTGACATTCCACAAATATAAATTTAGTTTTTCAGGGTCAGAATGGTTTCAGAAGTCAATATGCCGGTAAAACCCCAGTTATACCTATTCCAACAAGGATTAACTTTTTATGGGTTGTTAACAGTGCAATTAGAGTGGAAAAGTTTAAGTTTTCATCAGTTCAAGTGATTCACTGATTGCTGGCTTATGGAGAGTTCCACAGCGCAACCTGTGGCAGATGTTTCCAAGGATAGGGGAGACTAGAACTCGAGGACATAATCTTAGAATAAGGGGCCGCCCATTTAAAGCTGAGATGAGGAGAAATTTCTTCTGAGGGTTGTGGATCTGTGGAATTCGCTGCCTCAGAGAGCTATGGAAACTGGGACATTGAATAAATTTAAGACAGAAATAGACAGTTTCTTAAACGATGAGGGAATAAGGGGTTATGGAGAGCGGGCAGGGAAGTGGACCTGAGTCCATGATCGTATTAAATGGCGGAGCAGGCTCAAGGGGCCGTATGGCCTACTCCTGCTCCTATTTCTTATGTTATTACATACACGTCCTGAGTGGGCATAAACCCACAACCTTCTGACCTCGGATTTGTTTCTTATAATTCAATACTAAAACCACAATATAAACATCATACAAGAAAGTTGGAGTGAATGGCAGATGTACAAACCATTATGCACTCTGCTTAGAAAAGGAATACAACAGGCCCTCCATCATTCATTTTATGATTAATATGGCAATTTTTTGAGCAACTGAAACACTGCAAACCCAAGAGAATTCTACAGGAAGCTTTGCTGCACGAAGTTTGTAGGAAGGGATAATGACATACAAGAAGAGAGTTTTCAAGGATGTTTCAGAATTTACAAATGTTCGAAGCAAGTGTTTTATTTTATATTCGTTCATGGGATGTGGGTGTCGCTGGCAAGGCCAACACTTATTGCCTATCCCTAATTGCCCTTGAGAAGGTGGTGATGGTGAGCCACCGCCTTGAACCATTGTTCAACTGTACCATTTGTATAGATGTAAAAGTGCTCATCTCTCTTGTAGATATGAGGGTGTGGTAGATACTTCCGTCATTGTCATGTATTCAACCAGCATTGTAACCCATGTATAATCTGACCTAAGTTGTACACTGAGAATAATGACCACTAGGTGGGAGACACTCCTAACCTGGACCTTCAGGTATAAAAGGGGAAGCTCCACCTATCTTCATCACTTGATTGCTAAGGAATAAAGGACAGGTCACAGACTGACCTCTCAAGCATGGGCCTCGTGAGCATTTATACTGTATAGTAAGGACGTATCAATGGCGACGAGAAACTGGGATTTAAATCACGCGAGCATGGCCACTAGCAGAACAGACGAGAGGTACTGTGTTAAGGAATGGTTGGGACAGAGATTCAACATTGTTAAAGCAGCGCACAGTTCTCCAGGCAGACGAGGACAATCGGGCATGCCCCAACATGCAGTCGAACCCAGAGGGGGAGTTCGACAGAGACAATGGCAAGTTGAACGGCGATTCACGCCATTGCAAGGGACAATGCGGCCAGTAATGGGGCCATCAACACCTGTTAATGGCACATTCAAGGATAGTCACAGGGGCAGTCAGGGACGATTGACTGGCAAGGGACCTTTTGTTTCCAACAACAGCTCATGTTGGAGGCGTGGAGGCACACACTCAGCCGGAGTTTGTAGCGATGAGCAAAATACCTGCAGAAATTGCAGAAATGAATGCTGGGGGAAATCGCTGGAAGCTGAAGTTCAGCGAGTTCATGTGGAGCACGTATACAGTTCATACACCAGGACGCCACCGATAATGATGAAAGTGCTCCTCAATGGCATCCCAGTATCAATGGAGCTAGACACTGGGGCCAGCCAGTCCCTGATGGGTATCAAACAGTTCGAAAAGTTGTGGGCGTCCAAGGCCAGGAGGCCAAAATTATCGCCAATTGACGCACAGTTACGGACTTGCACCAAAGCAGATCATTCCGGTGCTAGGCAGCGCCACGGTAGTCGTGATCCACAAAGATTCAGAGAACAGGTTGCCACTCTGGATTGTCCCAGGGGACGGTTCAGCACTACTGGGGAGGAGTTGGCTTGCTGTCATGAACTGGAAATGGAACGATGTCAATGCAATTTCCTCTGTGGAGCGAGTATCATGCTCACAGATCCTGGACAAATTTGACTCATTATTTCAACCCGGCATCAGCACTTTCATGAGGGCCAGGGTAGTGATTCACATAAACCCGGACGCCAGGCCAGAGCGGTGCCGTGCATGATGCGGGAAAAGATAGAAGGCGAATTGGACCGCCTGCTGAGGGAAGGCATCATCTCGCCAGTCGAATTCAGTGACTGGGCAAGCCCGATTGTGCCAGTTCAAGGCGGATGGGTTGGTCAGGATATGGTGATTACAAGGCCACCATCAATCGGGTGTCACTCCAAGACCAGTACCCGCTACCGAGAGCTGAGGACCTCTTTGCGACACTTTCCGGTGGCAAACTTTTTTTCAAAATTGGACCTGACCTCAGCTTACATGACCCAAGAGCTGGCGAGTGAGTCGAAGAAGCTGACCACCATCACGACACACAAGGAGTTGTTTGAGTACAACAGATGTCCGTTCGGGATTTGCTCGACCGCCACGATCTTCCAACGAAATATAGAAAGCCTCCTCAAGTCGATTCCAGGGACGGTGGTTTTTCAGGACGACATCCTCATCATGGGTTACGATACTGAAGAACACCTCCACAACCTGGAGGAGGTGCTACGCAGACTGGACCGGGTAGGGCTGTGACTGAAAAAGGCGAAGTGCGTCTTCCTAGCTCCAGAGGTAGAATTCCTGGGGATGAGGGTAGCAGCAGATGGGATCAGCCCTACTGCGTCCAAGACTGAAGCGATCGAGAGAGCACCCAGACCCCGTAACACGACGGATCTGCGTTCGTTCCTGGGGCTCCTGAACTATTTTGGTAACTTTATTCCCAAATTGAGCACGCTGCTAGAGCCGCTACACGTGCTCCTACGCAAAGGTCGTGAATGGGTCTGGGGGGACAGCCAGGAAAGGGCTTTTAATAGAGCACGCAATTTGTTATGTTCCAACACTCTCTTAAAACTATATGACCCATGTAAGAAACTTGTGTTAACGTGCGCTGCGTGCGTGTGTGTTGCAGCAGGTCAATGTCAAGGGTCAGTTACAGCTGGTAGCTTATGCCTCCAGGAGTCTGTCCCAGGCATAAAGGGGTTACGGGATGGTGGAAAAGGAGGCGCTCGCATGTGTATATGCTGTAAAGAAAATGCACCAGTACCTGTTTGGCAGGAAATTTGAGCTGGAGACAGATCGCAAACCCTTTTTGGCCGACAACAAGGCCATAAATGCAAACGCATCGGCCCGCATACAGAGGTGGGCACTCACGTTAGCCGCCTACGACTATACAATTCAGCACAGACTGGGCACCGAAATCTGCGCCGATGCACTCAGCAGGCTCCCACACGCCACCACTGAAGGGGCTACAGAGCATGCTGCTGAGATGGTCATGGCTGTTGAAGCTTTCGGAAGCGAAGGCTCACCCGTGACAGCCCGTCAGATTAAAGTCTGGACAAATAGAGACCCGCTATTGTCTCTCGTCAAGAAATGTGTCCTGAGTGGGGACTGGGCAGCCACGTACAGGGCATGCCCTGAGGAATTTAAACCATTTCACAGGCGCAGGGATGAACTCTCGATTCAGGCCGATTGCCTACTGTGGGGAAACCGCGTAGTCATGCCCCAGATGGGCAGAGAGGTGTTCATCAGAGAACTCCACAATGAGCACCCGGGCATTGTCACGATGAAGGCAATTGCCAGGTCACACGTTTGGTGGCCAAGGATAGACGCAGACCTGGAACTTTGTGTTCGTAGGTGCAACACGTGTGCCTAGCTGGGCAATGCGCCTAGGGAAGCCCCCCTTAGCCCCTGTCCATGGCCCGCCAAGCCTTGGTCACGCATCCATGTGGACTACGCAGGTCCTTTCATGGGAAAAATGTCTTTGGTTGTAGTAGACGCCTACTCCAAATGGACCGAGTGTGACATTTTTAATTCAAGCATATCCTCTGCCACGGTAGAAAGTCTATGGGCAATGTTCGCCACCCACGGTCTACCGGACGGTCTTGGTCAGCAACAATGGCCCGTGCTTCACAAGCACTGAATTCCAGGACTTCATGGCAGGCAATGGAATTAACCATGTCAGAATGGCACCGTTCAAGCCGGCCTCAAAAGGCCAGGCAGAACGAACAGTGCAGATAATCAAACAGGGCATGCTCAGAATCCAAGAAGGTTCCCTACAAAGGCGCTTATCACTCCTCCTGTTGGCCTATAGATCCCGACCACACTCGCTCACAGGGGTTCCACCTGCAGAGCTGCTAATGAAAAGGACGCTCAAAACCCAGCTATCCATTATACACCCCACCATGAAAGAAATTGTCGAGAGCAGGCGCCAGCCACAATATGACTACCATGACAGGACTGCGAGGGCGCGATGTATTGATGTAAATGACCCTGTTTTTGTCCTCAACTCTGCTGCAGGGCCCAAATGGCTCGCAGGCATTGTGATTGCCAAAGAGGGAAATAGGATTCTGGTAGTTAAACTTATCAATGGACAAATCTGCCACAAACACGTGGATCAAACTAAAAGGAGGTTCAGCAACCCCATAGAAGAAGCAGAGGAAGAACACGATGTAGAGTTCACTCCATCACAGGTGGCCGCACACCGGAACCCAAGGGAGGAGAGCCCAATCACTGTGGGCAGTCTGAATAGGCCTGAGGCACCGCAAACAACAGACACTCAGGCCAGCGCCCAACAACCGGAGCCCCAACTCAGTCGCTCTACAAGAGAGCGTAAACCACCAGAGACTCAACCTGTGATCCCAATAAGATTTTGGGGGGTGGGGGGAGGTGATGTCATGTATTCAACCAGCAGTGTAACCAATGTATAATCTGACCTAAGTTGTGCACTGTGAGAACAATGACCACTAGGTGGGAGACACTCCTAACCTGTACCTTCATGTATAAAAGGGGAAGCTCCACCCACCTTCATCACTTGAGTGCTAAAGAATAAAGGACAGGTCACAGACTGACCACCTCTCAAGCATTTATACTGTATAGTAATAGTAAGGACGTATCAGTCATCATTAAATACCTTTCCAAAAAGAAAAGCAAAACTAATGTGTATGCCATCATTATGATGCATACAAAGTTACAAGATGGGAAAGAGAATTGTTAAACTCTTAACAACTTAACAAAAATACAAATAATACTCAACACGGATCAGGTTTACTAAGGAAGGGCTGGAGGAGCTTACAGAGAAAGAAAGGGGTGAGGCCATGAATGGATTTAAACATGAGGATGAGAACTTTAAATCTGAGTTGTTTGGGTACTGAGAGCCGCTGTAAATCACAGAAATTTACAGCACGGAAGGAGGCCATTTCGGCCCATTGTGTCCACGCTGGTCGAAAGAGCTTTCCAACCTAATCTCACTTGCCAGCACTTGATCCATAGCCTTGTAGCTTACGGCACTTCAAGTGCATATCCAAGTATTTTTTTAGTGTGATGAGTGTTTCAGCCTCTACCACCCTTTCAGTGAGTCCCCATTACCTTGCACTTCTCTGGATTTAATTCCATTTGCCACTTATCTGCCCACTTGACCAGCCCATCAATATCTTCCTGCAGTCTACAGCTTTTTTCTCACTAACAACCACATGGCCAATTTTTGTATCATCTGCAAACTTCTTAATCATGCCCCCTATATTGAAATCTAAATCATTGATGTATACCACAAAAAGCAAAGGGACCTCGTTCTGGGCACTGAGGAACCCCACTGGAAACAGCTTTCCAGTCACACAAACATCCGTTGACCAATACCCTTTTCTTCCGGCCACTGAGCTAATTTTGGATCTAACTTGCCACTTCCCCTTTGATCCCATGAGCTTTTAATTTTCTGACCAGTCTGCCATGTGGGACCTGATCAAAAGCCTTGCTAAAATCCATGTAGACTACATCAAACACACTGCCCTCATCAACCCTCCTTGTTACCTCCTCAAAAAATTAAATCAAGTTAGTCAGCCTCTATCTTCCTTTAACAAATCCATGCTGACTGTCTTTGATTAATCCATGCCTTTCTAAATGACGATTAATATTTTCCCTCAGAATTTTTTCCAACTATTTTCCCACCAGCGAGGTTAGGCTGACTGGCCTGTAATTACTTGTTCTATCCCTTTCTACTTTATTAAACAATGGTACAACTTTAGCAGTCCTCCGGTACCATACCTGTAACCAGAGAGGATTGAAAAATAATGGGCAGAGCTTCCGCTATTTCCTCCCTTGCGTCTCAACCGCCTGGGATACATTTCATCTGGGCCTGGCAATTTACCTACTTTCAAAGATACTAAACCCCTTAATACTTCCCCTCTCGCTATGCTTCTCTCATCTAATATTTCACACTTCTCCTCCTTAACTACAATGTCTGCATCGTCCCCCTCTTTTGTGAAGACACGCACAGTATTCATTAAGAACCATACCCACGTCTTCCGTCTCCACATACCAGCTTCCTTTTTGGCGACTAATAAGCCCTATTCTTTCTTTAGTTATCCTCTTGCCCTTTAAAATTAATAGGTGATTGGGACTTGGTGCAGATAAGATACATGCAGCAGAGTTTTTGATGAGCAGAAGTTTATGGAAGATGGGAAGCCAGCCAGAAGAGCCATAGTCGAATCTGGATGGGGATTTCCGTGGCTGGGAAGAGAAGGCATTGCTTGGGAAACTCAAGCTGCAATTGATTAGATAAGCGTGGAACCATGTGCTGGCACAGTCGACCACACCATCCCCCTCTTGCAACACCCCCCTCCACTGAGCTGGACAACAGAGGAGAGCTGTTGCAAGAGGATGGTGTTGTCAAAGGCTTCAGATATGTTGAGTAGGGTTAGTGCATCGCTGTCGGAGAATGTCATTTGTGACTTTCATTAGGGCAGGGAGGGAAACCTGATTCGAAGGTAATCAAGCCATAAAGCTTCTAACTTAACTATACCATGAAGGTTTGTGCACAAACAATGTGTTTCTTGGGGTCGTAAAGCCATTTTGAAGACTCTGGTCCATGGAATAAGCACATTGTGAGTTGTAAACATATCGCATTTCCATATGTTTGTGAGACATCTTAATGGATAGGCAAGGTGGGTCATAAAACGGAGGCATATCAGGTGTGCTTGGGATATTTAGGTCACTAACTCAGATAATCCAGGACCCTCCATGTTAATTAGAAGTGATTGACAGAAGAGAGGGTGGAACACTTCTGGGACACGTGTCATTCCAATTAGTCAGGCTTTCTTTGTCTCTATCAGTAGTAGCAGTCTCTCGATACTTTATTCTAGTCTGTAGTAGTCAGTATTAGTAATCTTTGCCGAGTAGATATAAAAGATACCTGTACCAATATAATGTACCTTTAAGGACAGAAAGGTAGTGGTTAGAAGTTAAATTGTGGTTACACTAGCCAGTTACAGGCAGACATAAGTGTCTGAGATCAAGAATGGTGTGAGGCAATCCAGTTAACTCAGGCATAAGGTGGGTTCAGCCAGAACCAAAGATCCAAGTGAAATAGATAACCCTGCTGCCAAAGGGGTTCATTAACTCGATGCTCCAAAAGCTAATTTCTCCATCCCAGAGGACATGGTAGATTAATTCAGCCACATTACTCATAATGGCAATGTTGCATAAGCTCTGTAACATTGCTATTCACATTCTTAAACTCTGAGCTATTTGATAGACTGGCTATCTAATGCTGTTAACTTCTCAGCTATCTAGGGATTTAGCCCTTGAATAACCACCAATTGTAATAAACTCAAACTCTGGTCATTGCTATGATAAATATTCCGTGTCTCTTAATGTTGATTTACAGTGATGCACTGAATTGGCAGTGTAACCTGATACTTTAAGTATCTCTGTTCATTAATTGTTGCTATTCAAATTGTTAGGTAACTCTGACTACATCTACTTGTATACAAGTGCCATTTGTGCAGTTAAGCAACCATGGTCAACAAACAAGGGAAGAGACAGTATTTAGCTAAAAGAAAAGTCATGCAAATGCAAGGAAAAGTAGAAATCCAGTGGACTGGGAGACCTGTTTTTTTTTAAAAAAACTTAGGGATACAAAGAAAGTAGTAAGAGGTGCAAAGAAGTATGAACAAAAATTTGCAAGAGATAAAGTGAAAGGTGGAAGTTTTTATAAATATATTGAGAAAGAGTGGTGAGGGGGTCATTAAAGGCAGATGCAGATGATTGGTGCTACAATGCATAATAAAGGAATGGAAGACTTGTTAAATTAATCTTGTATCCATTTTCACAGTAGAGGAAGCAGGCAAAGTATAAGGGAACCTAACAATAAATCAAGGTGAGGAACTTACTGGATTTAATATAAGTTTAAAAAAAAAAATAGTTATAGAGAAAATAATGGAACTTATAGGCAAATCTCCAGGACCTGATGGTTTCCACTCTAGGGTATTAAAAAAAGTGAGTGGGTATAGTGCTGATGCAGTTGTCATAATTTCCCAAAGCTCCCTAGAGTTGTGAATTTTGCCTTTTTGGATTGGAAAATTGCAAGTATCACTCCATTCTTTAGGACAGAAGGGTGAGAGAAACCAGGAATCTATAGCCCTGTCAGTTGTGTGGAAGCTATCATCAGGGACAGAGTGCCTGAGCATTTAAACAAGTATGAGCTGATCAGAGAATCGGCATGAATTTGAGAAGAAAAAGTTATATCTGACTAATCTAATTGAATTTTTTGAGGAGGTCACTAACATGGTGGACAGGGGAATGTCTGTGGATGTTGTCTATATGGACTTCTAGTAGGCATTTGATAAGATTCCGCATAAGAGATTATTAGCTAAAATGAGTGCGCACGGAATTGGAGGAACCCGATGACATGGAAGTTTAGGGATAAAGGGACTCTACTCTTGATTGGCTGGATGTGACAAGTTATGTTCCCCAACATACTGGGGCCTCAGTTTTTCACCACATATATCAATGACTTGGATGAAGGAGTAGAGAGTTGTATATCCAAGTTTGCAGATGACAGTAAAGTTGTGTAGATGGGAGCAGGAAATTACAAAGGAGCATTGACACACTAAGTTCGTGAGCAAAACTGGCAGATGGAGTTCAATGTGGGCAAGTGTTTGGATCGAAGAAATACGAATTGGAATATTTTCTTAATGTCAACAGACGAGGAACTGTGGAGGAGCAAAGGGATTTGGGTATCCAGGTACACAGATCACAAGTGTACAGGTATAAAAATGAATTAAAAAGGCTAATGGAATCTTAAAATTAGAGGTAGGTCATTCAGGAGTGAAATCTGGAAGCACTTTTTCAAAGAGTGGTGCAAATCTGGAAAGATCTTCCCCCAAAGGCTGTGGACACTGGGTCAGTTGAAATTTTCAAGACTGAGATTGCTCATTTTTTGTTAAGGATATGAAACAATGGCAAATAAATGGAGTTAAGGTACAGGTCAGCCATGATCTAATTGAATGCTGAACAGGCTCGAGAGGCTGAATTGACTACTCCTGTTCCATTAGGCCCAAGTTTCCCCAGGAGTTGCTCCTTTTTTTTTGGGAGCAACTTGATTTTTCTGGACTATCTTTTTAGTTGCAATTCTGGCCATTTAATTTGCGCCAGTGTAAGTGAGTGAATAGGTTTGTTTTTAGTTCCGTTTTTTTCCAAAAGGGGCGTTCTCAGCCACTTACCCCTGTTTTAGGCGTTTGGCCAGCAAATAATTGCTCCAAACTAATTTGGGCCAGCATATGTTGCCACTTCCATCCACACAGAAAAACCTTGCCGAGAGTTAAGGAATCGGCGCAAGTAACTACATTTAAAGCACCAAACAAAGCGTAAAAAGTAATAAGCAATTAATTAACAAATAAAATAGAAGGAACCCTGCACCTAAAGCACCAAAATCAATCAGTAAATAACAAATAAAAAAAAATAGAAGTCCTATCTTGGGGAATGCAGCGGGCCGCCGATGAGGGAGCCCATTTGGCCAGGGCTAGGGACAGTGTGCTTCGTGCCCCTCCCACACAGCCTGCAGCGCGCGTTTGCAGAAACGGCTTGCCAGGAACTACTGCACATGCGCGCAGAGTCCAGTGCGCATGTACAGAGGTCCCAGCACTGTTTTTAGCGCCGGGACCCGGCTCCGCCCCCAATCCATTGGGCCACGCTGCACCAGGACCGATGAGAGGTTGGTGAGCGGCCAGTATACGGACGTCTTTTTTCACCGCGCTTGGAGGTGGACAAAAACGGCACACCTCTGGTGAGGGCGCCAGAAAAACTGGTTAGGGAAACTCTAGCCCTATGTGTCTATCAATTGTTTTTGTATTCGATGTTTAACTTTGATGTGAGTTTGTAGTCAATAAATGCATGACTCGTCTGGCTTTTTCTTCGATGGTTTGTCATTCCCACAGTGGCTTGTCGAGGGTTGGGAAGAGAAACTTAAATTCAATCCGAACTGGGCAAAATGATTCAATGAACCAACTCTGGCATCATAAAACTGGGTGGTAAATTCCAGACTTAACAAGCGAGGAGTCCAGTGCGGATGTTAAGGGTCCAGTCTGTTTCCTTGACATTTGTCATGATACTGAAACCCAGTGTTCTTGCAAAGCCCTCAGAGCAACATAAGATGGGTAATAAATGCTACCATACCAGTGTCATCTACATCCCAGGAATAAATATTTAATTTTTTTTTTAGCAGAAAGCTAATATTCCACTGTCAGATTAAAATAAAATACATCTTAAACGTACTTATGTCATGAACTGTTGCACCCATGAGGGAATTGTTACATTTATTTCTGTGTGCACCTGGATGATTGAGCAGTAAACCTATTCTGAGACTCCAGAGTTAGTGTCAGATACTTTTTGTCCCGGAACTAAATAATTCTAAAGCAAAAATAATTTAAAATGGCGCAAGAATATTGCACCTTTTTTCTGCTTCTATAAAGCAAACTGTTACAATGGCACTGTTTTTGAGGTTGTTAACCACGTTCGGTTAGTTTGCCTGCTGCCACAGTGAATCCCAGTGCAGTCTTACTAATGTGATTTGTGCATTGTAGGGATGTGATGCACCTACATGTCTGCTTAGAAAAATATCTTGAGGTTTCAAGGCTAGAAGTAAAAAGGAACACAAACCTGTTACTTGAACAGGTATGAGAAATAACTTGTTTTGTTCAACTAAACTGTCCCAAAGGTACAGAATGATGTTGCAAGATGCAGAGTAAGCACAGAGGAGTGGAAATTCGGTCTTCTGCCGCCCCGCTTAGTGCCCTGGAGGGGTGGCAATGGCGGTGGAAAGCACTCGAATCCGGAAACACCCGAGCCCAGGTTTGGGCATTTCCAGATTTCTGAACGTCAAAGGGGCCGGCGTGCTCCGGCCGAGGAGGTGTTCGGGCTTCCGGCGTCCCACTGGGACATTCGGTGCTGGTGGGGGTGGGGGTGGGGGGGGCGCAGAGCAGTACTGCCCAAGAGAGGCGAAACGGTGTGCAACGCCCCTGGTTGCGACACGGCTCGATTTTTGGTTGCCGCCCAACCATTAGCGCTCCGTAGCACGCCATGGTGGAACGCCTGTGAAAGCTGTTGTTCCAATCTGTAGCGGCTGCAGTGAGGTAAATAATGCTGACTTCAGGTAAGTGTCATTATTATATCTCCCCGCTGGAGTGGAGCTAATCTACAGAACAAACAGAAACCTGTTCAACCTCCGCCGCCTCCAGGTCAGATCCAAGGTCGTCCCATCCCTCTGTCATTGAATTACAGTATGCAGATGACACTTGCGTCTGCGCACACTGAGGCCGAACTCCAAGCCATCGTCAACACCTTCACCGAAGTGTACGGGAGCATGGGCCTTATACTAAACATCCGTAAGACAAAGGTCCTCTGCCAACCTGCCCCTATCATGCAGCACTGCTCCCCGATTATCAAAATCCACATAGAGGCCTTGGACAACGTGGACCATTTCCCGGGAGCCTACTGTGAACAAGGGCAGACGTCGATGACTAATTCCAACACCGCCATCAGTGTGCCAGCGCAGCCTTCGGTCGCCTGAGGAAGAGAGTGTTTGAAGACCAGGACCTCAAATCCGGCACCAAGCTCATGGTCTGCACAGCAGTAGTGATACCCGCCCTCCTTTTTACTTCAGAGACATGGACTATGTACAGCAAACACTTCAAAACATTGGAGAAGTACCACCAACACTGCCTCCGCAAAATCCTGCAAATCCATTGGGAGGATAGACGCACCAATGTCAGCGTTCTCACTCAGGCCAACATCCCCAGCATCGAAGCACTGACCACGCTTGATGAACTCCGTTGAGCGGGCCACGTTGTCCGCATGCCTGACACGAGACTCCCAAAACAAGTGCTCTACTCTGAGCTCCGACACGGCAAGCGAGCCTCAGGTGGGCAGAGGAAACGCTTCAAGGACACCCTCAAAGCCTCCTTGGAAAAAATACAACATCCCCACTGATACCTGGGAATCCCTGGCCCAAGACCGCCCAAACTGGAGGAAAAGCATCCGGGAAGGCACCGAACACCTAGCGTGTCTACGCTGAGAGCAAGCTGAAGCCAAGCGTAAACAGCGGAAGGAGCGCAAGGCAACTCGAGCACCCCACCCACCCATTCTTTCAACAACCGTCTGCCCCACCTGTGACAGAGACTGTAGGTCCCGCATCAGTCACCTGAGAACTCATTTTTAATGTGGAAGCATATCATCCTCGACTCCGAGGGACTGCCTAAGAGAAGAAGGAGTGATTGTTTTAAAAAAAAAATTTTTTTTTGAGATTTCTTTTGTACTAGCGTGAACTATGTATTGGAATAGTTTTTTTTCTCTGGTTTCTCCCGCCTCCCCGCAGACCTCTGTTATGGCAATCTGAGGCCGGCTCTCTAGCTCTGGATTTTGCCTTGCTCAGCCAGCCTAGCACCCTAAAGGAGGTGTGCAACTTCCCTTGGCGCCCAGCTCCAAACTCCAGGCCCAGCTGATGAATTTTGCGGTGGCAGACGCAAACCATTTGCCGGCGCAAAATTACAGCTCTGCCTGAGACACTGCCCCAACTGAGGCACGACTGAATTTTCACCCCATACTGTTTTAAATTGCAATAGTCTAGATCAGAAGTGCAGGTACTGCATTGAGAATCTGGAATTCCGGAGCCGGACTCCGGACCGATCGGTGGCAGGGTCGTCTGGAATGGGTGGGGGGAGCCCCCGCCACGGCCCGACTTTGGGCCACGCTTGCCACCGCCATTGCCCTTACCTCTGGCCTCATCGCTGGCCCGCCCGAGCGCCACCTCGGCTGGGGCCGGCGCGCCCGATGCTAACAGCTCCTCGACGGGGCCAGATGGCCCGAATAGCTCCTCTGAGGGAACCCCCCCCCCCAACCCCAACCCCCTTTCTGACGTTCATGAATCCGGAAATACCCAAACCTGGGCTCGGTGTTTGCGGATTCGAGACATCAGAAAGCAAATTGAAAACCCGGAATCCGGAACAGCCTCGATCCCGAGGGTTCCGGATTTTAGGCGCTGCACCTGTACTCTGTGTTTTGTGCATCTATGGTATTTAGTCAAATAATACAAAATGTTAGTGTTGTATATGTAAACCTGTAAATACCATGTTTAACCCCAGAGGGCTCATCCCTTGGAGTCCCAAGGGATCCCACAATCCCTTGGGAGCACCTGTAAATAAGGAGGCCTCGCAGGCTGGTGAGGCACTCTGGAGACCTGTAATAAAGGACTACGGTTACACGTTACTTTGAGCTTACAGTATCTGGTCAGATTCTTTATTCGAGACATAACAGCTGACAACGAGATACAGATAATGAACCCCACCGCAACAATGCAGAGAACAGTGGGCATCCTGGAGAAATTTTCGGAGGGAGATGATTGGGAAACCTTTGTGGAGCGACTCGATCAATACTTTGTGGCCGTCGAGCTGGAAGGAGAAGCGAACGCTGCCAAACAAAGGGCGATCCTCCTCACCATTTGTGGGGCACCAACGTGTGGCCTCATGAAAAATCTGCTTGCTCCAGCGAAACCCATAGAGAAGTCGTACGATGATTTGTGCACACTGCATCTAAACCCGAAGGAAAGCGTTCGGATGGCGAGGTATTGGTTCTACACGTACAAGAGGTCTGAAGGCCAGGAAGTGGCGAGCTATGTCGCCGAGTTAAGGCGCCTTGCAGGTCATTGCGAATTTGAAGGACACTTGGAGCACATGCTCAGGGACTTTTGTACTTGGCATTGGCCATGAAGTAATACTTCGCAAACTTTTGACTGTAGAGATCCCAACGTTGAGCAAAGCCATAGCGATAGCCCGAGTGTTCATCGCCACCAGTGACAATACCAAACAAATCCAACAGAACACAAATGCTGTTGCACGTACTGTGAACAAAGTAATGTTGTTTTTGAATCATAACGTACAGGGCAGGCCTCACATGCCTGCAGCTACACATCCGCAGATGTCTGAGTCTGCCATCAAGGATGGTGAATGCAAGGTCATTAACACCTTGTTGGCGCTGTGGAGGTGATCAGCGCTTCCATTCATGCCGCTTCAAAGGATATGTTTGCAAGGGCTGTGGAACAATGGGACACCTCCAACGTATGTACAGGCGAGCTGCAAACCCTGCTAATCCTGCAAACCACCATGTTGCAGAGGAGGACAGATTCATGGTGGATCACGGCGAACCAGAGCCTCAGTCTGAGGAGGCGGAGGTAAATGGGATGCACATATTTACCACAAAGTGTCCCCCGATAATGCTGAAGGTTGAATTAAATGGACTCCCGGTGTCAATGGAGCTAGACACTGGCGCGGGCCAGCCCATAATGAGCAAAAAGACTTTCGACAAATTGTGTTGCAGCAAGGCTTCAAGGCCAGTCCTGACTCCCATTCGTACTAAACTGAGAATGTACACAAAGGAACTGATTCCCATAATCGGCAGTGCTACCGTAAAGGTCTCCTACGATGGAGCGGTGCACAAATTACCATTCTGGGTGGTACTGGGCAATGGCCCCACGCTGTTCGGCAGGAGCTGGCTGGGAAAATTACACTGGAACTGGGACGACGTCCGAGCGCTATTGCCCACTGACAACACTTCATGTGCCCAGGTCTTAAACAAGTTTGCCTTGCTATTCGAACCGGGTATCGGGAAGTTCCAAGGAGCAAAAGTGCAGATCCATTTGATTACGGGGGCAAGACCCATCCATCACAAGGCGAGAGCAGTACCGTACATGATGAGAAAGAGGGTGGAGATCGAGCTGGACCGGCTGCAACGAGAGGGCATCATTTCGCCGATCGAATTCAACGATTGGGCCAGTCCAATTGTTCCAGTCCTCAAGGAAGACGGCACCGTCGGAATCTGTGGTGATTACAAAGTAACTATCAATCGTTTCTCACTGCAGAATCAATACCCACTACCAAAGGCAGACGACCTATTTGCGATGCTGGCGGGAGGAAAAGCATTCACGAAGCTGGACTTGACCTCGGCCTACATGACGCAGGAGCTGGACGAATCATCGAAGGGCCTCGCCTGCATCAACAAGCACAAAGGCCTCTTCATTTACAACAGATGCCCGTTTGGGATTCGATCAACCGCGGCAATATTCCAGAGGAACATGGAAAGCTTGCTGAAGTCGGTCCCGTGCACCGTGGTCTTCCAGGACGACATCTTGGTTACAGGTCGTGACACCGTCGAGCACCTGCAGAACCTGGAGGAGATTCTTCGTTGGCTTAATCATGCGGGGCTCAGGTTAAAACGCTCTGTGTTTTCCTGGCGCCCGATGTGGAGTTCCTGGGGAGAAGAATCACAGCGGACGGCATTAGGCCCACCGATTCGAAGACGGAGGCAATCAAGAACACAGAGCCCACAGAATTTGACGGAGCTGCGGTCGTTTCTAGGACTCCTGAACTACTTCGGTAAATTTTTACCAGGCCTTAGTACACTGTTCGAACCACTGCACTCTTTACTGTGTAAAGGAGATGAATGGGTATGGGGTAAAAGCCAAGAAAATGCCTTTGAGAAAGCTAGAAAGCTGTTATGCTCAAACAAATTGATCCATGTAAACATTTGGTACTTGCATGTGATGCGTCGTCGTACGGGGTCGGGTGTGTATTGGAACAAGCTAACGAATCTGGGAAATTGAAACCGGTTGCTTATGCAACCAGAAGTATGTCTAAGGCTAAGAGGGCATACAACATAATAAGAAGTGTTAGCGTGTGTTTCTGGGGTAAAGAAAATGCATCAATAACTGTTTGGGCTCAAATTTGAATTGGAAACCAAACATAAGCCACTTATATCCCTCTTTTCTGAAAGTAAGGGGGTAAATATGAATGCATCAGCCCACATACAGAGATGGGTGCTTACGTTGTCCGCATACAACTATGCCATCTGCCATGGGCCAGGCACAGAAAACTGCCGATGCTCTCAGTAGGCTGCCATTGCCCACCACTGGTGGAGATGGCACAGCCCGCAGATTTAGTTATGGTAATGGAAGCATTCGAGAGTGAGCAATCATCTGTTACCGCCCGACAGATTAGAACCTGGACGAGCCAGGACCCCTTTCTGTCCTTAGTAAAAAAACTGTGTGCTCTAAGGGAGTTGGTCTAGTTTCCCGTTAGAGATGCAGAAAGAAATGAAGCCGTACCAGCGGCGCAGAGATGAAATGTCCGTACAGGCAGACTGCCTCCTATGGGGTAATCGTGTAGTGGTGCCAAAAAAGGGCAGGTATACTTTAGTTAGTGACCTACACAGTACCCACCCAGACATTGTAATGATGAAAGTGATAGCCAGAT
The DNA here is from genome assembly GCF_044704955.1 of Pristiophorus japonicus. Classification (NCBI taxonomy): domain Eukaryota; kingdom Metazoa; phylum Chordata; class Chondrichthyes; family Pristiophoridae; genus Pristiophorus; species Pristiophorus japonicus. Next base: position 99,251,901 of record NC_091977.1, on the reverse strand, counting down.
CCCACGTGTGATGACCTGGTATCGATGAGGACTTGGAGTCCTGCGTTCACAGATGTAAAACGTTCGCAGTTAAGCAATGCACCCAAGGAAGTGCCACTAAGTTTTATGGTCCTGGCTCTCCAAACCGTGGTCTAGGATCCATGTCGACTATGCAGGCCCATTCTTGGGAAAAATGTTGCTTGTGGTTGTAGATGCGTACTCCAAATGGATTGAATGTGAGATAATGTCAGCAAGCATGTCCACTGCCACCATTGAAAGCCTGCGGGCCATGTTTGCCATACACGGCCTGCCTGATGTCCTTGTGAATGACAATGGGCCGTGCTTTACCAGTGGTGAGTTCAAAGAGTTCATGACCCGCAATAGGATCAAACATGTCACATCTGTCACAAATAACCTTCCGGAAGTACTAGTGGACCGAGGATCTAGTGAGAAGGAGGAACTGAAGGATATCCTTATTAGGCGGGAAATTGATGCGATTGAAGGCCGATAAATCCCCGGGGCCTGATAGTCTGCATCCCAGAGTACTTAAGGAAACGGCCATAGAAATAGTGGATGCATTGGTGATCATTTTCCAACAGTCTATCGACTCTGGATCAGTTCCTATGGACTGGAGGGTAGCTGATGTAACACCACTTTTTTAAAAAGGCGGGAGAGAGGAAACTGGTAATTATAGACCGGTTAGCCTGACATCAGTAGTGGGGAAAATGTTGGAATCAGTTATTAAAGATGAAATAGCGGCGCATTTGGAAAGCAGTGACAGGATCGGTCCAAGTCAGCATGGATTTATGAAGGGGAAATCACGCTTGACAAATCTTCTGGAATTTTTTGAGGATGTAACTAGTAGAATGGACAAGGAAGAACCAGTGGATGTGGTGTATTTGGACTTTCAAAAGGCTTTTGACAAGGTCCCACACACGAGATTGGTGTGCAAAATCAAAGCACATGGTATTGGGGGTAATGTACTGACGTAGATAGAGAACTGGTTGGCAGACAGGAAGCAGAGAGTCGGAATAAACGGGTCCTTTTCAGAATGGCAGGCAGTGACTAGTAGGGTGCCGCAGGGCTCAGTGCTGGGACCCCAGCTATTTACAATATACATCAGTGATTTAGATGAAGGAATTGAGTGTAATATCTCCAAGTTTGTAGATGACACTAAACTGGGTGGCGGTGTGAACTGTGAGGAGGACGCGAAGAGGCTGCAAGGTGACTTGGACAGGTTAGGTGAATGGGCAAATGCATGGCAGATGCAGTATAATGTGGATAAATGTGAGGTTATCCACTTTGGGGGCAAAAACATGAAGGCAGAATATTATCTGAATGGCGGCAGATTAGGAAAAGGGAAGGTGCAACGAGACCTGGGTGTCATGGTTCATCAATCATTGAAAGTTGGCATGCAGGTAAAGCAGGCGGTGAAGAAGGCAAATGGTATGTTGGCCTTCATAGCTAGGGGATTTGAGTATAGGAGCAGGGAGGTCTTACTGCAGTTGTACAAGGCCTTGGCCTTGGTGAGGCGTCACCTGGAATATTGAGTTCAGTTTTGGTCTCCTAATCTGAGGAAGGACGTTCTTGCTATTGAGGGAGTGCAGCGAAGGTTCACCAGACTGATTTCAGGGATGGCTGGACTGACCTATGAGGAGAGACTGGATCAACTGGGCCTTTATACCCTGGAGTTTAGAAGGATGAGAGGGGATCTCATAAAAACATATAAGATTCTGACGGGACTGGACAGGTTAGATGTGGGAAGAATGTTCCCGATGTTGGGGAAGTCCAGAACCAGGGGACACAGTCTTAGGATAAGGGATAGGCATTTAGGACTGAGATGAGGAGAAACTTTTTCAGAGTTGTTAACCTGTGGAATTCCTTACCGCAGAGTGTTGTTGATGCCAGTTCATGGGATATATTCAAGAGGGAGTTAGATATGGTCCTTACAGCTGAAGGGATCAAGGGGTATGGAGAGAAAGCAGGAAAGGGGTACTGAGGGAATGATCAGCCATGATATTGAATGGTGCTGCAGGCTCGAAGGGCTGAATGGCCTACTCCTGCACCTATTTTCTATGTGTGTTTGTGTGTTAAAACCAGCATCCAATGGTCAGGCAGAGAGAGCAGTGCAAACAATCGAGCAGAGCTTGAAGAGGGTAACTGAAGGCTCACTGCAGACGCGCCTACCTCGAGTCCTGCTTAGTTACCGCACAAGACCCCACTCGCTCACTGGGGTTCCCCCGCTGAACTGCTCATGAAAAGGGCACTTAAGACAAGGCTCTCATTAGTCCATCCTGATCTACACGAACAGGTAGCGAGCAGGTGGCTTCAACAGAATACATATGATCACGCAAATGTGTCATGCGAAATCGAGATTAATGATCCTGCGTTTGTGTTGAACTATGGACAAGGTCCCAATTGGCTTCCCGGCACTGTCGTGGCCAAAGAGGGGAGTAGGGTGATTCAGGTCAAATTTTCAAATGGATTCATCTGCAGGAAACACTTGGACCAAATGAAACTTAGATTCACAGACTATTCAGAACAACCCACAATAGACTCTACCTTTTTCGACCCTCCCACACAAACACAAGTGGCAACCGACCCAGCGGTTGACCACGAAGCAGAACCCATCACCCGCAGCAGCCCAGCAGGATTCACCACACCCACCAAGGCCAGCAGCCCAGCAAGGACCCAACAAACGACTCACCAAAACCAGCATTTGCACCGAGATAATCAACCAGGGACAGGAAGGCCCCAGATCGACTCACATTGTAAATACTTACACCATTGACTTTGGAGGGGGTGGGGGAAGTGTTATATATGTAAACCTTTAAATACCATGTTTAACCACCAGAGGGCTCATCCCCTGGCATCCCAAGGGATCCCACAATCTCTTGGGAGCACCTCTACATAAGGAGGTCTCTCAGGTTGGAGAGGCACTCTGGAGACCTGTCATAAAGGACTACGGTCACACGTTACTTTGAGCTTACAGTATCTGGTCAAATTCTTTATTCGAGACATAACAGTTAGTTAGATTGTCGTTATCGTCAACCAATAGACTGAGCTGTAATGGGGAAAAGTAAGCTTGGGTAAGTAGACAAAGTCGACATAATGCTATTTATTTATTTCCCTTAGGGAATGATTGCAACTTGAATGTCAGAAATACGCACAATAATCCCACTATAATTTGGTGTATTTTCATGATCTGTGGTGTACTGTTCACACAAAAAAGCACACAATCTATACTATGAACGTCAAATTAAATTCACGCTAGTTTTGATTAAATTTGTAATAATATATACACACACAATTGTGATTGAAAATTTGCACGCCTGCACTGCTGCTGTCCAACTCCAAGACTGACCACAGCTTTGTATTGCGTTGGTTCCAATTCAAATTAAGGAGCTTGTCATAACATTCTAGAAATAGTTGCATCTTATGATGTCACAGTACACGTAGAAGTTTGTTGTTAATTACCAGTGCATGTTGTCGCCTGCCACCACCCCCACCCTCCACTCTTTGGATTTATGATGGTGAATATAGTTCACTGTGTGGAATAAAAGCAGAAAATGCTGGAAACATTCAGCAGGTCAGGCAGCATCCTTGGAGAGAGAAACAAACTTAATGTTTCAGGTCGATGACCTTTCATCACTGCGTGGAGTTGGTTTGAAACAGGATGCGTGTGCTAGGTGCTTCCGTTATGCAGTGTACCTGATGCAACTATATATCCGCAGCATTCAATCGTGCACTCTTAAATCTGAGGAATTACATTGCTGCAGGCAGGTATAATGCTATTAATGTGAAGAAGCATTTTAATGCATCCTGATCATGCTGGAGTCTATAATGTAATGATAGCGTACATTTTCATGGACTCTGATTTCTTTTCAAATGGTTTGGCTTTTTCTGTTTTGCATGGGTTTAAAAACCAGAAGGATGAAGGACTCCGATAAATAACTTTGTCTGTGAACTGTTGGTGTGTTGTAATTTGTCTGTCATCGAAACAGTAACATAGTGCATGTGTCTTTTTTGAGTTTTTCTATCTAAATGTACACATCCTTAGTAGTGATTTTAAGTGAAATGATTCAAGTCAGTAAAATAGCCAGCCAAGCTGTTGGGACATTGGGCCCAAGTTTCCACAAGAAAAAAAACGGGCGCCCCTCCGAGCTGGGCTCCCGTTATTCGCGCCTAAAACGGCGCCTAAAAAAATCCTCGGTATTCTCCACCTACTTACAGGTCCTGTGGCCCTCGGCACAGCCAGCACGAGCTGTGGGGGGGCGGAGCCAGGTCCCGGCGCTGAAAACAGTGCCGGGAACCTCTGCACATGCGCGCTACAGTCGGTACGCAAGTGCAGTAGCTCCAGGCGCCGAACTGTGTGGGAGGGGCCCGAAGCACGCAGCCCCTAGCCCTGTCCCAATGGCCTCACTGGGGCTGCGTGAATGAGGCTCCTCCCACGGCCAGCTCCTGCTCACCGCCCGACCAGACCCGACACTCGCTCCCCCCCCCCCCCTCCACGCCGACCAGACCCGATCCGACACCCGCTCCCCCCCCACCCCGCCCCGACACCCGCTCCCCCCGACCCGAGACCCGACAACCGCTCCCCCCCGCCCTGACACCCGCTCCCCCCGAGACCCGCCCCCCCCCGACTGACCCGACCCGCGCTCCTGTTCCCCGACCCCCTCCCCCCGCTCCTGTTACCGTCCCCCCCTGTTCCCCGACGCCCCCCCCCCGCTCCTGTTCCCCGACGCCCCCTCCCCCGCTCCTGTTCCCCGACTCCCTCTCCCCCTCCCTCCCCCCCTCTCCCCGTCCCCTCCCTCTCTCCCCTTCCCCTCCCTCTCTCCCCTTCCCCTCCCCCTCCCCCTCTCTCCCCTCTCTTCCCTCTCTCCCCCTCCTCTCTCTCTCTCTCTCTCTCTCTCTCTCTCTCTCTTCCCCCCCCTCCCTCCCCCCCTCTCTCTCTCCCTCTCTCTCTCTCTCTCTCTCTCTCTCCCCCTCCCGCTCAGCGGCACGAACGGCTGCAGAATTCTCCCTGGCTGAAGCACTTTCACACAGGTAGGAAGGTGGTTTATTTAATCTTTTCTTGGCTTATAAATGTTTATTCAGGTTGGATTTATTTGTATAATATTTGTAGAAGTATAAATAAGGATTTATTGTCGAATTTAATGAGTTCCCTTCCCCCCCACCTCGTTCTGGACGCCTAATTTGTAACCTGCGCCTGATTTTTTAATGTGTAGAACAGGTTTTTTCAGTTCTACAAAAATCTTCACTGGCTCCATTCTACTTTAGTTTGGAGTACATTTTCACTGTGGAAACTTTCAAATCAGGCGTCAGTGGCCAGACACGCCCCTTTTGAAGAAAAAATTCTGTTCTAAACTAGAACTGTTCTACCTGACTAGAACTGCAGAAAAAAAAATGTGGAGAATTGTGATTTCTAAAATAATCCGTTCTCCACCAGTTGCTCCTAAAAAATCAGGCGTGAATCATGTGGAAACTTGGGCCCATAATATTTAATTTTACCTCCAGCATTAATATTGGGCCAAAAATTGCAGTCAGAGGCTTCCTTTATACGAACGCTTCTGATCCGAAAGAAATAATGGACAAGGTTTTAAAAATAAAAATGAATGATGAAATTAAATTTTTCTATATTTTAAAAGTGTTACGCTGGTAAAAGTAAGCTATGTGCCTACTTTTACCAGGCATTAAAGTTTGAAGGGCATTTGCTGGGCATGAGTTGGGCAAATAGCCCAATCTCTGCCGCGCGGTTGTTCTTCTCCCGAGATGTGTAGAATCTTTGACAGAGCGGAAAAGCCGCTTCTCAGTGTATGCGCATTGCAGGATGAGAACCAGCTTTTATGAGGCCTCTTCACCTGTGTACGCACTTTGTGTACACCCGGCGAGACTGCAATTTTCGGTCCATTATTGCCAGAAAGACCTAATGGGGCCGAAATTGCCCCTTTCCGAAAGGCCCATTACCGCCTCCAGGGTGCGCTAATGGGGTGATATGGACTTTTTGCCCGGGGACAGGCGGCAAAAGCTGGTCTGGCCGAAACCCTCCCTGGTGGCCAGTGGTTGCCACGGAAGCAACTGCAGAGTTCGCAGCAGCCCTCTCCTTTAACATAGAAACATAGAAACATAGAAAATAGGTGCAGGAGTAGGTCATTCAGCCCTTCCAGCCTACACCGCCATTCAATGAGTTCATGGCTGAACATGCAACTTCATCTAACTCCCTTTTGAATATATTTAGTGAATTGGCCTCAACTACTTTCTGTGGTAGAGAATTCCACAGGTTCACCACTCTCTGGGTGAAGAAATTTCTCCTCATCTCGGTCCTAAATGGCTTACCCCTTATCCTTAGACTGTGACCCCTGGTTCTGGACTTCCCCAACATTGGGAACATTCTTCCTGCATCTAACCTGTCTAAACCCATCAGAATTTTAAACGTTTCTATGAGGTCCCCTCTCATTCTTCTGAACTTCAGTGAATACAAGCCCAGTTGATCCAGTCTTTCTTGATAGGTCAGTCCCACCATCCCGGGAATCAGTCTGGTGAATCTTCGCTGCAATCCCTCAATAGCAAGAATGTCCTTCCTCAAGTTAGGAAACCAAAACTGTACACAATACTCCAGGTGTGGCCTCACCAAGGCCCTGTACAACTGTAGCAACACCTCCCTGCCCCTGTACTCAAATCCTCTCGCTATGAAGGCCAACATGCCATTTGCTTTCTTAACCGCCTGCTGTACCTGCATGCCAACCTTCAATGACTGATGTACCATGACACCCAGGTCTCGTTGCACCTCCCCTTTTCCTAATCTGCCGCCATTCAGATAATAGTCTGTCTCTCTGTTTTTACCACCAAAGTGGATAACCTCACATTTATTCACATTATACTTCATCTGCCATGCATTTGCCCACTCACCTAACCTATCCAAGTCACTCTGCAGCCTCATAGCATCCCCCTCGCAGCTCACGCTGCCACCCAACTTAGTGTCATCCGCAAATTTGGAGATACTACATTTAATCCCCTCGTCTAAATCATTAATGTACAATGTAAACAGCTGGGGCCCCAGCACAGAACCTTGCGGTACCCCACTAGTCACTGCCTGCCATTCTGAAAAGTCCCCATTTACTCCTACTCTTTGCTTCCTGTCTGACAACCAGTTCTCAATCCACGTCAGCACACTACCCCCAATCCCATGTGCTTTAACTTTGCACATTAATCTCTTGTGTGGGACCTTGTCGCAAGCCTTCTGAAAGTCCAAATATACCACATCAACTGGTTCTCCTTTGTCCACTTTACTGGAAACATCCTCAAAAAATTCCAGAAGATTTGTCAAGCATGATTTCCCTTTCACAAATCCATGCTGACTTGGACCTATCATGTCACCATTTTCCAAATGCGCTGCTATGACATCCTTAATAATTGATTCCATCATTTTACCCACTACTGAGGTCAGGCTGACCAGTCTATAATTCCCTGTTTTCTCTTTCCCTCCTTTTTTAAAAAGTGGGGTTGCATTGGCTACCCTCCACTCGATAGGAACTGATCCAGAGTCAATTAAGAGAAGGAGGAGGACATTGTGACATGTCAGCTTAACGCAGCACATCCGCGTGGAGGCGCAGAGCATCTCCAACACCGTCCCGACAATTTTTCTCCATTAAAGACCCACAATCAGGGTCAGTAGCCTCCTCTTCCTGCCGGGCGATAAACTTTTATTTAATTCAAATGATGCGTTCTAAACCGGGTGTGGGGCAATTTCGCCCCGACTATATTTAAACCTAACTGTAGAAAAATATGCATTTGAACTTTTATTAATCCCCTGTAATTGAGGGATCCGCTTCCCTGGTGGTGATGGAAATTGGCAGATAATCGAGTTTCACTAATAATTAATACATACAAGATTAATGCATCTTTTATACAAACTTCAATCTAGCTGAAAGTCTTAGTCACGAGAAGATAAGATTCTGTTAAAACTTCTGGGTTAAGCATTAATGCTGCTTAAAAAATGTGACTGGAATTAAATTTTGCAAATGAGAATAAGTCACTTGGATTCAATATCTCTTTGCCCCCCCCCCCCATGGAGTAAGCCCCCACCTTATTAAGAAGCTTGTTAAGCAGGCTCAGTCCCTGCCTGCCAGTACTATTTCTGAAATCACAACTCCTGCAGAATGCAGTTGCCACAAACCAGGACAAGCAAAATGCATCCTGTTAATGCTGCTACCCCCGCCTTGACTCCATGGGCATTTTCACAGATAATCAGGTATGCTGAGAACATGAAGGTGGATAATTCATCTTGTATATGCATAACACACACACTGCTTCATGTCTGCCTTCTAGCAGAAACATGTTTTTGTCATGTAGGTTACATTTTCGTCCAGACACCATGACCGGAATTTTAACAGGAAAGAGTGAGTGGGTTTGGGAGTGGGTGGTTGGTTAAATGCGCTGAAGTTGACAGCCCATCGGGGTGCTGGCTTCAACACGCTGGCTTCCATATTTAACTGGAGCGGGTTCGGCTGTGAGTGAGAAATCCCCTCGGGAGGCGGGTTAGCAATTTAGAGCTAGTTAAGAGGCTATTAAGAGCCTTTCTTTTTACTTGGGGTTTAAAGTTTTACTGTGTGTGCACAGACCTCCTGGACCTCACCAGTGAATGCAAGACGAGAACACAGCTGCAATTGAGGGGGCTGAACAAACGACAGTCAAAAAATCCGCTAAGTACTGAGACCTCGCACCTGCTTTCTTGCCGAAGGGAAAGGCTTTTGCTCACAACACTTGTTCTGAGAATTTCCTTTCAAGAGATTGCAGGTGATTTTTACAACTTTGGAGGTCACTCTCACTACATTGGAGGATTGCACAACTGATCTCCACTTTACATCTGTCATATCAGATCAGCATGGGTGGCGCTTATGCTGTATCACCTTGGACCTTGGATCTCAGATGAGGACCAAGATGAGCGCCAGCAACAACAGCATCAGCAGGAGAGAGGGGCTGAGCACAGGTGCTGCTCGCAGGAGGTGATACCCAACACTGGCTATAGAGGCACAGGATCAGCTTCCTGGACATGACTGAACACAGTGCCTCAGGAGGGCGTGACAGACATTTGTAGCCTGCTGGAAGACGACCTGCATTATCAGTGGCTGTCAAAGTGACCACCGCCCTCAACTTCTTCGCCTCAGGCTCCTTCCAGGGATCTGAAGGATATATTTGCAGGATTTCGCAGTCTGCTCCCCACAAAGGCATCACCCAGATGACCAATGCTATTTTGCCAGGGCAGTTATGTACACGTTACCACTGATGAAGCCAGTTAGAATGAGCGGGCGCTCGGCTTTGCAGCTCTGGCTGGCTTCCCACAGTTGTAGGGCCTCATCGACTGTACACATGTGGCCATCGGGGCATCTCCAGATCACCCAGGAGTGTTTGTGAACCGTAAGGGCTTCCACTCTTAGCACTGTGCTGCTCATCTGTAACCACGAAAATATCATCATGCCAGATTCCCAGGGAGCTGTCCTGGGAATTCATCCTTCCCTAGTCTACCCTCCCTCAGCTCTTCACACCTCTGACCAGACTTGCTGGCTGCTTGGGGACCAGAGGTATCCGCTGAAAATGTGGCTGATGACACCCTGAGGAGGCCAAGCAATGAGGCCGAATAGCACTACAATCAAAGCCAAATGTCGACAAGATGTGTAATAGAGCAAGCAATCGGGATGCTGAAGATGGGCTTCAGATGACTGGACAGATCTGGAGGAGCCCTTCAGTGCACACCAGCCAAGGTCTCCAGAATGATCGTATTATGCTGCACTTTTCACAACACAGCACAACAGCGAGGATTGGAGCAGCAGGATGAGCAAGGCACAGAGCTGCTGCTTCGGAGGAGGAGGAACTTGATGTGGACATGGCACCAGCAGTGGTGCAAATTGCTGCCCGGGATTCCTGGGATCACTTCATAATGGCACAATTTAGTTAGGTTGCACCAGTGCACTCATCCGGCACCCAGATACTGAATCCACTTCCCCCGATCACAAAGCAGTCCTACAATGATCAAACCATTCCTTTCAAAGATACCCATTGCTCACAGTTAATTCATGTCTTACCATTCATTACGAGTGACAAGGCCACTTGCCAGGCAGCAGGCAAAAATGGGCAAGATGGGAAAGTGGTGCAAAGAAATAAGCTTATGTTGCTATTTGGAGGCACAGAAAATTAACAGTACAACATTGCCTAACACACCCTTGTGCATAAAGAATGATTTCATCTTCCTTTTCCTACCATTTCTAAGTCATGCAACCCCTGTGGCTTCAGCAGAGGTAGAGGCAGGCTGCTCACTTTCCTGCTCTGACTGCTGAGATGCTTTTGGCTGACATCCTCTGGGTTTTGGAGCACGTGAGGGCCCTGTCAAAGACTTCTCCTTCTGTTCCTGTCGTCATCATAGGTAGTCCCTCGAAATCGAGGAAGACTTGCTTCCACTCTAAAAGTGAGTTCTCAGGTGATTGTACAGTCCAATATGGAAATTACAGTCTCTGTCACAGGTGGGACAGACAGTGGTTGAAGGAAAGGGTGGGTGGGGAGTCTGGTTTGCCGTACCCTCCTTCCACTGCCTGCGCTTGATTTCTGCTGCTCTCGGCAACGAGACTTGAGATGCTCAGCGCCCTCCCGGATGCTCGTCCTCCATTTAGGGCGGTCTTTGGCCAGGGATTTCCAGATGTCGATGGGGATGTTGCACTTTATCAAGGAGGCTTTGAGGCTGTCCTTGAAACGTTTCCTCTGCCCGCCTGGGGCTCGCTTGCCTGTACCTGTGCAGAGGCAGACACAGCCATCGGGAGACAAGGTAGCATGTGGGATTCTGACTGAGGGGGGTGCAATGGTTGAGCAGAGTCCTCACTTCAATGTCCCCTTTCACCATCATCCCTCTCATGGCCCACCCACACTTCCCTGCTAGTAATGAATATTTTTTTTATTTGTTCATGGAATGTGGGTGTCACTGGCAACGCCTGCATTTATTGCCCATCTCTAATTGCCCTTGAACAACTGAGTGGTTGGTAATGCCATTTCGGAGGGCAGTTAAGAGTCAACCACATTGCTGTGGGTTTGGAGTCACATGTAGGCCAGACTGGGTAAGGACGGCAGATTTCCTTCCTTAAAGGACATTAGTGAACCAGATGGGTTTTTACGACAATCCGGTGGTTTCATGGTTACCATTACTGATACTAGCTTTTTATTCCAGGTTTATTTATTTAACTGAATTTAAATTCCACAGCTGCTGTGGTGGGATTTGAACGAACGTCTCTGGATCACTAGTCCAGTAACATAACCACTGCACTACCGTTCCCAGTTTGAGAGCATTTTGCTGCAAATCAATGGGGCGATGAACGGACAAGACTAGGTTTTTATCCATCCTTGTTAAGTTGGCATTTGGAGCGTGCAAGCTGTTCGTGAGAGCAAGCATGCACCCGTTTGAATGCCGCGTTTGATGCTCCATGCAGGTGGCCATCCTTTCCATGGACAAAAATATTAGTCATGGTCATCAGCATCATGTCAGTCATCCTCCATTCTCCCTGCAAGCGAGTAGATAGTGGCTGGAAATCTTGCCAGGGCCTCGTACATTTTTTGCTGCTCCTAGAATCATCCTCTTTGTCGACGGCCCCTGAGGTTCAGCATCTACATGCAGCTGAGCAGAGCTTGGAGCATCCTGCACCCTCTGACGAGCACTCTCCATTGTTGTCCCTGTCTCCACCATCTGCTCTTGCTCATATATGATGGGTGAGACAGCAGTACTATCTGACTTAATGTTCCCACCAACGTGTGTGCATTTGCGCTGGTGCTTAGTGTGCATGCGTCCTGTGACGGTGCACCCTCAGAGTTAGTGACCTCCTCCTGAGGAGTTTGCTTCCTCCATTGGCTGTTGGACACTTGATGGGCCTGTGGGAGAGTAAATAGATGAATAAAAACTGTCATGGTAAGAATGTTTTAAGTGAACATTATGCATATGATCATATTTCACTGACTGACATCAAGTCAACATGAGTGACTGTTGTATGCCATGTGACTGATATGTAATTCCATCACCAGGTATCTGGGAGCTCCCTGTCTCTCCATCTCCCACCATCATCAGTGCGATTACTCCATTTAACTTGAGTGACTCCTTCTCTGCAGCAGTCAGCTTGGCTGTGACTGGAGGGCCAGCTCCAGTTCGCTGCCTCTCCCTGGTGTTTTAGGCTCTCTTCTGTAAATAGGGAAACAAGAGACCTTGGAGTGAGAGTCATGAGGGGGTGACTGAGGGAGAGACATGACATTGCATTAAGATGAGGGTGAGTGACACTGGTGGATGGTCAGATGGGAATGTGAGGAAATGTGTCGACAGAGGGATGGGTTCACTTGCAAAGTATGTTGGCGTGAGGAGTGACGTGCAGGAGTAGGCTTGGGAAGGCAGAGTGAGGGGGGTTAGGGTGACACGCACATCAGGATGTAGTTGTATGTGGCATTGTACTCTCCTTTCCTGACCTCATGAGATCATTAAATCTCTTCCTCGAATCCAGGACCTCGCCGCCATGCTCCTGCTGCTCACCTCTGCCGCAATCTCTAGCCATGCTTCCTTGGTCTCTGAGGCTGGCTTCTTCCTCCTGTCAGCGGGGAATAACACTTCACTGCAGACCCTAACTCCTTGCAGCAACTCTTCCAGGCAGGCATCGCTGAATCAAGGGGCAGCTTTCGTATGCTGAGACTGTTTTTTGTTCACCCACCCAACCAATGTCTCTCCCACCAATCATAGAATCATTGAAATTTACAGCTCGGGAAGAGGTCATTTCAGCCCACCGGCTGACCAAGAGCTATCCAGCCTAATCCCACTTTCCACCTCTAGGTCCGTAACCCTGCAGGTCACTACACTTTAAGTGCACATCCAAGTACTTTTTAAATGTGTTGAGGGTTTCTGCCTCTACCACCTTTTCAGGCAGTGAGTTCCAGACCCCCCCCCACTACCCTCTGGGTGAAGAAATTTCCCCATATATCTCTAAACCTCCCCACCAATTACTTTAAATCTATGTACCCTGGTTGTTGACCCCTCTACCAAGGGAAACAGTCCTTCATATCCACTCTATCCAGGCCGGGGCCATTACAGGGAGCAGTGTGTGGCGGCATGCCACTGCAGGGAACAGTCAGTGCTGCTGCAGGAGGGCGACGGCTCGCTGCAGGAGGGCGACGGCTCACTGCAGTGCGGGCAGGTACAGCAGGAGGGGCGAGGTCCGGTTGCAGGAGTGGCGAGAGTTCGTAGAGGGATGTGATCGGGGTTGAGGAGAGGCGTGAGTTCGGGGCCAGAAGAGACGTGGGCCCAGGGGCAGCACGGGCCAGTCCACACTGCAAAATATGTATGCACACTAGGTCCGTCCAGCAGACCTGGTTTCCAGTCATCTTGGTTAATCCTTGCCACTGGACCAAGACCTGACTCTGTCAAGCCACACCAGCCACCACATGTTTTTAAAAAAATCCATGCACAGGCATCTTCCAGCCTTCAAGATGTAGTTTGGGATCTGGACTATTAGGTCCTTCATTGAAACACCTGTGAACTCTCATCCCTTTTCGGCGTGGAAGCAAGTCCTCCTCGCTTTGAGAGACTGCCTATGATGATGATGCTCCAGGCCCCTCATAATTTTATACACCTCAATCAGGTCTCTCCTCAGCCTCCTCTGTTCCAAAAAAAACAGACCCAGCATCTCCAATCTTTTCCTCATAACCAAAATTCTCCAGTCCAGGCAACATTCTTGTAAATCTCCTCTGCACCCTTTCCAGTGCAATCACATCTTTCCTGTAATGTGGTGACCAGAATTGCACACAGTACTCCAGCTGCGGCCTAACACTGTTTTATACAGTTCTAGCATAACCACATTGCTCTTGTATTCCATGCCTCGACTAATAAAGGCAAGCATCCCATATGTCTTCTTAACCACCTTAAATACCTAGCCTGCTACCTTTAGGGATCTGTGGACCTGCACTCCAAGGTCCCTTTGTTCCTCTACACTTTTCAGTGTCGTACCATTTAATATGTATTCCCTTGCCTTGTTAGACCTCCCCAAATGCATTACTTCACACTTATTCGGATTGAATTCCATTTGCCACTGTTCTGACCACTACATTGATATCTTCCTGTAATCTGCAGCTTTCTTCTTCATTATCAACCACACATGCTATTTTAGTGTCAAAAGCAAACTTCTTAATCATACTCCCAACATTCAAGTCCAAGTCATTGATTATATAACTACAACAAGCAAGGGACCCAACACTGAGCCCTGTGGAACCCCATTGGAAACATCTTTCCAACCACACACACCCATCAACCATTACCCTTGCTTCCTGCCTCTGAGCCAATTTTGGATCCAACTTGCCACTTTGCCCTTGATCCCACGGGCCTTTACTTTCGTGACTAGTCTGCCATGTGGGACCTTATCAAAAGCTTTGCTAAAATCCACGTGCACTGCATCATACGCACTGCCCTCATCAACCTTCCTGTTTACCTTCTTGAAAAATTCTATCAAGTTAGTCAGACACAATCTACATGCTGACTGTCTTTCCAAATGAAGATTTATCCTGTCCCTCAGGATTTTCTCCAATAATTGTCCCACCACTGAGGTTAGGCCGACAGGCCGGTAATTACTCGGTCTATCCCTTTCTCCCTTTTTAAACAAAGGTAAAACCGTAGCAGTCCTCCAGTCCTCTGGCACCATAACTGTAGCCATAGAGGACTGGAAAATGATGGTCAAAGCCTCTGCTATTTCCTCTCTTGCTTCTCTCAACAGCCTCTGATGCATTTTATTTGAGCCTGGGGATTTGCTGCTGAGCCCCTTAACACATCCTCTCTCATTATGTTATCTCATCTAATATTGGACACACCTCCTCTCTCGTTGCAAAGTCTGCATCACCCTTCTCTTTTGTGAAAACAGATGCAAAGTATTCATTAAGAATCATACCCACATGTTCTGCCTGCACACACACATGTCCTTTGTGGTCTGTAATCGGCCCCATTCTTTTTCTAGTTATCCTCTTGCTCTTAATGTATTTATAAAACATCTTTGGGTTTTCCATGATTTTACTTGCCAACATTCTTTCATGCTCTTTGCTTTCCTGATATCTTTTTTAATTGCACCCCAGCACTTCTTATACTCCTAGAGTTTCTGCAGTGCTGAGTTCTCGGAATCTGTCAAAGGCTTTCCTTTTTTCTATATCTTACCCTGTATGTCCCTTGACATCGAGGGGGCTCGAGATTTGTTAGCCCCACCCTTTTTCTTTAAGGGAACATACTTGCTCTGTACTCTCAGGATTTCCTCCTTGAATGCTTCCCACTGCTCTAACACTGATTTACCATCAAGTAGCCACCTTGGCTAAATCTCAGCTCAGCAAAATTGGCTTTACCCCAATTGACAACTTCTTTTCCTTGTCCAACTTTGTCCTTTTCCATAACTACCCTAAATCTCACTGAATTATGATCACTATCACCAACATGCTCTCCCACTGATACCCCTTCCACCTGCCCCTCTTCATTCCCCAAAACCAAGTCCAGAACCACCCCCTCCCTTGTTGGGCTGTTACAAACTGGCCAAAACATTTCTCCTGAATCCATCTTAGGAATTCCTGTTTTAAATTTATTCAGTGACCCAGTTTCCACAGCTCTCTGAGGCAGTGAATTCCACAGATTTACAACCCTCTGAGAAGAAATTTCTCCTCATCTCTGTTTTAAATGGGCAGCCCCTTATTCTAAGATCTTGCCCTCTAGTTCTAGTATCCCCCATCAGTGGAAACATCCTCTCTGCATGCACCTTGTCAAGTCCCCTCATAATCTTATACGTTTCAATAAGATCACTTCTCATTCTTCTGAATTCCAATGAGTAGAGGCTCAACCTTTCCTCATAAGTCTACCCCCTCATCCCCGGAATCAACCTAATGAACTTTCTCTGAATTGCCTCCAAGCAAGTATATCCTTTCGTAAATGTGGAAACCAAACCCGCACACAGTATTCCAGGTGTGGCCTCACCAATACCTTTATATAATTGCAGCAAGACTTCCCTGCTTTTGTACTCCATCCCCTTTGCAATAAAGGCCAGGATACCATTGGCTTTCCTGATTACTTGCTGTACCTGCATACTATTCTTTTGCGCTTCATGCACAAATACCCGCAGATCCCGCTGTACTGTGGCACTTTGCAATCTTTCTCCATTTAAATAATAACTTGCTCTTTGATTTTTTTTCTGTCACAGTGCATGACCTCACACTTTCCACCATTATACTCCATCTGCCAAATTTTTGCCCATTCATTTAGCCTGTCCTTTTGCAGATTTTTATGTCCTCCTCAATGCTTTTCCTCCCATCTTTGTATCGTCAGCAAACTTGGCTATGTTACACTCAGTTCCTTCTTCCAAGTTAATATAGATTGTAAATAGTTGGGGTCGCAGCACTGATCTTTGCGGCACACCACTAGTTACTGGTTGCCAACCAGAGAATGAACCATTTATCCCGACTCTCTGTTTTCTGTTAGTTAGCCAATCCTCTATCCATGCTAATATATTACCCCCAACCTCGTGAACTTTTATCTTGTGCAGTAACCTTTTATGTGGCACCTTGTCAAATGCCTTCTGGAAGTCCAAATACACCACATACACTGTTTCCCCTTTATCCACCCTGTTACATCCTCAAAGAACTCCAGCAAATTTGTCAAACATGACTTCCCCTTCATAAATCCATGCTGACTCTGCCTGACCGAATTTTGCTTTTCCAAATGTCCTGCTACTGCTTTTTTAATAATGGTCTCCAACATTTTCCCAACCACAGATGTTAAGCTAACTGGTCTATAGTTTCCTGCATTTTGCCTGCCTCCTTTTTTAAATAGGGGCGTTACATTCGCAGTTTTCCAATCTGCTGGGACCTCCCCAGAATTCAGGGAATTTTGGTAAATTACAACCAATGCATCCACAATCCCTGTTGCTACTTATCTTAAGACCCTAGGATGCAAGCCATCAGGTCCAGGGGATTTATCTGCCTTTAGTCCCATTATCTTACTGAGTACCACCTCCTTTGTGATTGTGTTAAGTTCCTCCCTGCCCCCCCCACTCGCCCTCC
Source organism: Pristiophorus japonicus (assembly GCF_044704955.1). NCBI lineage: Eukaryota > Metazoa > Chordata > Chondrichthyes > Pristiophoridae > Pristiophorus > Pristiophorus japonicus. The sequence goes on along the minus strand of NC_091977.1, from coordinate 99,234,831 downwards.
CGAAAGCCCCTTGATTATTCACTGTTGGAATATTGTTAGTGTCATCTACCATAAAGACTGATACTAAATATTTGTTCAGAGTTTCTGCCATCTCCATGTTCCCCATTATTAAATCCCTGGTATCGTCCTCTTAGGGACCAACTTTTACTTTAGCTACTCTTTCCTTTTTATATACCTATATTCGTAACAAGGTGGATGAATTAACTGCGCAGATAGCTGTTAAAGTGTTAAAGGATATGATTACGGAAACATGGCTCCAGGGTGACCAAGGCTGGGAACTCAACATCCAAGGGTATTCAATATTCAGGAAAGATAGACTGAAAGGAAAAGGAAGTGGGGTAGCTTTGCTGGTTAAAAAGATTAACACACAAGTAAGGAAGGTGCATTAGCGTGGATGAGGTGGAATCTGTATGGATAGAGCTGCGGAACACCAAAGGACAGAAAACGCTAGTGGGAGTTGTGTACAGACCACCAAACAGTCATAGTGAGGTTGGGGATGGCATCAAACAGAAAATTAGGGATGTGTGCAATAAAGGTACAGCAGTTATCATGGGCGACTTTAATCTACATATAGATAGGGCTAAACAAACTGGTAGCAATATGGTGGAGGAGGATTTCCTGGAGTGTATAAAGGATGGTTTTCTAGACCAATATGTCGAGGAACCAACGAGAGAGCTGCCATCCTAGATTGGGTGTTGTGTAATGAGAGAGGATTAATTAGCAATCTTGTTGTGCAAGGCCCCTTGGGGAAGAGTGACCATAATATGGTAGAATTGTTCTTTAAGCTGGAGAGTGACACAGTTAATTCAGAGACTAGGGTCCTGAACTTAAAGAAAGGTAACTTCAATGGTATGAGATGTGATTTGGCTAGGATAGACTGGCGAATGATACTTAAAGGCTTGACGGTGGATAGGCAATGGCAGACATTTAAAGGTCACATGGATGAACTTTAACAATTGTACATCCCTGTCTGGAGTAAAAATAAAACGGGGAAGGTGGCTCAACTGTGGCTAACAAGGGAAATTAAGGACAGTGTTAAATCCAAGGAAGAGGCATATAAATTGGCCAAAAAAAGCAGAAAACCTGAGGACTGGGAGAAATTTAGAATTCAGCAGGGGAGGGCAAAGGGTTTAATTTGTACATTAATGATTTGGACGAGGGGATTAAATGTAGTATCTCCAAATTTGCGGATGACACTAAGTTGGGTGGCAGTGTGAGCTGCGAGGAGGATGCTTTGAGGCTGCAGAGTGACTTGGATAGGTTAGGTGAGTGGGCAAATGCATGGCAGATAAAGTATAATGTGGATAAATGTGAGGTTATTCACTTTGGTGGTAAAAACAGAGAGATAGACTATTATCTGAATGGTGACAGATTAGGAAAAGGGGAGGTGCAACGAGACCTGGGTGTCATGGTACATCAGTCATTGAAGGTTGGCATGCAGGTACAGCAGGCAGTTAAGAAAGCAAATGGCATGTTGGCTTTCATAGCGAGGGGATTTGAGTACAGGGGCAGGGAGGTGTTGCTACAGTTGTACAAGGCCTTGGTGAGGCCACACCTGGAGTATTATGTACAGTTTTGGTCTCCTAACTTGAGGAAGGGCATTCTTGCTATTGAGGGATTGCAGCGAAGGTTCACCAGACTGATTCCCGGGATGGCGGGACTGACATATCAAGAAAGACTGGATCAACTGGGCTTGTATTCACTGGACTTCAGAAGAATGAGAGGGGATCTCATAGAAACGTTTAAAATTCTGATGGGTTTAGCCAGGTTAGATGCAGGAAGAATGTTCCCAATGTTGGGAACCAGGGGTCACAGTCTAAGGATAAGGGGTAAGCCATTTAGGACCGAGATGAGGAGAAACTTCTTCACCCAGAGAGTGGTGAACCTGTGGAATTCTCTACCACAGAAAGTTGTTGAGGCCAATTCACTAAATATATTCAAAAAGGAGTTAGATGAGGTCCTTACTACTAGGGGGATCAACGGGTATGGTGAGAAAGCAGGAATGGGGTACTGAGGTTGCATGTTCAGCCATGAACTCATTGAATGGCGGTGCAGGCTCGAAGGACCCAATGGCCTACTCCTGCACCTATTTTCTATGTTTCTATGTTTCTAATTAGGAGGGGGAAAATAGAATATGAGAGAAAGCTTGGAGGGAACATAAAAACTGACTGTAAAATCTTCTACAGATACGTGAAGATAAATGTAAGTCCCTTACAGTCAGAATCAGGTGAATTTATAATGGGGAGCAAGGAAAAGGCAGACCAATTGAACAAATACTTTAGTTCTGTCTTCATTAAGGAAGACACAAATAACCTTCCAGAAATACTATGTGACCGAGGATCTAGCGAGGAGGAGGAACTAAAGGAAATCCTTATTAGTCAGCAAATTCTGTTACGAAAATTGATGGGATTGAAGGCTGATAAATCCCCAGGGCCTGATAGTCTGCATCCCAGAGTACCTAAGCAAGTGGCCCTCGAAATAGTGGATGCATTAGTGGTCATTTTCCAACATTCTGTCGACTCTGGATCAGTTCCTATGGACTGGAGGGTAGCTAATGTAACCCCACTTTTTAAAAAAGGAGGGAGAGAGAAAACAGGGAATTATCGACTGGCCAGCCTGACATCGGTAGTGGAGAAAATGTTGGAATCAATTATTAAGGATGTAATAGCAACGCATTTAGAAAGCAGTGACAGGATCGGTCCAAGTCTCAGCATGCATTTATGAAAGGGAAATCATGCTTGACAAATCTTCTAGAATTTTTTGAGGATGTAACTAGTAGAGTGGACAAGGGGTGCCAGTGGATGTGGTGTATTTAGACTTTCAAAAGGCTTTTGACAAGGTCCCACACAAGAGATTAGTGTGCAAAATTAAAGCACATGGTATTGGGGGTAATGTATTGACGAGGATAGAGAACTGGTTGGCAGACAGGAAGCAAAGAGTAGGAATAAACGGGTCCTTTTCAGAATGGCCGGCAGTGACTCATGGGGTACCGCAAGGTTCAATGCTGGGATATACAATATACATTAATGATTTAGATGAAGGAATTGAATGTAATATCTCCAAGTTTGCAGATGACACTATAAGCTGGGTGGCAGTGTGAGCTGTGAGGAGGACGCTAAGAGGCTGCAGGGTGACTTGGACAGATTAGGTGTGTGGGCAAATGCAAGGCAGATGCAGTATAATGTAGATAAATGTGAGGTTATCCATTTTGGTGGTTTTAAAAAAAAAAGGAAGGCAGATTTTTACCTGAATGGTGACAGATTAGTAAAAGGGGAGGTGCAACGAGACCTGAGTGTCATGGTACATCAGTCATTGAAAGTTGGCATACAGGTACAGCAGGTGGTGAAGAATGCAAATGGCGTGTTGGCCTTCATAGTGAGAGGATTTGAGTATAGTGGCAGGGAGGTCTTACTACAGTTGTACAGGGCCTTGGTGAGGCCACACCTGGAGTATTGTGTACAGTTTGATCTCCTAATCTGAAGAAGGACATTCTTGCTATTGAGGGAGTACAGCGAAGGTTCACCAGACTGATGCCCAGAATGACAGGACTGGCATATGAAGAAAGACTGGATCGACTAGGCTTATATTCACTGGAATTTAGAAGAATGAGAGGGGATCTCATAGACACATATAAAATTCTGATGGGATTGGACAGGTTAGATGCAGGAAGAATGTTCCCAATGTTGGGGAAGTCCAGAACCAGGGGTCACAGTCTAAGGATAAGGGGTAAGCCATTTAGGACCGAGATGAGAAACTTCTTCACTCAGTTGTGAGCATGTGGAATTCTCTACCACAAAGTTGTTGAGGCCAGTTTGTTAGATATATTCAAAAGGGAGTTAGATGTGGCCCTTACGGCTAAAGGGATCAAGGGGTATGGAGAGAAAGCAGGAATGGGGTACTGAAGTGCATGATCAGCCATGACCTTATTGAATGGTGGTGCAGGCTCGAAGGGCCAAATGGCCTACTACTGCCCCTATTTTCTATGTTTCCATAGAAACTCTTGCTATCTTTTTATATTTTGTGCTAGTTTACTTTCATAGTCTTCCCTTTCTTTTTTTTAGTTGTTCCTTGCTGGCTTTTAAAAGCTTCCCAGTCTTCTGTCCTCCCACTAGTTTTGGCCATTTGTATGCACTTGTTTTTAATTGGATACCATCCTTAGTTAGCCACGGATGGCTATCTTTTCTCTTACACCCTTTCCTCTTCACTGGAATATATTTTTCTTGAGTCTTGTGAAATATGTTCTTAAATGTGCACCACCTTTCATCAACCGTCCTACACTTATCTATTTTCCCAGTCCACTTTACCCAACTTTGCCCTCATACCTTCATAATCTCCTTTATTTAAGTTTAGTATGCTCGTTAGAGATCCAGCTTTCTCACCCTCCGTCTGGATTTGAAATTCAATCATGCTATGATCACTCATTCCAAGGGGATCCTTTGCTAGGAAATTGTTTATTAATCCTGTCTCATTACACAGGACCAGATCTAAGATAGCCTGCCCCCTGGTTCGTTCCGTTACATACTGCTCAAGGAACCTGTCCCTTCTGCACTCTATGAACTCCTCCTCAAGGCTACCCTGACCAAATTGGTTTGTCCAATCAGTATGGAGGTTAAAATCACCCAATATTATTGCTGTTCCCTTTTTACAAGCCCCCACTATTTCTTGGTTTATGCTCCGACGAACAGAGTTGCTACTGTTAGGGGGCCTATAGACTAGGCCTACCTGTGATTTTTTTTCCCCCTTATTGTTCCTTATCTCCACTCAAACTGTTTCAACACCTTTATCATTTGAGCCAATATCGTTTCTTACGATTCCAATAGAGCTACTCTACCTCCTTTTCCTTTTTGTCTGTCCTTCCGAATTGTCAAGTATCCCTGAATATTTAATTCCCAGTCCTGGTCACCTTGCAGCCATGTCTCTGTAATGGCAATCACATCATATTCATTTGTCTCAATTTGTGCCGTCAACTCATCTATTTTGTTACAAATGCTACATGCATTTAGACAAAGTGCTTTTAAGTTTGTTTTTGACCCTTTTTTGCTGCTTGTTTCCTCTCTCCTTCAAACTCACTTTCTTTATTTTTGCTTTCTAATTCCAGCTTTACTCCCCTCCCTACTGAATCTATTTTCAGACTCCCATCCCCCTGCCAAGCTAGTTTAAACCCTCCCCAACAGCACTAGCAAACTCCCCCACGAGGATATTGGTCCCAGCTCTGTTGAGGTGCAACCCGTCCGGCTTGTACAGGTCCTACCTTCCCCAGAAGCGGTCCCAGTGCTTCAAGAAACTAAAGCCCTCCCGCCTGCACCATCTCTCCAGCCACGTATTCATCTGCTCTATCCTCTTATTTCTGTACTCACTAGCTCGTGGTACTGGGAGTAATCCGGAGATTACAATCTTTTGAGGTACTGCTTTTTAATCTCCTAGCTCCCTAAACTCTGCCTATAGGACCTCATCCCTTTTTCTACCTATGTTACTGGGGTCAAGTTTTGTCCTGAGTTGCTCCTATTTTTTTGGCGCAACTGGTTTAGAATAGAGTATCTTAGAAATTGCAATTCTCGGCATTTAGTTTGCTCCAGTTCTAATCAGTTGGAATAGATTTTTTTTTCAAAAGGGTGCGTGTCTGGCCACTTACCCCTGTTTTGCAAATTTAGGCAGTAGAAACGTACTCCATTCTAAGTTAGTTTGGAGTAAGTATAGATTTTTGTACGCTCAGACAAACCTTGCCTCCACTTTAGAAATCAGACGTAGGGAACGAGGGGGTGGGGGGGGGGGTGAAGGTGAAGTAATTAGATTCTACAAGCATTCAACAGTCTGTCTTATACAAATAAAGAGCCATCCTGAATGAAAAATTATAAACAAAGCAAATAAAAAATATTGAATATTCCTACCTGTGTGAAGCAGCAGCAGCTTTCGAGATGCAGTGCTTCAGGGCAGGCCTTTCATGGAGGAGACAGGGGTGGCGTCAGTGACTCGACGACAGGCGAAGAAACAGCAAGCAGCCTTCGAGCTGCAAAGGAGGCTGAGGCCATTCGGCCACGGGATAGGGTAGGCGTGCAAAGCACTGGGAGGGAAAGCTAGCCAGTTTAAAACTTAAATTTGTAATTGCAGTATGGGTGCTGCATTATCAACACCACGGATTATGCAATGGTTCACCAGCAATTCACTGCATAGGAGAGAATTGATTAGATCTCACCGCACCAGGATCGTCATAGCCCCTAGGATGATGGGCAGAAGACCTTACCCATATTGGCATTATCGAGCCAGGCGCTCGTACCTGGACATGAGCGAGGCTGATTGTGTCAAAAGGCTGCGTTTCCACAGAGAAGTTATCGTTGAGATCTGTGATATGCTGAGAGCAGATTTGCAGCCTAGAAGCAGAACGCCAACTGCCTTGTCTGTTGAAGTGAAGGTAACAGCTGCACTTGCCTTCTATGCCTCAGAATTGTTTCAGGCTACAACTGGAGATGTGTGCGCCATCTCTCAACGTGCAATGCATGCCTGCGTTTACCAGGTCACGGCTGCACTGTATGCATGGAGGAATGACTTCAGCAATTTCCCAATGACCGCACAAGTGATCCATGAGAGGGCTGTGGACTTCTTCAGGATTGCTGGCTTCCCAAAGGTACAGGGCTGCATTGATTGTACCCACATTGCGTTATGCGCACCTGTGGCGGATTCCGAGCAGTACAGGAATAGAAAAGGCTTTCACTCCATCAATGTGCAGCTAGTGTGTGACGTCAAGCAGCGCATCGTGTCAGTCGATGCAAGATACCCTGGCAGCACTCATGTTGCGTTCATCCTACGGGACAGCATTATATCTGACATGTTTGAGCAGCAGAAGGGCAGAGCTGGCTACTGGGAGACAAAGGGTACGGCCTGACCACCTGGCTCATGACGCCCCTACGCGTGACACGGACAGAAGCTGACCGTCAATACAACATGGCGCGCATTGCGATGCGCAGCATCATAGAGAGGACCATTGGCATATTGAAACAGCGTTTCCGCTGCCTGCACCATTCCAGAGGCCACTTGCAATACTCTCCTCAGATTGTCGGTCATTTCACTGTTGTGTGTTGCATGCTCCATAACTTAGCCATCATGAGGCAGCAGGAGCTGGTAGTGGAACCAGAAGACCCACATGAGGGGCCAGTGCCTGATAATTTGGAAGAGCAGGATGTGGATGATGACAACGATCAGGAAAGCATGCAAGTGCATGAGGTCGGAGGAGGGGCGTCCATCGTTCTCCTTTAACGATTGCTCGAGCCCTGCGCCAGCAGCTCATCCGTGAACGCTTCAACTACTGATGCCTGAGGGCTCTGCGACCACTGTTGCGCATGGACATGTTTATTCTTTGGAGTTGTTCCTACGTTGTGTTGTGTTAATGGAACATGATTCAGTTTTAATGAAAAAATATTTTATTGAAAAGTTAATGTAATTAATAAAATATTTGTATCAAACTTTACTTTTTAATATGACTCGAAGATCATAAACTTGTAAAGTTACAAAACAATTTCAATGTGAAAAATCTTACTCTTAAGACTACTTAAACTTCAGGATCACTTTTTAGGTGCAAAATTAAATGAGATACAAAATATGAGCGCATTTACACTATAAGATCACTTAAAAACCCTAAGATCACTTATGAGTTGTAAAGTTACAAAACTTAGAAAACAATTTCAATTTGAAAAACGCTACTACAGCTACATCAAGAACAAAAGCAGCAAAGAAAGGCTGCAACCATCTCTCATCCACATCTCAGTGAATGTTCACTTCTTCATGGGGGTGTCATTTGATTGGCGGGGCTGAGTGCCCTTATTGCAGCAGCTATCTCCATGACGGCCTGTGCCGTCGATTGCATGCCCTCCCTGACGGCCTGTGCCGTCGATTGCACTCCCTCGGACATTCCCTCCCTAAATTCCCGTGTCATTACTGCTTTTCCTCCCGTCGGTACCGTCCCCTCTTCACCCACTGCACTGACGCTACTGATGAGTGATCGGGTAAGCTCATTGGTCTCCACACCCAATGCCACAACCTGAGCCACATCTGTTGCACGTTGCATCTCAGTAGAGCGAGTCTCCAATAATCTCCTCCTCTGCCTGGGTCTGCCTCGCGGCACCACTACACTGGGAGGCGCGGGCTGGGACGGTGCGGCCCTGGGTCTTGCATCTGGCACCACTCGAGTGCGAGCCGTGGGCTGGGATGGTGGGTCAATAGGTGTAAACTGCTCCATTATATCAGCAGCATCACTGGGACCCGCAACGTCGGAATCAAAACCGTGGAAGGTGGAACCAGAACCTATGCGAGTGGGAAGCGCAGGCTCGGACGGTGGTGCACTGGCTGTAAACTGCTGCATTACACCAGCAGCACCACTGGGACCCGCAACATCGGAATCAAAACCATGGAAGGTGGAACCAGAATCTATGCAAGGGGTTGAAACTCTGATGCCCCTTAATGTAGGCTCATAAACATTAATTTGGAAGGTCTGCCCTGTAGACATTTCAGTCATCGCTGCCAGCATCCAGTCTGGATTGTCTGCATCTGGTTCTACTGGTTCTTGTTCTGGATCTTCAGGGTTGGCATCATCATCATCATCATGTTCTGCAAAATATATCAGAACAGTCAAATGTTTAACAGCAAGGGAGGGGGAAGGATGGGTGGCATGAGTACTCTCACACATAGCAGGCCAGGCAGCAGGTTGATTTGAAGGGCCACGATGCATTTTCAGGACTTGCCCTCTTCCTCGTGTGCGGGCCCAGCTTGTGCTGTACTGATTGCTTTTCTCTATGTACGACTCATCATAGCAGCTACTCTCTGTTCCAAGGGTGTCAGTGGATGCAGATTGAGCGTGCCTCCTCCTGTTCAAGTTGCTTCTCTTTTGTTGTGGGCCAATTTCTTCTGCAAAGAGTAAAATCTAACTTTTTTTTACAGAGTGCGTCTTTCTGCAGGTTGGGACATACAGATAGTCACATAACAATTATGATTACATTAAAAAATGAAAATATCACTTACACTAACTACTTGACCAAGGTCGTGCCATTTCTTTTTACACTGACTTCCAGATCTCATGGTATGCACCACTGCGCAGTAATCTCTGCAACTTGGTTCCAGCGTTTCTTCATTTTTTTGGGTGGCACTTTTGTGCGACCTCTGTTGCTGGTATCCAGCTCCTGCCATCTCTGCTCAATGACGTTAACTAATGTCTCCACTTCCTCATGCAAGAAATTCTTTGTTCTTGGTGGACGTTATTCCATTGCTGTATTGAATTGACACTCTTATTTTTCAAAGCGCACAGTCCTTATTTTGCATGCACCTATGCAGCACTTGTTCTGGAATTTTAGCAGCAAAAAGCAGCAATCACTGATTTCAGCAGGTGATTTCTTCAACAGTGCTGCTAAAAGCACTTCTTAAGGCACCAAAAAATCACCAAGATACAATCCCAAGCCTTTCCAGAGGTCCACGAGACAAATCAGCACTTTTCTTCAAGTTCCTTTAAAAATGGCCGAGTGCCAATGTTTGTGACCTACTGCGCGTGCACGCGTAGGGCTGCCAGCACAACGTCCTCGCATCTAAGTTAGCCCCGCCCCCCTGCACTTCCGGAATCAGCACGACGCTGTGGCTCTGCCCCCTGCTGATCTCTGTGTGCCGCGCCGAGCTCCGAGGGACCTGCAGGGAGGCCGAGAATTCCAAGGTAAGTTTTTGTCGCGCTTTTGGGCGTGAAAAACGGGCGTCGATGTCGGGGCTGCGCCATTCTCCGCGCGACCCAAAACTTGACCCCATTGGTACCGATGTGGACCATGACCTCTGTCTGTTGCCCTCTCCCTCCACCAGAATGCCTTGCAGCCGCTCAGTGACATCCTTGACCCTGGCACTAGGGAGGCAACATACCATCCTGGAGTTACGTCTGCGGCTGCAGAAACGCCTGTCTGCTCCCCTGACTAGTGAATCCCCTACCGCTATAGCTCTTTTATTCTTTTTCCTCCCTGCCCGCCCCCACCCCCCGCCCCCAGCCCCAGCTGAGCCACCTGTGGTGTCATGGACTTGGCTCTGGTTGCACTCCCCAGAGCCATCATTGCCCCCACCGGTACTCACAACAGAGTACCGGTTGGAGAGCGAGACGGACTCAGGGGACTCCACTACCTGCCTAGTCCTCCTCTTCTGTCCAGGGGTCGCCAAATCCCTCTCTGCCTGCACACTCTTAAGCTGCGGGGTGACCACCTCTAGAAACGTGCTATCCACGTAGCTCTCAGTCTCACGGATGCACCGCAGTGACCCCAGCTGCCTCTCAAGCTCCAAAACACGGAGCTCGAGTTGGTGCAGCTGGAGACACCTCCTGCACATGGTCGCCGCATCTGGGACTTCCCACATGCCACAGGATGCGCAATCCACGGGACTGAGCTTCCCTGCCATCTCTCTAGTTACACTCGCAACTATCGAGTAGAACTAAACTCTAAACTTTAGCACAACACACCCAGCCGCTACTCAGCAAACAGCCGATTTAATTAACTGGCTCTCCTTAGATAATAAAGATCACACATATTTACAGGCAGATGCTACTTACAACAATGCCAAAGGTTTCCTTCTGAAAGGAAAAAGAAAAATACTCTCCAATCCACCAGCCAATCACTTACCCGCTTGGCTGTGACGTCACACTTCGATTTTGATTTTTTTAAAACTTTTTGTCCCTGCACCAGCTGGCTCCTCCCGATGGCCGCGCCCTTTTTATGGGCCTCTCGATCCTCCCGCTCCTCTGGTTTGTCCAAAGTTGTAATTGTAGGTTGAGAGATTGGATTTGTATTCTGTAGCTTTTTGGTCAGCCTTGAGAGTTGAAGAGAAATTTCAGAAAGGTTTACTTTTAGATGTTTTACTTATGGCTGGTGGCCTCCCTCAGGAGTTGTAGTGGGTTGTGTGGTGTACAAGAGCAATATTTGTTCATTTTTTTCCCCATTCCATCAGGAAAAAGACTTGGAGCTGGATTTTAGGTTGTCTAACACCTCAGATAGCGGCCAAAGGGGGTGTTGATCGGAGCGTAAAAGTTTACCGACCGGGAGTGCAGCTTTTAGCGCCCTGGCCAAAAATTCATTAAAGGCTCACTGGAGGGCACAAACCAGTAGCGCCTGGCTGCTGATGATCAGTGCGATCCTGACGTTGGCCCTGGTGCAACGCCCGCCCTCATGCCCTGGTCGATAAGTTGGGTGCGACCGTCTTATTTAGCGGCTGCCAAGAACAATGTCTGGAAAATCAGTTGGTACAGGCTTGCAGAGTCGTTAACCGGTGGCTACTTAAAGAGATGAGGAAGCGGTTCCCTTGGAGGTCACAGTCAGTGCAACATTTACACAGAGCAAGCAGGGTCCGTGAGCCTCCGGGTTTCCAGTGGCAGACAGCGGCCACACCTACTTTATGTTGTGCTGGGATTCCCGGGGCTTCTCCTGAGGGGTGGGGTAGGACATACGTCTACAATAAGCAGAGATCCAACATATTTGTGTAAATAAAGCAGGCGGGGCTCTCCGGGCCTTCAGCCTCTATTTTCTGGAACTGCGGCTCAGGGACACCCCCAAGTAGGTTCTGAAAGCACCTGGCAATAAGCTAAAGAAGACCTGAGAGGTGGGTGGGAATATTTGTTTTCCGTTCCAACCAGATCTTCAGGCCGTGGGGCTTTAAGAAAATTGAAAAATATTAATTAAAAATGTAGTTTAAAAAGGTATTAAATTAGGCATAGTGGATATCAATAGTGGTTAATACATTTGTATTTCAGTAGTATTCCTTACCATTGAGCCAAACTGGTACTTTAAGGCAAGATGATTATAATTTAATTTTGTATACAAAATAAATAATATGGATAAGTACAAATTAAGTCCTGGAAAATATTTATTTACATGTGGAATTTCTTTAGTTATGTTTTATCAAGCAGATGTGATTTCCAAGAATAGTTACATTATGTATTTTTTTTAAAACAGGTCTATTGGACCCCTGTGCACTAAACCTGGTTCCATGTAACTCTTACTAGTGCCAGATGCTACCACAGCAGTTGTCTGCATTGCTTGGGGCTCCCTACATCACACTGTAGGCATCACTTTAACTTTACCTTACCAAAGCTGTGCTACCTATCCAGATGAATGAAGACCCCATTTGGGAAGCGATCCAGTCAGAGGTTATCGATTGATGCAGCAGGTAAAAGCTGTTAAAGCTAAAGGATGCATTTGCTTGATTTGGTCTGTGCTCCCAACAATTTCTAGATTTGTAGGGCCCAAGTTTCGGCATCAGGTGAAAACGGTGCACGTCCGAGACTTACGTGACCTGCCTGGGCTCGAAGGTGCGGTGGAATATTTTGCTGCAATTCTCCGGTCCTCGACCGTGGCGTGGTGCAGCAAAGTCTTCCTGGGGCGGAGCAAGCTGCAGGTGGGCGGGGCTAAGCCCCTGCGTGTCTGAAGACTGCCGGCTTCGTTGCGCATGCGCCTTGCAACGTGCGCGCCTGCGCAATGGCTCAGCAGGGCGTTTTTCCCCAGTCTGTTTCAGAATGGTGTGTGTACCGGGGAGGGATGGAGGAGCGTAGAAAGAGGGCACTGGGGAGGTGATCGGTGGGGGAGAAACATGGGGAGGTGATCGGTGGGGGAGAAACATGGGAAGGGATGGAGGAGCGTGGCAAGGGATGGAGAAGTGTGGGTTGGGGGGCACTCGAAATGATCGATGGGCCGGAGGAGAGAGCAGGGGTGCCCACGTTCAGCCCCCCACATCCCCCCCCCCCCACGTTCCACCCCACAGCCCCTCCCGCGTTCAGTCACACCCCCCCCCACACACTGCCACCCCACACCCCCCCACCATACACCCCCATCTCACACCATCCCCGCCACCACACCCCCCCCCACACACACACACCCCCCCCCACACACACACACACCCCCCACCCCACACACACACACACACACACGCACCTTACCCCACCCCTCACTGTCAGATACAGAGAGAGAGAGACACTGACGGAAACACCTTCCCTTCACATAAAGGTAGGACTTCTATTTTTTTTATTTTTTATTGATTGGTTGCTTATTACTTTGGTCTTGGAGCTTTAGGTGCAGGGTTCCTTCTATTTTTTATTAATTAATTGCTTATTACTTTTTGTGCTTCGTAAATGTACTGCTTTGTTTTGTGCTTACTGCTTTAAATGTATTTTACTTCTTTAATGTTGTTATGAAGGTGTTTATGGAAAATCCTCTAACTTCCCTTCCCCCCCTGTTGTGATGTTGATGTGTCCTTTCTGTTTAATGCTTCCCATCCCCTGTCTCTGGCTGTGTCTGCACTAAACTTAACTCTAGGTAAGGTTTTTCAGAACTTACAAAAGTGGATACTTACTCCATCCTAAGTTAGTTTGTAGTAAGTTCTCACTGCCGAAACTTGCAAAACAGGCCTGAGTGGCTGGACACACCACCTTTTGAAAAAAAAAATACCTTATCTAAAGCCAACCTAAACTAACTCACTAGAACTGGAGCAAACTATTATCTGAGAATTGCAATTTCTAACATACTCCAAACTAAACTAGCTGCTCCAAAAATCTAGGAGCAACTCCACCCGAAACTTGGGCCACTTGTAAAAACATTTGATGCTGCAGATGACAAACCTACACTGCTTCCTTCATTGTGGATTCCACCATCAGAGGAACTAGTTCCTGTGTCTACCATATTGAATCCCTTTATAACTGTAAAAACCTTGATTTGATTACCCCTCAACCATCTAAACTCCAGGGAATACACCACATGTTTATGCAACCTGTCCTCACAATTTAATAAGCCCTGGAACAACCTGGTGAATCTGCTGTATTCTCTCCAAAGCCAGTATATCTTTCCTGAGGTTTGGTGTCAAGGTACAATTCCATGAAATGTTTGGATGTGGGTTCAATTACCCCATTTTGGTAAGTTTTCTTTTCTTTTGTCAATGATACTGTGGGAAGATGTTGATTAGAGGGACAGAAAAGGCCAGGTTCTCTGTATTTGTATAAGTTTTAGATTGGCCAATCCAACGTGGTGCCACTTTGAAGAGCCTTGGGTCACAACTTCCTTATCTATTTCCCCCACAATTTTCATCATTTGAGTTATCCGACCCTTAATCTTTTTCTCCAGTGAAAACAAATTTAGTTGCTTTCCTTGTAACACTGGAGTCATATTAGTCATGTTTCTTTGTATCCTCTCCAATGCATCCATCATTTTGAAGATAAGGTGTCCAAAACTGGACAAACTACTCAACTGTACATTCTAGAGTATTAAAATAGTGTGGTCAGGTTGCTGACTTTTTTTGGGGGGTGGCGAAAAACAATATTCTTCACCTTTAGGGAATTGAGTTGAATCACAATGCAATAAGCTAATACAGAACAGTTAAGCCACATCGTATATAAAGGTTTATAGCATCACATGACTGATACTATTTTAAAGGGGGTGCAGGAACAGGGTGTTGTGGAGAGATACTGATTAAAGGCTTAGCTGCTCCTCAAACGGTGAAAGTGAAAATTGGAAGGAGGAAGTCATTCCTGAATGATTTTAGCATATCTTCTCCTGGCTAATTAAAGAGCAGAAGCCTGGAACCAGGTGACTTGGCTATTGTCCCGGTTGAGAAGTGTGACATAGAAAGAAAGACTTGCATTTATATAGCGGCTTTCATGACCACCAGATGTCTCCAAGCGTTTTACAGCGAATGAAGTACTTTTTGAAGTGTAATCACTAATGTAATGTGGAAAATGCAGCAACCAATTTGCGCAGAGCAGGTTTCCACAAACAGCAATGTGATAATGACCAGATAATCTGTTTTTGTTATGTTGATTGAGGGATAAATATTGGCCAAGAGACCGGGGATAACTGTCCTGCTCTTCTTTGAAATAGTGCCATGGGATCTTTTGCGTCCACCTGAGAGAGCAGACAGGGCCTTGGTTTAACGTCTCATCCGAAAGATGGCACCTCCGACAGTGCAGCACTCCCTCAGCACTGCACTGGTGTGTCGGCCTAGATTTATGTGCATAGGGACATAGAAAAGTATAAGACTGGAAAAGACTCTACAGTCCATCTGCCAGTACTTAAAAAAAAAAATGCTAACTCTCAATTGCCCACTCCCTCAAATAAATCTATTTCTCCCTTAAATTATCCTACACTCTGCATCCCTGGACAGTCCATTCCACACATTTCCCCACAATCTGTGTAAAGTAGTTTTATCTGAACTTAGCTCTTCTAAACTTAAGTCTGTATTCCCTGGCTCTGGGGTTTATGGCAATCTCAAACAGAAGAACATAGGAAATAGGAGCAGGAGTAAGCCATTTGGCCCCTCGAGCCTGCTCCGCCACTCAATAAGATCAGGGCTGATATGATCTTGGCCTCAACTCCACTTCCCTGTCCGCTCCCCATAACCTTGACTCAATTATGATTTAAAAATCTGTCTTGTCTCCACCTTAAATATATTCAATCATCCAGCTTCCATAGCTATCTGGGGTAGAGAATTCCACAGATTCTCTGAGAGAAGAAATTTCTCCTCACCTACGTTTTAAATGGGCAACCCCTTATTCTGAAACTATGCCCCCTAGTTCTAGATTTCCCCACGAGGGGAAACATCCTCTCTGCATCTACCCTGTTAAGTCCCTTCATAATCTTATATGTTTCAATAAGATCACCTCCCATTCTTCTAAACTCCAATGAGTACAGGCCCAACCTGCTCAACCTTTCTTCATAAGACAACCCCTTCATCTCAGGAATCAACCTCGTGAACCTTCTCTGAACTGCCTCCATTGCAAGTATGTCCCTCCTTAAATAAGGAGACCAAAATTGTCCGCAGTACTCCAGGTGTGATCTCACCAATGCCCTGTACAGTTGTAGCACGACTTCTCCACTTTTATACTCCATCCTCCTTGCAACAAAGGCCAACATTCCATTTGCCTTCCTAATTACTTGCTGTACCTGCATGTTAACTTTTTGCGTTTCATGTACAAGGACCCCCAGGTCCCTCTGTACCGCAGCATTTTATAATCTCTCTCCATTTAAATAATTTTCTTTTTTACTTTTCCTACCAAAGTGGATAACCTCACATTTTCCCACATTATACTCCATCTGCCAAATTTTTGCCCACTCACTCAGCCTATCTATATCCCTTTGCAGATTCTTTGTGTCCTCCTCACAACTTGCTTTCCCACCTATCTTTTGTGTCATCAACAAACTTGGCTATATTACACTCGGTCCCTTTATCCAAGTCATTAATATAGAGTGTAAATAGTTGAGACCCCAACACTGATCCCTGTGCCACCCCACTAGTTAGTTTGCCAACCTGAAACTGACTCATTTATCTCGACTCTCTGTTTTCTGTTAGTTAGCCAATCCTCTATCCATGCTAATACATTACCCCCAGTCCCGTGAGCTCGTATCTTGTGCAGTAACCTTTTATGCGGCACCTTATCAAATGCCTTTTAGAAATCCAAATACACAACATCCACTGGTTCCCCCTTATCCACTCTGCTCGTTACATCCTCAAAGAACA
Organism: Pristiophorus japonicus; assembly: GCF_044704955.1. Classification (NCBI taxonomy): domain Eukaryota; kingdom Metazoa; phylum Chordata; class Chondrichthyes; family Pristiophoridae; genus Pristiophorus; species Pristiophorus japonicus. The sequence continues at coordinate 99,218,331 of NC_091977.1, read as the reverse complement.
ATAGCAAATTTGTCAAACATGATTTCCCTTTCATAATACCATGCTGACTCTGTTTGATTATATTATGATTTTCTAAATGTCCTGCTACTACTTGCTTAATAATGGATTCCAACATTTTCCGAATGTGAAATGTTAGGCTAACTGGTCTATAGTTTCCTGCTTTCTGTCTCCCTCCTTTCTTAAATAGGGGCGTTACATTTGCGGTTTTCCAATCTGCTGAGACCTCTCCAGAATCCAGTGAATTTTGGTAGATTACAACCAATGCATCCACTATCTCTGCAGCCGCTTCTTTTAAGACCCTAGGATGCAGGTCATCGGGTCCAGGGGACTTGTCCTCCTTTAGTCCCATTAGTTTGCCTAGTACTTTTTATCTAGTGATAGTGATTGTTTTAAGTTCACCTCTCCCTATAGCCCCTTGATTATTTGTTATTGGGATGCTTTTAGTGTCTTCTACCGTCAAGACCAATACAAAATATTTGTTCAAAGTCTCTGTCATTTCCTTGTTTCCCATGATTAATTCCCCAGTCTCATCCTCGAAGAGACCAACGTTTACTTCAGCTTTCCTTTATATATACCTGTTGAAGCTCTTGCTATCTGTTTTTATATTACTTGCTAGTTTACTCATAATCTATCTTCTCTCTTTTTAGTTGTCCTTTGCTGGTTTCTAAACATTTCCCAATCCTCTGGCTTACCACTAATCTTTGCAGCATTGTATACCTTTGTTTTCAATTTGATACCATCCTTAACTTCCTTAGTTAGCCACGGATGGGTCATCCTTCTCGACAGTCTTTCTTTCTCACTGAAATATATCTTTGCTGAGAGTTATGAAATATCTGCTTAAATGTCTGCCACTGCTTATTTACCGTCTTACCCTTTAATCTGTTTTCCCAGTCCACTTTAGCCAACTCTGTCTTCATGCCTTTGTAATTGCTTTTACTTAAGCTCAGGACACGAGTTTGAGACCCAAGTTTCTCACCCTCAAACTGAATTTGAAATTCTAACATGCTATGATCACTCTTCCCTAGAGGATCCTTTACAATGAGATCATTAATTAATCCTATCTCATTATACATTACCTAAAATAGCCTGCTCCCTGGTTGGTTCCACAATGTATTGTTCGAAGAAACCATCCCATATACACTCTGAACTTTTCCTCAAGGCTACCTTTGCCAATTTTATTTGTCCAAACTATATGATGATTAAAATCGCCCATGATTATTGCAATACCTTTCTTACAAGCTTCCAATATTTCTTGATTTTTACTCTCTCCTACAGTGTATCTACTGTTAGGGGGTCTATAGACTACTCCCACCAGTGACTTCTTTCCTTTATTATTTCTTATCTCCACCCAAACTGATTTTGCATTTTGATCTTCTGAGCCAATATCATTTCTCACTGCTGCACTGATCTCATCCTTTATTAACAGAACTACCCCACCTCCTTTTCCTTTCTGCCTATCCTTTTGAAATGTCAAATACCCCTGAATATTCAGTTCCCAGTCTTGGTCATCTTGCAACCACGTCAGCTATCAGATCATACTCATTTATTTCTATTTGTGCTGTCAACTAATTTATCTTCTACGAATGCATTCGTTGCATTCAGATAAAGAGCTTTTAATTTTGTCTTTTTAAAATTTTTCCCTAATGACTCCACTTTCTGATGCACTCTTACGTTTATACGTTCTGTCCATTCCTGTCACACTCGGGTTGTCTTACCCCTATCGCTAACATGCTTTATCCTATCTCTTTGACTTTTAAAATATGCGCTTACCTGAACCCCCCCCCCCCCCCCCAACTATTTAGTTTATAGCCTTATCTACAGTCCTAGTTATTCAATTCGCCAGGCCACTGGTCCCAGCATATTTCAAATGAAACCTGTCCCAACGGAACAACTCCCTATTACCTTAGTACTAGTGCCAGTGCCCCATGAATCAAAACCCATTCCTCCCACACCAATCTTTGAGCCACACGTTCATCTCTCTCATCTTATTTACCCTATGCAAATTTGCTCATGGCTCAGGTAGTAATCCACACCTTTGTGGTTCTGCTTTTTAATGTAGTCCCTAGCAGCTCATACTCCCTCAGCAGAACCTCTTTTATTTGTCCTACCTATGTAATTGGTACCTCATCATCATCAAAAAAACACTGCCATGGATTTGCAGAATGTTGGCACCATCATAGGCAGTCCCTTGAAATCGAGGAAGATTTGCTTCCACTCCAAAAGTGAGTTCTTGGGTGACTGAACAATCCAATACGGGATTTACAGGTGGGACAGACAGTGGTTGAAGGAACGGGTGAGTGGGGAGTCTGGTTGCCGTACGCTCCTTCCGCTGCCTGCGCTTGCTTTCTGCATGCTCTCGGCGACGAGACTCGAGGTGCTCAGCGCCCTCCCGGATGCTCTTCCTCCACTTAGGGTGGTCTTTGGCCAGGGACTCCCAGGTGTCGGTGGGGATGTTGCATTTTATCAAGGAGGCTTTGAGGGTGTCCTTGAAACATTTCCTCTGCCCACCTGGGGCTTGCTTGCCGTGTAGGAGTTCCGAGTAGAGCACTTGCTTTAGGAGTCTTGTGTCAGGTGTGCGAACAATGTGACCCACCCAACGGAGCTGGTCAAGTGTGGTCAGTGCTTTGGCCTGTTGGCCTGATCAAGTACACTAATGTTGGTGCGTCTGTCCTCCCAGGAGATTTGCAGAATCTTGCGGAGACATCGGTGGTATTTCTCCAGTGATTTGAGGTGTCTATTGTATATGGTCCATGCAAGCTGTGTTTACTGTATATGGACATCTCAGCCGTGATTCTGACCAACGGATCCAACACAGACCCAATCCACGTCTGGACCTGAGTCAAGCAGGGCTGCGTCATCGCGCCAACCCTCTTCTCGATCTTCCTCGCTGCAATGCTCCACCTCACGCTCAACAAGCTCCCCGCTGGAGTGGAACTAAGCTACAGTGGGAACCTGTTCAACCTTCGTCGTCTCCAGGCCAGATCCAAGACCGTCCCATCCTCTATCGTCGAGCTACAGTACACGGACGACGCTTGTGTCTGCGCACATTCAGAGACTGAACTCCAAGTCATAGTCAACATCTTCACTGAGGCGTACGAAAGCATGGGCCTTACACTAAACATCCGTAAGTCAAAGGTCCTCCACCAACCTGACCCTGCCACACAGCACTGACCCCCAGTCATCCAGATCCACGGCGCGTCCCTGGAAAACGTGGACCACTTTCCATACCTTGGGAGCCTATTATCACCAAGGACAGACATCAACGACAAGGTTCAACACCGCCTCCAGTGCGCCAGCGCAGCCTTTGGCTGCTGAGAAGAGAGTTTTTGAAGATCAGGCCCTCAAATCTGGCATCAAGCTCATGGTCTACAGGGCTGCAGTGATACCCACCCTCCTGTATGGCTGAGACATGGACCATATACAGTAGACACCTCAATTGGTACCTACGTAGACCACGACAACTGGATCTTTCTCCTCCCACTCCAAGATACTCTCCAGCCCAGAGATGCCCTTAACCCTGGCACTGGGCAGGCAACACAGCCTTCGGGACTCATGCTGTCAGCTGCAGAGAACAATATCTATCCCCCGAACTATACTGTCCCCTACCACTACTACATTTCCTTTTACTCCCCTAACTAGAATGGTCCCCTGTACCACAGTGCTGTGGTCAGTTTGCTCATCCTCCCTGCAGTCCCTGCTCTCGTCCACACAGGGAGCAAGGAACCTTGTACCTGTTGGACAAGGGCTTAGGCTCCTCCAATGCTATCTTCTGGGTCCCCATACCTGTGTCACTCATAGTCACACCCTCCTGTTCCTGACCACTGCCAAAATTTGAATTATTTAACCTAATGGGTGTGACTGCCTGCTGGAACACAGAATCCAGGTAGCTCTCCCCCCTCCCTGATGTATGGCAGTGTCTGAAGCTCGGATTCCAGCTCATCAACTCTGAGCCGAAGTTCCTCGAGCCTCCAACACTTACTGCAGATATGGTTGCTGTGGACCACACAGGTGTCCACCAGCTCCCACATGATACTGCTGCAACACATCGCCTGCCCTGTCAGCTCTATTGTATCTATTTAAATAATTAGATTTTCAAGTTTTGAAATTTCAATAATCTATGTAATCCTGGCTTTTAATTTGAACCAATGCCCAAGTTTGGAAAAAAGAGAGAAATACTCACCAACTAATCACTTAACTGCTTTCCTGTGACGTCACACTTTGATTTTTTTTTTCTCCCTTCACAGATCTTTTTGTACTCAAACCTATTATTTGGGTTCAATTTATCTATTCCCTTAAGAATCTTGAGTACATGAATAATATCTCCAGTGAGGCTTCTCTTCAGGTTAAACAATTTGAAGCTCTCCAACTTTCCTTTTTAGCTCAGAATCCAACACCTCTGAAAATCCTTGCTCTTGACAGCAGTCAGAATTGTACACTATACTGCGGGTGTGGTCATACCAGTGGCTTGCATAGACTCTTGGGATTTTTGCTATATTCCTCTGGCGAAACATTCCAAGATCTGCTTAGGTTTTCTTAATGCCATTAGTTTCTGTGAGCTATCCACAAATACCCCTAATCTTTCTTGTGTGGTGTCCTATAGCCTAGAGCCGTTGTTAATATTCCTGCTGTTTATTTCTCTTCCCTAGTTTCATTATATTTCATTTGTCCATATTAAATGCCATTTGCGACTCAATGAGCTCACCTTCCTAGATGTGGTCTTTCCCTTCTGTTATAAACCACGAGGCAAGAAGGGTATCTGTTTTGCACTGTGTGTGTAGTATTTGTAAACAGGATTCACTTTTCTCCCATGCTTTTTTGCTCTAACAGTGCTGTACAATCCAGTTTCTACAGCCCACACCACAAAACCCGCTATTTTAATATCATCTTTGCTACCTTAAGCCTAACCTTAAACTCCACTGTGTTGCCAAGGAATTCTGTGACTCTGACATGCAGTATCATCTGATTGATGCTTAATATCAGGTCCAATAATGCTGTATATGTATGGGTTCCTTGACTAATTGTTCCATGTAAGAATCCAATAAATGTTTACTTCTATTCCACCCTTTCTAGATTTCCTGATCTATCCTTGATAAGTTGAAGTCACCCATAACAACTGCACATGTTCCTGTGCACACTTTGCTTATTTGACTACAAACTTATTGATCCAATCCCTTTCTCCTGATCTGAAGATCTACAATAAACGCTTATGGTTCATTTTGTGAGCATCTGATATAGACTACCATGTCGAGAGAGATTAGACAAGAGCTCGTACCATAGTTAGGCATGGTACAGATGAGTGGGGAAAGGGAGAAATAATAAGTACTATTCAAAATACAGCACCTCTTATCGAAGGAGGCTACTGTTTGATCCAGCTATATATTGCCACCAGTTGTTGTAATCGGGTACGGTAAGAATCAGATTAAATTTAATTCAGCTTCAGTGGGTCCACTTGATGTTTATTAAAAAATGGTGGAAAAGTAGGTTCCAGTGAAATGTGTGGATTTTTTGATCTGTACACTGCATCTGTACAAAAGATCAGAGATTTCATGCATTTTGAAATTCTCGTTGGAAATCATTTTGATTCGGTGTGTTACATTGACGCACCAACTTGAATCTGTTTATTTTCACATTTTAATATAAAATGTTGTTTAAAATTGAGAGATGATAACTACAAGAGTTAAGTACATTTACTGGCAATATATATATATAAAAGTAATCAAGACCTTCTTTTGAGCCCTGTAGGTGCTTTGTGGTGTGAAACGGAAAGCAAGCTTGCTTCCGATGTGTGCCAAAGTAATTTTCTGGGAGCCTCGCAACATCTGACAGTTGGTGCTGGTGTTTGACCACTTTTAGTGCTGGGTTTCCCCAATTCTGTCTCTGAGATATTGTTAGCTGCTTCTAATAACACTTCATCTTTTGTTGTATTTCAGTTAAGGATTACCATCTGTCTATTCAAGCACACAAAGTGAAATACAACTTTGCTTAATAAATGTGTACTCCTTAATAAAGAGCAACTAAACTAAGACTATTTCCCCCTTAATGCTTATTTAAAGTGTCTTTGAGTTTACTTTTGATCATATTACATGTGGTAAAATGGGTAATTTATGCAAAGCTAAATTATTATAAAAGGGAGTAGACCAGCCAAGTTGAGTGGGTTTAATTTTGAGCCTGAGCATCATCACATTTTACTCTGTATACGGAGTGCACATGGGCAATAAGAAGTTACTAACATTTTTGAAACTGCAACAAAAGCTACTACTTTCACACCCGAATAGCATGCCAGCTGAGTGAATACCCGCTGTAGCATTAACTAGCAAGCACATAGATTCTGTTCTTAGGGCCTTATAAAATTAGAACCAGTATGTAACTCGCATGGTAAGTCCAAGCATTACAGTATTGAAATGTGAGCGTTTGATAGTAAGTAGACTTCAGAGCATTGAACTGAGAGCAATGAGACTCTCTAAACGATCTGAAAACCATATCGCAAAAGCAGTCACAGAATTTAGATCCATGTTGACTCCAAACTGATACCTGGTTTGCTGCATAAATTGATATTTGATAACTTGTCAGTGTGCTTGAACCACATGCGTTTGTCATATGTAAACATTCTTTTTCTTTCTTCTAGGTCTTTCTGGTGTGTCTGGTAATATGATGAAGAAGAAAAGTAATCACAGGTGTGTCTGCCAAAACAATTGCGATTATAAAATCTAATGAGCTGGGTAGGGTTACCAACTTCCCAGGATTGTCCTGGAGTCTTCAGGAATTGCAGATTAATCTCCAGGACACTGCTGGGGACAAACCTGGGCATTAAAAATAATTTTCTTTCAACATTTTCACTTATTAAAAAAAAATATTGGAGTAGGTAAAGAAAAGGACTGACAGTCAAGAATCATCCAATCGGGTAATGAAGATTCTGTTTGCTTTCTAATTGGTGAGGGAAGGTTTTGCGGCGCGCGAATGGACATGTCGGGCAACAAATGGGGGGGACCATGAGGGAGGGGCAGTTGGAAGGGGGAGGTCATGCAATGAAACCACCAGGAATACATCCAACCAGAGTTGGCAACCCTAGAGCTAGGTGAGTGCCAGTTCTGCAGTGAGGCATGTTTGATGTTGTATAACTTCTCATACTGTCAGCCTAAGCTCAATGGTGGCACTCTCCCCTGAGTCAAAAGTTCATGCCTTAACTAGAGACTTGAACATTTAATTTAGCCTGGCACTTTAGTGCAGTCCTGAGGGAGTGCTGTTCTCTTGGAGATGCTGTCTTTCAGATGAAACATTACACTGAGGGCCCGTCTGTCCTCTTGCATAATGTAAAAGATCTCACGGCACTAATCGAAGATGAGCTGGCGAGTTCTCCCAGTGTCCTGACCAACATTTATCGCTCAACCAACACCTAAAAACAAATTATTTGGTCATTTATTTAATTGCTGTTTGTGGGACCTTGCTGTGTGCAAATTGGTTGCTGCATTTTTTTACGTTACAACGGTGACTACACTTTAAAAGTACTTTGTTGGCTGTAAAGCGCTTTGAGATGTCCTGAGGTCATGTAAGGCGCTATCTTTCTTTACACCATGGAGAGAGATTAACCATGCCTGTATTTTCTAAACATACTGTCAATGTACTTGCAATAACAAACAATAATTTTAGCTTGCACTTGTGCATCAGTGCAGGTGAACTGTTGGCTCTGTTAATGTCTGTGTATATTTTTTAAAGTAACGCTAATTATGTAGAAAAAGAAATAATTTGCAGAAACCATCTTTCAAATGAACATACGAAAAAAGACATGAAAAGACCAACTGGTCCATCTAGTCTGTCCTGTCCTGGCATGGTGTTAATTTCTGCATACCATCACCCCCATTTCCATCCCCCCAACAAAGCCTGGGAGAAGCAACACAAAACCTTGGACAGTTTGAAGAAAAACTCTGGGAAATTACTCTCTGACCCCCATACACAATTGTGTATCCAGGAAACCATGGTGACTGGATGACAACCCTTCAGGAGGAGCAAGGATTCAAATTAAAAAGCAGAACCTCAAAGGTAATAATTTCTGATTATTACCTGAGCCACGTGTAAATTGGCATAGGGACAAAGAAAAGAGAGTTAAATGCTTGGCTCAGAGTGGTGTAGGAGGAAGGGGTTTTGATTCATGGGGCACTGGCACCAATGCTGGAGAAAGAGGCAGCTGGGACTAGTGTCCTGGCAAATCAAATAACTCGGGCTGTAGATAGGGCTTCAAACTAAAAATGGACAGAGAGGGGGTCAGGGGAGCGGAAATTTAGAAATCTAAAGAGAAAAGTCAAGGCAATGGAACAGTGTAGCGATTTGGGTAAAGATAAGCAGAGTGTGACAGGAAGGGACAGAGGGGTTGAAATTCGGTTATGTTAGGTTTGGGGGTGGTAACCAAGGAGAGGCAGAACTACCTGCGCACAGCGCAGAAGTCCCACCCCGGCCATAAAATTCTGGTTACCACCCCCCTCAGGAAGTGGAGCGCAATGTCGTGCACTCCACTTCCCTTTGGGATGGGTGTGGGGATGTTATGCGGGCAGGCACTGACACGTTTCAATGCCCTTTCCCTTCTGTTAAAGGGGAGGGATGCTGCAAACTCTGCAGGCCCTTTGAAGGCTTCCACTGGGCCACCAGGGGCTAAGGGGTGCCGTGGCCGCAGCCCGGCACTGAGACGGAGTGCCGGGCTACACAATCGCGGCTGGGACCCTGCGAACGGAGTGGCAAAATGCGCGACCGATAAGGGGGGGGGGGGTGGTGAGAAACCAAAGATGGTGGCGCGCCGCACAGCACACCTCCCTTTAAGGTTTGCTCTGCGATGGGTGACCGACCTGGTTCACAACCCGCGCGGCCTGGCGCGGGCATCATGAGGCGCTGGCCAATTCCCGCCGTAGGGCGTAAAGGGGTCGCCGAGCACGGCGATGATGTCATCGGCAGAGGTGCAGCTGCCCAGGGCGCTACCGATTTCGTGCCTCCACTAACTCCTCCGCAGAAATGTTGCGGGAGCCAGTACCGGTAGAGCGCCCCGCCCCCCATCCCTCCTCTGGCGATAACAATTTTGCTCATGGGAAGCGTAGAACTGGGGAATTTTGGTCCCAGAGAGGTTAATGGTAAAGTGCATCAGCGAATAAGGTGAAAGCAGGGAATAATGGTAAAAAGTTAAAATTAAAGGCTTTTTATCTGAATGCACGAAGCAGTTGTAACACGATAGACAAATTAGTGGTACAAGTCGAGATAAATGGTTTTGATCTAATAGCCAATACAGAGACGTGGTTGCAAGGTGACCAAGGTTGGGAACTAAATATTCCAGGTTACTTGACGTTTAGAAAAGTCAGTCAGAATGGAAAAGGAGGGGGTGATAATGGTAGCCCTGATAATAATGGCTGGTTTAAGGACAGTTAATGAGTAAGGATCTTGGCTCGGAAGATCAGGAAATAGAATCAGTATGGGTGGTGAGAAATAACAAGGGGCAGAAAACACTGGTGTGAGTAGTTTATAGGCCCTGAAACAGTATCTATACTGTTGGACAGAGTAGTAATCAACAAATAACGGGAGCTTGTAACACAGGTAATATAATAATCATGGGGAACTTTAATCTTAATATAGACTGGGTAAATCAAATTGGCAAAGGTAGACTGGAGAACGAGTTCATGGAATGCATTCGAGACAGTTTCCTAGTACAATACGTCATGGAACCCACCAGGGAACAGTCTATTTTAGATCTTGCATTGTTTAATGAGACAGGGTTAATTCGTAATCTCATAGTAATGGATCCTTTGGGAAAGAGGGATCATAATATAATATTTCCCTTTGAATTTGAGAGTGAAATACTTCAGTCGGAAACAAAAGTCTTTGGGCTAGAATTTCCAGTGTTTCACCGCCCGGTTTCTCGGCGGTATTGCATGTTTTAGGTGAGAACTGGGTCAGCGAAAAATTCAGCAGCTGAGTTCCGCCAGCAGTTTCGAAGTACCGCTGGGGAGCGGACTGCCGGCGCGCACCGTCCACAGATCACCATGGCGCAATTATCGCCCATTTTATTTAAGAAACGGCCCAACATTCAATTTTTTTGCTGAGAATCGGTGTGCAACGCCCATATTTTCCATTGGGCGGATTTTTTCCGTTTTTGGGGGGAATTTTTCGCCGGCGATAATCTTGGGAATCTTAGCGATCCTTTGGGCAGCAATTGGGCGCTGGAGGATTGTTTGGAAATTCTAGCCAATTAACTTAAATTAAGCCAATTACATAGGTATGAGGGGCGAGTAGATTGGGACATTAGATTAAAAGGTATGACGGTAGATAAGCATTTAAAGAAATATTCAAAAATTCCATTGACAAATTAAAAACTCCATGGGAAAAGGGATCCATCCGTGGCTAACTAAAGAAGTTAAGGTTAGTACTAGATTAAAAGAAGAGGCTTATAATGTTGCGAAGAATAGTCGTAAGCCTGAGGATTGGGAGAGCTTTCGAAGCCAGCAAAGGATGACCAAAAAAGTGATGATGAGGGAGAAAATAGAACATGAGAGAAAACAAGCAAGAAATATAAAAACAGATTGTAAGAGCTTCATAAATATGTAAAAAAGAAGAGAATAGCAAAAGTAAGCATTGGTCCCTTAGAGGCTGAGACAGGTGAAATTGTAATGGGGAATAAGGAAATGGCAGAGACTTTAAACAAATATTTTGTATCTGTCTTCACAGTAGAAAACACAAAAAGCATACCAAAAATAGTGGGGAACTAATAAGAGTGAGGAACTTAAAGTAATTAAGATCAGCAGAGAAAAAGTACTTGAGAAACTAATGAAACTAAAAGCCGACACATCCCCTGAACTTGATGGCCTACATCCTAGGATTCTAAAAGAGGTGGCTACAGAGATAATGGATGTATTGATTGTGATCTTCCAAAATTCCCTAGATTCTAGAACGATCCCAGCGGATTGGAAGGTAGAAAATGTAACCCCGCTATTCAAGAAAGAAGTGAGAGAGAAAACGGAACTACAGGCTAGTTAGTCTGACATCAATCGTCAGAAAAATGCTGAAATCCATTATTAGCAGGGTAGATAAAGGGGAACCAGTGGATGTAGTATATTTGGATTTCCAAAAGGCATTCGATAAGGTGCCACATAAAAGGTTGCTATGCAAGATAAGGGCTCATGGGATTGGGGTAACATATTAACATGGTTAGAGGATTGGTTAATGGACAGAAATCAGAGTACGGATAAATGATTCAGTTTCTGGTTGGCAAGCTGCAACTAGTGGGCTGCTGCAAGATCAGTGCTTGGGCCTCAGCTATTTACAATCTATATTAATGACTTGGATGAAGGGACAGAGTGCAATGTGTCCAAGTTTGCTGATGATAGAAAGCTAGGAGGGAAAGTAAGCTGTATACTAAGAGGCTGCAAAGGGATATAGACTGGGCAATAAGGTGGCAGATGGAGTGAAATGTGAAGTTAGATAGATAGATTTCTCGAAACAAAAGGCATCAAGGGGTATGGGGAAAATGAGGGAATACGGTGTTGAGATAGAGGATCAGCCATGATATTGAATGGCGGTGCAGACTCGAAGGGCCAAATGCCCTACCATTGCTCCTATTTTCTATGTTTCACTTTGGTAGGAAGAATAGAAAAACAGGATATTTTTATAAATGGTGAGAAATTATTGAATGTTAGTCTTCAGAGAGATTTGGGTGTACAAGAAACACAGAGTTAGCATGTAGGTACAGCAAACAATTAGGAAGGCAAATGGCATGTTGGCCTTTATTGCAAGGTGGTTGGAGTACAAACAAGAGTAAGGAAGTCTTGCTGCAATTGTACAGGGCTTTGGTGAGGCCACACCTGGAGTACTGTGCACAGCTTTGGTCTCCTTATCTCAGAATGAACATACCTTGGAGACGGTGCAACAAAGGTTCACTAGATTAATCCCTGGGATGAGGGGGTTGTCCTATGAGGAGAGATTGAGTAAATTGGGCCTATACTCTCGAGTTTAGAAGAATGAGAGGTGATCTCATTGAAACATATAAGATTCTGAGGGGATTGACATGGTAGATGCTAAGTGGTTGTTTCCCCTGGCTGGAGAGTCTAGAACCAGGGGTTATAGTCTCAGGATAAGGGGTCGGCTATTTAAGACTCCAAGAGTTGTGAATCTTTGGAATTCTCTACTCCAAAGGGCTGTGGATGCTGTCGTGAGTATTTTCATGGCTGAGACAAATAGATTTTTGGACTCTAGGTGAATCAAGGAATATGGGGATTGGGTAGAAAAGTGGAGTTGAGGTTGAAGATCAGTCATGATATTGAATGGGCTCAAATTACCGTAAGGCCTACCCCTGCTCCTAATTCTTCTGTTCTTATTATGTTCTTGATGACTCACTCAGTTTCTATTTGTAGATATGTTTGTCAGTTCTAAAAAAAACATAATTTTCTTTCTCCCCTCTAACTTCCCTCTTTCATGACCACTGGACATCCCAAAGCACTTTACAGCCAATGAAGTACTACTTTGAAGTGTAGCCACTGTTGCAATGTAGAAAATGCGGCAGCCAATTTGCGTACAGCAAGCTCCCATTAATAGTAATGTGGTAATGATCAGATAATCTGTTTTAGTGATGTTGTTTGAGGGATAGATATTGGCCAGGACATCGGAGATAACTGCCCCGCTCCCCTCAAAATAGTTCTACAGAATATTTAACGCCCACCTAAGAGAGCAGACGAGGCCTCAGTTTAACGGCACCTCCAACAACGCAGCACTCCCTCAGTATGCTCAAGTCTTTGAAGTGGGACTTGAACCCACAACCTTCTGAATCATCGGCGAGAGTGCTACCAACTTAACTATGGCTGAACTCACAAATGAGGGGATTGAAATGAGATCTGACAACAATTGCAGAAAGGTTTCCTAACTGGATAAACTGTTACTTTTTGATTGACAATGGAGTTGAGCCCTAATACATTTGACTGAGTTACAATTGTCTGGGTTATGTTATGCCTAAACTGAATTTCTAAAAGTCTATCCTGTAACCAGAAGTTTGCAGATGACACTAAGCTGGGTGGCAGTGTGAGCTGTGAGGAGGATGCTAAGAGGTTGCAGGGTGACTTGGACAGGTTAGGTGAGTGGGCAAATGCATAGCAGATGCAGTATCATGTGGATAAATGTGAGGTTATCCACTTTGGTGGCAAAAAACAGGAAGGCAAAATATTATCTGAATGGTGACAGATTAGGAAAAGGGGAGGTGCAATGAAACCTGGGTTTCATGGCACATCAGTCATTGAAAGTTGGCATGCAGGTACAGCAGGCGGTGAAAAAGGCAAATGGCCTTCATAGAGAGAGGAGGTCTTACTGCAATTGTACAGGGCCTTGGTGAGGCCACACCTTGAATATTGTGTACAGTTTTGGTCTCCTAATCTGAGCTAGGACATTCTTGCTATTGAGGGAGTGCAGCGAAGGTTCACCAGACTGATTCCTGGGATGGCAGGACTGACATATGAAGAAAGACTGGATCGACTAGGCTTATATTCACTGGAATTTAGAAGAATGAGAGGGGATCTGATAGAAACACACAAAATTCTGACGGGATTGGACAGGTTAGATGCAGGAAGAATGTTTCCGATATTGGGGAAGTCCAGAACCAGGGGGCACAGTCTAAGGATAAGGGGTAAGCCATTTAGGACCGAGATGAGGAGAAACTTCTTCACTCAGAGAATTGTGAACCTGTGGAATTCTTTACCACAGAAAATTGTTGAGGCCAGTTCGTTAGATATATTCAAAAGGGAGTTAGGTGTGGTCCTTACCTCTAAAGGGATCAAGGGGTATGGAGAGAAAGCAAGAATGGGGTACTGAAGTTGCATGATCAGCCATGATCATATTGAATGGTGGTGCAGGCTCGAAGGGCCGAATGGCCTACTCCTGCACCTATTTTCTATGTTTCTGTTCAGGAAACTATTAATAAATAGTTCCACCTTTTCCTTCACATTCTCCCCAGCCCTTCTCCAAAATTCCTCTACTAAGAACCCGCTTGGGTTGTTTCATCATTTCCTGAGACACTGACTCCATCCCTCTGCCGAGCATCTGTTTGAGGCTCAACCAGACTGTTCGCAACCTTGATGTCATATTTGACCCAGAAATGAGTTTTCGACCACACACCCGCTACAAAACTAAGACCGCCTATTTCCATCTACGTAACATCGCCAGTCTCTGCCCCTGCCTCAGCTCTTCTGCATGCAAGTACAGCAGGCGGTGAAGAAGGCAAATGGCATGTTGGCCTTCATAGCGAGAGGATTTGAGTATAGGAGCAGGGAGGTCTTACTGCAGTTGTACAGGGCCTTGGTGAGGCCTCACCTGGAATATTGTGTTCAGTTTTGGTCTCCTAATCTGAGGAAGGACGTTCTTGCTATTGAGGGAGTGCAGTGAAGGTTCACCAGTCTGATTCCCGGGATGGCAGGACTGACATATGAGGAGAGACTGGATCGACTGGGCCTGTATTCACTGGAGTTTAGAAGGATGAGAGGGAATCTCATAGAAACATATAAAATTCTGACAGGACTGGACAGGTTAGATGCAGGAAGAATGTTCCCGATGTTGGGGAAGTCCAGAACCAGGGGACATAGTCGAAGGATCAGGGGTAAGCCATTTAGGACTGAGATGAGGAGAAACTTCTTCACTGAAAATTGTTAACCTGTGGAATTCCCGACTGCAGAAAGTTGTTGATGCCAGTTCATTGGATATATTCAAGAGGGAGTTAGATATGGCTCTTACGGGTAAAGGAATCAAGGGTATGGAGAGAAAGCAGGAAAGGGGTACTGAGGTGAATGATCAGCCATGATCTTATTGAATGGTGGTGCAGGCTCAAAGGGCCGAATGGCCTACTCCTGCACCTATTTTCTATGTTTCTATTTTTCTATGCTGAAATCCTCATCCATGCCTTTGTTACCTCTAGACTTGATGATTCCAAGGCATTCCTGGCTGGCCTCCCACATTCTATCCCATGTAAATTTGATGTCATCCAAAACGTGGCTGCCCATGTCCCAACACTAAGTCCCGTTCACCCATTACTCTTGTATTCTGACCTACATTGACTTCCGGTTTAGCAATGCATCGATTTCAAAATTCTCATCCTTGTTTTGAAATCCCTCCATGGCTCGCCCCTCCCTATCTCTGTGTAATCGCTTCCAGCCCCTCGACCCTCCGAGATATCTGCGCTCTTCTAATTCTGCCCTCTTGAGCCCACTGGTTATAATCTTTCAACCAATGGTGGCTGTGTCCTCAGTTGCCTACGCCCTAAGCTCTGGAATTACCTCCCTAAACCTCTCCACCTCTCTACCTCTTTTTCCTCCTTTAAGACGCTCCTTAAAACCTTTGACCAAGCTTTTTGGTCACCTGCCTTAATTTCTCCTTGTGTCGCTCGGTGTCAAATTTGCAACTTATAATACTCCTGTGAAGTGCCTTGGGACGTTTTACTACGTTAAAGGCGCTATATAAATACAAGTTGTTGTTGTTAGTAGTGACTTTATTTTGCTGGTATTGTTGCACATATATTGACAATATTAATTTATCAGTTTCCGCCTGGGAAAACAAAAATGTTACTCCCACCTCTCCAATTGATGGATCTATTTGAGAATAAGTATCTTAGCAAAATATTTGGCTATCCCTTCTTATACTAATACTTTTTGGTAGTATAAGAGACTGCATATTGTTTTTACTCAGTTCATGATTGATAACACTCATTGGATCTCTAATTGGATCTCTACTGTAAGGGATGGGTCGCTGCAGTTTAATTTCTTTAGCCACTTTTTGCAAGTTAGATCCTGGTTTATAATCAATGCCATTAATTAAATCTGTATTGCACTTTCACTCGACTTGTCCTGCATGCACACGTGTAAATGCATTGGAAAACCTTTGCTCAGTTGTTGTCAACAGTTTCCTTTGGGTTTCCCCAAAAAAACATTTCCAATTGCACCAAAATATGGAGTTCATAATATTCTAATTGTAAGTCTCTCTGAAATTGCAGTGAACTCGATGTTTGTTCATGACCATATTTGTGTGATTTGTTTCCTCTCTTTTTTCATAGTAGGAATGATGGTTGAATTAAACATTCAAATTTAAGTGTTGCATATATGATTTAAGTAATATGGTATCTCATTGCAAGAAGAGAGCACAATATTTACAAAACTCAGAGGGTGTTCCAGATGGCTGAGTGGGTAAATGTACTGCATGTTACAGTACAGATTCATTGAGGCCAGGAAGATTCCTGGTTCAATTCCTCCCACTGGCCATGAGAGGTACTAACCCCAACCAACACAACCATGAGTAAAGAAACAGAAAATCCCAGAAGGTAGTGTTAATGCTTCAGATCATAGTCATAAGGCCTGAAACGTGCACCCCAGCTTTCTGTCTCAGATGCTGCCTGACCTGAGTTAACTACTCTCAGTTGAGTGGCAGGGATGCTACAATTGCCCTCCAATGTTCCCAGGTAGAATCTGCCAGGGTTCTCACTCCTGAAGGAGTGTGATGAAGATAGGATCAGGTTCAGCTATGGTGCTGCCCTGCTTCCACCCCAGTGAATGTGCTGCTAAGACTCACTGGACTCTCGCATGATTGGCCACTTATGAGGCACCAGAGTGCTAGAGCCTTTTGAACCTTTACCCAACACAAGTTAATGCGTTGAGAGAGGAAGGGAGACGAGGGAAGAAAACTTTTTTTAAAAGTTAGAAGAAAATTTGATGAGTATTTTTAGATTTTTTTTAATTGGGTTTTCAAGAAGTACATTCATATTTTATTAAACTATTGTACAAATGTAATTGTGTGCATATATTTCATGACGCTATTACATATATGGGTGTACATTCACATTTTATGATGCTATTTTGTGTTAAAGGTACACTCACATATATTTTGAGGTTGATGTGTACTTGGGTGTAAAATTGCATGCATTTTATGAGAATGTATCTTTCCATACATAGTTTAAGAAGTCACTGCACATTCTGACTTGCATGGTCTGTGTGGGAGGAATGTATTGCCACATCAGGCTGATTGTACTGAAAGCAATGCAGGCTGTATGTGTGTGTTGGGCAGGGGAGTGGGCAAGGCAGGTTGATTAGCCCTGGGTTCTGGGGGTTAGTTTGGCTTGGAGATGGTGGGGAGGGGCTCTGCATACCAGTGAAACAAAAATAAACTACTGCAGATGCTAGAAATCTGAAATAAAAACAGAAAATGCTGCTCAAACCACCTATTTACGGCTCTGGAACATCGCTCAACTCCACCTCTGCCTCAGCTCCTCAGCTGCTGAAACCTTCATCCATGTCTGTTACCTCTAGACTATACTATTCCAACGCACACCTGGCTGGCTTCCCACATATTACCCTTCATAAACTTGAGGCCATCAAAAGCTCTGCTGCCGTGTTCTAACTTGCACCAAATCCCATTCACCCATCACCAATGTTCTCGGTAATTTTTTGGAATGCACAGCCCATTCAAAATATAGCTCATGCGCATTTTTTCCTATTTAAAAACCAGTGAGCCAGCCGCGTGGGAGCTGCAAAGTGCTGCGTGGCCATGCGACCTAAAGGGAACATTGCCCATCACCCTTGTGCTCGTTGACCGACATTGGCTTCTGGTTAAGCAACGCATCGATTTTAAAATTCTCACCCTTGTTTTCAAATCCCTCCATGGCCTCACCCCATTCCTATCTTTAATTTCCTCTAGCCCCACAACCCTCCGAGATATCTGCGCTCTTCTAATCTAATTCTGGCCTCTTGAGCATCCCCGAATCTAATCGCTCCACCATTGATGGCCATGCCTTCGGTTGTCATGGCCCTAAGTTCTGGAATTCCCTCCTTAAACCTCTCCACCTCTCTTTTCTCCTTTAAGACGCTCTTTAAAACTTAACTCTGACCAAGCTTTTTGTCATCTGCTCTAATATTTCCTTATGTCGCTCGGTATCAAATTTTGTTGTATAATGCTCCTGTGACGGACCTTGTGACATTTTGCTACACTAATTCTGCCCTCTTGAGCATCCTTGATTATAATCACTCAACCATTGGTGGCCGTGCCTTCTGTTGCCTAGGCCTAAGCTCTGGAATTCCCTCCCTAAACCTCGCCACCTCGCCACCTCTCTACCTCTCTTTCCTCCTTCAAGACGCTCCTTAAAACCTACCTCTTTGACTACCAAGTTTCTGGTCACCTGCCCTAATTTCTCCTTATGTGGATCGGTGTCAAATTTTTTGTCTCCTAATACTCCTGTGAAACACCTTGGGAAGTTTCACTACGTTAAAGGCACTATATAAATATAAGTTGTTGTATTAAAGGCACTCTATAAAGACAGGTAGTTATTTTTCAACAGGTCAGGCACCATCTGTGGATAGGTGAAGCTGGGGTGAATGTTTCAAGTCTTATGACCCTAAAATCTGAAACATTAATTCTTATCACCACCTTTCTACAGATGCTGCCTGTGTTTTTATTTTTCCATACTAGTGGTTGTGGCTGGGGTTAGTAACCGTCATGGCTAGAGGTTAATTGCAGCGTTTGTGTTGAGCAGGTCTTGAAGAACAGCAGTTCCTCGACTACCTGATATTTTTCCACTTCAAGGGGAAGGCAGAGAATTTAAAAAATATATATATTCCTCTATCTATTTAAATTTCTATTATGGTTGATCTGTGTGCTCCTTTGACATTTTGATTGCCTGAAAGGGAGCTTATTGGTGCTTTACTTAATCTATTCTTTGCAGGTTTTATTGCATATGGTCTATTGATATGGTTTGATCACCCCAGGCTACAAATTCCTTTGTAGAGACTAGCTGTTTTGGAGGAAGTAGCTCATTAGCCAGCGTAATGTGTTTATGTACTGTTGCACTTTATTTGCACTACAGGTGTACAAGTTAACCAGCTAATCTGTGGCCATGTGTATTGATTTTCACTCTTGCTTAACATTTCTAAAGTATATGTTCCTCTTGTACAGGAAACACCGTAGTAATGTGGGACCAAGCAAGACAGTATCTCATTCACGACGGAACATTGTGGGTTGCAGAATTGAACATGGATGGAAAGAACAAGGTGGAATAACGCAGTGGAAAGGCACAGTTCTGGATCAAGTTCCAGTAAATCCTGCACTTTACCTTATCAAATATGATGGATTTGACTGCGTATATGGACTTGAACTTCACAAAGACGAAAGGGTCTTAGGATTTCGGGTCCTTCCAGATAGAGTTTGTGAGTGAATATATGGTTTTAAGATCACAAATGATTCAAGTTCATATTGTGTTATATATTACTACTTATGTTATGTCTTTACATGCTCTGATAACGACTCCACGAGGCAATGTGTTGTACTTGAACTGTAGTGACCTTAGTCCTTTATTGATAACTCCAGAGTGAGCATCACACCTGGTGGCCTGCCTTTTATACTAGGCCAGGCACACCTGTACAGGTAACCTGCAAGTCTCCCACTGCTGTGCCCTCTGGTGGCACACCTTGTAATAGTGCACCCAGTAACTATGTAGGATACATGACATCACTCTTCCCCCAAGCCTTTAGTGCAAATCGCCTCTGCATTGACTGTGCTCTGGGCTTAGCTCTATCCGGTTGACCCTTGGTGGGTCGTTTCTATCTTGGGTGAGTGGTTGGTGTTTCGTTGGCAGTAGAGTGCTGGTGGTTTCTGTTTGTGTGTTCATGACCACTCCATTCTCTTCTCTTCTCTTCCTCCCCTCTTCCCCCCCCCCCCCCCCCTCCACGTATAGATTATGCCGAAGACTCATTACATACATATACATTCAAGTCCCCAAAAAAAGTTTGCATTAACAGCATTACATTTCTGGTTCAGTTGTGAGGCGAGTACATTTGACTGGTGAGATACATTCTTAATTCGTACAAGGGATCGGTAACCGGTGCATAAGGACAAGTTAGTTCCAGAACTGCTGGATGGTGTCCAGGTAGTCTGGTGGTGGCGCGGCACCCTGTGCTGGCAGTGGGAACCCAGTTGGCTCAAGTTGCCTGCTCTCAGGGTTTTTTGCCGTTGTTCCTAGCGTCGGGCAGGTTCACAGATGCCTGTGACCTCCCTGTTCTTTGCGCCAACTGCTGCTCCCTGAGAAGCTGTCGTCTAGCAGTGCACAGGGAACTGCTGACTTGCTTGCCTGGACGTTGTTTGGTTTGGGATCCTGGCTGGTCCCGATCCCAGTTGCGAGTGACCCTTCGTTCCCGGGTATGACCTTGGTGGCGACAGGGTCTGGGGGCTGCGCCTTAGCGCGGTTTGCTCTTTCAGGCTCGTGGCGATTGGTGCCATCGGATGCCTGAGAGGTGGAGCCGATCAGGGGCAGGGTATCGATACTGGTGCCGTTGCCCTCTTGAGATCGCTTGTTCTGCAGTTCGTGTGTATTGGCTGCTTGTGGCCACACTCCATGATGCATAACTCTGGTCCCAGGGATGCAGGCTATTACATTGGGTAGCTCGCTGGACCTGTGTGCTCCTGATGGGTGTCTGCCCGCTGCATTGACTGACTGCCTTTGAAATCCTACATCGCACAACATTTCATTACTCATTGTAAATAACTTGTAGCTCCGATCACGATTGCGCGCCTTTTCTTTATTTATTGTATGTACACAATGCTAATCATCAATTACATATCTTACATCTAACTCACAGTTGTTATTACATTGTTTGAAAATGTGGAATGTCCCTTTTAAGTGTGGTGGGTTGCAGGTCTCCTTTAAGAGAGCCTTGCCATCTTTATCCCAATCCTTTTCTCCGTTTGGTGCCACGTGTTGCTCCATCAGCGCGGCACCTCGTGGTTTGGGCGCCATCTTTCCTCCATCCATGATGTCGACTGCGGTAATCCTCTTCTCCCCAGGTTCTGCCACTAAAGCTGGGAAGTCGCCTCTGGATCCGATTTTCTCCCTCCGGAGTCCTGCCACTGGAGCCTGGAAGGTGCGTTCGGGTCGTCTCAGCTGGATCATCTCCACGCATCTGTGCCTCGGGTGCTGTGCTGGTCTGCTCACTGGTGCCGGGCCCACCCTCAGGTGAGGGCTTGCTTTGCCTCTGAGCGCGGAGGGCGTCGATCGCTGGAGGGGTGAAGTCTTCCCAACTCCAATGGATCTTCTCCATCCACCTTCTTCCGAGTAGCGTTGGTCCATCACCTGCAACAATCCACAGAGGTAACTTGTGCACCGCGCCATCATGGAGTATCTTTAGGTCCACACTACCAATGACTGGGATAAATTCATTGGTGTAGGTGCGCAGCTTTGCCTGAACCGGGACCAACTTGGGTCGTTCAGCCTGATTGTCCCATAGCCTCTCAAAGGCTTCTTGATTCATTACTGACTGGCTCACCCCTGTGTCCACTTCCATGAAGACTGGAACGCCATTTATCTCAACTTCCATCCTCAACGGGGAACACTCGGTGGTGCAGGTAAACATGCTATATACCTCATCGTGGGGCTGAGCTGCCTCTCTGCCTATCGTTTCATAATCCACGCTGGATTCATGGCCATCTGCAGACTCTTCATCAACACAGTGAGTCATATTTCTTTTACACGTTCGCTGGAGGTGGCTCTTTGTGCTGCAGCCTTTACACACACAGTCTTTGAAACGGCACTGGTGAGCCCTGTGATTCCCTCCGCAATGCCAGCATGGAGCTACTCGGTTAGCCCCCCTCGGCGGACTCTGAGTTAAGGGACTCGGGTGGGGGGGGGGGGGGGGCCTGTTCTCTCTTCCCTGAGAAGGTTCACGCTCTACAATCCAGCCTCTAAAAGGCGCCACTCTGTGCACAGTACTTGCCGGGTTTGAGTCCTGAGGATGAGTCATCTGCCTAGAGCCACAGATCGAGATCATGAATGCCTGGCTCATGGAGATGGCCTTCTGTAGTGTGACTGTGGTATCCGCAGACAGTAGCTTGTGAAGAAGGCCCTCATGGCCGATTCCAATGACAAAGATGTCCCGCAGCGCTTTGGTGAAGTGGTTGCCGAAATCACACGGTGCCGCCAGTCTCCTGAGGTCTGAAGCATATTTCGCGATTTCCTGGCCTTCGGGCCGTTGGTGGGTGTAAAACTGGTGTCTGGCTGTGAGGATGCTCTCTTTGGGCTTGAGTTGCTCTTGGATCAGCGTTACAAGCTCCTCGTATGTTTTGGTCGTTGTCTTCGCTGGTGCCAGCAAGTCCCTGACGAGGCCGTAGACAGTGCCCACAACTGGTTAGCAGGATAGCTCTGCGCTTATCAGCCACTGTAGCCAGATTGTCGCCTGCCAGGTCATTTACTGTGAAGAAATGGTCGCGCCTTTCCACAAAGGCGTCCCAATCATCACCATCGGCGAACTGCTGCAACGTACCAAGGGTAGCCATTTTCGCTGAAAGTCCGTAATCTCTTCGCCAATTGTTATCTCTTTAGATGCTCTGATAATGACTCCATGAGGCAATGTTTTGAACTTGAACTGTAGTGACCTTAGTCCTTTATTGATAACTCCAGGGTGAGGATCACACATGGTGGCCTGCCTTTTATACTAGGCCAGGCACACCTGTACAGGTAACCTGCAAGTCTCCCACTGCTGTGCCCTCTGGTGGCACACCTTGTAATAGTGCACACAGTAACCATGTAGAATACATGGCAAATTACATTACAAAGTTATTAAGTATTGTATGTGCATTTTGTTTTGCTTTTAGCTGCCTGTCGAATCAGTGATGTGGATCTGGCAGAAATGATGATAGGCAAAGCAGTTGAGCACATGTTTGAAAAAGATGATGATGGGGCTAAAGATGAATGGCGGGGAATGGTGCTTGCACGTGCTCCAATCATGAATACATGGTTTTATATCACCTATGAAAAGGATCCTGTCTTGTACATGTACCAGCTTCTCGAAGACTACAAAGAAGGGGATTTACGTATTATGCCAGACTCAAGTAAGTACAAGGGGAGTTTTTATTATTTATATAAATAATTGTGCTTTTTCTGTCCATGTGTGTTGATATACAACAATTATAAAAGTTACTTTAATTGGATGCTAGAGAATTAATGTTGCATTTGTGGAGACCATGGAATGTAATATGGGTTCTGTGCAAATTTGAGTGTGTGAACTGAAGGTATTGCTCAAGTCTTACAGTGAGCTCTTAACAAAATGACTTTACAAGTACATATTTTTCAATTTTTTTTTCTTGTTTAAATTTAATGATTAAATGGTGTGAAAATACAGGATGACAAACATTTAGCAGGGGTTTGAGAAAACGTTTGTCTCCACTTTCTATCTGGGCTTGTTTTGGCACTGGAGCTTGAAACTGATCTGAGATGGCTTTTTATTAAATTTAACATTTATTTGGTATGCTTCATGTTCTAATGGAACTAAAGATTTGGCTAAAGTCTCATCTCCATTTAACAATTTAATAGACAGGTTAAATATATCACCTGGATTTCTACCACAACTTTATAATGTTGGTACTGAAGCTGATAGCAATGTAATCAAATGTTATAATGTATTGAACTGAAAAAAAAAAGAAATCCAGTTAAGGAAAGCTTAGCATGTATTTAGTATTATGGAAGAAAGAAAAGATAAAGAAAGACTTGCATTTATATAGTGCCTTTCACGACCACTGGATGTCTCAAAGCAATTTACAGACAATTAAGTACTTATGGAGTGTTGTCACTGTTGTAATGTGGGAAACGTGGCAGCCAACTTGTGCACAGCAAACTCTCAGAAACAGCAATGTAAAAATGGCCCAAAAAACTGTTTTTGTGATGTTGATTGAGCGATAAATATTGGCCAGGACACCGGGGATAACTCCCCTGCTCTTCTTTGATTTATGTCCACCTGAGAGTGCAGACGGGACCTCGGTTTAACGTGTTATCCGAAAGATGGCACCTGTGACAGTGTGGCTTTCCCTCAGCACTGCACTGGAGTGTCAGCCTAGATTTATGTGCTCAAGTTCCTGGAGTGGGACTTGATCCCACAACCTTCTGACTCAGAGGCGAATTTGCTACCCACTGAGTCACGGGTGACACTTATCAGCTTCATTGGTTGTGCTCATTCAATAACCATTATATACATTAGGCATATTTCATATTACACTGCGCTAAGTCCATGCAGCAGAGCAGGTCTCCAGTTGTCGTGGTTAACCCTTGCCACTGGATAAAGGCCTAGCTCTGTCAAGCCCGTGTGGTGGCTGGTGTGTCGGATTGTCATTAAAAACACAACTGAACCATTAATTAACCATTTAGGGAAGGAACCTACCGTCAAAAAAAATTCACGCACAGGCATCTTCCACCCCCTTAATTGGAGTTCAGGACTGGAACATCGGGTCCTTCATTGAAACATCTGTGAACTCGTGGAAGCAAGTCATCCTCGTTTGAGGGACCGCCGCCTATTTCATGGATCTTTGAGCACATTACTCACAAAACAGCATGAAGCATAATCTTGCAAACAAAGCTTGCTCAAATCTATTTGTAGTGGTCTTGCAGATGCTTGCTCAAGGGAAAATAAATCACCTAACGTACAATATTTGAGCCAAATAACAAACAATTCATGATTGGTCCTAGAAGCTGATTGACAAGAGTGCTCAGTATGCAAGAGTGATTTAAAAAAAAATTCATTCTCAGGATATAGGCGTCACTAGCATGCCAATATTTATTATCCATCCCTAGTTGCCCTGAGGTGGTGGTGGTGGTGTCTTCTTGAACTACTGCCATCCATGTGATAAAGGTGAGCGGTTCGATACAAATGAGTGGCTTCCTAGGCCACTTCACAAGGCAGCTGAGTCAACCATGTTGTCGAATCACATATAGGCCAGTTTGAGCAAGGACGATAGGTTCCTTCCCTAAAGGATATTAATAGTTCAGTTGTGTTTTTACGACAATCTGGCAGATTCATTTTCACTTTTACTGACACCAGCTTAACTTCTAATGTCATATGACTGTGTTCTGTGGAATATTGAGGTGTCTGAAATGACCTGGTTGCTACTTTGTAGATTATAACTGCTAAATTCTTCTTCTTTTACCTTGACTGACTGACATTTGTAGTGACACACTTCATCCACTATGAAAAATGTATTTTACGTTCTTTGAAACCAGTTATCTACTTGACCTTTCAAGGTCAGTTAAGGATTTCAGACAATTAAACTACGTAGTTGGGTATTGATCTTGTAGAGGTGGAAAGATTTCTCACAAAGTACAGTTATATCATCCTCTTCAGATTGGGGACATAGTGTTCTGTAGACTCTTAGTTTTGCTGATGGTTACATTTCTGATTCTACAGATAATGATTCTCCGCCAGCTGAGAGAGAACCAGGAGAAGTAGTAGACAGCTTGGTGGGTAAACAAGTGGAATACGCCAAAGAAGATGGCTCAAAGAGGACTGGCATGGTCATCCACCAAGTAGAAGCAAAACCATCAGTGTATTTTATCAAGTTTGATGACGATTTCCACATTTATGTCTATGATTTGGTGAAAACCTCTTAGACACACTCCATAATGCAGTGGGAAGGCCATATTGGCCTACACATGGACTATTCCACATGCGGACCTTGATATACTAGGCTTCTAAAAGCCCAGTAAGCTATTGTGATCTCGCAATCTCTGCCATAGACAACAAACACAACACAAGTTTGAATCAGCCAAATGGTTCTACAAATGTTACCATTTATGATGGTTTGAATGCAAGACGGTTACTTGCAAAACAGTCTAAAACCAGTATTTACGAATAAGGGAACTAGGTTTCCAGAGTACTTTGTCACTCATGGGAAGCAATCGGGCTTCAAGATAATAAAACCTAAATTAGGGTCTGGAAATAAAGTGATAAAATGTAACAGCATAAAACAAATTTCAATTGGACAGGAGCAAAAAGGATTTTCTGAATTTGAAAAAATAAATAAAATGGGAAGGGAAGAGAAGAATGGATCAGGCACTATTCAGTCTTCTAACATGTTTCCATGTTACAACCCTTTTTGACAACTATATTCCATTTTGAAATCAAGTACATCTTTGGCCTCAGAGAAAGCTGCAAATTTATTAAGATTTTATAACATACTTTTTGATCTTAATAAAACTGCAAAGAGCCATAAATATTAAAGGAATGCAGTTGAACATTTTTCTTAAACACTTTAGTTTTTCTTAAGGAAGTTAGGTAAATTTGATCTTAAACATGCCATATTTTAGTTAGGTAGTGGAAGTACATATACGCAAGAAGAAATGTAATATGTGAACTTCGCCAATGAGGGAGAGGAGTAAGGAAGAAGAATAAGTTGCGAAAGTCTCTGGAAAACGTAACCACGATACCATTGTAATGGTTATAATAGTGCTCAGAATACAAGAGTGATTCTTTTAAAATTCATTCTCAGGATATGGGCTTCGCAGGCAAGGCCAGCATTTATTACCCATCCCTAGTTGCCCTGAGAAGGTGGCGGTGTGCTGAATTCTTGAAGTGCTGCCATCCATGTGGTGAAGATGAGCAGTTCGATACAAATGAGTGGCTTCCTGGGCCACTTCACAAGACATCTGAGTCAACCACGTTGTCGAGTCACATATAGGCCAATCTGAGCAAGGACGGCAGGTTCGTGGCCAAAAGGACATTAATGAACCAGTTGGGTTTTTGCGAAAATTCGACAGCATAAATTCGAATGTCATCAGACCTTGTTCTATGGAATATTATGAAAAGATGTCTAAAATGACTTGGTTGCTACTTTGTAAATTACAACTGCCAAATTATTCTTGTTTTACCTTGGCTGACTCTTTATGCAGTGATACATTTCATCCGCTATGCAAAAGTACTTTATTTGTGCCAAAAAGGTACACAATTAATTAACTAAAATATTCTAATTAAGTTTAAATGTTTCTCCTGAGTGTAGTAATTTGTAAACTTAATAACACTAACTGTATCGTATAGCTGAACTAATTCCAAATTTGCTGATTTGGCTCTGGCTGGCTGAATATTGATCAAACCAATTTTAAATTCAATTTTAAGATGTGTTGTACAAAATAATATATAAACTGTCAAAGTTAAGACTCTTTTATATAAAAAAAAATAAGAATCCTTTAACATTCTAAGACTTGTTATCTAATAACCCTTTCAGGTCACAAGTCTGAATTGTCTATAATACTCTTCATCCTATGTCTAAATGCCTTGAATTCTGTCATTGTTCAGTGCGAACTTGTACTTAATAACACTAATAAAATTAATGTTCTCTAAAAATGCAGTATTCTAGATATGGTTGGGGGTGAGCGAGAAAAGCTGCATTTCAAATGATGGTACAGCAATTTACATTTCCAATTGCAGCTGCTTAGACCTTTAGGATAAGTTTGTGCCTATGGCTCTTCAGACATTGAGCATTTTCAGTCATGGGAAGGTCCTAAGAGGAGATCGGTCATTTTGTCGTTGGTGGGAGGAACTATCAGAAGTACTCACACTTGAGACTTCTTGCACACCTTTTAACAGTCATTAGCAGAGGCCAGGAAACAGGGCACATGCGTTCGGAGCTTGAAAGTTTATAGCGCAGAAGGAATGGCATGTGACAAATGATGGATTTTAACCCAGTTAAGATGTTTGGAGTTACAATATCTGAAGGCTTAATAAATTGCTTGTCAATCCATTCATATTTCCTTTATTCCATCAAAGTAACTATTTTTGAAGCATAACTAATCTTTCTACCATAAAAGTTAAACAAGTCTGTGATTACATTGTTTATAAGAAATGCAAGCTCAAGTTTATTTGTTCACAATAGTTTTAGATCTGTCTTACTTTTTTTATTTTCTCCTGTTTGAGATTGACCAGATTGAGAATAGATTAATGTTCTGTGGGCACTGTTGGTATTTCAGTCTGAGGATATTTTACAGGAAGCAAAAAAACACATTATTGCTCCCCTGAAGAATATCACCTGTCTCTTGCATGTATTGAATTTGGAAATGATTTAAGAACATAAGAACTAGGAGCAGGAGTAGACCATTTGGCCCCTTGAGCCTGCTCCGCCATTCAATAAGATCATGGCTGATCTGATCTTGACCTCAACTCCATTTCCCTGTCAGCTCCCCATATTTCTTTATTCCCTTAACGCTCAAAAATCTGTCCATCTCTGCCTTAAATATATTCAATGACCCAGCCGCCACAACTCTCTGGGGCAGGAAATTCCATAGATCTACAACCCTCAGAGAAGAAATTTCTCCTCATTTCAGATTTAAATGGGCGGCCCCTTATTCTAAGACTATGTCCCCTAATTTTAGTTTCCTCAATGAGTGGAAATATCCTCTCTGCATCCACCCTCATTATCTTATATGTTTCAATAAGATCACCTCTCATTCTTCTGAACCCGAATGTGTCTCGGCCCAACCTACTCAACCTATCTTCATAAGTCAACCCCTCATCTCCGGAATCAACCTAGTGAACCTTCTCTGAACAGCCTCCAATGCAAGTTTATCCTTCCTTAAATACGGAGACCAAAACTGTACGCAGTACTCCAGGTGTGGCCTCACCAATACCCTATACAGTTGTAGCAGGACTTCTCTGCTTTTATACTCTATCCCCCTTGCAATAAAGGCCAATGTTCCATTTGCCTTCCTGATTACTTGCTATACCTGTATACTAACTTTTTATGTTTCATGTACAAGGACCCCCGGGTCTCTCTCTAATGCAGCATGTTGCAATTTTTCTCCATTTAAATTATAATTTGCTTTTCTATTATTTCTGCCAAAGTGGATAACCTCAAATTTTCCCACGTTATACTCCATCTGCCAAATTTTTACCCACTCACTTAGCCTGTCTATATCCCTTTGCAGATTTTTTGTGTCCTCTCACAATTTGCTTTCCCACCCATCTTTGTATCATCAGCAAACTTGGCTACATGACACTCGGTCCCTTCATCCAAGTCATTAATATAGATTGTAAATAGTTGAGGACCCAGCACTGATCCCTGCGGCACCCACTAGTTACTGTTTGCCAATCGGAAAATGACCCATTTATCCCGACTTTCTGTTTTCTGTTATTTAACCAATCGTCTATCCATGCTAATATATTACCCCCAACCCTGTGAGCTTTTATCTTGTGTAGTAACCTCTTATGTGGCACCTAATCGAATGCCTTCTGGAAATCCAAATACACCACGTCCACTCTGCACCCTGCTCATAACATCCTCAAAGAACTCCCAACAAATTTGTCAAACATGATTTCCCTTTCATAAAACCATGCTGACTCTGCTTGATTGAATTTTGCTTTTCCAAATGTCCCGCTACTGCTTCCTTAATAATGGTCTCAGCATTTTAAATATTAGTGCAGAAATGTTCTTAAAATAAGTAGTGCATCTGGCAACATTAATGTTTTTCTTATAAGGTCTTTTGCAATTTTTGTGTCAGATGGGCCTTTCACACCATTGCAAGTGGTATATCAAAATATTTATTCCATAGTGTTAGGGTCACAGGTATGTATCCTTGTTAAAGAACTTTAAATTGTACCTTTTGTCATATTATAGCATTTCTGATCTCACGACATGAAGAAAGCAAGAACTTTCATTACATTATATAATTTTATTTAAACTGCTTTCCTTATAATTGTTAATGGATCATAACTTATTCCATTCCCCACCCACCCCCAGTGCCTGATTTTTCTTTAGCCTCTCATAACGGCAGTGATTTACACTGGGATATGATTCCACAGGCACTGGTAGAAATCCAATAACTCATCCAAGTGACGATTTAACACTTATGGACCTAAGTATTGGGTGTTGATGGGGTATTGAACTGCAAAGAAGCATAATCATAATATTCAGATGGGGCCACTGTGTAGTGAACAGAATTGGTACCTTAGCTCGATTTTTATTTGTCCTTCCTTAGTGATTGAAACCTCCTGCCACCTGGTGGTGACATTACAATTGGCTTTAGCTAACTCTGCAAACCTGGGGCTTTCCTGGTCTGCCTGATTCGGTACGACACTACAAAGTGCATATATCCATGGAGCCATTGGGAGTTCTAAAATTATATCTTCCAAATAAAATTGATACCAATTTTTGTGTCTGAATGTTTCATATATATTGTAAACACAGTACATAGTGGTGGAACTATTATGATGTAATTTTAAATTCCAGTTTTGAGAGACCTTCACATGCAGATCCCATCTTTGTTACTCCTCTTGGGATGTGTAACTATATATGATTTGCAGTGTTAACCTTTTGTACATCCTTCATTAATCTGAACCATTGATCTTAATTGACTGCACATAGTCTTGCGGGCACAATTGTTTGGTTAATTCATAGCACACAATGTATTTTTAAGGATTCTGATGTAAATGGTACTGTTTTTAATATTTCATTTCAAAGTTCTTTAATGCACTGGTCCATCAGTTGTAATTCAATAGTGGTTTGCTTGTGCTCCTGTTCTTAGTTATAACTGGATTCTGGAACACTAGTCTAACGTTAGCAACTTTAAAGTGAAAACCATTTTACTTATTGTTACACCACTAGGTTTGAAACTTTATCGTATCTTTTTCTTAAGACGTTATGGTACTTTTCCAGACCCCTCTATAACCATGTTTATTCCTAAAAGCAGGCACACCTAGCTGCCACTTTAGTTAAGCTACCTTGATCTTTACTTGCAGCTAAACCAACAGTCGTTTTTCAAGAGTTTGTGGTAGAATATTGACTGCTTGTAAAAATCCCACTTTCATGTGAGGCATTTTTCGACAAGGCTTTCTGAATCTGGATGATAGTTACTTCAAGGTTTGAGCCGCTAAGGATTCTTTAAAAGAAAGTGTTAACCACCTCTTCAAGTTTTTGCTTATTTATTCAAGTTTTTATTCTTTAGCCTTATGGCTTGTGCCTAGATGTGATGTGTTGGACAATAATATGAATACATCACTGTTTAATCTTCAAATGTCTACATGCAGGAACTGTCGTTCCTCCAGTATTCCAAAGTGGGCAACCAAAGGCAGGTCACCGTGTTCTTTTTAAATTATTTCTACCAGCAACACACTCCTTAATATTGTATTATGAAGCACTACGTAACCCAGCTCTAAATCTGTTGTGCTGTTAATTTGTTTAAACAAATTCATCAGACCTGCAATGCAGTGTTGGCAGAGTTTCTGCAAGATTTGTCAACTTGTAAATGTTTCTAGAATGAGGTCTGCAAGCAGATTTTAAGTCTAATCCTTATTGGTAGTTGAGCCAAATGTGACTCTTTATTTTAGATCCTTCAACAGAAAAATAAATTGGGCAGAGAGCTCCAAAACAATAATTGATGGATTGAGCTTCAAATTGAGTTTGTAACAGATGTGGATGCATTGCTCTAATGACCTTGGTTGACAGTATAATAACTTGTTCTGGGGGCCAACATTGTTTTCTAAAATTATCTTGGGGCTTGTGGTTGTAAATGACACAATCTTGGATACGTATTAAAAATTGTTGATCATTTAACTTGGGTTATATAACTACTGTGTGTGAAGTATGGCTTCTATAATGTGATCTTTTAAATACAAACATTGTGTTTTTCTGCATGTTCTAAAGTTAGATCCATTTCACATAACCAGCTTTTCATGTAGAACTTTATTTTAGTTTGTCTGTTTGCTTATTGTATTGTCTGATTGTTAGCTAGAATGAAATGCACTGATTTTAGAACAGTGCCAATTGTGGTGGCTTATGTCTTAAAAGGGACCATACTTTTTCCTTTCTGAGTTGGGTGGGGCGGGGGTCGGTGGGGAGATAGAAAATCTGGCAAGGTTTCTTCATCATGAATTAGCAAATGTGAAAAAAGCTAAGTTTACCTTTTAAACATGTAACCCCTATCTTGGAATCTGTATCCCGAACATTATAAAATATCAGTGGCAGTGCCAAGTTTGGCAAAGATACAGATTTGAAATAGCATTCATTGGAGCTTATAAGCAGAAAGGGGCCTTTTGTTACTAAAAAGAAACGCACAAAATGAGCATTTATTGATACTTGTGCCTTGAGCCATTGCTTTATCTCTTGCAGATTTGGCAAAGTTACAGATGTATGTGTGTAGGAGGGAGCTAGATATGGGCTTTGCTTTTGGAAAACAGCCCACTATTTCCACTCTACTACATTTTTGAAATATTCTTGAATAAGGGGGGAAATACCACCATTATAATAGTTACAAAATGTATGGTCCTTCATTAGTTACAGTGCTTAAAAAAAACTTTAATCAGCTTAACAGTCTATGGTATATGTATAGTTAAAATGTAATGTTTGCTTCTGGAGTTAGGCAAATTTTCAAATGTATAGATATTGTAGATCATGCTGCCGTATGCCATTAGATCTATAAACATTTCACATCTTAAAAATCTGTTTGCTTCTGTAAGGTTTTTTTATAATTATGTTGTATAACTATAAAAAATAAAATACATTTCTGTGCAATTTAAATGTGTATGAAACTATTTTTTAGCCTCGATTTTTACATTCTTATTGATATTGAGCAAGAACTACATTCACACCTCAGTGATTAATAATACGTCCCAGCAATGAAGTACCAAGCGCTCTACTCGGAACTCCTACACGGCAAGTGAGCCCCAGATGGGCAGCGGAAATGTTTCAAGGACACCCTCAAAGCCTCCTTGATAAAGTGCAACATCCCCACCGGCACCTGGAAATCGCTGGCCCAAGACCGCCCTAAGTGGAGGAAGAGCATCTGGGAGGGCACAGTGTACCTCGAGCCTCATCGCTGAGAGCATGCAGAAACCAAGCGCAGACAACAGAAAGAGCATGCGGCAAACCAGACTCCCTACCTACCCTTTCCTTCAACCACTGTCTGTTCCACCTATGACAGAGACTGTAATTTCCCATATTGGACTGTACAGTCCACTTTTCGAGTGGAAGCAAGTCTTCCTCGATTTCGAGGGACTGCCTATTATGATGATGACCGAGTGCTGCTGCACTTACAAGTGCAATACTTTGTAGGGAATTTTTTTAATTTTGACTCACTGGATCGTGCATTACTCCACCATGTAAAGGAAACATAGAAACATAGAAAACATGCTTATTCTTGTTGACACAGGCTATTTATTTGAGCAGTCAAGGTTTACATGACTTGCAATGTGTGGCTAACATGAAAGCTAAGAATGGGAAGGGTATGTAAAATGTACTTGTGTATATTATCTTGGGAAAGTCATAATATAGTTTTAATGTGTGTTTCTTTGTAGTTCAGTATCCTGAGCGCCAGTAGCTAATTGGGAGAAGGGAAAAGATAATTGAGCAGGCAGTGGCTAAGTGTATAACCATGAACCACAGGAAGAATAGTAAGTAAAAAGGCAGCCTGGAATATGGGAAAGGTAACAAAAGCTATTGGAGATAAAGATATTACAAGTTGCCTGAGAGAGAAGATAGTAATAATTAGTACAAGGAAAAACTCGGTGTAAAGGAACTGTTAAAAGAGCAGAGCAATCATATATGAAACTAGAAGTGCTAAGGGAATTGAAACAAAATGATGATGTTTTGTAAGTACACAGGGGAAAAGGAATAATGGTGAGCATGTAGGGACATTGGTTACAATGGAACTCATACACCACCATCCCCAACCACTAGTATTGCCAGACCTTGGAGGCAAAAAAAGCACGCTGTTGCCAATTTCAGCAAACATGGTGCAAATTTCTTCACTGGTTGCTTAAAGCTAAGAAGCGAATTGCAGGAGAAAGTGACTATCCATGACTTAACTAGCTTAACTAACTTAAACTTTCTTTGTTTGGTGAAAGATCAACTAGGTCTACAGACACTGGTTCTAGTAATTCTGTTCCTGGAGAGTTTTTCTGGACATCCCAAATTATATATTTAAGTGTGATGTAATGGAATTTCTGAGCTGCTTTGTTTTTCCAAATGGGTTAAAAGACTGAAAACAAATTTTTAATTTTTTTGGTAAAAATTTCAGGTTCAAACTATTGATTGTGACACGTGCGCTAGCTGCAAGACTTTTACATATATACCAACAAATCTGTACACAGTTAAGTTAGGATGTGCTGATTTATAAGGACAAGAAGATAATATCATGTTTTAAAATATATATATATTTATTCATTCACTGGATGTGGGCATCGCTGACAGGGCCAGCATTTATTGGCCTTGAGAAGGTGGTGGTGAGCTACTGCCTTGAACCGCTGCAGTTCGAGGGACTGCCTATGAATGAAAGGTACTCCCTCAGTGCTGTTAGGTAGGGAGTTTCAGGATTTTCAATCAGCAAGTGAAGGAACGACGATATATTTCCAAGTCAGTATTGTGTGACTTGAAGGAGAACTTGGAGGTGGTGATGATTCACATGCACCTGCTGCCCTTGTCCTACTAGGTGGTTGCAGTTGCGGCTTTGGATGCTGCTGTCGAAGAAGCCTTAACGAGCTGCTGCAGTGCATCTTGTAGATGGTGGCGGGAAAGAATATTCCAGGTGGTGGATGTGCCAATCAAGCATGCTGCTTTGTCCTGGATGGTTTCGATCTTCATGAGTGTTATTGGATCTGCACTCATCCAGGCAAGTGAAGAGTATGGTGGAAAGGCATTGGGGAACCAGGAGATGGGTCACTCACTGCAGAATACCCATCCTCTGACCTACTTTTACAGCCACAAAATGTATGTGACTGGTCCAATTAAACTCATGTTCACTGGCGACCCCCAAGATGTTGATGGTGGGGGATTTGATGGTAATGCCGTTTAATGTCAAGGGGTGGTAGTTAGACTCTCTCTTGTTGGAGATCCTTTGTGACCCTGACAAAGGCAAACTATCTCCTTGTCCATCTTGACTTGTCTGCAGCCTTTGACATGGTTGACCACTCTATCCTTCTCCAATGCCTCTCCGTTGTTGTCAAGCTGGGTGAGACTGCACTTGCCTGGTTCCATTCTTCCCTATCAAATCGCAGCCAGAGAATCATCTGCAACAGCTTCTCTTCCCGCCCCTACATCGTTACTTCTGGTGTCCCCCAAGGATCTATCCTTGGCCCCCTCCTATTTCTCATCTATATTTTTCCCCATGACGACATCATCCGGAAACACAGCGTCCATTTCCAAATATATGCTGATGATGCCCAGCTCTACCTCACTACCACTTCTCTCAACTCCTCCTATTGTCTGACTGCTTGTCCGACATCCAGTTTTCGATGAGCAGGCATGGGAAGACCTAAGCCATTGTTTTCAGTCCCCGCCACAAACTCCGTTCCCTAGCCACTTACTCCAACCCTCTCCCTAACTTCTGTCTGAGGTTGAACCAGACTGTTCACAACCTTGGTGTCATATTTGACCCTGAAATGAGCTTTCCGCCTCATATCTGCAGCATAGCTAAGACTGCCTATTTCCACTTCTGTAACATCACCCGTCTCTGCCCTTGCCTCAGCTCATCTGTTGCTGAAGCTCTCATCCTTGCCTTTGTTACCTCTAGACTTGACTATTCCAATGCACTCCTTGCTGGTTTCCCACATTCTAGCCTATGTAAACTAGAGGTCCTAACTCGCACAAAATCCCGCTCACCTATCACGCCTGTGTTCGCTGACCTACATTGGCTCCCGGTTAAGCAATGCCTCGATTTCAAAATTCTCATCCTTATTTTCAAATCCCTCCATGGACTCACCCCTCCTTATCTCTGTAATCTCCTCCAGCCCCACAAGCCCCCTAGATGTCTGCGCTCCTCTAATTCTGTCCTCCTGGGCATCCCTGATTTTAATCGCTCAACCATTGGTGGCCGTGCCTTCTGTTGCCTAGGCCCCAAGCTATGGAACTCCCTGCCTAAACCTCTCCACCTCTACCTCTCTTTCCTCCTTCAAAATGCTCTTAAAACATACGTCTTTGACCAAGCTTTTGTTCACCTGCGCTAATTCCTACTTATGCGGCTCGGTGTCACATTTTATCGTATAATACTCCTGTGAAGTGTCTTGGGATGTTTCACTACGTTAAAGGCACTATATAAATACAAGTTGTTGATATGATTATTACCTGTCACGTATGTGTCGCTAATGTTACTTGCCACTCATCAGCCCACAACCTGGATGTTGTCCAAGTCTTGCTGCTTGCGGACACGGACTGCTTCATTATCTGAGGAATTACGAATGGAACTGAACACTGTGCAATCATCAACAAACATCCCCACTTATGCCCTTATGATGGAGGGAAGGTCATTGATGAAGCAAGTGAAGATGGTTGAGCCAAGGACAGTGTCCTGAGGAACTCCTGCAGCTATGTCCTGATGCTGAGACGATTGGCTCCAAGAACTGCAGCCTGCGAAAGGTTTTCCCCCTGATTCACATTAACTTCATTTTTATTAGGGCTCCTTGATGCCACATAGTCAAATGCTGCCTTGATGTCAAGGGCAGTCACATTCACCTCATCTCTGCAATTCAGCTCTTTTGTCCATGTTTGGACCAAGACTGTAATGAGGTCTGGAGCCAATTGGTCCTGGCGGAATCCAAACTGGACATCGGTGAGCAGGTTATTGGTGAGTAAGTGCCGCTTGATAACCGCTAACGACACCTTCCATCACTTTGCTGATGATTGAGTGTTGACTGATGGGGCGGTAGTTGGTCGGATTGGATATGTCCTGTTTTTTGTGGACAGCACCAATGTTCTCTCAAAGCTGCGTGGCGCTCTGGAGCTCCTGCACAGCAGGCTCACTGGTTTTAAATCTAAAAAACAGGTGTGCGGATTTTTGAATGGGCCACGCTGCCCATTAAAGGGGCCGTGCAGCTCAACAAACAATTAGAGGAAACATTGGACAGCACATACCTGGTCAATTTTCCACTTTGTCGGGTAGATGCTGTACTGAACAGCTTGGCTAGAGGTGCGGCTAGTTCTGGAACACAAATTTTCAGCATCACAGCCGGAATGTTGTCGGAGCCCATAGCCTTTACTGTATCCAGTGCGCTCAGCCGTTTCTTGGAGTGAATCGAATTGGCTGAAGACTGGCATCTGTGATGGTGGGGACTTCAGGAGGAGGCTGAGATGGGTCATCCACTTGGCACTTCTGGCTGAGGTTTGTTGCAAATGCTTCAGCCTTGTCTTTTGCACTCATGTGCTGGGCTCTACCAATGTTGAGGATGGGGATGTAATTGAAGCCTCCTCCTCCCACCCATTAGTTGTTTTATGGTCCACCACCATTCACGACTGGATGTGGTAGGACTGCAGAGCTTTGATCTGACCCATTGTTTGGAATTGCTGAGCTCAGTCTATAGCATGCTGCTTCCACTGCTAAGCATGCACAGAGTCCTGTGTTGTAGCTTCACCAAGTTGGCATGCCATTTTCAGGAATGCCTGGTGCTTCTCCTGGCATGCTGCTCTACACTCCTCATTGAACCAGGGTTGATCACTTGGCTTGATGATAATGGTAGAGTGAGGGATATGCCGGGCCATGAGTTAGATTGCAGTGGAATATAGTTCTGCTGCTGCTGATGGCCCATAAGCACCTCATGGATGCCTAGTTTTCATCTGCTATATCTATTCTGAATCTATCCCATTTTGCATGGTGGTAGTGCCACGCAACATGATGGAGGGTGTCCTCCGAGAGAAGACAGGGCTTCTTCACCACAAGAACTGTGCTGTGGTCAATCCTACCAATACTGTCATGGACAGATGCATCCGCGACACATAGATTGGTGCGGACGAGGCCAAATAGGTTTTTCTCGTTGATTCTCTCACCTTCTGCCGCAAGTCTAGTCTGGCAACTATGTCCTTCAGGACTTGACCAGCTTGGTCAATAGTGGATCTACCGAAGCGCTCTTGGTGATGGATATTGAAGTCCCCCACCCAGAGTACATTCTGTGCCCTTGCTACAATCGTGCTTCTTCCAAGTGG
Source organism: Pristiophorus japonicus (assembly GCF_044704955.1). NCBI lineage: Eukaryota > Metazoa > Chordata > Chondrichthyes > Pristiophoridae > Pristiophorus > Pristiophorus japonicus. Next base: position 99,180,642 of record NC_091977.1, on the reverse strand, counting down.
TGGTCAATTTGGAGGAGTACTGATTCATCAGCTGAGGGAGGGTGATAGGTGGTAATCAGCAGGTTTCCTTACCCATGTTTGACCTGACGCCATGAGACCTCATTGGGTCTGGAGTCAATGTTGAGGACTCCCAGGGCCATTCCCTCCTGACTGTTCCGCCATCTTTAGTGGGTCTGTCCTGCTGATTGGACAGGGATGATGACTGAGGAGATTGGGATGTTGGCTGTGATTCTGAGAGTATGACTATGCCAGGCTGTTGCTTGACTAGTCTGTGGGACAGCTCTCCCAATTTTGGCACAAGTCCCCAGATGTTAGTGAGGATGACTGGGCTGGGTGTGCCTTTGTCATGTCCGACTCCGATGCCGAGGTCGATGCCAGGTGTTCCGTCCAGTTTTATTAATCTACAATGTAAACCATAATGTATTATCCTGCTAAAGTACAGGTGTGTGTTTGTAAGGAAAAGAGGATTATATATTGTAATGCAGAATGTATTATATGTTTTAAGTGTTGAGAATAAATTTGTTGGTTAAAAATAAAATATTATGAAATAGATTAACGGTAGAGAGAAATTATGTAGAAATTGATTAAATTACATATTGGATGATTTTATAACATTAGAATGTTAAAATAAATATGTATAATATAGGAAATAGTGAAATGTATTTGTATCAATGTTATCCAATAGAAATTTCTGACTAGCCGTAGGTGTGGCTACTGTTTTAGCCATATGCACTACTTTTAGTAGAAAATGTCTGAGACACATGCACAATACAGATAAGTAAATTTTCACGTGTGAAGTAAATTTAACAAACATCTACCGCCATTTAGTAATCATGGAAGTAAAGCACTCAATAATTAAAAGACACTCGTGTACATTGCTTTATATCTTAACTTTTTTCTGTGTTTATTGGTGAAATGGTATGGTACATGCATACGCTATGCAAATATGAGTAATGAGATCACTTCCCTATCCACTACCTTCCCCTTGTCCTGCCCATCCTTGTACGTTTCCTCTTTCACTACCCTAAACTTTCAGGTTTAAAAAAACTAAAAGCTTGTTTCCCAGCTTTAGTTTTTTTTATTAAAGTACTTAAGTTTTTTTAAACACTACAATCAGTCGCTTACCTTGTATAGCCTTGAGGCATACGGCCTTCCTCATCTGTCTCATCCTGAGTGATCAGTATTGTTTTCTGTTTTCCTGTTGTATTGTTCTGCTCACTGTTACACCCTCTGTAACCATGTATATGGTCCCGCTGTGATTGTATTTGTTGCATCCCCAATACTCCCATTTAAAGCTATTGATTTAAAAGAACTAAAAGCTTGTTTGCCAACACAGACCAGGGAAACAAGACTATGGTTTGCCAAAGCACTAACAGTTAATAATATATATTTTTATAGTGTAATGACTTTTAAATACTTAGAAAATATTTAGTGCCATACTTCTCATTTTCAAGCGAATGCTTTGAAAAAAGCATAGAGAGGGTGCAATGGCTGAAACTTCCGATGGTTGAGGTCAGGGGAGTGGTGTGATGTGGGAAAGATGCAATGTGATTTGAGACTCGGGCCGAAGAGTAGGATAGGCAGCGGGCACCCTGATGCTCGAAGCAGGCTAGGAAAGGAGCGGGTAGCTTGAAGCCAGAGAACCAGGGACATGAGGCAGGAAACCAGGTTGGCGCATGAGTAGTCTGCGACCTGAAATCAGCATAGGATGTGCAGCAATAACAGAAATAGATGGGAAGTGAGACAGAGGGCTAAAGGCCCCAGGTTCGATGTTTCAATAAGGTGAATGGCAGAAGTATCGGAGCGAGTGGGAGCAGAGTGCACGAATGGTGGAGAGAATTTAATAGAAATCTTTGGCCCCATGTGGCCAAAAGTCACTACTAGAGGGACAATGTCATGTGATCCACTGTATAATCAAGGGTAAGTATCAGGAAAGATTGGTGCTACAGCATCACCTAGCAGCGAGGTCGAATTAAAGAGGACTAAATGAGCACCATTTCAGTGCCATTGAAATAAACAGAAAAATTCAACAGTGACTGCAATGACGTGACAGAATTAAATTTGACAGGATATAAGCATTTGACTGATAGGAAGGGTGAGTATATGCAAGACATATAATCGATCTCCTGTAACATTGTTGACAGTGAGTTGGACGATACACTATTTTGTAATAACAGGAGTGTTATACTATGTAGTACACAATGTATTAAATAGCTAACCTCCCATGGAATTGCTCTTGTACGAAAAGCTCATTTGTTGCCTTTGCCCATAAAACAACAGTGACACTAGTTCAAAAGTAATTAATTGGCTGTGAAGCACTTTGGGACATCCTAAGAACATAAATGGATGCAACTATGAATACAAATTCACTCATTCATAGAATCGTAGAAACTTACAGCACAAAAGGAGGCCATTCTGCCTATCATGCTTGTGCTGGCTCTTAGAAAGAGCAGTCATGCTTAGTCCCCCATTTTCTCCGTAACCCTGGAAGTTCCTCATCTTCAAGTAACTGTCCAATTCATTTTAAAATTATTTATGGAATCAGTTTCCACCAGATAGGGAATTCCAGACACTGACAAGTCTTTGAGATAAATAATTTCCCCTCATCTCCCCTTTAGATCTTTAGCCAATTATTTTAAATCTATGACCTCTGATTATTGACCCACTTGCCAGAGGGACTAGTTTTTCTTTATCTACTCTACCGAAACCTCTCATCATCTTAAAAACCTCTATTAGTTCACCTCTTAACCTTCTCTGCTCCAAGCAACAGTCCTAACTTTTCCAACCTCTCCTCATAACAAAAGTCCCTCATCCCTGGTAACATCCTGGTAAACCTCTTCTGTACCCTTTATAAGGCTTTTGCATCTTTCCTGAATTGTCCACAATACTCCAGCTGAGCCTAACCAGTAATTTGTAAAGTTCTAGCATGATCTCTTTGCTTTTATATTATATTTATAAACCCAAGTAACCCATATGCTTTTTTAACCAACTTATTAACTTGCTGCCGCACTTTTAAGGATTCGTGTATATGGACACCATAGACTACTTCTACACTTTTGAAAATTGGGCCATTTCTGGCATTTTGTCTTTCCATATCAATCCTCCCAAAGTGCATCACTTCACACTTCTCCACATTGAATTCCATCTGCCATGCTTCTGCCCATTGCACCATCATGTCTGTGTCATTCTCATCACCACTACTTTGCCAAGTTCCGTATCATCTGCAAACTTTATAATGCTGCTCCCTCCATCTGAGTCTAGATTGTTTATAAAAATTGAAAAGAGTAATGGACCCAAAACGGACCCTTGGGGAACACCACTGCAAACCACTTCCCAGTCTGAAAACCATCCATCCATCACCACCCTTTGCCTCCTGTCACTGAGTCAATTTTGTATCCAAACCACCACTTTCCCCTTAATTCCATGGGCTTCCATCTTAATATGCCTCCTGTGTGATACTTTGTCAACTGTCTTCCGAAAGTCCATAAATTCCATATCTACTGCACTACATTGATCAACCTTCTCAGTTACCTCATCAAAGAATTCAATGAAGTTAGTCGGGCATGATTTGCCTTTATCAAATCCATGCTGGTTCTCCTTGATTAACCCATGCCTTTCCAAATGAAACTTTATTTTGTCCCTGATAATGGTTTCCAGTAACTTCCCCACCACTGATGTTGAGCTGACTGACATGTAGTTTCCAGGTTTATCCCTCTCCCTTTTCTTGAATAATGGTATAACATTAGGAACCCTCCACTCCTCCGGCACTAATGTAGAACTCTTTAGAGCTTTTTTATCCATAGGAATATAGGAAAAGGAGAAAGCCATTCAGCCCCTTGAGCCTGTTCCGTACTTCAATGAGATCATGGTTGTCCTAATTCCATATACCCGCCTTTGGCTCATATCCCTTAATATCTTTGGTTAACATCACTTATTTCCTTAGTTAGCCATGGATGGTTATCCCTTATCTACAGTCTTTCCTTCTCATTGGAATATATATTTGTTGAGAGTTATAAAAATCTCCTTGAATGTCTGCCACTGCTCATCAACCGTCCCAATTTTTAATCTATTTTCTCAGTCCACTTTAGCCAACCCTGCCCTCATATCTTCGTAGTATCCTTTGTTTAAGCTTAGAACATTGGTTTGAGATCCAACTTTTTCACCCTCCAACTGAATTTGAAATTCAACCATGCTATGGTCACTCATTCCTAGAGAATCCTTTACTAGGAGATCGTTTATTAATCCTGTCTGATTTCACAGTACCAGATCTAAGAATGCCTGTTCCCTGGTTGGTTCCGCAATGTACTGTTCAAGGAAACTATACCGGGTACACTCTATGAACTCTTCCTCAAGGCTACCTTGGCCAATTTGTTTTGTCCAATCAATATGAAGATTAAAATCGGCCATGATTACTGCCATTACTTTTTTACAAACCTTCATTATTTCTTGATTTATACTCCGTCCAACTGTGTAGCTACTGTTAGAGGGCCTATAGACTATGCCCACCAGCGACTTTTCCCCCTTATTATTCCTTACCTCCACCCTAACTGATTCAGCATCTTGATCTTCTGAGCCAATATTGTTTCTCACTAATATATTAGGAATGTGGGACTTCAGTTACCTGGAGAGGATAGAGAAGCTGGGTTTGTTCTCCTTAGAGCAGAGAAGGTTATGGGGACATTTGGTAGTGGTGTTCAAAATCACAAAGGGTTTTGATAGAGTAAATAAGGAGAAACTGTTTCCACTGGCAGAAGCGTCAGTAAAGAGGGTCACATATTTAAGGTGATTGGCAAAAGAACCAGAGGCAAGATGAGAATTTTTTTTTACCCAATGAGTTGTTATGTTGTGGAATGCAATGCCTTAAAGGACAGTGGAAGCAGATTCAATAATAGTGGGACTAATTGAATAGCTCCTTCTGAACTGTATCATTTAATGTTTAGCCAAAGAAACTATAGAAGTTACTTTGCAACCTCAGCACTATAGAAGAACACCAAACAGAAACACCGTTTTTGATGGAAACAATTGCTAAATAGAGTTTGAAGCACCAGTTTTCTAATTGGTCAGTTGCGATGTCAATCAAGCAGAGGGGGCGGTAACAAAAACTGACTGGCATGTACTCCTTTGTAAAATGGAACACGCACTCATATCTAAAATGGGACACGTGCTCAGTTCTAGAATGGGACTCGCGTGCTCATTACTAGAATGGGACGTTTCCTGAGGCATTGGGCCCATTTCTGGGGTAGGTGGGACCTGTACGAACCGGACAGGTTGCACCTCAACAGAGCCGGGACTAATATCCTCGTGAGGGGGCGGGGGGGTTTAAACTAGTTTGGCAGGGGGATGGGAACCTGAAAATAGATTCTGTAGGGAGGGGAGTAAAGCTAGAATTAGAAAGCAAAAATAAAGAAAGTATGTTTGAAGGAGAGGAAACAAGCAGGAAAAAAAGGTAAAAAAACAAATTTAAAGGCTCTTTGTCTAAATGCACGTAGCATTTGTAACAAAATAGATGCGTTGACGGCACAAATAGATACAAATGGGTATGATCTGATGGCCATTACAGAGACATGGTTGCAAGGTGACCAGGACTGGGAATTAAATATTGGGTATTTGACAATCTGGAAGGACAGACAGAAAGGAAAAGGAGGTGGGGTAGCTCTCTTGATGATAAAGGATGGAATCATTGCAATAGTGAGAAATGATATTGGCTCAAATGATCAGGATGTCGAAACAGTTTGGGTGGAAATAAGGAATAATAAGGGGAAAAAGTCACAGGTGGGCGTAGTCTATAGGCCCCTCTAACAGTAGCAACTCTGTTGGTCGGAGTAGAAACCAGGAAATAGTGGGGGCTTGTAAAAAGGGAATAGCAATAATCATGGGTGATTTTAACCTCCATCTTGATTGGACAAATCAAATTGGGCAGGGTAGCCTTGAGGAGGAGCTCATAGAGTGTACCCGGCATAGTTTCTATGAGCAGTATGTAACGGAACGAACCAGGGGGCAGGCTACCTTCGATCTGGTTCTGTGTAATGAGACCGGATTAATAAACAATCTCCTAGTAAAGGATCTCCTTGGAATGAGTGATCATAGAATGGTTGAATTTCAAATTCAGATGGAGGGCGAGAAAGTTGGATCTCAAACCAGTGCATTAAGCTTAAATAAAGGAGACTATGAAGGTATGAGGGCAGAATTGGCTAAAGTGGACTAGGAAAATAGGTTAAAGTATGGGATGGTTGATAAACAGTGGCATACATTTAAGGAGATATTTCACAACTCTCAAAAAAAAAATATTCCAGTGAGGAGGAAAGGGTGTAAAAGAAAACATAGCCATCCGTGGCTAACTAAAGAAATAAAGGACAGTATCCAATTAAAAACAAGGGCATATAAAGTGGTCAAAACTAGTGGGAGGACAGAAGATTGGGAAGCTTTTAAAAGCCAGCAAAGAATGATTAAGAAAATGATTAAGAAAGGGACGATAGACTATGAAAGTAAACTAGCACTAAATATAAAAACAGATAGCAAGAGTTTCTATAGGTATATAAAAAGGAAAAGAGTGGCTAAACTAAATGTTGGTCCCTTAGAGGACGAGACCGGGGAATTAGTAATGGGGAACATGGAGATGGCAGAAACGCTGAACAAATATTTTGTATCAGTCTTTACGATTGAGGACACTAACAATATCCCAACAGTGGATAGTCAAGGGTCTATAGGTGGGGGGAGGAACTTAACACAATCATCATCATCATCATCATAGGCAGTCCCTCGGAATCGAGGAAGACTTGCGTCCACTCTCAAAATGAGTTCTTGGGTGACTGAAAAGTCAAATACACGAAACACAGTCCCTGTCACAGGTGGGACAGGACAGTCGTTGAGGGAAAGGGTGGGTGGGTGGGACTGATTTGTCGCACGCTCTTTCCACTGCTTGCGCTTGATTTCTGCATGCTCTCGGCGATGAGACTCAAGGTGCTCAGCGCCCTCCTGCATGCACTTCCTCCACTTAGGGCGGTCTTTGGTCAGCGACTCCCAGGTGTCGGTATGGATATTGCACTTTATCAGGGAGGCTTTGAGGGTATCCTTGAAATGTTTCTTCTGCCCGCCTTTGGCTCGTTTGCCGTGAAAGAGTTCCAAGTCGAGCGCTTGCTTTGGGGTTCTCGGGTCAGGCATGCAAACAATGTGGCCTGCCCAGCGGAGCTAATCCAATCACAATCACTAAGGAGGTGGTACTCAGTAAGATAATGGGACTAAAGGTGGATAAATCCCCTGGACCTGATGGCTTGCATCCTAGGGTCTTAAGAGAAGTAGCGGCAGGGATAGTGGATGCATTAATTGTAATTTACCAAAATTCCCTGGATTCTGGGGAGGTCCCAGCAGATTGGAAAACTGCAAATGTAATGTCCCTATTTAAAAAAGGAGGCTGCAAAAAAGCAGGAAACTATAGACCAGTTAGCCTAACATCTGTGGTTGGGAAAATGTTGGAGACCATTATTAAAGAAGCAATAGCAGGACATTTGGAAAAGCATAATTCGGTCAGACAGAGTCAGCACAGATTTATGAAGGGGAAGTCATGTTTGACAAATTTGCTAGAATTCTTTGAAGATGTAAGGAACAGGGTGGATAAAGGGGAACTGGTGTTTTTGGACTTCCAGAAGGCATTTGACAAGGTGCCACATAAAAGGTTGCTGCACAAGATGAAAGTTCATGGGGTTGGAGGTAATATATTAGCATGGATAGAGGATTGGCTAACTAACAGAAAACAAAGAGTCGGGATAAACGGTTCATTCTCAGGTTGGCAATCAGTAACTAGTGGGGTGCCACAGGGATCCCAACTATTTACAATCTATATTACACTTGGTCCTTTCTTCCAAGTCATTAACGTAGCCAAGTTGCTGATGATACAAAGATGGGAGGAAAAGCAATGTGTGAGGAGGACACAAAAAATCTGGAAAAGGACATAGACAGGTTAAGTGAGTGGACAAACATTTGGCAGATGGAGTATAATGTTGGAAAGTGTGAGGTTATGCACTTTGGCAGAAAAAAATCAAAAAGTGAGTTATTATTTAAATGGAGAAAAATTGTTAAGTGCTGCAATACAGCGAGACCTGGGAGTATTTGTGCATGAAACAGAAAAGGTTTGTATGCAGGTACAGCAAGTGATCAGGAAGGCCAATGGAATCTTGGCATTTATTGCAAAGGAGATGGAGTATAAAAGCAGGGAAGTCTTACTACAGTTATACAGGGTATGGGTGATGTTGTAGGCATTAGGCACCTGCTGAATATATCTAAACTCATATAAGTTTAAAGTGGCCACATATAAAATGGCTGCCCAAGCATGACGGGTACTCAGTTAGTCAAGTAATGAACTGGGGCTGACCGAGCAATGACCCTGTGAGGCCCACGACCGGGAATGCCTTAGCTCACTCACTTCAGACAAGATAACTATAAACTAAGGACTTCACACAGCAGAGCCCGAGGAACTGAGATAAGGGAGGGGGGGGGGGCCACCTCACATAACGAGGTCATTAATCAGCCCGAACTGACAAAAAACGAACATACAGCCCCCGAGATATCAGGAGAATTCTATTGGGTTAAAGAAACCTATATGTAATCTATAATCAGTATGATTGGATTGTGTCCAGCCGAAGTGGGCTGAGTAACTGTAAAGAACTATTGTAAAACATATAAATATCGATGAGTTTCTTTGTTCGTTGGAGAGAAGTGCCTGGATCCAGTCCTGAGGCTTCCTCCCCGCTAGCGAAAATAAAGGCCGCTTTGGCGTTGGAACCGACTCCGAGTGTTGAGTGATTCTTCCGAGAAAACATTCACGCTAACAGTGGCAACACGAACAGGATTTCGGGGCCGCTGACGCTCTTGGAGAAACCGGGTGAGTATACCTTAAACAAAATTTTATAACAGGTGCGGAAGGTTGATGCTGGTTGATCGATACGAGGAGATGGTCCAATATCTCAAACACCTAGCCTGAGCCTGAATTAAGAGGACTTTAGTCCCACGTGACGGCCAGGAACTAAGTAGGTGCCAGGAACACACTTGGACCGTGGGATCGTGATACCGAAAGACATCTTCCGGACCCAGTAGTGTGATTTGAAATATACCCCGGGGTAGAACCAAGCGGTGTACAGCGGCTAACGGAATCCAAACCTGTGAACAGGGTCGGACCAACGGGCAGAGCGGTGGTAGGTAGTCGTTAAGGATACGTAGAGCACTGCGGGAATTGCTTAAACGCGTTTTAAGAATTGTATAAGTTTGTGTAACAGCAGAACTTGTGACCTGACAGTAGCCAGGAGACGGTCTACTACAAGTTACGCTAGGTAGAAAGCGGACCTCAGAGTAGATTCCTAACGATTCTAGTCCTACCCAGGAATGGCCACGAAAGCAAGTAACCTCGAGTGGGGACCAGAAGGGTCCCTTACCCGCCACCTGCCGGAAAAACAAAAGAAACTAATCGAGAAAATGATTAGAGCAGGGTGGGATCCTCAGGACCTGCCAGCGAATCAAAGGGAATGGTGGGAGAAGGAAAAGAAAGACAAAGAGGAAAAGACAGTAGTTTTGATACTGCGAGCCTACGTAAAACTAACAGAGGAAGTAAATCAATATGTAAGAAATAAAAAAAAACCTGATAGTGATTATCTTAAGTGAAGTATAGATCCAAGAATAGAGCCGGCCAAAAAAAAATGAATAAGCTTAGTTGAATGAAGAGAGACTTTTGTGAATGTCTGTCGTTGAGAGTCCTTGTGTGATTTTTTGACTGCGGAATTAATTTTTTTATGTTTTCATGTTTCCGAAAGCCTGGTTGGAAGAGGAATGCAACTGTCTGTTTATTTTAGCTCCACCCACTTTTCTAAACAGAGTAAAAGTTTTTTAACCCTTTGTAGTGTTGTCCTGTATGTGGGAAGTTTTAAGACATTTTAAGTTAGAAACGCAGGTGTGGATTTATTCGGATGATAAGTTACGGAGCTAGGAAATGTACAAAGGATAGGTTTGTTGAGCAAAAGATAAAAAATACATGGTCCCGGTGGTTAAGAAAAAAGAATTTATTTGACACGCTCACTTGTCGAAAGAAAACATGCAATGATTGATTACATTGAGTTGAAAGACATAAATTTAGTCTCGGAATGAGATAAAGAATGCCTTTTTAAAAAAAGCTTCTAGCTCAAAAAAAAAGTTTTAAATAAAGATTGAAATTACAAAATTTGAATTGGGATTTTGAGATATTCAGAGAAGGCACAGCAAAATACTGAGGTGGATTCAAAAAAAAATTATTAAATTAAATCTGATCTCTTAAAGAAAAAAGGAGATATAAAACGAAAAGGTTTGGAAACAATCTAGAAATACCTTCAGGGATCAGGTCAAACTCCTGGGCGAGTGGCGAGCTATCTGCGAAGGTGTAAAAGGGACTTTTGAAAAATGTTAAAAACAGCAAGCTTTTTAGCAGTTTAGAAGAGACATTTTAATGACTTTGAAACTGGAGCATTTTGAGATAATGAAAAGCAGCCCTCAAAGCCTAATTGCTGGGCTCCATTCTAGTTATAGAGAAAAGAAAAAGATAGACGCCACTTTGAAAGTAAACAAATGATTTTAAATTAACAAATTTATGGAGTCACGAGCCCTCCGTGTAAAATACAAAACCTAATTTGAAGAAAGGAGATCTGAAAAAAAAAGATGTAATGTACTAAATAAGTGCTGGAAAAAAAATGTGTTTGTGATGGAAAAAGACATAACTTACTAAATATTAGTTGATGTTTGCTGTGAAAAAGATATTGGTTTAATTAGGAAAAGGAAAAAAAAAATTGGAAGAGGTAAAAGACACTCTACAGTGATAATGATTTTAAATTACGAGAAAATTTCACTGCAGTTTGAAAAGACTTCCAAAATGGACGTTGTTTATCAAGAAAAGTCCCGAACAGTCTAAACAAGCAGGAGGGTTTTGAAGATAACGAGGAGAAAAGATCTAAGCTATGCGAACTCAGCACAGAAAGAAAAAACTGGGAATTAGACAATCTTACTGAATTTTTAAATTCTTATAGAAAATGGAACTGGCACGGATGTTTAGATTTTGTGCTGAGAGAGAAATAAAACACAAGATTTGCCCAGTGAACGGGACCGTAAAAAAAAACGAAATGTTGGAATGTATGAAAATAACGAGAAGAAAAGATCGAAGCTATGCTAACTCAGCACAGAAAGAAAAAATGGAACTGGCACAGAAGTTTAGATTTTGTGCTGAGAGAAATTTAAAAAAAAAATTGAATTTCAGTAAACAAAATAGCTATTAAAAATGTGTGGTCTCGTTTTAAATCAATTTAAAAAAAAAAAATTCTTTGGCAAGTACTTGAATTAGAAGTTAAGAAAAAATTGGAGTTTAATCTAAAATGCTGTCTTTCCCGATGAGAAGATTTTTATTATGACCACTTTACTAATGATTTATGCTGTTTTAACGGATTCCTAATTTCTAAGCAAGTTTTGAAGGCACAAAGACTTGAAAAAAAATGAATTTTTCGGATGATTACGTGAAGTCATGTAATGACATCAGGCTTTCTTACAAAGCTGTAAAGGAGTTAACCCTTTCCATTGACAGCTTTTTTTATACTGGACATTATTAATTTGGATTTCTTAATAAAATAAAGACTCACCTGACAGACAGAGGAAATGGTGGGATATTCAGAATAAAAATAAAATGGAACTAGCTGGTCAAGAGTTAAAAGCTAAGATAAACAGGCTGGAAGAGATGTTTTAAAAAACGGGACTAGACGGATAGTCCAGTGCGCAGCTATAGCACCATCACCTATGGCAATAGAGCCAATGTACCCCACGGTGGGTAGGTATAGTCCACAAACCCAACCTAACGGTAAAGCAGACAGCGATGTTTGGAGGAATAATGGTAGCACTGGTGTTGATTGGAGTTTGGATAATATTTAGATGGGTCATCGTGCAGGCTCGAGCACAGCAGGCTCAAACGCAAAACCGACGGCAGCCCAGACAGGGACATGAAGTGATAGAGATGGTACGACTATAAAGAATATGGTTAACCTAACCCTTACCTTCGATTCCACAGAGTGACAGCGACACAAGTAGACCAGAACCTAACACCTGGTGACGACCAGGCTATCTGTTTAAAATTTTCAGATAAAACAACTCACCAAGATGGGACCGCAGTGGTGACTTCGACTCTGGGGACTCATGATACTGGGAACCTCAAGACCCATGCCAACACTGGATGATACCAATGGATTGCAGCGCACTCAGGAAATAAACAACTACATGAACTATGGAGTCTTGTTTAATTTAACGGATGGAATGTGCATCCCAGCAGCCAAGGATTGGAGCAAGGATAGGACTTATTTTAATGCATGGTTACAAGTGAATCCTAATAAGAACCGGGTATGTGTACAGTGCTCCATGGGTATAAGGAGCAGCTGCATTAAACGGAGGGATGTCAAAGGGCCCGATGAATGTACTTTCGGCATAATTTGCGCGCCTCCGGGACAGTCCCAGCAATCAGTCATCCGCAAAAAGGGAATGGGGCTGTGTGGGTACTACGATGAGGTGGGGGCGGCTGCAATATCATTGTATGTATGCTTCTCACCCCCTCTGACACCGCGCCCCATAAGAACCACTACATTGCCCGAGGAACTGCCTTGTCCCATAACTACTAAGGTACCAGAAAATGGGATTGTAATGTACAACGAAGGGGAATTAGTGTATGATAATGTTAAACATGAAATTGTGCCTGTCCTGATCAATATTTTAGGCATCCAGATGCCGGAATACTGTACAGAACAGTCAAGGAAAATGTACAATGTATTAAGTAAAGTTGTAATGCAGCAGGCTGCCGATGCAATGGGTGCCAGTAGATTCCGAAGACCGGGGTCAGTCCCCAGGATAAAGAGGGGAATAGTTAATGATGTTGCTACCGGCTTCAATACAGGGACCTCCGAGTAAACGCGATAGACATACAAGGGTTAAACGAGAGGGTGGAACAGCTTAGAGAGATGATGAAGGGGTTATTAGAAAGGGTGGAGCAAAACCAGGAAGAGCAAGCCAACCTAGGAAAGGAGGGTGCCGAAATCCAGTTGGATGGCATCTCAGTCCTGGAAGCTCACGCCAAAACCATCAATCACCTCATTGATAGAGAAAAAGAAGATACAGGAAAGCAAAGACAGGGGCAACTCTGTCATGCTTATGGTCTATGGATGGTGGGACAGATCCGCCACAATCTCGACCAGATCCAACGCGGGGAAGTACCCGATTGGATAGACAGTTCACATTTAGCTCAGTTGGCTAACCAGAGGGGGACTCTGGATAATTGTACTCTGAAGGGACTGACCTGAGTATACCCAGCAATTCCAGATTGCCAGATGGGTAGGAATATTGGGATAGGGATAGTCCTGATGATCCCTAGAGCCACGCCGGACTCCGGGCCGTTACCCCTGTACCAACTAGAGAATATCGGAGCAATACGGGAAAATGTCTCTATAAGTTACTATCTGACCACCACCTCCGCCGTTCGTCGAAATGACATACTTACCGGGATTTCCCTAACAGAAAGCAAGCAAAGGGGGGAGATCACAGTATGCCCTCACCCGGTAGGCCGAGGTGAGCTAGACGAGTGCGGTTTAACCGAACCGACGGGTGTACTAGAAATAGTGCCCGCACACAGGCACTTCGCGAGGGCAGGCTACAGAGGGAAGGGAAGATACTGCGTCTCTACACAGAGCGTTCATACCAGTATAATGACCTGCAGTGCCCGATACCACAGCCGAACTTTTGCTTTGCGCCGCTAGGACCTGTCGCGATCGGGCAAGCGCATATCACCCAGGTTAGGCGCCGGAAGCCCGAAGTTATTGATGTAACCGATCAGCTCCACGATCATTTGCAGGATTATGACGAGCCAGAGCAGGTCCCTATCCCACATCTAACCGAAGTATTACGAGAATTGAGGCTCCGGGTGGGTCAATCTGTAAAGCTCTACCACCAACTGCAAACTAAAATCAAAGTACTGGAAGAAGATATCGATGTAGACTTACAAAGTCAGAGTTGGTGGAGAAAGGTCTGGGACTGGGGAATAAATGTGAACATCTATCCTTGGATTCGAATAATTTCACAGATACTGGTCGGGATACAATTGATCTTAGCAGTAACATGGGGCATAATAGCCTGCCAGGCATGCAGGCACCAAGCACAACGAAGAGGGACCCATGACCGGTCCCCAAATACAAAACAAGCCTGTCTAATAAAGGGGCAGGAGGATTTGGCCTTTGTTAATTTGATTTAAGCAACCGGGACTCCTGAAACCGCGTGGCTGGCCAGCACGTTGAGGCAGGGAGTACCGGGGGCCATGCACAAAATCTAATAAAAGTAGGGCGGTCGGTTAAAGGGGGACTAGGACTAGTCCCTTTACCGAAAGGAGGGAATTGTTGTAGGCATTAGGCACCTGCTGAATATATCAAAACACTAGGCATTAGGCATCTGCTGAATATATCTAAACTCATATAAGTTTAAAGTGGCCACATAAAATGGCTGCCCAAGCATGATGGGTACTCAGTTAGTCAAGTAATGAACTGGGGCTGACTGAGCAATGACCGAGCAATGACCCTGTGAGGCCCACGACCGGGAATGCCTTAGCTCACTCACTTCAGACAAGATAACTATAAACTAAGGACTTCACACAGCAGAGCCCGAGGAACTGAGATAAGGGAGGGGGGGGGGGGGGGTGCACCTCACAAAACGAGGTCATTAATCAGCCCGAGCTGACAAAAACCGAACATACAGCCCCTGAGATATCAGGAGAATTCTATTGGGTTAAAGGAACCTATATGTAATCTATAATCGGTATGATTGGATTGTGTTCAGCCGAAGTGGGCTGAGTAACTGTAAAGAACTATTGTAAAACATATAAATATCGATGAGTTTCTTTGTTCGTCGGAGAGAAGTGCCTGGATCCAGTCCTGAGGCTTCCTTCCCGCTAGCGAAAATAAAAGCCGCTTTGGCATTGGAACCGACTGAATGTTGAGTGATTCTTCCGAGAAAACATTCACGCTAACAGGTGAGGCCACACCTGGAATACTGTGTACAGTTTTGGTTTCCATATTTATGAAAGGATATACGTGCTTTGGAGGCAGTTCAGAGAAGGTTCACTAGGTTGATTCCGGAGATGAAGGGGTTAACTTATGAGGAAAGGTTGAGTAGGTTAGGCCTCTAGTCATTGGAATTCAGAAGAATGAGAGGTGATCTTATCGAAACGTATAAGATTATGAGGGGGCTTGACAAGGTGGCTGCAGAGAGGATGTTTCCATTGACAGGGGAGAGTAGAACTAGGGGGCATAATCTTAGAATAAGGGACGCCCATTTAAATCTGAGATGAGGAAGAATTTCTTGTCTGATGATTGTAAATCTATGGAATTTTCTGCCTCAGCGAGCTGTGGAAGCTGGGACATTAAATAAATTTAAGGCAGAGATAGACAGGAAATAAGGGGTTATGGGGAGTGAGCAGGGAAGTGGATCTGAGTCCATGATCGAATCAGCCATGATCTTATTAAATGGCGGAGCAGGCTCGAGGGGCCGTATGGCATACTCCTGCTCCTATTGCTTATGTGCACGTTCATTATTAGAATTGGACACGCATGCTCAATTCTAAATGGGATACTCGTGCTTGGTTTTACAATGGGACACGTGTTCAGTTATAGAATGGAACGCCTGGGCTTAGTTCCAGAATGGGACACTCGTGTTCAGTCCTAGAAATGGGGCAATTATGCTCGGTTCTAGAATGGTTTGCATTCATTCCAGAATGGGTCGCTGCTCAGTTCTAGCATGGGGCAAGCGTTCACTTCTAGAAGGGGCCGCGTGATTAGCTCTAGAACAGAAACTCGCGTTCAGTTGTAGAATAGACACTCACACTCGGTTCTAGAATGGGACACGTTCAGTTTCGGAACGTGTTGCGCACTCTGTTCTAGAATTGGATATGCTAGCTCAGTTCTAGAACGGGCCGCGCGCGCTGACCAACTGGCGATTCGGTCGGAAACTTTAACTGAAGAGAACCTGTACTGCACGAGCAACGTCACCCCGCTCGCGCGTCGTGACCCTGCCGTCGGCCAATGGGCAAAGGGGGTGGGGCGCCGCGCCGAGCCGCGCCTGCTGTCAGATCGGAGAAGGTGCAGACAGATACTTGACGTGGGCAGTCGGTGAACTTCAAACCGCCGTGCGGGAAGCGGCAGTGGGGACGGAGTAGGGGCCGGGCGGCTTTCAGTAACGTGCGCTGGCCTCGCCTCCGAGAAGCAAGTGGCTGAAGGGGTGAAGCCCGCCTTGCACCAACGGCCTGTTCGGGCTGAGCCGCGGCTAGAGCGATACCGGTCACTTTGGCAGTTACTGGAGATGGTGGACGTGTTCGTGGGTCACACGCTGGTGAATAAGGACGGGGAGGAGGTGGACCCGGAAGAGGCTCTGAAGAATAAAGTTGTAGGTATTTATTTTTCGGGGGGCTGGTGCCCTCCCTGTCGCGATTTCACCCCGCTGTTGTGTGAGTTTTACACCGAGCTGATTCATGAGACCGAGCCAGCGGCGCAGTTCGAGATCGTCTTCATATCTTCCGATAAGAGCGAGGATGATATGACGAACTACATGGCAGCGATGCACGGAGACTGGCTGGCACTACCCTGGCAAGATGCATACAAAGCGTAAGTACAGTAACTGTCAGTGTTAACTGGTGTCCGAGACATTGACATGACCAGCGCGATGATATACTACATGTGTTGGGAGAAGGAATGTCAGGGAATAACATTTCTACACCTCAGCTTGTAGTCACGCATGCAGTTACTGTACCAGTGAAATTATTTTAACATTAGGTCAAACGCCGATTCTTCATGGAGATTATCTCTGAGAGAATTTGTTCTTCAGTAATTTCTGGCTGTGAGGTCACATTTTGACCTGAAGAGAGGATGGGAGATCCCTTTGGACATACCACAGAGCAGCATACTCTCCCTTTATTTTCATTGCGACTACTTAATGGAAATTCATAGCAAGAACATGGAACAAAAAAAGACATTACCGTCCATCAAAGCTCTTATCCTAACTTTTTGGTTTTATTCAACCTGTTCATCCCTTGAGGAAAGACTGCATGTCATTCTCCCTGTTTCCACAAAATATCTTTCCAATCTCTAGACTTTGAGAGTTTTATTTTACATAGAATCATAGAAAATAGGTGCAAGAGTAGGCCATTCGTCCCTTCGAGCCTGCACCACCATTCAATAAGATCATGGCTGATCATTCCCTCAGTACCCCTTTCCTGCTTTCTCTCCATACCCATTGATCCCCTTAGCTGTAAAGGCCATATCCAACTCCCTCTTGAATATATCCAATGAACTGGCATCAACAACTCTCTGCGGCAGGGAATTCCACAGGTTAACAACTCTTGAGTGAAGACGTTTCTCCTCATCTCAGTCCTAAATGGACGACCCCTTATCCTAAGACTGTGTCCCCTGGTTCTGGGCTTCCCCAACATCGGAAACATTCTACCCGCATCTAACCTGTCCCATCCTGTCTGTTTCTATGAGATCCCCTCTTATCTTTCTAAACTCCAATGTATAAAGGCCCAGTAGATCCGGTCTCTCCTCGTATGTCAGTCCAGCCATCCCGGGTGATCAGTCTGGTGAACCTCCGCTGCACTCCTTCGATAGCAAGAACGTCCTTCCTCAGATTAGGAGACCAAAACTGAACCCAATATTCCAGGTGAGGCCTCAGCAAGGCCCTGTACAACTGCAGCAAGACCTCCCTGCTCCTATACTCAAATCCCCTAGCTATGAAGGCCAACATACCATTTGCCGCCTTCAGCTCCTACTGTACCTGTATGTCAACTTTCAATGACTGATGAACCATGACCTCCAGGTCTCGTTGCACCTCCCTTTTCCTAATCTGCCGCCATTCAGATAATATTCTGTCTTCGTGTTTTTGCCCCCAAATTGGATAACCTCACATTTATCCACATTATACTGCATCTGCCATGCATTTGCCCACTCACCTAACCTGTCCAAGTCACCCTGCAGCCTCTTAGCGTCCCCCTCACAGCTCACACCGCCACCCAGTTTAGTGTCATCTGCAAACTTGGAGATATTACACTCAATTCCTTCATCTAAATCATTGATGTATATTGTAAAGAGCTGGGGTCCCAGCATTGAGCACTGTGGCACTCCACTAGTCACTGCCTGCCATTCTGAAAAGGACCCGTTTATCCCGACTCTCTGCTTCCTGTCTGACAACGAGTTCTCTATCCACGTCAGTATATTAGCTCCAATACCATGTGCTTTGATTTTGCACACCAATCTCTTGTATGGGACCTTGTCAAAAGTCTTTTGAAAGTCCAAATACACCACATCCACTGGTTCTCCCTTGTCCACTCTACTAGTTACATCCTCACAAAATTCCAGAAGATTTGTCAAGCATGATTTCCCCTTCATAAATCTATGCTGACTTGGACCGATCCTGTCACTGCTTTCCAAATGTGCTGCTATTTCATCCTTAATGATTGATTCCAACATTTTCCCCACTACTGATGTCAGGCTAACCGGTCTATAATTACCCACTTTCTCTCTCCCTCCCTTTTTAAAAAGTGGTGTTACATTATAGCTACCCTCCAGTCCATAGGAACTGATCCAGAGTTGATAGACTGTTGGAAAATGATCACCAATGCCTCCACTATTTCTAGGGCCACTTCCTTAAGTACTCTGGGATGCAGACTATCAGACCCAGGGATTTATCGGCCTTCAATCCCATCAATTTCCCTAACACAATTTCCCGCCTAATAAGGATATCCTTCAGTTCCTCCTTCTCACTAGACCCTCGGTCCCCTAGTACTTCCGGAAGATTATTTGTGTCTTCCTTCGTAAAGACAGAACCGAAGTATTTGTTCAATTGGTCTGCCATTTCTTTGTTCCTCATTATAAATTCACCTGAGTCCGACTGCAAGGGACCTACGTTTGTCTTCACTATTCTTTTTCTCTTCACATATCTATAGAAGCTTTTGCAGTCAGTTTTTATGTTCCCGACAAGTTTCTTCTCGTACTCAATTTTTCCCCTCTTAATTAAACCCTTTGTCCTCCTCTGCTGAATTCTAAATTTCTCCCAGTCCTCAGGTGTGCTGCTTTTTCTGGCCAATTTATATGCATCTTTCTTGGATTTAACACTATCCTTAATTTCCATTATTTGCCACGGTTGAGCCACCTTCCCCGTTTTATTTTTACTCCAGTCAGGGATGTACAATTGTTGAAGTTCATCAATGTGATCTTTAAATGTCTGCCATTGCCTATCCACCATCACCCCTTTAAGTATCATTTGCCAGTCTATTCTAGTCAATTCATGCCTCAAACCATCGAAGTTACCTTTCCTTAAGTTCAGGACCCTAGTTTCTGAATTAACTGTGTCATTCTCCATCTTAATTTAGAATTCTACCATCTTATTGTCACTCTTCTCCAAGGGGCCTCGCACAACAAGATTGCTCATTAGTCCTTTCTCATTACACATCACCCAGTCTAGGATGGCCAGCTCCCTAGTTGGTTCCTCGACATGTTGGTCTGGAAAACCATCCCTAATACACTCCAGGAAATCCTCCTGCACTGTGTTGCTACCAGTTTGGTTAGCCCAATCAATATGTAGATAAAAGTCACCCATGATAACTGCTGTACCTTTATTGCATGCATCCCTAATTTCTTGTTTGAAGCTGTCCTTGTTTGATGCTTGTGTCTTCTCTCTCGAGTTCAATTTAAATGCCTTGCTTGCATGTTCAGAGACTCCTTTGTCACAGTGGAATACCCTGGTCCCTTGTTTACATGCTAAAATGATGTTTGAATGACCAATTATGTTTTTCTACTAAATTGCGTGTGAAAATAATGTCAACTTCCCACCATTGCTTCATACGCCAATGTTCTAGATTTATCTTTGGTAAGCTCTTTAGCAGTTTCATATTATGGGTTAATACAATGTATAGCTTGGAATGAGGTACGGTTGCCTTCCTCCATCAACCATGTACAATCTGCTCAATTATGAACTCCACCCAACTCATTTAATTTACCGAGGAAAGGTACTGTAGAATTACTACTTGTCTCTGAAAGGTAAATAGATTAAAATTATGGAGTACCCATCTAACTGAGTCCTTTTTATTATCCATTACTGTCTGGTTGCCTTCTTTAAGATTAACTTTTCTAGTCCCTAAAAGATCGGACATCATCATGCCCCGCACAGAATTTGGCCATTTCCATTTATTATCTTCAAAATCCTCAATTATATCTGAACCAGATATTCATCCAGCTCTTTTATTTAAAGGTGCAATCAGCTTTCCTGTCAAGGAAGTAGACTTTGTTGCTGCCTTCCGTGAGAAATGAAGTGACATATTTACTGCTATAGTGTTGGCCAGATGTTCTGCCTGGATGAGCTCCACTTGAACCGCTTGTTGAATTTAGGAGTGCAGGCACACTAGTAATTAGCATAAATTCAGAGCCAGAAAATTATACTCTGCAGCTACAGTTGGTGTGCTGGAAAATCCTCTGTCAGCTTTCCTGTTGCATTTGTGGCAAAACTTTACTACCCCACAGTCCTTGGCCATGTTACAGATGTATTTTTGTCTTGACATTTGCTTCAGGTTTAAGTTTTAAAAAGCTTTGTCAAGTAACTTTTTAAATTGTTTTGCCAGCCCTGGTTTACAATTGGATGTTGTGTTTTGCTCTCCATAATCATTGAATCAGTACTATTGCCAAAATAGTTGTAGGCCAGTGTTAAGAATATCTTCTCACGGCTGGAGAAGAACTTGGAGTGAGAGGGGGAGGATCCAGCTGTTGTGGTTCATGTAGGAACCAATGACATAAGTAGAACTAAGAATGAGGTTCTGCTGAGCGAGTTTGAGGAGCTCGGGGCTAAATTTAATAAGCAGAACCTCAAGGGTAATAATTTCTAGATTACAACCTGAGCCATGTGCAAATTGGCATCAGGTCAAACAGATCAGAGTTTTAAATGTGTGGCTCAAAGAGTGATATGGGAAGAAGGGGTTTCAATTCATGGGGCACTGGCACCAGTACTGAGGAAAGAGGGAGCTGTTCTGTCCAGACAGGTTTCATTTAAACCGGGCTGGGACAAGGGTCCTGGCGAATCGAATAACTAAGGCTGTCGATAGGGCTTTAATCTAAAAAACGGGGGTGGGGGGGGAGGGATTATGTGATGGAAATTTAGAAAGTTAAAGAGAAAGGAGACGGCAATAGTGCAGGGTAACAATATGGGTAATGATAACCTAAGTCTGACAGGAAGGGACAGAGCGCACAAACATAAGAGTGCACCAGCAAATAGGGTCAGAGTAAGGAAAATGGTAAAAAGACACAATTAAAGGCTCTTTATCTGAAAGCTAGATGAATTGATGACACAAATAGAAATATATGGGTATGATCTGATAGCCATTACAGAGACGTGGTTGCAAGATGGTTAAGGCTGGGAACTGAATATTCAGGGGTATTTGCCATTTCGAAAGGACATGCAGAAAGGAAACGGAGGTGGGTAGCTTTGTTAATAAAGGATGAGATCAGTGCAATAGTGAGAAAAGATCTTGGCTCGGAAGATCAAGATGTAGAATCAGTTTGGGTGGAGATAAGAAATAATAAGGCAAAGAAGTCACTGGTGGGAGTAGTCTATAGGCCCCCGAACAGCAGCTACATTGTAGGATAGAATATAAATCGAGAAATAATGGGGGTTTGTAAGAGAGGTACGGCAATAATCATGGGCGACTTTAATCTTCATATAGATTGGACTAATCAAATTTGCAATGGTAGCCTTGAGGATGAGTTCATAGCGTGTATTCAGGACAGTTTCTTAGAACAATACGTTGTGGAACCAACCAGGGAACAGGCGATTTTAGATCTGGTAATGTGTAATAGTAAAGGATCCTCTAGGGAAGAGTGATCATAACATAATAGAACTTCACATAAAGTTTGAGAGTGAGAAACTTGGATCTGAAGCTAGTGTCTTAAACCTAAATAAAGGCAATTACAAAGATATAAAGACAGAGTTAGCTAAAGTGGACTGAGAAAATAGATTAAAGGGTAAGACGGTAGATAAGCAGTGGCAGACATTTAAGGAGATATTTCATAATTCTCAACAAAGATATATTCCATTGAGAAAGAAAGACTATGAGAAAGGTGAACCATCCAAGGCTAACTAAGGAAATTAAGGATGGTATCAAATTGAAAGAAAAGACATCCAATGTTGCGAAGAATAGTGGTAAGCCAGAAGATTGGGAAAACAGAGAGTAAGAGCATCTACAAGTATATAAAAAGGAAGAGAGTAGCTAAAGTAAATGTTGGTCCCTTAGAAGATGAGACTGGGGAATTAATAAAGGGAAACAAGGAAATGGCAGAGACGTTGAACAAATATTTTGTATCTGTTTTCAAGGTAGAAGACACTAAAAGCATATCAATAATAGAAAATCGGAACAAAAGGGAGGGAGGAAATTAAAATAATCGTTATCACTAGAGAAAAAGCACTAGGCAGACTAATGGCTGACAAGTCCCCTGGACCCGATCCTAGGGTCCTCAAAGAAGTGGCTGCAGAGATAGTGGATGCATTGGTTGTAATCTTCTAAAATTCCTAGATTCTGGAAAGGTCCCAGGGGATTGGAAAACCGCAAATGCAACGTCTCTATTCAAGAAAGGTGGGAGACATTAAGCAGGAAACTATAGGGCAGTTAGCCTAACATCTCACATTCGGAAAATGCTGGAATCCATTATTGAATTAGTAGCAAGACATTTAGAAAATCAATACAATCAAACAGGTTCAACATGGTTTTATGAAAGGGAAATTGTGATTGACAAATTTATTGGAGTTCTTTTGAGGATGTAATGAATGGGGTGGATAAAGGGGAACAAGTAGATGTAGTGTATTGGGATTTCCAAAAGGCATTCGATAATGTGCCACATAACAGGTTACTAGACAAGATAAGAGCTCTTGGTGTTGGGGGTAAAAGCAGCGCAAGAGCAGCGGTGGATAAAAGCAGCGCCCGAGAGCAGTGGGGTATAAAAGCAGTGACGGAGAGCAGCGGGGGATAAAAGCAGTGACTGAGAGCAGCGGGGGATAAAAGCAGTGACTGAGAGCAGCGGGGGATAAAAGCAGTGACTGAGAGCAGCGGGGGATAAAAGCAGTGACTGAGAGCAGTGGGGGATAAAAGCAGTGACTGAGAGCAGTGGGGGATAAAAGCAGTGACTGACTGAGAGCAGTGGGGGATAAAAGCAGTGACTGAGAGCAGTGGGGGATAAAAGCAGTGGGGGATAAAAGCAGTGGGGGATAAAAGCAGTGACTGAGAGCAGTGGGGGATAAAAGCAGTGGGGGATAAAAGCAGTGACGGAGAGCAGTGGGGGATAAAAGCAGTGACTGAGAGCAGTGGGGTATAAAAGCAGTGAGGGATAAAAGCAGTGACGGAGAGCAGTGGGGTATAAAAGCAGTGACGGAAAGCAGTGACGGAGAGCAGTGGGGTATAAAAGCAGTGATGGAGAGCAGTGGGGTATAAAAGCAGTGACTGAGAGCAGTGGGATATAAAAGCAGTGACTGAGAGCAGTGGGGTATAAAAGCAGTGACTGAGAGCAGTGGGGGATAAAAGCAGTGACGGAGAGCAGTGGGGGATAAAAGCAGTGACGGAGAGCAGTGGGGTATAAAAGCAGTGACGGAGAGCAGTGGGGGATAAAAGCAGTGACTGACTGAGAGCAGTGGGGGATAAAAGCAGTGACTGAGAGCAGTGGGGGATAAAAGCAGTGACTGAGAGCAGTGGGGGATAAAAGCAGTGACGGAGAGCAGTGGGGGATAAAAGCAGTGACGGAGAGCAGTGGGGTATAAAAGCAGTGATTGAGAGCAGTGGGGTATAAAAGCAGTGACGGAGAGCAGTGGGGTATAAAAGCAGTGACGGAGAGCAGTGGGGTATAAAAGCAGTGACGGAGAGCAGTGGGGGATAAAAGCAGTGACTGAGAGCAGTGGGGGATAAAAGCAGTGACGGAGAGCAGTGGGGTATAAAAGCAGTGGGGGATAAAAGCAGTGACGGAGAGCAGTGGGGGATAAAAGCAGTGACGGAGAGCAGTGGGGTATAAAAGCAGTGACTGAGAGCAGTGGGGTATAAAAGCAGTGACTGAGAGCAGTGGGGTATAAAAGCAGTGACGGAGAGCAGTGGGGTATAAAAGCAGTGACGGAGAGCAGTGGGGTATAAAAGCAGTGACGGAGAGCAGTGGGGTATAAAAGCAGTGACTGAGAGCAGTGGGGTATAAAAGCAGTGACGGAGAGCAGTGGGGGATAAAAGCAGTGACGGAGAGCAGTGGGGTATAAAAGCAGTGACGGAGAGCAGTGGGGGATAAAAGCAGTGACGGAGAGCAGTGGGGATAAAAGCAGTGACGGAGAGCAGTGGGGGATAAAAGCAGTGACGGAGAGCAGTGGGGATAAAAGCAGTGACGGAGAGCAGTGGGGATAAAAGCAGTGACGGAGAGCAGTGGGGATAAAAGCAGTGACTGAGAGCAGTGGGGGATAAAAGCAGAGCCCGAGAGCAGTGGGGTATAAAAGCAGTGACAGAGACCAGCACGAGAGCAGTGGGGGATAAAAGCAGCTAGCTACATTACAGCAGTAAATATATCACTTCATTTCTCATGGCAGACAGCAACAAAGTCTACTTCCTTGACAGGAGAGCTGATTTCACCTTTAAATGAAAGAGCTGGATGAATATCTGGTTCAGGATATAATTGAGGATTATAAAGATAATAAGCGCGAAAGGACCTGTGAGGGGAGAGGGAAACAAAAAAAAATCAAAGTGTGACATCACAGGAAAGCAGGTAAGTGATTGGTGGTTGAGTATTTCTCTATTTCTCTCTCTTTCTAAACTTGGGCATTGGTTTAAATTAAGAGCTGTGGTACAGATTAAAAACTATACATAGATAATTTGATATTTCAAAACTTGAAAACCTAATTAGTTAAATAAAATACAATAGAGATGGCAGGGCAGGCAACATGTTGGAGCTGTAGCATGTGGGAGTTGGTGGACACCAGTGTGAACCACGGCGACCACATCTGCAGTAAGTGTTGGAGGCTGGAGGAACTTCGGCTCAGAGTTGATGAGCTGGAGTCCGAGCTTCAGACACTGCGATAGATTAGGGAGGGGGAGAGTTACCAGGAAGCTGTATTCCAGGAGGCAGTCACACCCCTTAGGTTATATAATTCAAATTTGGTCCGTGGTCAGGGACATGAGGATGTGACTAGGAGTGAGGCAGGTATGGGGATCCAGAAGGTAGCATTGCAGGAACCTCAGCCCTTGCAATTGTCCGAACAGGTACGAGGTTCTTGCTCCCTGTGAGGACGAGAGCAGGGATTGCAGGGAGGATGAGAAAACTGACCACAGCACCGTGGTACAGGAGGCCATTCCAGTTGAGAGAAAAAAAAATGTAGTAGTGGTTGGGGACAGTATAGTTAGGGGAATAGATACTGTTCTGTGCAGCCGAGAGCATGAGCCCCGAAGGTTGTGTTGCCTGCCTGGAGAGGAACTTGGAGTGGGAGGGGAAAGATCCAGTTGGTGTGGTCCACGTAGATACCAATAACTTGGTAGGACAACGAAACAGGTTCTGCTGAGGGAGTATGAGCAGCTGGGACTAAATTAAAAAGCAGAACCCACAAAGGTAATAATCTCTGGATTACTACTGAGCCACAAGCAAATTGGCATAGGGTAAATAAGATCAGAGCGATAAATGCGTGGCTCAAAGATTGGTATGGGAGAAATGGGTTTCGATTCATGGGGCACTGGCACCAGTACTGGGGAAAGAGGGAGCTGTTCCGTTGGGACGGGCTTCACTTGAACCATGCGGAGACCAGTGTCCTGGCTAACCGAATAACTAGGGCTTTAAACTAAATAGTGGGGGGGAGGGTTCAGGTGATAGGAAATTTAAAAAGTTAAAGAGAAAGGAGAAGGCAATAACGCAGGGTAGCAATAGGGGTAATGATAACCAGAGCGTATAAACATAAGAGTGTACCAGAAAGTAGAAGCATAGTAGGGGAAAATGGTAAATAGACATAATTAAAAGTTCTTTATCTGAATGCATCCAGCATTCTAACAAGATAGATGAATTGACGGCACAAATAAAAATAAATGGGTGTGATCTGATAGCCATTACAGAGACGTGGTTGCAAGGTGACCAAGGCTGGGAGCTAAATATTCAGGGATACTTGACATTTTGGAAGGATAAGCAGAAAGGAAAAGGAGGTGGGGTAGCTTTGTTAATAAAGGATGAGATCAGTACAGTAGTGAGAAATTATCTTGGCTCGGAAGATCAAGATGTAGAATCAGTTTGGGTGGAGATAAGAAATAGCAAGGGAAAGAAGTCACTGATCGGAGTGGTCTATAGGCTCCCGAACAGCAGCTATACTGTAGGACAGAGTATAAATCAAGAAATAATGGGGGCATGTAAGAGAGGTACGGCAATAATCGTGGGCAACTTTAATCTTCATATAGATTGGACTAATCAAATTTGCAATGGTAGCCTTGAGGACGAGTTCATAGAGTGTATTCAGGTCAGTTTCTTAGAACAGTGCGTTGTGGAACCAACCAGGGAACAGGCTATTTTAGATCTGGTAATGTGTAATGAAACAGTAATGATCTCACAGTAAAGGATCCTCTAGGGAAGAGTGATCTTAGCATGTTAGAATTTCAAATTCAGTTTGAGGGTGAGAAACTTGGGTCTCAAACTAGTATCCTGAACTTAAATAAAGGCAAGTACAAAGGTATGAAGACAGAATTGACTAAAGTGGACTGGGAAAATAGATTAAAGGGTAAGACGGTAGAAAAGCAGTGGCAGACATTTAAGGAGATATTTCATAACTCTCAGCAAAGATATTCCAGAGGGAAAGAAAGACTCTAAGGGAAGGATGAATCATCCGTGGCTAACTAAGGAAGTTAAGGATGGTATCAAATTGGAAAAAAAGGCATACAATGTTGCAAAGATTAGTGGTAGGGCAGAGGTTTGGGAAATTTTTAGAAACTAGCAAAGGATGACAAAAAAATAATAAAGAGCGAGATTATGAGAGTAAACTAGCAAGAAATATAAAAACAGACAGTGAGAGCATCTACAGGTATATAAAAAGGAAGGGAGTAGCTAAAGTAAACGTTGGTCCCTTCGAGGATGAGACTAGGGAATTATAATAGATAATCAAGGGGCTATAGAGAGGGGCAACTTAAAACAATTACTATTATGGGAGAAAAGGTACTAGGCAAACTAATCGGACTAGAGGCAGCCAAGTCCCCTGGACCTGATGGCCTGCATCCTAGGGTCATAAAAAAGTGGTTGCAGAGATAGTGGATGCATTGGTTGTAATCTAACAAAATTCGCTGGATTCTGGAGAGGTCCTAACGGATTGGAAACCGCAAATGTAAGGCCTCTTCAAGAAAGGAGGGAGACAGAAAGCAGGATACTATAGACCAGTTAATCTAACATTTGTCATTGGAAAAATGCTGGAGTTCATTATTAAGGAAGTAGTGGCAGGACATTTAGAAAATCATAATGCAATCAAGCAGAGTCAGTGTGGTTTTATGAAAGGGAATTCATGTTTGACAAATTTGCTAGAGTTCTTTGAAGATGTAATGAGCAGGGTGGATAAAGAGGAACCAATAGATGTAGCTTATTTGGATTTCTAGAAGGCATTTGATAAGGTGCCACATAAATGGTTACTGCACAAGATAAGAACTCATGGGGTTGGGGGTAATATATTAGCATGGATAGAGGATTGGCTAACAGAAAACAGCGTGTCAGGATAAATGGGTCATTTTCACCTCGGCAAACTGTAACAAGTGGGATTCCACAGGGATCAGTGCTGGGGCCTCAACTATTTACAATCAATATTAATGACTTGGATGAAGAGACCAAGTGTATTGTAGCCAAATTTGCTGACAATACAAGGATCGGTGGGAAAGCAAGTTGTGAGGAGGACACAAGGAGTCTGCAAAGGGATATAGATAAGTTAAGTGAGTGGGCAAAAATTTGGCAGATGGAGTATAATGTGGGAAAATGTGAGGTTATCCAATTTGATAGGAAGAATAGAAAAGCAAAATTTTAATTAAATGGAGAGAGAGTACCGAATGCTGCGGTACAGAGGGCTCTGGGTGTCCTCATACATGAAACACCAAAAATTTAGCATGCAGGTATAGCAAGTAATTAGGAAGGCAAATGGAATATTGGCCTTTACTGGAAAGGGATGGAGTACAAAAGTAGGGAAGTTTTGCTAAACTGTACAGGGCGTTGGTGAGACCACACCTAGAGTACTGCATACAGTTTTGGTCTCCTTATTTAAGGAGGAATATATTTGCATTGGAGGCAGTTCAGAGAAGGTTGACGAGGTTGATTCCTGAGATGAAGGTGTTGTCTTATAAAGAAAGGTTGAGCAGGTTGGGTCTGTACTCATTGGAGTTTAGAAGAATGAGAAGTGATCTTATTGAAATGTATAAGATTCTGAGGGGGCTTGACAGGGTAGATGCAGAGGAGGATGTTTCTCCCCATGGGGGAATCTAGAACTAGGGGGCATAGTTTCAGAATAAGGGGTCACCCATTTAAGATGGAGATGGGGAGGAATTTCTTCTCTGAGGGTTTTGAATCTTTGGAATTCTCTATCCCAGAGAGTTGTGCAGGCTGGTTCATTAAATATATTCAAGGCTGAGATAGACAGATTCTGGAACTGTAGGGGAATAAAGGGTTATGGAGAACAGGCAGGAAAGTGGAGTTGAGGCTAAGACCATTGAATGGCGGAGGGGGTTCGAGGGGAGATATGGCCTACTCCTGCTCCTTTTTCAAATTCTTTTGTGATCGTAATGAAAAATACACATGTAAGTTAGAGCTGATGGATTTTCAGTATTCATTCACAAAATGATAAATTGCTGTATGGAATATTTGGGCCGTAAATTGCAGCCTCTCCCCGAAGAGGCCTCGGAAATGCCGATTCTCAGCACGCAATGCACATGCGCCGAGAACCGGCATTTGTGATCTGTCAAAATGTATTTCGACAGATTGCATGCATCCACGGGAGAAGGCCATTTGCGCGCAGAGATTTGGGCTATTTGCCCAACTCCTGCCCAGCGAATGTCCTTCAAATTCTTACGCCTGGTAAATAGCCTACTCTTGCCAGCGTAAGAGTTTTAATAGATAGAAAAATTTAATTTGATCAGCAATTTTTATATTTAAAAACTCTGTCCATTAAGGGAAGTTAATTTTTACCCCTAGTAAAACATTTTTTAAATTCAAAAGAATACATTTTAGTCTAAAGCATTTAATTCAATCAATTTTAAATATGTGAGGTGTTTTTAAAATTTATTTTGTGTTGTGTTTCTGTGTTTTTGGGGGATATTCTCATTGATAGGAAAAGGAGGTGGGGTAGCGTTGCTGGTTAAAGAGGAGATTAACGCAATAGTAAGGAAGGACATTAGCTTGGATGATGTGGAATTTGTGTGGGTAGAGCTGCGGAACACCAAAGGGCAGAAAATGCTAGTTGTAGTTGTGTACAGACAGTGGTAGTGAGGTTGGGAATGGCGTCAAAAATGAAGCTATCATTAAGGAAAAAATAACGGGACATCTAGATAGGAATAGCGCAATCAAGCAGACGCAACATGGATTCATGAAGGGGAAATCATGTTTAACTAATTTACTGGAATTCTTTGAGGATATAACGAGCATGGTGGATAGAGGTGTACTTATGGACGTGGTGTATTTAGATTTCCAAAAGGCATTCGATAAGATGCCACACAAAAGGTTACTGCAGAAGATAAAGGTACGTGGAGTCAGAGGAAATGTATTAGCATGGATCGAGAATTGGCTGGCTAACAGAAAGCAGAGAGTCGGGATAAATGGGTCCTTTTCGGGTTGGAAATCGGTGGTTAGTAGTGTGCCACAGGGATCGGTGCTGGGACCTCAACTGTTTACAATACATCGATGACCTGGAAGAGGGGACAGAGTGTAGTGTAACAAAATTTGCAGATGACACAAAGATTAGTGGGAAAGAGGGTTGTGTAGAGGACACAGAGAGGCTGCAAAGAGATTTAGATAGGTTAAGCGAATGGGCTAAGGTTTGGCAAATGGAATACAATGTTTGAAAATGTGAGGTCATCCACCTTGGGGGGGGGAAAAAAAACAGTAAAAGGGAATATTATTTGAATGGGGAGAAATTACAACATGCTGCGCTGCAGAGGGACCTGGGGGTCCTTGTGCATGAATCCCAAAAAGTTAGTTTGCAGGTGCAGCAGGTAATCAGGAAGGCGAATGGAATGTTGGCCTTCATTGCGAGAGGGATGGAGTACAAAAGCAGGGAGGTCCTGCTGCAACTGTACAGGGTATTGGTGAGGCCGCACCTGGAGTACTGCGTGCAGTTTTGGTCACCTTACTTAAGGAAGGATATACTAGCCTTGGAGGGGGTAGAGACGATTCACTAGGCTGATTCCGGAGATGAGGGGGTTACCTTATGATGATAGATTGAGTAGACTGGGTCTTTACTTGTTGGCGTTCAGAAGGATGAGGGGTGATCTTATCGAAACATTTAAAATCATGAAAGGGATAGACAAGATAGAGGAAGAGAGGTTGTTTCCACTGGTCGAGGAGACTAGAACTAGGGGGCACAGCCTCAAAATACGGGGGAGCCAATTTAAAACTGAGTTGAGAAGGAATTTCTTCTCCCAGAGGGTTGTGAATCTGTGGAATTCTCTGCCCAAGGAAGCAGTTGAAGCTAGCTCATTGAATGTATTCAAATCACAGATAGATAGATTTTTAACCAATAAGGGAATTAAGGGATATGGGGAGCGGGCGGTTAAGTGGAGCTGAGTCCACGGCCAGATCAGCCATGATCTTTTTGAATGGCGGAGCAGGCTCGAGGGGCTAGATGGCCTACTCCTGTTCCTAATTCTTATGTTCTTATGAAATTAGGGATGCGTGCAATAAAGATACAGCAGTTATCATGGGTGACTTTAATCTACATATCTCTTGGTAGTCTGTCGTATTCAACAAAGACGTTCATGTGCTAATCATCAATGGCATGTGTCTTCAAGTGGCTGTATAGGCCAATTCTGGATGTACATAGTCTCTTGCACGTTGGACAAGGGAAGTTCGATGTGCCTGATGCTGACAGTACTGCCACCTGATGTCGTCTATCTCTAGTGTCCTGCAGAAGTTGACATCGGCTTTCTTCGAAGGTCTGGCAGGCAGTCCTCGCGAGGGTTCGCCACTGGATTTTATTAGCTGCTGTATTCTCGAGGTCCTTTGGTCGGATGCCACAGTACTGGAGGTTAGCCTTGATGCAATCTTTGTAGAGCTTGCGGGGGCGCCCCTGGTGTCTTCGACCTTCACAGCTCGCCGTGAAGAAGCTGACGAGGGATCCTTTACTCATCCATGCGGATGACATGTCCAGCTCACCGGAACTGGGCTTGCATGATCATCACCTCTATGTTAGCTGATTGTGCTCTCTCCAGAACCTCAAAGTTTGGCACCCGGTCTTGCCAGCGTATGTGGAGTATAGATCTGAAACTGCACATATGGAAAGCTTTCAACTTTTTGATGTGACGCCTGTAGGGTGTCCAGGTCTCATATCCATAAAGGAGAGATGAGAGAACAACTGCTCTATACACCAACAGTTTAGTTGACAGTCGGATGTGGTGGTGACTCAACACCTTAGTGCGCAAGCGACCAAGTGCCTGGCTGGCTTTACAGATCCTTGCATCAATCTCCTTGTCCAAGGACCCATCACTTGATATGGTGCTGCCAAGGTATTTGAAGCTGTCCACTGACTTTAGTTGTATACTGCCGATGAAGACTGTGGGAGCAGATGCTGTGGTGCCAGGGGCAGGCTGATAGAGAACCTTGGTTTTACTAAGGCTGATGGTTAGGCCAAACAATTCTGTTACCTCAGCAAATTTGCTGAATATGATTTGTAGGTCGTTCTCCTTGTGTGCCATAAGGGCGCAGTCGTCAGCAAAGAGTGCCTCTAGGATGAGTCGTTTCCGTACTTTGGTCTTTGCAGCAAGATGGCGGAGGTCGAACAGTGAATCATCTAATCGATATTTCAGGTAGACCCTAAACTCCCAAGTCTTTTATGGCATAGTTCAAGACGCAAGTAAAGAATAGGTTGAACAGAACTGGAGCGAGTACACAACCTTGTTTCACTCCATTTGAGATGGCAAATGGGACCGTGGTTGTGTCGTCTGAGAGCACGTCACCTGTCATGTTGTCATGAAACAGCTCGATGATGTGGACAAACTTCCTTGGGCACCCAAGTTTCGTCAAGATTGACCACAGCACTGCTTTGTTGACAGTATCAAAGGCCTTGGTGAGGTCAATAAATCAATGCACTTGTCTGAGTGCAAAGATCATGTCCGCTGTGCTCCGACCAGTTCGAAAGCCACATTGTGTTTCTGGAAGATTTACTTCTGAGACACTAGATATGAGTCGGTTCAATACTATGCGGGCGATGATCTTCCCAGCAATGGACAGCAGCGATATTCCCCTGTAGTTGCCACAGTCTGCTTTGTTGCCCTTGTTCTTGTAGAGGGAAACTAACATAGCATCACACAAGTCCTGTGGCATGTCTTCATCTTCCCAGATGCTAGTTATTATGTCATGAAAGGCCTCGAGAGTTGCTGGGCCTACTGCCTTGTAGATTTCGGCAAGGATTCCATCCTTTCCTGGAGCCTTTCCAGTACTCATCTGGTTGATGCTGGGAGGAAGATCAAGATCTTCTTTGACAGGTTGCTGGGGTATGGAGTCAAGTGCTTCTTCGTTCACTGTTGAAGGTCGATTAAGAAGATTACTGAAGTGTTCTCTCCACCTCTCATTTATGCCAGTCCTGTCTTTGATCAAAGTGCTGCCATCTGCTGAAAGGAGTGGAGTAGTGCTGGGTTTTGATGGTCCATAGACTGCCTTGATGGCGCTGAAGAACATCTTTGAATTGTGAGTTTCAGCATAATGTTCCACTTCCTCTGCTTTCGTCTGCCACCATTTATCTTGCATCAAGCGAAGGTCTCTTTGTGCTTTGCTCTGCATGTGTCTGTAGCGGTCCCTCTTGGAAATTGAGGAAGGGTCATTTTGCCATTCTAGGTATGCTTTTTTCTTTTCATCCAGCGTCTTGCAGATCTCAACGTTGTTTTCATCGAACCAGTCTTGGTGTACCTTCTTTTTAAGTCCAAGAGTTGTCTTTGCTGAGTCTGTCACCATCTGTTTGAGCTTTGTCCACTTCTGTGTGGTGTTGCCGATGAGCGGTCCGTGAGACATCAGCCTGCTATCGAGGTCATCCTGGAACTGCTCACGGTAGCACTGATGTTTCAGCCTAGCGGTGTTAAAGGCACTTCTGCTCGGTTTTGGACACTTGCGCTGAAGTGGAGCAATGTACAGCTGGAGAGTGGATCTGACTAGACGGTGATCTGTCCAACATTCTGCTCCCCGCATGGCTCTTGTGATTTTTACATCCTTGATGTCTCGCCTTCTTACAATGACATGGTCTATCATGTGTCATTGCTTAGACTTGGGGTGCATCCAAGTTGTTTTGTACTTGTCAGCCTGCCTGAATAGCGTATTTGTGATAGTCAAGTCGTTCTCCGCGCACATACTCAAGAGGAGGAGGCCATTACTGTTTAATTTTCCTGTGCTGTGCTGTCCAATGACTCCCTTCCAGTGCTTGCTGTCTTTTCCAACTTGTGCATTGAAATCACCCAGGATGATCAACTTGTCCCCAGCAGATGTGGACCTGACTAGTCTGTCTAGATCTTCATAGAATCTCTCTTTCATCTCATCGGGGCTTGGAAGGGTGGGTGCATAAGCACTTATAATGGTGATGTGGCGCTTGGCATTCAGGGGGGAACGCAGTTTCATAAGTCTTTCGTTAATCCCTTCAGACAGATTCGGAAACTGTTGCATAAGAGAAGTCTTCACTGCTATGCCAACTCCGTGGATCCTATTCTCATTCTCTGCCTTGCCCTTCCAATAGAAGGTGTAGCCGCTACCTTGTTCACTCACGCAGCCCTCCTCTGCAGGTCTTGTCTCACTCAGAGCCGCTATAATGCTGCAGCTCTCTTGCAATAAGGGCAGTCCTTCTTTCCGGTCTTGTAGTGTCAGCCCTGTCTAAGAGTGTGCGAACTTTCCATAGTCCGAGAAGTTGTTTTCTTGTGTTATGAAGTTTTCGACTGTTGCTATATTTTCGAGCGCAGAATGGGTTGAACTGTCAGCCGTGGTATACTGGCCAGTTAATGGAAGGGCAGGCAATGTTTGGGCCACCTTTTCTAGGCCCCTCCCTTATAAAGGGTGAGCAGTGCTGTCCTAAAAAGGGCTGCTCAGTCGCCTGGGGTGCTGCCGGGTTCCTCTGCTGCCCTGGATACAGAGTCAAACGACCACAGGCCGCCTACGTGCAGGTTTGAGGCTACGACTCCCAGTGATCACCTAAAGTGGGAAGGCCGGTGCACAGGGGCGGTCCCACTCTCTCCTCTGCAGAAGCTAGGGTTTCAGTGGCCCAAAATTTGGTACAACTGAAGACTTCGTTGGCGCAGTGGATAGCCGTGATGTCTTTCGTGCTCTGCCATGCCCTATACACTCCTCAGTGCATTGCTGTTCCACCTTCATGGCCGTTGGATCAAACTTGATTTCCTCCGCCCAGTCCACCGCAACAGTCTTCACATACTGGGGTGAGCAGGTCCCGAAAGTCACCGAGGGATAATACCCATCGGCTACCCTCATCTGGTTTAGCCTGCCTGTCGAAGCAGTTTACCAGGGTGTGGCCGCTGTGCATGCTACAGCTACTTGGAGCCACAGATGAGAGTTGGATGCCAGGTGGGGACCAAGGCAGAGGAACTACTTCGAAGAGCACGACAAGTCCACTGTCAGAGGTGCTACCCCTCCCAGACACCCCAATCTATATATAGATTGGGCTAACCAAACTGGTAGCAATACGGTGGAGGAGGATTTCCTGGAGTGTATAAGGGATGACCAATATGTAGGGGAACCAACTAGAGAGCTGGCCATCCTAGACTGGGTGTTATGTAACGAGAGAGAATTAATTAGCAATCTTGTTGTGCGAGGCCCCTTGGGGAAGACTGACCATAATATGGTAGAATTCTTCATTAAGATGGAGAGTGACACAGTTAATTCAGAGACTAGGGTCCTGAACTTAAGGAAAGATAACTTCGATGGTATAAGACGTGAATTGGCTAAGATAGACTGGCGAATGATACTTAAAGGGTTGATGGTGGATAGGCAATGGCAGACATTTAAAGATCACATGGATGAACTGCAAAAATTGTACATCTCTATGTGGCGTAAAAATAAAGCTGGGAAGGTGGCTCAACCGTGGCTAATAAGGGAAATTGGGGATAGTGCTAAATCCAAGGAAGAGGCATATAAATTGGCCAGAAAAAGCAGCAAACCTGAGGACTGGGAGAAATTTAGAATTCAGCAGAGCAGGACAAAGGGGTTAATTAGGAGGGAGAAAATAGGGTACGAGAGTAAGCTTGCAGGGAACATAAAAACTGACTGCAAAAGCTTCTATAGATATGTGAAGAGAAAAAGATTAATGAAGACAAATGTAGGTCCCTTGCAGTCAGAATCAGGTGAATTTATAATGAGGAACAAAGAAATGGCAGACCAATTGAACAAATACTTTTGTTCTGTCTTCACGAAGGAAGACATAAATAACCTTCCAGAAATACTAGGGGATCGAGGGTCTAGCGGAAGGAGGAACTGAAGGAAATCCTTATTAGTCAGGATATTGTGTTAGGGAAATTGATAGGATTGAAGGCCGATAAATCCTCAGGGCCTGATAGTCTGCGTTCCAGAGTACTATAGGAAGTGGCCCTAGAAATAGTGGATGCATTGGTAGTCATTTTGCAACATTCTATAGACTCTGGAACAGTTCCTATGTATTGGAGGGTAGCTAATGTAATCCCACTTTTTAAAAAAGGAGGGAGAGAGAAAACAGGGAATTACTGACCGGTTAGCCTGACATCGGTAGTGGGGAAAATGTTGGAATCAATTATTAAAGATGTAATAGCAGCGCATTTGGAAAGCAGTGACAGGATCGGTCCAAGTCAGCATGGATTTATGAAAGGGAAATCATGCTTGACAAATCTTCTAGAATTTTTTGAGGATGTAACTAGTAGAGTGGACAAGGGAGAACCAGGGGATGTGGTGTATTTGGACTTTGAAAAGATTTTGACAATGTCCCACACGAGATTAGTGTACAAAATTAAAGCACATGGTATTGGGGATAATGTATTGACGTGAATAGAGAATAGGTTGGCAGACAGGAAGCAAAGAGTGGGAATAAACGGGTCCTTTTCAGAGTGGCAGGCAGTGACTAATGGGATATGGCAAGGTCCAATGATGGGACACCAGCTATTTACAATATACATTAATGATTGAGACGAAGGAATTGAATGCAATTTCTCCAAGTTTGCAGATGACACTAAGCTGGGTGGCAGTGTGAGCTGCGAGGAGGATGCTAAGAGGCTGTAGGGTGACTTGAACAGGTTAGATGAGTGGGCAAATACATGGCCGATGCAGTATAATGTAGATAAATGTGAGGTTATCCACTTTGGTGGCAAAAACAGGGAGGCGGAATATTATCTGAATGGTGATAGATTAGGAAAAGGGGAGGTGCATCGAGACCTGGGTGTCATGGTACATGCGCCATTGAAAGTTGGGATGCAGGTACAGCAGCGGTGAAGAAGGCAAATGGCATGTTGGCCTTCATAGCGAGAGGATTTGAGTATAGGAGCAGGGAGGTCTTACTGCAGTTGTACAGGGCCTTAGTGAGGCCACACCTTGAATATTGTGTACAGTGTTGGTCTCCTAATCTGAGGAAGGACATTCTTGCTATTGAGGGAGTGCAGCGAAGGTTCACCAGACTGATTCCCGGGATGGCAGGACTGACCTATGAAGAAAGACTGGATCGACTCGGCTTATAATCACTAGAATTTAGAAGAATGAGAGCGGATCTCATAGAAACGTTTAAAATTTTGATGGGTTTAGACAGGTTAGATGCAGGAAGAATGTTCCCAATGTTGGGGAAGTCCAGAACCAGGGGGCACAGTCTAAGGATAAGGGGTAAGCCATTTAGGACCGAGATGAGGAGAAACTTCTTCACTCAGAGAATTGTGAACCTGTGAAATTCTCTACCACAGAAAGTTGTTGAGGCCAGTTTGTTAGATATATTCAAAAGGGAGTTAGATGTGGCCCTTACGGCTAAAGTGATCAAGAGGTATGGAGAGAAAGCAGGAATGGGGTACGGAGGTGCATGATCAGCCATGATCATATTGAATAGTGGTGCAGGCTCGAAGGGCCAAATGGCCTACTCCTGCCCCTATTTCTATGATTGTAATGGGAGCTCGTACAAACGGAGCTCCTATTATTATCAATGAGAATGCTCCATGTTCATTGGTGGTCCGGGCCCACGTGATCCTGGATTCGCCCGTGCGTTCCTGGGATGTATGAGCCTATACACTGGGCTGCGAAAGGAGGCCTTGTACCGCAAGTATACGTTCCTCCGGGAGCAGCGGGTACTCGTGTCAAATGTTCAGTATAAAGATAGATGTGAGGTCCTTGGATACTGAAATGCAATATGTTCTTTGACACACTTGCACACCTAGCAAAGTAATTATAAGTTTATATTTTCTCCTTATACAATAGCAATTAACGTTCAAGACAGTTCTGTGTATGTTTGTGTGTGTGTGTATCCATCCATAAGGACATATTATTCTGTTTTTCACCTATCCTCTTGATTTATCTTGAGTCACATAGCTGTGTGGTATCAGTTGAGTAGTTCTGATGCGTGAGAGGCAATTGTACCGATGTGAACATTTTAGGGGGGGGGGGTGGCGGAGGATGTTATTTCAAATTGGTGATGAATTCAGACTTAATAAACTACAGGAGTAAAGATCTCTCAATTTATAACTGTCATCTGAACCCTGAGATGATACAGCCTTGAAAGCAGTCCTTTGTTAATATTCTGTGTTGTGGGTTCAAGAGAATAAGTAGTTTTATCTTATTGCTGATCCATTATTTGCTTGTTGCTAGTGGCAGATATCAAGGTGAACTTTCTCAATAGATAAAGGATTGACCATGGTGGTGTGATTTAATGTAATCCACTGTGGCTATTTTAAGCAAATTTCCCACATTACTACAGTGACTACACTCCAAAAGTACTCCATTGACTGTAAAGCGCTTTGCGACGTCTGCTGAAAGGCACTATATAAATGCAAGTCTTTCTTTTCAAATAATTTTTTTTAAAGAGAATGGTGAGTAAGATCCTTTTTCGATAATTTCAACTGATTGTGTATGCTTTGACCATCGAACTTACTGAATATAAGGCATATAATTAGAACAGGGGCATAATTTATTCCATTCCTTCTTCGAATCATAAATTTTACAGCACAAAAGGAGGTCATTTGGCTCATTGTGCCTGTGTCAGCCCTTTAAAAGAACTATCCACTTCGTCCCATTTCCCTGTACTCTTTTACATTTTTCTTTATAGATTATGGACTCTTCCACTACTGTTTCTGGAAGGTGCCCTAAAAACCCTCTGTGTAGAAACAAAACTCCCAATCTCTCCCTTCATACTTTTGTTGATAAATTGATAATAAAAGCCTTGCTGATGATCTCTGGTTACTGACTACATTAGTCTTTTGTATTCTCGCAATAGCTTTGACTTGCATTCTAAAGTAAAAGAAAGACTTTGATATATAGCGCCTTTCACGGCCGCAGGTCACAGAAAAGCGCTTTACAGCCAATGAAGTACTTTTGAAGTGTAATGTAGGGAAACGCAGCAGCCAATTTGCACATAGCAAGCTCCCACAAGCATCAATGAAATAAATGACCAGATCATCTGTTTCAGGAGTTGGTTGCGAGATGTATATTGGCCAAAACACCAGGAGAACTCCCTTGCTGTTCTTTGAATTAGTGCCATGGGATATTTTATGTCCACCTGAGAGGGTAGATGGGGCTTCCCTCAGCACTGCACTGAAGTGTCAGCCTGGATTATGTGCTCAAATCTCTGGAATAGGACTTGGACTCTCAACCTTCTGACTCAAAGGTAACAGTGAGCCATGGCTGACACCAAATACGGCACCCAGAACTGGGCACAGCATTCTATCTATGCCCTAACCAATGATTTTTATAGATTTAACATTACCTCTTTGTTTTTGTTCCCTATACTATTTATAAAACTGAGGATTCCATATGCTTTTATTTTTACAGATTTATCAACTTGCCTCATTGTATGTATCTGAATCTTTAAGTGTTGTTGCTCTTCTTAAAGTTACACCATTTAGTGGGAATTGATGACACAGATAGCACCTACTTCTATGTATGTCATTGGTTCCAACATGAACCACGACCTCTGGCTGCTTGCCCTTCCATTTCCAGAACCTTTTGTATTTGTTCCGTGACATCCCGAACCCTGGCAACTGGGAAAAACATACCATTTGAATCTCTGGATTGTGACTACAAAATAAGCTACCTACACCCCCGCTCCCCCACCCCTTGACTATGAAATCACCTTACATCACCACTTGCTTATTCTTACTACCTGTACTGATCCCCCACGGCTAGCTATTTGCTCCTCAGTTCCTTTCGTCATTCATGATTACCCTCCTCTGTCGCTCTTTTTGTTTACATCACTGGTACCTAAACTGGTATATCTATTAGACAAATCCAGCGCCTCTGATGATGTGCTTTCTAACCTGACCTGTTACTTCCTGCCCTGCCTGCTGATGGTCACCCGATCTCCTTTACCAGCTTCTCTACTCTTAGTAATCTGTGAGGTGACCACCCTCTGGAACATCTGCTCCAGAAAACATTCTCGCTCCCGAATGTTGCAGAGTTTGTCCAGTTGACTCTCCAGCTGTATAACTTTCTGCTCAAGGAGGGCAACCTCATACACTTCAGACACATTTATTCACCCTGCATTGTACGTGATTCCAGACAGCTGCAAGCATACATGCGCACACATCACTCTATGCTCTGATCATATCATCCCTATTTTTATATTTTATATTTGACCCAATAGGCATTCTTTTTAAGTTCTTGTCATTGAATTATTTCTATTTACTCACTCCGGTTTATTTTTACTTGATCTGTTTTGAAAGTCTCTTTCTGTCCTACCCCTGAAGCTGTTGTGTAATAACAACTGTAAGTGGTGGTGACGCTGCATGCAAATTCACAGTTCATTGAATCTTGCTGTACCTAATTAACAAATCTGAGTGTCAGGGAAAAATCCTAGCATTCATCCACATCCACTCACTATCATCAGAGGCAGAGTGACCGAGCACTTGGAAAAGTATGAGCTGATCAAGGAATCAGTATGAATTTGTGAAAGATAAGTCATGTCCGACTAATGTAGTTGAATCTTTTGAGGACGTTACTAACATAGTGCATAAGGAAGTGTCTATTGGATGTTGTCTATATGGACCTCCATAAGGCATTTGTTAAGGTTCCGCGCAAGAGATTATTAGCATGATTGAAAGCTCAAGGAAATCCAGGCAACCTTGTGACATGGTTTGGTAATTAGATGGTAGGTAGGAGATAGAGAGTAGGGATAAAGTTCTCTAATTGGTGGGATGTAGTAAGTTGTGTAAAAGAAAAATAGACTTGTATTATAGTAGCGCCTTTCGCAACCTCAGGAAATGCCAAAGCGATTTATAGCCACTTAAGTACTTTTGAGGTGTAGTCACTGTTGTAATGTAGGAACAGTGATTACACAGTGTGCATGGGAGCAGGAAGTTAAAACAGGTGCATAGACAGATTGAGTGAGTGGCCAAAACTATGGCATATGAAGTATGAGGGCAACAATTTTGGATCTGAGAAAAACAAATCACAATATTTTTCTAATGGTGAGTGACACAAAGCTTGGGAGAAGCAATGGGTTTTGAGTGTCTATGTGCACAAATAACTAAAAGTGAGTGCACAGGTACAAAAACTAATAAAAAGGTATAATTTGCACAGGCACAAAAAGCAATCAAAAATTCTAATAGAAAGTTGGCTTTTATTTCAAGGAGGGTTGCATTTCAAAAGTCAGGAAGTGTTGCTTCAGTTCTACAGAGCTTTTGTCAGGTCCCATCTAGAGTACTGCATTCAATTTTGGGCATCAAACCTCAGGAAAAATATATTGACCTTGTACAGGGCTAATTCACCAAAATGATATCCAGGGTTAAATTTAGTACTGGTTGCATAAACTTGGTTTGTATTCCCTTGAGTTCAGAAGGTTGAGGAGTAATCTAATTGAGCTCTTTAAAACGATAAAGGGATTAGTTGAGAAACTAATTCCTCTGGTGAGGGAATCCAGAATAAGGTCAAAAGGCTGTGGCTGCTGGGTCAAGACTAAGATTGATAGATTTTTGGTAGCTAAGTGTTATAAGGAATATAAAGAAAGAAAGCCTTGGATTTATATAGCGCCTTTCACGACCGCCGGATGTCTCAAAGCGTATTACAGCCAATGAAGTATCTTTCGGAGTGTAGTCCCTGTTGTAATGTGGGAAATATGAGTAAAGGTGGGTAACTGGAGTTAAGGTGCAGATCAGCCATGATCTAATTGAATGTTGGAACAGGCTCAGGAGGTTAAATGACCTACTCATGTTCCTATATTCCTAGTGTATCTGCCCTCTCTTTATTCCTCCCAAAATGTTTTACCTCACATTCCTAACACTGAATTTAACTTCACCTCTATGTACCCAATCTACTAACTTTTCTGTCTTCCTGAAGTTACTTACAGTCCTCTTCACGGTTAACCACAATATCTATTTTTGTGTCATCTGCAGTTTTGATACTGTGATGCCAATACCTTCTGAGATCACATCAATATTGAGAAGAGCAGTGCTCATAATACTGACCTCAGGGGCCACCACTATTTACATACCTCCAGTCAGAAAGGCATCTGTTAACCATTATTTTATTTTCTTTCTTTTGGCCAATTTCCCATCCCTGCTGTCAGATTTTATATTATAGCATTTTATCAACAAGCACTTTATCAAATACCTTTTGAAAATCCATGTGCACAACATATATCGCATTTCCAGTATAAATACTTTTATGATCTTGAAGAGCTCTATTAAATTTGCCAGACACAACTTGCATTTTACAAATCCATGCAGTTCTCTTGTTGATTTCTGGATTCTTTTACCTCAATCTGGTTCAGCACAATTACTGAAACGAATACCGTTTGTGCTTTAAACAAAGCAAGCTTTTATTTAAAAAGCAAATCCCGATCGGGGACCTTATCAGACAGAAGGAATGCACTCTGATAGAACACACCCACTTCCTATGGAAAAAGTGACGTTACATTGTAAAGGCACGACGGTTATACATTTTCGGCAAAAGATAACAAGATAGGGCTAGAGTGACATCCTAGTCCAGCCTATCCCTTTTGATCCCTCTTTCCCTTTGTCCACTCATAAGCCGACCTAAGTATGGTCTGATTTTAAACAAAGACCTTCTGTTAATGTTTCAGGTTAATAACATGATTTAATAAGACCTTGAGGTTTTTCTGCAAGCTGTGGGTTTTGTTTCAATATGTGTTAGTGTTGTAACATTTCGCAGTCTCGAGTCTGAGATGTCATGGCTATTCATCCATGAATTCTTTGTTAGCTTATACTGTCCCTATACAATTCCCACATTCTCAACTTCAATGTCTCTATACATTTTTAAACATTCACATTCCCCCCTTTTATCATTCCATGATAACACTTAGGATCATTCTAGGAGTGTCGCATTCATCCGTTCACACTCTTATTTCCTGAATCATATTGTTGTTAGTGTCGAGTAGTTTAGTTCGTTGGATCATAACTCGGGAGCCCTTGACCACAAGAGGGTTTGCTAACCTTGCCATTATTACTTTACAACAAAGGTTAAGGCAACCAACAATTAGATAGGATCTCCAAGATCCATCTGATAGCCAATCAAACCACCTAGATCCTTCTGCTGGTATGGATAACTTCTTCACCTCCCTTCTTATGTGATCAGCGAGATTGGTTATGTTTTCTGAACTATCAGGAATGTAAGTGCAACATTCAGACCCTATCAGGGCACACGTTCCCCCTTTCTCAGCTAACAGGTAATCGAGGGCCATTCGGTTTTGTAATGCTACGGTCCTTATTGCTACCATTTCAGCTGTGATGCCTTCCAGAGCTTCAGCAGTATTGTTAGCTATCTGTTCCAATATCGTCTCTAGGTTCTGTACTTCATCCATGAGACTTCCTATCCTGATTGGGAACATCATGACCCCAAAGAACTTGTCGGTGGGGGTGATGGCTCGCTTGTATCGGCTGGAGGCATGTGCTTCCGCCAGGGTACGTACTTGCCGCACAAATGGCACCACATATCCCAGATAACAGGACCCTGTCCATCGCCTAGGCAACCAAGGATATGCCTTATGACCGCACACGAAATACGTGCCGTTAAAAGCTGCTTTCTGATATATTGCTTCCGGGTCCCAGGACTGGGCCCACAAACCTCCACCTG
The DNA here is from genome assembly GCF_044704955.1 of Pristiophorus japonicus. Taxonomy (NCBI): domain Eukaryota; kingdom Metazoa; phylum Chordata; class Chondrichthyes; family Pristiophoridae; genus Pristiophorus; species Pristiophorus japonicus. The sequence continues at coordinate 99,137,131 of NC_091977.1, read as the reverse complement.
TTTTATTCGGAAGGTGAGAGAGGATGGTGACTCGTGCACCTGTGGTGATGTTGAGACTGTTTGGGCATTTGCTGTACCCTATGATATGTCCCTTGTTACTGGTGTCATTTCGGGTTAGACATATGTCCCCGGTTGGCCTCCCAATCCCCGAGGTATTGGTCAGGGCTAAGAATGGGGGTTCCATTCCACGGTCGTAGGTTGGTTGTTACCATCCCTGGAACGTCTGACTAATGGGGTCTCCAATACTCTCCCACTTGGTGACCTCCCCGTGGTCATTCATGTGGCAACGGTATGATACTCCTCCTGATCTCCGTGATCCCTCTTTTGATCCGCCTTTCCTCTCTCGTATTTGTATTGACCCCCTTCCTCTCTTGATAGTTTGGCTCTGAATCCATCTGACAGTCTCAGTTAGGGTTAGTGGAATGGGGCGCAAAGGAATTCCCCCTTTGGAATGTATAGGGAATGTATAGGGAATGTGAACACACCCAACATCTAGAAAAGTTCCCATTTTGCGCATAAACATAAGACATGTACAAAAAGGTGTTTACATGGAGCTCTCGTCTCTGTCTCCCCTCCCATGCGCCGAAACTGTCATATATCAACACTATTATACAGACTGTGGCATACAGACACAGTTTCATCTTATGGCTCAGGATTCAGATAAATAGTCCAATTATTTTGCTGATTAAAAGAGTTCAGTTTTCCCGTCTCTCTTAGGTCACCGTCGGTGTAGCTGGCTGTCTATCACTACGGGTAAAAGTTCAAACTGGTCCATGTTCCAATTAGGATGCCAACGGCCTTGTTCAGCTATGGAGAAGAGGAAGTTAGAATAACCAGTAAAATAGGTTTGTTAGAGGGTGGTGAGCTTGCAGTGGTGCAGGTGAACCCAGGCACTTTTCCCCTCAACCTTGGCTACAGTGGGGGTAGTGAGTAACACCTGAAAAGACCCCTCCCATCATGGCTCCAATCCCTTCCGAATCCACCTCTTAATCAGGACATACTTCCCAGGTACCACGAGGGACAATTCAGGTAAAACTGGGAGGTCAAGGTGAGCCTCTCGAACCTGGTTGTGAGCTAGTCGCAGAGCCTGAGTTAGAGAAAGAACATAGGTGGTCATCAGTTGAGCTGAGATACCATATCTAGGAACAATTTCCCTCATTAACACCTTAACAACAGTTTGAGCCTTATTGTCCAGGGTAGGGTAGGCTTCAATCCATCTGCTAAACACATCTACTATTACTAACACATATTTGTAACACTGAACTTTTTTGCAACTCAATGTAGTCCAACTGAAATGTCTCAAAGGGACCTTCGGGTAGGGGCGTTTTACCCCAATCACACGGGACTCCCTTCCCTGGATTATGTTGCTGGCAAACCAGGCAACGACTACTGATGTTCTGGGCGAGCGCCTGGAGTCCAGGGTGCCACCAAGTAGCCAAAAGTGTGTCACTCGTGGTCCTTGCTCCACAATGAGTAGTAAAATGCATACATTCAATAACCCATAGAGCCAACTCGTCAGACATGCAAGTCTGTTCCGCGGGAGTGGTCCAGAGTTTAGAAACATTGTCATAAGTACATCCATAATATTTCCACAACAGTTTATCTTTTTCAGGAGCGTCCTCCTGTGCTTTAATAACATCTTGGATGGTTGGCATTGGTTTTTCCGAGGCTAACTTATCCTTCGCAGGATTTTTAGTCTGACTCATCATGTTGGGCACTACCATCTGTTGGTCACGAGAGACCTGTTTAGCCTCTTTGTCAACACAGTGGTTCCCTATATCAACCGGGGATTTTCCGGTGGTGTGGGCGGTACATTTAACAATGGCAATGTGCTTGGGGAGCATGAGGGCTTGCAACAAATCAGATACTAGTTGCTTTTTTTCCATAATTGTCTGAAATCATGGGCCACCCCAAAGGCATACCTAGAGTCGGTATAGATCTTGACTTTGAGGTCTTTGGCCAAGATACAGGCTCGGGTGAGGGCGAATAGTTCAGCTTGTTAGGCAGAATAGGCGGTTTTAAAAGCGGCAGATTCCAAGACCTGATTCTCCTGGTTTACTATGGCATATCCTGAGATTCGTGTACCTTCTGGATTAATAGAAGAACTTCCGTCAACATACATAATACAGTCTGGATCTTCAATTGGTACATCAACTAAATCTTCCCTGACTGATGTGGCCTCTTAAATTAAAGATAAACAATCATGACTGGGATCTTCCTCGTCTTGGGGTGGCTCAGTAAGAAAACAGGCCGGGTTAATTGCAGTACAGTGTCGAAAGGTCAGTTTAGGATTGCCTGTGATTTCAGTGGGTTCTATCGGATAGAGGGCCAGTCCACATTGCCCTGCACTGGGATCTCAATCGGATCAATGGGAGTATAACCCACTTGGGAGTGGTCCTCTGCCCTCACATGAGGATCCACATAGTCAGGTATGCCAGAGCCAGTATGATGCTGCAGAGTCGTTAAGACCTTCTCGGGGTCCCCGTGGAATTGGACTGTTCGGCCATGTTTTACAATTTGCACATCCCGGCTGGTAGGGTCAGCCTCGTCTATAGCCTGGCGCACCATAACTTCCAAATCTTTAGCGTGGTGGGGAGGTAATACTTCGAGTAATTTGTGGTGCCACCGTTGGGGGCTGTCCATTTCCACAAAATCTGCCTTCCCTTCTGGTCCAGTCACTCTAGCCCTTAATAGAATTTCCTTCACTTCCCCTTCGTGATCCTGATAAAAGTTCTGCAGGTCCTGATTCTTTCCACTGGGATCGATGGCTAGGGTCACGTGATAGGGTGACTGCGGCAGGTCCAGAGACCACCACTGAGGGGTTCTAGTGGTATAATACTGCCGCTTAAGGGTTCCCTGTTTTACAATAATCCCATCATCTCCACACTCCAAATGCAACTGGAATTTGCAGAGGAGGTCTCTAGCCATCAAGTTACAGTCCAGATTGGTTGTGATAACAAATCGATGTTCCACCGATTCTTCCTGGTAAACCATTTTAACCGGTTCTGACACCGGGAATGTAGAGACTTGTCCCAGGAATCCTGACAGTCCCTGTGTTTCAGTAAAGGCGGGGAGTTTAAGCTTTGATTGTACAGAAGACATGAAGGCTCCCGTGTCTATCAAGAAGGGTTGCCACTCATTCCGAATTTTTAACAATATCATTGGTTCGTCGTCCGGGGAGGGTCACTGCACAATCAAGCTGCGTAGTCAATACGAATCGGGGGACGGTTGGCCAAAGGGGTTGTTCTGGGAGAAGTTAGTGTAAGATCCCCATCCTCTCCCCCCTTGCCCCCCTCCTCTTCCTCCTCTTCCTTTTTCATGCTGACGGGAGGGACAATTTCTATTCCAATGTCCTTCTTGCCCACAAATAAAGCATCCATCTCGTCTTTCCCAGCCCCGACCTCTTCCCATACCAGGCTGGGGACAGTAGGGCGGTCCGTAATTAGCAGGGCCCGGGCCATTTGGGTGTTTGATATAACCGTATCCCCGTTTATCCACCCAACCCTGCATGCAATACTACGATTCCATCTGGTATCCTCTTGGGTCAGGTTTTGGTCCTTCCACCCGAGGCGGCTCCATACTGATGGGCTTCTGAAGGGTCGTGGTGAGAGCATTAAAGATAGCGTTTAGGCGATCCTGGACATCGTTAGGGTGAGCAACCACCAATGCATCATGAGTAGCACGTCCTAGGTGAGTTAGAAATTGGGCATGCTCAGTTGGGCTCAGGGTTTGCTTTACCAGGGCCCACAGGTCCCTTGATTCTGCATTATATCCATGCATGTCGAGGTCACTCCGTGAAATCGGAGGTCAGGGTTAAGTTGGGTTTGTGGATCCCTTTCAGCTTATTTATCTTAGCCTTTTAACTCTTCAATTTGTTTTGTTTGAGTAGCAATTTCTTTATTGTATCAGGCAAGTATTATTACATAAGCTAGTTCTGTTTTTATTTTTATTCTGACTATCGCACCATTCCTCTGTTAGGTGAGTCTTTTTTCTATTAAGAAATCCAAATTGATAATGTTCAGTATGAAACGGCTGTCAATGGAAAGGGTTAACTCCTTTACAGGTTTGTAAGAAGACCTGATGTCATTACGTGACTTCACGTAACCATCTGAAAAAAAAAATCTTTTCATCAGCAAAGGCAGCAAGTACTTGCCAAAGATATTTTTTTAATTGATTTAAAACGAGACCACACATTTGTTTACTGAAATTCAATTTCGTCATCAGCCTCGGTCAATGCAAAGCCAACTATTTTAACTAGTAGTCTATCGATACCTTTCTCAGAGGTCCCAGTGGAACTCTGAGTACGTTTCTCGTGCGTGCACTCTTTAAGACGTCTACGGTTTTTAATATGTCCTCCTTCTGTCAATGAAAGCCCGAATTTAATGGAGTTTTTCTGCCAACTGGACAGGAGTGATTTTTTTTTTAGACTGCAGTGGAATTTTTCTCATAATTTAAAATCTCAGAACATTTGTTTTGCTGTGCCTTCTCTGAATGTTTTCTTTCGACAAGTAAGTGAGAATGTCAAATCCTTTTTTAACCACCGGGACCATGTATTTTTTTCTTTTTTTTTTTACTCAACAAACCTATCCTTTGTGCATTTCCTGGCTCCGTAACTTATCATCCGAATATACGTAATTCAATAAGTTCACACTCTTAAACTTCCCACATACAGGACAACACTACGAAGGGTTAAAAAAAACTTTCATTCTGTTTGAAAAAGTGGGTGGAGCTAAAACAAACCACAACTCCCCGGCTTTTTTTTTACACAGTAAAAATCACACAAGCATTTCTCATTTAAAACAAACGTTCACAAGAGTCTCTTTTCTTTCCTATTAATTTTTGGATCCATGATTGATCATCTATCACTATCTAGCTCTAACTATCCCTACTTTCCGTGTCGCCGCACGGATCTACTTCTAACCTATCTTTCCAAATCGCCGCTTGGTTTGCGTCACCGCGCAACTCTAACCTATCTTTCCAAGTTGCCGCTTGGTTTGCGTCACCGCGCAATACTTACCTATTCTAACCTATCTTTTCAAGTCGCCGCTTGGTTTGCGCCACCGCGCAATTTCCCTATCTCTATCCCTATTCTAAGTTTGAAAGGTATTCACCAGATTGTCCTGGATCTCGTTCAGACACTACCTGAGAACCAGCGAGTGGCTAAACTTTCCTCAGACTTTTGAAACCGGGGGAAACTGGAGCAGTATTGAAATCATACTCACTCCAGTGGCCACTTTCCCCTCGTCTCGTCCAAGGCTAGTCTGGCTCTTAATTCGCAAGTTTTCGGCAGTCGTCCGTTGAGATCCCACTTCTGACACCAAATGTTGATTTCTGGATTCTTTTACCTCAATCTGGTTCAGCAAAATTACTGAAACGAATACAGTTTGTGCTTTAAACAAAGCAAGCTTTTATTTAAAAAGCAAATCCCGATCGGGGACCTTATCAGACAGAAGGAATGCACTCTGATAGAACACACCCACTTCCTATGGAAAAAGTGACGTTACATTGTAAAGGCACGACGGTTATACATTTTCGGCAAAAGATAACAAGATAGGGCTAGAGTGACATCCTAGTCCAGCCTATCCCTTTTGATCCCTCTTTCCCTTTGTCCACTCATAAGCCGACCTAAGTATGGTCTGATTTTAAACAAAGACCTTCTGTTAATGTTTCAGGTTAATAACATGATTTAATAAGACCTTGAGGTTTTTCTGCAAGCTGTGGGTTTTGTTTCAATATGTGTTAGTGTTGTAACATTTCGCAGTCTCGAGTCTGAGATGTCATGGCTATTCATCCATGAATTCTTTGTTAGCTTATACTGTCCCTATACAATTCCCACATTCTCAACTTCAATGTCTCTATACATTTTTAAACATTCACACTCTTTGTAGGCAATATTCTCTGTACCCACAGATAGCTGTCTAATTGGTAAATATTTATCTCATGCTGAAAATGGCAGTACATCAGTTAGATGGCTGTCATACAGTATTGCCCTGGCCATTTTGGATTATTGATTAGTGATATTTCTACAAATGTTAAGCATGTATTTAAACCATATGTACTGTACTGCTGATGGTTACCTATATGCTTTACAGCCAATATGTAATTAAAGCCTTGCTGATGCAGTATTTAACAGTTTGTCGATATTAATCATTACATTATTGATGTGGTATTCCCTGAATATCTCAAAGCAAAAAATAATTTGTAAAAATAATGAGAGAAAATAATTAAGGAGAAATTTTTAAAATACAGTTCTGAAAATGTAATTATTTTTAAGGTTGTCTGATCACTTTCGGCCGTAAATTGCGGCCTCTCCAGGTGCATATAATGTGCACTGCGCATGTGCCTAAACCCGGCACTTGCGATCTGACAACATTTATTTTGGCCGATTGTACGAATGCAAAAGTAAAGTGCCTCTGCGGGCAGTATTAGGAGCCCAGCAAATAAAACTCTTAGACCTGGTAAAAACAGACGTAATGCCTGCTTTTCCCAGCGTAAGCATTTTAAAAGATAGAAAAAATAAATTTTATGAGTAATTTTTGTGTTAAAAACCCTGTCCATTAAGGCAAGTTTATTAACACTATTAAAACTTATTTTAAAAAATCAAAAAAAAATTAAAATTCTAAACCATTTAATTTAATTCAATTGATATTAATTTTAAATAAATGAGGTGTTTTTTTATTTATGTAAAGTGTTTTCTTTGTTTTTGGGGGTATTCCCATTCATAGTAATGGCAGCTCCGTACAACAAGACTGGAGTGTTTAAAAAGTCGGGGGCATGGCCTATTCAAATTAACTTTTTTGACAGGTCTTGTGGGCGGTACTATTTTCCAAATGAAGCCACAGTCTATGCGCATGCAGCGTTCCTGGGCAGCGTGACATCATGGGTTGCCCAGGACTCTGCCGGTTCAAAACACAATTCTCCGTGTGCACAGGGACTTCGGGTAGGGGCGTGTTCAGTGGTCGGAGGCTTGCATCTACGGGTATTCAATATTCAGGAAAGATAGACTGAAAGGAAAAGGAGGTGGGGTAGCATTGCTGGTTAAAGAGGAGGTTAATGCAATAGTAAGGAAGGACATTAGCACGGATGAGGTGGAATCTGTATGGGTAGAGCTGCGGAACACCAAAGAGCAGAAACTGCTAGTGGGAGTTGTGAACAGACCACAAAACAGTGGTAGTGAGGTTGAGGATGGCATCAAACAGGAAATTAGGGATGCGTGCAATAAAGGTACAGCAGTCATCATGGGTGACTTTAATCTACATATAGATTGGGCAAAACAAACTGTTAGCAATACGGTGGAGGAGGATTTCCTGGAGTGTAAAAGGGATAGTTTTCTAGACCAATATGTCGAGGAACCAACTAGAGAGCTGGCCATCCTAGTCTGGATGTTCTGTAATGAGAGAGGATTAATTAGCAATCTTGTTGTGTGAAGCCTGTTGGAGAAGAGTGACCATAATATGGTAGAATTCTTCATTAAGATGGAGAGTGGCACAGTTAATTCAGGGTCCTGAACTTAAAGAAAGGTGACTTTGAAGGTATGAGATGTGATTTAGCTGGGATAGACTGGTGAATGATACTTAAAGGGTTGACATTGGATAGGCAATGGCAGACATTTAACGATCACATGGATGAACTTCAACAGTTGTACATTCTTGTCTGGCGTAAAAATAAAACGGGGAAGATAGCTCAACCATGGCTTACAAGGGAAATTAGGCATAGTGTTAAATCCAAGGAAGAGGCATATAAATTGGCCAGAAAAAGCAGCAAACCTGAAGACTGGGAGAAATCTAGAATTCATCAGAGGAGGACAAAGGGTTTAATTAGGAGAGGGAAAATAGAATATGAGAGTAAGCTTGCAGGGAACATAAAAACTGACTGCAAAAGCTTCTATAGATATGCGAAGAGAAAAAGATTAGTGAAAACAAATGTAGGTCCCTTACAGTCAGAGTCAGGTGAATTTATAATGGGGAACAAAGAAATGGCAGACCAATTGAACAAATACTTTGGTTCTGTCTTCACTAAAGAAGACACAAATAACCTTCCGGAAATACTAGGGTCTAGCGAGGAGGAACGAAAGGAAATCCTTATTAGTCAGCAAATTGTGTTAGGAAAATTGATGGGATTGAAGGCTGATAAATCCCCAGGGCCTGATCGTCTGCATCCCAGAGTACTTAAGGAAGTGGCCCTAGAAATAGTGGATGCATTGGTGCTCATTTTCCAATGTTCTATAGACTCTGGATCAGTTCCTATGGCCTGGAGGGGTAGCTAATGTAACTCACTTTTTAAAAAAGGAGGGAGAGAGAAAACACGGAATTCTAGACCGGTCAGCCTGACATCGGCGGTGGGGAAAATGTTGGCATCAATTATTAAAGATGTAATAGCAGCGCATTTGGAAAGCAGTGACGGGATCGGTCCAAGTCAGCATGGATTTATGAAAGTGAAATCATGCTTGACAAATCTTCTAGAATTTTTTGAGGATGTAACGAGTAGAGTGGACAAGGGGGAGCCAGTGGATGTGGTGTATTTGTACTTTCAAAAGGCTTTTGACAAGGTCCCACACAAGAGATTAGTGTGCAGAATTAAAGCACATGGTATTGGGGGTAATGTATTGACGTGGATAGAGAACTGGTTGGCAGACAGGAAGCAAAGAGTAGGAATAAACGGGTCCTTTTCAGAATGGCAGGCAGTGACTAGTGGGGTACCGCAAGGTTCAATGCTGGGACCCCAGCTATTTACAATATACATTAATGATTTAGACGAAGGAATTGAAGGTAATATCTCCAAGTTTGCAGATGACACTAAGTTGGGTGGCAGTGTGAGCTGTGAGGAGGATGCTAAGAGGCTGTAGGGTGTCTTGGACAGTTTAGGTGAGTGGGCAAATACATGGCAGATGCAGTATAATGCAGATAAATGTGAGGTTATCCACTTTGGTGCTAAAATTGGAAGGCAGATTATTATCTCAATGGTGACAGATTAGTAAAAGGGGTGGTGCAACGAGACCTGGGTGTCATGGTACATAAGTCATTGAAAATTGGCATACAGGTACAGCAGGCAGTGAAGAAGGCAAATGGCATGTTGGCCTTCATAGTGAGAGGATTTGAGTAGAGGAGCAGGGAGGTCTTACTGCAGTTGTGCAGGGCCTTGATGAGGCCTCACCTTGAATATTGTGTACAGTTTTGGTCTCCTAATCTGAGGAAGAACATTCTTGCTATTGAGGGAGTGCAGCGAAGGTTCACCGGACTGATGCCCAGAATGACAGGACTGACCTATGAAGAAAGACTGGATCGACTAGGGCTTTATTCACTGGAATTTAGAAGAATGAGAGGGGATCTCATAGAAACACAAAATTCTGACGGGATTGGACAGGTTAGATGCAGGAAGAATGTTCCCGATGTTGGGGATGTCCAGAACCAGGGGTCACAGTCAAAGGATAAGGGGTAAGCCATTTAGGACCAAGATGAGGAGAAACCTCTTCACTCAGAGTTGTGAGCATGTGGAATTCTCTACCACAGAAAGTTGTTGAGGCCAGTTTGTGAGATATATTCAAAAGAGAGTTAGATGTGGCCCTTATGTCTAAAGGGATCAAGGGGTATGGAGCGAAAGCAGTAATGAGGTACTGAGGTTGCATGATCAGCCATGATCATATTGAATGGTGGTGCAGGCTTGAAGGGCTGAATGGCCTACTCCTGCATCTATTTTCTATGTTTCTATGACCTGCAATTTTTGGCCCATTATATAATCAACTATCAAAAATGGTGTGAACATTTGTATACTACCCTGATTCTATTGTCATGTTTTCTATTATAACTTTGATAGGTATAGGTTATTTTAGGAGCTAGACCTGCACTTGAATCTTTTCCCATTTCGTGGCCTGGCCATGATGGGAATCCAGTATCATTGTTGGGAGCATGATCAGCAATAGCGAATTACTGCCTACTTACTATTATAGTTAACTACAAATATTATTTTAAGACTACTCTCAGCTAGTTTAAATCTTCAATCTCTGTGATTCATACCCACTCAATCTATTTAAAGCTGCTATTAAATAACGATGACGGTTGGGGGATTGCAATCTTGGCCTTCATGCTCAGTGTTCCAGCGTTGTATATTCAACAGCTGCCATGCATAATAATGAAAGTTGCATAGATGATCAAAAACAGAAACTGCTTGAAAAAATCAGAAATTGTGATTTGCTCGTAACTTTTATGTTGATTTTTGTACACAAGATGAAGGAATATTGGTGCTAAGGAGAGGAAAACTTCCATTTTGGCACTGTTTCAGCACCAAGGACTCCCAGTTCTACATTTGAAATATTAACCTTTCTTTTATCCTTTTCAGTTACTGACTGACCTGCAGTGTATTTCCAGCATTTTCTGTTAATTTAGATTCCAATGTTTGCAGTTTTTTCTATGTGGCTCAATAGCACACCACATTATTAATTTACCTATTGAGGCACAGGGAAGGGAAAAGGATGTTGAGAGTTGGTGTCACCAGTGAGTATGTCAATGATGGATACTAGCATAGTATTTTCTGGGTTGTATCAGTCCATATTGATGGATTGGATAAAGATGCTGATGGATTGGTGTTGATTTTTATTTTAAATCAATCCTGACTGTCTATCCCTTTGAGCTTAACATATGTTTTTAATCTTCTTCCTCAAGGACAGGAGGGTGTGACTACGAGTGAGGCAGGTGTGGGGTCCCAGGATGTAGAGCTGGAGGAGCTCTTGCCCTTGTCCAACAGGTACAAGGTTCTTATTCCCTGTGTGGACGAGAGCAGGGACTGCAGGGAGGATGAGCAAACTGACCACAGCACCATGGTACATGGAACCATTCTAGTTGGGGGAGTAACAAGAAATGTTGTAGTGGTAGGGGACAGTATAGTTAGGGGTATAGATACTGTTCTCTGCAGCTGAGAGCAAGAGTCCTGAAGGCTGTGTTGCCTGCCAGGGTAAAGGACATCTCCTCCGAGCTGGAGAGGAGCTTGGAGTGGGAGGGGAAAGATCCAGCAGTCCACGTGGGTACCAATGACATAGGGTAGGACAAAAAAAAGAGGTTCAGCTGAGGGAGTATGAGCATCTAGGGGCTAAATTAAAAGGCAGAACCACAAAGCTAATAATCTCTGGATTACAACCTGAGCCACGAGTAAATTTGCATAGGGTGAATAAGATGAGAGAGATGATTGCGTGGCTCAAAGATTGGTGTGGGAGGAATGGGTTTCGATTCATGGCACTGGCACCAGTACTGGGATAAGAAACATAGAAACATAGAAAATAGGTGCAGGAGTAGGCCATTCGGCCCTTTGAGCCTGCACCGCCATTCAATATGATCATGGCTGATCATTCCTTCAGTACCCCTTTCCTGCTTTCTCTCCATACCCCATGATCCCCTTAACCATAAGGGCCATATCTAACTCCCTCTTGAATATATCCAATGAACTGGCATCAACAACTCTCTGTGGCAGGGAATTCCTGAGGGAGTTGTTCCGTTGGGACGGGCTTTACTTGAACCAAACTGGGACCAGTGTCCTGGTGAATCAAATAACTAGGGCTGTAGATAGGGCTTTAAACTAAATAGTGCGGGGGAGGGATCAGTTGAGCGGAAATTTAAAAAAGTAAAAGAAAAAGCAGGCAGAGTAGCGAAAGGGGTAATGATAACCAGAGTGTGAATGGAAGGGACAGAGTGTATAAACATAAGAGAGTATCAGAAAGTGGGGTCAGAGTAGGGAAAAATGGTAAAAAGATTAAATTAAAAGCTCTTTATCTGAATGCACGCAGCATACGTAACAAGATAGATGAGTTTGACGACAAAAATAGAAATAAATGGATATGATCTGATAGCTATTACAGAGACATGGTTGCAAGGTGACCAAGGCTTGGAACTGAATATTCAGGGCATTTGCCATTTCGGAAGGCAGAAATGAAAAGGAGGTGGTGTAGCTTTGTTAATAAAGGATGAGATCAGTGCCATAGTAAGAAATTATACTGGCTCAGAAGATCAAGATGTAGAATCTGTTTGGGTGGACGTAAGAAATAATAAGGGAAATAATGGTGGGAATAGCCTATAGACCCCCTAACAGTAGCTACGTTGTAGGACAGAGTATAAATCAAGAAATAATGGAGGCATGTAAGAAAGGTACAGCAATAATCATGGGCAATTTTAATTTTCATATTGATTAGACAAATCAAATTGGCCAAGGTAGCCTTGAGGAAGAGTTCATAGAGTGTATTCGGGATGGTTTCCTAGAACAATACGTTGTGGAACCAACCATACACACAAACTCACACACACACACATACAGTCAAGCAGAATCAGCATGGTTTTATGAAGGGGAAATCATGATTTACAAATTTGCTGGATTTCTTTGAGGATGTAATGAGCAGGTTGGATAAAGGGGAACCAGTAGATGTATTTGGATTTCCAGAAGGCATTCGATAAGGTGCCACATAAAAGGTTACTGCATAAGAGCTCACTGGGTTGGGGGTAACATAGTAGCATGGATAAAGGATTGACTAATTAACAGAAAACAGAGAGTCGGGATAATTGGGTTATTTTCAGGTTGGCAAACTGTAACTAGTAGGGTGACACAGGGATCAGTGCTGGGGCCTCAGCTATTTACAATCTATATTAATAACTTGGAGGAAGGGACCGAGTGTAATGTAGCCAAATTTGCTGATGATACAATGATGGGTGGGAAAACAAGTCGTGAGGAACATAGAAAGAATCTGCAAAGGGATATAGATAGGCTAAGTGAGTGGGCAAAAATTTGGTAGATGAAGTATAATGTGAAAAATGTGAGGTTATCCAATTTGGTAGGAAAAATAAACGAGCAAATTATCATTTAAATGGGGAGAGATTACAAAATGCTGCGGTACAGAGGGTTCTGGGGGGTCCTTATACATGAAACACAAAAAGTTAGCATGCAGGTACAGAAAGTAATTAGGAAGGCAAATGTAATGTTGGCCTTTATTGCAATGGGGATAGAGTATAAAAGCAGAGAAGTCCTGCTACAACTGTGCAGTGCGTAGGTGAGACCACACCTAGAGTACTGCATACAGTTTTGGTTTCCTTATTTAAGGAGGGACATACTTGCAATGAAGGCAGTTCAGAGAAGGTTCACGAGGTTGATTCCTGAGATAAAGATGTTGTCTTATAAAGAAAGGTTGAGCAGGCTGGGCTGCAGTTTAGAAGAATGAGAGGTGATCTTATTGAAAAGTATTATAATCTAAGGGGGCTTGACAAGGTAGCTGCCGAGAGGCTGTTTCCCCTCGTGGGGGAATCTAGAACTAGGGGGTATAGTTTCAGAATAAGGGCTCGCCCATTTAAAACGGAAATGAGGAGGAATTTCTTCTCTGAGGGTTGTGAATTTTTGGAATTCTCTACCCCAGAGAGCTGTGGAGACTGGGTCATTGAATATATTTAAGGTGGAGATAGACGGATGTTTGAACAATAAACGAGTCAAGGGTTATGGAGTTGAGGCCAAGATCATATCAGCCATGATATTGAATGGCAGAGTAGGCTCGAGGGGCCCAATGGCCTACTCCTGCTCCTATTTCTTATGTTCTTATGTTCCAAAAGTGTACTTCAAAATGATTATTGTTTCACACAACATCAACCACTTCCCTCTCCAAGTACTCTGTGAAACATAGAAACATAGAAAATAGGTGCAGGAGTAGGCCATTCGGCCGTTCGAGCCTGCACCACCATTCAATGTGATCATGCAACTTCAGTACCCCATTCCTGCTTTCTCTCCATACCCCTTTAGCCGTAAGGGCCACATCTAACTCCCTTTTGAATATATCTAATGAACTGGCCTCAACAACTTTCTGTGGTAAAGAATTCCACAGTTCACAATTCTCTGAGTGAAGAAGTTTCTCCTCATCTTGGTCCTAAATGGCTTACTCCTTACCCTTAGACTGTGACCCCTGGTTCGGGACTTCCCCAATATCGGGAACATTCTTCCTGCATCTAATCTGTCCAATCCCGTCAGAATTTTATGTTTCTTTAGATCCCCTCTCATTCTTCTAAATTCCTGTGAATATAAGCCTAGTCGATCCAGTCTTTCTTCATATGTCAGTCCTGCCATCCCGGGAATCAGTCTGGTGAACCTTCGCTGCACTCCCTCAATAGCAAGAATATCCTTCCTCAGATTAAGAGACCAAAACTGTATACAATATTCAAGATGTGGCCTCACCAAGTCGCTGTACAACTGCAGCAAGACCTCCCTGCTCCTATATGCAAATCCTCTCTGAAGGCCAACATGCCATTTGCCGCCTTCACCGCCTGTTGTACCTGCATGCCAGCTTTCAATGACTGATGTACCATGACACCCAGGTCTCGTTGCACTTCCCCTTTTACTAATCTGTCACTATTCAGGTAATATTCTGCCTTCCTGTTTTTTGCCACCAAAGTGGATAACCTCACATTTATCTACATTATACTGCATTTGCCATGCATTTGCCCACTCATGTAACCTGTCCAAATCACTCTGCAGCCTCTAAGTATCCTCCTCACAGCTTACATTGCCACCCAGCTTAGTGTCATCTGCAAACTTGGAGATAATGCATTTAATTCCTTTGTCTAAATCATTAATGTATATTGTAAATAGCTGGGGTCCCAGCACTGAACCTTGCGGTACCCCACTAGTCACTGCCTGCCATTCTGAAAAGGACCTGTTTATTCCCACTCTTTGCTTCCTGTCTGCCAACCAATTCTCTATCCACGTCAGTACATTAGCCCCAATACTATGTGCTTTAATTTTGTACACTAATCTCTTGTGTGGGACCTTGTCAAAAGTCTTTTGAAAGTCCAAATACACCACATCCACTGGTTCTCCTTTGTACCATTCTACTAGTTACGTCCTCAAAAAATTCTAGAAGATTTGTCAAACATGATTTCCCTTTCATAAATCCATGCTGACTTGGACCGATCCTGTCACTGCTTTCCAAATGTACTGCTATTGCATCTTTAATAATTGATTCCAACATTTTCTCCACTACCGATGTCAGGCTAATTCACAGTTTTCTCTCCCTCATTTTTTAAAAAAGTGGGGTTACATTAGCTACCCTCCATCCATAGGAACTGATCCAGAGTCTATAGAATGTTGGAAAATGACCACCAGTGCATCCACTATTTCTAGGGTCACTTTCTTAAGTACTCTGGGATGCAGACTATCAGGCCCTGGGGATTTATTGGCCTTCAATCCCATCAATTTTCCTTACACAATTTGCTGACTAATAAGGATTTCTTTTAGTTCCTCCTTCTTGCTAGACCCTTGGCCCCGTAGTATTTCCAGAAGTTATTTGTGTCTTCCTTAGTGAAGACAGAACCAAAGTATTTGTTCAATTGGTCTGCCATTTCTTTGTTCCCCATTATAAATTCACCTGATTCTGAGTGCAAGGGACTAATCTTTTTCTCTTCACGTATCTGTAGAAGCTTTTGCAGTCAGTTTTTATGTTCCCTGCAAGCTTAGTTTCATACTCTATTTTCATACTCCTAATTAAACCCTGTGTCCGCTGCTGAATTCTAAATTTCTCCCAGTCCTCAGGTTTGCTGCTTTTTCTGGCCAATTTATATGCCTCTTCCTTGGATTTAACACTATCCCGAATTTCCCTTGCTAGCCACGGTTGAGCCACCTTCCCCGTTTTATTTTTACGCCAGACAGGGATGTACAATTGTTGAAGTTCATCCATGTGATCTTTAAATGTCTGCCATTGCCTATCCACCGTCAACCCTTCAAGTATCATTCGCCAGTCTATTCTAGCCAATTCACATCTCATACCATCGAAGTTACCTTTCTTGAAGTTCAGGACCCTAGTCTCTGAATTAACTGTGTCACTCTCCATCTTAATGAAGAATTCTACCATATTATGGTCACTCTTCCCCAAGAGGCCTCGCACAACAAGATTGCTAATTAATCCTCCCTCATTACACAACATCCAGTCTAGGATGGCCTGCTCTCTAGTTGGTTCCTCGACATATTGGTCTAGAGAACCATCCCTTATACACCAGGAAATCCTCCTCCACTGTATTGCTACCAATTTGGTTAGCCCAATCTATATGTAGATTGAAGTCACCCATGATAACTGCTGTACCTTTATTGCACGCATCCCTAATTTCCTGTTTGATGCCATCCCCAACCTCACTACCATTGTTTGGTGGTCTGCACACAACCCCTACTAGCGTTTTCTGCCCTTTGGTGTTCCGCAGCTCTACCTATACAGATTCCACATCATCCAAGCTAATGTCCGTCCTTATTATTGCGTTAATCTCCTCGTTAACCAGCAGCGCTATCCCACCTCCTTTTCCTTCTGTCTATCCTTCCTGAATATTGAATACCTCTGGATGTTGAGTTCCCAGCCTTGGTCACCCTGGAGCCATGTCTCTGTAATACCAATTACATCATATCCGTTAACAGCTATCTGCGCAGTTAATTCATCCACCTTATTACGAATGCTCCTCGCATTGAGGCACAGAGCCTTCAGGCTTGTTTTTTTAACACACTTTGTCCTTTTAGAATTAACAATTGTGAATATCTAAATAAAAATTACAGGCATTTTGTTGCCCATGCTTTAACTGTTCTGCAATTACCTTGAGACTGCAACAAAATATCTCTTGTTCCATATTTCTGCCTGCCTAATGCAAAATTTGAACATTTCAGTTAGTTCTGCCTTTGTAGTAGTTATAAAATTGCATTATCAGGTCAGATTTTGCTGCAGAGACATGCCCAGTTAATTCTACTTGTTCGTGCATATTAGGTTTTAAAATTTTTTGCCCCCAAAGTTGCTGGAATTGCGAGCTGATAATAAATATTACTAATGAAGGCAACAGGCCAACTGGGACCTTGGTGAACGACAAGACAAACAATGTCTCCTTAACCAATGTGCTTTAAAGATTGAGAAATAAACAGAGCAAGGGCTGAATTTGTGAGTGAAGTCAATGCCAAATCAGGTACAGAAAGCGAAATAACGAAAGTAAGAATTTTTAAAAATGGACTTTTTAAAAATCTCCAGAAACAGTTCAAAACCTGAAGGAATGAGACAACACACACAATTGTTTACTTTCTGAGTTGATTGACAGTCATTGACAATTATCACATTGTTAAAAGGGTACTTGCGCTGTTGATTACTAGACTTAACTTTCTGTGGCAAGTTTAATAGGCAGTTAATATGCAAATGAAGCAGTTTCATGAAAATCACAGAATATCTCTTCCTCGCTATACATTGCTGTCTGTTTTGCATAGTAATAACAGAATCATTGTTCAGACACCCTTATTTTTTTCAGCAAAATCTGGATCATTATGTGAACAAAAATTGCTGCAGTGAATGGAGAAATGGTCTAGAGCAAGCAGCCGTGGAAAAATTTGGGTGGGAGTGGGGAGGGGGTTGCGGACTGTGAAGACTGGTGGGGGAGAAACAGCAGGGAAGTTCAAGATCCAAGGTGTGTTGCATAAAGCACCAGCAAGACACTAAAGGCCGCACAAGCAAATACGTGTTGAAGGGGACTGAGCTTGTCCATAGGCTATGTTGGTAAATATTACTAATGAAGGCTAATGGCTCCAGAAGTGGAGCAGAAGTCAAGCCCCAGATAGAGACAGCCTTGTGCAGGAGAAAGTTTGTGTATTGAACTGTAATGTTTCATGGGTATGTTTTTAATTTTTTTTTTATATGTTACAAATTTACTTGGGAGGATATAGTTCGCAGGGTCAGAAGGCAGCACAACTTTCAAAATTACATTACATTTGAGCAACTTGGAGCTGTGGAGCTTTTGGTTTTAGATCGGTAGCTGGAGGGTGGGAGAGAGGAAAAAGTGATTTGGTTGATTTTGTAAAGGTTTACTTGTCAGTGATCGGTAGTGGTGGTTTTTTCTACCTGTTGGATCTCTAACCAAATCAGTATACCTAACTGAACAGGTAATGGTCATTTAGTTTTGTTTGAGATTTTTCATGCTGGAATCGCATGAATGATATTGTGAGTGTGATGTGTGCGATGCACAAGACTTCAATTCTGTAGAAGATAAACTACTTTTTAATTTGCTTCAAATGGAAGCAGAGTTTTTTAATGTACATATATTAGCATTCAGTCTAAAAACACTCTAAAGGTTTCTGCTTCTGTATCTATCTCTACAATATTTTGTATCACCTGAATGTGTTTCTGTGGAAGGGTAACTCATTTTAAGCATGATAACTCATAATATTTGGTCTCGAAGGTTAGGCGATTTTTATTTTTTTAGGCTTCCTTTGAATGCCTTAATATCTGAATAACCTTTGCAAAGGCAAGCACTAATCAGAATTTATGTGCAGCTTCCAGAAATAGGGCAGGAGTTGTAGATGGCAGAAAGCACAATGGTGAAGATGCTGCAATGTGTGTAACCTTCCTGCTTTACTAACAATTTTTTTCTGTGTCAGAGAGTTAAAGAAGAAATACTGCATTACAGCAATACCAAAACTGGTGATTGTAAAACAGAATGGGGATGTCATCACTGACAAAGGCCGTAAACAGATACGAGATCTCGGCATGGCATGCTTCCGGAACTGGATCGAGGTGGCAGAAGTTTTCCAGAATTTTTCAGTTGATTGAGAACTGCCATGAAATAAACTGTAGAATCTGGAAATTAATGTATAAGGAAAGCCTGTGACATTTGAATGTAAATTTTATAGTTGAAGCATAGGTTTGCAACAAAAAAGAAGCTTTAGTTTTACATGCACATTCTTATTTTAAACAAAGCTCTGTAACCAAATGTAGCAAACTGCAATTATAAATAAACAATTTCTTTGCATATTTTGAAATGTTTCTTCTAAAATTTGTACGGTATAGATCTTATAAAAAATCATTTTTATTAAAGACATTTTAATCCTAATTTTTTGATTTTCTGTTTTTTTCAAACTGCCAGATGAGATGGTATTTACTGCTATCATTTTTTTTGTATGAAGTAGGCCTGCTTTTAATGTGACCCTGTGGTGCAATCCAAACATTTTACTGAACTAATACAAAAGCAAAATACTGTAGATGCTGGAAATCTGAAAGAAAAATAGAAAATTCTGGAAATACTCAGCAGGTCAGGCAGCATCTGTAGAGAGAGAAACAGTTTTAACTTTTCAGGTTGAGGGTCATCGACCTGAAACATTAACAATTTCTCTCTCCACTGATGCTGTCTGACCTGTTTGTAATCTGTAGGGCCAGGACATAACCTTCACAATTAGGAATTTTTAGAATTATTACAATTACAATGAATATGATATTACAATTAGGAATCTCTTGTGATTAGTGTGAGGGACATTAGTGGAGACTTTTGACATTTACAGACATTGAAAACTGGAAAACTGAAGGAAGGAGATATTGCTGGATAGTTCAAGGGAATGAGTGGGATAAGTAAAGGAAGAAAAGAAAGACTTGCATTTATATAGCACCTTTCACAACCTCAGGACGTCCCAAATCGCTTTACAGCCAATGAAGTACTTTTGAAGTGTAGTCACTGTTGTAATGTAGGAAACACAGCAGTCAATTTGTGCATGGCAAGGTCCCACAAACAGCAATATGATAATGACAAGATCATCTATTTTAGTGATGTTAGATGAGGGACAAATATTGGCCAGGACACCATGGATAACTTCCCTGCTCTTACAAAAGCAAAATACTGTGGATGCTGGAATGAAATAAAAACAGAAAATGCTGGAAATATTTAGCAGGTCGGGTACCATCTGTGGAGAGAGAAGCAGTTTTAAAGTTTCAGGTCAATGATCTTCAAAAGAACTGGAAAAAGTTAGAGACATAGCAGGTTTTAAGTAAGTACAGAGGCAGTGAAAGGGGAGGAAAGAACAAAAGGGATGATTAGAGATAGGGTGGAAAGCAGGAGTGATTAAATTACAAAAGGGATGATGGTGCTAGGCAAAACGGGTGGTAATGGGAAAATAAAAGAAACAAAAGATGGGTCTAGAGGAGCTGAAAATGACAAAATCAAAATCATTACCAGCAACTACTGTCCGAGAAATAGGAGCAGTGGTTATGATTTGAAATTGTTGAACTCTGTGTTGAGTCCGGAAAGGTGCAAAGTGTCTTCTTGAAAGATGCCCTGCTATTCCTCAAGTATCCGTTGAGCTTAATTAGAACAGTGTAGGAGACCAAGGGTAGAGAGATCAGAGTGGGAGTGGGGCGGAGAATTCACATGACCAACGACCGGAGCTTGGTCCCACTTGCGGACTGAACGGAGGTGTTCCGTAAAGTGATCACCCAATCTGTGTTTTGTCTTCCCAAAGTAGAAGAGAGCGAATACGGTATACTAAATTGAAAGAAGTACAAGTAAATTGTTGTTTCACCTAGAGGGAGTGTTTGGTGCCCTAGATGGTGGGAAGGGGAGATAAAAGGGCAGGTGTTCTTTCTCCTTCTGCAAGGGAAGGTGTTGTGGGATGGAGAGGGGATGTTGGGGGTGATTGAAGAGTGGACCCGGGTGTTACGGAGGGAATGGCCCATTTGGAATGCTGAAAGGGGAGTGGTGGCATCTTGCTGGAGATGGTGGAAATGGCAGAGGATGATCTGTTGAATGTGGAGTACAATAGTAAGGAAGTCTTGCTACAATTGTACAGGGAGTTGGTGAGACCACACCTGGAGTACTGTGCACCGTTTTGGTCTCCTTATCTGTAGAAGGACATCCTTGCCTTGGAGGTGGTGCAACAAAGGTTCACCAGATTGATCCCTGGGATGAGAGGGTTGTCCTATGAGGAGAGATTGACTAGATTGGGCCTATGCTCTGGAGTTTAGAAGAATAAGCAGTAATCTCATTGAAACATATGATTCTGAGGTGGATTGACAGGGTTGATGCTGAGAGGTTGTTTCCGCTGATTGGAGAGTCTAAAACTCTTGGGTGAAGGATAAGGGGTCGGCCATTTAAGACTGAGATGAGGAGAAATTTCTTCACTCCGAGAGCTGTGAATTTTTGGAATTCTCTACCCCAAAGGGTTGTGGATGCTGAGTAGTTGAGTATATTCAAGGCTGAGATCGATAGATTTTTGGCCTCTAGGGGAATCAAGGGATATGGGGATCGGGCAGGAAAGTGGAGTTGAGGTTAAAGATCAACCATGATCTTACGGAATGGCGGAGCAGGCTCGAGGGGTCATATGGTCTACTCTTGCTCCTAATTCTTGTGTTGTGTTCTTTGCTGAACCAATGCAAATTTATTCTCAAGAGCTAAATGGAGAGTACTCTAAAAGAATTAAAAAAAATAATTTTGCTGTAATTGCACAATTAATTCCAATGGAACTGGTTTGGTCTCGGGATAAAATTAATAGGCTGTTAATGAAAATGTTTGCAGGTTCTTTCAAATATGATCAATCCCACCTGCAATAAAATTCTGGTTATAAGTTTTGCCGGTCTACAAGTCAATGATATATCAAAGTGGCAATGTGTGAATTGGTGTATCGGAGGCATGAAAAAAAATCATGAAGTTCGGGCTTATTCACCAAATCTTAGTGAGTTATAGTGAAAGAACTACATGTTCTTTCTCTTTTGAATGCTGCTATTCGGCTAAATCATCTGACATCCCCTAGTGGAGAAGAGGTCTAATTTACTACATAACTAATGTATCCCTTTGCCCTTCTCTACTCCACTTTTTAATAAAATTGTGTATCCTTCGTTCCTACATTACAACAGTGAACACACTTCAAAAAGTACTTTGTTGTTTGTAAAGTGCTTTGGGACATCCTGTGGCTGTGAAAGGCACTATATAAATGCAAATCTTTCTCCCATCCTTGCCTGAAGACATTACCTCATTTTTGGGGATTGACTTTGAGCACCAGCCACCCTCTAGTGCTTTCTGCATTATTCATGTGAGTATGAATGTTGACAGGCTATTTAACGGCAGAGAGCGCTACAGTTGATTCTATTCTAATCCAACATATTTGTATGTGAATTTTCACTAAGATTATTGGATAGCAGTCAATTGTTGCATCAAATAGATGCAAATGAGGTAGGCAATTTAGTTCCTATTAGCTCATTCATGCAGACAAAGGACCTGCATTACCCATTATGTCATCTCTTTGACTCTTGAATGATTCAACGGTTTTTGTCTCCCATTACCCAACCCAGGAGACCATTCCAAGTGTTGACCATTCTGTACATAATGAAATTCTTCCTGACGTGTCCTAAATTTTCCTTTCACTAAGTTAGATTTATGCACCCATATTCTAGTATCCTGACAGACCTCTGAGTAGTGCTTTGGATTAACCTTACATGTGTCATTTAATACTTTATGTATTCTATAAGGCCTACCTTTCAGTTACTTCTTTCCAAGACTAAAGAACCTCAGTTCCTCCAGTTCCTACACTATCTTTATGGTTGGATGTTTCACTTGTATTTTGATGAATAAAACATATTTTGATGAGTCTGCAGCCTCTTGATTCAGCAATGTTTCAATTGCTGAAGGGATTGTCCCAGATTATTTTATATTTTTCAAGCAAAAAAGAACTTTCTTTCACTTCTCATAATCATTGGCTCCTCAAAGAAAAAGAGCTATGTGAAAAAAATGTTTTCTGTTCTTGGAATGTCAGTAATGCTGGCAAGGCTATATTTATTGCTAATTCCTAGTTACTCTGAGGTGGTCATGATGAGTGTCCCTGCAGTGATGATGCTCCTACAATGGTGTTGCGTAGGGAATTCCAGGATAGTGATGCAGTGACAACGAAGGAACAGCAGGTATATTTCCCAGTCAGATTATGTGTGACTTGGGAGAGGGACTTGCAGGTGATGGTGTTCCCATGACTTTCCTGCTTTTGTTCTTCCTGATAGAGGTTGTAGGGCTGAGAGATGCTATCAAAGTAAATGTAGGGAGTTTGCAGTGCATCCTATTTACTGCAGCCACAGTGTGCCATTGGTGGAGGGGGTGCCAATCAAGTGGAATACACTGTCCTAGATGGTGTTGAGTTTCTTGAAGGTTGTTGCCCATCAAGCCAAGTGGTGAGCACTACAGCACACCCTTGACTTGAGCTTTGTCAATGGTGAGAAGGTTTTGAGAAGTCAGGAGATGAGCCCTTCATTGCAGTGTACACAGCTTCTGCCCTGCTGTTGTAGCCAGTGTTAATATAACTTGTCCAATTATGTTTCTGGTCAGAGGTGTCTTTGAATCAAGCAATTTTAGCTGCTTCATCTGTAACTTTTCCTCTGTCATTAGGTCAGGAGTGAGACTGTATGTGTACAGTTGTATTGTGTTCAACTTCATTCACAACTCTCTTGATAATGAAGTGTCCTATGCCAATCTACAGCAGGACCTGGACAACATCCAGGCTTTGGCTCACTAGTGGCAGGCAACATTCGTGTGATATAAGTGCCAGGCAATAACCAGCTTCAACCTACACCTGGCCTTCAACGGCACCACTACTAAGTTAATTGCTGCCACCTCATCAACTAATACATACACAGATGTCAGAATAGAAACTGCATAAAAGTTATGCTATGAAAATATATTGCAATATTCAAATTAAATGTTAATTGTATGTCTAATTAAAACATTCAACTGGCAACCGGCATCAATTTAAAAAAAGACTGTCATTGATAAACCCGCCAGATGGTACCTTTAGCTGATAATCAGATCTGCAGCTCCTTTCAGCTTACTGCCTTTATTTTTAACAAACTTAATTGACCTTCATAAAGAACATCCTCTGTAAATTTTATGATAATACAGATTTGCTACTGCATGACTTGATCATGTAAAACCTCAGATACAGTAACCATAGGCATTGAAAATTGATTCCTTCACTTACATTTTCAAAAATGTTCTGCTTATCTTCGATAAATTACATTGAGAGCACCATACAGGCAGATCATGACACTGGTCTGTGAGTATAATCAAATAATGCAATTCCTAATAAGTAACATAAGCATGTGTAAATATTCAAATAGTCACACATAATCTGACTTGGATATATACCTGCTGTTCCTTCGTTGTCACTGCATCAATATCCTGGAATTCCCTACGCAACACCTTTGTGAGAGCATCATCACTGCAGGGACTGTAGCAATTCATGGCGGACACTCATCATGACCTTCTCAGGGTAACTAGGGATTAGCAATAAATATAAATATTCAGGTGGTAAATATCCAATCTGGATAATTACCACCCCATCAGTCTACTCTCAATCATCAGCAAAGTGATGGAAGATCCTTTGCCATTGGTGTCTTGTGTATCATTCCAACGTTCACCCAAGATGTGCCTTTATGAGGGCACATAGCATATCCAGTATTAGCTCCATCCCTCAGTTTCCTCCATCCCTCAGTTTCCTCCATTTAGGAGAACAGGTCCATTATGAGCTGGCGACATGTGACTCTTGGTCCGGCAGCATCTCCACGCAGCCTCCCTCGTGGATGGTGTGGCTATCCAATGGGGGCCTCGCCAGGCTCGTCTTCGTCGTCCTTCTCTTGAGGTGGACATGCAATCCCCACTGGCAATGCCAGGCCGCTCATGAAAACCAAGCTGTGCAACATGCAGCACACCACAATGAATTCGGAAACCTGTTGATGGGAGTATTGAAGACTGCCTCCAGAGCGGTCCAGGCATCGGTCTGCCTGTAGGAGATGGCATATCTCTGTCAGCACTTCCTTTCAGAAGCGCAGCCTTCTCACTCACTGCTCCTCGGAGAGCTCAAGGTCTGAGCGTTGGTGCCTGTAAATCCGTGGGGGGCAAGCCTTCCTCCCCAGACGTCTTTGGCCTCTCCTCATCCGGGTCCCGACATGGCCAATAGCCCTTGCTGTAGCCTGATGCTACCTTGCAATAGCATGGAGCATGATACGCTGTTGAACTAGTAATGTCCCAATTAAATTCTTTCAGTGAAGATGTAAGGACACTGTAATGGCAGATAAAAGTTTTAAGTCAGAGCTTCACGCAATGTGCTGTGCGCAACCGTTGCAGTCAATGTGAACTGCGATGTAGGATCCTCATTCCTCAATTTAAATACACCGCCAATACTGTCTGCTGTACCCTGGGAATGCCTGTTTTTGCAGACATTTCCTGGGAGGGGCGTATAATGAAGCGTTAGGGCGCAATTTTGCATCCGGGATGCTAGTGGAGCGGTGCACAACGATTGACGGCATGATCTCAGTGAAGCTAGAGGTAGGGCGGTAAGTTTTTGTGCTGCTGCAAACCATAAGCCGAATTTGACGGGCGAGCCCTAAAATCTGGATGCCTGCAATAACGTCTAGAACCACCATTTACTGCCCCTCCAGGGCACTAACAGAGGCACAAGTGAGCCGAACATCCAGCCCAAAGAATGGGAATTTAGGTCAAACGTATGGAAGGAAACCTGTCATCCTTACCCAGTTTGACACAGGCTACATCCTCCTCCAATGCCTCTCCACCATCATCCAACTGAGTGGGACTGCACTCACCTGGTTCCATACTTATCTATCTAATCGTAGCCAGAAAATCACCTGCAATGGCTTCTCTTCTCACTTCTGCATCGTTACCTCTGGTGTCCCCCAAGGATCTACACTTGGCCCCCCCACCTATTTCTCATCTATATGCTGCCCCTTGGTGACATCATCTGAAAACACAGCGTCAGTTTCCACATGTACACTGATGACATCCAGCTCTACCTCACCACCATCTCTCTTGACCCCTTCACTGTCTCTAAATTGTCTGACATCCAGTACTGGATGAGCAGAAATTTCCTCCAACTAAATATTGGGAAGACCGTTTCAGTCTCCGCCAGGAACTCCGTTTCCTAGCCACTGACTCTATGCCTCTCCCTGTCATTTGTCTGAGGCTGAACCAAACTGTTTGTAACCTTGGTGTCATACTTGACCACAAAATGAACTTTCGCCACATATCTGCACCATCATTAAGACCGCCTATTTCCACCTCTGTAATATCGCCCGACTCCCCCCTTGCCTCAGCTCCTGCTGCTGAAACCCTCATCCTTTGTTACCTCTAGACTTGACTATTCCAATGCACTCCTGGCCAGACCCCCAATGTTCTACCCTCCGTAAACTTGAAGTCATCCAAAACTCTGCTGCCTGTGTCCTGACACATACCAAATCCCATTCAATCATCACCCCTGTGCTCATTGGCCTACATCAGTTAATCATTGCCTCAATTTTAAAATTCAAATCCCTCCCTGGCCTCGCCCCTCCCTATCTCTGTAATCTTCTCCAGCCCCACACCATTCTGAGATATATACACTGCACTAATTCTGGCCTCTTGAGCATCCCCGATTTTAATCTCTCAACCATTGGTGGCCATGCCTTCAGCTACTAAGGCCCTAAAGTTGTTGTGAAGCACCTTAGGATGTTTTACTATGTTAAAGGCGCTGTATAAATAAAAATTATTATTATTTAAGTCCTGGAAGTCTCTCCCTAAACTTCTCCGGCTCTCTACCTCACTTTCTTCCTTCAAGACACGCCAGAACTAGCCATGCCTCCAGCAAAGCTGTTCCAGTACATCTACAACACTGGCATCTACTTTACAATATGAAAAGCAGGACAAATCCAATCCAGTCAATTACTGCCCCAATAGTCTACTCTCACTCATCAGTAAAGTGATGGAATGTGTTGTCAACAGTGTTATTAAGTAGCACCTACTCACCAATAACCTCCACACCAATCCTCAGTTTGGGTTCCGCCAAGACCACTCGGCTCCAGACCTCATTATAGTCTTGGTCCAAACACGGACAAAAGAGCTGAATTCCAGAAGTGAGGTGAGAGTGACTGCCCTTGACATCAAGGCAGCATTTGACCGAGTGTGGCATCAAGGAATTCTAATAAAATTGAAGTCAATGGGAATTGGGGAAAACTCTCCACTAGCTGGAGTCATATCTAGCATAATGGAAGATGGTTGTGGTTGTTGGAGGTCAATCATCTCAGCCCCAGGACATCGCTGCAGGAGTTCCTCAGGGCAGTGTCCAAGGCTTGACCATCTTCAGCTGCTTCATCAATGACCTTTTCTCCATCATAAGGTCAGAAGTGGGGATGTTCGCTGATGATTACAGTGTTCAGTTCCATTTGCAACTTCTCAAATAATGAAGCAGTCCATGCCCGCATGCAGCAATACTTGGGACAACATTCAGACTGTAGGCTGATAAGTGACAAGTAACATTCGCGCCATACAAGTACCAGGCAATGACTATCTTCAACAAGCGAGAGTCTAACCACTGCCCCTAGATATTCAACGGCATTACCAGTGCCGAATCCCCCACCAGAAACTTAACTGGACCAGCCATATAAATACTGTGGTAACAAGGGCAGATCAGAGGCTGGGTATTCTGCGGCGAGTATCTCACCTCCTGACTCCCTTAAGCCTTTCCACCATCTACAAGGCACAAGTCAGGAGTGTGATGGAATACTCTCCACTTGCCTGGATGAGTGCAGCTCCAACAACACAAAAGAAGCTCGACACCAACCAGGACAAACCAGCCCGCTTGATTGGCATCCTTGAAGGGCCTTGGGACGTTTTACTATATTATATAAGTACAAGTTAATGTTGTTGTTGTAGAAAAGAGGGACATGTTACCTACATGTCTTATCAAACCAGGAAGTGATTGAGTTCACAGGCTTTGAATGTCCACAAACTTTGTCTGAAACATCAGCTTTGACTGAAACAATAAGAAAAATCTTTTCTCAGCTGTGCAACTATGAAATGATACTGTAAGCTTCCCTTCGGCAGTTTCAGGTAGGGAAACCTTTTCCTTTTCACCATTCTGTCATGGAGCCCTTACCATTTTAATAGTGTTATCATTCTTCTGGATTGATATTATAACTCCTCTCTGTTCAGTTTCTCTAATAACCTCATATTAATCACATATGTTATCATTCATTGTATAATGCCCACAATCATTACATGCCACGCTTTCACCCACAACAACATATTTCTCTTACAGTTTGTTAAAATGAAAACAAGAATGGAGCCCTTCATAAACTGAAATGTCTTCTTTTCAGATCTCTTGTTGCAAACTGTAAGTCCTGTTCTGATATAGGAAGAAGTCACTTTATTTCCAGTGTTTGTTTTGATCTAGGATTCCCCAAGTGCATTGAACCTGGAGTCACATATCAGGGCACTTTAAGCACAGGTTACCCATTGAATTATTTCAGATGGAGTTCAGGCACTACCAAGAGGTGATAGGGTACATCTCTTGTCCCACCGAAGACATAGTTCTGTGGATTCTAGACTCATTTACTAGTTGGACAATTTGGGTAATTTTCACAAGGGTAGCTATCATGCTGACCTAATACCTCCAAATAGAGTTCAAAGGAGAGCAATACTCTAGGGAAAGGTAGAATTCAATCTAAAATCGTTTCTGATAACTACTGTTCAAGATTGTTTAAATCATCTCCTGTGCGAGAGAAGTTTTCTAGTTTACTAGTGACAAAGCAGCTGACTCCCAGTGTTGGGCCTACCAGCTAAATAGATACTACATAGATAAGGTATCATTACGTCAAGTAATGGCTGACTTTATTCAGACAATGATCCTGTGGAAGGATCCATCAAAATATAGGTTCACCTAAAGTGCACAGATGCTGCATTATACACTTTGTAACTAGAAAATAAGTGCCTATTGTTTTATAAATAATGTTATTGAAAAAATATAATGCATCCTTGAAATTAATCTTTTTTTCCCTTTGTTATTTGTGTATATTCTTATGCAGTAGAACACATAACTAATACATCATTTCACAGATTTTAAAGAAGTACATATTTTTGATGATTTTTAAATATTTATTTCATTTTGCAAGTGCTGTATTGACATTAATTGCACTTTGGTAAAGGTTTGTTGGGTCAAATGACCCTATCTGATTCAAAAATAACTCTTACATTTTTATGTATATAATCCATTTAAAACTCATTAATAATATAGCTCAACATTAGGTGTATTAAATGTATTGGATGAGTCAGCAGTGTCAGAAAAAAACATTTGTATTTATTTTTGGTGGTGTACAATGCATAATTAAGGTCCAAATACATATTTTATATTTAAAATGATGTAATGTGTTTAGAAAATAAAAATAATCATGCTGACTTAACGAAAGAAAGAACTTGCATCTTTATAGCACCCCTTTCATCCTCAGGTTGTCCTTAAGCATGTTACAGCCAATAAATAACTTTTAACCTATTAGGTGCCCGCAGCTCGATGATAATGAGGCTCGAGATCATATGTGCCTTGGGCCATTCCATTCAGGTGCAGGAATGTATGCCCCCTTTGGACGCGCTCGAATTTCTGGGCACAACAGTTTGAATATGGGGCGAGGTGATTAAGTGTACAAAGTGCTTAAAGTCTATGTTTGGCAAAAAACAAATGTCATCTTTATTATTTTAAGTATTAAGGAGGGTCGAGTAATATATGTTTCACTGTGTTATACAGTTTACTGTTTAGTCATAGAAACATAGAAAATAGGAGCAGTAGTAGGCCATTCAGCCCTTTGAGTCTGCACCGCCATTCAATATGATCATGGCTGATCCTCTATCTCAACACCATATTCCTGCTTTTTCCCCATACCCCTTGATGTCTTTTGTGTCTAGAAATCTATCTATCTCCCTCTTAAATATATTCAGTGACTTGGCTTCCACAGCCTTCTGTGGTAGAGAATTCCACAGGTTCATCACCCTCTGAGTGAAAACATTTCTCCTCATCTCGGCCCTAAATTTCCTACCCAGTATCCTGAGACTGTGATCCCTTGTTCTAGACTTCCCAGCCAGGGAACACATCCTCCCCGCATCCAGTCTATCCAATCCAGTCAGAATTTTACATATTTCAATGAGATCCCTCTCATTCTTCTAAACTCCAGTGAATACAGGCCTAGTCAACCCAATCTCTCCTCATACGACAGTCCTGCCATCCCAGGAATCAGTCTGGTGAACCTTTGCTGCACTCCCTCTATGGCAAGTATATCCTTTCTTAGATAAGGAGACCAAAAGTGCACACAATACTCCAGGTGTGGTCTCACCAAGGCCCTGCATAACTGTAGTAAGACATCCGCGCTCTTGTACTCAAATCCTCTTGCAATGAAGGCCAACATACCATTTGCCTTCCTAACTGCTTGCTGCACCTACATGTTTGCTTTCAATGACTGCCGTACAAGGACACCCAGGTCCCTCTGTACATCGACACTGCCCAAGCCATCACCATTTAAATAATACTTTGTCCTTATGTTTTTCCTATCAAAGTGGATAACTTCCACATTTATCCACGTTGTACTGCATCTACCATGTGTTTGCCCACTCACTCAACCTATCTAAATTGCTTGCATCGTCTTTGCATCCTCTTCACAACTCACAATCCCACCTAGTTTTGTGTCGTCAGCAAACTTGGAAATATTACATTTGGTTCCCTCATCTAAATCATTTATATATATATATATATATATATTGTGAATAGCTGGGGCCCAACCACTGATCCCTGTGGTACCCCACTAGTCACTGCCCGCCACCCTGAAAAAGACCCGTTTATTCCTACTCTCTGTTTCCTGTCAGTTAACCAATTTTCAATCCATGTCAATACATTACCCCCAATCCTATGTGCTTTAATTTGGTACACTAACGCCTTATGTGGAACTTTATCAAAGGCCTTCTGAAAATCCAAATGCACTACATCCACTGGTTCTCCCTTATCTATTCTATCAGTTACAGTCTCAAAATACTCCAGTAGGTTTGTCAAACATGATTTTCCTTTCATAAATCCATGTTGACTTTGTCTAATCCTGTTGATAATATCTAAGTGTATCGTTATCACATCCTTTATAATAGACTCTAGCATTTTCCCTACCGCTGATGTTAGGCTAACCGGTCTGTAGTTCCTTGTTTTTTTTCTCTCCCTCCTTTTTTAAATAGTGGGGTTACATTTGCCACCCTCCAGTCTGCAGGAACTGTTCCATAATCTATAGAATTTTGAAAGATGACAACCAATGCATCTACTATTTCCATGGCCACCTCGTTTAGTACTCTGGGATGCAGATCATCAGGCCCTGGGGATTTATCGGTCTTCAGTCCCATTAGTTTCTCCAGCACTATTTTTTTTACTAATAATCATTTCCTTTAATTTCTCTTGCTCACTAGACCCTTGGTTCCCTAGCATTTCTGAGACGTTATTTGTGTCCTCTTCCGTGAAGACAGAACCAAAGTACTTATTTAATTGTTCTGCTATTTTCATGTTCCCCATTACAAATTCTCCCATTTCTGTCTGTAAAGGATCTACATTTGTCTTCATTAATCTTTTTCCTTTTACGTACTTGTAGAAACTTTTGCAGTCGATTTTTAGATTCCTTGCAAGTTTGCTCACATATTTTATTTTTGCCCTCTTAATTAATCTCTTGGACCTTTTTTGCTGAATTCTAAACTGCTCCCAATCCTCAAGCTTGCTACTTTTTCTGGCAAATTTGTATAACTCCTCTGTGAATGTAATACAATCCTTAATTTCTTTTGTTAGCCATGGTTGGGCCACTATTCCTTTTGTGTTTCTCCACCAGAATGGATGTATAACTGTTGCAATTCATGCATTCGTTCCAACATTCTATAGACTCTGGATCTGTTTCTATGGATTCGAGGGTAGCTAATGTAACCCCACTTTTTAAAAAAAGGAGGGAGAGAGAAAACAGGGAATTATAGACTGGTTAGCCTAACTGGTAGTGGGGAAAATGTTGGAATCAGTTATTAAAGATGTAAAGCAGCGCATTTGGAAAGCAGTGACAGGATCGGTCCATGTCCAAACAGTAGTAGTGATGTTGGGGAGGGCATCAAACATGAAATTAGGGGTGCATGCAATAAAGGTGCAGCAGTTATAATGGGTGACTTTAATATGCACATAGATTGGGCTAACCAAACTGGAAGCAATACGGTGGAGGAGGATTTCCTGGAGTGCATAAGGGATGGTTTTTTAGACCAATATGTCGAGGAACCAACTAGGGGGGAGGCCATCTTAGACTGGGTGTTATGTAATGAGAGAGGATTAATTAGCAATCTCGTTGTGCGAGGCCCCTTGGGGAAGAGTGACCATAATATGGTGGAATTCTGCATTGGGATGGAGAATGAAACAGTTAATTCAGAGACCATGGTCCAGAACTTAAAGAAGGCTAACTTTGAAGGTATCAGGCGTGAATTGGCTGGGGTGGATTGGCGAATGATACTTAAGGGGTTGACTGTCGATGGGCAATGGCAGACATTTAGAGACCGCATGGATGAACTACAACAATTGTACATTCCTGTCTGGCATAAAAATAAAAAAGGGAAGGTGGCTCAACCGTGGCTATCAAGGGAAATCAGGGATAGTATTAAAGCCAAGGAAGTGGCATACAAATTGGCCAGAAATAGCAGCGAACCTGGGGACTGGGAGAAATTTAGAACTCAGCAGAGGGTTTGATTAGGGCAGGGAAAATGGAGTATGAGAAGAAGCTTGCAGGGAACATTAAGACGGATTGCAAAAGTTTCTATAGATATGTAAAGAGAAAAAGGTTAGTAAAGACAAACGTAGGTCCCCTGCAGTCAGAATCAGGGGAAGTCATAACGGGGAACAAAGAAATGGCGGACCAATTGAACAAGTACTTTGGTTCGGTAGTCACGAAGGAGGACACAAACAACCTTCCGGTTATAAAAGGGGTCGGGGGGTCTAGCAAGGAGGAGGAACTGAGGGAAATCCTTATTAGCCAGGAAATTGTGTTGGGGAAATTGATGGGATTGAAGGCCGATAAATCCCGTGGGCCTGATGGACTGCATCCCAGAGTACTTAAGGAGGTGGCCTTGGAAATAGTGGATGCGTTGACAGTCATTTTCCAACATTCCATTGACTCTGGATCAGTTCCTATAGAGTGGAGGGTAGCCAATGTAACCCCACTTTTTAAAAAAGGAGGGAGAGAGAAAACAGGGAATTATAGACCGGTTAGCCTGACATCGGTAGTGGGTAAAATGATGGAATCAATTATTAAGGATGTCATAGCAGTGCATTTGGAAAGAGGTGACATGATAGGTTCAAGTCAGCATGGATTTGTGAAAGGGAAATCATGCTTGACAAATCTTCTGGAATTTTTTGAGGATGTTTCCAGTAAAGTGGACAAGGGAGAACCAGTTGATGTGGTATATTTGGACTTTCAGAAGGCGTTCGACAAGGTCCCACACAAGAGATTGATGTGCAAAGTTAGAGCACATGGGATTGGGGGTAGTGTACTGACATGGATTGAGAACTGGTTGTCAGACAGGAAGCAAAGAGTAGGAGTAAATGGGTACTTTTCAGAATGGCAGGCAGTGACTAGTGGGGTACCGCAAGGTTCTGTGCTGGGGCCCCAGCTGTTTACACTGTACATTAATGATTTAGATGAGGGGATTAAATGTAGTATCTCCAAATTTGCGGATGACACTAAGTTGGGTGGCAGTGTGAGCTGCGAGGAGGATGCTGTGAGGCTGCAGAGCGACTTGGATAGGTTAGGTGAGTGGGCAAATGCATGGCAGATGAAGTATAATGTGGATAAATGTGAGGTTATCCACTTTGGTGGTAAAAACAGAGAGACAGACTATTATCTGAATGGTGACAGATTAGGAAAAGGGGAGGTGCAAAGAGACCTGGGTGTCATGGTACATCAGTCATTGAAGGTTGGCATGCAGGTGCAGCAGGCGGTTAAGAAAGCAAATGACATGTTGGCCTTCATAGCAAGGGGATTTGAGTACAGGGGCAGGGAGGTGTTGCTACAGTTGTACAGGGCATTGGTGAGGCCACACCTGGAGTATTGTGTACAGTTTTGGTCTCCTAACCTGAGGAAGGACATTCTTGCTATTGAGGGAGTGCAGCGAAGGTTCACCAGACTGATTCCCGGGATGGCGGGACTGACCTATCAAGAAAGACTGGATCAACTGGGCTTGTATTCACTGGAGTTCAGAAGAATGAGAGGGGACCTCATAGAAACATTTAAAATTCTGACGGGGTTAGACAGGTTAGATGCAGGAAGAATGTTCCCAATGTTGGGGAAGTCCAGAACCAGAGGTCACAGTCTAAGGATAAGGGGTAAGCCATTTAGGACCGAGATGCGGAGGAACTTCTTCACCCAGAGAGTGGTGAACCTGTGGAATTCTCTACCACAGAAAGTAGTTGAGGCCAATTCACTAAATATATTCAAAAAGGAGTTAGATGAGGTCCTTACTACTAGGGGGATCAAGGGGTATGGCGAGAAAGCAGGAATGGGGTACTGAAGTTGAATGTTCAGCCATGAACTCATTGAATGGCGGTGCAGGCTAGAAGGGCCGAATGGCCTACTCCTGCACCTATTTTCTATGTTTCTATGTTTCTATGTTAGCATGGATTTATGAAAGGGAAATCATGCTTGACAAATCTTCTAGAATTTTTTGAGGATGTAACTAGTAGAGTGGAAAAGGGAGAACCAGTGGATGAGGTGTATTTGGACTTTCAAAAGGCTTTTGACAAGGTCCCATACAAGAGATTAGTGTGCAAAATTAAAGAACATGGTATTGGGGGTAATGTATTGACATGGATAGAGAACTGGTTGGCAGACAGGAAGCAAAGAGTAGGAATTAACGGGTCCTTTTTAGAATGGGACCCCAGCTATTTACAATATACATTAATGATTTAGATGAAGGAATTGAATGTAATATCTCCAAGTTTGCAGATGACACTAAGCTGGGTGGCAGTGTAAGCTGTAAGGAGGATGCTAAGAGGCTGCAGGGTGATTTGGACAGGTTAGGTGAGTGGGCAAATGCAATATAATGTAGATAAATGTGAGGTTATCCACTTTGGTGGCAAAAACAGGAAGGCAGAATATTATCTGAATGGTGACAGATTAGGAAAAGGGGAGGTGCAATGAGACTTGGGTGTCATGGTACATAGAAACATAGAAACATAGAAAATAGATGCAGGAGTAGGCTATTCGGCCCTTCTAGCCTGCACCGCCATTCAATGAGTTCATGGCTGAACATGCAAATTCAGTACCCCCTTCCTGCTTTCTCGCCATACCCCTTGATCCTGCTGTACCTACATGCCACTTTCAATGACATGAATCATTGAAAGTGGCATGTAGGTACAGCAGGCGGTGAAGAAGGCAAATGACTTGTTGGTCTTCATAGCGAGAGGATTTGAGTATAGGAGCAGGGAAGTCTTACTACAGTTGTACAGGGCCTTGGTGAGGCCACACCTTAAATATTGTGTACAGTTTTGGTCACCTAATCTGAGGAAGGACATTCTTGCTATTGAGGGAGTGCAGCGAAGGTTCACCAGACTAATTCCAGGGGTGGCAGGACTGATATTTGAAGAAAGACTGGATCGACTAGCTTATATTCACTGGAATTTAGAAGACTGAGAGGGGATCTCATAGAAACATGTAAAATTCTGACAGGATTGGACAGGTTAGGTTCAGGAAGAATGTTCCCAATGTTGGGGAAGTCCAAAACCAGGGGTCACAGTCTAAGGATAAGGGGTAAGCCATTTAGGACCAAGATGAGGAGCAACTTCTTCACTCAGAGAATTGTGAACCTGTGGAATTCTCTACCACAGAAAGTTATTGAGGCCAGTTTGTTAGATATATTCAAAAGGGAGTTAGATGTGGCCCTTACGGCTAAAGGGATCAAGGGGTATGGAGTGAAAGCAGGAATGGGGTACCGAAGTTGCATCATCAGCCATGATCATATTGAATGGTGGTGCAGGCTCGAAGGGCCGAATGGCCTACCCCTGCACCTATTTTCTATGTTTCTATGTTCCTCAAATGTTACCCATTGCCTATCCACCGTCATACCTTTTAATGAATCTTCCCAATCTATCATAGCCAATTCATTCCTCATACCTTCGTAGTTTCCTTTGTTTAGATTTAGGACTCTAGTTTCCGATTGGACGACTTCACTTTCCATCTTAATAAAGAATTCAATCATGTTATGGTCACGTTTCCCTAAAGAATCCTGCACAACAAGAGTGTTAATTAACCCCTTCTCATTACACAATACCCAATCTAGGATAGCCTGTTCCCTAGTAGGCTCCTCAACATACTGGTCTAAAAAAACATCTCGTACAGGAATTCATCTGCCAAAGTATAGAAACATAGAAAATAGGTGCAGGAGTAGGCCATTAGGCCCTTCGAGCCTGCACTACCATTCAGTAAGATCATGGCTGATCATTCACCTCAGTACCCCTTTCCTGCTTTCTCTCCAAGGGGTAAGCCATTTCGGACCGAGATGAAGAGCAACTTCTTCACTCAGTGAGTTGTTAACCTGTGAATTCTCTACCGCAGAAGGTTGTTGAGGCCAGCTCGTTAGATATATTCGAAAGGGAGTTAGATATGGCCCTTATGGCTAAAGGGATCAAGGGGTATGGAGAGAAAGCAGGAAAGGGGTACTGAGGTTGAATGATCAGCCATGGTCTTATTGAATGATGGTGCAAGCTCAAAAGGCTGAATGGCCTACTCCTGCACCTAATTTCTATGTTTCTATGTTTCTACTCCTTGATCCCTTTAGCCATAAGGGCCATATCTAACTCCCTCTTGAATATATCCAACGAACTGGCACCAACAACTCTCTGCGGTAGGGAATTCCACAGGTTAACAACTCTGAGTGAAAAAGTTTCTCCGCATCTCAGTCCTAAATGGCTTACCCCTTATCCTTAGAGTGTCTCCTCTGTTTCTGGACTTCCCCCAACATCGGGAACATTCTTCCTGCGTCTAACCTGTCCAGTCCCGCAGTCCCGTCAGAATTTTATATGTTTCCATGAGATCCTCTCTCATCCTTCTAAACTCCAGTGAATACAGGCCCAGTCGATCCAGTCTCTCCTCATATGTCACTCCTGCCATCCCGAGAATCAGTCTGGTTAACCTTCGCTGCACTCCGTCAATAGCAAGAACATAGAAACATAGAAACATAGAAAATAGGTGCAGGAGCAGGCCATTCAGCACTTCTAGCCTGCACCACCATTCAATGAGTTCATGGCTGAACATGAAACTTCAGTACCCCCTTCCTGCTTTCTCACCATACCCCTTGATCCCCCGAGTAGTAAGGACTACATCTAACTCCCTTTTGAATATATTTAGTGAATTGGCCTCAACTACTTTCTGTGGTAGAGAAGTCCACAGGTTCACCACTCTCTGGGTGAAGAAGTTTCTCCTCATCTCGGTCCTAAATGGCTTACCCCTTATCCTCAGACTGTGACCCCTGGTTCTGGACTTCCCCAACATTGGGAACATTCTTCCTGCATCTAACATATCTAAACCCGTCAGAATTTTAAACGTTTCTATGAGGTCCCCTCTCATTCTTCTGAACTCCAGTGAATACAAGCCCAGTTGATCCAGTCTTTCTTGATAGGTCAGTCCCGCCATCCCGGGAATCAGTCTGGTGAATCTTCGCTGCACTCCCTCAATAGCAAGAATGTCCTTCCTCAAGTTAGGAGACCAAAACTGTACACAATACTCCAGGTGTGGCCTCACCAAGGCCCTGTACAACTGTAGCAACACCTCCCTGCCCCTGTATTCAAATCCCCTCGCTATGAAGGCCAACATGCCATTTGCTTTCTTAACCGCCTGCTGTACCTGCATGCTAACCTTCAATGACTGATGTACCATGACACCCAGGTCTCGTTGCACCTTCCCTTTTCCTAATCTGTCACCATTCAGATAATAGTCTGTCTCTCTGTTTTTACCACCAAAGTGGATAACCTCACATTTATCCACATTATACTTCATCTGCCATGCATTTGCCCACTCACCTAACCTATCCAAGTCACTCTGCAGCCTAATAGCATCCTCCTCGCAGCTCACACTGCCACCCAACTTAGTGTCATCCGCAAATTTGGAGATACTGCATTTAATCCCCTCGTCTAAATCATTAATGTACAATGTAAACAGCTGGGGCGCCAGCACAGAACCTTGCGGTACCCCACTAGTCACTGCCTGCCATTCTGAAAAGTCCCCATTTACTCCTACTCTTTGCTTCCTGTCTGACAACCAGTTCTCAATCCACGTCAGCACACTACCTCCAATCCCATGTGCTTTAACTTTGCACATTAATCTCTTGTGTGGGACCTTGTCGAAAGCCTTCTGAAAGTCCAAATATACCACATCAACTGGTTCTCCTTTGTCCACTTTACTGGAAACATCCTCAAAAAATTCCAGAAGATTTGTCAAGCATGATTTCCCTTTCACAAATCCATGCTGACTTGGACCTATCATGTCACCATTTTCCAGATGCACTGCTGTGACATCCTTAATAATTGATTCCATCATTTTACCCACTACTGAGGTCAGACTGACCGGTCTATAATTCCCTGTTTTCTCTCTCCCTCCTTTTTTAAAAAGTGGGGTTACATTGGCTACCCTCCACTCCATAGGAACTGATCCAGAGTCAATGGAATGTTGGAAAATGACTGTCAATGCATCCGCTATTTCCAAGGCCACCTCCTTAAGTACTCTGGGATGCAGTCCATCAGGCCCTGGGGATTTATCGGCCTTCAATCCCATCAATTTCCCCAACACAATTTCCCGACTAATAAAGATTTCTCTCAGTTCCCCCTCCTTACTAGACCCTCTGACCCCTTTTATATCTGGAAGGTTGTTTGTATCCTCCTTAGTGAATACCGAACCAAAGTACTTGTTCAATTGGTCTGCCATTTCTTTGTTCCCCGTTATGACTTCCCCTGATTCTGACTGCAGGGGACCTACGTTTGTCTTTACTAACCTTTTTCTCTTTACATACCTATAGAAACTTTTGCAATCCACCTTAATGTTCCCTGCAAGCTTCTTCTCGTACTCCATTTTCCCTGCCCTAATCAAACCCTTTGTCCTCCTCTGCTGAGTTCTAAATTTCTCCCAGTCCCCAGGTTCGCTGCTATTTCTGGCCAATTTGTATGCCACTTCCTTGGCTTTAATACTATCCCTGATTTCCCTTGATAGCCACGGTTGAGCCACCTTCCCTTTTTTATTTTTACGCCAGACAGGAATGTACAATTGTTGTAATTCATCCATGCGGTCTCTAAATGTCTGCCATTGCCCATCCACAGTCAACCCCCTAAGTATCATTCGCCAATCTATCCTAGCCAATTCACGCCTCATACCTTCAAAGTTACCCTTCTTTAAGTTCTGGACCATGGTCTCTGAATTAACTGTTTCATTCTCCATCCTAATGCAGAAATCCACCATATTATGGTCACTCTTCCTCAAGGGGCCTCGCACAATGAGATTGCTAATTAATCCTCTCTCATTACACAACACCCAGTCTAAGATGGCCTCCCCCCTAGTTGGTTCCTCAACATATTGGTCTAGAAAACCATCCCTTATGCACTCCAGGAAATCCTCCTCCACCGTATTGCTTCCAGTTTGGCTAGCCCAATCGATGTGCATATTAAAGTCACCCATTATAACTGCTACACCTTTATTGCATGCACCCCTAATTTCCTGTTTGATGCCGTCCCCAACATCCCTATTACTGTTTGGAGGTCTGTACACAACTCCTACTAACGTTTTTTGCCCTTTGGTGTTCTGCAGCTCTACCCATATAGATTCCACATCATCCAAGCTAATGTCTTTCCTAACTATTGCATTAATCTCCTCTTTAACCAACAATGCTACCCCACCTCCTTTTCCTTTCTGTCTATCCTTCCTGAATGTTGAATACCCCTGAATGTTGAGTTCCCAGCCCTGATCATCCTGGAGCCACGTCTCCGTAATCCCAATCACATCATATTTATTAACATCTATTTGCACAATTAATTCATCCACCTTATTGCGGATACTCCTTGCATTAAGACACAAAGCCTTCAGGCTTGTTTTTTTAACACCCTTTGTCCTTTTAGAATTTTGCTGTACAGTGGCCCTTTTTGTTCTTTGCCTTGGGTTTCTCCGCCCTCCACTTTTCCTCATCTCCTTTCTGTCTTTTGCTTTTGCCTCCTTTTTGTTTCCCTCTGTCTCCCTGCATTGGTTCCCATCCCCCTGCCATATTAGTTTAAATCCTCCCCAACAGCACTAGCAAACACTCCCCCTAGGACATTGGTTCCGGTCCTGCCCAGGTGCAGACCGTCCGGTTTGTACTGGTCCCACCTCCCCCAGAACCGGTCCCAATGCCCCAGGAATTTGAATCCCTCCCTGCTGCACCACTGCTCAAGCCACGTATTCATCTGCGCTATCCTGCGATTCCTACTCTGACTATCACATGGCACTGGTAGCAATCCCGAGATTACTACTTTTGAGGTCCTACTTTTTAATTTAGCTCCAAGCTCCTTAAATTCGTTTCGTAGGACCTCATCCCTTTTTTTACCTATGTCGTTGGTACCAATGTGCACCACGACAACTGGCTGTTCTCCCTCCCATTTCAGAATGTCCTGCACCCGCTCCGAGACATCCTTGACCCTTGCACCAGGGAGGCAACATACCATTCTGGAGTCTCGGTCGCGGCCGCAGAAACGCCTATCTATTCCCCTCACCATTGAATCCCCTATCACTATTGCTGTCCCACTCTTTTTCTTGCCCTCCTGTGCAGCAGAGCCAGCCACGGTGCCATGAACTTGGCTGCTGCTGCCCTCCCCTGATGAGTCATCCCCCTCAACAGTACTCAAAACAGTGTATCTGTTTTGCAGGGGGATGACCACAGGGGACCCCTGCACTACCTTCCTTGCACTACTCTTCCTGCTGGTCTTCCATTCCCTAGCTGGCTGTGGACTCTTTCCCGGCGGTAAGACCAACTCACTACACGCGATACTCACGTCATTCTCAGCATCGTGGATGCTCCAGAGCGAATCCACCCTCAGCTCCAACTCCGCAACGCGGACTGTCAGGAGCTTGAGGTGGACACACTTCCTGCACACGTAGTCGTCAGGGACACCGGAAGTGTCCCTGAGTTCCCACATGGTACAGGAGGAGCATAACACCCGACCGAGCTCTCCTGCCATGTCTTAACCCTTAGATACACTTAAATTGGCAACAACAATGTTAAAAGTTACTGACTAATATAAAAAGAAAAAGAAAAACTACTCACCAATCACCAGCCAATCACTTACCCCCTAGGCTGTGACGTCACCTTTGTTTCTTTCTTTGCCTTCTCCCTGTAGCTGCACCGGTACGCCTCTCGCCGACCCCGGACTCGCGCTGCTCCGAGCTCCCGCCTCCTCGACTGACTGCTCGAACTGCTCGACTCCCGCTGGCCTTTATAGGCCTCTCGCCGACCCCGGACTCGCGCTGCTCCGAGCTCCCGCCTCCTCGACTGACTGCTCGAACTGCTCGACTCCCGCTGGCCTTTATAGGCCTCTCGCCGACCTCGGACTCACGCTGCTCCGAGCTCCCGCCTCCTCGACTGACTGCTCGACTCCCGCTGGCCTTTATAGGCCTCTCGCTGACCCCGGACTCGCGCTGCTCCGAGCTCCCGCCTCCTCGACTGACTGCTCGACTCCCGCTGGACTTTATAGGCCTCTCGCTGACCCCGGACTCGCGCTGCTCCGAGCTCCCGCCTCCTCGACTGACTGCTCGAACTGCTCGACTCCCGCTGGACTTTATAGGCCTCTCGCTGACCCCGGACTCGCGCTGCTCCGAGCTCCCGCCTCCTCGACTGACTGCTCGAACTGCTCGACTCCCGCTGGCCTTTATAGGCCTCTCGCCGACCCCGGACTCGCGCTGCTCCGAGCTCCCGCCTCCTCGACTGGCTGCTCGAACTGCTCGACTCCCGCTGGCCTTTATAGGCCTCTCGCCGACCCCGGACTCGCGCTGCTCCGAGCTCCCGCCTCCTCGACTGACTGCTCGAACTGCTCGACTCCCGCTGGCCTTTATAGGCCTCTCGCCGACCCCGGACTCGCGCTGCTCCGAGCTCCCGCCTCCTCGACTGACTGCTCGACTCCCGCTGGCCTTTATAGGCCTCTCGCCGACCCCGGACTCGCGCTGCTCCGAGCTCCCGCCTCCTCGACTGACGAACATCCTTCCTCAGATTAGGAGACCAAAACTGAACGCAATATTCCAGGTGAGGCCTCACCAAGGCCATGTACAACTGCAGTAAGACCTCCCTACTTTTATACTCAAATCCCCTAGCTATGAAAGCCAACATACCATTTGCCTTCTTCACCGCCTGCTGTACCTGCATGCCAACTTTCAATGACTGATGTACCATGACACTCAGGTCTCGTTGCACCTCCCCTTTTCCTAATCTGCCGCCATTCAGATAATATTCTGCCTTCGTGTTTTTGACCCCAAAATGGATAACCTCACATTTATCCATATTATACCGCATCTGCCATGCATTTGCCCACTCACCTAACCTGTCCAAGTCACCCTGCAGCCTCTTAGTGTCCTCTTCACAGCTCACACTGCCACCCAGCTTGGTGTCATCTGCAAACTTGGAGATATTACACTCAATTCCTTCATCTAAATCATTAATGTATGTTGTAAATAGCTGGGGTCCCAGCACTGAGCCTTGCGGCACTCCACTAGCCACTGCCTGCCATTCTGAAAAGGACCCGTTTATCCCCACTCTCTCCTTCCTTTCTCCCAACCAGTTCTCTATCCACGTCAGTACATTAGCCCCAATACCATGTGCTTTAATTTTGCACACCAATCTCTTGTGTCTGACCTTGTCAAAAGCCTTTTGAAAGTCCAAATACACCACATCCACTGGTTCTCTCTTGTCCCCTCTACTGGTTACATCCTCAAAAAATTCTAGAAGATTTGTCAAACATGATTTCCCTTTCATAAATCCATGCTGACTTGGACCGATCCTGTCACTGCTTTCCAAATGCGCTGCTATTTCATCTTTAATAATTGATGCCAACATTTTCCCCACTACTGATGCCAGGCTAACCGGTCTATAATTACCCATTTTCTCTCTCCCTCCTTTTTTACAAAGTGGTGTTACATTAGCTACCTTCCAGTCCATAAGAGCTTATCCAGAGTCGATAGACTGTTGGAAAATGATCACCAATGCATCCAATATTTCTAGAGCCACTTCCTTAAGTACTGTGGGATGCAGACTATCAGGCCCCGGGGATTTATCGGCCTTCAATCCCATCAATTTCCCTAACACAATTTCCCGCCAAATAAGGATTTCCTTCAGTTCCTCCTTCTAACTAGATCCTCGGTCCCCTAGTATAGCTGGAACGTTATTTGTGTCTTCTTTCGTGAAGACAGAACGAAAGTATTTGTTGAACTGGTCTGCCATTTCTTTGTTCTCCATTATAAATTCACCTGAATCTGACTGCAAGGGACCTACATTTATCTTCACTAATCTTTTTCTCTTCACATATTTATAAAAGCATTTGCAGTCAGTTTTTATGTTCCCTGCAAGCTTACTCTCATATTCTAATTCCCGCCTCCTAATTAAACCCTTAGTCCTCCTCTGTTGAATTCTAAATTTCTCCTAGTCCTCAGGTTTGCTGCTTTTTCTGGCCAATTTATATGCCTCTTCCTTGGATTTAACACTATCCTTAATTTCTCTTGTTAGCCACGGTTGAGCCACCTTCCCCGTTTTATTTTTACTCCAGACAGGGATGTACAATTGTTGAAGTTCATCCATGTGATCTTTAAATGTTTGCCATTGCCTATCCGCCGTCAACCCTAGAAAACCATCCCTAATACACTCCAGGAAATCCTCCTCCACCGTATTGCTACCAGTTTGGTTAGCCCAATCTATATGTAGATTAAAGTCGCCCATGATAACTGCTGTACCTTTATTGCATGCATCCCTAATTTCTTGTTTGATGCTGTCCCCAACCTCACTACTACTGTTTGGTGGTCTGTACACAATTCCCACTAGTGTTTTCTGCCCTTTGGTATTCCGCAGCTCCACCCATACAGATTCCACATCATCCAAGCTAATATCCTTCCTTACTATTGTGTTAATTTCCTCTTTAACCAGCAACACTACCCTACTTCCTTTTCCTTTCTGTCTATCCTTCCTGAATGTTGAATACCTCTGGATGTTGAGTTCCCAGCCTTGGTCACCCTGGAGCCAGTGATGCCAATTATATCATATTCATTAATTGCTGCCTGTGCAGTTAATTTATCCACCTTATTATGAATACTCCTCGCATTGAGGCACAATGCCTTCAGGCTTGTCTTTTTAACACTCTTTGCCCCTTTATTATTTTGCTGTAATGTGGCCCATTTTGATTTTTGCCTTGGGCTTCTCTGCCCTCCACTTTTACTTTTCTTTTTTCTATCTTTTGCTTCTGCCCCCATTTTATTTCCCTCTGTCTCCCTGCATAGCTTCCCATCCCTCTGCCATATTAGTTTAACCCCTCCCCAACAGCTCTCGCAAACACTCCCCCGAGGACATTGGTTCCGGTCCTGCCCAGGTGCAGACCGTCCAGTTTGTACTGGTCCCACCTCCCTCAGAACCGCTTCCAATGTCCCAGAAATTTGAATCCCTCCCTTCTGCACCACTCCTCAAGCCACATATTCATCTGAGCTATCCTGTGATTCCTATTCTGACTAGCACATGGCACTGGTAGCAATCCTGAGATTACTACCTTTGAGGTCCTACTTTTTCATTTAACTCCTAGCTCCCTAAATTCACCTTGTAGGACCTCATCCCGTTTTTTTTACCTATATCGTTGGTGCCTATATGCACCACGACAACTGACTGTTCATCCTCCCCCTCCAAAATGTCCTGCAACCTCTCCAAGATATTCTTGACCCTTGCACCAGGGAGGCATCATACCATCCTGGAGTCTTGATTGCGGCCGCAAAAACGTCTATCTATTCCCCTTACAATAGAATACCCTACTACTATAGCTCTCCCACTC
This sequence comes from Pristiophorus japonicus, assembly GCF_044704955.1. Classification (NCBI taxonomy): domain Eukaryota; kingdom Metazoa; phylum Chordata; class Chondrichthyes; family Pristiophoridae; genus Pristiophorus; species Pristiophorus japonicus. The sequence continues at coordinate 99,092,479 of NC_091977.1, read as the reverse complement.
TTTTTCCTGCCATCCTATGTAGCAGAGCCACCCACGATGCCATGGACTTGACTGTTGCTGCCCTCCCCTGATGAGTCATCCCCCCCCAACAGTAGCCAAGGCGGTGTATCTGTTTTGGAGAGGGATGACCGCAGGGGACCCCTGCAGTACGTTCCTTCCACTGCTCTTCCTGTTGGACTCCCATTACCTATCTGTCTGTATAACCTTTACCTGCGGTAAGACCAACTCACTAAACGTGCTATTCATGGCCTCCTCAGTATCGCGGATGCTCCAGAGAGAATCCACCCGCAGCTCCAGTGCCGCAATGCAGTCTGTCAGGAGCTACAGCAGGATACACTTCACTCACATGTAGTCCTCAGGGACAATGGAAGCATTCCTGAGTTCCCACATAGCACAGGAGGAGCATAACATGTGTCTGAGCTCTCCTGCCATGATTTAACCCTTCGATTAACTTAATTACTAATTTATTACTAATTTGATTTGGCCAGTCTATATGTAGATAAAAGTTACCTACGATTACTGTAGTCCCCTTGTTACATGCATCTCTAATTTCCTATTTGATGTCGTCCCCTACACTACCACTACTGTTTGGAGGCTTATAGACAACTCCCACCAATGTTTTCTGCCCCTTGGTGCTCCTTAGCTCCACCCAGACTGATTCTACATCTTAATTTTCTGAGCCAATATCCTTTCTCACTATTGCTCTGATTTCATCCTTACTAACAATGCCACACCACCTCTCTTCCTTTTTGCCTGTCCTTCCTAAATATCGAATATCCTTGCTATTCAGTTCCCAACCCTGGTCACCCTGCAACCATGTCTCCGTAATTGCAACTATATCATATCTGCTTACATCTATTTGCGCTGTTAATTCGTCTACCTTATCACAGATGTTCATGCATTAGATGCAATGCTTTTAAATTTGTCTTTCTAACATTATTAGACATCTTAACATTATTTTGTACTATAGGCCTATTTGTCTTATCGCTATTTTTTCTTACCTGGACCCTATTTTTTTGTGCACTCTTTTGTTTGTATGCTCTGTCCCTTCCTGACATAATCTGGTTATCCTTACCACAATCACTTTCCTGCATTGCTTCCTTTTCTTTTCTCTTTAGCATTCTAGATTTCTCTCCACTGCGACCGTCCTCCCCCTGCCACCGCCCCCCCACCCCCCACCCCTCTTATTGAGTTTAAAGCCCTACCTACCTCCCTAGTTATTCGGTTCGCTAGAACTCTGGTCCCAGCGTAGTTCAGGTGTAGTCCGTCCCCACGGAACAGCTCTCTCTTTCCTGAGTATTGGTGCCAGTGCCCCATGAATCAAAATCCACTTCTCCCACACCAACCTCTGAGCCATGCATTCGTCTCCCTGATTCTATTGACCCTATGCCAATTTGCTCGTTGCTCAGATAATAATGCAGAAATTATTACCTTTGTGGTTCTGTTTTTCAATTTAGTCCCTAGCTGTTCAAAGTCTCTCAGCAGAACCTCTTTCTTAGTCCTACCTATGTCATTGGTACCTACGTGTACCATGACAACTGGATCCTCCCCCTCCCACTCCAAGTTCTTCTCCAGCCAGAGGAGATGTCCTTTACCATGGCACCGGGTACAACACAGCGTTCGGGACCCATGCTCTCGGCTGCAGAGAACCCTATCCCCCTAACTATACTGTCCCCTACTACAATCACTTGCCTCTTCCCCCCACTTGAATGGCTTTCTGCACCATGGTGCCTTGGTCAGTCTGCTTATCCACCCCACAGCCTGCACACTTGTCCACAAGGGTTACAAGAACCACAAATCTATTGGACAAGTGCAGGGACTGAGGCTCCTGCAATACTACCTCCTGGATTCCCTTACCTGCTGCACTCGCAGTCACACCTGTAAAGTCCTGTCCCCTCATTACAGATTCACACGAGGCATGTAGTGAAGTCAAGGTCACTCTGGACCTGCACCTTTATTTCACAGCTCTGGAATGCTGCACTTGCCTGAGACCTGACCTTATATACCTGTCTCTTGCAAGTGCACCCCTGGTGGTAAGGTATGCTGGTGGTTACAGGTCATATCTTATTCCAGTCATGTATAGCATGTTAGGATACAGTTATATATAATAATGTAAGATACATGACATCAGCCTCCCCCAAGGTCTTATTGTCTTTATAGGTTCAGTCTCTCAGGTGGTCTACGCTCTCGCGTGGAGCATCTGAGTTGTGGTTCAGTTGTTTGCCTTGGTGTCTGTTTTTCTTTGGGTGTGGTTGCTGGTATCTCGCCTGGGCTGTCTGTTTCGATTGGTGTGATTGTTGTTGACTCGCTTGGGCTGTCTGTTGGGATTGCCCTTTCCTCAGGTTATTCCCTCTGTCTGTCCACCAGGTGTGGTGCGAGTTCCACATTGTAGTCTGCCTCTGGTTCCGCAGTGTTGTTGGTAAATCTGCTTTTGACTTGGTCTACATGCACCCGGCAGGTTTTGCCATTGTCCATTTGTACTACCTGTTTCCTTCTTTGCCCATTACTGTCCCTGCAAGCCATTTGGGACCCCTGCCATAGTTTAGTACAAACACTTTGTCCCCTATCTCATTCCATCTCCTCCTTGAATTTCTGTCATGGTACTCAGTCAGCTTACGGCGCTTTGCCTCAATAATTTCGTGCATGTCTGGGAAGATTAATGAGAGCCTTGTTTTTAAAGACCTTTTCATCAACAGTTGCGCGGGGGGGATCCAAGTCAATGAGTGCGGACGAGATCTGTATGCCAGCAGCAGTCGCGACAGGCGACCCTGCAGCGTGAGACCTTGGATTTTAAGCATGCCTTGTTTAATGATTTGCACTGCTCTCTCCGCCTGGCCGTTGAAGGCCGGCTTGAACGGTGCCGTCTTGATGTGATTTATGCCGTGGTCAATTATAAAATCTTGGAATTCTGCGCTGGTGAAGCACGGACCATTGTCACTGACCAATATGTCAGGGATTCCGTGCGTTGCAAACATGGTTGCGAGGCTCTCCACAGTGGTGGAGGTTGTGCTCGAGTTTAAAATGGTGCATTCGATCCACTTTGAAAATGCATCTACAACTACGAGGAACTTTTTGCCCATGAATGGGCCCGCATAGTCTACGTGCACCCGCGGCCACGGTTTGGTAGGCCAGGGCCAGGGGCTCAGGGGAGCCTCCCTAGGGGCATTGCTGAGTTGAGCACAAATGGTACACCTTCGGACGCAGAGCTCCAAGTCCGTGTCAATACCAGGCCACCAGACGTGGGATCTGGCTACGGCCTTCATGAGAACGATCCCCGGGTGCTCGCGGTGGAGCTTCAGGACAAATGCCTCTCTGCCTCGCAGAGGCATGAATACTCGGCTGCCCCACATCAGGCAGTCTGCTTGTAGTGATAGCTCATGCATGCGCCTGTGAAAGGGTTTTAATTCCTCGGGGCAGGCATCGCGAGCCTTTGCCCAGTCACCGGTTAGGACACATCTTTTTACTAAGGATAACGTGGGGTTGTTGGCCGTCCAGGCTCTGATTTGGCGAGTCGTCATGGGCGAACCTGTGGACTCAAAGGCATTGATTGCCATGACTATCTCACAGTCCTGTTCATCAGACCCTTCCGTGGTCGCCAGGGGTAGCCTGCTGAGCGCTTCGGCACAGTTGTCTGTGCCTGGTCTGTGTCTTATGGTATAGTCGTAGGACACCAGCATGAGTGCCCACCGTTGAATTCGCGCCGAGGCGTTGGCGTTTATTGCCTTGCTCTCAGATAGGAGGGACGTGAGGGGCTTGTGGTCAGTTTCTAACGTGAACTTGGCCCCGAAAAGGTATTGGTGCATCTTTTTGACACCGTACACACACGCGAGTGCCTCCTTCTCTACCATTCCGTACCCGCGTTCCGCCCGCGAAAGTGACCTGGAGGCATAAGCTATGGGTTGTAATTTGCCCGCACTATTGACATGTTGCAAAACGCACCCGACCTCATATGCTGATGCATCGCATGTGAGAACTAGCTTTTTACCTGTATCAAAGAAAGTCAAAACATTGTTGGAACACAGAAGGTTGCGTGCCTTATTGAAGGCGCGTTCCTGGGCGTCCCCCCAAAACCAATCGCACCCCTTCCTGAGTAGCACGTGGAGAGGCTCCAGCAGTGTGCTTAAGTTCTGCATAAAGTAATTGAGTAGCCCGAGAAAGGCGCACAGTTCTGAGACATTCCGGGGCCTGGGTGCCAGGCGAATTGCTTCTGTTTTGGACTCTGTTGGGCGGATTCCATCAGCGGCAATCCTTCTGCCCAAAAGTTCAACCTCGGGTGCGAGAAACAGGCACTTGGATTTCTTGACTCGTAGGCCTACTTCCTCCAAATTACGGAGATGGGAGTCGGTGTCCCTGCCCGTGATAAGTATGTTGTCTTGAAATACAACCGTCCCCGGGATGGACATGAGCAGACTCTCCATGTTGCGCTGGAATATGGCAGCTGCCGACATGATGTCGAATGGGCATCGATTGTACATGAAAAGGCCTCGATGTGTGTTGATGGTTGTGAGTAGCTTGGATTCCTCAGTCAATTCTTGCATCATATACGCAGATGTGAGGTCTAGTTTTGAGAAAAGTTTACCTCCAGCCAATGTGGCAAATAAGTCCTTCGCTCTGGGCAGCGGGTACTGGTCCTGTAGGGAGACTCTGTTTATGGTAGATTTGTAGTCCCCACAGATTCGTACGGATCCATCAGGCTTCATGACTGGGACGATGGGACTTGCCCAGTTGCTAAATTCCACAGGTGATATAATGCCTTCCCGCAGAAGCCAGTCGAGTTCGTGTTCAATCTTTTCCCTCATCACATAGGGTACAGCTCTGGCCTTGTGATGGACCGGTCTAGCAACCTGTGTGATGTAGATTTTGACTTTGGCTCCTTTGAAAGTGCCCACACCTGGCTGAAAGAGATGTTCAAATCGCTTTATAACTGTTGAGCAGGAGGTCCATTCCTCTAATGACATGGCATGGACATCATCCCATTTCCAGTTTAGTTTTGCCAGCCAGCTTCTCCCCAGCAGTGCTGGGGGTCTCCGGGGACAATCCACAGGTGAAGTTGGTTCACTGTCCCTTTGTGTGAGACACAGAGAGCATGGCGCTGCCGAGGACTGGTACGATTTCTTTGGTATAGGTCCTTAGTTTGGTGTTGACCCTTGTGAATTTTGGTCTGTCTCTTTTATGCGGCCACAGTTGTTCAAATTGTTGAGCGCCCATGAGAGATTGACTCGCTCCCGTATCCAGCTCCATGTTGACAGATATCCCGTTGAGTAGGACCCTCATCATTATAGGAGGTGTCCTGTTGTAGGAGCAGCAGCCATTGATCGTGTTTACTCGCTGTACATCGATGTCCCGGGTACTGTCCCCACCGTCTTCTGGTCCGCTTTCCGACCCATCCGATTCCTATACCAGCCGAGCTGCCGTTTTTTTGCACATGCAGGCCAAATGCCCTGTATATTCACAGTTCCTGCAAACAGTCTGCTGAAATCGACATCCCCTTGATGAGTGCCCACCCCCACACCTCCAGCACAGACTGCTTCTATTGTTCCCAAAGAATGAGCTGTGTCTGGCTAATCTCTCTTGAGCTTCTCTCAGTTTGTAGTTGATTGCTCGCATTGTGGGTTGATGAGGTGTGAACGGCCGTTCCTGTGGCCCTTGATGGCTTCTGGCGCCATTGCCTGCTGTCGAGAGCCTGTTCTCCCGGTTTTGTCTATGTGTGGGGGTAGCGGCTTGTTTAGTGCTGTGAACTTCTTGTTCCGATATTTCGTTAGTTGTCGTACCTGCATTGTAAATCAACCTCGTTTCTTCTTCTCCTACCAAGAATGTCTGTGCAACCAGTGCTGCTGTCTCTAAGGTCAGGTTCTTGGTCTCTATGAGCTTTTGGAATATGCCTGCGTGGCCTATTCCTTCAATGAAAAAGTCTCTCAGCATTTCTCTCCTCAGTTCATCGGAGAATTAATTGTGCAAATAGATGTTAACAAATATGATGTGATTGGGATTACGGAGACGTGGCTCCAGGATGATCAGGGCTGGGAACTCAACATTCAGGGGTATTCAACATTCAGGAAGGATAGAATAAAAGGAAAAGGAGGTGGGGTAGCATTGCTGGTTAAAGAGGAGATTAATGCAATAGTTAGGAAAGACATTAGCTTGGATGATGTGGAATCTATATGGGTAGAGCTGCAGAACACCAAAGGGCAAAAAACGTTAGTAGGAGTTGTGTACAGACCTCCAAACAGTAATAGGGATGTTGGGGAGGGCATCAAACATGAAATTAGGGGTGCATGCAATAAAGGTGTAGCAGTTATAATGGGTGACTTTAATATGCACATAGATTGGGCTAGCCAAACTGGAAGCAATACGGTGGAGGAGGATTTCCTGGAGTGCATAAGGGATGGTTTTCTAGACCAATATGTTGAGGAACCAACTAGGGGGGAGGCCATCTTAGACTGGGTGTTGTGTAATGAGAGAGGATTAATTAGCAATCTCATTGTGCGAGGCCCCTTGGGGAAGAGTGACCATAATATGGTGGAATTCTGCATTAGGATGGAGAATGAAACAGTTAATTCAGAGACCATGGTCCAGAACTTAAAGAAGGGTAACTTTGAAGGTATGAGGCGTGAATTGGCTAGGATAGATTGGCGAATGATACTTAGGGGGTTGACTGTGGATGGGCAATGGCAGACATTTAGAGACCGCATGGATGAATTACAACAATTGTACATTCCTGTCTGGCGTAAAAATAGAAAAGGGAAGGTGGCTCAACCGTGGCTATCTAGGGAAATCAGGGATAGTATTAAAGCCAAGGAAGTGGCATACAAATTGGCCAGAAATAGCAGCGAACCTGGGGACTGGGAGAAATTTAGAACTCAGCAGAGGAGGACAAAGGGTTTGATTAGGGCAGGGAAAATGGAGTACGAGAAGAAGCTTGCAGGGAACATTAAGGCGGATTGCAAAAGTTTCTATAGGTATGTAAAGAGAAAAAGGTTGGTGAAGACAAACGTAGGTCCCCTGCAGTCAGAATCAGGGGAAGTCATAACGGGGAACAAAGAAATGGCAGACCAATTGAACAAGTACTTTGGTTCGGTATTCACTAAGGAGGATACAAACAACCTTCCGGATATAAAAGGGGTCAGAGGGTCTAGTAAGGAGGGGGAACTGAGGGAAATCTTTATTAGTCGGGAAATTGTGTTGGGGAAATTGATGGGATTGAAGGCCGATAAATCCCCAGGGCCTGATGGACTGCATCCTAGAGTACTTAAGGAGGTGGCCTTGGAAATAGCGGATGCATTGACAGTCATTTTCCAACATTCCATTGACTCTGGATCAGTTCCTATGGAGTGGAGGGTAGCCAATGTAACCCCACTTTTTAAAAAAGGAGGGAGAGAGAAAACAGGGAATTATAGACCGGTCAGCCTGACCTCAGTAGTGGGTAAAATGAGCACATGGGATTGGGGGTAGTGTGCTGACGTGGATTGAGAACTGGTTGTCAGACAGGAAGCAAAGAGTAGGAGTAAACGGGTACTTTTCAGAATGGCAGGCAGTGACTAGTGGAGTGCCGCAAGGTTCTGTGCTGGGGCCCCAGCTGTTTACATTGTACATTAATGATTTAGACGAGGGGATTAAATGCAGTATCTCCAAATTTGCGGATGATACTAAGTTGGGTGGCAGTGTGAGCTGCGAGGAGGATGCTATTAGGCTGCAGAGTGACTTGGATAGGTTAGGTGAGTGGGCAAATGCATGGCAGATGAAGTATAATGTGGATAAATGTGAGGTTATCCACTTTGGTGGTAAAAACAGAGAGACAGACTATTATCTGAATGGTGACAGATTAGGAAAAGGGAAGGTGCACCGAGACCTGGGTGTCATGGTACATCAGTCATTGAAGGTTAGCATGCAGGTGCAGCAGGCGGTTAAGAAAGCAAATGGCATGTTGGCCTTCATAGCGAGGGGATTTGAATACAGGGGCAGGGAGGTGTTGCTACAGTTGTACAGGGCCTTGGTGAGGCCACACCTGGAGTATTGTGTACAGTTTTGGTCTCCTAACTTGAGGAAGGACATTCTTGCTATTGAGGGAGTGCAGCGAAGGTTCACCAGACTGATTCCCGGGATGGCGGGACTGACCTATCAAGAAAGATTGGATCAACTGGGCTTGTATTCATTGGAGTTCAGAAGAATGAGAGAGGACCTCATAGAAACGTTTAAAATTCTGACGGGTTTAGACAGGTTAGATGCAGAAAGAATGTTCCCAATGTTGGGGAAGTCCAGAACCAGGGGTCACAGTCTGAGGATAAGGGGTAAGCCATTTAGGACCGAGATGAGGAGAAACTTCTTCACCCAGAGAGTGGTGAACCTGTGGAATTCTCTACCACAGAAAGTAGTTGAGGCCAATTCACTAAATATATTCAAAAGGGAGTTAGATGAAGTCCTTACTACTCGGGGGATCAAGGGTTATGGCGAGAAAGCAGGAAGGGGGTACTGAAGTTTCATGTTCAGCCATGAACTCATTGAATGGCGGTGCAGGCTAGAAGGGCTGAATGGCCTGCTCCTGCACCTATTTTCTATGTTTCTATGTTTCTAGAACTCACATAAACTAGCCAACCTCCGAAGTTCCGCCACGAAGTCGGGTATGCTCTGGCCCACACAGCGTCTGTAGTTGTAGAACCTGTGTCTGGCCATGTGTAGGCTGCTCGCTGGCTTCAGGTGGTCTCTTACCAGTGTGCTCAATTCTTCAAACGACTTGCTTGCTGGTTTCTCGGGTGCCAACAGATCCTTCATTAAAGCGTATGTTTTCGAGCCACAGCTGGTCAAGAGATGGGCTCTTCTCTTGTCTGCCTTATCATCACCTAACCAGTCTTTGGTTACAAAGCTTTGCTGGAGCCTTTCTATAAAGTCCTCCCAATTGTCTTCCGCATTGTACTTTTCATCTGATCCGTTGGTAGCCATTCTGTGGATTCTGTAATCCCGTAACTCGTCGCCACTGTAAAGTCCTGTCCCCTCAGTACAGATTCACACGAGGCATGTAGTGAAGTCAAGGTCACTCTGGACCTGCACCTTTATTTCACAGCTCTGGAATGCTGCACTTGCCTGAGACTTGTCCTTATATATCTGTCTTTTTCAAGTGCACCCCTGGTGGTAAGGTATGTTGGTGGTTACAGGTCATATCTTATTACAGTCATGTATAGCATGTTAGGATACAGTTATATATAATAATGTAAGATACATGACAACACCCTCCTGTCCCTGACCACATGTCAATTCTACAGGATTTAACTTAGAGGGTGTGGCTGCTTCCTAGAGCAAAAGGTCCAGGTAACATTCTCCCTCCCTGATGTCTCGCAATGTCTGCAGCTCGGATTCCAGCTCCTCAACTCGGAGCCGAAGTTTGTCGGGCCGCAGACACTTACCACAGATGTAGTCGCCCTGGACCAAAACGTCCAGAAGCTCCCACATATTACTGCAGCAACACATCTCCTGTTTTCCCATCATTTTATTTAATTAATTAGTTTAGCGTTAATCAAGTATTTACCCTAAAGAGTTTATTAAATTAGTTAACCAAATAAAAGATTAGTTTTTAGTATTTAGTTATATGCTATATGTTAATTTAAAATAAAAACAGCCCACAATCACTTACCTGTGATGTCACATAGCAGTGTTCTCCTCACCCGGAACCGTGCGATCTCCTGGGAGAGGCAAAAAAACAGATTAAAAACCCAGGCCAATTCGAGAAAAAAACTTGGAAAATTCCTCTCCGACCCAACCAGGCTTTCGAAACTAGTCCAGGACATCACACTGGCCGTATGCTGTGGTCTGCTGTGGCTTCTATCCCCACTCTCGGGCATTGGTCTGCTCCCGCTCAGGTACGCTGCCGCTCTGCGGGAAAAGTTAGGAAAAACAAGGCAAAGCAACACCTCCCGCCCCCACTTCACCCAACTCTACCACTTACCAAACTCTGTTTTCCCACTCTGAGCTACTGCACTCCGAGCTAACAGCACTAGCCCTTGGTTTTTAAACTACTTGTGGCTCAGATGAGTCACCACTGGTCAGCTGTTCGAAGAACCGGTTTCAACTAGTTTTAACTAGCTGGCTATTTAGCAAACTACTGGAGAGCTAGCAAGCTAGTTTGTCTCTACTTCAGCCTGCAAGAATCCTAAATATTTAACTGTTAATCTTACTTAGAGGCTACTCATCTGTTTTATGTAACAAAGCCATTTATCCAGCGCATCAGCCTCAGTCTAGTAAGATTGCTTGTCGAAGAGACAAGAACCATGTGGTGGCACATGATACATTCCAGCAGCCAGTGCACAGAGTAAGAGTTCTCTGAGATCCTTGCATCTCTCTACCATTGACCTCGATACCGGTCAGAAAAATGTGCATTCTCGATTGCAGGGCATGAGGTCAACATGTGGGAGTGTCTGGTGATGTTGCACCTGAGAAAATATGTAGAGTAAAAACGCAGAAAGTTGACACCTCCAGTCTTCCCTTTACCCCAGTTCATTACTAGCATCAACCCCAACGATCCCATCCTACTCTCTTGCCGACCTTCCCGCCCAGTGCATCCACTGGAAGCTAATCTTGCCAATCTCCTCCCCGTCCAACTCACTTGCCCTCCCTCAGTGCTGACCCTGTGGATGCAGGCAGTGGGGCAGCCATCACCGACCTTCTCTGCACCAACTCCAGAACGTCCATTCGCTTGCGAACAAAGCCCTTCCCATCCATGAGCTTATCGTGTTGATGGCATCGACATCATGGCCCTGACAGAAACCTGGTTAGAGGGCAATGACACCTTACCCTTAAATGAAGTCTCCCTGCCTGGCTATAGCTTCCACCACGTGGTGGCATTGTGGCTCTCATCAGCAAATCACACCTTGGTCTGTCTCCCTACTCCGGCACATTCTCCTCCTTTGAGCATCTCACCCCATTCCTCTCACCTCTCATTTAAAATTCTCATTCTCTACCGCCCACCCATGTACTATAAAAATTTTATTATCGATATTTCTTCACTGCTTTCCTCACTCTGTCTCTGCACAAATGACTTCTCACCCTCGGTGATTTCAATTTCCATCTAAATTCACATGCTCTCTCTCCTCTGAGTTCACTAGCCTCCTATCCTCCGTTAATATCTCCCTCCATGTAAACTCACCAACTCATATTCACGGCCACCCCCTTGACCCTGCCATCTCTCCTGGCCTAGCTAGTCCCATTGTGTCAATCACAGATAAGACCATCTCTGATCGCTCTCCAACCACATCCCCCTTCCACCTCCCCCCACCTCCCCCCGCAACCCTACCTCCTTCTCTTTCCACCCCTGGAAAAAACTCTCTCCCGACTCTCTTGCAACTCACTTATGAACTCCCAACTATCCAGCCTTTGACCCTCCATGCACTGTGACATTTCTGCAGTTACCGATCTGCTCAATCACACCCTCACCACCACCTTTGATGCCCTCGTCCCAGTTAAAACAATTACTCTCTATCACCCTGGCCATACCCCCTGGTACAGCCCTGATCTTCGCTCCATTAAGTCCAAGGGACACAGACTTGAAAGGATATGGCGGACAACTGGTTTAGCCATTCACTGCCAGATCTGGCTGACCACATAAAGCACTCTTGGGTCCTGCTCTCATCTGCATAAACCCCGGCTTCTATTCTCCACTGCAAACTGCCTTTTTAAATCCCTCTCCCCAGTCTCCACCCTCACCTCCGACAATAAGTGCGAGGAGCTCATGGACTTATTTGTCTTTAAGATTGAGACCATTTGTTTGGTCACCCCTGCCACTTCCCTTCCTTCCCCTAGCCCACAGGATCAAACTTCTTCTAACGATTCACCCTGCCCTAGCCCTGACCTCACATCTTTCTCCAGTTTCTCTCCGATCTCCCCTCATGACCTTTCCGAGCTCATCCTGCCCATGAGACCCACTTCCTGCTCCTTTGACCCTATTCCCACTAAACTGCTGACCACCCAACTTCCTTTTCTGGCTCCCATGTTAGCCGACATTGTTAACAGTTTTCCCTCCTCATGTAATGTCCCCCTCTCCCTCAAATCTGCTGTCATTACCCCTCTCCTCAAAAAAACAACCCTCGATCCCTCCGTCCTTGCAAACTACCACCCCATCTCCAACCTCCCTTTCCTCTAAAAGTCCTTGAATGTGTTGTCGCCTCCCAAATCTGTGCCCATCTTTACCGCAATTCCATGTTTGAATCCCTCCAATCTGGATTCCGTGCCTGCCACAGTACCGAAACAGCTTTCATCAAAGTCACAAATGGCATCCTTTGTCACTGTGACAAAGGCAAACTATCCCTCTTGTCTTTCTTGACTTGTCTGCAGCCTTTGACACGGTTGGCCACTCCATCCTTCTCCAACGCCTCTCCACCACAGTCCAACTGGGTGGGACTGCACTCACCTGGTTCCATTCTTACCTATCTAACCATAGCCAGAGAATCACCTGCAATGACTTTTCTTCCCGCCCCCGATCGTTACCTCTGTTGTCCCCCAAGGATCTATCCTTGGTCCCTTCCTATTTCTCATCTACATATTTCCCCTTGGTGACATCAGGACTGACATATGAGGAGAGACTGGATCGACTGGGCCTGTATTCACTGGAGCTTTGAAGGATGAGAGGAAATCTCATAGAAACATATAAAATTCTGACGAGACTGGACAGGTTAGATGCAGGAAGAATGTTCCCAATGTTGGGGAAGTCCAGAACCAGGGGACACAGTCTAAGGATAAGGGGGAAGCCATTTAGGACCGAGATGAGGAGGAATTTCTTCACCCAGAGAGTGGTGAACCTGTGGACTTCTCTACCACAGAAAGTTGTTGAGGCCAATTCACTAAATATATTCAAAAAGGAGTTAGATGAAGTCCTTACTACTAGGGGGATCAAGGGGTATGGTGAGAAAGCAGGAATGGGGTACTGAAGTTGCATGTTCAGCCATGAACTCATTGAATGGCGGTGCAGGCTAGAAGGGCCGAATGGCCTACTCCTGCACCTATTTTCTATGTTTCTATGTTTCTAAACTTATTCACTCAGATAGTTGTTAACCTGTGGAATTCTCTACCACGGAGAGTTGTTGATGCCAGTTCGTTAGATATAGTCAAGCGGGAGTTAGATATGGCCCTTACAGCTAAAAGGATCCAGGGGTATGGAGAGAAAGCAGGAAAGGGGTACTGAGGTGAATGATTAGCCATGATCTTATTGAATGGCGGTGCAGGCTCGAAGGGCCGAATCGTCTACTGCTGCACCTATTTTCTATGTTTTTATTTTTCTATGTTTCTAAAACATAGCATCAGTTTCCACGTTTACGCTGATGACATCCAGCTCTACCTCAATACCACAATACACTTCTCTCGACCCCTCCATGGTCTCTAAAGTTGTCAGACTGCTTGTACGACTTCCAGTTCTGGATGAGCAGAAATGAACAGCCATTGTTTTCGGTCCCCGCCACAAACTCTGTTGCCTAGCCACTGACTTCAACCCTCCCCCCAACTTCTGTCTGAGGCTGAACCAGGCTGTTCGCAACCTCGATGTCACATTTGACCCTGAAATGAGCTTTCGACTACATATCCACAGCATAACTAAGACCGCCTATTTCCACCTCCATAACATCGCCCGTCTCCACTCTTGCCTCAGCTCATCCGCTGCTGAAACCCTCATCCATGCCTTTCTAACCTCGAGACTTGACCATTCCAACACACTCCTGGCTGGCCTCCCACATTCTACTCTACGCAAACTAGAGGTGATCCATAACACAGCAGCCTGTGTCCTAACTTGCACCAAATCCCAATCATCCACCACCCCTATGCTTGTTGACCTACATTGGCTTCTGGTTAAGCAACGCCTTGATTTCAAAATTCTCGTCCTTATTTTCAAATCCCTCTATGGCCTCGTCCCTCCCTATCTCTGTAATCTCCTCCAGCTCCACAACCCCCCGAGATGTTTGCGCTCCTCTAATTCTGCCCTCTTGAGCATCCCTGATTATAATTGCTCAACCATTGGTGGCCGTGCCTTCTGTTGCTTAGGCCCCAAGCTCTGGAACTCCCTGCCTAAACCTCTCCGCCTCTCTACCTCTCTTTCGCCCTTCAAGACGCTCCTTAAAACATACTTCTTTGACCAAGCTTTTGGTCACCTGCGCTAATTTCTACTTGTGCAGCTAAGTGTCTTGGGGCTAGAACCTCCACTTTTTTTGCATGCTTAACGCCCACTTAATGGCCATGTTACCGCTGAAATGACGTATAACGCCCATATATCGCCCATTTTGGCACAAAATGGAAACTGACGGGCATATTTGGGAAACTTATCGCCGAGCGTTACTTTCCCCATGTGCTTAACGCTGAGAAAAAATATTACCGCCTGCCCACGTTTTTTGGGCGGAATCATCAGAATGGGCGAAATCAATGCACATAATATCGCCCAGCGTTACTTCCCACATGGAATTAACACCGAGATTCAATAATACCGCCCGCCCATTTTTTTTTGTCGTAAAGAGCACATTTGTTGAAACTAACGCCCAGCAGATCATCCACCGTCACTTTCACCACCTCGCACACATATCGCCCACAATATTGCTTGCCCAAAAAACCGCCCAGAAAAAGTGGAACTGTTCTGAAAGAACGCCAGCAGTGTGGCTGGCATTTTTAAAATCGCAGGTCGCTTCATTCAAAAGGCTGCTTCAACTTCGGGGGAGTTCTTCTCAGGTGAAGTGAACATCTCAACACACATATTTTCAGACTCTTGACTATTGGGGGTTTACGCTAGGTGTATTTTAGTGAGGAAATCATTGCTTCTGATCAATCGCTATTATACTTTCAATGCAATGGGGCCAGCGAACAATAACTGTGCTTAAACAGCACTTCAGCTGTCTTGACCAATCAGGAGGGGAGCTACAATACAACCCTGAGCAAGTAGGTATATTTGTGGTCATGTGCTCTGTTATATATGTAAATCTGTAAATACCGTGTTTAACCAACAGAAGACTCATCCCCTGGAGTCCCAAGGGATCCCACAATCCCTTGGGAGTACCTGTACATAAGGAGGCCTCACAGGCTCGAGAGGCACTGGAGACCTGTAATAAAGGACTACAGTCACACATTACTTTAATCTTACAGTATCTGGTCAGATTCTTTATTCAAGACATAACAACTGGCGACAAGATACAGATGACGAACCCCACTGCAACAATGCAGAGAACAGTGGGCATCCTGGAGAAATTTTCGGAGGGAGATGATTGGGAAACCTTCGTGGAGTGACTTGACCAATACTTGGTGGCCGACGAGCTGGAAGGAGAAGCGAACGCTGCCAAACGAAGGGTGATTCTCCTCACCTTTGCAGGGCACCAACGTGTGGCCTCATGAAAAATCTGCTCGCTCTAGCGAAACCCACAGAGAAGTTGTACGATGATTTGTGCACACTGATCCGGGAGCATCTAAACCCGAAGGAAAGCGTTCTGAAAGCGAGGTACCGGTTCTACACGTACAAGAGGTCTGCAGGCCAGGAAGTGGTGAGCTACGTTGCAGGACATTGTGAATTTGAAGGACACTTGGAGCACATGCTCAGGGACTTCTTTGTACTTGGCATTGGCCATGAAGTGATACTTCGCAAACTTTTGACTGTAGAGACCCCAACCTTGAGTAAAGCCATAGCGATAGCCCAGGCGTTCATCACCACCAGTGACAATACCAAACAAATCTCTCAGCACATGAGTGCTGCTGCAAGTACTGTGAACAAAGTAATGTTGTTTTTGAATTGTAAAGTACAGGGCAGGACTCACATGCCTGCAGCTGCACATCCGCAGATGTCTCAGAGTCCACCATCAAGGGCGGTGAACGCAAGGCCATTAACACCTTGTTGGCACTGCGGAGGTGATCATCGGTTCCATTCATGCCACTTCAAAGGATATGTTTGCAAGGGCTGTGGAACAATGGGACACCTCCAACGTATGTGCAGGCAAGCTGCAAACCCGGCTAATCCTGCAAACCACCATGTTGCAGAGGAGGACAGATCCACGGTGGATCACGACGAACCGGAGCCTCAGACTGAGGAGGCAGACGTATATGGGGTGCACACATTTACCACAAAGTGTCCCCCGATAATGCTGAAGGTTGAATTAAATGGACTCCCGGTGTCAATGGAGCTGGACACAGGCGCGAGTCAGTTCACAATGAGCAAAAAGACTTTCGATAAATTGTGGTGCAGCAAGGCCTCAAGGCTAGTCCTTACTCCCATTCGTACTAAACTGAGAACTTACACAAAGGAACTGATTCGTGTAATCGGCAGTGCTACCGTAAAGGTCTCCAACGATGGAGCGGTGCACTATTGACCACTCTGGGTAGTACCGGGCGATGGCCCCACACTGTTCGACAGGAGCTGGCTGGGAAAGATACGCTGGAACTGGGATGACGTCCGAGCGCTCTCGTCTGTCGATGACATTCCACGTGCCCAGATCCTAAAAAAGTACCCCTCGCTGTTCAAACCGGGCATCGGGAAGTTCCAAGGAGCAAAAGTGCAGATCCACCTGATTCCGGGGGCGCGACCCATCCATCACAAGGTGACTGCGGTGCCATACACGATGAGAGAGAGGGTGGAGATCGAGCTGAGTCGGCTGCAACGAGAGGGCGAATTTAACAAGTAGGTCAGTCCAATTGTTCCAGTCCTCAAGGAAGATGGCACCATAGGATCAATACACGCTACCAAAGGCAGACGACCTATTTGCGACGCTGGTGGGAGGAAAAATGTTCACGAAGCTGGACTTGATCTCGGCCTACATGACGCAGGAGCTGGAGGAATCATCGAAGGGCCTCACCTGCATCAACACGCACAAAGGTCTCTTCATTTACAACAGATGCCCTTTTTGGATTTGATCAGCCGTGGCAATATTCCAGGGGAACATGGAAAGCTTGCTGAAGTCGGTCCCGTGCACCGTGGTCGTCCAGGACGACATCTTGGTTACAGGTCAGGACACCGTCGAGTACCTGCTTAACCTGGAGGAGGTTCTTAGTCGGCTTAATCATGTGGGCTCAGGTTAAAACGCTCGAAGTGCGTTTTCCTGGTGCCTGAAATGGAGTTCCTGAGGAGAAGAATCACGGCGGATGGCATCAGGCCCACCGATTCGAAGACGGAGGCAATCGAGAACGCACCGAGACCACAGAACTGCGGTCGTTTCTAGGATTCCTGAACTACTTTGGTAACTTCTTACCGGGTCTTAGCACACTGTTAGAACCACTGCACTCTTTACTGCGTAAAGGAGATGAATGGGTATGGGGTAAAAGCCAAGAAAATGCCTTTGAGAAAGCTAGGAAACTGTTATGCTCAAACAAATTGCTTGTGTTGTATGATCCATGTAAGCGTTTGGTACTAGCATTTGATGCGTCGTCATATGATGTTGGGCATGTATTGCAACAAGCTAATGAATCTGGGAAATTGCAACTGGTTGCTTAGGCATCCAAAAGTCTGTCTAAGGCTGAGCAGGCCTACAGCATGATTGAAAAAGAAGCGTTAGTGTGTGTTTATGGGGTAAAGAAAATGCATCAATATTTGTTTGGGCCCAAATTTGAATTGGAAACCGATCATAAGCCACTTATATCCCTCTTTTCTGAAAGTAAGGGGATAAATACGAATGCATCGGCCCGCATCCAGAGATGGGTGCTCACATTGTCCGCATACAACTACGCCATCTGCCACAGGCCAGGCACAGAAAACTGTGCCGATGCTCTTAGTAGGCTGCCATTGCCCAACACAGGGGTGGAAATGGCACAGCCCGCAGGTTTAGTTATAGTAATGGAAGTGCAAAGTCCTGACCCTGCAGTACAGACTTACACGAGGCACATGCTGAAGTCAAGGTCACTCTGGACCTGCACCTTTATTTCATAGCTCTCGAGTTTCACACTTGCCTGAGACCTGCCTTTATATACCTGTGTGGAACAGGTATGCAGTGTCTCCTGCAAGTGCACCCCTGGTGGTAAAGTATGCTTGTGGTTACAGGTCATATCTAGTTACAGTCATGTATAGCATGGTAAGATACAGTTATATACAGTAGTATGAGATACATGATATCACCCTCCCCCAAGGTCTTATTGTCTTTATAGATTCAATCTCTCAGGTGGTCTACGCTATCGCGTAGGGTGTCTTAGTTGTGGTTCAGTTGTTTGCCTTGGTGCCTGTTTTTCTTTCGGTATGATTACTGGTATCTCGCCTGGGCTGTCTGTTTCGTTCAGTATGATTGCTGGTATCTCGCCTGGGCTGTCTGTTGAGACTGCCCTTTCCTCAGGTTGTTCCCACTGTCTGTCCACCAGATGTGGTGTGAGTTCCACATTGTAGTCTGCCTCTGGTTCTGCATAAAGTTCCCAAAGTAATTGAGTAGTCCGAGAAAGGCGCGCAGTTCCGAGACATTCTGGGGCCTGGGTGCCAGACAAATTGCTTCGGTTTTGGATTCTGTTGGGCGGATTCCATCAGCGGCAATCCTTCTGCCCAAAAATTCAACCTCGGGGCGAGAAACAGACACTTGGATTTCTTAACTCTTAGGCCTACCCGATTCAATCGACTTAGTACTTCCTCCAAATTGCAGAGATGGGAGTCGGTGTCCCTGCTCGTGATGAGTATGTCATCTTGAAACACAACCGTCCCTGGGATGGACTTGAGCAGATTCTCCATGTTGCGCTGGAATATAGCAGCTGCCGACCTGATGCCGAATGGGCATCGATTGTACATAAAGAGGCCTCGATGTGTGTTGATGGTGGTGAGTAGCTTAGAATCTTCGGTCAGTTCTTGCGTCATATACGCAGATGTGAGATCTAGTTTCGAGAAAAGTTTTTCTCCAGCCAATGTGGCAAATAGGTCCTCCGCTCTGGGCAACGGGTATTGGTCCTGTAGGGAGACTCTGTTTATGGTAGACTTGTAATCCCCACAGATTCGTACGGATCCATCAGGCTTCATGACGGGGACGATGGGACTTGCCCAGTCGCTAAATTCCACAGGTGAGATAATGCCTTCCCGCAGAAGCTGGTCCAGTTCGTGTTCAATCTTTTCCCTCACCACATAAGGCACAGCTCTAGCCTTGTGATGGACCGGTCTGGCATCCTGTGTGATGTAGATTTTAACTTTAGCCCCTTTGAAAGTGCCCACACCTGGCTGAAAGAGATGTTCAAAACTTTTGTGCGGCCACAGCTGTTCAAATTGATGGACGCTCATGAGAGATTGACTAGTTCCCGTGTCCAGTTCCATGTTGATGGGTATCCCGTTGAGTAGGACCCTCATCATTATTGGAGGCCTCTTGTTGTAACAACAGTGGACATTGATCGTGTTGACCCGCTGTACCTCCGTGTCCCGGGCACTGTCCCCATCGTCTTCTGGTCCGCTTTCTGACCCTTCCGATTCGTATACCAGCCGAGCTGCTGTTTTTCTGCACATGCGGGCCAGATGCCCTGTATAGTTGCAGTTTCTGCAAATGGCATGCTGAAATCGACACCCCCTTGATGAGTGTCTTCCCCCACATCTCCAGCACAGACCGCTTCCATTATTTCCGAAGGATGAGCTGCGTCTGGCTAATCTCTCTTGAGCTTCTCTCAGTCTGTAGTTGATTGCTCGCATTGTGGGTTGATGAGGTGTTAACGGC
Source organism: Pristiophorus japonicus (assembly GCF_044704955.1). NCBI lineage: Eukaryota > Metazoa > Chordata > Chondrichthyes > Pristiophoridae > Pristiophorus > Pristiophorus japonicus. The sequence goes on along the minus strand of NC_091977.1, from coordinate 99,072,878 downwards.
CGTTCATGTGGCGCTTGATGGCTTCTGGCGCCACTGCCTTCTGTTGAAGGCCTGCTCTCCTGCCTTTGTCTGTGTGTGCGGGTAGCGGCTTGTTTCACGCTGTGAACCCCTTGTTCCGATGTTTCGTTAGTTGTCGTTCCCGCAGTATAAATCAACCTTGTTTCTTCTTCACCTGCCAAGAATGTCTGTGCGACCAGTGCTGCTGCCTCTAGGGTCAAGTTCTTGGTCTCTAAAAGCTTTCGGAATATGCCTGTGTGGCCTATTTCTTCAATAAAAAAGTCTCTCAGTACTTCTCTCCTTAGTTCATCGGAGAACTCACATAAACTAGCCAGCCTCCGAAGTTCCGCCACAAAGTCGGGTATGCACTGGCCCACACAGCGTCTGTAGTTGTAGAACCTGTGTCTGGCCATGTGTAGGCTGCTCGCTGGCTTCAGGTGGTCTCTCACCAGTGTGCTCAACTCCTCAAACGACTTGCTTGCTGGTTTCTCGGGTGCTAGCAGGTCCTTCATTAAGGCGTATGTTTTCGAGCCACAGCTGGTCAAGAGATGGGCTCTTCTCTTGTCTGCCTTATCGTCGCCCAACCAGTCTTTGGTTACAAAGCTTTGCTGGAGCCTTTCTATAAAGTCCTCCCAATTGTCTCCAGCATTGTATTTCTCATCTGAGCCATTGGTAGCCATTCTGTGGATTCTGTGATCCCGTAACTCGTCGCCACTGTAAAGTCCTGACCCTGCAGTACAGACTTACATGAGGCACATACTGAAGTCACGGTCACTCTGGACCTGCACCTTTATTTCACAGCTCTCGAGTTTCACACTTGCCTGAGACCTGCCTTTATATACCTGTGTGGAACAGGTATGCAGTGTCTCCTGCAAGTGCACCCCTGGTGGTAAAGTATGCTTGTGGTTACAGGTCATATCTAGTTACAGTCATGTATAGCATGGTAAGATTCAGTTATATACAGTAGTGTGGGATACATGACAGGAAGCATTCGAGAGTGATCAATCACCCATTACCGCCAGACAGATTAGAACCTGGACGAGCCAGGACCCCTTACTGTCCTTAGTAAAGAAACTGCGTGGTCCACGGGAGTTGGTCTAGTATCCCATTAGAGATGCAGGAAGCGATAAAGCCGTACCAGTGGCGCAGAGATGAAATGTTCTACAGGCAGACTGCCTCCTATGGGGTAATCGGGTAGTGGTACCAAAAAAGGGCAGGGACACTTTAATTTGTGACCTCCACAGTACCCACCCAGGCAATGTAATGATGAAAGTGATAGCCAGATCCCACGTGTGGTGGCCCGGTAACAATGCAGACTTAGAGTCCTGCGTTCACAAATGTAATATATGTTCACAGTTAAACAATGCACCCACGGAGGCGTCACTAAGTTTATGGTCCTGGCCCTCCAAACCGTGGTCTAGGATCCATGTCGACTATGCAGGCCCATTCTTGGGAAAAATGTTCCTTGTGGTTGTAGATGCATACTCCAAATGGATTGAATGTGAGATAATTCTGTGCTGGGGCCCCAGCTGTTTACATTGTACATTAATGATTTAGACGAGGGGATTAAATGTAGTATCTCCAAATTTGCGGACGATACTAAGTTGGGTGACAGTGTGAGCTGCAAGGAGGATGCTATGAGGCTGCAGAGTGACTTGGATAGGTTAGGTGAGTGGGCAAATGCATGGCAGATGAAGTATAATGTGGATAAATGTGAGGTTATCCACTTTGGTGGTAAAAACAGAGAGACAGACTATTATCTGAATGGTTACAGATTAGGAAAAGGCGAGGTGCAACGAGAGCTGGGTGTCATGGTACATCAGTCATTGAAGGTTGGCATGCAGGTACAGCAGGCGGTTAAGAAAGCAAATGGCATGTTGGCCTTCATAGCGAGGGGATTTGAGTACAGGGGCAGGGAGGTGTTACTACAGTTGTACAGGGCCTTGGTGAGGCCACACCTGGAGTATTATGTGCAGGTTTGGTCTCCTAACTTGAGGAAGGATATTCTTGTTATTGAGGGAGTGCAGCGAAGGTTCACCAGACTGATTCCCGGGATGGCGGAACTGACATATCAAGAAAGACTGGATCAACTGGGCTTGTATTCACTGGAATTCAGAAGAATGAAAGGGGATCTCATAGAAACGTTTAAAATTCTGACGGGTTTAGATAGGTTAGATACAGGAAGAATGTTCCCAATGTTGGGGAAGTCCAGAACCAGGGGTCACAGTCTAAGGATAAGGGGTAAGCCATATAGGACCGAGATGAGGAGAAACTTCTTCACCCAGAGAGTGATAAACCTGTGGAATTCTCTACCACAGAAAGTTGTTGAGGCCAATTCACTAAATATATTCAAAAATGAGTTAGATGTAGTCCTTACTACTCGGGGGATCAAGGGGTATGGCGAGAAAGCAGGAATGGGGTACTGAAGTTGCATGTTCAGCCATGAACTCATTGAATGGCGGTGCAGGCTCAAAGGGCCGAATGGCCTACTCCTGCACCTATTTTCTATGTTTCTATAATGTCAGCAAACACGTCCGCTGCCACCATTGAAAGCCTGCGGGCCATGTTTGCCACGCATGGCCTGCCTGATGTCCTTGTGAGTGACAATGCGCCATGCTTCACCAGTGCCGAGTTCAAAGAGTTCATGACCCGCAATGGGATCAAACATGTCACATCTGCCCCGTTTAAACCAGCGTCCAATGGTCAGGCAGAGCGAGCAGTGCAAACAATCAAGCAGAGCTTGAAGAGGGTAACTGAAGGCTCACTGTAGACTCACCTGTCCCAAGTCCTGCTTAGTTACCGCACAAGACCCCACTCGCTCACTGGGGTTCCCCCCGCTGAACTGCTCTCGTTAATCCACCCTGATCTACATGAACAGGTAGCGAGCAGGCGGCTTCAACAGAATACATATCATGATCGCGCAAATGTGTCACGCGAAATCGAGATTAATGATCCTGTATTTGTGTTAAACTATGGACAAGGTCCCAAGTGGCTTCCCGGCACTGTCATGGCCAAAGAGGGGAGTAGGGTGTTTCAGGTCAAACTTTCAAATGTACTCACCTGCAGGAAACACTTGGACCAAACCAAACTCAGATTCACGGACTATCCAGAACAACCCACAATAGACTCTACCTTTTTCGACCCTCCAACACATACACAAGTGGCAACCGACGCAGCGGTTGACCACAAAGCAGAACCCATCACCTGCAGCAGCCCAGCAGGACTCACCAGGCCCAGCAGCCCAGCAAGGCCAGCTGCGCAACAGCCCAGCGAGGGCCCAACAAATTACTCACCAAAACCAGCATTTGCACCGAGACGATCAACTAAGGAAAGGAAGGCCCCAGATCGACTCACATTGTAAATAGTTACACTATTGAGTGGGGGAGTGTTGTTATATATGTAAACCTGTAAATACCATGTATAACCAACAGCGGGTTTATCCCCTGGAGTCCCAAGGGATCCCACAATCCCTTGGGAGCACCTGTACATAAGGAGGCCTCACAAGCTGGAGAGACACTCTGGAGACCTGTAATAAAGGACTACAGTCACACATTACTTTAAACTTACAGTATCTGGTCAAATTCTTTATTCAGGACATAACATGCTCGATGCTGCACAACCTGGCTATCAGGAGGAGCCAAGAATTGACAGAAGGCACTGATGCTCCACCTCATGAGAGAGAGGAAGAAGACGACGAGGGGCTGGACGCTGACCTAGGGCCAGACAATCAGGCTGCCTGTGCAACCATGCCCACGACCCTCTCCAGACCACAGGAAAGGGCCCGTGGTGGTTACATAGCTGCAAGACTCTTACGTGAGGAGCTGATATCTGAACGATTTGCCTGAAAGAGCGTTGATGTGAGTGACAACACTGACACACTGTTGTGTGTGTGCAGCTCAGACATCAATGGTGCCAGTTAAAATTTACGCTGATTGAAGTTGAGTTGTATTTAACCTTTTCATGTTAAGGAATCAGCAGTGTGTAATGGTCCAGCTATCTGAGACAATGCGCAACATGGTTATGTTCAATAAAATAAATTTTATACCAACATTGTTTTGAAATCATAAGTATCACAGGCAATAACACCCAACCCCTGCCCACACCCCATTTTTTCCACCATTGACATCAATCAAATGTTCAACATGTCCAGCAACACAGAATTACAAATGCAAAACAGGAGAGTGGTCCCCTCCCCCCATACATTACAACAAATTGCATACACCCAGATGGAGATATAACACAGCCATCACCTGTGGACATGCACCTCACTTTCCTTCCCCCCCTCCCCTTCTTCTCCCCACCTCTATCCCTTCCCCTCCTCGCTCTGGCGCCTGGCCAAGGAGCTCCTCAGGCAGTGCCTCATTGGGGGAGATGAAGGCAGAGGCGGTGGTTGCACAGGTATGGGAGCGGGGGGTGCCGAGGGGGCAACATTCTCTGATGCAGAAGCAGGATCTTGGTCCTTGCTCTCATCTGTCGTTCGCAGTGGTGGTATGGAACCTAAGGGTGGAATGCCGCGCTCGGGGACCACTGGGAGGCCTGTGGCAGCAGAGTTCCTGGCTATCGCATACAGCGCCTCCGCCATCCGCGGAGTACTCGGTCATGGTGGCCAGCTGTCGGAATATGCCCCCCAATGCTTCGATGAGCTCGTCACCAATGTCTACAGTCCTCCTGGACACCTGCACCATCTCTCCGCTCTCATGTGGCGCTCGTGGAACAGACCTGCCGCGTCCACGAGACCTCTGCGGGATCGACTCCGCCCTGGGGACAAATGGGGTGCCCTGTGGTGAGGTGCTTGGGGCCAGTACCTCCATAGTCGAGATGGGAATGACCGGAGGACCACTAGATGGCCTTGGGGTGGAATGGCTTCTGCAGCGTGGCGATGCAGGTTCCTCGAAGTCCGTACTCTCATCTGTAGAGAACGGACCCAGCGGATTGACGGGCGAGAATCGGAGCTCCTCAGCACCAGATGTAGGATCGTCTGGAGAGTCGGGCCCCGCGCCCCCATCTTCTGGCCTCTGTGGTCTTGCCTTGGGACGCGCTGCTGGCAAAACACAAATGAGGTTATTAGAGGAGAAAGGGGTGCTGGGGTGACAAGGTGAGTCCAGCGCTACACACAGCATATGCACGACAAAAGCACCACCACTCTCAAAATCATTACAGACATCACATTTCATGAACATCAACACATTTGCATTGCAATGATTTTCATGAGGCCAGCATTATTTCTCTGACAATTTTATCAATCATCTATTATATATGATTGTTCGGATATGAGTGGGTGTGGCATCTATTGACTTTATATCAGGCAATGGTGCAAGCTTTACTCACGTGGCATCACTTCAGGGTCTGCAGATGCTGTGGCTGTCCGAGTGTGTTTCCCCACGAGTGCGAGCACACGCTCCTCCATGTCAGTGATGTCGCTGGGGACTGGTGGCCACCCACCCGTTCGCCTCTGAATGGACCTCATCGTCGATAGCTTCTTCTGTAAAAGGTGACAGCACGACATGTCATGAGATCATTGCATGATATCATTGCTAGGTACTGTCACAGAGACTGATACAACACATAACCAACAGATGTAATCATGATTATTATGATCATTATTATTCTTGACCTAAAGACGTACACCGTGATCACAGGCTTTGAGTAAAACATTCCCGGTAAAAGTGAAAGACCTCACATCTGCTGATAGTCACTCATGACTGTTGCAAATCAATTTATATAAATACATAAGTACATGTAAATCAATGTAATACTTACTCTTGCAGATCCCACAAGGTCGTTCCATCGTTTGCGGCATTGGTTGCCCTCACGAACCTCGTTGGTCGCTGATGAGACCACCTCTGCTATCTCGGGCCATATCCTCTGGTAGGCCTTTGGGGTGGGCTTCCCAAGCCTTCCCTGTGTCAAATCACCCCAGCATGACTCGACCTCCTGGGAGAGAACTTCCTGACTCTTTTGCACCCTCCAATGTGCTCCTCTCCCACCTCACTGCTCTCTCCAGCGTCAGTCTCCACAGCGTGCTGTGATGCCTCCTCTTCTCTCTCCATTATAGGCCAAATTCGGGCAAATATGTGGCTGATAACAGCTAATTTTTGTTTCCCTACTTGCTGTGATGCTCTAACGTCTCCCTCCTGCCTCCCAAAGTAACCACACCACACCCAGACACGCATTCAGTCCATCTGAGTTCCCCCTCTCTCTGTCTCCTCTTCTGTGCATGTCATGATGACCCGTGACCTCCTGAATCGCGGGAATTGAGCGTTGCTAAGTACGGTGACACTTTGCGTCAGAAGGTCAAAAAAATTTTACGCTACCGCCCATTTCATATCGCTCGCGGTAATGCCCATTTTCAAAAATGCAGACTAGGTGCTTTGAGAATGGGCGAGAAGCCGGTGATCTGAAAACCCTTTTTTACCGCCCACGCCGGAAATAACGCCCATTTTTGGGCGATAAGCACAAAAGTGTAAAATCTAGCCCAAATTGTTTTATCTCATAATACTCCTGTGAAGCGCCTTGGTACGTTTCACTATGTTAAAGACGCTATATAAATACAAGTTGTTGTTGTTTATAGAGGCGCTTTGTCCCCTCCAATCCTTTCCTCATTGCTCAATTCACAAAAGCATTGTTCCTCCTTGGCTATCATCTAATTGCTGGTCCTGATGCAGCTAGTACCTGACATAATTGTTTCACTCTGGGAGCATATTCCACACTCCTGCTGGGATTTCTTTATCTAATTTAAGACTAGGAAATCCCACATACAGCTGGCAGCACACAGACCATTCCTGTGAAGCAGTAATGTTAGATATAACCTGCAGTTGGAACCGGTAGTCAGAAGATCATCAAGTACAATGGCTGCAATTTCCTGTCCATAGGAACATAGGAACAGGAGTAGGCCATTCAGCCCTTTGAGCCTATTCAATTAGGACATGACTGACCTGTACCTTAGCTACCCGCCTTGCTTCCATAACCCTTAATACACTTGCCTAACAAAAATTTATCAATCTCAATTTTTAAATTTTCATTTGACCTACCACAACAGCTTTTTAGGGGAGAGGGTTCCAGACTTCCACTACACTTGGAGCGAAGAAGTGCTGTCTGACATCACCTCTGAACGGCCTAGCTCTAATTTTAAGGTTATGCCTTCTTGTTCTGGACTCCCCCACCAGAGGAAATAGTTTCTCCCTATCTACATCATCAAATCCTTTAATCATCTTAAACACCTCAATTAGATCACCCATTCTATGCAACATATTCTCATAATTTAACCTTTTTAACCCCAGTATCATTCTGGTAAATCTGCACTTCACCAGGGGGCAGTTAAATTCTTGAAAATGGGATTCCCAACTTGATCCCGCCTCCAACCCGCTCACTTCTGGTTTTAACGGAGGCAGGACAGGGACGGGGGCGACCAAGCCACTCCCAGGGAGCGGTATGTCAATTTAAATATTATAATGAGGTTGGAAGACTCTTTTTTCACCTCCATTTTGAAATTAACAAAATGTGGACGGGTTTCGCACAATCGTTAAACCCGGCAGTTAAACCAAGGCGGGTACTGCTGGATCCAGGTGGTAAGTGGCTTTATACCTACCTTCTAGATCGATGATCCCTACCATACCCACTCCCACAATTGGAGATCCTGCCACGAGGCATACAATCGTCTCCCCAGGCCACCATGAAGCCTCCCACCTCCACCCCACCGATGATGCTGAGGCCGGCCACAATCCTCTGGTGGCTGGCCCCGATCCTCTCTCCCTCACTGCCGATGCACCAGCCTCCCACCCCCCCGCAGATCCCCCAATCATCCGGCCGACCACCCTCCCCCCTGCCGGCCATCGATCTCCGACCCCCACCGATCGCAGGCTGTCTCCAATCCCAGACTGACTCCGACCCTCCGGCCGCCCTTCCCCTGCCCCCGCCAGCCTCTCGATGCCCCCCCCCCCTCCCGCAGTCCCTGACCTCCCCTGCCAATCCCCGAACACCCCACTGATCTCTGACCCCGCCCCCTTCTGATCCCTGGCCACCATGCCAATCCCTGCCCACCCCAACAATCCCCGAACACAACCCCCGCTGATCCCCAGTTAAAGTTTAAGTTACATAGAAACATAGAAAATAGGTGCAGGAGTAGGCCATTCGGCCCTTCGAGCCTGCACTACCATTCAATAAGATCATGGCTGATCATTCCCTCAGTACCCCTTTCCTGCTTTCTCTCCATACCCCTTGATCCCCTTAGCCATAAGGGCCATATCTAACTCCCTCTTGAATATATCCAATGATTGAAATTAAGTGTCATTATACCTTTTGATGTTCAGGAATCACCAGCGTGTTACGGTGCAGCCAATCGCAACAAGGTTTTGTTAAATAAAAAACATTTAAACCGAACATTTGACTGAAATCATCAGTATTTCTGTAAAAAACAACCCTTCCCCGCCCTCGCTCCTCACCTCCCCCCGCTTCTCCTCCCCACCGCTACCCCTTCTCCTTCCCCTCCTGACTCCAAGTCGCCTGGCCGGGGAGCTCCTCAGGAGATGCTTCATTGGGGTGTGGGGATGACGGCCAAAACGTTGCTTGGATGGATACGGGAGAGGATGGTCCCGAGGTGGGAACGTGCTCCGAGCCAGAAGCAAGATGTTGCTGCTGGGTCTCATGTGTGATCGGCAATGGGGGTGTGGCACCTTGGGGTGCAGTGCCACGCTCCGGGACCACTGGGAGCCCTCTGCCACCAGTGTTCCTGGCTACCAGCTCCAGGGCCTCCCCCATCCCTTCCATGTTATATCTTATTTGTTGGACAAAACCTCGGTGTCAACTATGTTCTTGGTGCTTAGTAGGCTTTTTGCTGCTGGTGAATCTCCCTTGTGCCTCCCAAACAGCCAAACAAGTACACACCACACCCACATACGCTTTCAGTCCCTCTCTGCTCCCTGTCTCTCTCTCTCCTCTTCTGCTCATGTCATGATGGCCCTTGACCTCCTGAATCGCGGGAATCGAGTGTTGCCATGCTGTTGCTAAGGACGTTGACACTTTACGGCAGAAGGTCAGTGAGACTTAACGCTACCGCCTTTTTCATATCGCTCGTGGTAACGCGCATTTAAAAAAAATGGAGACTAGGTGCTTTGAGAATGGGCGAGAAGCCGGCGATCTGAAAACCCTTTTTTACCACCCATGCTGAAAATAACGCCCATTTTTGGGTGATAATCACAAAAGTGAAAAATCTAGCCCATAGTCTCAGAATTAGGGGCTGCCTATTTAAAACTGAGAAGAGGAGGAATTTCTTCTCTCAGTGTGTTGTAAACCTATGGAATTCTCTGCCACAGAGAACTGTGGAGGCTGGGTCACTGAATATATTTAAGGCGGAGATAGACAGATTTTTGAGCGATAAGGGAGTAAAGGGTTATGGGGAGTGGGCTGAGAAGTGGAGCTGAGTCCATGATCAGATCAGCCATGACCTTATAGAATGGCGCAGCAGGCTCGAGGGGCCAAATGGCCTACTCCTGCTTCTATTTCTTATGTCCTTATGTTCTTGTACCATGTGGGAACTCCACGACGCTTCCAGTGTTCTGAACAACCAAGTGTCCAGGAAGTGTCTTCAACTGGAGGAGTCAAGCTCCAGATTTTGGAGCTTGAGCAGCAGCTGATGTCACTGCGATGCATCGGTGAGGTTGAGAGCTACGTGGATAGCGCATTTCAGGAGGTGGTCACCCCGCAGTATAGAGGTGTGCAGGCAGAGAGTAAATGGGTGACTGCCAGACAGACAAGGAGGACAAAGCAGGTACCCCAGGAGTTCCCTGAGTGCATTTCGCTCTTCATCCAGTACTGGTGAGAGGAATGGTTCCTTTGGGGAGTACAGCGAGAGTGCTAACAAATTTCGGCCCCTTAGTGTTGTCCTTCATATGCCTTGCAAGCTTTTTCTCGTACCCCTTTTTTTCAGCTCTTACCATTTGCTTTGTATTCCTTTGCTGTTCCTTATATATCTCCCAGTCCGCAGGATCTCTCCTGTTGTTTGCCTTAAGTCTTTTATTTTAATTTCAAGCTATCTCTCACTTCCCTTGTTGACCAAGGTTGTTTAATTACGCATGTAGATCTCATGCCCTTTAGAGGTATGTACAAGTCTTGTATTCTACCAAATACTTTTTTGAACACCTCCCACTATTCATCCGTAGTTTTATCCGTTAATAGTTCTGCCCAGTCTATTGTGGTCAATTCCTACCTCATCCCTCCAAAATCAGACTTACAGAAATTTAAAACCTTGGTTCATGAGTCACCTTGCTCTCTATCAAACCTAATATTGAATTCTGTTATATTATGGTCACTGTTATCTAGATGTTCCTTTACCGTTAGATTATTGGCTAATTCAGGCTCCTTACACATTATTAAATCTAAGATGGCCTATTCACTTGTTAGTTCAATAACATATTGTTCCAGAAAGCTGTCCTGAATACATAAGAAATTTGCTGCCTTTAGGACTCGAGCTGGGTTCTGCTTCACCCAGTCTATGTGAAAATTAAAATCTCTCAATATAACTACTCTGTTTTTGCAAAAAACTTCTCTGATCTCCACTTTTATGTAGCCCTAATTTATCATTGCTATCTGGAGGTTGATAAACAACTCCCACCAAAGTCTTGCATCCTTTTCTATTCCTCAATTCTACCCATAGCGTTTCTACTGCCTGCTCACTATGACATCCCCTTTCTCATGCTGTAATAGCGTCTCTTGTCAATATTGTTGCTCCTCCTCCTTTTCCAATATCCCTGTCCTTTCTAAAGACCGTATAACCTGGAATATTTATCTCCCAGATACCTTAGGATAGCTAATCAGGCATTGCGCCATGAATTCGCAATTGCTGCTGATGGGGATTATAAATTGTATGGTTTTATACATGTGCCTGGGATTTCTTTGGTGGTTCTCCTGATATCCTGCCAAAATTTCAGTGGAAGACTGACAGAATCCCTGGAGAAATAGCATAAATGGCAAAAAATGGCTGCTTATGCTGTTTCTTGAGGGATTCTGCCAATCTTCCACCAAAGTTATATTGGAAGATCGGGAGATCCTTGTGGAAATTCTTCCCCACTACAGATTTCTGAAAATACCAAATATAACGAGGTTTCACATTCTGTATTTTTCCCATTTTTCCTGTGATTAAAGGAATTCACCTTCTCCCAGGTTGGGGGTGGGGGTGGGGAGGGGAAGCGATTAAATAAGTTATATTATTGCCTCAAACATTAGAACCATACAAATTTATAGCACAGAATGAAAGCATTTGGTCCACTGGGGTATAAATTCGTCTTGGGCGGTAGGGCAAAATGGGCGCTAGTGAATATTTTTTTGCTACAGCCCAAGATGAATTTATAGCTCATTGTGTCAGTTCTGGCTCTTTATTAGAACAATCTAAAACCAATTCCAGTGCCCCATTACATTTCATTAACTTAGTAGTGTTTTCTGAAGAGCTGTGTGGGACAGAAATGAAATTACTTTACATTTTTTACTTTAAAATAAATAATAACAAAGAAAGAATTTTTATAATATGTGAGGTACTATAAAAATAATTTTTGCTGTAAAATCCCATTTCCATATAAATAGCAGCTAAACTGGTTACCTTAGTAATAAAACCACTAAATCATTTTTGCTGTTAGTGCTGTGCTGGTTTCCCACCATGGGAAGCACAGGTATGATGGTTCTTGGCAATACAGAAGCTGCAATGAAGTGATTTAATATGCCAAGCACACTACATCTCAGATAAGCTCACAAGTAATTATGCAGACGCAAATTTAGCAGCAGCGTTCATTGCTAATAATATATGGCTAACTAGATTTTAGGTAATAAAACAAGCATTGTTGAATAGTAATAGATATTTACAAATTAAAAGATAATTAGATAGTAATGTCACGATGGGCAGTTAAATATTCCCAGCACAGATTTATATTTTGTTAATGCCTTAAATTACTAACTACTGAGTTGCAGCTGCATCTCTATCCTACAGGGCCTATAATAATTTCAGAAACATTGCGCAATAAGTAAAGGATTGGCTGAAAACCTACCTCAGTGTAGCTGATATACTATTGTTATTTAATCATTTAAAATCAATTATAACATGGCTAAAATAAAGTGAAAATCTTATCATTTTAGATTGCCTTTAATGTTTTGCTACATTGATTTTTGAGCACTTAGATGTTTACAGTATTTCTGAAATTTATTCAGCAATATATATATCCTCCAGATCCATAACCCTAAGGTACAACACAGAAAATGTACCTGAAAACATATCTAGGAATGTCTGATGAGGTGGTAGTTGTAGCTGTAAATTGAAGAATGCTGGTTTTATTTAGCACTCCTTTAAAGGGCTAAAGGCTGCACTACACATCAATTAAGGAGGAAGTTTGAATCCTCAGCCTCTATGACATCAAGCATACCTATAGGGTACATCAACTTTCAGACCGCTGATAATGATCTCAGAAATTACAAAAGAATTGGCAGGATTTTGTGTACATTATGATCCTATGATATTACTCCTGTCATAGCACTTAAATATTGTGAAGAAATGTGCGCATAAGTAGCTAAGTATTGTATTGCATTAGGGATGATATCATTGAATCTACCCTGATACAGACACGTCATTGGAATTAACCCCTTGAATCTGAGAACAACAACAACTTGCATTTATATAGCGCCTTCAATGCCTGTCCCAAGGTGCTTTTATTTGAAGCCATCAGCTACCTATACTCTAAGCTCTGGAATTCCCTTCCTAAGCCTCTCTGCCTCAATAACTCTTTCTCCTTCTTTGAGAGGCTCCTTAAAACCTACCTCTTTGATCAAGCTTTGGTCAGCTGTCCTAATATCTCCTAATGTGACTTGGTGTCAAATTTTGTTTCATAATATTCCTGTGAAGGGCCTTCGGATATTTTACTATATTAAAGGCACTATATAAATACATGTTGTTGTTGCTATTTGAAATAATGTTATTTTAGATTTCCAACATTCACTGGTTTTTTTACCTTTGTTGAACTCTACTCATTGATTGCCATCTAGGTCTTGGGGGGGGTGAGGGTGTCTCGATGTCCTTCAACTGTACCTGGCTTATTTATTGGCCAGTTCTAAGCTCCCATGCGACTGAAGGGAGCCTCCCATGCAGCTTATTAGGGACGTGGTAACAGGGCACTTAGAAAATCATAATATGATTGGGCAGAGTCAAAACAGATGTATGAAAGGAAATCATGTTTGATAAATCTGTTGAGAGTTTCTGAAGTTGTAACTAGCAGGGTCGTAAAGGGAGAAGCAGTGGATGTAGTATATGTGGATTTTCAGAAAGCATTTGACAAGGTTCCACATAAGAGGTTATTACACTAAATTTGCGCTAATGGGATTGGGGATAATATATTAGCACTGATTGAGAATTGGTTAATGGTCAGAAAACAGAGAGTAGGAATAAATGGGTCATTTTCGAGTTGGAAAGCTGTAACTAGTGGGGTACCGCAAGGATCAATGCTTGTGCCTCAGCTATTTACAATCTATATCAATGACTTAGATGAGGGGACCAAGTGTAATGTATCTAAGTTTGCTGGTGATACCAAACTATGTGGGAAAGTAAGTTGTGAGGAGGATGCAAAGGGATATAGACAGGTTAAATGAGTGGGCAGTTGTAAAATAATGTGGAGAAATGTGAATTTATCCACTTTGGCAGAAAAAATAGAAAAGCAGAATATTTTTTAAAGGTGAGAGAATGGGAAATGTTGGTATTCCGAGAGACCTAGGTGTCCCTGTACAGAAGTCAATGAAAGTTAACATGCAGGTACAGTAAGCAATTTGGAAAGCAAATAATATGTTAGCTTTATTACAAAAGGATTATAGCATATGAGTAAAGATGTCTCACTGCTATTATATAGGGCCTTGGTGAGACCACACCTGGAGTATTGTGTACAGTTTTGATATCCTTATCTAAGAAAAGATATACTTGCCATAGAGGGAGTGCAATGAAGATTCGCCAGTCTGATTCATTACCTCTGGTGTCCCTGAAGGAACTATCCTTGGCCTACGCCTATTTCTGCTGCCCCTTGGCGACATCACCTGAAAACACAGTATCAGTTTCCACATGTATGCTGACGACACCCAGCTCTACCTCACCACCAATTCTCTTGGCCTCACCACTGTCTCTAAATTGTCAGACTGCTTGTCTGGCATCCAGTACTGGATGAGCAGAAATTTTCTCCAATTAAATGTCGGCAAGACCGAAGCCAATATCTTTGGTTCCTGCCACAAACTCCATTCCCTCGCCATTGATTCCACCCATCTCCTTAGCATCTGTCTGAGGCTGAACCAGACTGTTCTCAATCTTGGTGTCATATTTGATACTGAAATGAGCTTCCGACCACATATCAGTGCCATAACTAAGACCGCCTCTTTCCACCTCCGGAACATCACCCGTCTCCGCCCCTGCCTCAGCTCATCTGCTGCTGAAATCCTCATGCCTTTGTTACCTCCAGACATAAACCTGAGGTCATCCAAAACCTGGCTGCCCGTGTCATAACTCAGACCAAATCCCATTCACCCATTACCCCTGTGCTCGCTGACCTACATTGGTATCTGGTTAAGCAACGCCTTGGTATAAAAATCTCATTTGTATTTTCAAATCCCTCTATGGCCTCGTTCCTCCCTATCTCTGTAATCTCCAGCCCCACAACCCGCTGAGCTATCTGCACTCCTTTAATTCTGACCTCTTGAGCATTCATGATTTTAATTGCTCAATCATTGGTGGCCGTGCCTTCAGCTGCCTAGGCCTTAAGCTCTGGAATTCCTTCCCTAAACCTCTCCGACTTTCTACCTCTCTTTCCTCCTGTAAGACGCTCCTTAAAACCTATCTCTTGACCAAGCTTTTGGCCATCTGCCCTAATTTCTCCTTATGTGGCTCGTTGTCAAATTTTGTTTTATAACATGCCTGTGATGCGCCTTGAACTGTTTTACTGGGTTAAAGGTGCTATATAAATACAGGTTGCTGCTGTTGTTGATTCTTGGGATGGGGGTGGGGTGTGGGGGGTGTTTGTCCTATGAGCAGAGATTAAGGTGACTTGGCCTTTATTCCCTAGAATTTAGAAGAATGAGAGGTGCTGTCGTTGAAACATAGGACTGGATTTTTAGTTGGAGGCTTCTTAGGGTGCTAATGGTGGCAGGGCGGTAAATTTAGCGCCCTATAAAAGTTTGTGCCTCCGTACGTTGCGGAACCAATCAGGGTGCAGGCTATCTTAGATCTGTATAATGAGACAGGATTAGTACACGATTTCCTAATAAAGGATTCTTTGGAATGACTATCTAACAGAAAACAGAGAGTCAGGATAAATGGGTCATTATCCAGTTGGCAAACAGTAACTAGTGGGGTGCCGCAGGGATCAGTGCTGGGGCCTCAACTATTTACAATCTATATTAATGATTTGGATGAAGGGACCAAGTATAATGTAGCCATGTATGCTGATGATACAAATATTAGTGGGAAAGCAAATTGTGAGGACACAAAAAATCTGCAAAGGGACATAGACAGGCTTAGTGAGTGGGCAAAATTTGGCAGATAGAGTATAATGTAGGAAAATGTGAGATTATCCACTTTGGCAGAAACAATATGAAAAGCAAATTATAATTTAAATGGAGAAAAATTACAAAATGCTTCAGTACAGAGGGACTTGGGGATCCTTGTGCATGAAACACAAAAAGTTAGTATGCAGGTACAGCAAGTAATCAGGAAGGCAAATGGAATGTAGGCCTTTATTGCAAGGGTGATAGAGTTTAAAAGGAGAGAAGTCCAGCTATAAATGTACAGGATATTCGTGAGACCACATCTAGAGTACTGTGTGCAGTTTGGTCTCCGTATTTAAGGAAGGATATACTTGCATTGGAGGCTGTTCAGACAAGGTTCACTAGGTTGATTCCAGAGATGAGTGGGTTGAATTATAAGATAGGTTGAGTAGGTTGGGCCTATACACATTGGAGTTCAGAAGAATGAGAGGTGATCTTATTGAAACATATAAGATAATGAGGAGGCTCGACAAGGTGGATGCAGAGAGGATATTTCCACTCATAGGGGAAACTAAAACTAGGGGGCATAGTCTCAGAGTAAGGGGCTGCCCATTTAAAAGAGGAGGAATTTCTTCTCTCAGAGGGTTGTAAATTTGTGGAATTCTCTGCCCCAGAGAGCTGTGGAAGCTGGGTCATTGAATATATTTAAGGTGGAGATAGACAGATTTTTGAGCATTAAGGGAATAAAGGGTTATGGGGAGCGGCCTGGGAAGTGGAGCTGAGTCCATGATCAGATTGTCATGATCTTATTAAATGGCGGAGCAGGCTCGAGGAGTCAAATGGCCTACTCCGGCTCCTATTTCTTATGTTCTTATGTTCCTATTTTCTGTCGTAAAATTCAACTAATACTCAGTAACAATGATTGGGGGGGCTAAATCAGGCGTTACACACTTGTGCTTGACCGCCCCAACTGAAAACCGCCACGCAAAAAAAGCTGTCCTTGCGCATGCGCAGAGGCTCGCTATAGTTCTCGAAGCCAGCTGAAAGTTTAGGGCACGGCACTACAGAGAGGGAGAAATGGGCAAATGAGAGCAGGAAGGATGCCAGAGAGCACGCTGCTTCCCTGCCATTGAGAGGAGGTGGCCTGCCTTGCATCTCACTGAAGGAAGGAAGCCGCTGCCAAGAGTGTTTAGGATGATTTGAAGGGAGATTGCACAGGAGGTGTTAGCAACAGACACGGTGCTTAGAACTGCTACCCAATGTCGCAAGAAGTTTAACGATCTCACGAGGGTCTTCAGGGTGAGTACCTTTTACATCTATGCACATCTGCCATGGTTGCAACATTACTGTCTCACACAATGTAAAGTCTTTGACTGAACTGCCCCTTCTCTATGTGTTCCAGCCCACAGTGTGGATTGGTGAAGCCACCTGAAAGCTGGAGGCTCAGTTCACCAGCCATGCCCTGCGCATTCAGGCAGCATGGACCCTCTTGTCCCCTATTCATTTTCATCCCTCCTCGCACTACCTTTTGACTTATGATATGCTTTGGACAAACATCACCCTGAGCCGCAATCCTAGCGGCTCCCAGCCTTCCCACCTGCTCAGTGTGCAGCCACGCAGATTATCATGCACATTTTTACACTTCCAGACAGCAGCAGCTAATCTACTATGGAAGGCACATGTGCCACACAATGAGCTGCACATTCACTCACACCTTCTTCTTGTTCTTATTGTAGGCGAAATTGGCACATAATCGCCAGGAGCAGCAGCGGACCGGAGGTGGAGAGCCTGATTTGCAGGTCTTCACTGAGGTGTAGCAGCGAATGTTGGTCTTCATGGACATCCCAGTTCAAGTGGTGGCGTCCAGCGAGGCAGAGCCCCCTATGGGTAATGACGGTATGTGAATGGCGTTGGCGATTTATGTGAGATCCTTGACCCCTGATATTAAGTGGCCTACCCCTTTTATATATACATGTCCAATACTACCTTCGTGTTATCACCCTGCCCCTTCCCCTGCTGCTAACCATGTCTGTTGCTTTGTGCCTATAAATGACCAGCCAGAAGCGCAACAGCCTTCCCCTGAGCCATCAACATCTGGGGATGGGGCAGATGATGAGGGAGGGGACGACAGTATGCTCCCTGAGCGGGAGACCCCATCACTTGCACCGATTGGGGAACCAACATTGGTGGACGAGCCTGATTTTGAAGGGTTTGAGGACTCTGATGCTCCTGGCCTCAGTGGCCTACAGCAACGTCCAGCAGGAGGGGAAGCTCAAAGCCCAGCTCCCTGGAGGGTGAGTCGGACCAGGAGTCCCACTGAGAGACAGGTAGACGTGGGCCTGGACTTGGTGGTTCTGTCAAGAGAGACAACGCAAATACACCATGACCTCATGGGTGCATTGGATAGAGTCATGCAGAGCATAGACGCACTTGCTGTGTGTGTGGCAGGAGCCGCCTCAAGCATTGCCTGTGCCTCTCAGGGGTCCAACAAGCCCATCCTTGCCCGCTCACAGAGGGAGATGGGCTCAACGAGCAATAGTGGTGTCCCAGATGGGATGGCATGTGCCATGGTTGACTTGGCAGCAGCAATCGCATCACAGGCTCAAGCCACGCAAGAACTTCGTGATGTGATGCTGTCAGTGTTTGCTGGCATGAACTCACAGACTGCTGCATTTATGACTTAGTGTGCTCTGAATCAGTCTCAGTGTAATGACATGCAATCACTGACTGCTGCCATCTTCTCTGTGTTCCCCACAGTCGGACGGGGAAGTGACGGTGCTGAAGCAGGCCAGCAATGTGTGCTCATACATTGTGCTCCAGATGCTGACGTTCCGCCCTGTGACAGATGACAGAATTCCAGCTCCCAACAGGGGGCTAAAGGTGAGGGGTGGGAAATCTCAGGCAAAGTTTAACTGATGACTTTGCCCATCATGGACAGATGTAATCCTGATGTAAATAATAGCTGTAAGTATATAGCTACAGTGTTGCACTTCATTGTGCTTGCTGTGTTTTGTTTTGTTACTTGTTACTAGAAAGTAGGCCATCCTAGACTGGGTTTTGTGTAACGAGAGAGGATTAATTAGCAATCTGGTCGTGCGAGGCCCTTTGGGGAAGAGTGACCATAATATGGTAGAATTCTTCATTAAGATGGAGAGTGACACAGTTAATTAAGAGACTGGAGTCTTGAACTTAAAGAAAGGAAACTTCGACGGTATGAGACGTGAATTGGCTAGGATAGACTGGAGAATGATACTTAAAGGGTTGACGGTAGATTGGCAATGGCAGACATTTAAAGATCACATGGATGAACTACAACAATTGTACATCCTTATCTGGAATAAAAATAAAACGAGGAAGGTGGCTCAACTGAGGCTAACAAGGGAAATTAGGGATAGTGTTAAATCCAAGGAAGAGGCATATAAATTGGCCAGAAAAAGCAGCAAACCTGAGGACTGGGAGACATTTAGAATTCAGCAGAGGAGGATTAAGGGTTTAATTAGGAGGGGGAAATAGTATGAGAGTAAGCTTGCAGGGAACATAAAAACTGACTGCAAAAGCTTCTATAGATATGTGAAGAGAAAAAGATTAGTGAAGACTAATGTAGGTCCCTTGCAGTCAGAATCAGGTGAATTCATAATGGGGAACAAGGAAATGGCAGACCCATTGAACAAATACTTTGGTTCTGTCTTCACAAAGGAAGACACGAATAACCTCCTGAAAATACTAGGGGACCGAGGGTCTAGCGAGAAGGAGGAACTGAGGAAAATCCTTATTAGTCAGGAAATTGTGTTAGGGAAACTGATGGGACTGAAGGCCGATAAATCCACAGGACCTGATAGTCTGCATCCCAGAGTGCTTAAGGAAGTGGCCCTAGAAATGGTAGATGCATTGGTGGCTATTTTCCAAAATTCCATGGACTCTGGATCAGTACCTATGGATTGGAGGGTAGCTAATGTAACCCCACTTTTAAAAAAAGGAGGGAGAGAGAAAACAGGGAATTATAGACTGGTTAGCCTGACATCGATGGTGGGGAAAGTGCTGGAATCAATTATTAAAGATGTACTAGCAGCGCATTTGGAACGCAGTGACAGGATCGGTCCAAGTCAGCATGGATTTATGAACGGGAAATCATGCTTGACAAATCTTCTAGAGTTTTTTGAGGATGTAACTAGTAGAGTGGATAAGGGAGAACCAGTGGCTGTGGTGTATTTGGACTTTCAAAAGGCTTTTGACAAGGTCCCACACAAGAGATTAGTGTGCAAAATTAAAGCACATGATATTGGGGGTAATGTATTGACGTAGATAGAGAACGGGTTGGCAGACAGGAAGCAAAGAATGGGAATAAACGGGTCCTTTTCAGAATGGCAGGCAGTGACTAGTGGGGTACTGCAAGGTTCAGTGCTGGGCCCCCAGCTATTTACAATATTCATTAATGATTTAGACGAAGGAATTGAATGTAATATCTCCAAGTTTGCATATGACACTAAGCTGGGTGGCAGTGTGAGATGTGAGGAGGATGCTAAGAGGCTGCAGGGTGACTTGGACAGGTTAGCTAAATGGGAAAATGCATGGCAGATGCAGTCTAATGTGGATAAATGTGAGGTTATCCACATTGGTGGCAAAAACACGAAGGCAGATTATTATCTGAATGGTGCAGCGAGACCTGGGTGTCATGGTACATCAGTCATTGAAAGTTGGCATGCAGGTACAGCATGGAATAAAGAAAGCAAATGGCTGCTGGCCTTCATAGCGAGGAGATTTCAGTATAGGAGCAGAGAGATCTTACTGCAGTTGTACAGGGCCTTGGTGAGACCACACCTTGAGGATTGTGTTCAGTTTTGGTCTCCTAATCTGAGGAAGGACGTGCTTGCTATTGAGGGACTGCAGCGAAGGTTCACCAGACTAATTCCCGGGATGGCAGGACTGACATATGAAGAAAGACTGGATCGGCTAGGCTTATACTCACTGGAAATTAGAATAATTAGAGGGGATCTCATAGAAACATATAAAATTATGACGGGAATGGACAGGTTAGATGTTGGGGAAGTCCAGAACCAGGGATCACAGTTTAAGGACAAGGGATCAGCCATATAGGACCGAGATGAGGAGAAATTTTTTCACCCAGAGAGTGGTGAACCTGTGGAATTCTCTACCATAGAAAGTTGTTGAGTCCAGTTCGTTGGATATATTCAAAAAGGAGTTAGATGTGGCCCTTACGGCTAAAGGGATCAGGGGGTATGGAGAAAAGGTGGGAGTGGTGTCCTGAAGTTGCATGATCAACCATGATCATATTGAATGGCGGTGCAGGCTCGAAGGGCCGAATGGCCTGCTCCTGCACCTATTTTCTGTGTTTCTATTTTTCTATGGGGGTGGGGTGAATGTGGTTCTGTTTGTTGAGGCGACAACGTTCATGTCATTAGTAAAATGTTACTTTGACCGTTTTGCATTGGTGTCTTAAGTATCATTGTAGAGTTTAATGGAGATGTGCCATTATCGTGGCACATAGCATGGTCAATCTGAGCTGCATCCCTCAGCTTCCTCCATTCAAGAGAACTGATCGATTATGAGGCGGCGACGTGTGGCTCTTGGTCCAGCACCATCGCCACACTGCCTCCACCATGGATGGTGCTCATCCTGGTGTGGCTGGCCATTTGGAGTCTTGCCGGGCTCCAGTTCCTCGTCCGCCTCATCCTGTGGTGGAGTTGCAATCCTCACTGGCAATTCCTGGCCCCTCATGATGGCCAAGTTGTGTAGCATGCAGCACACCACAGTGAATTCCAACACCTGTTAAGTGGGGTATTGAAGGCTGCCTCCAGAGCGGTCCAGGCATCAGAAGTGCTGCTTGAGCACTCTTATTGTCTGTTTGACGATGTTGCAGGTGGCTGCATGGCTCTCATTGTAGTGATGCTCTGCTTCTGTGATGGGGTTGTGGAGGGGGGGTCATTAGCCAGGTGGCTAGGTTGTATTTTTTGTCCTCGAGCAGCCAGCTGTGCCCTTCCCGTGGTGGCTGAAACAATCGTGACAGAGTGCTCCCACGCAGGATGAAAGCATCATGTGTGCTCGCTGTATAGTGGGAATTGACTGTGAGGATGCAATGCGTGTGGTCGCACACCAGCTACATGTTTAGGGAGTGGCATCCCTTTCAGATTCTGAATCTGGAATGGTGCTCGCAAGGCCACGAGTGTGTAGTCAATGGCTCCTTGAACTCTTGGGAAGCCCGCAATCCTGCCAAACCCACATGCCCACTCATTTCGGTTCTCCCTGCTTATTGGCAATGTTATGAAGTCCAGTCTACGGGCGTAGAAAACCTTTGTGATGTGACGAATGCAGCGATATGCAGCATATTGAGAGATGCTGCATATGTCCCCTGCTGCAGCCTGGAAGGAGCCGGAGGCATAGAAAGCCAGCAGCACATTGACCTTCACTGCAACGGACAGCACAGTCCTGGTGCCGATGTGAGGCTGCAGGTCTGTCTGTAGGAGATGGCATATCTCTGTCAGCATTTCCTTTCGGAAGCGCAGCCTTCTCAAACATTGCTCCTCAGAGAGCTGGAGGTATGAACGTTGCTGCCTGTAAGCCGTGGGGTTAAGGCATCCTGTCCAGACATCTTCCTCTCCTCATTTCTTGCCCGACATGGCCAACAGCCCTTCTATCTTGATGCCGCCTAACAAGAGCATGGAGTAGGAGTTGCTGGCGAACTAGTAATGCCCCCATTAAATTATTTCACTGAAGTTGTAAGGACCCTGTAATGGCAGATAAATCTGCCGCTTTTATGACAGAGGATCGCGCAGCGTGCTGTGTGCAAATGTTTTAGTTAATGTGACCTCCGATTTAGGACCCTCCTCCCTCACTTTAAATGCGCTGTAAATAGCCCCTACTCAACTGTGGGACCACCTAGTTTTTCAGGCGTGACTTGGGGCATATGTTAAATGCGGCTTTACCACTTAATTCAGCGGCTGGGGCACTAGCGAGGATATTGCACGATGACTGACGTCATGATCTGAATGAAACTGCAGAGCGAGGTGATAGCGTTTTGCGCTGCTGCAAAACTGGCACCAAATTTCTCGGCGGGGCACTGGAAGCTGGCCGTCCGGGTGGTAAACATTTCAACACCCTTTACCACTCTTCTGGGGTGCGAACAGAGGTGCAATCCAACCGATAATCCAGCACTCAGTTCTTAAGGAGCTTAAGACGGTAGATGCTGGGAGGATGTTTACCCTGGCTGCAGAGTCTAGAACTAGGGATCATAATCTCAGGATAAAGGGTCAGCCATTTCGGACTGAGATGAGGAGAAATTTCTTCAGTCAAGGGTTGTGAATCGTTGGAATTCTCTACCCCAGAGGGATGTGGATGCTCAGTCATTGAGTATATTCAAGACAGAGAGTGATAGATCTTTGAATAGTAAGGGAATCAAGGGACATGGTGTAGTCTGAGAAGATGGAGTTGAGTTAGATCAGCCATGATCTTATTGAATGGTGGAGCAGGCTTGAAAGGCTGAAAGTTCTACTCCTGCCCCTATTTCTTATGTTCTTACGTTCTTATTGGAATATTGTGGGTGAAACTGCTTTTGATTTTACAGTTAATAATATACAGTTTACTGAAAGTACTTTTTATTATACCAGAAGGGGGAGACAGAATCCTTAAATAGGAATTAGAAATAATCAACAGAGCACTTGGTTATTGCTGTTGGATCTGAAAATTTCCTGTCTTTGAATACAAAAAATTTGATCAGTAGAAATGGGATGCAGTGTTTACTTTTACAGGGTGAAAAACAGCTCTGCTTTTCCCTTTTGTGTTACCTGGCAATAAATAAAGAAAAAAAATTGCAATTATATAGTGACTTTCATGACCTCAGGACATACCAAAGCTTTTTACAAACATACACTTTTGAAGTGTAGTGTGGTTGTAATGTAGGAGATGTAGCAGCCAATGTGTAAATAGGACGTCCTAAGGTCATGAAAGGCGCTATATAAATACAAGTCTTTCTTTTCTTAGCAAGCTCGCACAAACAGCAATGAAATAAATGACCAGCTCATGAAGCAGACTTTTCTGGAGAGGGGCATTTCGTGCAGTGGCCCGTTAGACTTTTTCCCGCACCCTTCAGCTCAAAATATTTTTTGCACAGTAAATTGCTGGAAGTGCAGACTGATAGCGCAGCAATGACAGTGGGGCATCTGGGTCCTTGGTGAATGACAGGTTCGGCAGTCCTTTAAAAAATGAGATTTAAGTATAGACAAAGACACAGAGGAATGACAGAGTTGGAAATAGGGTCAAATCAGGTACAGAAGGAAAGAAAGAAAAGAAAGATTGGATTAAGAGAAAAAAATGAGTCAAAAAGGAAAAGTAAATAATTTAAAAAAACATTTAATCTCTAAGAACAATTTACTACCTACAGTAGTGAGATGCCACAGTTTCAATTGTACCCTTTCTGGGCTAGAGAGGTTGAATGGAATTACAGGAACATATATCTCGTCACTAAAAAATCCTTATGCTCTTAAGTTGGAAATCTACCTTTTTGCGGTGAGTTTAATTTGTAGTTCATTCACAAATGCAGCAATTTATTGAAACTTACAGGCATGTTGAGAGTGAACTGTTGTTTTTGTGAAGCTAACAGAGGAGCAGCACGAAACATCCAGCAATTTGTGGCAACTTACAACTCACAGGGTGTCTCTTCCTCGCCACACATTGATGGACAATTTACATGCTAATAACAGCGTGCGCATTCAACTCACTGTTATTTTTGCCAGCTAATTCTAGCCCCATCTGTTTTAGGTGTTGGATGAGGGACAAATATTGACCAGGACTCTGGGAGAAGTCCCCCTGCTCTTCTTTGAAATAGTGCTGTGGGATCTTTTATGTCCACCTGAGAGGATAGACGGGGCCTCGGTTTATTGTCTCAATGTGAAAGACAACACTTCCAAAAGTGCGGCACTCCCTCAGTACTGTACTGAAGTGTCAGCCTAGATTATGTGCTCAAATCTATGGGGTGGAGCTTGATTCCACAACTTTCTGATTCAGAGGCGAGAATGTTACCACTGAGCCAAGGCTGACAGCTTTTGACAAATGACAAATTTCATTTATATTTTTCCACATTACAAGGTTTCGTACGACGGGAAAAGCATATGTCTAGTTTGGCTATCCATTCGATGGCCTCCTGAGATACTGAGTGGAGAAATGAGGTGCCCTTGTGTAAATGTCATATTGTATCAAGTACATATAGTGTGCTGATAGCCACTTCAAAATGGATACTTTGTCCTCAAAAATAGTAGAATATATTGCTGTGAATTTATGGCAGCAATTTATTATAAGCTTTAGATTTTTTTCAATTCATTTAGCTTTCTGTGACTGAAGTACAAATAATTGGAAACCAGAAGTATTCGACCATCCAGACTGTGTGCAAACTGGGAGCTGTAGTCCGGGGGCCAGCCCTATTGATCACAAATACAAAATGACAAAGAAGCTTTGAGAAAATGTATTAAAAAGAGAACTAAGAACTAATGTGAATAAATAAATTAAAGAGATGTGACTAAATAATGTATGTGTTCAGTGGGATCAATTTAATCATTGTATTGATGGAAAAGTTGTTTGGCTGCTGGAGAACAAGTCACTTGTCGAGAAAAATATCTGCAGACTACAGAGGGCTATTAATGTTAAAAGGACTTAATCGATGTAAGATCCTTTAAAGATGTTTCATCACCAATTTTTGTAGCACAATTAAATCACCCAGAAGAATTTAACAGGAGAATTGCTAATCCTTTGACAGATTGTAAATGAACAGTATTTCTCACAGCGAGTGTCAATCAATGATACTCACTAAAGTGAGATTGGCCCATATCATAGGTCAAGTTTGCATTATTTATTATTTTTGATGTTACGAGGAGCAATAGGAAATAAGTAAAACTTACTGCACAAATGATGTTATAGGGAACATGGAGTCCACCTATGGGAATGGTGGACCCAAAAGAATAACGAGTGCAGACTTGAAATTTATAGCAATCGTCCTCTTGGACTTTTACATAAACTATGCAACTTATAAATTTTTCTCACAGATAATCATTTTGAATATTATCATAATAGTTGTAGTTTTACTGTTGACTCCATCCAGGAGATCACAGACCAGAGTTAGTAGGAGTCAATCATCATCATCATCATCATCATCATCATAGGCGGTCCCTCGTATTGAGGATGACTTGTTTCCATGCCAAAAAGGGATAAATTCACAGGTGTTTCAATGAAGGACCAATATTCCAGGTCCTAAACTACATGTTGAAGGGTAGATGATGCCTGTGCGTGGATTTTTAGGAGTCAATATTCCAACTTGGGATACCAAGTCAAGCTCCCTCCTTGCCTCCCTACAACCCTTATCATTTTGATAAAGTTGTGTGTGCAAGTAATACTCTTAAACATTTAATTAAAATTAAAATATTAATTAGAGTAGAACATCCTCAATTCCAGGACATTTAATGCAAAGGACTGTATTCAGGGCTGGTTTTGAGTAATTGGTTGTTTTTTGGGTTGCCTACTTTTTGGGATCTGTGGTAACTATTGTGTTAGCATACATGCATTTCATTCTCATTTTTGGAGAAAAAATAGGAAGGATTTCAAAGTATATAGATTTCTGTTCCTGCTCCTTTTCTCAGTAAAACGTAAAGGGAAGTGGCAGAATATATTTAGGGCTGAAAATTCCATAGCGCACCATTTTTAAAAATTCGTTCTGGGAATTTATTGCTCATCTCTAATTGACCTTGAGAAGGTGGTTGTGAGCAGCCTTCTTGAACATAGAAACATAGAAACATCGAAATTTACAGCGCAGAAGGAGGCCATTTTGGCATATTGTGTCCACGCCGGCCGACAAAGAGACACACGGCCCTTCATCAGCAGCCCTAAAGGTTGCATATAAACCTATGAACAATGATGGAAAGGCAAAGACCACCCAGCCCAACCAGTCCGCCTGACACAACTGCGACACCCCTTATACTAGAGAGCAGGCCATCCTAGACTGGGTCGTGTGTAAAAAGAGAGGATTAATTAGCAATCTGGTCATGTGAGGCCCCTTGGGGAAGAGTGACCATAATATGGTAGAATTCTTCATTAAGATGGAGAGTGACATAGTTAATTCAGAGACTAGGGTCCTGAACTTAAAGAAAGGTAACTTCGATGGTATGAGACGTGAATTGGCTAGGATAGACTGGAGAATGATACTTAAAGGGCTGACGGTGGATAGGCAATGGCAGAAATTTAAAGATCACATGGATGAACTACAACAATTGTACAGCCTTGTCTGGCATAAAAATAAAACGGGGAAGATGGCTCAACCGTGGCTAACAAGGGAAATTAAGGATAGTGTTAAATCCAAGGAAGAGGCATATAAATTGGCCAGAAAAAGCAGCAAACCTGAGGACTGGAAAAAATTTAGAATCCAGCAGAGGAGGACTAAGACTTTAATTAGGAGGGGGAAAATAGAGTATGAGAGTAAGCTTGCAGGGAACATAAAAACTGACTGCAAAAACCTCTATAGATATGTGAAGAGAAAAAGATTAGTGAAGACTAATGTAGGTCCTTTGCAGTCAGAATCAGGTGAATTCATAATGGGGAACAAGGAAATGGCAGACCAATTGAACAAATACTTTGGTTCTATCTTCACTAAGGAAGACACGAATAACCTCCCAAAAATAACAGGGGACCAAGGGTCTAACAAGAAGGAACAACTGAAGGAAATCTTTATTAGTCAGGAAATTGTGTTAGGGAAATTGATGGGATTGAAGGCCGATAAATCACCAGGGCCTGACAGTCTGCATCCCAGAGTACTTAAGGAAGTGGTCCGAGAAATAGTGGATGCATTGGTGGTCATTTTCCAACATTCTATAGACTCTGGATCAGTTCCTATGGATTTGAGGGTAGCTAATGTAACTCCACTTTTTAAAAAAGAAGGGAGAAAGAAAACAGGGAAATATAGACCAGTTAGCCTGACATCGGTAGTGGGGAAAATGTTGGAATCAATTATTAAAGATGTAATAGCAGCGCATTTGGAAAGCAGTGACTGGATCAGTCCAAGTCAGCATGGATTTATGAAAGGGAAATCATGCTTGACAAATCTTCTAGACTTTTTTGAGGATGTAACTAATAGAGAGGACAAGGGAGAACCAGTGGATGTGGTGTATTTGGACTTTTAAAAGATTTTTGACAAGGTCCCACACAAGAGATTAGTGTGCAAAATTAAAACACATGGTATTGGAGGTAATGTATTGATGTGGATAGAGAACTGGTTGGCAGACAGGAAACAAAGAGTAGGAATAAACGGATCCTTTTCAGACTGGTAGGCAGTGACTAGTGGGGTACTGCAAGGTTCAGTGCTGGGACCCCAGCTATTTACAATGGACATTAATGATTTGGACGAAGGAATTGAATGTAATATCTCCAAGTTTGCAGATGACACTAAGCTGGGTGGCAGTGTGAGCTGTGAGGAGGATGCTAAGAGGCTGCAGGGTGACTTGAACAGGTTTGGTGAGTGGGCAAATGCATGGTAGATGCAGTATAATGTAGGTAAATGTGAGATTATTCACTTTGGTGGCAAAAACAGGAAGGTAGAATATTATCTGAATGATGACAGATTAGGAAAAGGGGAGGTGCAATGAGACCTGGGTGCCATGATACATCAGTCATTGAAAGTTAGCATGCAGGTACAGCAGGCGGTGAAGAAGTCAAATGGCTTTTGGCCTTCATAGCGAGAGGATTTGAGTATAGGAGCAGGGAGGTCTTACTGCAGTTGTACAGGGCCTTGGTGAGGCCACATCTTGAATATTGTGTACAGTGTTGGTCTCCTAATCTGAGGAAGGACATTCTTGCTAGTGAGGGAGTGCAGCAAAGGTTCACCAGACTGATTCCCGGGATGGCAGGACTGACATATGAAGAAAGACTGGATCGACTAGGCTTATATTCACTGGAATTTAGAAGAATGAGAGGGGATTTCACAGAAACATATGAAATTCTGATGGGGTTGGACAGGTTAGATGCACGAAGAATGTTCCCGATGTTGGCGAAATCCAGTACCAGGGGTCACAGTCTAAGGATAAGGGGTAAGCCATTTAGGACCAAAATGAAGAGAAACTTCTTCACTCAGAGAATTGTGAACTTGTGGAATTCTCTACCACAGAAAGTTGTTGAGGCCAGTTCATTAGATATATTCCAAAGGGAGTTAGATGTGACCCCTACGGCTAAAGGGACAAGGGGTATGGTGAGAAAGCAGGAATGGGGTACTGAAGTTGCATGATCAGCCATGATCATATTGAATGGTGGTGCAGGCTCGAAGGGCCGAACGGCCTACTCCTGCACCTATTTTCTATGTTTTTTTGTTTCTATACTGAAACATTCTACACTCCACCCCAACCGGAGCCATGTGATCTCCTGGGAGAGGCAAAAACCAGATAAAAACCCAGGCCAATTTAGGGAGAAATAATCTGGGAAAATTCCTCTCCGACCCACCCAGGCAATCAAAACTAGTCCACGAGATCACCCTGGCCATATTCGATTCCCTGCAGTACTTACCATTATATCTGTGCCATCCAACAACAGGTCATCCAGTCTAATCTCAATTACCAGCTCTAGGTCCGTAACCCTGCAGGTTACGGCACTTCGAGTGCCCATCCAACCATTTATTAAAAGTGGTGAGGGTTTTTGCATCCACCACTCTTCCAGGCAGTGAGTTCCAGATCCTCACAACTCTCTGCGTAAAGAAGCCCCCTTTCAAATACCGTCTAAACCTTTCACCAACCACCTTAAAACTATGCCCCCTCGTAATAGACCCCTCCACTTATGGAAATAGGCCCTTACTATCCACTATGTCCAGACCCCTCAATATTTTGTACACCTCAATGAGATCTTCTATCAACCTCCTCTGTTCCAATGAGAACAAACCCAGCTTATGCAATCTGTCCCCATAACTATGATTCTCCATTCCAGGCAGCATCCTAGTAAATCTCCTCTGCACCCTTTCTAGTGCAATCACATCCTTCCTATAATACGGCGACCAGAACTACACGCAGTACTCCAGCTGTGGCCTAACCAAACTATTGTACAATTTTAGCATAACCTCCCTGCTCTTATATTCTATGCCTCGGCCAATAAAGGCGAGCATTCAGTATGCTTTCTTAACCACTTTATCCACGTGGCCTGATACTTTCAGGGATTTGTGGACAAGCACTCCAAGGTCCTTTTGTTCATTTACACTATTAAGTGGCCTACTGCTTAATGTGTATACCCTTACCTTATTAGTCCTCCCAAAGTGCATCACCTCACACTTCTCTGAATTAAATTCCATTTGACACTGCTCTACCCACCTGACCAGCAGATTGATAATCTCCTGCAGCCCATGACTTTCCTCTTCATTATCAACCACACAGCCAATTTTAGTGTCGTCTGCAAACTTCTTAATCATACTCCCTACATTCAAATCTAAATCGTTGATATATACCACAAAAAGCAAGGGACCCAATACTGAGCCCTGCGGAACCCCACTGGAAACATCCTTCCAGTCACAAAAACATCCATCAATCATTACCCTTTGCTTTCTACCTCTAAGCCAATTTTGGATTCAACTTGGATCCCATGGCTTTTAACCTTCATGACCAGTCTACCATGTGGGACCTTATCAAAAGCTTTGCTAAAGTCCATATATACTACTTTGTATGCAATACCCTCATTGACCCTCTTGGTTACCTCCTCAAAAAATTCATTCAGGTTAGTCAAACACGATCTTCCCTTAATAAATCTATGCTGACTGTCCCTAATTAATCCTTGCCTTTCCAAATGTAGATTTATCCTGTCTTTCAGAATTTTTTCCAATAATTTTCCCACCACTGAGGTTAGACTGATAGGTCTGTAATTACTCGGCCTATCCCTTTCTCACTTCTTAACCAAAGGTAGTACATTAGCAGTCCTCCAATCCTCCGGCACCATGCCCAGATCCAAAGAGGACTGGAAAATGATGGTCAAGGCCTCTGCTATTTCCTCTTTTACTTCACTCAACAGCCTGGGATGCATTTCATCCAGGCCTGGAACTTATCTACTTTCAAAGCTGCTAAACCTCATAATACTTCCTCTCTCACTATATTTATTTCATCCAAAATATCACACTCCTCCTTGATAGCATATCTGTATTGTTCCTTTCGTTTGTGAAAACAGATGCAAAGTATTCGTTAAGAACCTTACCAACATCTTCCGCCTCCACACAAAGATTACCCTCATGGTCTCTAATAGGCCCTTTCTTTAGTTACCCTCTTACTCTTAATATATTTATAGAACATCTTATGGTTTTCCTTAATTTTACCAGCGAAGAATTTCTCATGCTCTCTCTTAGGATTCCTAATATCCTTTCTAATTTTGCCTCTTAACTGTCTATATTCCTTTAAAGATTCTATAGTATTTAGTCTTTGGTATATGACATAAGTGTTCCTTTTTTTCTTTATCCTCCCCTGTCAGTCCCTCGAGATAGAAAACATAGAAAATAGGTGCAGGAGCAGGCCATTCGGCCCTTCGAGCCTGCAC
Organism: Pristiophorus japonicus; assembly: GCF_044704955.1. Classification (NCBI taxonomy): domain Eukaryota; kingdom Metazoa; phylum Chordata; class Chondrichthyes; family Pristiophoridae; genus Pristiophorus; species Pristiophorus japonicus. The sequence goes on along the minus strand of NC_091977.1, from coordinate 99,041,846 downwards.
CGCCATTCAATATGATCATGGCCGTTCATTCATCCTCAGTACCCCACCCCAGCCTTCTCTCCATACCCCCTGATCCCTTTAGCCGTAAGGGCCACATCTCACTCCCTTTTGAAAATGTCGAATGAACTAGACTCAACAGCTTTCTGTGGCAGAGAATTCCACAGGTTTACAACTCTCTGGGTGACAAAGTTTCTCCTCATCTCGGTCCTATATTGCTTACCCCTTATCCTTAGATTGTGTCCTCTGGTTCTGGACTTCCCCAACATCGGCAACATTCTTTCTGCATCTAACCTGTCCAGTCCCGTCAGAATTTTATACGTTTCTATGAGATCCCCTCTCATTCTTCTAAACTCCAGTGAATATAAGCCAGCCGATCCAGTCTTAACTCATATGTCAGGCCTGCCTCCCGGGAATCAGTCTGGTGAATCTTTGCTGCACTCCCTCAATAGCAAGCACGTCCTTCTTCAGATTAGGAGACCAAAACTGCACACAATACTCAAGGTGTGGTCTCACCAAGGCCCTGTGCAACTGCAACAAGACCTCCCTACTCATGTACTCAAATCCCCTTGCTATGAAGGCCAGCATGCCTTTTGCTTTCTTTACTGCCTGCTGTACCTGCATGCCTACCTTCAATAACTGATGTACCATGACACCCAGGTCTCTTTGCACCTCCCCTTTGCGTAATCTGTCACCATTCAGATAATAATCTGCCTTCCTGTGTTTTCCACTAAAGTGGATAACCTCACATTTATCTACATTATACTGCATCTGCCATGCATTTTCCCGTTCACCTAACCTGTCCAAGTCCCCCTACAGCCTCTTAGCATGCTCCTCGCAGCTCGCACTGCCACCCAGCTTAGTGTCATCTGCAAACTTGGAGATATTACCTTCAATTCCTTCGTCTAAATCATTAATGTATATTGTAAATAGCTGGCGTCCCAGCACAGAACCCTGCGGCACCCCACTAATCACTGCCTGCCATTCTGAAAAGGACACTTTTATTCCCAGTTTTTGCTTCCTATCTGTCAACCATTTCTCTATCCACATCATACATTACCCCCAATACCATGTGCCTTAATTTTGCACACTAATCTCTTGTGTGGGACCTTGTCAAAAGCCTTTTGAAAGTCCAAATACACCACATCTACTGGTTCTCCCTTATCCACTTTACTAGTTCCATCCTCAAAAAACTCTAGAAGATTTGTGAAGCTTGATTTCCCTTTTATAAATTCATGCTGACTTGGACCGATCCAGTCATTGCTTTCCAAATGCGGTGCTATTACTGTTGTGTATGGAGAAAGAGTCAGACTGAACACTGTGAGCTCAAAGTAAAGTGTGACCGTAGTCTTTTATTGCAGGTCTCCAGAGTGCCTCCCCAACCTGTAAAGCCTTCTTAAATACCATGCTCCCAAGGGATTATGGGATCCCCTGGGACTCCGGAGAATGAGCCCTCTGGTGGCTGTACAGAGTAAATACAAGTCCACATATATAACAACATTCCCCCACAAAGTCAATAGTGCAACTATTTACAATGTGAGTCGATCTGGGGCCCTTCTTGCCCTGGTTGATTGTCTCGGTGTGAAAGCTGGTGTTGTTGAATCATTTGTTGGGCCGTCGCTGGGCTGCTGTGCAGCTGCCTTGCTAGGCTGCCTGGTGTGTTGGGCCCTGCATTGCTGCTGTGGATGATGGGCTCTGCTTCGTGGTCAACTGTGGTGTCGGTTTCCACTGGTGTGTATGTTGGGGGATCAAAAAAGGTAGGGTGCAAGGTGGATTGCTCAGGGTAGTCCGTGAATCTGAGTTTGATTTGGTCCAAGTGTTTCCGGTGAATGAGTCCATTTGAAAGTTTGACCCGAAATACCCTGCTCCCCTCTTTGGCCACGACAGTGCTGGGAAGCCACTTAGGACCTTGTCCAGAATTTAATACAAATACAGGATCATTGACTTCAATCTCACGTGACACATTTGCGCTATCATGGTATGCACTTTGTTGAAGCCGCCTACTCTCTACCTGTTCATGTAGATCAGGATAAACTAACGAGAACCTTGTCTTAAGTACTCTTTTCGTGAGCAGTTCAGCAGGTGGGATCCCAGTGAGTGAGTGTGGTCTCATGCGGTAGCTAAGCAGGAATCGGGATAGGTGAGTCTGCAGTGAGCCTTCATTTACCCTCTTCAACCTTGCTTGATGGTTTGCACTGCTCTCTCTGCCTGACCATTGGACACTGGTTTAAACGGGGCAGATGTGACATGTTTGATCCCGTTATGGGTCATGAATTCTTTGAACTCAGCACTGCTAAAACATGGCCCGTTGTCACTCACCAGGACATCGGGTAAGCCGTGTGTGGCAAACATGGTCCGCAGGCTTTCAGTAGTGGCAGTGAACGTGCTAGCCGACATTATCTCACATTCAATCCACTTGGAGTAAAACCACAAGGAACATTTTACCCAAGAACGGGCCTGCATATTCGAGGTGTATCCTAGACCACGGTTTGGAGGGACAAGACCATAAACTTAGCGGCGCCTCCTTAGGTACATTGCTTAACTGCAAGCTTGTATTACATCTGTGAACAAAGGACTCTAAGTCTGCATTGATACCGAGCCACCAAATGTGGGATCTGGCTATCGCTTTCATCATTACGATGCCTGGGTGGGTACTATGGAGGTCATTGATGAAGGTGTCTCTGCCCTTCTTGGGGACCACTACTTGATTGCCCCACAGAAGGCAGTCTGCCTGTATAGACATTTCATCTTTGCGCCACTGTAACGGCTTTATCTCTTCCTGCATTTCCACTGGGACACTGGACCAGCTCCCGTGAAGCACACAGCTTTTGACTAGGGACAATAAGGGGTCCTGGCTTGTCCAGGTTTTGATCTGCCAGGCTGTGACGGGTGATTGCTCACTCTCAAATGCTTCCAAAGGCTAGATTTGCGGGCTGTGCCATTTCCATCCCCGTGGTGGGCAATGGCAGCCCACTGAGAGCATCGGCGCAGTTTTCTGTGCCTGGCCTGTGGCGGATGGCGTAGTTGTATGCGGACAATGTGAGCGCACATCTCTGGATGCGGGCCGATGCGTTGGTATTTATCCCTTTACTCTTAGAAAATTGGGATATAAGTGGCTTATGGTCAGTTTCTAATTCGAATTTTAGCCCAAACAGGTATTGATGCATTTTCTTTACCCCATAGACACACGCTAACATTTCTTTTTCAATCATGCTGTAGGCTCTCTTGGCCTTAGACAGACTCCTGGATTCATAAGCAACCGGTTGCAGTTTCCCGAAATCATTAGCTTGTTGCAATACACACCCGACGCCATATGCCGACGCATCACATGCTAGTACCAAACGCTTACATGGATCATACAACACAAGCAATTTGTTTGAGCATAACAATTTTCTCGCTTTTATAAAGGCATTTTCTTGGCTTTTCCCCAAACACAGTTGCCCCCTTTTCGTAGTAAGACATGTAGTGGTTCTAGCAGTGTGCTGAGACCCAGTAAGAAGTTACCAAAGTAGTTCAGGAGTCCCAGAAACGACCGCAGCTCCATCACGTTCTGTGGCCTCGGTGCTTTCTCGATTGCCTCCGTCTTCGCGTTGGTGGGCCTGATGCCGTCTGCCGCAATCCTCCTTCCCAGGAACTCCACTTCAAGCGCCAGGAAAACACACTTCGAGCGTTTTAACCTGAGCCCCACGCGGTTGAGTCGATTAAGAACCTCCTCCAGGTTCTGCAGGTGCTCGACTGTGTTCCGACTTGTGACCAAGATGCTGTCCTGGAAGACCACAGTGTGCGGGACAGACTTCAGTAAAATTTCCATGTTTCTCTGGAATATCGCCGCTGCTGATCAGATTCCAAACGGGCATCTGTTATAAACAAAAAGACCTTTGTGCGTGTTGATGCAGGTGAGGCCCTTCGATGATTCCTCCAGTTCCTGCGTCATGTAGGCTGAAGTCAGATCCACCTTTGAGAACGTCTTTCTTCCCGCCAGTGTTGCAAAGAGGTCATCTGCTTTTGGTAGTGGGTATTGGTCCTGCAGGGAGAAACGATTAATAGTTACTTTGTAATCGCCACAGATTCTGACGGTGCCATCTCCCCTGCGGACTGGGACAATAGAACTGGCCCACTCGTTGAACTCGATCGGTGAAATGATGCTCTCTCGTTGCAGCCGGTCGAGCTCGATCTCTATCCTTTCTCTCATCATGTACGGTACTGCTCTCGCCTTGTGATGGATGGGTCGTGCCCCCGGAATTAGGTGGATCTGCACTTTTGCTCCTAGGAATTTCCCAATGCTCGGTTCGAACAGCGAAGAAAATTTGTTTAAGAGCTGGGCACACGAAGTGTCATCAGCCGGCGATAGTGTTCGGACGTTGTCCCAGTTCCAACGTATCTTTCCCAGCCAGCTCCTTCCAAGCAGCATGGGACCCTCGCCCGGTACCAGCCAGAGTGATAGCTTGTGCACCGCTCCATCGTAGGAGACCTTTACAGGAATCAGTTCTTTAGTGTAAGTTCTTAGTCTCGTGCGAACTGGAGTTAAGACTGGCCTTGAGGCCTTGTTGCAGCACAACTTTTCAAAAGTCTTTTTGCCCATGGTGGACTGGCTCGCGCCCGTATCCAGCTCCATTGACACTGGGAGTCCATGTAGTTGAACATTCAGCATTATCGGGGGACAATTCATGATGAATGTGTCCACCCTATGTACCTCTGCCTCCTCTATCTGAGGCTCTGGTTCGTAGTGATCCTCCGTGGATCTGTCCTCCTTTGCAACGTGGTGGTTTGCAGGTTCAACAGGCTTAGCAGCTCGCCTGCTCACTCGTTGGAGGTGTCCCATTGTTCCATAGCCCTTGCAAACGTATCCTTTGAATCGGCATGAATGGAAACGATGATCATCCCCGCAGTGCCAACAAGGTGTTGATGGCATTGCATTCATCACCCTTGAAGGTGAACCCTGAGACATCTGTGGATGTGTAGCTGCAGATATGTGTGACCTTCCCTGTATGTTATGATTCGAAAACAACTTCACTTTTTTCACAGTGTTGTATCAGCACTTGTGTGCTGAGAGATTTGCTTAGTATTGTCACTGGTGGCAATGAACGCCTGGGCTATCGCTATGGCCTTACTAAAGGTTGGGGTCTCTACAGTCAAAAACTTGCGAAGTATGGTTTTGTGGCCAATGCCAAGTACGAAAAGGTCTTTGAGCATGTGCTCCAAATATCTTTCAAATTCGCAATGTCCTGCAAGGCGTCTCAGCTCGGCGACATATCTTGCCACTTCCTGGCCTTCAGACCTTTTGTAGGTGTAGAACGGTTACCTCACCATCAGAACGCTTTCCTTCTGGTTCAAATGCTCTCGGACCAGTGTGCACAAATCGTCGTACGATTTCTCTGTGGGTTTCGCTGGAGTGAGCAGATTCTTCATGAGGCCATACGTTGGTACCCCACAGACGGTGAGGAGGATCGCTCTGCGTTTGGCAGCGCCCTCTTCCCCATCTAGCTCGTTGGCTACGAAGTATTGGTCGAGTCACTCCACAAAAGTTTTCCAATTATCTCCCTCTGAAAATTTCTCCAGGATGCCCACTGTTCTCTGCATCTTTGGGTTCGCTATCTGTATCTCGTTGCCAGTTGTTGTGTATGGAGAAAGAGTCAGACTAAACACTATGAGCTCAAAGTAAAGTGTGACCTTAATCTTTTATTGCAGGTGTCCAGAGTGCCTCTCCAACCTTTTGAAGACAAAACCAAAGTATTTGTTCAATTGGTCTGCCATTTCCTTGTTCCCCATTATGAATTCAGCTGATTCTGACTTCAAGGGACCTACATTAGTCTTCACTAATCTTTTTCTTTTCACATATCTATAGAAGCTTTTGCAGTCCAAACGCAATAGTAAGGAAGGACATTAGCTTGGATGATGTGGAATCTGTATGGGCGGAGCTGCGGAATACCAAAGGGCAGAAAGCGCTTGTGGGAGTTGTGTACAGACTATCAAACAGTAGTAGAAAGGTTGGGAACAGCATCAAACAAGAAAAAGGGATGCGTGTAATAAAGGTACAGCAGTTATCATGGGTGACTTTAATCTACATATAGATTGGGCTAACCAAACTGGTTGCAATATGGTGGAGGAGCATTTCCTGGAGTGTATTAGGGATGGTTTTCTAGACCAATATGTCGAGGAACCAACTAGAGGGCTGGCCATCCTAGACTGGCTGATCTGTAATCAGAAAGGACTAATTAGCAATTTTGTTGTGAGCGGCCCCTTGGGGAAGAGTGACTATAATATGGTAGAATTCTTTATTAAGATGGAGAGTGACACAGTTAATTCAGCGACTAGGGTCCTGAAATTAAAGAAAGGTAACTTCGATGGTATGAGACGTGAATTGGCTGGAATAGACTGGCGATTGATACTTAAAGGGTTGACAGTGGATAGGCAATGGCAAACATTTAAAGATCACATGGATGAACTTCAACAATTGTACATCCCTGTCTGAAGTAAAAATAAAACGGGGAAGATGGCTCAACCGTGGCTAACAAGGGAAATTAAGGATAGTGTTAAATCCAAGGAAGAGGCATATAAATTGCCTAGAAAAAGCAGCAAACCTGAGGACTGGGAGAAATGTAGAATCCAGCAGAGGCGGACAAAGTCGGGGAGGGGGGGGTGGGTAAATAGAGTATGAGAAGAAGCTTGCTGGGAACATAAAAATTGACTGCAAAAGCTTCCATAGTTATGTGAAGAGAAAAAGATTAGTGAAGACTAATGTAGGTCCCTTGTAGTCGGATTCAGGTGAATTTATAATGGAGAACAAAGAAATAGCAGACCAGTTGAACAAATACTTTGGTTCTGTCTTCATGAAGGAAGACACAAATAATGTTCCGGAAATACTAGGGGCCCGAGGATCTAGTGAGAAGGAGGAACTGAAGGAAATCCTTATTAGGCCGGAAATTGTGTTAGGGAAATTGATGGGATTGAAGGCCGATAAATCCCCGGGGCCTGATAGGCTGCATCCCAGAGTACTTAAGGAAGTGGCCCTAGAAATAGTGGATGCATTGGTGATCATTTTCCAACAGTCTATAGACTCTGGATCAATTCCTATGGACTGGAGGTAGCTAATGTAACACCACTTTTTAAAAAAGGAGGGAGAGAGAAAACGGATAATTATAGACCGGTTAGCCTGACATCAGTAGTGGGGAAAATGTTGGAATCAATTATTAAAGATGAAATAGCAGCGCATTTGGAAAGCAGTGATCGGATCGGTCCAAGTCAGCATGGATTTATGAAAGGGAAATCATGCTTGACAAATCATCTGGAATTTTTTGAGGATGTAACTCGTAGAGTGGACACTGGAGAACCAGTGGATGTGGTGTATTTGGACTTTCAAAAGACTTTTGACAAGGTCTCACACAAGAGATTGGTATGCAAAATTAAAGCACATGGTATTGGGGGTACTGTACTGATGTGGATAGAGAACTGGTTGGCAGACAGGAAGCAGAGAGAGTCGGGATAAACGGGTCCTTTTCAGAATGGCAGGCAGTGACTAGTGGGGTGCCGCAGGGATCAGTGCTGGGATCCCAGCTATTTACAATATACATCAATGATTTAGATGAAGGAATTGAGTGTAATATCTCCAAGTTTGCAGATGACACTAAGCTGTGAGCTGTGAGGAGGATGCTAAGAAGCTGCAGGGTGACTTGGACAGGTTAGGTGAGTGGGCAAATGCATGGCAGATGCAGTATAATGTGGATAAATGTGAGGTTAAAACACAAAGCAGAATATTATCTGAATGGCGGCAGATTAGGAAAAGGTGAGATGCAACGAGATCTGGGTGTCATGGTACATCAGTCATTGAAAGTTAGCATACAGGTACAGCAGGCGGTGAAGAAGGCAAATGGTATGTTGGCCTTCATAGCTAGGGGATTTGAGTATAGGAGCAGGGAAGTCTTACTGCATTTGTACATGGTCTTGGTGAGGCCTCACCTGGAATATTGTGTTCAGTTTTGGCCTAATCTGAGGAAGGACATTCTTGCTATTGAGTGAGTGCAGCTAAGGTTCATCAGACTGATTCCCAGGATGGTAGGACTGACATATGAGGAGAGACTGGATCGACTGGGCCTGTATTCACTGGATTTTAGAAGGATGAGAGGGGATCTCATAGAAACATATAACATTCTGACGGGACTGGACAGGTTAGATGCAGAAAGAATGTTCCCAATGTTGGGGAAGTCCAGAGCCAGGGGACAGTGAGTAAGGATAAGGGGTAAGCCATTTAGGACTGAGATGAGGAGAAACTTCTTCACTCAGAGAGTTGTTAACGTGTGGTATTCTCTACCGCAGAGAGTTGTTGATGCCAGTTCAATGGATATTTTCATAGTGATTTAGATATGGTTCTTATGTCTAAAGTGATCAAGGGGTATGGAGAGAAAGCAGGAAAGGGGTACTGAGGTGAATGGTCAGCCATGGTCTTATTGAATGGTGGTGCAGGCTCGAAGGGCTGAATGGCCTACTCCTGCACCTATTTTCTATGTTTCTATGTTTCAATGTCAATTTTTATGTTCCCTGCAAGCTTACTCTCATACTCTATTTTTCCCCTTCTAATTAAACCCTTAGTCCTCCTCTGCTGAATTCTAAATTTCTCCCAGTCCTCAGGTTTGCTGCTTTTTCTGGCCAATTTATATGCCTTTTCGTTGGATTTAACACTTTCCCTAATTTCCCTTGTTAGCCACGGTTGAGCCACCTTCCCCGTTTTATTTTTACACCACACAGGGATAGAAACATAGAAACATAGAAAATAGGTGCAGGAGTAGGCCATTCGGCCCTTCTAGCCTGCACCGCCATTCAATGAGTTCATGGCTGAACATTCAACTTCAGTACCCCATTCCTGCTTTCTTGCCATACCCCTTGATCCCCCTAGTAGTAAGGACCTCATCTAACTCCTTTTTGAATATATTTAGTGAATTGGTCTCAACAACTTTCTGTGGTAGAGAATTCCACAGGTTCACCACTCTCTGGGTGAAGAAGTTCCTCCGCATCTCGGTCCTAAATGGCTTACCCCTTATCCTTAGACTGTGACCTCTGGTTCTGGACTTCCCCAACATTGGGAACATTCTTCCTGCATCTAACCTGTCTAACCCCATCAGAATTTTAAATGTTTCTATGAGGTCCCCTCTCATTCTTCTGAACTCCAGTGAATACAAGCCCAGTTGATCCAGTCTTTCTTGATAGGTCAGTCCCGCCATCCCGGGAATCAGTCTGGTGAACCTTCGCTGCACTCCCTCAACAGCAAGAATGTCCTTCCTCAGGTTAGGAGACCAAAACTGTACACAATACTCCAGGTGTGGCCTCACCAATGCCCTGTACAACTGTAGCAACACCTCCCTGCCCCTGTACTCAAATCCCCTTGCTATGAAGGCCAACATGCCATTTGCTTTCTTAACCGCCTGCTGCACCTGCATGCCAACCTGCAATGACTGATGTACCATGACACCCAGGTCTCTTTGCACCTCCCCTTTTCCTAATCTGTCACCATTCAGATAATAGTCTGTCTCTCTGTTTTTACCACCAAAGTGGATAACCTCACATTTATCCACATTATACTTCATCTGCCATGCATTTGCCCACTCACCTAATCTATCCAAGTCGCTCTGCAGCCTCACAGCATCCTCCTCGCAGCTCACACTGCCACCCAACTTAGTGTCATCCGCAAATTTGGAGATACTACATTTAATCCCCTCATCTAAATCATTAATGTACAGTGTAAACAGCTGGGGCCCCAGCACAGAACCTTGCGGTACCCCACTAGTCACTGCCTGCCATTCTGAAAAGTACCCATTTACTCCTACTCTTTGCTTCCTGTCTGACAACCAGTTCTCAATCCATGTCAGTACACTACCCCCAATCCCATGTGCTCTAACTTTGCACATCAATCTCTTGTGTGGGACCTTGTCGAACGCCTTCTGAAAGTCCAAATATACCACATCAACTGGTTCTCCCTTGTCCACTTTACTGGAAACATCCTCAAAAAATTCCAGAAGATTTGTCAAGCATGATTTCCCTTTCACAAATCCATGCTGACTTGGACCTATCATGTCACCTCTTTCCAACTGCACTGCTATGACATCCTTAATAATTGATTCCATCATTTTACCCACTACTGAGGTCAGACTGACCGGTCTATAATTCCCTGTTTTCTCTCTCCCTCCTTTTTTAAAAAGTGGGGTTACATTGGCTACCCTCCGCTCCATAGGAACTGATCCAGAGTCAATGGAATGTTGGAAAATGACTGTCAATGCATCCACTATTTCCAAGGCCACCTCCTTAAGTACTCTGGGATGCAGTCCATCAGGCCCTGGGGATTTATCGGCCTTCAATCCCATCAATTTCCCCAACACAATTTCCCGGCTAATAAGGATTTCCCTCAGTTCCTCCTCCTTACTAGACCCCCCGACCCCTTTTATAACCGGAAGGTTGTTTGTGTCCTCCTTCGTGAATACCGAACCAAAGTACTTGTTCAATTGGTCCGCCATTTCTTTGTTCCCCGTTATGACTTCCCCTGATTCTGACTGCAGCGGACCTACGTTTGTCTTTACTAACCTTTTTCTCTTTACATATCTATAGAAACTTTTGCAATCCGTCTTAATGTACCCTGCAAGCTTCTTCTCATACTCCATTTTCCCTGCCCTAATCAAACCCTTTGTCCTCCTCTGCTGAGTTCTAAATTTCTCCCAGTCCCCAGGTTCACTGCTATTTCTGGCCAATTTGTATGCCACTTCCTTGGCTTTAATACTATCCCTGATTTCCCTCGATAGCCACGGTTGAGCCACCTTCCCTTTTTTATTTTTATGCCAGACAGGAATGTACAATTGTTGTAGTTCATCCATGCGGTCTCTAAATGTCTGCCATTGCCCATCCACAGTCAACCCCTTAAGTATCATTTGCCAATCCATCCCAGCCAATTCACGCCTCATACCTTCAAAGTTAGCCTTCTTTAAGTTCTGGACCATGGTCTCTGAATTAACTGTTTCATTCTCCATCCCAATGCAGAATTCCACCATATTATGGTCACTCTTCCCCAAGGGGCCTCGCACAACGAGATTGCTAATTAATCCTCTCTCATTACATAACACCCAGTCTAAGATGGCCTCCCCCCTAGTTGGTTCCTCGACATATTGGTCTAAAAAACCATCCCTTATGCACTCCAGAAAATCCTCCTCCACCGTATTGTTTCCAGTTTGGTTAGCCCAATCTATGTGCATATTAAAGTCACCCATTATAACTGCTGCACCTTTATTGCATGCACCCCTAATTTCATGTTTGATGCCCTCCCCAACATCACTACTACTGTTTGGAGGTCTGTACACAACTCCCACTAACGTTTTTTGCCCTTTGGTGTTCTGCAGCTCTACCCATATAGATGTACAATTGTTGTTCATGCACGTGATCTTTAAATGTCTGCAGTTGCCTATCCACCATCAACCCTTTAAGTATCGTTCGCCAGTCTATCCTAGCCAAATCACATCTCATACCATTGAAATTTCCTTTCTTTAAGTTCAGGACCCTAGTCTCTGAATTAAGTGTGTCACTCTCCATCTTAATGAAGAATTCTACCATATTATGGTCACTCTTCCCCAAGGGGCCTCTCACGACCAGATTGCTAATCAATCCTCTCTCGTTACACAAGACCCAGTCTAGGATGGCCTGCCCTCTAATTGGTTCCTTGACATATTGGTCTAGAAAACCATCTCTTATACACTCCAGGAACTCCTTGTCCACAGTATTGCTACCAGTTTGGTTAGCCCAATCAATATGTAGATTAAAGTCACCCATGATAACTGCTGTACCCTTATTGCACGTGTCCCTAATTTCTTGTTTGATACCGTCCCCAACCTCACTACTACTGTTTGGTGGTCTGTACACAACTCCCACTAATGTTTACTGCCCTTTGGTGTTTTGAAGCTCTACCCATATGGATTCCACATCATCCACGCTAATGTCCTTCCTTACTATTGCATTAATCTCCTCTTTAACCAGTAACGCTACCCCACCTCATTTTCCTTTCTGTCTATCCTTCCTGAATATTGAATACCCCTGGATGTTGAGTTCCCAGCTTTGGTTACCCTGGAGCCATGTCTCCGTAATCCCAATTACATCATATTCGTTAACAGCTATCTGCGCAGTTAATTCAGCCATCCTATTACTAATGCTCCTCTCATTGAGACTCAGAGCCTTGAGGCTTGTTTTTTTAACACTCTTTGTTCTTTTCGAATTATGTTGTAATGTGGCCCTTTTTAATTTTTGCCCTTGATTTCTCTGCTCTCCACTCTTGTTTTTCTCCTTCCTACCTTTTGCTTCTGCCCCCTTTTTACTTCCCTCTGCCTCCCTGCATTGATTCCCATCCCCCTGCCATATTAGTTTAAACCCTCCCCAACAGCACAAGCAAACACTCCGCCTAGGACATAGGTTCTGGTCCTGCCCAGGTGCAGACTGCCCAGTTTGTGCTGGTCCCACCTCCCCCAGAACCAGTTCCATTGTCCCAGGAATTTGAATCCCTCCCTTCTGCACCATTCCTCAAGCCACATTACTGCAGAAGATAAAGATACGCGGAGTCAGAGGATATGTATTAGCATGGATCGAGAATTGGCTGGCTAACAGAAAGCAGAGAGTCTGGATAAATGGGTCCTTTTCGGGTTGGAAATCGGTGGTTAGTGGTGTGCCACAGGGATCGGTGCTGGGACCACAACTGTTTACAATATACATAGAGGACCTGGAAGAGGGGACAGAGTGTAGTGTAACATAATTTGCAGATGACACAAAGATTAGTGGGAAAGCGGGTTGTGTAGAGGACACAGTGAGGCTGCAAAGAGATTTAGATAGGTTAAGCGAATGGGCTAAAGTTTGGCAGATGGAATACAATGTCGGAAAATGTGAGGTCATCCACCTTGGAAAAAAAAACAGTAAAAGGGAATATTATTTGAATGGGGAGAAATTACAACATGCTGCGGTGCAGAGGGACCTGGGGGTCCTTGTGCATGAATCCCAAAAAGTTAGTTTGCAGGTGCGGCAGGTAATCAAGAAGGCGAATGGAATGTTGGCCTTCATTGCGAGAGGGATGGAGTACAAAAGCAGGGAGGTCCTGCTGCAACTGTACAGGCAATTGGTGAGGCCGCACCTGGAGTACTGCATGCAGTTTTGGTCACCTTACTTAAGGAAGGATATACTAGCTTTGGAGGGGGTACAGAGACGATTCACTAGGCTGATACCGGAGATGAGGGGGTTACCTTATGATGATAGATTGAGTAGATTCGGTCTTTACTCGTGGGGGTTCAGAAGGATGAGGGGTGATCTTATAGAAACATTTAAAATAATGAAAGGGATAGACAAGATAGAGGCAGAGAGGTTGTTTCCACTGGTCGGAGAGACTAGAACTAGGGGACACAGCCTCAAAATATGGGGGAGCCAATTTAAAACTGAGTTGAGAAGGAATTTCTTCTCCCAGAGGGTTGTGAATCTGTGGAATTCTTTGCACAAGGAAGCAGTTGAGGCTAGCTCATTGAATGTATTCAAATCACAGATAGATAGATTTTTAACTAATAAGGGAATTAAGGGTTATGGGGAGCGGGCGGGAAAGTGGAGCTGAGTCCACGGCCAGATCAGCCATGATCTTTTTGAATGGCGGAGCAGGCTCGACGGGCTGGATGGCCTACTCCTGTTCCTAATTCTTATGTATTCATCTGAGCTGTTCTGCGATTCCTGCTGTGACTAGCACGTGGCACTGGTAGAAATCCTGAGATTACTACCTTTGAGGTCCTATTTTTTAATTTAACTCCGAGCTCCCTAAATTCAGCTTGTAGGACCTCATCCCATTTTTTACCTATATCGTTGGGCTCTACATCCAGGGGGCTCTAGAATTATTATTCCCAACCATTTTCTTTAAGGGCATATGTTTGCCTGAGCCTTCCCGATCTCCTCCTTGAATACCTCCCATTGTTCCGACACTGATTTACCCACAAGTAACTGTTTCCAGTCCACTATGGCCAAATCATTCCTTAACTTAGCAAAATTAGCTTTTCCCCAATTCGGAACTTTTATTCCAGGCCTATTCTTGTCCTTATCCATAACCAACTTGAATCTGACTGAATTATGGTCACTGGCGCCCAAGTGCTCTCCCACTAATACCCTTTCAACCTGCCCAGCTTCATTCCCGAAAACTAAGTCCAAGACCGTCCCTTCTCGTGTTGGGCTTGCTACATACTGACTAAAAAAGTTCTCTTGAATGCATTTCAAGAATTCTGCAGCCGCTATACCCTTCACGCTAAATTTGTCCCAATCAATATTTGGATTGTTAAAATCCCCTACTATTACTACCCTATGGTTTTTGGACTTCACAGCAATTTGCTTACATATTTGCTCCTCTAACTCCCTCCCACTGTTTGGGGGACTATAATACATGCCCAGTAGTGTGGTCGCTCCTTTTTTATTTTTCAATTCGACCCATATGGCCTCATTTGATGATCCCTCTAACATATCACCATCCTTACCGCTGTAATAGTTTCTTTAATCAGTACCACGACCCCCCACTTTTTACCCCCCTCTCTGTCTTGTCTAAAAGTCCTGTAGCCAGGAACATTGATCTACCAAACCTGCCCTCTTTCAGCCATGTTTCTGTAATGGCTTTAATGTCATACTCCCAAGTGTCTACCTGCGCTCTTAGCTCATCCGCCTTATTCACTATACTCCTTGCATTAAAGTATATACCATTTGGCACAGGAAGACATCCTTGCTTACTACATACTAAGCCTTGTTTCCTCTGTCTTACAGATTCACTTTCTAGATTCTTGCTATCCAATTTCTGCTTTATTTCCTTCACTTTTGAATTTGTTCTCAGGTTCCCATTCCCCTGCCAAGCTAGTTTAAACTCTTCCCAACAGCACTAGCAAAACTCCCCGCAAGGATATTGGGCCCGGCGCTGTTGAGGTGCAACCCGTCCGGTTTGTACAGGTCCCATCTCCCCCAGAAGCAGTCCCAGTGCCTCAAGAATTTAAAGCTCTCCCTCCTACATGAACTTTCCAGCCATGTGTTCATCCTCTCTACCCTTCTAGTCTTATATTCATTAGCACGTGGCACCAGTAGTAACCCGGAGATTACTACCTTTAATTTTCCTCCTAGCTCCCTGAATTCTGCCTGTAGAACCTAATCCCTCATTTTACCTATGTCGCTGGTCCCGATATGGATCTCTAACTGTTTACTCTCCCCCCCGCAGAATGCCCTGCCTCTTCTTCCTGCCGTTGTTCATGCCCGGCGATCCTTCTCGTCTTACTTTCTTAGGCAGTCTCTTAGAGTCGAAGATGACTTGCTTCCACAGAGGATGGGATGACCTTGGCTATAGACTGGAGGCGACGGAGGTTGAACAATTTCTCGTTTGTTCTGTAGATTAGTTCCACTCTAGTGGGGAGCTTATTGAGGGTGAGATGGAGCATTGCAGCAAGGAAGATCGAGAAGAACATTGGTGTGATGACACTGTCCTGCTTGAGCCCGGTCCATACGTGAATTGGGTCTGCGGTGGATCCGTTGGTAAGGATTACGGCTTGCATGTCATCATGCAGCAGGCGGAGGATGGTGACAAACATTTGAGCGCAGCCGAATTTGAGGAGGACGCTACATAATCCCTCAAAGTTGACAATGTCGAAGGCCTTTGTGAGGTCAAAGAAGGCCATGTACAGGGGTTGGTGCTGTTCCCTGCATTTCTCTTGAATTTGACGCACGGTGAAGATCATGCCCATTGTGCCCCTCGTGGGCGGAATCCGCATTGCGACTCTGGGAGGAGTTCTTCAGCCACTGGGAGAAGCCGATTGAGGAGGATTCTTGCAATGACTTTCCCTGTGACAGACAGCAGGGAAACTCCTCTGTAATTACCACAATCGGACTTGTCACCTTTGTTATGGTCACGATTACGGCGTCTCTGCGATCTCCTGGCATGCTCTCCTCCTTCCAAATAAGATAAATGAGTTCATGGATTCACACCAATAGTGCTTCTCAGTCATACTTTAGTGCTTCAGCAGGGATTCCATCTGCTCCTGAGGCCTTGTTGTTCCTCAGTTGTCGGATGGCCTTTTCAACCTTATGCTGGGCTGGGGTTATGTTGAGGTGGTGGCAGGAAGCAAGCTGCGGATGGAGTCGAGGACACTCACGTCGAAGACAGAATCTAGACTAAGGAGATAAACATAGAAACATAGAAGCATAGAAAATAGCTGCAGAAGTAGGCCATTCGGCCCTTCGAGCCTGCACCACCATTCAATATCATGGCTGATCATTCCCTCAGTACCCCTTTCCTGCTTTCTCTCCATACCCCTTGAACACTTTAGTCGTAACGGCCTCTCTATTTTCCCCCTCTTAATTAAACCCTTCATCCTCCTCTGCTGAATTCTAAATTTCTTCCAGTCCTCAGGTTTGCTGCTTTTTCTGGCCAATTTATATGCCTCTTCCTTGGATTTAACACTATCCTTAATTTCCCTCTTGAATATATCCAATGAACTGGCATCAATAACTCTCTGCGGCAGAGAATTCCACAGGTTAACAACTCTCTGAGTGAAGAAGTTTCTCCTCATCTCAGTCCCAAATGGCCTACCCCTTATCCTAAGACTGCGTCCCTGGTTCTGGAATTTCTAAACATCGGGAACATTCTTCCCGCATCTAACCTGTCCAATCCCGTCAGAATCTTATACGTTTCTATGAGATCCCCTCTCATCCTTCTAAAGTTCAGTGTATAAAGGCCCAGTTGATCCAGTCTCTCCTCATATGTCAGTCCAGCCATCCCGGGAATCAGTCTGATGAACCTTCGCTGCACTCCCTCAATAGCAAGAACGTCCTTCCTCAGATTAGGAGACCAAAACTGAACACAATATTCCAGGTGAGGTCTCACCAAAGCCCTGTACAACTGCAGTAAGACCTCCCTGCTCCTATACTCAAATCCCCTAGCTATGAAGGCCAACATACCATTTGCCTTCTTCACAGCTTGCTGTACCTGCATGCCAACTTTCAATGACTGATGAACCATGACAGCCAGGTCTCGTTGCACCTCCCCTTTTCCTAATCTGCCGCCAGTCAGATAATATTCTGCCTTTGTGTTTTTGCCCCAAAAGTGGATAACCTCACATTTATCCACATTATACGACATCTGCCATGCATTTGCCTACTCATCTAACCTGTCCAAGTCACCCTGCAGCCTCTTAGCGTCCTCTTCACGGCTCACACCGCCACCCAGTTTAGTGTCATCTGCAAACTTGGAGATATTACACTCAATACCTTCATCCAAATCATTAATGTATATTGTAAAGAGCTGGGGTCCCAGCACTGAGCCCTGCGGCACTCCACTAGTCACTGCCTGACATTCCGAAAAGGGCCCGTTTATCCCGACTCTCTGCTTCCTGTCTCCCAACCAGTTCCCTATCCACGTCACTAAATTACCCCCAATACCATGTGCTTTGATTTTGCACACCAATCTCTTGTGTGGGACCTTGTCAAAAGCCTTTTGAAAGTCCAAATACACCACATCCACTGGTTCTCCCTTGTCCACTCTGCTAGTTACATCCTCAAAAAATTCCAGAAGATTCGTCAAGCATGATTTCCCTTTCATAAATCCATGTTGACTTGGACCGATCCTGTCACCGCTTTCCAAATGCGCTGCTATTTCATCCTTAATGATTGATTCCAACATTTTCCCCACTACTGATGTCAGGCTAACCGGTCTATAATTACCCGTTTTCTCTCTCCCTCCTTTTTTAAAAAGTGGTGTTACATTAGCTGCCCTTCAGTCCATGGGAACTGATCCAGAGTATTTAGACTGTTGGAATATGATCACCAATGCATCCACTATTTCTAGGGCCACTTCCTTAAGTACTCTGGGATGCAGACTTTCAGGACCTGGGGATTTATTGGCCTTCAATCCCATCAATTTCCCTAACACAATTTCACCTAATAAGGATATCCTTCAGTTCCTCCTTCTCACTAGACCCTCAGTCCCCTAGTACATCCAGAAGTTATTTGTATATTCCTTTGTGAAGACAGAACCAAAGTATTTGTTCAATTGCTCTGCCATTTCTTTGTTCCCCATTATAAATTCACCTGAATCCGACTGCAAGGGACCTATGTTTGTCTTCACTAATCTTTTTCTCTTCACATATCTATAGAAGCTTTTGCAGTCAGTTTTTGTGTTCCCGGCAAGATTCCTCTCGTACTCTATTTTCCCACTCCTAATTAAACCCTTCGTCCTCCTCTGCTGAATTCTAAATTTCTTCCAGTCCTTAGGTTTGCTGCTTTTTCTGGCCAATTTATATGCCTCTTCCTTGGATTTAACACTATCCTTAATTTGCCTTGTTAGCCACTGTTGAGCCACCTTCCCTGTTTTATTTTTATTGCAGACAGGGATGTAAAATTGTTGAAATGATCTTTAAATGTTTGCCATTGCCTATCCACCGTCAACCCTTTAAGTATCATTTGCCAGTCTATTCTAGCCAATTCATGCCTCATACCATCGAAGTTACCTTTCCTTAAGTTCAGGACCCTAGTTTCTAAATTAACTGTGTCACTCTCCATCTTAGTAAAGAATTCTACCATATTATGGTCACTCTTCCCCAAGGGTCCTCGCACAATAACTTTGCCAATTAGTCCCTTCTCATTACACATCACCCAGTCTAGGATGGCCAGCTCTCTAGTTGGTTCCTCGACATATTGGTCTTGAAAACCATCCCTAATACACTCCAGGAAATCCTCCTCCACCGCATTGCTACCAGTTTGGTTAGCCCAATCAATATGTAGATAAAAGTCGCCCATGATTACTGCTGTACCTTTATTGCACACATCCCTTATTTCTTGTTTGATGCTGTCCCCAACCTCACTACTACTGTTTGGTGGTCTGTACACAACTCCCACTAATGTTTTCTGCCCTTTGGTATTCCGCAGCTCCACCCATACCGATTCCACATGTCCCTCCTTACTATTGCATTAATTTCCTCTTTAACCAGCAACGCCACCCCGCCTCCTTTTCCTTTCTGTCTATCCTTCCTGAATGTTGAATACCCCTGGATGTTGAGTTCCCAGCCTTGGTCACCCTGGAGCCATGTCTCCATGATGCCAATTACATCATATCCGGTAACTGCTATCTGCGCAGTTAATTTGTTCACCTAATGCCGAATACTCCTCGCATTGAGGCACAGAGCCTTCAGGCTTGCCTTTTTTTTTAACACACTTTGCCCCTTTAGAATTTTGCTGTAATGTGGCCCTTTTTGTTTTTTGCCTTGGGTTTCTCGGCCCTCCACTTTTACTATTCTCCTTTCTATCTTTTGCTTCTGCCTCAATTTTATTTCCTTCTGTCTCCCTGTATAGATTCCCCTCCCCCTGCCATATTAGTTTAACTCCTCCCCAACAGTACAAGCAAACATTCCCCCTGGGACATTGGTTCCGATCCTGCCCAGATGCAGACCGTCCGGTTTGTACTCGTCCCACCTCCCCCAGAACTAGGAATGTCCCAGGAATTTGAATCCCTCCCTTCTGCACCATTCCTCAAGCCATGTATTCACCTGAGCCATCCTCCGATTCCTACTCTGACTAGCACGTGGCACTGATAGCAATCCTGAGATTACTATTTTTGAGGTCCTACTTTTTAATTTAGCTCCTAGCTCCCTAAATTCGTCTTGTAGAACCTCATCCTTTTTTTTAACCTATATCGTTGGTACCTATATGCACCACGACAACTGACTGTTCAACCTCCCTTTTCAGAATATCCTGCACCCGCTCCGAGACATTCTTGACCCTTGCACCAGGGAGGCAACATACTATTCTGGAGTCTCGGTTGCGGCTGCGGAAACGCCTATCTATTCCCCTTACAGTCGAATGCCCTATCACTATAGCTCTCCCACTCTTTTTCCTGCCCTCCTGTGCAGCAGAGCCACCCACGGTGCCATGAACTTGGCTGCTGCTGCTTTCCCCTGATGAGTCATCCCCCTCAACAGTACCCAAAGCGGTGTATCTGTTTTGCAGGGGGTTGACCGCAGGGGACCCCTGCACTACCTTCCTTGCAGTGCTCTTCCTGTTAGTCACCCATTTCCTATCTGGCTGTGTACCCTTTACCTGCAGTAAGACCAACTCGCTAAACGTGCTATTCACGTCATTCTCAGCATCATGGATGCTCCAGAGTAAATCCACCCGCAGCTCCAGTGCCACAATGTGGTTCGTCAGGAGCTGCAGGCGGATACACTTCCCGCACATGTAGTCGTCAGGGACACTGGTAGCGTCCCCGACTTCCTACATAGTACAGGAGGAGCATAACACGTGTCCGAGCTCTGCTGCCATGACTTAACCCCTAGATTAACTTAATTTGGCAACAACAATGCTAAAGGTTACTTACTGATAAGGAAAAGAAAAAGAAAAACTACTTACCAATCACCAGCCAATCACTTACACCCTTGGCTGTGACGTCACCTTTCGATTTCTTTCTACTTCCTTTTTGCCTCCCTGCTGCAGCTCCACCAGCTGGGCTTCCCCGACTCGACACTGGCCTTTTGTAGGCCTCTCCGATGATGCTGCTCTGACTCTCGAACTCCCGCTGCCTCCCTGACTTGATGCTGGCCTTTTGTAGGCCTCTCCGACGTCCCGCTCCGCCTTTCGAACTCCCGCTGCCTCCCCGACTCGACACTGGCCTTTTGTAGGCCTCTCTGACGACGCTGCTTCACCTCTCGAACTCCCCGCTGCCTCCCCGATTCGATCTTTGAAGTGCTCCTTCCAGCAGGCACTGCCTGCCTCTCTGTCCTTGATGAGTACCTATCCATTCTTGGTCCGCAGTGAGGTAGGACCTTGGGTGCTTGGGCTGTAGGTGGTCTTGATGGCGCTAAAGAATCCAAGCACATGTGGTTGTCGGCTAGTTGCTGGATCTCCTGCTCTTCAAATGTTTCAACATAGACATCGTCGCCTTAAGCGAGACTTGGCAGGCAGGGGAAGGCCAGCTCAAGGAATAAGGTGATGCTTACACCTTCTACTGGAAAGGTAAACCAGAAGAAGAACGCCACCTCCATGGGATAGGCTTTGCCATAAAAAATGAGCTAGTTGGGCGTCTCAGAGACTCCCCTTGAGGGATAAACGAACGCCTCATGACCCTTCATCGCACCCTAACCCGGAACCAGTGCGCTACGGTCATCAGTGTCTATGCCCCAACACTTGAAGCTACAGATGAGCTAAATACGGGGACGTCATTGGTCAATAGTATAGATGATGCCCAGCTGCAAATGCAGGTCAATACCTTACGGGTTCAGCTGAAGAGAATACTGGGGGAGAGTAATGATATTGAGGGCCGGGAATTACAGGAAGACCAAATAATGACCATTCACCTAAAAGAATGATGGATGTGTTATGTACAGTGTTTGGTTATTAAACATTGGGTTTAATGTTAAAATTCCTCCCTGGATTCGAATTGCCTCACATGTATTAGAAATTGTACAATTAATTATGGTATAGTATCTGTTTGGGTTGTCATGTAAAACGAAATGAAGGGTAAAAAGGAAAAAACAGAAAATATTATATAAAAGGGATTTGGGATTATAAAATCAAATGTATAGACTGTGTAAAATGTGAGATTTGACTAGAGCTGACAATGCACTCACCACGGCAGAAGAATGGATGGGAGTAATATCTCTAATGTAAGAGATATTAAAGGGGGAGATGTAGAGTCCATTCCTTCCCCCCCCCCCCTCCCACCCCCAAGGTAAAAATTGGACTATTGAATATAAAAATTCTGAACTGCATTACAGCCCACAAAAGAGCTGGGTATTGCGGGACATTGCAGCACAACCATGAGACATCATCAGAGACAATGATGCAGGCTACCTGCCATTTGATCTAATCAACATAGACAATAGCACCAAAAGAGGGACATTCACACCTTCAATGATCACTGTCAAGAAGGAAAAGGAACATTCACACATTCCTAAACTGTGGAGACCAAGGAAGGCTCTGCATTGTGCTACACAGCATGAGAGCTGATCGTGCCCTTGTCTGGACCAGGGAGTGGAAGTCAGAGACAATCAATACATACAATAGCACCAAAAGATGGACATTCACACCTTCAATGGTCACTGTCAAGAAAGAAGAGGGACATTCACACATTCCTCAACCATCGATACCAAGGAAGGTTCTGCATTGTGCTGCACAACAGGAGAGATAATATCACAGGAGGGAATAGGAAATCTGTTTTCGAGACTGCAAGTTGTTTTTTCGGGATAAAGAAGACCCATTTTTGAAGGCACAGGCAGTACAGGAACAGAATCGAAACAGCAACATAGAAGCATAGAAACATAGAAAATAGGTGCAGGAGTAGGCCATTCGGCCCTTCGAGCCTGCACCACCATTCAATATGATCATGGCTGATCATGCAACTTCAGTACCCCACTCCTGCCTTCTCTCCATAACCCATAATCCCTTTAGCCGTAAGAGCCACATCTAACCCCCTTTTGAATATATCCAACGAACTGGACAACAACTTTCTGTGGTAGAGAATTCCATAGGTTCACAATTCTCTGGGTGAAAAAGTTTCTCTTCATCTTGGTCCTAAATGGCTTACCCCTTATCCTTAGACTGTGCCCCCTGGTTCTGGACTTCCCCAACATCGGGAACATTCTTCCTGCATCTAATCTGTCCAATCCCGTCATAATTTTATGTGCTTCTATGAGATCCCCTCTCTTTCTTCTAAATTCCAGTGAATATAAGCCTAGTCGATCCACTCTTTCTTCATATGTCAGTCCTGCCATCCCAGGAATCAGTCTTGTGAATCTTCGCTGCACTCCCTCAATAGCAAGAATGTCCTTCCTCAGATTAGGAGACAGATTAGCAGCAGAAAACAGCGGTGTGTCTTCAAAACATAAGCTGCAACTAAGGTCCGGGCCTACAGTCAACCTCAGCAGCCAGCCGGGGAATTGGTGATTATATGTTGTTTCCAGTCAAATCATAGAAGGCTTTTGTGATTTAATCTGGGTAACGTTATATGTAACAGTCAAATTACGGAGGGGTTTAACTGTGCCAAGTTGTGCGATGCAAATGACCTTTTTGTAGGGGTTTGTATTCTGGGATTTTTTAGTCCCATATAAATCGAAGTGATTTATACTGGGGAAGTAATTGTGTATATGTTCAATAAACAAACAAACCTTGGTTGAGCCAAAACTCTGTGCCGTGTGTATTTTGTTCTTGTAAATCCTGAAGTCAAAAAACTGTGTAACGGGGGACTAGGTATTAGAAACCTTTACAGCACCCACCCCAGCCCTTTCTTTGATCTAAGATCTAGTTTACCACATTAGCCAAAAATTAAGTTACTTGAAAAAGGGAACCATGGGATAATGATTGAGACTTCCAAGAACTAAATTTCAAAACTCTTCCTCATTCTTAGGTACAATGTAAGTGGGGAGCATCATAGCCAGGACTGATCTTATTCTCATCTGATATCTACAAACATATCCTTTCCAGCACAGATCAACAGGAATTCTGGCTAATTTTTCCATTTCCCTAGCCATTGGTGTTAAACATAACAACATAAGAACATATGAATTAGAAACAGGAGTAGGCCACCTAGCCCCTCGAGCCTGCTCCGCCATTCAACAAGATCATGGCTGATCTGGCTGTGGACTCAGCTCCACTTACCCGCCCGCTCCCCATAACCCTTAATTACCTTATTGGTTAAAAATCTATCGATCTGTGATTTGAATACATTCAATGAGCTAGCCTCAACTGCTTCCTTGGGCAGAGAATTCCACAGATTCACAACCGTATGGAAGAAGAAATTCCTTCTCAACTCGGTTTTAAATTGGTTCCCCCTATTTTGAGGCTGTGCCCCCTAGTTCTAGTCTCCCCGACCAGTGGAAACAACCTCTCTGCCTCTATCTTGTCTATCCCTTTCATTATTTTAAATGTTTCTATTAGATCACCCCTCATCCTTCTGAACTCCAACGAGTAAAGACCCAGTCTACTCAATCTATCATCATACGGTAACCCCTTCATCTCCGGAATCAGCCTAGTGAATCGTCTCTACCCCCTCCAAAGCAAGTATATCCTTCCTTAAGTAAGGTGACCAAAACTGCACACATTTCAGGGCCAATAATTAATTAATTGGTCTGGTGATGAATTCTGGATCTTTAAACGAGCATATTGTGGAGTTTTTAGACCGGCTTAGTGTCTGGTCACTCTTGTAATGTAGATTTTTATTTGGTACGTTAGTTTTAAGATTTGGTTCTTAAAATTAAAACAAAGCTATCAGTGGACATTATTGGTAATTAGATCATTCCTTAAAAAAGTGTAATATTAAAGAGTGTGGAGAGCGAGAAGTAGTTGTAACATTTTATGATAATGTGTTTTTCTCTGTTCACTAACCAGGTAAATATCTTTCAACAGTATTTTTTGAAATAATTTGTGTGCATCAAGATGAGAATGCTAGTAATGGAGAATGCAACGCTTTCCATGTGTCAGCATCAAGCACTCCAGGTCAGGTATAGCACAGCTAGAAACAAAATAAAGTTCCACCTACTCTTTCCCAAACTCAGAAGAGCATCCCCTAATGCCCCAGTGTGACATTATTCCCATTTTTCATGTTCGCCATCCTCTGGCCTCTCTGACTGAGATTACTAATTAGTTATAGCCAACAGACACTGACATCCCATGAGTCTGGGCTGGATATTAACCAAGATCATTGAACTTGTTAGGGGCATTATTCATTCAGTTTTCAACTAGTCATATTTTTGAACCAAGTGTCCAAAAATATCTAAAAAAGTAAACCGAATTCCATGTGTCTGCTTTTCAAACCATAAGTCTGTATTTTTCTACTTCTGTGACTTATGATGTCAAAACATTAGCTGTTAAGGTTTGTAATTATTTTTTTAGCAGCAGAGTGATGGCAAAATGATGACAGATTAGTAAAAGGGGAGGTGCAACGAGACCTGAGTGACGTGGTACATCAGTCATTGAAAGTGGGCATGCAGGTACGGCAGGCGGTGAAGAAGGCAAATGGTATGTTGGCCTTCATAGCGAGAGGATTTGGGTATAGGAGCAGGGAAGTGTTACTGCAGTTGTACAGGGCCTTGGTGAGGCCACACCTTGAATATTGTGTGCGGTTTTGGTCTCCTAATCTGAGGAAGGTCATTCTTGCTATTGAGGGAGTGCAGCGAAGGTCCACCAGACTGATTCCCAGGGTGGCAGGACTGACATATGAAGAAAGACTGGATCGACTAGGCTTATATTCACTGGAATTTAGAAGAATGAGAGGGGATCTTATAGAAACATATAAAATTCTGACGGGATTGGACAGGTTAGATGCAGGAAGAATGTTCCCGATGTTGGGGAAATCCAGAACCAGGGGTCACAGTCCAAGGATAAGGGGTAAGCCATTTAGGACCGAGATGAGGAGAAACTTCTTCTTCACTCAGAAAATTGTGAACCTGTGGAATTCTCTACCACAGAAAGTTGTTGAGGCCAGTTCGTTAAAAGGGAGTTAGATGTGGCCCTTACGGCTAAAGGGATCAAGGGGTATGGAGAGAAAGCAGGAATGGGGTACTGAAGTTGCATGATAAATAAGAACATAAGAATTAGGAACAGGAGTAGGCCATCTAGCCTCTCGAGCCTGCTCCGCCATTCAACAAGATCATGGCTGATCTGGCTGTGGACTCAGCTCCACTTACCCGCCTGCTCCCCATAACCCTTAATTCTCTTATTGGTTAAAAATCTATCTATCTGTGATTTGAATACATTCAAGGAGCTAGCCTCAACTGCTTCCTTGGGCAGAGATTTCCACAGATTCACAACCCTCTGGGAGAAGAAATTCCTTCTCAACTCGGTTTTAAATTGGTTCCCCCGTATTTTGAGGCTGTGGCCCCTAGTTCTAGTCTCCCCGACCAGTGGAAACAACCTTTCTGCCTCTATCTTGTCTATCCCTTTCATTATTTTAAATGTTTCTATAAGATCACCCCTCATCCTTCTGAACTCCAACGAGTAAAGACCCAGTCTACTCAATCTATCATCATAAGGTAACCCTCTCATCTCCGGAATCAGCCAAGTGAATCGTCTCTGTACCCCCTCCAAAGCTAGTATTTCCTTCCTTAAGTAAGGTGACCAAAACTGCACGCAGTACTCCAGGTGCGGCCTCACCAATACCCTGTACAGTTGCAGCAGGACCTCCCTGCTTTTGTACTCCATCCCTCTCGCAATGAAGGCCAACATTCCATTCGCCTTCCTGAGTACGTGCTGCACCTGCTTTTTGGGTTTCATGCACAAGGACCTCCAGGTCCCTCTGCACCGCAGCATGTTGTAATTTCTCCCCATTCAAATAATATTCCCTTTTACTGTTTTTTTTTCCAAGGTAGATGACCTCACATTTTCCGACATTGTATTCCATCTGCCAAACCTTAGCCCATTCGCTTAACTTATCTAAATCTCTTTGCAGCCTCTCTGAATCCTCTACACAACCCGCTTTCCCACTAATCTTTGTGTCATCTGCAAATTTTGTTACACTACACTCTGTCCCCTCTTCCAGGTCATCTTTATATATTGTAAACAATTGTGGTCCCAGCACCGATCCCTGTGGCACACCACTAACCACCGATTGCCAATCTGAAAAGGACCCATTTATCCCGACTCTCTGCTTTCTGTTCGCCAGCCAATTCTCTATCCATGCTAATACATTTCCTCTGACTCCGCGTACCTTTATCTTCTGCAGTAACTATTTGTGTGGCACCTTATCGAATGCCTTTTGGAAATCCAAATACACCATATCCATTGGTACACCTCTATCCACCATGCTTGTTATATCCTCAAAGAATTCCAGTAAATTAGTTAAACATGATTTCCCCTTCATGAATCCATGTTGCGTCTGCTTGATTGCACTATTCCTATCTAGATGTCCCGCTATTTCTTCCTTAATGATAGTTTCAAGCATTTTCCCCACGACAGATGTTAAACCAACCGGCCTATAGTTACCTGCCTTTTGTCTGCCCCATTTTTTAAACAGAGGCGTTACATTAGCTGCTTTCCAATCCGTTGGTACCTCCCCAGAGTCCAGAGAATTTTGGTAGATTATAACGAATGCATCTGCTATAACTTCCGCCATCTCTTTTAATACCCTGGGATGCATTTCATCAGAACCAGGGGACTTGTCTACCTTGAGTCCCATTAGCCTGTCCAGCACTACCCCCCTAGTGATAGTGATTGTCTCAAGGTCCTCCCTTCCCACATTCCTGTGACCAGCAATTTTTGGCATGGTTTTTGTGTCTTCCACTGTGAAGACCGAAGCAAAATAATTGGTTAAGGTCTCAGCCATTTCCACATTTCCCATTATTAAATCCCCCTTCTCATCTTCTAAGGGACCAACATTTACTTTAGTCACTCTCTTCCATTTTATTTTTCGGGAAAAGCTTTTACTATCCGTTTTTATGTTTTGCGCAAGTTTACCTTCGTAATCTATCTTTCCTTTCTTTATTGATTTCTTAGTCATTCTTTGCTGTCGTTTAAAATTTTCCCAATCTTCTATTTTCCCACTAACCTTGGCCACCTTATACGCATTGGTTTTTAATTTGATACTCTCCTTTATTTCCTTGGTTATCCACGGCTGGTTATCCCTTCTCTTACCGCCCTTCTTTTTCACTGAAATATATTTTTGTTGAGCACTATGAAAGAGCTCCTTAAAAGTCCTCCACTGTTCCTCAATTGCACCACTGTTTAGTCTGTGTTTCCAGTCTACTTTAGCCAACTCTGCCCTCATCCCACTGTAGTCCCCTTTGTTTAAGCATAGTATGCTCGTTTGAGACACTACTTCCTCACCCTCAATCTGTATTACAAATTCAACCATACTGTGATCACTCATTCCGAGAGGATCTTTTACTAGGAAATCATTTATTATTCTTGTCTCATTACACAGGACCAGATCTAAGATAGCTTGCTCCCTTGTAGGTTCTGTAACATATTGTTCTAAGAAACAATCCCGTATGTATTCTATGAATTCCTCCTCCAGGCTACCCCGTGCGATTTGATTTGACCAATTGATATGTAGGTTAAAATCCCCCAATTAAGACCAATTGTAATGTCCAAATCGCTGCCCAGTTAAACTCAGTAACTGGTGCAAATGGCTCAATTCCAACACATTTACAAACTACTGAGGAAGCTGGGAAATCTTCCTCTTAACAGCAGCTGCTCAATTAAATAGAAAAGACACAAAGACAACTATTCTCAAAGTCCTAATTTTTGTTAAGAACTTTTTAATTCTTTTATTGGGATTGGGAAATCTTACACATCATTATTGGAAACTGACTCTAATTCTGAGAAATACTGCAAATTGGCAGACATCCTACCATCAAAATCAGAAGTATTGGAGAATTGCCATGCAGTCCTTACAAACTTGGCAATGAACAACGTTTGAGTTTGATAATTGGTTTTCATAAGCTGTTGCTGTACAACAAATTCATAATGGTATACAACACTGCTAAAATATAGTTCTGCAGCTTTACCCTGCTGCTGGCTAGAACCTTGGATTAACATCGTTCAAACTCCAGTATAGTATGAGGTGCTACTGGCACAGAGAACTGCAAGATCAGAGGAATAATTTCAAATATCTGTTAGATTTGTTTCTCTGTTTTCAGAAACTGTACAGTTTTCACATTTCCTGAAATACAGGAAATCGGTGAGAATGACACATCCAGGGTACAATAGAGTCACTTCTCTAAAGGGACTTTTTCCCTTTCCTGGTTATAATGTAGTTTATGCTAAGCAGGCACATTACATAATGAGAAGATCTTATTTATAAGGATGTGATAAAGGTCAGAGCTGTATCAGTGTGTTGTCATCCCTGACCTTCAGATCACAAAAGTAGGAAATGTAAATGTGAAATAATTAGAACGTTGAACAGCCTGGTCCGTGCAGTAACAAAACTCACCTGGGCTCACAATGATACTGGCACAATTTAGATCCCCACCCATGATCTTTGTGCCTTCCATATGTGTGGGAAAATGTGAAATTTTTTGATTTGGGATATGTATGTTAAGAATCGTTATGGATGTTGGCACTGTTCAGCTTTTCACTAGGATGGAGTGGTCATCCTCTCCAGGGATGCTAGCCTCTACTGTCAAAAGGCACAATCTCTGCAGCATTGGAAGAGGCAGCTGGGTTGTTAAAGGACTGAAGTGCCCCAAAGATTGTAAAGGATATCCCACTGAACACTTCGGCCAAGACTGGAGCTTTCAGCTGATAAGCCGCTAGGGGCAGATTGGAGGAAGAGTAGCCACTTTAAGGTGCACCATCCTACATGATCTAATGGAATGGTGGAACAGCCTCAAGGTGCTGAATGACCTACAACTGTTCCTATGTATGTCGCACATGATGGCACTTCAGGGGTGTTACTGCTGCTTCCTGTGGACTCTCACTCTCTTCCCTTTGGTGGGCCTGGGAGGCAGCAGTAACTAGACAGTTAAAAGGGAAATCCACTCGGGACCTGGGCCCTGTCCCCCACCACATTTGCATACAGTGGGTGGGGAGGAAGCAGCCAGCAGAGGTCCTGGCTGGGGGAGAGAAATGCAGGCTAGTCAGTTTTGCCCTCATCGTCTGAATTGACCCTCACTCTCCACTGCAACCCTGCCCGATTTCAGGTAGGAATATCCATCCCCAAGTTTCTCCAGTCTTTCCTCATAACTCAGCCCCCTAATGAGAATGGTAGCATAGTGGTTATGTTACTGAACTAGTAATCCAGAGACATGAGTTCAAATCCCACCATGGCAACTGTGGAATTTAAATTCAGTTAAATAAATAAATCTGGAATAAAAATCTAGAATCAGTATTGTCATAAAACCCCAACTGGTTCACTAATGTCCTCTTAAGAGAAGGAAATCTGCCGGTCTGGCCTATATGTAACTCCAGTTGTAACTCAATGTGCTTGACTCTTAACTGCCCTCTGAAATAGCCTAGCAAGCCACTCAGTTGTATCAAACTGCTAAGAAAAACAATAAGAATAAAACTAGACCTATCAAACACGACAAAGGCACACCCAGCCCAGTCAACTCTGACATCACTAACATCTGGGAGAGCTGTCATACTCACAGAATCATATCTTTCAGCCAATGTCCCACAATCCTCCATCACTATCCCTGGGTCTGTCTTGCTGGTGAGACAGGACAAACCCATCAGAAGTGGTGGAACAGTGGTATAAAGTTGGGAAGGAGTGGCCCTGGGAGTCCTCAACATTGAGGTCAACCAAGGGCAATGAAACTTCCTGCTGATTACCACCTACCACCCTCCCTCAGCTGATGAATCAGTGCTCCTCCATGGTGAACACCACTTGGGAGAACTGAGGGTAACAAAGGGCACAGAATGTACGCTGGGTGGGGGATTTCAAAGTCCATCACCAAGAATGGCTTGGTAGCACCACTACTGATAGAATCTTGAAGGACATAGCTGCCAGACTGAGCCTGCGGCAGATGTTGAGAGAACCAACATGAGGGAAAAACCTACTTGACCTCGTCCTCACCTTTCGCAATCCATGACAGTATTGGTAGGAGTAACCACCGCACAGTCCTTGTGGAGACGAAGTACCATCTTCACACTGAGGACATTATGTGCTAAATGGGATAGATTCAGAAGATCCATAAGGCATTGTGTGCCATCAGCAGCAATAGAAATGTATTCCACCGCAATCTGTAACCTCATGGCCTGGCATATCCCTCACTCTACCATTACAATTAAGCCAGGGGACCAACCCTGGTTCAATAAAGAGCATGCCAGAAGCATACCTAAAAATGAGGTTCCAGGATTTTAACTAAGCAACGATAAAGGAATGGCAACACATTTCCAAGTAGGAAAGGTGTGCGACTTTGTCCTTCGAGGTGGTAGAGGCTGCGGGTTTGGGAGGGTGCAGCTGAAGAAGCCTTGGTGAATTGCTGCAGTGCATCTTGTAGATGATTCACACTGCAGCCGCTGTGCGCCGATAGTGCAGGGAGTGAATGTTTAAGGTGATGGATGGGGTGCCAATCAAGTGGGCTGCTTTGTCCTAGATGGTGTCGAGCTTCTTGAATGTTGTTGGAGCTGCACTCATCCAGGCAAGTGGAGAGCATTCCATCATACTCCTGACTTGTGCCTTGTAGATGGTGGAAAGGCTTTGGGAAGTGAGGAGGTGAGACACTGGCTGCAGAATACCCAGCCTGTGGCCTGCTCTTGTAGCTACATTATTTATGTGGCTGGTACAGTTAGGTTTCTGGTTAATGGTGGCCCCCAGGATGTTGATGGTGGGGGATTCGGTGATGGTAATGCTGTTGAATATCAAGGGGCCGTGATTAGACTCGCGCTTGTTGGGGATAATCATTCCCTGGCACTTGTGTGGCGCCATTGTTACTTGCCATTCAACATTCAGGAAGGATAGACAGAAAAGAAAAGGAAGTGGGCTAGCATTGCTGGTTAAAGAGGAAATTAACGCAATAGTAAGGAAGGACATTAGCGTGGATGATGTGGAATCTGTATGGGTAGAGCTGCGGAATACCAAAGAGCAGAAAACGCTAGTGGGAGTTGTGTACAGACCACTAAAGAGTAGTAGTGAGGTTGGGGATGGCATCAAACAAGAAATTAGGGATGTGTGCAAAAAAGATACAGCAGTTATCATGGGCGACTTTAATCTACATATAGATTGGGCTAACCAAGCTGGTAGCAATGTGGTGGAGGAGGATTTCCTGGAGTGTATTAGGGATGGCTTTCTAGACCAATATGTCGAGAAACCAACCAGAGAGCTGGCCATCCTAGACTGGGTGTTGTGTAATGAGAGAGGACTAATTTGCAATCTTATTGTGCGAGGCCCCCTGGGGAAGAGTGACCATAATATGGTAGAATTCTTTATTAAGATGGATAGTGACAGTGTTAATTCAGAGGCTAGGGTCCTGAACTTTGATGGTATGAGACATGAATTGGCTAGGATAGACTGGCAAATGATACTTAAAGGATTGACAGTGGAGAGGCAATGGCAGACATTTATAGATCACATGGATGAACTTCAACAATTGTACATCCCTGTCCGGAGTAAAAATAAAACGGGGAAGGTAGCTCAACCGTGGCTAACAAGGGAAATTAAGGATAGTGTTAAATCCAAGGAAGAGATATATAAATTGGTCAGAAAAAGCAGCAAATCTGAGGACTGGGAGAAATTTAGAATTCAGCAGAGGAGGACAAAGGGTCTAATTAGGAGGGGGAAAATAGAGTATGAAAGGAAGCTTGCAGGGAATATAAAAACTTACTGCAAAAGCTTCTGTAGATATGTGAAGAGAAAAAGATTAGTGAAGACCAACGTAGATCCTTTGCAGTCAGAATCAGGTGAATTTATAATATGGAACAAAGAAATGGCAGACCAATTGAACAAATACTTTGGATCTGTCTTCACTAAGGAAGACACAAATAACCTTCTGGAAATACTAGGGGTTCGTGGGTCTAGCGAAAAGGAGGAACTGAAGGAAATCCTTATTAGTCAGGAAATTGTGTTAGGTAAATTGATGGGATTAAAGGCCGA
Organism: Pristiophorus japonicus; assembly: GCF_044704955.1. Classification (NCBI taxonomy): domain Eukaryota; kingdom Metazoa; phylum Chordata; class Chondrichthyes; family Pristiophoridae; genus Pristiophorus; species Pristiophorus japonicus. The sequence continues at coordinate 99,009,325 of NC_091977.1, read as the reverse complement.
TAAATCCCCAGGGCCTGATAGGCTGCATCCCAGAGTACTTCAGGAAGTGGCCCTAGAAATAGTGGATGCATTGGTCATCAGTTTCCAACGTTCTATTGACTCCGGATCAGTTCCTATGGAGTGGAGGGTAGCTAATGTAACACCACTTTTTTAAAAAAGGAGGGAGAGAGAAAACGGGTAATTATAGACCAGTTAGCCTGACATCAGTAGTGGGGAAAATGTTGGAATCAATTATTAAAGATGAAATAGCAGCGCATTTGGAAAGGAGCGACAGGATCGGTCCAAGTCAGCATGGATTTTTGAAAGGGAAATCATGCTTGACAAAACTTCTTGAATTTTTTGAGGATGTAACAAGTAGAGTGGATAAGGGAAAACCAGTGGATGTGGTGTATTTGGACTTTCAAAAGGCTTTTCTCAAGGTCCCACACAAAAGATTAGTGTGCAAAATTAAAGCACATGGTATTGGGGATAATGTATTGATGTGGATAGAAAACTGGTTGGCAGACAGGAAGCAGAGAGTTGGAATAAACAGGTCCTTTTCAGAATGGCAGGCAGTGACCAGTGGAGTGCTGCAGGGTTTAGTGCTGGGACCCCAGCTATTTACAATATACATCAATGATTTAGATGAAGGAATTGAACGTAATATCTCCACGTATGCAGATGACACTAAGGGGTGGCGGTGTGAGCTGTGAGGAGGATGCTAAGAGGCTGCAGGGTGACTTGGACAGGTTAGGTGAGTGGGCATATGCATGGCAGATGCAGTATAATGTGGACAAATGTGAGGTTATCCACTTTGGTGGCAAAAACAGGAAGACAGAATATTATCTGAATGGTGACAGATTAGGAAAAGGGGAGGTGCAACGAGACCTGGGTGTCATGGTACATCAGTCATTGAAGGTTGGCATGCAGGTACAGCAGGCGGTGAAGAAGGCAAATGGCATGTTGGCCTTCATAACTAGAGGATTTGAGTATAGGAGCAAGGAGGTCTTACTGCAGTTGTACAGAGCCTTGGTGAGGCCACACCTAGAATATTGTGTTCAGTTTTGGTCTCCTAATCTGAGGAAAGACATTCTTGCTATTGAGGGAGTACAGCGAAGGTTCACCAGACTGATTCCCGGAATAGCAGGACTGACATATCAGCAGAGACTGGATCAACTGGGCTTGTATCCACTGGAGTTTAGAAGAATGAGAGGGGATCTCATAGAAACATATAAAATTTTGACGGAATTGGACGGGTTAGAGGCAGGAAGAATGTTCCCATTCCTGGGGAGTTCCAGAACCAGGGGTCACATTCTAAGAATAAGGGGTAAGCCATTTAGTACTGAGATGAGGAGAAACTTCTTCACTCAGAGAGTGGTTAACCTGTGGAATTCTCTCCCGCAGAAAGTTGTTGAGACCAGTTCGTTAGATGTATTCAAAAGGGAGTTAGATATGGCCTTTACGGCCAAAGGGATCAAGGGGTATGGAGAGAAAGCAGGAAAAGGGTATTGAGGTTGAATGATCAGCCATGACCTTATTGAATGGTGGTGCAGATTCGAAGGGCTGAATGGCCTGCTCCTGCACCTAATATCTATGTTTCTATGCCACTTATCAACCCAAGCCTGAATGTCATCCAGGTCTTGCTGCATGCGAGAATGAACTGCTTCATTATCTGAGGAATTGTGAATGGAACTGAACACTGCAATCATTGCGAACACCCCACTTCTGCCCTTATAATAGAGCGAAGGTCATTGATGAAGCAGCTGAAGATGGTTGGGCCTAGGACACAGCCCTGAGGAACTCCTGCAGCAACCTCCTGGGGACTGAGATAATTGGCTTACAACAACCACAACCGTCTTCCTTTGTACTAGGTATGACTCCAGGCAGTGGAGAGTTTTCCCTGATTCCCATTGACTTCAGTTTTACTAGGGCTCCTGATGCCACACTCTTGGCATGAATGCATTGATGTCAAAGGCAGTCACTTTCACCTCACCTCTGGAATTCAGCTCTTTTGTCCATGTTTGGACCAAGGCTGTAATGAGGTCGAGCTGAGTGGTCCTGATGGAATCCAAACTGAGCATTGGTGAGCAGGTTATTGGTGAGTAAGTGCTGCTTGATAGCACTCTCGACAACACTTCCCATCACTTTACTGATGATTGAGAGTAGACTGATGGGGCGGTAATTGGCCAGATTGGATTTGTCCTGATTTTTGTGGACAGGACATACCTGAGCAGTTTTTCACATTGTTGGGTAGATGCCAGTATTGTAACTGTACTGGAACAGCTTGGCTAGAGGCACGGCTAGTTCTGGAGCACAAGTCTTTAGCACGACAGCTGGGATGTTGTCAGGGCCCATAGCTTTTGCTGTATCTAGTACGCTCAGTCATTTCTTGATATCATGTGGAGTGAATCGAATTGGCTGGAGATGGGCTACTGTGATGGTGGGACTTCAGAAGGAGACCAATATGGATCATCCACTCGACACTTGTGGCTGAAGATGGATGCAAACACTTCAGCCTTGTCTTTTGCACTAGCGTGCTGGGCTCCGCCATCATTGAGGATGGGGATATTCATGGACCCTCCTCCTCTCCTTAGTTGTTAATTGTCCACCCGCATTCATGACTGGATGTGGCAGGACTGCAGAGCTTTAATCTGATCCGTTCATTATGGGATCACATAGCTCTGTCTATAGCATGCTGCTTCTGCTGTTTATCATGCATGTAGTCCTGTATTGCAGCTTCTCCAGGTTGGCACCTCATTTTTATGTACACCTTGTGCTGTTCCTGGCATGCACTTCAGCACTCCTCATTGAATCAGCAGTGGTACCCTTACTTGATGGTAATGGTAAAATGAGGGATATGCCAGGCCATGAGGTTACAGATTGTGGTGGAATACGATTCTGCTGTTACTGGCCCACAGCGTCTCGTGGATGGCCAGTTTTGAGCTGCTAGATCTGTTCTGAATCTATCCCATTTAGCTCAGTGGTAGTGCCACACAACACAATGGAGAGTGTCCTCAGTGTGAAGCCGAGATTTTGTCTCCATAAGGACTGTGCGGTGGTCACTGCTACCAATGTTCTCATGGACAGTTGCCTCTGTGACAGGTAGATTGGTGAGGACGAGGTCAAATAGGTTTTTCCCTCATGTTGGTTCTCTCACCAACTGCCATAGTCCTAGTCTGGCAGCTATGTCCTTCAGGACTCGACCAGCTCGGTCAGTAGTTGTGCTACCGAGCCACTCTTGGTAATGGACATTGAAGTCCCCAACCCAGAGTACATTCTGTGCCCTTGCTACCAAGTGGTGTTCAACATGGAGGAGTATTGATTGATTAGCTGAGGGAGGGCTGTAGGTGGTAATCAGCAGGAGGTTTCATTGTCCATGTTTGACCTGAAGCCATGAGACTTCATGGGGTCCAGAGTCAATATTGAGGATGTCCAGCGCCACTCCCTCCCTTCCGTATACCACTGTGCCGTCACCCCTGGTGGGTCTGTCCTGCCGGTGGAACAGGGCATTCTCAGGGATGGTTACGGAGGAATTACACTATTACAGTGATGGATGATACTGAATTACAGTATGAAGACGATGCTTGCATTTGCGCACACTCGGAGGTCGAATTCCAAACCATTGTCAACACCTTCACCGAAGCGTACAAGAGTATGGGTCTTACACTAAACATCCGTAAGACCTTTTATCGGTAAGGTTTTCTACCAACCTGCCCCCGCCACACAATACTGCCCCCCGATTATCAAAATCCATAACGAGGCCTTGGTCAATGTGGACCATTTTCCATACCTTGGGAGCCTACTATCAACAAGGGCAGATATCGATTACGAAGTCCAGCACCATCTTCAGTGTGCAAGTGCAGCCTTCGGTCGCTTGAGGAAAAGAGCGTTTGAAGACTAGGATCTCAAACCCGGCATCAAGCTCATGGTGATATTCGCCCTCCTATGTGCTTCAGAGATATGGACTATGTACAGCAGGCATCTCAAAGCACTGGAGAAGTACCATCAACGCTGCCTCCGCAAGATCCTGAAAATCCATTGGCAAGATAGGCGCACCAAAATCTGTGTTCTCGCTCAGGCCAACATCCCCAGCATCGAAGCACGCTCCGATGGACGCATCGTCTGCATGCCCGATACTAGACTCCCAAAACAAGCGCTCTACTCGGAGCTCCGACACGGCAAGTGAGTCCCAGGTGGTCAGATGAAGTGCTTCAAGGACACCCTCAAAGCCTCCTTGAATAAGTGTAACATCCCCACCGACACCTGGGAATCCCTGGCCCAAGGCCGCTCAAAGTGGAGGAGAAGCATCCGGGAAGGCGCCAAACACCTCGAGTTTCTTCACCGAGAGTAAGCGGCAGTCAAACGCAAACAGTGGAAGGAGCGCACGACAACCCAAGCACCCCACCCACCTGCCCCTCCCTTCAATCACCGTCTGCCCCACCTGTGACAGAGACTGTAGGTCCTGCAGTGGACTCATCAGTCACCTGAGAACTCATATTAGTGTGGAAGCAAGTCATCCTCGACTCTGAGGGACTGCCTAAGAAGAAGATGGAGGAATTTGACTAATATGCATTGAGTTCTGCTCCATCTTATAAGCTAAACATCACAACCATATTCCAGCCCCCAGAATGCCCATGGCAGGCTGAGAGGAATGTAGATCAGCTATTTATTATATCTAACACATCCATCACTTTTCTGATATAACAATTTGTCACACATGCAACTTCTGTATGTTACACCTAAAAAAAAAGGAAAAGAGAGAGGGGGTAATTTAGCCAGCTCACTCATGGGAAACCCACGAGATCAGGTGGAATGCCAGTTTTACACCCCACTTAATATTACTAAGAGTAAAATTGAGCTGGGTGTAAAATGAGCATTGCAACCAATCCCATCAGTTTCCTGACAGGCAGATTAGGGTAAAATTGTCTCCAAGGAAACCAGCAATATCTCTTGCACCCGAGAGCAATTAGCCTGCAATTGACCTCAAGATATGCTATTTACAGCAATACTAACTTGCAACCTTAAAAGAATATTTGAACAGTTCTCCCCTAGCAGCACAATAATACTTTATAGGTAACACAATATAATGGTCTCATTCCACAGCTAGAGTTCTGGTCACCACATTACAGGAAAGATGTGATTGCACTAGAGAGGGAACAGAGGAGATTTACGTAGATATTGCCAGGATTGGAGGATTTTAGCAATGAGTAAAGATTGGATAGGCTGGGATTGTTTTCTTTGGAACAGTGGCGGCTGAGGAGAGATTTAATTGGGGTGTATAAAATTATGAGCAACCTATATAGTGGATAGGAAGGACTTATTTCCCTTAGCAGAGAGGTCAATTACCAGGGGGCATTGATTCTAAAAAGAATTAGAGGGGCGTTGAGGGGAACTTTTTTCACCCAGATAGTGATGGGGGTCTGGAACTCACTGCCTGAAAGGGTGGTAGAGGCAAAAACGCCCACCTCATTTAAAAAGTACTTGGATGTGCACTTTAAGTGTGGTAACCTACAAGAGTACAGACCAAGAGCTGGAAAGTGGAATTAGGCTGGATAACTCTTTTCTGTGCCGTAAATTTCTATGATTTTCTTTGATTCTATAAGTAGCATATCCTCTGCAGGGGTATCACTTGCCTTGTGGGCCGCTGTGCAAAATTTCAGTTTGGGACCACTACATTTTACTGGGCAAAGTCATCATTGAATCCGCTAGGGACCCCATGCAGTTGCACAGGATGTCTAGTCCTAATGCCATGGAAGATCTGCTAGTATGAATTATATTTGTAAGTGTTCTAGAAGCAGAGGTGGTACTCAGATTGATTTTACTGAAATTCTAACATAAGGTAATTATTGAGACTTCTGGTGAAGTATTTATTTAATAAGTATCTAGTTCAGTTGTATAGGCTGTATCTTATTTCCATTGAGCAGTCTGAGTGGACCATTGTTCTTTAGCTTCACCAGCAAACTGTTACCACGAGAGGGCACTGTGCTTTCAGCAGCTGTAATAAATTAGTTTGTATAAAGAACTAAAGGTTTTAAAAAATAGAGAAAATTAAATGATGTAAGCTACTAGAAAACAAAGTGATACCTTAGCAAATCAAATAATCCAGCACTTTAGTCGATAAAAATGTTGTGAGAAAAATTTTATCAAATTTTGTTTAATAACACTCATGTGAAGTGCCTTGGGATGTTTTACTATATTAAAAGTGCTACATAAATGCAAGTTGTTGTTGTTGAGAAACTCTGAAATAGTGAAACCTTATTTTCTTTTTCCAGAACAATACAATATGCTAAATAAATTGTGTTATTACAGCTTTCTTTGTAGAGGAATGAGGCTATAACACACCGGCATTAAAGTATATATGCAATTTATCAGCTGTGAAGTCAAACGAACAAAGGAGGTTGGTGCCTTCAGTATCTGGTTGGGTAACCACGTCTGTCTGGATGGCTCAGTGTTATTAATAACAAGAGAGTTCACCAACTGTGAACCGCACCTATTTTGAAGGGAGTAGTCACTGAGACTTCAAAAAGATTGCACTGCATCTTTAATGGCTTCTCACCTACCATCTATAGCTTATGTACAACTAACATGATGACTCAAGTTCAGGCATTAGCCTGGCTCAGTTGGTAGCACGTGCCTCTGGGTCAGAAGGTTGTAGGCACTGTTTCAAAGAAGAGCAAGGGAGTTATCCCCGGTGTCTTGGCTAATATTTATCCCTCAGCCAACATCACTTTAACAGATTAGCTTGTCATTATCACATTGCTGGTTGTGGGACCTTGCTCTGTGCAAATTGGCTGCCGCATTTCCTATATTATAAGAGTGACTACATTTTAAAATTCCTTCATTGGCTGTAAGGTGCTTTGGAACGTCCTGAGGTTGTGAAAGGCACTATATAAATGCAAGTCTTTCTTTCTTACTTTGGGCTGGTCTTGATGCAATTGAATTATATCAAGACATACCTTAAAAAAAATGCTGTGCAGACCTGACAAACATCAAACGACGCACAATGTTGCAACAACCCAGTTTGGACAGCTGTTGATGCTCATGGAAACATGACCATGGGGGAAAAATAAAGGTGCAAGCATGGAAAACTGAAGGAAATGGTGAAAGTTGCCCCCTTCACCTCTTCCCTTCTCCAGCTGCACTCCATAAAGAGCTTTGTAAATTATCACATTGTTAGTAGTCCTCTGAAATTTTAGCGGAAAAAAATTGTCCATTTGATAAACAAGATCTGAGTGAAGTTGCCTGTTCTTTAATTTACATTTACAAAAACCAGATGAACTAAAATAAATGGAAAGTATGTGTTTGCAGACACCGGACAATTGCATAAATTTATTAAGCCAAGATGTTTTTTTCCAGCTGGCCAAAAAGTATTAGATTACTGCATCCAGTGTGTTTTCAATGGATAAATACAACTTGATCTTTACAGCCTCTGGGTCCTGTATAATCTAATTATGGCACTCAGCAGACATTAATATAAAATATTCTGGTATAATGTTACCTAAATAAATAAAAAGGAAAGAAAAAGATATAGCAGCATTTGTGTCTTGAGAACATCATTGCAGAGAATGTCTGTCTGTCCATTTCTATTAAAAGTTCTCTTTTGGATTATCCTACTTGTCTCTCATATTGGCGTGTGAACTGATGGTTAATTTATATGCAGTCTGTAGGACATGTTCACAATTTACCTTGTAAAATGTATTTTTGCCTGGAAAAAAATCCTGCCATTTCACATATAGATTGACAAAATCAATACAAAGATGTGATTACCTATTTTGTTCCCCCTACCCTGTAAATTCTGGATACCGGGCATTTGGTTGTGATGTAGGAGTGGGTATGAAGACAGTTTGGTGAATCTTTATTTGAATTTAGTACTAATTCCGGATTCATTCATTTGTGTGTAGTGTCTCATTTGTGTGCTGTGGCTCAGTGGGTAGCACTCTCACCTCTGAGTCAGTAGGTTGTGGGTTCAAGATCCCCTCCAGGGACTTGAGCACAAAAATCTAGGCTGACACTCCAGTACAGTGCTGAGGGACTGCTGCACTGTCAGAGGTGCTGTCTTTCAGATGAGACATTAAACCGAGGCCCCCTCTGCTCTCTCAGGAAGACATATAAGATTCCATGGCACTATTTCAAAGAATAACACGAGAGTTATCCCCAGTGTGCTGACCAATATTTACCCTCAATCAACATAACAAAAACAGATTAACTGGTCATTATCACATTACTGTTTGTGTGAGCTTGCTGTGTGCAAATTGTCTGCCGCGTTTCCTACATTACAACTGTAGCTGTGCTGCATTGGCTGTAAAGTGCTTTGAGATGTTCGGTGGCCATGAAAGGTGCTATATAAATGCAAGTCGAGCTAGATTCCTGAATCAGGATTCAGAACATTGGGCCCAAGTTTCGGGCCGCGCCTAAAACGGTGCAGCCCAGACCTGGACGCCTGTTTTACGCGCCAGAAAGTGCACCTAAAAAAAACTTACCTATTCTCCAGCTCCCTGGAGGTCCTCTGGAGCTGGGCGCAGCGCAGCACGAGCTGTAGGGGGTGGAGCCAGGTCCCTGCGCTGAAAACAGTGCCGGGACCGCTGCACATGTGCGCTACAGTGGGCGCGTATGTGCAGTAGCTCCAGGCGCCCAAAACTGTGGGAGGGGCCCAAAGCACTCAGCCCCTAGCTCTGGCCGAATGGCCTCACTGGGGCTGCGTACATCAGGCTCCTCCCACCCGACCGGACCGGACTGGACCCCCGGTCTCCCCCCCCCGGCGACTATCCCCCCCGGACCTCCGCAACTCTCTCTTTCCCCCCCCGACCTCCGCGACTCTTCCCCCCCCCCACCGCCCCCCCCTCCTCGGACCTCCGCGACCCCCCCCGAGACCCGACGCCACCTACCTGTAAATCCAGCCTGAGGTCTTGGGCCCGGCCGTTCAGCCTCCTTCTCTCCCTTCCTCCCCTCTCTCCTTCCCTCCCTCCCTCCTCTCTCCTTTCTTCCCTCCCTCCTCTCTCCTTCCCTCTCTCCTTCTCTCCTTCCCTCCCTCCCTCTCTCCTTCCTTCCCTTCCATCCCTCCCTCCTCTCTCCTTCCCTCCTTCCCTTCCTTCCCTCCTTCCCTCCTCTCTCCTTCCCTCCCCCTCTCCTTCCCTCCTTCCCTCCCTCCCTCTCTCTCTCCTTCCCTCCCTTCCTCCTCTCTCCTTCCCTCCCTCCCTCCTCTCTCCTTTCCTCCCTCCCTCCTCTCTCCTTCTCTCCCTCCTCTCTCCTTCCCTCCCTCCCTCCTCTCTCCTTCCCTCCCTCCCTCCTCTCTCCTTCCTTCCCTCTCTCCTTCCCTCCCTCCCTCCTCTCTCCTTCCCTCCCTCCCTCCTCTCTCCTTCCTTCCCTCCCTCCCTCCCTCCTCTCTCCCTCGCTCCCTCCCTCCTCTCTCCCTCCCTCCCTCCCCTCTCCCTTCTCCCCCTCCCCCCCCACCCCCTTCCCTCGCTGTCAGAAACACAGACACTGACAGACAGACAGAGAGATAGAGACACTGACAGAGACACACTGTGGTGGGCCGTCCCAGCACGCTGTTGGAGGACTCCCGGTGCTGCAGTCGGTAAGTAGAAAATGTTTTATTTATTGATTTTTTAAATTTTTTTCATTTTTCATTAATTTTTTTTGATTGATTTATTGGTTGATTTATTGATGTATTTATCATTTATTATTGTTGATGGCTCTTTATTTGTAAAACTGAAGTGTTTAATGTTTGTAAACTTCCCTTTAAACCCTCCCCCCATTCCCTACACCTAATTTGTAACCTACGCCTGATTTTCTAAAATGTAGACAAGGTTTTTTCAAACGTACAAAAATCTTCACTTACTCCATTCTAAGTTAGTTTGGAGTAAGTTTTCACTGCCTAAACTTTGAAAACAGGCGTAAGAGGCCGGTCGCGCCCCCTTTTGAACAAAAAAATTCTGTTCCAAAGTGAAACTGTTCTAACTGACTAGAACTGGAGCAAACTAAATGCTGAGAATTCAAATTTCTAAGATACTCCATTCTAAACCAGTTGCTCCAAAAAAACAGGAGCAACTCAGGCCGAAACTTGGCCCCACTATTTTTTTACTTTTGAATCTGAATTCATCTGTATGTGATATTTGAGATATCAGAATCTGAATTCAGTTCTGGTTTGGGACTTGGTATTTGAAATTTCAGCACTCAATTCTGGTCCTTCAGATTTGTGTGGAGCATCTTCATTTTTTTTCAAAGCAGCAACACCTGTGCTCAAATAACCTAAAGCTCTTTTATTTGCAACAATAATGAAATGATGTCTGGAATCCAAATAAATTACTAGACATGCAAAATCCAAATAGATCTGAAGAGAACAACTCAATCCATTTAAATACAAAAATTCCTTTTGAGTGGGTCGCTATGGGAAGGCAGCCGAATAATAGCCCAAACAAGACTCCGTACTGTGTTGCTTCCTAGTTGTATTCATGAAGCAATGGCAAATAAACCCAAGCTACTATATTCTTATCACCCGGCATCAGTACGTAGAACAATACATGTGCACTGAGAAACAATCAGACCTCTGCATCTAAAAGACATCTGTTTTCATAAAAGAGGGGATTTTGTGCCTCAAGAATAGAAATAAAGAACAACAGAACCACCTGGAAAAACAGACGTAAACGTGTCAATCCCTCAAACCTTGGCTGACATACAGGCCCTGAGGCTGTAATGGCTGTAGTTTAGGAAATGTTTTGGTTCTGAGCACAGCTAAAAATAAATACACACATGTGGGTATTGCCAAAGTACAACAGAACCCAATTTAAAATAGGGGTGCAGTTCTAATGACCAGAGGGTTTTGTATCGGGTCTTTTGAGTAGTGCAGGCTATAATGGTAAGAATAAATGTAAATTATGTTTAGTTTGCGAAATGGGTCAGTTCAGGCTTTTGTGACAGACTAATGCTTAAAACCAGACACTGGGCTCAATTTTTCCCAATGCCAATTTTTGGCGTATTTCAAGAGTTACACACATTTTTTGGGGCCTGACTGTTCCAAAAAAAAACTTGCAAGTTTCCCCGTTCTAATTTCTGAAATTGGTGCCGTGCAGCCTGTCCTTTAGCTCCGGGGATGGAGCCTAATGTCTGCGCTGAAAAAACAACGCGCACCCTTCTGCGCATTCGCGAAACAAAAAAATGATGTTATTTACGTGACTGCTATGGGCGCGCATGCCTAGTACACCTCCTGGTTTGGATTCGGCTATTTTTAAAGAGCCAGTTGTCTGTGAGAACTTTGAGTGCTGTGTGAGAACTTTAAGTCTCAGTGGAAAAATCGGAGCTGCAATATGCAACACGGCTCAAGGACCAATAATTTTTCACAAGAGGAAGTGGAGGCATTAGTTACGGTAATTGAAAACAGATGGCATGATCTGGACACCGGCAGACGTCACATAAAAGTTTTACCAAAAGAAATGAAGAAACGCTGGAACCAACTTGCAGAAGATTACTGTGCAATGGTGACCACCCCGAGGTCTGGAGGCCAGTGTAAAAAGAAATGGCAGGACCTTGGTCAAGTAGTTAGTGTAAGTAATATTTTCATTTATTCACTGGAATTGGAATTGTAAATGTGATTATCTGTATGTCCCACCCAGCAGAAAGACACCCTCTCTAAAAGGTTATATTTTCATCTTTGCAGAGGAAGGTGGCACATAACAAAAGAGAGAGAACTCGAACAGGAGGAGGCCCAGCATATCTGCATCCACTGACACACTTGGGTCATTGCTTTGATGGGTCCTGCCTGGAGAAAACCAACCAACACTGCACACGTTGGGCCCACACTCCAGGGAGAGGGTAAGTCCTGTAAATTCCATAGTCTGGCTTTGCTAAAAGTCAAGTACTGCACGGACTAGCCATGCTTCGGTTCATGGGGTTGTCTCCGTCAGCTACTCTTCGGTTGATACAATGTAATATCTTTCATCGTGGTCCTTCAAATGAGCCTGCTGCCTGCGCTGTGTGAGCCTACTCATGCCACCCTGCCCCCTCCTCTGCTGCTAACCATTTGTCTGCTCTGTTATATTTTGCAGAACTTGAGGCCAACCCTGACGAGGCTGAAGCCGATGCAGGAGAAGATTCAGACACGGACGAGCCTGAAGAGAACATCTTCCAATCCCACCTTCCAGACCAAGAGCATGGGGGTGAGGGGGAGGGGGAAGGGGAGGAGGAGGATGAAGTCCCCACTGTTATACTCACTCTGTAGGAGCTGTTGTTGCTGCCCATTGAGGTGCCAGGCCCTTTCCTGAGTGGTACGAGTGTTGGGACATTCCATGGTTTTGCACAGTCCATGGCTACAGGTTCCAGTGGGGTGCAGCAAGGCACACCCAGGGCCCCACCGTCCGAGGCGGCGGGTCCCAGTGGGATACAGCGACCCACACCCAGGGTGAGGAGAGGAAGGAGAGCTTGACAGCACTCTCCTGAGGTGCAGGATCTAACAGATGTGGTTCAGATGATGGCAATGAGTGCGGAGAGCATTGACCTTACGCGATCACTCCTGGACACCATCAGTGGGGTGGGTGATGATGTATCAGGACTGTCGGGAGAAGTAACCACACTCTCACGAGAAATGGGAACACTGTCCGGACACATGAGGGAGGGAATGTCGCAGGCAACTGATACATTGTCCGTGAACATGAGAGAGGGAATGTTGCAGGTGGTTGAGACACTGTCGGCGAACATGTAGGAGGGAATGTCGCAGGTAGCTGATACACTGTCGGTGAACATGAGGAAGAGAATGCTGCAGGTAGTTGAGACACTGTCGGGGCACATAAGGGAGGGAATGTCGGAGTTAGCTGCTGCAATAAGGGAACACGCCCAGACCCCGCGGCCATTGATGGAATCAACTGCCATTCCCATTCCAATCCCCAGACCAGCCTCTGAAGAGGCTCAAACTGGGCCCTCCACATTACCACCCGCCCACGTTCCCCATCAAAAAGTGCGCATTACCCGAGATGCTCGAAAGAATAAGCTTGGTACCAACCCGAGAAACGCTGCACCACCACCTGCGGGCAAGGGTGAAGTCACCAAGACCAAGCACAGCGGGCAGTCTTAGAATAAGGTGGAGGAGAGATGGGTGTAGTTTTTCTTTGCTGCTGCTGTTGTTGTTGTTATTATTGTTGTTACTGTTGTAACTGTTCTCAAATTAAATGTTTTTTGTAAGTGATATAAATTTACAAGTTTAAAAGTTTGTAGGTGATCTTAAAGTTTTTAAGTGATCTTAAAGTTTGTAAGTGATCTTAACTGAAAACTTTAAAGTTTGATACAAGAATATTTTTATTAAAGTTAAGTTAAGTACAAACAAGTGTTAAACTTTTAAATAAAACATATTTTAAATTATAACTGAATCATTTCCATTATTTGTTCCATTATTAACACAACTTTTTGAACTAAAGAAGAATCATTTCCATTATTTGTTCCATTAACATAACACAACATTACGGAACAAGTCCAAACATTAAACAGAGTCCATTTGGAATAGTTGTCACTGAGCCTTCAGGCAGCAAAGTGTTCACAGATGAGCTGCTGGCTCAATGCTTGAGCAATCGTTAAAGGGGCACAACGGCCCGCCCTCTTCCGCCGTCGTGCTACGGGTTTAGATAGTTGCATGGCTTCCTCCTCCTCCTCCTTCTCCTCCTCGTCATCTGCATGTTCCTCTTCATCATCAGCCACTTTCACCTCAGGTGGGTCCTCTACTACTAGCTGCTGCTGCCTCCTGATGGCTAATTTATGCAGCATGCGGCACACAACAGTGAACTGACCGACAATCTCAGGGGAGTACTGCAAGTAGCTTCCGGAATGGTCCAGGCATCGGAAACACTGCTTCAAGATGCCAATGGTCCATTTTATTATGCTGCGTGTCGCAATGTGCAACATGTTGTATTCCCATTCAGCTTCCGTCTGGGTTATGCGTAGGGACATTATGAGCCAGGTGGCGAGGCCATGATGCGATGCATGTCGTCATAGACGAGCTGCACAATCACGGAGTGGAAGCCTTTTCTGTTCCTATACATCTCGGAATCCTCCAAAGGTGCTCCAAGGCGATGTGGGTACAATCAATGCAGTCCTGTATCTTTGGGAATTCAGCAATCCTGGAGAAGCCTACAGCCCTGTCACACATTGCCTGGGCGTTCATGGGGAACTTTATGTAGTCGTTTCTCCAGGTATATAGTGCAGCAGTCACGTGCCAAATACAGATATGTGTCGCATGTTGAGAAATGGCACACACATCTCCAGTTGTGGTCTGGAATGATTCAGATGCATAAAATGAAAGTGCAGCTGTAACCTTTACTGCAACTGATAAAGCAGTCTTCCTGATGCTTCTAGGGTGCAAGTCTGCCTTTACTAACTCACAGATTTCGGTTACAACTTCTTTGCGGAAACGCAGCCTTCTCACACAGTCTGCATCACTCAGGTGCAGGTATAAATGCCTGTCTCAATATACCCAATGTAGTATTGCCTCCTGCCCATCATACTACGTGCTCTGAGGTTCCTCATGCGATGATGTCCAATCAATCGTCTCCTCAGCAGCACCATCATGGAGAAGGCTTGCACAGGGTATGGCATTGTCAATATTGCCCCCATAATTAAATTTTAGCTTTGTAAGAAGCTCACAACAGCAGGACAAAGCACTCACCAAGGTCGACACCCTAGTATGGACCACAACCTGGTCTGGGCATGTGCAATAGACTGGCTTAGAACGGGAAAGTAGCATTCAATGAAGGCATTTGGAGCAAGGAAGTCTAATGCAATTCTTTAATTTTTGAAATGTCTCCTCACCGGGCTCGAGGGTCAGCCAGCAGAATCACTCCCTCGCCCGGACATAGGGGCTTGGCGTCTGCCAAATCTTCACCACCCAACCCTCCCTCCCCCACACCCCCCAGGCTTCTTTTGAAGCTGCTGTATAGTCTAAGGGTTCTCATCCCTTCAGTTTGTCTTCCACTAGCCCCCACCCCCATGGGCTTCTTTTGAAGCCGAGCCCCGAGCCCCTGTGAGGAGACGTTAGGTGGTGGCATGGTACTTTGAAAAAAAATCAAAAATTAAAGAATTGCATTAGACTTCCATTTGCTCCCATTTGACTTTGAAAACATTAAGGTTCATGATGCATATTCTTTGTCTTCTTGACTCCCTCCAAAACTTTGCCGACAAACAATGGCGTCTTTCTGCGTCGTTTTTTTAATGTGCGCTGGTTTTTCTTAGGTGCCCAGAAGGTTTTTTGGGAGTGGTCATATACGCTATCCTAAGAAAAATGTAAGTTGGCCAAACTTGCTTCAATGTGAAAAACTGGCGCAGACATCAGGTTATGCCCCCTATGATGCAAAAAAAACTAACCGATAAAAATCATACCTAACTGAATTACGCTGGTGCAGAAACTTTGGGGAAATTTGGATATTTTAATTTATGCCAAAAAAATGGCACATGCCAAAAAAACGGCGCAGAAAATTGGGGAAGATTGAGCCCATTATTTCAGATTGTCTGACAAATTGATCATTTTGAGGCACTTACATTTTGTTTTAGTTCCTCAAGCAATAAGGAGATGATTTTTCAAATTAATAATTCTGTTTTAACTGACAAATTCTGTCATGTTGCAGTCTTCCATACTTGTCATAATGGTAAATAAGTGTCGATAAGCTGAATACTCTGGCTGCCTTGTACATATTTTAATTAATGTTTTTGATCTCTTTTCATCAGTACAAGTGACATAGTGATCCTCAATTTGACTGAAGCAATATTAGTTTTTTTTAACTCTCTGGATGTGGGTGACACTGGCAATTTATTTCCCATTCCTAGCTGCCCTGAAAAAGTGGTGCTAGATCTTCTTCTTGAAGCACTGAAGCCTTTGTGGTGATACTACTTCCACAGTGGTATTGGGTAAGGAATTCCAGAATTTTGACATGGTAGCAGTAAAGGAACAACAGTATATGTCCAGGATCATGATTGAGTTAGAGAGGAACTTGTAGGTGATGGTGTTCCCATGGTGTAGCTGTTCTTGAACTTCTCCATGGTAGAGGTCATGTGGTGGAGATGTGCTGTAGAAGTAAGGTTAACATGTTCCTGTGGTGCATTCTGAAGATAGTACATGCTGCAGTCACAGGGTTGCTGTGGTGAAGGGGTGAATACTGAGTTCAGTGGCAAGAGTGCTAATTAAGCAAATTGGTTTGTTCTGGATGGTATCAATTTTCTTGAGGGTTGTTAAAGATGCACTCACCCAGCTAAAGGGTGAGTATTCCATCACACTCCTGACCTGAGACTTGTAGATGGTGGAGAGGCTTTGAATTGCGAGGACGTGAGCCACTCTGCAGAGTACCCAACCTCTGCCCTGCTTTTATAACCATGGTGTTGACATTGCTGGTCCAGTTAAAGTTCTCATCAAAGGTAACTCCCAGCATGTTGATGGTGGGGGACTTGACAATAGTGTCACTATTGAAGGTCACGAGGAAGTGACTGAGCCTTGTTGGAAATAATGGTTACCTGGCCTTATGTGGCACAAATATTATCTGGCATCTGTCATCCGAATTCTGTATTGTGACTACACACAGGGAGGTTAAAGTAACAATGACCTCAGTCTTTATTAAGACATTCCAGAGTGAGGAACAGGCCTTAGGGGCCGGCTTATATACAGTGCTCCCAAGGGATACTGGAATCCCTTGGGACTTCAGGGGATGCGCTCCCTGGTGGCGGAACATGGGAGTGCATGCTTTACAGATACACAACAGTCTGGATGTTGGAGAGACAAAAATCGGGGCCTGAGTGTCAGCTGGCCACTTAACTGTAGAGGGAGGAGCCATCTCAGCTGAATTCAGCCCTGTCCTAACCTGACCTCCACGCATGCGCACTTTTCAGCGAGGATCATTAGATAGCAATAAGGGGTCCAAGTTTGCCCAGGAGTTGCTCCTATTTTTTTTGAGCAACTAGATTTTTTTGGAGTATCTTAAAAATCGCAATTCTGTCCATTTAATTTACTCCATTCTAAGTGAGTTAGGTTTTTTTTAGTTTAGTTTTTTTTTCAAAAGGGGGCGTTACCAGCCACTTATGCCTGTTTTAGCCATTTAAGCAAGTTTAGACAGCTAAAAGTTACTGCAAACTAACTTAGGCCAGCGTATGTGCCACTTGTGTCCGCACAGAAAAACCTTGCGGTGAGCTAAGAAATCAGCGCAGGTAGCCAGAGATGGGGGGGCGAGGGGGGTGGGAAGAGGACTTTGCAAAGCACTAAACAACTTCACAACAACATTAAAGAAGCATAAACACATTTAAAGCTCCAAACACTAAACAAAGCACAAAAATAAGTATTCAATAACAAATAAAAAAACACAAGGAAGCTGAGAGGACCTACACCTAGCACCAAGACTTACAAAGCACTAAACAAAGCACAAAAAGTAATAAGCAATTAATTAACAAATAAAAATAGAAAGAACCCTGCACCTGAAGCACCAAGACCAAAGTAATAAACAATCAATTAATCAATAAATAAGAAATAAAAAATAGAAGTCCTACCTTAGGGAACGCAGCGGGCCATCGATGAGGGAGCCCATTCGGCCAGGGCTAGGGGCGGCATGCTTTGGGCCCCTCCCACACAGTCTGCAAAACGTCGCAGAGATTCGGGCTGCCAGGAGCTATTGCACATGTGCGCACACTCTCGTGTGTTTTCAGCGCCGAAACCTGGCTCCGCCCCTCACTGGATGTGGTGTGCTACGCTGAGGCCGAAGACATCCTGAGGAGCTGGGAGAATGCCTCGGTAAGTTTTAGGCGCGTTTTTTTTTCTACAAAGTCGGCACACCTCTAAATGGGGCTGGGGGGGGGGGGCGCAAACTTGGGCTCAAGGAGTGGGAGTGATGACTGTTTCTTTCCCCCTCTCTAGTTGGGAGAAACTGAGGCCAACAGTGATGTCCTCACCACTGGCCAGTCTTAGATTAGCTAACTCAGTACTGACAAGAGGTTGAACCAGAGATCTTCCTGGTCTGTTAGCGTCAGACCATCCCTAATGATGCTTTTAGCTACTGAACCATCGTGGAGGTCAACGTTGCATATTTTAATAACGTTATTTATCCATTTATATGACTGTTGTTCCTTTTGAAATATCAATGATTTATAACATTTTATGACTTTTCATTGGGGTACAGTTTGATGGAGACCAATCCCTTACTAACCATTGTTAACATGTAAACTTGAACAGTGAATTTCAGCAGGCTATTTGAAAAAGGGGGCCTTATGTTAAAAACCCAATGTAGACTTCACCCAGAAGGAAATTGTCAGTCTGTACGTGACAATAAGCAATAAATCTGTAAGCAGAACAGCTGAGCATTTGGCAATATCACAAGAAGAGATCAAAACTGATTATCAGTTTCATTAATAAGGATGTTTAAATAGGTTCCATTTATGTGAATAGTAATTATCTATTTCTTGTATAATTATATATACTGTCGATTGTTCACACACAAATAGACCTCTTTAGTGAAGTGTAGTTTCTAATGTTCTCCCCTTCTCTCCTGAAGATGTTGACTCCTGCTGTGGTATGGTTCCATGGGTTCTTGCAACCCTCCACTACCTCACCCATGTGCCTTTCTTAGTGGTAGGCTTTTGATCAAGGGGGAAATTAAAATTGAGCCCAATTTTGTTCTCGGTGTGTACACACACTCACTTTCCAATAGGAGTCACTGGATAGCAATCAAAAGCAGGACCTCTATCTGATTTTTCCCTCTCCAGCGCAGGGGATTATTTCACTGTCAGAAATTAGCTAAATCAGCACAGACTGAAAACTTAACCTGAGACCTCGATGGTTTATATGGTTTAATATTACACTGGAAGTGCCTTAGCTCACTAAGCTATGGGAGAAGCTCATAAGCCATAGTCTTATTATCAGACAGTTTGAAAGGGCTAGAATTTCCAATGGCTTACTGCCCGGTTTCTGGGCGGTATTGGCCATTGTGGGTGATAAACAGGTAAGCGAAAAATTCCCTACCTGAGTTACGCTGGCGGATTCGAGGTACCGCTGGGGTGTGGACTGTCGGCGTGCACCGTCCTCAGATCACTCTGGCACAATATTTGGCTCAGCGGTGACACATAGGTACGTATGAAAAAAAACACCCATGAGGATCAGTGGAGCTGGGCGGTAGGTGAGTAGCTCTGCAAGAAAAATGTTAGTAATTGTTTTTTTATTCATTATTTTAAAAATCTGTTGTGGTGATTTAGTTTAAAAGGCTGTTGAGAATGTTTTTCTGATTTTTTATGTGATGTTTTTTCAAAAATTATTTTTAGTGTTTTTCTGCTGCTTGGCCTAGGGGTAAATTTTTAGTGAATTTTTTATTTATTGTCCATTTTCTTTAGGAATCGCCCAATCAAACCTAAATTCCACTTTTCCGCCCAGAATGGGGGTGCAATGCCCATGTTTTTCGCTCGGCGGATTTAAAAAAATTTTTGGGGGGCAAGTTTTTGCCGGCGATAATCTTCGGAATCTTGGCGGTTTTTTGGGTGGCAATTGGGCGCTGGCGGGCTGTTAGGAAATTCTAGCCCATGGAATAGTGAGGAGTATGGACAGACTTACTCAAAATGCTTGGAACACTTTTAACAATATCATTACAGTCACTGTGGAGATGATTTTCACTATAGGCACATTGCCAGTAAAAAATTGGCAAGATGCATTTTGTCTCATCTGTAGGATTTAAGAAAGATAAAACGATTGAGTGAGAGGCAGAGGGCCTCAGCTTACCAATAAACCTGGCTCTTATGTGTGTAAATAGCATTACAAGTATTATTGTTACACATTTTGGATTAGACATATTCTTGACTGAAAATATATTGCAGTTGAGTCTGTTGCATCTAAAAGATGCATCAAAAGCAACTCAGAAGAGGAAATTAGCACCATCTACACAAGAGTTGTAACACTCATGTCCCTGACATTTGTAAGTGAAGCAGTGAGAAAAAGGGATAATAGAGAAGAGAACACAGCCACCAAGGGGCTGGTAATGAATCACTGCTCTACTATCTAGACAGTTATTCCAGATCGAATCACATGCTTATGCTCCTATTAGTGGATTTACAGAATGCAGGACTCATTTGCAAACTCTGAGAGAGTTATTGCATCACCAACATCTGTTTTAAATTAAAATCAAATGTCCTATTTGTTACACGCTAGTAAAACCTCAGTCGACGGTAAAGTAGGTAATGGAGCATAATGCTGTTCTACAGTGCAGACTAACAGTTGTGATACCATCTCAATATTATTCATTATTCTCAGTAAATATCTGTTTTTTGACATTAGGAAACACGAGGCAATGATTATTTTAATATAAACTATTCAACAATGAAAAATAGAATAAAGCTTTATTTTTGACACAACAGCTATTAATTGTATTCTTATTTTCAAACATTTGCCCAAAATATTAACATAGGAATTAATATGAAACATTAAAGTCCAAAAGCTGTTTTATTCCTCAAAAAATTATTTTTATATTTACAATATTGAATCGTTTGAAACATAGAAACATAGAATATGGTGCAGGAGCAGGCCATTCGGCCCTTCGAGCCTGCACCACCATTCAATAAGATCATGGCTGATCATTCACCTCAATACCCCTTTCCTGCTTTCTCTCCATACCCCTTGATCC